>NC_140932.1:51570480-52955480 GCF_014529385.1 Adiantum capillus-veneris
GTGCAATCAGTCTGGCAAAGACAGCCATCAACGTTTTGTTCAATTCTTGCTAAATTGAACTCCAATTGGAGTTTACTAACCAAGTCGGCCAGAAATTCAGTAAGTGCTTTTAAACTAATATGAGGATTAAACGGCTGAGAAGGTATGTGATTGAGACCATATAGCATGATCAAACCAGATAATGCTTGATTCATAAGAGGTTGATGCATGGTTTTTAGGACCCCTTCTGAAGATGCAATAAAGGCACAGTTAGTTGTTGGGGAGATGAGGATACTCTAGTCCAAGGGATCTCGAAAGAGAAGAAAAATCTACTTCACAAGCACCAAAGAGTAAAAAGTGCCATGGACAGAAGTTACGTGGGAACGAGCTCTTATGCATGCCTACAACCTATATCTTACAGAATAGCCCATTCTAGGTGTGAATTTCTAGTGAAATTTACACGAGGATGTTCGTGTGGACTCACAGCACAGCATACTCCGTTTTCACTTTTTTACCGACAATAAATATTTTTTACCACAGTAAATATTTTTTACCTACGGTAAGTATTTTTCACCTGCATGGTAAATACAAATCACTTTTTACCTACAATAACTTTTTTTACCCATGGTAAATATTTTTTACTGCACCATAAGTATTTGGTAGTTAACAGTTCACTGTTACTAGAAGCAGTGATTGGGCATCAACAATGCAGTTACAGGAGGAGAAAAAGGGAAGATCTTATGGTAAAGGTGAGTCAACAGGGATAAAGACTTTTGGGTTGAAAAGAGACATGTTGATTTTTTCAAAGAACACATGTCAAAAGAAGCCATGGTTGAGGATTTTTTGAGAATTTGATATTCAGGAGGACCCCCCTGACATGTGCAGAACCTCCAGTTTCAACAGCCACCTTACCTGCTCTTAAATGCTGATCAAGGCCTTATCCTCATGTGTCACAATCAGAAAAATCAGCATTTATCCTCCCCTTTCACATCACTCTAGAGAATATCTTGATGGTGACATATCAGGTGACCTCAATCTGTTGACCCACCCTAAGCAAAAGTAACCCAATCAGCGGATTTAAGCATGTTTATCCCTAATCCTAAAACCCTCTCAGAAACCTATATAAGGAGGCCTTCTCTCTCAAAAAAACAAACACTTCACCCACTTCACCAAGCAACGAAGCTATGACGACATTGCTCACAACGAGGAGCTATGGATGGAGCTCTACTCTCTCTCCCTCTCTCTCTCTCTCTCCCTCTAGTATGCTACTTTACAGCCCTAAAAACCTAAATAAGGAGTCTTCTCTCATGCTCCATGGCCACCATCCTCTCCATCATTCTCTAAGGTATTGATGTGTTGCTAGTAGGATCATACCTACTTGCTGGGTTGATTGTTTTTGACAAGGGATTATGCCATCCTTGGCTTGCTTCTCTATATCCTTGTTATGTATGATCAGATGCCGTTGTATTGTTAAGCTGATGTCTTGTGTATATATATGCTACATAAGGTCCATAAGCTTCGTTTCTATGTGTTTTGCCATATGTTTTGATGCCATCATAATGCCAGAAGTCTCACTTGCCTATGTGCACTATGTGTGAGGTCCCTAAACCTCATAATTTAGGGTGGTGCCCCCTTTGTTTTGTTCTTTTCTTGTTTGCATGAGGCGTTGTTTTGTGGAGTGTGCACGAGTACAGAGGCCACCCGATTGCACTGCTCTTTTTTCCGCTATCATTTTGGTGCCCCCACGGAGGAGGGCTACACAGACCTTCAGTCCACAAGCAATGAAGATGTGCAATCTACAACATGGACGAATGGCGTGAGGAGTTTGCAAATTGGAGAACAGAAGAGGAGGAGGCTTTAGAGGCCTTAAAAGCTTTCATCGAGGTCTTGTTACCAGGTTTCAGTGTCATTGAAATTCAAGAAGTAAGTTCTTCTACATGCCTTGTTCGTGATCGTCGCCAACGAAGGGAGTAAGAAGAAGAGCTTGATATACCTTCCTCTCAACCTATGAGTGCTCCAGAAACCTCCAACGCACACGAGCTTGAAATATTCTACATCAACATACACGAAGGTACTGTGACACACATTAAGGGAAGAGAAAGCATCACCAGACCTCTCTTTCCTGAGGAGCCGACTAAGAGGAGGAAGATCACCTCTACACCTAAGTGGCCCAAGGCCGCAACACGTGCTCAAGCGTAAGGTAACATTTGGCTTAATCTCATTAATAAGGGATTACATGACCACTACAGGCAAGAAAAAGGCTAGTGAGCAACCAACTTCAACCTCCAACTTGCAACCACGACTCTCACCCCTAAATCCTCCTGAAGCAAAGAGGCGAAGGCTTGCCTACAAGATTTCCGCCCGTATGCGAGTGCTCCCAGTGCACTTTGTGAATCCAGACACCACCAATCCCAAGCCAACCTCCTGTCCGCGTGAAGATCACTTTGGATATTGTCCAAAGTGCTTTGGAGACCGGGTGAAAAGCCTCCCTGCCCTACCTTTGGTACTAATTTTCAAGAAGTTATCTCAATCTAAGGAAACTATCTTAGTTGATGATGTGCTGCACATTAATGGTGTCACTTTCATTCGTCATGCTGATTATGGTAATAGCATCCAATTGTTGCTTGCTAAAAGGCTCAGCATTGTACAAAGTGTTTCCATCACGCCTTACGTCTTCACAGATGCATCGGGAAGAGTCGAAGTGATCCGAGGTGCTGACCTTCAGTGGCTGATCAGGCTCATTGGTCCCAAGGTGGTGCAACTAATCTAGGCTCCTGTGTGTAAGTATGGATGCCAATAATGAGAATGATGATCCCCGCATGTTTCCTTTCCATTTTGTGCGTCATATCCGTGTGAATATTTGTATTGATAGAAAAATCTTTTATCAGCAAAGAATAGCCCTGTTGTTTGGAGCCGAGAGACTTGGGGAAATCTTGCGCTCTCCTCATCCTGTCATTCTACCCTTACTAGACTATTACCATTCCTTTGATGTGTCGATCTTCATCCTATTTTGAGCTAAGTTGTGCTAAAGCTCCAAATTGTAATTACCATACTCTATTTTAAAATAAATTGGAGCTGTTTGTGTAATTGTTTACTCTCTCACTTATGGCCTTCCCTAATTTTTATGGTAAGCCTGGGGAGGTTGCTCCCGACTTTTTGGATAATTTGGAAATGGCCTTTCTGGTATCGGGAAGGGATGACGAAGCTACTAAGTTAAGGGCCTTTCCTTTGGTCTTGTGGGAAGGTGCAAAATTATGGTATCAAACTTTGGCACCTGAAGAAAGAAGAGACTGGGAGTCCTTAAAGATGGCCTTCATCGAAGAATTTCGCCACCATGAGCCTCCAAAGGAGATATGGAGACAGCTCTTAGAGCTACGCCAAACATCACCCAATGACTATAGAAGCTATGAAGGAAAGTTTTCCAACCTGTGGGAGAAATGGTGTGCATCACTAGGTGAAGGAGAAAGGGCGCCAGAATGCCTAAAGAAGGACTGTTTCCTGGCGGGGCTTTACCCCATCCTTCGAGAAAAGGTAAAAGGTAAATTCCCAGATACCTTTGATAAAGCTATGACTTATGCAAGGGAGAAGGATAGGAAGTTAAAATTCCAAGCTCAACTACAAGGGGGAATGGAGCCTCCACTGCTAGCTCAACCTACGGCAAGGGTAGTAGCAGGGATAGGAGCAACAGACCAAGAGTCCTCTCAACAAGAATTACTTCAACAAATCACCAATCAACTAGAGAGACTGTCCATCAATCTGGTTCAAGGTGTAAGGGCTCCCCAGCCAGGAAATGAACGAAATAGACAAGAAGGACAAAGGTAAGCACGTGAGTACATTTGCTACAACTGTGGAGAGGTAGGTCACGGCATGTATTATTGCCCCCATCCACGACGCTATCAAGGAAATGGTAATCAAAGACGGCCTCCTAGCCAGCAAGTCACTCCTCCTCGAGCTAGACCACTAAATGGACAAAATGCACACGTGGCTCCACCAATCCAAATATTGAGACCCCCTCCTCCACCACCACAAGCACCAGCACAGATCCCTCCACTACCATCGGGAGGGGAGGACAAGGCTGTCTCTATCATAAGTCTTGACAATGGTAAGGATAAAGGGAAAGAAAAAATGGAGGAAGCTCTTGCCATGCCAATAAAGAGAGTTAGGAGACAAAGAACTGATGAAATGGAAGCTTCAGAGCCGGATAAAGGGAATGAGGGTTCCTCCCAAGTGATAGGAGACAAGAAAAGGAAGAGTAGGTCAAGGAGGCACATAGGAGTAGAAGACTTTCCACTTGGGGTAGGATCCATACCTTACAACCTGGTAGCAGATGTGAGTAAGCAAGGACCAAAGATTTCATGGCAGCAACTCCTCCACCTTTCCCCAAAGATGCGTAGAACCTGGTCTAAGATGGTCAGCACCAGGAGGGCTAAGGCAAAGTCAGTTGGGTCTATTAGTGCAAGAGGCATGAAGGATATCATGCCAGTCATTAATGCAGAGATTAAGAGTCAAAGAGTCTCCAATTTGTACGTAGATGGTGGAGCCAAGATTTGTGTTATGACAGAGAAATTAATGCATAGGTTGGGTTTGGAAGTAAACGAGCAAACTTCCTTACAAGCTAAGATGGCAAATAATGTAAGGGTGGCTTGTGTGGGAAAGGTTAATGGAGTGAAGGTTTCAGCTTTTGGCGTGGCAATTTCAATTGATGCTTATGTGATCCCAACTAAGGGGGAGGGCTATCCGCTAATCCTTGGAAGACCTTGGCTTATGGCTATGAAAGCTTGGCAAGATTGGGAGACAGGTTCCCTTGAGTTGCGACCAAATCATAAGGTAGGTGGCAAGCAACAAAAAATTGTGTATGACATGAAGCAGGGTAGACAACAAGACCTAGAGATGGAGACTTCTATGGATGAATGGAGCACAAGAAGATGCTCTTCATCTGAGGATGAGTCATCTAAGGAGGATGCTAGCTCTTTGGAAGTCATGGTTATAATACTGCGAAACCCAGAAGGAGAAGGTGGTCAAGACTCTCTAAACAAGGAAGAAGCCACAGGCTTAGAGGAGATGCTAGCTAAGGACCTACTAGAAGAAGAGAGAGAACCCTATTTGCAGGTACTAAAGAAGCATGTTGGCCTCTTTATAACTGATTACGAGCACATTAAAGGAGTGACGGTAACCCAACACCATATCCAATTAAAGGAAGGTGCCGTCAACCTTGTTGGTGATGAGGTATTTGCACAGGTTGAAGCTCCAGTAGGTCATGTTTCTGAGTATAAAGAGATGGTTGTGGAGACGTTTACAGAGGGTTTGGATACAGGTTTGAAAAGTGATCAGGTTTGCTTGGCTATGCAGCAAGTGGAGGCAAATGGCAGGGTCTTGCTATGTTATGTGATGCTATGGATACATGTGTTATTGGAGGTTGCTTTACATATATTTTTGTGTCAATGGCGAGGTTTTTTTGAAGTGGACTATACCATGGAGGGTTCTGTAGCAGATGGTAGGATAGCTGCTTATGATTCAGGTTTCTCAAGTGATGTCAAGTATGCTTATAGTGGACACGAAGGATTATGGATGCAGGGTGACGAAGCTCCGTGCTATAAAGAGCTGGAAGGGTGGCCTGTCTATTGGCCTACAAGTGCAAAGGAAGGCTTGGATATACATGTTTTACAGGTTGATGGCAATGAGCAATGCTTTACTTTTGATCCAGGTGGATTCTACACCATGCGTGGGGGAGCTTTGAGCTTTCCATTTGACCCTGGAGGGCGATGCAGTAGCAGATGCTTTTTTCTCTATCTCTATCCTATCTATATAGCCACTATACTATCATTTTTCTTATACAGTCTATAGCTCTATGTTATATAATTCTCTCTATACAGTCATCTTTTACCTAAATAATACTATGGTTGAGCATGAATGCTCAACGAGGGGTTGGGCAAAAAAAAAAAAAAAAAGGAAAAAAAGAGAAGAAAAAAAGAAAAAAAGAGAATGCTACCAGTGAAAGCAGATATTGACAATGGATGGGGTATGGCTTTCAAGGGTCTAGGAGACCAGTTGTTAGTCATGGATGGATACAATTATTCATCAGAAAGGACTAAACAGGGTGCATCAGCCATGAAAGCAGTAACATGGCAAATTCAATTGGTACCAGGTGGGTAAGTATTCAAGAGAACCCTATTGTAGCACAACCTACAGCTAGAGGCATCAAATACCTCTAGCTTAAGGGGGAGGGCTATATGATGCATGGTTTTTAGGACCCCTTCTGAAGATGTAATAAAGGCACAGTCAGTTGTTGGGGAGATGAGGATACTCTAGTCCAAGGGATCTCGAAAGAGAAGAAAACTCTACTTCACAAGCACCAAAGAGTAAAAAGTGCCATGGACAGAAGATACGTGGGAACGAGCTCTTATGCATGCCTACAACCTATATCTTACAGAATAGCCCATTCTAGGTGTGAATTTCTAGTGAAATTTACACGAGGATGTTCGTGTGGACTCACAGCACAGCATACTCCGTTTTCACTTTTTTACCGACAGTAAATAATTTTTTTTCACAGTAAATATTTTTTACCTACAGTAAATATTTTTCACCTGCATGGTAAATACAAATCACTTTTTACCTACAATAACTTTTTTTACCCATGGTAAATATTTTTTACTGCACCATAAGTATTTGGTAGGTAACAGTTCACTATTACTAGAAGCAGTGATTGGGCATCAACAATGCAGTTACAGGAGGAGAAAAAGGGAAGATCTTATGGTAAAGGTGAGTCAACAGGGATAAAGACTTTTGGGTTGAAAAGAGACATGTTGATTTTTTCAAAGAACACATGTCAAAAGAAGCCATGGTTGAGGATTTTTTGAGAATTTGATATTCAGGAGGACCCCCCTGACATGTGCAGAACCTCCAGTTTCAACAGCCACCTTACCTGCTCTTAAATGCTGGTCAAGGCCTTATCCCCATGTGTCACAATCAGAAAAATCAGCATTTATGCTCCCCTCTCACATCACTCTAGAGAATATCTTGATGGTGACATATCAAGTGACCTCAATCTGTTGACCACCCTAAGCAAAAAGTAACCCCAATCAGCGGATTTAAGCATGTTTATCCCTAATCCTAAACCCTCTCAGAAACCTATATAAGGAGGCCTTCTCTCACTCAAAAAACAACACTTCACCCACTTCACCAAGCAACGAAGCTATGACGACATTGCTCACAACGAGGAGCTATGGATGGAGCTCTACTCTCTCTCCCTCTCTCTCTCTCTCTCCCTCTAGTATGCTACATTACTAGCCCTAAAACCTAAATAAGGAGTCTTCTCTCATGCTCCATGGCCACCATCCTCGCCATCATTCTCTAAGGTATTGATGTGTGTTGCTAGTAGGATCATACCTACTTGCTGGGTTGATTATTTTTGACAAGGGATTATGCCATCCTTGGCTTGCTTCTCTATATCCTTGTTATGTATGATCAGATGCCGTTGTATTGTTAAGCTGATGTCTTGTGTATATATATGCTACATAAGGTCCATAAGCTTCGTTTCTATGTGTTTTGCCATATGTTTTGATGCCATCATAATGCCAGAAGTCTCACTTGCCTATGTGCACTATGTGTGAGGTCCCTAAACCTCTTAATTTAGGGTGGTGCCCCCTTTGTTTTGTTCTTTTCTTGTTTGCATGAGGCGTGGTTTGTGGAGTGTGCACGAGTACAGAGGCCACCCGATTGCACTGCTCTTTTTACCGCTATCAGAGGCCTTAGGGTCAAGAAACTGACCAACACATTTGACATATGGCCTATAAAAATGTTCCAAATGGAGTCAGTTAGTACTCAAAGTTACTTTTGGAGAACTCCATCAATCCATTTGTACGCACATATAAACCAGTGTTGGATCCACATCCACATTTCTTTGAATCAAGAAATCACATAGTAAAAGGGGTTCTAATAAGGTTTTCGTTATCAAGAGATTGGACACCTCTTAATACTTTGAGTCGTGCTTCTTCTATTGACGGCCTGTAGGTGATGGTCCACACCAAGGGATTTGATTTCAACTTGTTTGGAAAGCAAGAAGGGAAAAACTTGAGAAACTTTAGGTACTATTTCCATAAGAGAGGTCTTACTCAGGGAGCACATTTCTTTCTGAAAGGCCTTGATCGCATCTATGGCTAGGGGGTCCCTGCAAAATAAAGTGTTGGATATTGTTTGCATCGGGGTGGATGGAGCTGAAACAAACCCCGAGGTGAGACCACATGATTTGTGTAAATAGTTGGTTAGTTCAGCACCTTCAGAAGAGAAATTGGCTAACTCTCCTTTGTGAGCAAGTGTCAGGGCGGGAAGATTTTCAATGAATTCAGATAACTCTACCACCCTTCCTTAGAGTTGTTGACAAGTTGGGCAAGGGTATGCACATTGGTGATGTAGTTCATTGCAGTATATACAATTTATAGTATTCTTGATGCAGACATGACATTGGATGCCATATGGTTTGATGCCTCTCATGCATGATTGAGGCCAACATCATCACTCAATTTTTTTCCACGGGTTATGATATATTGTGATTGCATATTATTTGGTGCTTATTATGTTCATGTCTTACTCAAGTTAGCCTTGATTATTTTACACCACATGTACAATCTTGAAGGATACTATCAATACGCTCATTGTGGTGCTAATTTAGCATCTATATGGTCTACCATACACTTCAATCTTCTGGTGTCAATGTTTGCTACCATTGTTGGTGAGGCTGCCACTTGTGATTTATGGGAGAAATTGTTTGATACTTATGAAAAGAAAATGGCTAGAAATAAGGTTTACCATATGAAGAAGCTCACTGAGCTAAACATGAAGGAAGGTCATAGTGTGTCACCACATTTGAATGAGTTCTATATACTTTTTAATCAACAAATTTCACGGGAAAACTTTGATGGAAAAGTTCACTCTATTTCCTTGCTACATTCCTTGCCTTCCTCAGTGGATACATTTTGTACATTCGTAACTAATTCAAATGTTGGAATTAGGGTTGCAAGGATGCACACACGAGTTGGAGAAGATGAGGAAGCTCAAGGTAAACACTAGAAAGTGTATTGCTTAGTGTGCAAATAAAAAGATAGGTTAGTGTTAGCCCTAGAGTGATGTATACAATGCACAAGGGAGAAAACTCTTAGTACGGGAAAAAGTGTCCCAGTAGTCCTAAGTATGTTCACACATATCACTACCGCATTTATGGTAACAAACCCCCCTAGGAGTGATGTTTCCACACACATCGCTACCACATATATGGTAATAAATCCCCTTGGGAGTGATTTAGTGAACAAGAGCTAGCATATAGTGTATAGGGAAGTGTCATGCCTTAAGGACATGATCAATCAAAAAAGGGAAGCAAACCCAAAGCTTTGCAAAAAGCTTCAAACTAGTAAATTCATTCGTGATAAGTGGATAGATGTACAAGGTTTTCCTCTGTCGACACATAACCAAATTTCATCTCTCCTACTAAGGGTCTCTCCTTGACATAGTGATAATGCACCTCAATGTTCTTTGTTTGAGCATGAAAAACTAGGTTCCTTGCAACTGCCAATGCGTTCTATGAGTGTAGATATTGTTGGTAGTGTCCTATCCAACACTCAAATCATCCATAAGGTGTTTGATCCATACACAATCTACAAAAATCTCCATATACTCAACTTCACAACTAGAAGTGGCCACAGTAGGTTGCTTCTTGCTCAACATGATATGCATGAACTATTGAGCATGAAACAAAAACCACTTATGGATACACGCTTATGGTTGGTTTTCGAAACCGTGACCGTGAGAACCACACCCTAAGGAAGGGAAGGCTTATTACCAAAAGAAAAAAACTCTTTACCATTCACCATACCCCCCCCCCTCTAAGGTTAACCACTAGCGGGGCACCGCCAGTTTGGCCACACATCTCTCCATTATCGCCAGAAGACGAACCCCTCTCTCTCCTACTGCTCGGCTCAGCCAATTTTCTCTCTCTCTCTCCTACTCTGCCGCTGCATCACCCGGCCCGGTAGGCGCATAAGACATTTGGTTCCTCTGTCACACCCTCCGACGGGCCGCCATAGATATTGTATATTCTCCCTCTCTCTCTCTCTGCTCGTCCACACCCAGCCCCGGCGGGCCGCCTATCCCCAATTTCCCACCCCCCCCCCCCCCCCCCCCCCTGTCCACATTCCACTCGCCTTATATTCCCCCCCTTTGTTTCTTCCTAACCATGGCATACCACCTCATATTCCACCCCTCCCCTACCTTCACCTAGCTCTAAGTTTCTCTCTCTCTCTCTCTCCTTTAGGAGCAGCCCTGCAAGCCTTAGGGGAAACCATCCAATCCCTCCCTCTATCCACTC
Organism: Adiantum capillus-veneris; assembly: GCF_014529385.1. Taxonomy (NCBI): domain Eukaryota; kingdom Viridiplantae; phylum Streptophyta; class Polypodiopsida; order Polypodiales; family Pteridaceae; genus Adiantum; species Adiantum capillus-veneris. Next base: position 51,580,817 of record NC_140932.1, read on the forward strand.
ACTCTCTCTCTATTCTCTACCCTCCCTCCCTTATCCCCTCACCACCTCACCCCTTGCTCTCCCTCTCTCTTACTCCCATGGTGGGAACCCTCCTTAGGGGCCTTATACTCTCTCTCTCTCTCTAATATTCCCTCTCTCTCTCTCTCTTTGACCAAGTACCCCCCTCCCCCCCCGTTTCAGCCGTTGTCGAGCCTGCCGGCGCCCACACCCATTCCCTCACACCCCGGACCCAGCCTTGTGCGGACGCTTGATGCAAACGCACACACCCTTATCCCCTCACCTCTTCCCCCTCTACACACCCTCTCCTTCCCTCTCTCGCGCTCTGCATTCACCCATAGGCAGCCCCGCTCCTATCACCCGCTTCTCTCACGCTTCCTCTGTGTCAGGCATGTAGGCCGTGAAGCAGCACACACACACACACACACACACACACACACACACACACATACACACCACACACACACACACACGCTGCGCACCCACCCTCTCTCTCACTCTATCTCCCCCCCCCCCCCCCCCCCCGCCTCTACATCGCCAACTGAAAATGAAAAAAACTAAATATATAAATATATATATTATATACATACACCCCCCCGTTCCCACGCACGCTCGAGCACACACCTATACATATACATATTAATGTTCCCTCGCACGCCAATACACACACACATACACACACACACACACACACCACACACACACACACACACACACACACACACACACCTACACATGCATGCACCTATACATACACACACACGCATAACGCACACACATTAAAAAAATACAAAAAAACAAAGAATTCTACGACTACGACAACATCAACAAAGGAGGACAACCCGAATCACGCGACATCGGCAACAAACATAACAAAGGCGTCAAAGGCATGCCCAGCCGACCCCGAAGAGACGTACGTGCTACATCAACACACCCGCAAGCTGCCATTCACCAGCATCATGCAACCACGACACCATTTTCAGTAAACCATAGGTTATCATCATCATTTTTCAATTTTCACCCGAGCCTTGTAAATTCCCAATTTGTAATTTCCCTCTCTCTAGGTGATGGTCACAAAGGCCCACCTAGAGGATTTCATTTTTAATAACTCCCAAGACAAAGCAAGGGTCAACCACACCGGACCCACCGCCTTGCTTTGTCTTCCCGATTAGCTTACCCTAATCAAACCGGGTTTACCCTAATCCAAGCAGCCAACACCTATAAAAGGGCATTGAGAGGTCACTATCGGGGGAGGCAGTTCATGAGAGGTCAGCACTTGGTAGAGTTTTAGTGAGAGGAATTGACACTATTGGCATCACGGGGAGGGGACTTGTGTGATGGTTTGTTTTGGGAATTGCACCATGTGAAGGGAGCTACGTCCACCTCTCGACTCCAATGGTCGATGCACACACACATACGCATTCTTGGTAGAAAGTTTTATATCATCGAGTCCTCTTTAGAGAAAGCACCAAGTAGATGCACCATCTCTTCTCCCTATCTCTCTATCACCACGGTGTGTCACCTCATCGGAAGAAAGGTCATTTGTAAATACTACAAGAAATAATTTTCTCGCACACCCCCAAGGGTTTTTCATAAATTGTCAATGCTCTGTGTGTGTGTGTGTGTGTGTGTGTGTGTGTGTGTGTGTGTGTGTGTGTGTGTGTGTGTGTGTGTGTGTGTGTGTGTGTGTGTGTGTGTGTGTGTGTAAGTTTGCGGTGTTCACATCACCATGGTTTGCGTTCTAGCCACTCAAAGCTATGTGGTGCCCCCTATTCGCTTTACCATGACCGGCTCGAGGCGTGCCATCGGCCCCCGGCGTTTTAGAGGTCGTCGGGGTTCGTGTCTCGCTTCGCTCCTGTCATTTGGTGCCCCCACGGACGAGGGCTATTAAGAAACCTTCAATTTACAATGCTGAAAGCAACACACCTCATCAATCATCGACAAATGGCTGAAGGAATTTTCTAACTGGAGGACGGAAGAGGAGGAGACTAAGGAGGCACTAGCCGCCTTCATTGAAGTACTATTGCCAGACTGTAGTGTCGTCAATATTCAAGAGGTAAGCTCCCCATCTCGTGTTGCTCGTTCTAACCACAAATTGAGAGCATCAGATGGGAGGTCTATAAAGTGCTATCATTGTTGTCAACCAAAACACACTGTCAATGAGTGCTAGCAACGAAGGTAGCGAAGGGGCTGAAATCGTCTATATCGACATTCACCATGAAGAAGTCATCCACATCAAAGGAGGAAAGAAAATGGTGAGGCCTCTCATCCCTAAGGAAACTGCAATCAAAGTTATAACCTCTACTCCAAAATGGCCTAAAGGGGCTGCTCGAGCCAAAGGTAAGGAAAGGTTAAGCCACTCTGGAAACACATGACCCCAAAGGGAGAAGCATATGGCCAAGCAAGTGCTTCAAGCTCAGAGAGCCGGGTTGTACCCAGCTTGCCAAAGAGGAATTCATCTGAAGCTAAGCAACAGAAGGTCGCCTACCAATTCGCACGACACATGCGAGTACTACCAGTCCACTTTGCCAATCCTGATGAAGAAGTGGTAAGAAGGTTTCCATGCCCTAAGGAAGAGTGGTTCCGCTATTGCTCTCGCTGTTTTGGAAGACAGGTAGAGGGTTTTCCTCCTCTCCCTGTACAACTTATCTTGAAGAAGCTCTCCACCACGGGTGAAACCCAGTGGGTTGGAGACGAGTTGCAGCTAAATGGAGTGGAATTCATGCAACACGCCGACTACGATAATTATTTCCAGTTGCTGCTAGCCAAAAGGCTGGGAGTGGTCAGACACGTCGACATCACCCCGTATGTGCTGAGCGACAAAGGAAAGGTAGAGCCCATGAAAGGCGACGACTTCCTGTGGATGTGTCGACTCATCAACATTGGCACAGTAAGAGTATAAGTACTCCACCTTCTGTGCATGATGGAAAATGGGCCGACAGCATTCCCGTTCAAATTCCTGCAGCATATGCATGTGAATATCTATGTAGATAGGAAAATCTTCTACCAACAGAAGATGGTGTACCTATTAGGTACGGCGGTGCTATGAGAAATCCTTAATTCCCCAAACCCAAATATTCTCCCCATATTGGATTACCGCCATTCCTTTAGTGTTTCTATCTTTATCTTGTTTTAATCTATCCATCCAACTCTGTAAAAAGCCGCTATGAGCCGCTACTGTCATTAATCCTATTAAAAAAAAAAGTTTGTAGTTTCCTGAGTCACTACTATGGCAAGTGTTTCTTTCCCCACCTTCAGTACAAAGAAGGGAGAAGATCTCACCACCGACTTTCTGGATGATGTCTACATCGCATGTGTGGTTTCCAACAAGGATGACAACGCTTCACGACTTTGAATTTTTCCTCTACTGATGAAAGTAGAGGCCAAGTCCTGGTACAATGCATTGCCCCAGGCTACCAAGAATGCATGGGATGTGTTACGGGCTGCCTTTGTAAAGAGGTTTGGTGGAGGCACAACCTCTAAGAATCTATGGCAGCTACTGAATTGAAGCAAGGAGGTCTTCTAGAGTATGCCACCTACGAGTCCAAGTTTGTGGACTTATGGGAGAGATGGGTTGCCTCTCTGGAGGAAGGTGAAGGAGCACCTAATTTCCTGAAGAAGGACCGTTTCATTGCTGGCATGTGGTCGCCGCTTAGAGAGAAGGTGAAGGGAAGGTTTCCTGCAACATATGAGTTGGCAGTAGAAGTAGCCCGCCTTAAAGACAAGAAGCTGCACATGCAAGCAAGAGTAAACAAGTCAGAGGAAACAAACTCGGTCCGAACAACCCCAGTGACTGCAACAACCAGTCATAGAGCCCAACCACAAGAGGCATCAGAGGAGCAACAAGACCTGCTAAGTCGCATCACTAACCAACTAGAGAGTTTATTCGTGCATCTGGTGCAACAAGCGCATGCACCTATCAAAAATCCATAACAAGGAAGGGGACAACGAAGGCAGAACCAAGAGTACCACTACTATAATTGCGGGGAAGACGGCCATGTTATGTACTACTACCCACATCCAAGGAGGCAGAATTTCAATAGAGGGGGGAGACAGAATCATATCTCTCCACCAAGGGCAAGACCACCACCACCCAGGCAATCAGGGCCGATCCCACCGGTCCAGATCCTTCGACCACCCATAAAACAACAACCACCACCACCACAACCTCTTATTCCACCACTACCCCCACCACCTGTTGTAAACCAAGCGGTGAGTGTTATTAGCTTGGAGGCTAAAGGGAAGACAAAGGTAGAAGAATCAGTTTGAAAGAAGCACAAAGTGAAATCAAAAGTAGAAGAAGTGGATGCTATGGGAGTGAAGCGTGCCAGGCACGAGGAAGCAAAAGAGAAAATGAAAGGGAAGGCCAAGTCTAGCAAGCAAACCGCGACGGAAGACAGACATCATGGATTTCTCACTAGGTGAGTATGCTAAACCCTATGACTTAGTTCAGGATTGTTGATGCAGGCCCGAAGATAACTTGACCCCAATTACTCCAGCTTGCACCAAGAATGAGGAGGCAATGGACAAAAATGGTGAGTACAAGGAAATCAAGACCCAAGATAGCTGGGGCTATCTCTGGAAGGGATCTCGACAACATCCTACCAACTATGGATACCCACATCAAGGGGAAACTAATCTCAAACGTCTACATAGATGGTGGCACGCAAATATGCGTCATGAGTGAAAAAATGATGCACCATCTAGGTCTAGAGGTGAGTAGGCCGGCACCCTGCCGAGCCAAAATGCCAAACAATGTAAGAGTGAAATATGTGGACATTGTGAATGCGGTCAAAGTAAAAGCATTCAGTACAGAAGTGGAGGTAGACATCTTTGTCATGCCACACAAAGGGGAGGGCTACCCTATCATTCTTGGGAGACCCTGGCTCATGGCTATGGAAGCTAAGCAAGACTGGAGCACCGGAATGATTCAGATGAAGGACGCTAAACGGAAGTCCATATTCTACGATATGAATTCTAGGAAGCAACGCAACATGATCTTGGAGGCTTCAGAAGATGATTCCACCAACGACTATTCGTCTACCTCAAGAGAAGAGACAACCACCACTGACGGGAGTGAGAGTAGCATTGAAGTGATGGGGGTCACCAAAAAGATTGACACAATCTGAAAGACCCCCAACAAACCAAGTGGAACCATCAGGTATGCAATCCTTAGAGGATTCAGGTAAATTACAAAGGATGCTCTCAAATGATTTAACCGATGAAGAAAGGAAGGACTATGTCTCCATGCTGGGTAATTTCACTACACTGTTCATTGATGGCTATGACAAGATCACAGGAATCACAGTAGTACAACACCACATAAAACTCAAGGAAGGCAGTAAACCCATGGTGCAAAGGCTAAGAAGACTTGGACTAATCCAACAAGAGGCACTACTTAAAGAAGTGATAATTTTGCTACAGGAAGGTTTCATCTACCCTGTCGAAGACTCAGAATGGGTCTCCCCAGTAGTAGTCACACCAAAGAAGAATGGTAAGTGGAGAATCTGTGTGGACTATAAACCTCTCAATGCAACCATGAAGAGGGATCACTTTCCCCTCCCATTCCAGGATGAAATTCTCAACAATGAAGTGGCGGGTCACGAGTGATACACACACAGTGTGCGATGGCTACTCAGGATACTTCCAGATTAGCATTGCGGAAGAAGATCAAAAGAAGACAACCTTCATCACACCTTGGGGATGCTTTTCTTACAGAGTGATGCCTTTTGGCCTCACTAATGCTCCGGCCACATTTCAGCGCTATGTGACCTTTGTTTTCCAACCCTACTTTGGAGCGTCAATACGGGTTTTCATAGATGATTTTTGCATCTATAGTTCACGAGCCCTCCATTTAAGCAAAGTCTATGCTGGCTTAACTAGGCTGCAAACCTTGGGTGGCCAGCTCAACGTGGAATAAGTGTCACATTCATGAAAGCAAAGTCACTCTCATTGGCCATGTAATTCAGCAAAAGGGATTGAGGCTGACCCTAGCAAGATTCAAGCTCTGGTATCTTTGTCATCACCCACCACCGCTAAGCAGTTTTCCTTCAGAAGGTAAGATACTTAAGCAGTGATGGCTGGTTTTTGAAAATCAAAGAAAAAAAAGGAAGAAAAAACTTATTTTTCCTCTAGTGGAGCCTTGGCGACACTGTTGGAAGGCTCGACAACGCCTAGTCAACCTCACGACACCTCTACGGGCATGGCACACCCCCCCCCCTCCCCGCGATTGGCCGACCTTATCACCCTCAGGCCCCCGCTTATCTATATCCCAGTCTAGCCAGCCGTCCTCGGTTTCAGATACCCCTCTCTCTCTCCCCGTAGTTTATTCCCCCGGCGGGCATTGAATGAAATATTCCCCCCCCCCCCCCCCCCCCCCCTCTCTCTCTCTCTCATTTTCCCTACATACCTCTCTCTAATATCCTCTCTCTCACCTCACCCTCCATTCCCCTCCCCCCTTACTGGCCACCCTCAGCCAGGCGCAAGCCTCGAGCACTCACCCCGACCCCTCTCTCGCTTTCCCTCTCGCGCTCCCTCTGTGTCGAGCCACATGTGAACTCCCACTCTCCCGTATTCTTATCCACACCCCCGCCACCCTTTCATTCCCCCTCCCTTGGCCCGCTTATATTCTCCCCCCCCCCCTTGGCCGGCTATCCCCATCCTCTTCCTCCCCCCCCCCCCCCCCACTCACACATTCTCTCCCCCCCCACGGTGGGTACCCGCCATAGAACCCTCCCTCTCCCCTATCCACGCCACCTCATCCCCTCTCTCTCCCTCTCATTCTTCTCGGCCCGAAGGCGCAGCGCAAGAAGCCGGACCCCATGCACCCCCCACCACACACTCACTCACCCTCACCGTCTCCCTCCCTCACACTCACACACACACCTCCAATCCCCTCTCCCTCTCTCACACTTTGTTTCGGTTCCAACACAGCCCACAAATCTCTCTCTCTCTCCCTCTCGGCATGTACAGGCGTAGCACAGAGCTTCTCTCTCTCTCTCCCTATACACATGCCACACACACACACACACCCCACGCATACACACACACACCATCCCCCCCCACCCCTCATCTTTGTGTAGTTGCCGCTGGCCGCCAACACATAAAATTTTATTAAAAAAGCATATATAATATATACATTATATAGATAAGCCCCGTTCCCACCGCACGCTTGCACACACACGCACTCACACATGCACACCCATATATATATATATATATATATATATATATACACATCCGCCCACATGCACATACGTACACACACACGCATATACGCATATAAATACAAGGAAAAACGAAGGATTCCACGACTACGAAGACAACGAAAAAGAAGGAGGACCCAAAGCATGCGCCGCCAACAACAAAAAGAGGAAATGCATCGAAGGCATGCCCCGCCCCGAAAAGAAGTACGCTCTACACTGACGCACCGGCAACACACCATTTGCCGGCAACACGCAACTACGACGCCGTTTCTAGTAATTTATTGGGTATTTTCATCATTTCTTCAGTTTTCACCCAAGCCATTGTAAAATTCCCATTTTCGGTGAAACCCAGTGGGCGGGGACGGGCCGGGGATGAGTTGCAACTGACTGGAGTAGAATTCATGAAACATGCCGACTATGGAAATTACCTGCAATTGCTATTAGCCAAGAGGCTGGGAGTGGTCAGACGCGTCGCCACCACCTCGTACGTGCTGAGCAACGAAGGAAAGGTAGAGCCCATGAAAGGCGACGACCTCTTGTGGATGTGCCGACTCATCAACACTGGCATGGTAAGAGTATAAGTAAGTATTCCACCCTCTGTGCATGATGGAAAATGGGCCGACGACATTCCCGTTTAGATTCCTGCAGCATATGCATGTGAATATCTATGTAGATAGGAAATTCTTCTACCAACAGAAGATCGTATACCTATTCGGTGCGGTGGTACTAGGAGAAATCCTCAATTCCCCGAACCCTATCATTCTCCCCATATTGGATTACCATCATTCCTTTAATGTTTCTATCTTTATCCTGTTTTAACCTATCTACCCACCCCTGTAAAAAGCCGTTATGAGACGCTACTATTGTTAATGTATTAAAAAAAAAGGGTTTGTAATTTCCTGAGTCACTACCATGGAAAATGTTTCTTTCCTCACGTTCAGTGGAAAGAAGGGAGAGGATCTCACCACCAACTTTTTGGATGATTTCGACATTGCTTGTGTCCTCTCCAACAAAGATTTCATGAGTTAGAATTTTTCCTCTACTAATGAAAGTAGAGGCCAAGTCCTGGTATAATGCATTGCCCCAGGCTACCAAGAATGCATGGGATGTGTTAAAGGCTGCTTTTGTAAAAAGGTTTGGTGGAGGCACAACCTTGGAGAAGCTATGGCAGCTACTACTGACATAATTAAAGCGGGGAGGTCTGCTAGAGTATGCCACATACGAGTCCAAATTTGTGGACTTATGGGAGAGATAGGTTGCCTCACTGGAGGAAGGCGAAGGAGCGTCTAATTTCCTAAAGAAGGACCGTTTCATTGCTAGTCTATGGTCGCCACTTAGAGAGAAGGTGAAGGGAAGGTTTCTTGCAACATGTGAGTTGGCAGTCGAAGTAGCCCGCCTTAAAGACAAGAAGCTGCGCATGCAAGCAAGAGTAAACGAGGGATCGAGGCTGACCCTAGCAAGATTCAAGCCCTGTATCTTTATCATCACCCACCACCGCTAAGCAGCTGGTTTCTTTCCTTCAGAAGGTAAGATACTTAAGCAGGTTCATTCACTTGCAATCCCAAGTGGTCCTTCCCCTACAACAACTCACCCAGAGGGATATCTTCTCATGGAGTGAAGAGAATGAGCAGCAGTTTACTGAGGTAAAGAAAATCCTAGCTAAGCTTCCCACTATTTCACCTCCTAAGTGGGACGAGCCATTTTATGTGAACCCTAGTGTAGGAAGTGATACACTCGGAGCCGTGCTAATGCAAAAGGACCCCAAAACTTCTTTCATGCGTCCTAGCTACTTCTCTAGTCCGGGTCATGACCCCGTCAGAAAAGGGATTTACCGAAGTAGAACACATGGTTCTGGCACTAATGTTTGCTACCACAAAGTTCCGCTCCTATCTCCTGCCTAGACCCTTTGTAATCCTGACAATGGAAGAGGTTTTCGCATCTGTAATGCGACACATGGATGTCTCATCTAGGATCTCAAAGTGGTTGATTAGATTACAAGAGTTTGACTACACCATGCAAGTAGAAAACTCCACCAGGGCTAGTTTAGCGGGAATTCTCACTCATCACCATTACGAGAAGAAGCTGAAGGTCAACATGGAAGCAAAGGAAGAAACACCAATGGTAGAGAGTCCTAGGCTAGAAAGAGCTCACCCTCTTTTCTATGACGGAGCATACAAGAGAACAATGGATCAGTCTGCAGCAGGCATAGTCATTTTCAATGAACAGCAAGAAAGAATGTTCTCCATTGGGCAGTTATTACACTCCCACTCCAACAATGAAGCAGAATATGCAGCCCTAATTCTTGGGTTGGAACAATGTATTTCACAAGGAATTCAGCGCCTAAATGTGTTTGGCGATGCTTTGCTTTTGATAAGGCAGATAAATGGCACCTAGGTTTGTAAGAATCAGGTTTTACTTCGTCAACTCCGCCAAGTTAAGGACCTTCTAAAGAAGTTTGAAGCAGTGAAACTATTTCATGTCCCTAGAGCAGAAAATCAGGAGGCAGATGCTCTAGCCAAAGAAAGAATACAAGACGTTCCCGTAGGAGCCATCAAACTGAAGCTACCCCTCTTTCAAGGTAGTGATGATATGCCGGATGTGCTACTAGGTACCGCCTTGTAAACGACCACTTGTACTGTAAGGGCAAAGATCAAATTCTCAGGTGGGTGCCAACCTCCAGTGAGATCACAGAGGTAATTTCAAGTTTCCATGATGGCGTTTGTGGCGGTCATTTTGCTCTAGATATCACCAGTAGGAAGAATCTACAGGCGAGATACTCTTGGCCTAGTTTGAACAGCGATGTACACCATTGGTGTAAAACATGTAAGGCTTGTCAAGTGGCCAGTGATCGCACATTAACCTATGAGCCACAAACTCCTATCATCTCATATGGTCCATTTGAGAAATGGGGAATAGATACAATCGGTCCTTTACCAAGGGCCCAATTAGGTAAACTATACATCATAGTGGGTGTAGACTACATGACTCGATGGGCAGAAGCAACAACCACCAACACCCGCATTACAGCCAAAGAGGTGGCAAAGTTCATTTTTGAGCATATCTGTTGCCGTTTTCGCACTCCTCTTGAGATAATATCAGATAGAGGACCAGGATTCAGAGGTGATTTGGTGGGAGAACTGATGAAGAAGTTAGGCATCACACACCGACATTCCACACCATACTATCCACAATGCAATGGTCTGGTAGAGAAGGTAAACGGAATGACTTGCAAAATCATCACAAAGCAGGTGAACAATCACACAGGGGACTGGGATAAACATCTCATGGCAGCTCTTTGGGCCTACAGAACAACGTTCCAAACATCACTAGGTTTCACCCCTTTCCATCTAGTTTATAGGAAGGAGGCAATTCTACCCATTGAGGTACAGATAGCCAGCTTACGAGTGTTGGCTAGCCAGATACATCGTCCGATTGTAAATCTTTGAAACCACATCTTGGATCTGGAGAGACTCCAACTAGATAGGGAAGAAGCAATCAATCACTATGCAGCACAGGCAGAACGACGTCGGCTCACTTTCAATCAAGGGCTTAAAGAAAAGGGATTGGAAAAAGGTATGCTAGTGCTGAGATACGACAATAGATTCGACACCAGGAAGGACAAGAAATTTCAACCCAGATGGGAAGGGCCATTCATCATCAAGAAACGCTATGACAACGGCATCTAATGAGAATGAGACCCATGATTTCAAGAGAGTTGTCACTATCATTTGTTGTGGTAGATTCCTCCTCCTCTAATGTTGTAGTAGTATTGCTAGAGAGATCATATGCAGAAGTCTCTAGGTCCATCCCTTGTTGCTTATTGGTCTTCTTGTTGCATGGGATCTCCTTGCCCTTTCTATCTTCCATCTTGAGAATTCTTGTGTCTAAATATTGATTTGCTCTCATGGCCATGAGCCACGGTCTCTTTGAGATAATTGGGTAGCCCTCCCCCTTAGGGATTCTCATGCCCTGCATAGAAACATCACTCACAAGATCACAATATTCTATAGATTCACCAATTGTGAAATCTGAAATGCCAGTTTTGGTTGTGGCTTAGACTTTCTCTTGATTGACTCCCTTCTAGTCTTTGTCTTTTCTTCCTTTTCTGAAGCTTCCTCAGGCTTGGAGTGCTTAACTCCCATGGTGTCTACCTCTTCAGCGTAGGTCTTACCTCTTGCCACTTCTTTGATGGGTTTCTCCATTTTCATCTTTTTCTTACCCTTGAATACTGATGACATTTACTGCCCGGTTGTTGACTAGTGGTGGGGGTAAGGGTGGAATGAGAGGTTGTGGTGGTAACTGTGGTTGCACAGGTCATTGTAATATTTGCACGGGTGGTTCTTGTTGTGGTTGCCTTGGTGGTGGTTGTCTTGTTCTTGGTGGTGAGATCTGGTTTGTCTGGATCCTTTGTTGAAATTTTGCCTCCTTGGGTGTGGGCAGTAATACATCCCATGGCCATCTTCTCCACAATTGTAGCAGTGGTTGTTGGACGGATACGCCGCGACGGATGTCAGCACAGCGAGAACTCACCTAACATATAATGTCAGCTAAGGACAAAGCTCAATCCACAGGCGCGTAGAAGCAAGCATAAGGTGTCAACCTACACTCGACCAACTCCTAACTAATTCCTACAGAGGTCTCTATCAATTGTCTAAGTCACGGTCTTCAAGAGTGCATAAGAGGAAACTTCCTACAACGTGTTCTAGAGCCGAACACCCATCAAACAATCTTGAAACACCATAGAACTTGAAGGAGACCCTACTAACACCAATAGGTCGCTCTCCCTAAGGTCTATGAACCAAAACCCCAACCCAAAACACCAGGTGCAAAATCACGTAGGATGTCTGGCCGAAATGTGTAGGTCTTCGTTTCCAAAATCTAAAGTGCCTAATGTGTATTTCTACTCAATGTGAACGCATGGATATGCTGCAATGCAAAATCGGACAACGTATCCTCACCAAATCACCAGATGAAGCTCGTAGAAGGAGCTCGCAAAACTAGACCATACGCGCACAATGTAGGTATCAGTGTGTAGCTCTCGTTGGGGGCAGCACGCTGCACTTCTCCGCACTCGATTCCGACCATTGGTGCACACGTAGCGTCAAGATGAAGCTCACACTCTCTCTCGTACATAGTACGCTCACTCACAGACTTCAAAACTTGTTTTAAAAATGACAAAAGGTTTTTTTCATTAAGGTCAAAAAGTGGTATAAATACCTTACAATTCTCAAACCCTAAAGTTCCAATCAACCATCTACTCCATCTAACTATCAAAACTGGGATGCAATCTGGAAACTTCTGTAAGCCCCAATATTTACAAGGTGAAAAATCAGGTTTCCTCAATAAATGAATAATTACAAAAATGATAATCTTCCGAGTAGTTAGTTTTCGTGGGGTGTGTCCAGCTTCTAACACTCCCTCCCTCCTTGCTCATGTCGTCCGCGACATGGCCGCTGAACTGCTTCTTCATCGTATGGTTTCACGCATCTTGATCAATGATTCGTCTCTTGCATGTAGATTCATCATTGTTGGGCCGAAAATATCAGTGTTTATTGTGAAGAAGCCAGTGTAGAACGCTTCTTCAAAGGCGTGGAGGTGATAGGATGGCAGAAACATTATCCTTTGATACAATGCATGTATTGTCATAATAATCAATATCTAATTCTCCTAAATGATTTTCTCATGTGAAACTGATCATTTAATATGGGGAAGTGCCAGGGGAGAAAAAGCTAGAATATTGGTTAAGCTAGCAGACCGGCCACAGTAGGGATCCAAAGGAGGGAAAATAGGGATCCAAAGGGGGGGGGCATCTGCAAAAGAGCCATGTGCAAAAATGGGCTAAAAAGACCCTAAGGGTCAACCCATTAAAACTTCCAAAATGCTAAGGTTCCAAAATTCAAAGGTTGTGTCCAAAGGTCAACCTTAAGGGAATTGGATGCTTTGTGTGTGACCAAAAAAGTCTTTGCATATCCCTACATAGGAGGGGGCAAGCCTATCATGTAGGGGATGAGAGAGAAAGCCACACACACACAAGCCCCCTTTACACAAAGGGAATGAGGGACACATGTCAGCTCCCTAGGCCAGATGCCCACAAGGTGTACCCAATTCCTATTGGATGGCCTTGGAGGTGGACCAATGAGAATTAGGCTAGAGTAAATCTAGTTTAATTAATTTAAAACACTTAATAAAAGAACCAATGAGAATTAAGTCCTCTAGAAGACTATTGGACAGTCTCCCAAGGGGTCCAATGAGCATTCAGGAGCCCAATGGCTTGCCTGATTCCTATTGGCCAGGAGGCAAAGGGGTCCAATGAGAGTTTAGTTTAATTATTAAATTACCTAAAGCTCTCACAAAAGGGGAAAGGGGGGCACATGTCAGAAGGCTATCACTTATGCTGCTTAATAGTCATTGGCTTGACTTGGGTAGGATCCAATGAGGGTAGAGCAAGAGCAAAATAGCGAGAGGGCTCGCCCAAGAGAGAGACGGGGCTGATTTTTGCAAGGCATTAACACACACACACTATCACACAGTCTATGTGAGAAGTAAAGAAGACTATCTCTTCCATGGAGAGCTCATCACCTACTCCAAGCTTGTGAGATAGAAGCCTACATCAACATACTCTTGGCATGTGGATGCAAATCCAACCAAGAGCCAAGCTTCAATGCATGCTCATCTCCTCTACCAAGCTAATTACTAAGCTAAGCTATGCTAATATGAGTGATTATGTGAGGAGATGTACATCTTTCTCGTAAGATACTCCTTCCTCTCAATCTACTCTCATACCCTGCTAGATCTCACCATCTTCGAAGGTGTGTGAGGTCTTGGGTCTGAGAACGGGGATAATTGATGTTGTGTTTGCTAAGTGTTTTGCTTAGTGCATGAAGCTTTCATCTTCATTGCACTAACTAGTCTTGAAGGAACACAAAGAATTGTATTGTACAATGTCTCTCTTGATGGGAGAAACCATAATACAAAGCCTTTTGGAGGGGGGACCGGCTCCATGCAAATCCGGTCCTCAACTGTTGTCAATAGCTTAATTTCTCTCTCTTTTGAAAGTATTGTTGATGCTATCTAACTAGGTGTTATGATTTTTGTTGCTCTCTCCACCCAAGCACTCTTGTAATTCTCATTAGGAGTCTAATCTAATGAAATGCCCACTATGTTCATGCTAAATTCCGCTACACACAAGTTATTAGGCCATTAAATGTTACATGTATCACCTCCTTGGAAGGCTGACCAGACAGATCATAGGCACATCTGTAAGTATCTTGGAAGAAGAAGATATTGTCTGTCACCTAGCCTGGCTTGAATGTCTCAAATACTGCTAGAAGAATTTTGTAGATTTTCTTCATCATGATGCACGTAAGGTCTGGTGAGCCAGTGAACAATTTGATAGCGCCCGTTAGGGTTTTCACCATGTATTGGACACTTATTCTCTCACCTGCCTTCAAGCCCGGCAGCTTAGGATAATTCAGTCAAGTGGGTTGGCTCCTTTGTAATATCTCCTGGGCCTTCCACGTACTAATCCTTGGTAGAGGACAAAAGCTGAGATTCTCTCTGATGTTTTTCGGTGCCTCTACCAAATGGATTAGGTATTGTGGGTACTTTGTCAGCCAGGCCTTCCTCCATTTTGGCTGAGAGTCAACTATTAGCCTGACCCCTTCTAGTTGGGAGATATCTGCTGATAGCCATTTTTAGGCTTTCCATAATTTCCATAGTAAGCTACCTCACCCTATCAAATCACTCAAACATTTTGGTTATCCCTACCATTTCACTGTACATAGGCGTGTGTGAGTTAGGGACTTTCTCCATATTTTCTTAAAAACCCCTCAATTAGCTGGTCACTGAGCTAGTTGAGCCAAAAAACTAAATAAAATCAAAAAAATAAAATATATTATGGCCCATTTGTGTGTAAATATTTCATTGTATATAGGGCCTAAATAAAAAGATTTTTCATAATTATTTTGGTATTTATTTAAATATTTCTACCTATGGTGTGTTATTTATGCTATGTACATTGACTCACCATTACCATATTTTTTCTTACCATTTTGCATACTCTTTATTCCATATAAAAATATTTTCATGCAAGCTTCGCTTATTTTTGGAGTAACTCCATCCTAACAAAAATCCAAAAAAACTAGTTCTATTTATGTGTATATTTTTTCATTATTGTGATTTTTTTCTTCCTACATCTATTCTTTATTACTCTCATAAATTAGACCACCAAAAATATTCATCTTTTTATGGTAGACTTATAATGAGAGAGATTTATTTTGACCCCTTTATATTTTTTCCACCTATATTATTTATATTTGAAATGTATATATTTTTTAGACCCCTCAATATTTGATTTTCTTAGTTGTACTATTCATTTATATCATGATCTCAACAATATCTTCAATTATATACCTACCAAATAAGGTCAATGGTATGTGGAATGCATGCATGCACCATGGGGAGCTCACTCTTAGAGGTATTCAAAAGAATCATCCAAAGAAGAACCTCACAAGGACCTTGTGTAGTGGAAAAAACAGTCGGTTTTGCTGAATTTTTAAAGATCACCTGCTCCCCAAATTTGAAAAGGTGATACAAACAAAAGTTGTAGCTCGTGAGCTCAACTTTCACCTCAAAGTGTTTCATATTTTTTTGAGCTACGACCTGTGAGCTATGATTTTATTGGTGGACCCCATTTTGCCCATGCTATGCAGCCACACTCCCTCTTCCACTTTATCATTTTCCTCTTTCACACACACTCCTCCCTCTCCTTCCCACTCCCAAACCTGCAACTCCCATGTCTTAATTCACCCTCTTCACCATTGCCACATTTCTCACACCTCCAGAGCCTTCATCCTCCATTTCTACACCCTATGTGTCCCCCTTTCTCTCTACATATATGTCCATATTACCATACTCTCTTCAGCTTTGTAAAGAACTTCAAAAAATCAGCAAAAATCCAAGGATAACCTCTGCAAATTAAGGCTTTTATCAAGAATTTTCCAAGGTTTGAAGATAACATAGCTTCATCGACACGCGCTACTTCGCCATGCTGACTGCTTCTTCTTCCGGTGCTGTAAAGAGGTGAATGTCAACTTCTCCAAAGCTTCAACCTCTCTTTACAAGCTCATCCCTTCTCTCACTTTTCTCATCATATATCTCACCATTTGGTGAATGATTTTGTAAATATTTTGTAGTGATAATTACTAACTACTAACCACTAACCTTATTGTAAAATGCACCCTTTACTAGAGTAGGCACTCCCAAGTTATTCACTCAATCCTCTCTCCTTTCATCCTCAATAATTCTCTTCCCTTGATCTCACATCCATGTGACTCACAGGGCAAGAGAGACCCACACTCATTAAAAAAAATAAAAATATACATAATCTTTTATTCCTTCAAATAAACTTGATTAGGCCTAATCCTAATCGGGGCTTCTAAACCTATAAATAGAGCCCTTCTCTCCCTTGTAAATCATCACATGATCACACTACACCACACCATTCTCAACACATAACACACCACTCTTCAAGCCTAGTTGTGTAGAGTGTATGCATTGTGAGAGCTCTATTCCATCACTACACATAGGTGCATGGAGAAGCTTGAAGTTAGTTATGCCATCTAGAGGAGTGGAGTGATACTATACTCTGCAATCACACCTGTAGCCTACTCTCGTCCATAAATAAGATTCATAGTTTAGGACGCCATTGTATGCTGCAACTACGACTCTTTTCTCCAAATTGACTTGATAAGTTGGCTCATCATGTGGTTGAAGGTATATTGTCCTTGAAGTTTGTTGTGCCATTTCATGATTGGTGGTTTGAGGGCTTGTTGAATTGTTTGCCAAAACTTTCAATTGTAAGAGGGTGCTCGGTGAGAGGGCTCCCGTGACCCTAAGACAATTTGTGTATTGGCAACAAGGTCAAGTTTTGTGTTGTCTCTCTATTTCTCATCAAGCTTTGTGTGCATCTAGTCTTTAAGGCTAAGACTGAGTTGCTCAAGTTGATTTGTGCGCTTTACCTCGCTCTGGCTTGGTGAATCTTTGTGTTTGGTGTGTGTGGCTATCTTGCATTCCCCTCTCTTTGTGCGTTTGAATACAAGAAGATATCACGTGTGTCCTAGTTCGCATCTACAACTAGGTGGTGCCCCTTTTCTTGTTTGGTTTCGGGCTGTGGGTTGTTGTTGTCTCTAATTGTGCTTGCCCCAACCCCAATTGAGCAGCACGGGAGCCTCAAAGGGTGTTTAAAGGCCACTCTTCTTGTTGCCCGCCCCGGACCGCCTCAAATTGGTGCCCCCACTGAGGACTGGCTTTGTTCTTATTATTGTTGTATTGCATGAATGCTTGAATTTTAGCATAATCAAGAAGATTATATGAATCATGAAAACTTGTATGACCGAGTTTAATTTCAATGCAACAAAAATTGATCTAGAATATGGTTTGGATTAGCATAGCATAAGAAAGGAAAAAAACATTTTCACATAAAATCTAGAATTCATGTTGAAAGACCTTTCAAAACTTTGTGTAGTTAGTTGATGTCATGAGAGAAAATGATTGTTTGGAACTAATCTTTGTGTGGTTCTAGCATTGAGAGACTATGACACGCTATACCTTTGATGATATCCCAATCCTCTTCGGAAATCTAAAAGAAGATGTTGATGATTTTTTTGCTGATTTTAGAATGGTTTGTCGTATCCTTGGTAAAAGGGATGACATTGAAAAAGGGGATTTTCTATTGCTATGCCTTAGAGGCAACGCTGAGCAATGGTTTTGGAGTATGTCTTCTCAAATTGAAGATGGGTAAACCCAAATTTCCAAAGCTTTGAAGAGCAGATTCTCTAAATTTCCAACAACGGAGAAAGCATGGGCTTCGTTAGGGAGACTTCAACAACATGGTGAAGACTACTATGCTTATGAGGATATTTTTTCTCGTCAATGGGTAGGATATGGGTTTCGTTCTATATTTCCAGATTATGTAAAAATGGAGCAATTTATTTCGGGTTTGTCTCCTTTCCTAAAGACTAAGGTTACTTGTAGTGGACCCTCTACCTTTGAAGAAGCGGTCGCTATTTCCCGAAGGAAGTTTCACAAGTACTTCTACATCAAAAATGGTTTCCATCATGCTGGAAGAATCAACCATCATGAAAGGGTTTCTATCAAAGGGTCATCTCCTTTGCCATACTTGTCTCCTTCTACTCCGACAAATGTTGAAGAAGTTACTTACATGCCAACTGATTATTCAAGTGCTAAAGTGTGTGGCCAAGATTCAAATGTGGAATCTCTTTCTTATACCTTTATCACAAGCATGAAAAAATCGACACAAGATATCTCAAATGGCATTGATGATTCAATAATGGATACATCCAACCTTTTGACGGAGGATCAATTTCTAGTCCGAGCAGACGAAGCTTTTGTGCAACATGACTCTATGGAGAATGAAGATCTTGAAGGTAACCTTGATCTTATGGAATGTTTTGAGAGTGTATCTTGTCTAAAAGAAGAGATTGAAGTAGAAGATGAAATCATAGGTGGGGAGATCATGGACCACATTGATCATAAAGAGATGATTGTGTACATGGAATGCCAACTCCAAAACAAAGTAGAAGAGTGTGAGTTGAATCCATGAGAGGATAATCTTCAAGAAGTGTTTGAGGATGTTGAAAAGCATTGGTATGACCCATGTATATTAAGCATGGAGACACCTATCATGCAAGAAGCCAAAGTTTTCACAAAATCAAACAGTAATCCATCAAGCTTTGAGGTGGTACAATGTGAGGAGTTACAACCTTGCCAAAGGAGGGGCTTAGAAGGGGATGAAGAACATGGGAGAGTAGCAAAAAATAAAATCATAAAAGAAAACTGTCAGAGGGGTATCATTCTCTCCAATGGCGTTTTAGTGGGTGGCTCTTCATTCATGGGACAATCTCTTAGCAAGAAAGTCCAAGCTTTTGAAGCCCAAATCATCTTCACATTGGGTTTCACCTCTTCAAAGTCAACTTCTCCTCTCTGCACATATACCTTTCATCGGGGGCACCATACCTTCTTAAGTGGAAGAGGACATGAATACTTGGTGATGAACGGATGTTTCCAAACCTTCTACATTTGGTTCTTTGGTGTATGGAGGTCACACATTGTGATGCTTCTGGTCTTCATCATAGATGAAAAACTTGTTGATTGCCACATGTGGATATTTCATCAATCAGTACCAAAATCTATTCTCTTCCAATATGCTGGAAGCAATAGAAACCTTCGTCTATTATCTACTTATGTGGTAAACTATTTGCAATATCTTCCAATAGCAGTTGGAAGCATGGATCAAGCTTTCCTAAATCATGAAGGTCATAGAATTTTTGACTTGATAAGCTTACCCAGGTTGAATGAATTTTATGAGCTACAGTTCAGGAATTTGCTCATACAAGCTCTTGAAGATCGTAGCAGATACATCAACTTTACACAGGAGGAAGAGCAACCAATCTTTTATATCACATTCATAGTGATAGATGCAATGATGGAAAATAATAGAATGTACAAGTTTCTTCAACCGAAATCAGTAAGTGATTCCATACCATACATCTCTCTTTGGGAAAGATATTTCAAGATCTTTGATCCTGGGGGATGCTTATGGAAACTTTCTCAATGGAGGAGGTTTACTCCGTCACTTCATTACATCCTGCTAGTGGCTCTGAGAACCTTTCATATCACACAATCTTTTTTAATCATACAACAAAGGTTCTTCAAAGATGCGAGCAGACAAAGACAGACGTTACACAATCTACATGTTGTATGGCTGGATAAATGGTACATGAATGTACCCTTATATAAGGGGGGGGCTAATGATAGCCGTTTTTCGGCTTTTTATAATTTCCATAGTAAGCTACCTCACCCTATCAAATAACTCAAACATTTTGGCTATCCCTGCCATTTCACTGTACATAGGCGTGTGTGAGTTAGGGACTTTCTCCATATTTCTTAAAAAACCCTCAATTAGCTAGTCACTGAGCTAGTTGAGCCAAAAAAACTAAATAAAATCAAAAAAACAAAATATATTATGGCCCATTTGTGTGTAAATATTTCATTGTATTGAGGCGGTCCGGGGCGGGAAACAAGAAGAGCAACCTCTAGACACCCTTCAAGGCTCCCGTGCTGCTCAATGGGGCTGGGGCACAACACAACACAAACCAAAATAACAAACCCACAGCCAAATCCCAACTACATGAGGGGCACCACCTAGTTTAAGAGCGAACTAGGACGCAAAAGAGGAGAATCGTTAGAGCAACCCACAAACAAGCAATGAATTTACACTAACCCTAACACCAATGGAACACTCTCACACACTAAAACACGAGAGAGAGAGAGAGAGAGAGAGATAGTGCTTGGGCTGCTTTGAAACGTATCGGCAATGATCAAGCAAACACAACTATATATTTAAGAAAGAGAGAGAAAGGGGGAGGGGGTGCTTGTTGCATTAATACCTTCTTACAAATCTGTCATGACAAATCAAAGTGAGATTAGTATTTGTTCAACATAGCTTGCGTAAATTTCACCACAACACATCACAAAAAAAACCACCCCAATCACTGTCTTAAAGCCAGGGGAGTCCTCTCCACCCTGTCGCCCTCTTACAGTATGTGGGATTTATGGCTAGATTGATGACAACACCAGAGACAAGCTATCAAGAACTTAACAAAAAACACCAAGACACTTACGCATCATTGTTGTCCATTACTTCACGTTGGAAGGGAGACAAAGTATCCAAGCTTAGTCCAAATCCACCCTCCTTGATTCAACAAATTTTGGGCTTACACTAGTAGGAGAAATGATAGATTTCCTACTCTCAATTGAATGATCACTCTCTCTCTTACAATGGCATAGAGTTCCCTTGCTAATCCCCTATTACAACACATGCACATGCATAAGACAATGAGCTTCCACTCAAGAGCTCCTTCTAGAGAGGTTGAGCTTGGCTTCTCAAGCTATAGCATAGTGCTCTTGCTTATGGCTCCCCCTTTGTGCTAGCTACACCCTCCTTTTATAGCAATTTTGAAGGCTAGGGTTACTCCTCTAACCATGGTTGGGTTAGATTTTCAGCAATTTATCTAATTTCTTTTGCTTGGAATTATCAAGAAGTTGGTGAGGAAAGAGAGAGGAGAGAAATGGAGGTGATAGGACTTTTCATAGTGGGTTAGTGTTAGTAGAGTTAGTATTAATTTACAAATGGAAATGGATATTTACAATGGGAGTATCCATGTAGGATACAAATAAGGAAGAAAAAAACTCTTAAGAGGTAAGAAAAGGTGGCTTTCTTACAAGGTTGATGCTCCAAGTGTCTTGAGTAGGGCCGATTTTGACGCCTGTTGACGGTCCACTAGCTTTGACGGTACATTTTTTCTCCACTCTTGACCTTCCTTGAGAGACAAGGTAATTGAAGCTGAGTAATCAACCACCATGATGCTGTCTTTTAAGAGAAGAGGCTGAATTTTGTGGTTTTTTTGATAGATATGGGTAAATTGGAGGAGGAAAAATGAGACTAGGTGGTCGATTTTGGAATGGAATTGTGTGTGGGAGGTATGAGTTCACCATGGTTTCTCTTATTCTTCAAGGTTGAGGAGAAGGTGAGTAGGGTGCAGAGAGGAGTGGTGAGAGAGATGGGGATGATGAGTGGAGAAGTGTGTGTGAAAGAGGAAAATGATAAAGTGGAAGAGAGAGTGTGGCTGCATAGCATGGGAAAACTGGGGTCCACTAAAAAAATCATAGCTCACAGCTCGTAGCTCAAAAAAATATGAAAAAATTTGAGGCAAAAGTTCAGCCCACGAGCTACAACTTTTGTTTGTATCACCTTTTCAAATTCGGAGAGCAAGTGAACTTTAAAAATTCAGCAAAACCGACCGTTTTTTTCCACTGCAAGGTCCTTGTGGGGTCCTTCTTTGGATGATTCTTTTGAATACCTCCAAGAGTGAGCCCTCCATAGTGCATGTATGCATGCCACCTACCCTTGACCTTATTTGGTAGGTCTATAATTGAAGATATTGTTGAGATTAGGATATAAGTGAATAGTACAACTAAGAAAATCAAATATTGAGGGGTCTAAAAAATATGTACATGTCAAATATAAATAATATAAGTGGAAAAAATATAAAGGGGTCAAAAGAAATCTCTCTCATTATGAGGCTACCATAAAAAGATAAATATTTTTGGTGTTCTAATTTTTTAGAAAAAAACAAAATAGATGTAGGAAGGGAAAAATCAAAATAGTGAAAAAATATACACATAAATAAAACTAGTTTTTTTGGATTTTTGTTGGGGTGGAGTTACACCAAATATAAGAGAAGGTTACATGAAAATATTTCTATATGGAATAAAGAGTATGAAAAATGGTAAGAAAAAATTGTGGTAATGGTGAGGCAATGTACAGAGCATAAATAACACACACCTAGGTAGAAATATTTAAATAAATACCAAAATAATTATGAAAAAATCTTTTATTTAGGCCCTATATATAAAAAAATATTTACATACGCATGGGCCATAATATACTTATATTTTTTTTATTTTTTATTTTTATTTTTGGCTCAACTAGCCCAATGACTAGCTAATTGAGGGTTTTTTAAGAAGATATGGGAAAAGTCCCGTGACTCACGCACGCCTATGTACAGTAAAATGGTAGGGATAGCCATAGTGTTTGGGTGATTTTGGTAGGGTGAGGTAACTCACTGTGGTAATTACAAAGAGCCGAAAAAACGGCTATCAGTATATAGGGCCTAAATAAAAGGATTTTTCATAATTATTTTGGTATTTATTTAAATATTTCTACCTATGGTGTGTTATTTATGCTATGTACATTGACTCACCATTACCATATTTTTTCTTACCATTTTGCATACTCTTTATTCCATATAAAAATAATTTCATGCAAGCTTCTCTTATTTTTGGTGTAACTCCATCCTAACAAAAATCCAAAAAAACTACTTCTATTTATGTGTATATTTTTTCACTATTGTGATTTTTTCCTTCCTACATCTATTCTTTATTACTCTCATAAATTAGACCACCAAAAATATTCATCTTTTTATGGTAGACTTATAATGAGAGAGATTTATTTTGACCCCTTTATATTTTTTCCACCTATATTATTTATATTTGACATGTACATATTTTTTAGACCCCTCAATATTTGATTTTGTTAGTTGTACTATTCATTTATATCATGATCTCAACAATATCTTCAATTATAGACCTACCAAATAAGGTCAAGGGTATGTGGAATGCATGCATGCACCATGGCGAGCTCACTCTTGGAGGTATTCAAAAGAATCATCCAAAGAAGGACCTCACAAGGACCTTGTGCAGTGGAAAAAACAGTCGGTTTTGCTGAATTTTTAAAGATCACATGCTCCCCGAATTTGAAACGGTGATACAAACAAAAGTTGTAGCTCGTGAGCTCAAATTTCACCTCAAAGTTTTTCTTTTTTTTTTGAGCTACGACCTGTGAGCTATGATTTTATTGGTGGACCCCATTTTGCCCATGCTATGCAGCCACACTCCCTCTTCCACTTTATCATTTTCCTCTTTCACACACACTCCTCCCTCTCCTTCCCACTCCCAAACCTGCAACTCCCATGTCCTAATTCACCCTCTTCACCATTGCCACATCTCTCACACCTCCATAGCCTTCATCCTCCATTTTTACACCCTATGTGTCCCCCTTTCTCTCTACATATATGTCCATATTACCATACTCTCTTCAGCTTTGTAAAGAACTTCAAAAAATCAGCAAAAATCCAAGGATAACCTCTGCAAATTAAGGCTTTTATCATGAATTTTCCAAGGTTTGAAGATAACATAGCTTCATCGACACGCGCTACTTTGCCATGCTGATTGCTTCTTCTTCCGGTGCTGTAAAGAGGTGAATGTCAACTTCTCCAAAGCTTTAACCTCTCTTTACAAGCTCATCCCTTCTCTCACTTTTCTCATCATATATCTCACCATTTGGTGAATGATTTTGTAAATATTTTGTAGTGATAATTACTAACTACTAACCACTAACCTTATTGTAAAATGCACCCTTTACTAGAGTAGGCACTCCCAAATTATTCACTCAATCCTCTTTCCTTTCATACTCAATAATTCTCTTCCCTTGAGCCCACATCCATGTGACTCACAGGGCAAGAGAGACCCACCCTCATTAAAAAAAATAAAAATATACATAATCTTTTATTCCTTCAAATAAACTTGATTAGGCCTAATCCTAATCGGGGCTTCTAAACCTATAAATAGAGCCCTTCTCTCCCTTGTAAATCATCACATGATCACACTACACCACACCATTCTCAACACATAACACACCACTCTTCAAGCCTAGTTGTGTAGAGTGTGTGCATTGTGAGAGCTCTATTCCATCACTACACATAGGTGCATGGAGAAGCTTGAAGTTAGTTATGCCATCTAGAGGAGTGGAGTGATACTATACTCTGCAATCACACCTGTAGCCTACTCTCGTCCATAAATAAGATTCATAGTTTAGGACGCCATTGTATGCTGCAACTACGACTCTTTTCTCCAAATTGACTTGATAAGTTGGCTCATCATGTGGTTGAAGGTATATTGTCCTTGAAGTTTGTTGTGCCATTTCATGATTGGTGGTTTGAGGGCTTGTTGAATTGTTTGCCAAAACTTTCAATTGTAAGAGGGTGCTCGGTGAGAGGGCTCCCGTGACCCTAAGACAATTTGTGTATTGGCAACAAGGTCAAGTTTTGTGTTGTCTCTCTATTTCTCATCAAGCTTTGTGTGCATCTAGTCTTTAAGGCTAAGACTGAGTTGCTCAAGTTGATTTGTGCGCTTTACCTCGCTCTGGCTTGGTGAATCTTTGTGTTTGGTGTGTGTGGCTATCTTGCATTCCCCTCTCTTTGTGCGTTTGAATACAAGAAGATATCACGTGTGTCCTAGTTCGCATCTACAACTAGGTGGTGCCCCTTTTCTTGTTTGGTTTCGGGCTGTGGGTTGTTGTTGTCTCTAATTGTGCTTGCCCCAACCCCAATTGAGCAGCACGGGAGCCTCAAAGGGTGTTTAAAGGCCACTCTTCTTGTTGCCCGCCCCGGACCGCCTCAAATTGGTGCCCCCACTGAGGACTGGCTTTGTTCTTATTATTGTTGTATTGCATGAATGCTTGAATTTTAGCATAATCAAGAAGATTATATGAATCATGAAAACTTGTATGACCGAGTTTAATTTCAATGCAACAAAAATTGATCTAGAATATGGTTTGGATTAGCATAGCATAAGAAAGGAAAAAAACATTTTCACATAAAATCTAGAATTCATGTTGAAAGACCTTTCAAAACTTTGTGTAGTTAGTTGATGTCATGAGAGAAAATGATTGTTTGGAACTAATCTTTGTGTGGTTCTAGCATTGAGAGACTATGACACGCTATACCTTTGATGATATCCCAATCCTCTTCGGAAATCTAAAAGAAGATGTTGATGATTTTTTTGCTGATTTTAGAATGGTTTGTCGTATCCTTGGTAAAAGGGATGACATTGAAAAAGGGGATTTTCTATTGCTATGCCTTAGAGGCAACGCTGAGCAATGGTTTTGGAGTATGTCTTCTCAAATTGAAGATGGGTAAACCCAAATTTCCAAAGCTTTGAAGAGCAGATTCTCTAAATTTCCAACAACGGAGAAAGCATGGGCTTCGTTAGGGAGACTTCAACAACATGGTGAAGACTACTATGCTTATGAGGATATTTTTTCTCGTCAATGGGTAGGATATGGGTTTCGTTCTATATTTCCAGATTATGTAAAAATGGAGCAATTTATTTCGGGTTTGTCTCCTTTCCTAAAGACTAAGGTTACTTGTAGTGGACCCTCTACCTTTGAAGAAGCGGTCGCTATTTCCCGAAGGAAGTTTCACAAGTACTTCTACATCAAAAATGGTTTCCATCATGCTGGAAGAATCAACCATCATGAAAGGGTTTCTATCAAAGGGTCATCTCCTTTGCCATACTTGTCTCCTTCTACTCCGACAAATGTTGAAGAAGTTACTTACATGCCAACTGATTATTCAAGTGCTAAAGTGTGTGGCCAAGATTCAAATGTGGAATCTCTTTCTTATACCTTTATCACAAGCATGAAAAAATCGACACAAGATATCTCAAATGGCATTGATGATTCAATAATGGATACATCCAACCTTTTGACGGAGGATCAATTTCTAGTCCGAGCAGACGAAGCTTTTGTGCAACATGACTCTATGGAGAATGAAGATCTTGAAGGTAACCTTGATCTTATGGAATGTTTTGAGAGTGTATCTTGTCTAAAAGAAGAGATTGAAGTAGAAGATGAAATCATAGGTGGGGAGATCATGGACCACATTGATCATAAAGAGATGATTGTGTACATGGAATGCCAACTCCAAAACAAAGTAGAAGAGTGTGAGTTGAATCCATGAGAGGATAATCTTCAAGAAGTGTTTGAGGATGTTGAAAAGCATTGGTATGACCCATGTATATTAAGCATGGAGACACCTATCATGCAAGAAGCCAAAGTTTTCACAAAATCAAACAGTAATCCATCAAGCTTTGAGGTGGTACAATGTGAGGAGTTACAACCTTGCCAAAGGAGGGGCTTAGAAGGGGATGAAGAACATGGGAGAGTAGCAAAAAATAAAATCATAAAAGAAAACTGTCAGAGGGGTATCATTCTCTCCAATGGCGTTTTAGTGGGTGGCTCTTCATTCATGGGACAATCTCTTAGCAAGAAAGTCCAAGCTTTTGAAGCCCAAATCATCTTCACATTGGGTTTCACCTCTTCAAAGTCAACTTCTCCTCTCTGCACATATACCTTTCATCGGGGGCACCATACCTTCTTAAGTGGAAGAGGACATGAATACTTGGTGATGAACGGATGTTTCCAAACCTTCTACATTTGGTTCTTTGGTGTATGGAGGTCACACATTGTGATGCTTCTGGTCTTCATCATAGATGAAAAACTTGTTGATTTCTACATGTGGATATTTCATCAATCAGTACCAAAATCTATTCTCTTCCAATATGCTGGAAGAAATAGAAACCTTAGTCTATTATCTACTTATGTGGTAAACTATTTGCAATATCTTCCAATAGCAGTTGGAAGCATGGATCAAGCTTTCCTAAATCATGAAGGTCATAGAAGTTTTGACTTGATAAGCGTACCCAGGTTGATAGAATTTTATGAGCTACAGTTCAGGAATTTGCTCATACAAGCTCTTGAAGATCGTAGCAGATACATCAACTTTACACAGGAGGAAGAGCAACCAATCTTTTATATCACATTCATAGTGATAGATGCAATGATCGAAAATAATAGAATGTACAAGTTTCTTCAACCGAAATTAGTAACTGATTCCATACCATACATCTCTCTTTGGGAAAGATATTTCAAGATCTTTGATCCTGGGGGGTGATTATAGAAACTTTCTCAATGGAGGAGGTTTACTCCGTCTCTTCATTATATCCTGCTATTGGCTCTGAGAACCTTTCATGTCACACAAGGTTTTTTAATCATACAACAAAGGTTCTTCAAAGATGAGAGCAGACAAAGACAGACGTTACACAATCTACATGTTGTATGGTTGGATAAATGGTACATGAATGTACCATTATATAAGGGGGGGGCTAATGATAGCCGTTTTTCGGCTTTCCATAATTGCGATAGTAAGCTACCTCACCCTATAAAATCACTCAAACATTTTGGTTATCCCTACCATTTCACTGTACATAGGCGTGTGTGAGTTAGGGACTTTCTCCATATTTTCTTAAAAAACCCTCAATTAGCTAGTCACTCAGCTAGTTGAGCCAAAAAAACTAAATAAAATCAAAAAAATAAAATATATTATGGCCCATTTGTGTGTAAATATTTCATTGTATATAGGGCGTAAATTAAACGATTTTTCATAATTATTTTGATATTTATTTAAATATTTCTACCTATGGTGTGTTATTTATGCTATGTACATTGACTCACCATTACCATATTTTTTCTTACCATTTTGCATACTCTTTATTCCATATAAAAATAATTTTATGCAAGCTTCTCTTATTTTTTGTGTAACGCCATCCCAAACAAAAATCCAAAAAAACTAGTTTTACTTATGTGTATATTTTTTCACTATTGTGATTTTTCCTTCCTACATCTATTCTTTATTACTCTCATAAATTAGAACACAAAAAATATTCATCTTTTTATGGTAGACTTATAATGAGAGAGATTTATTTTGACCCCTTTATATTTTTTCCACCTATATTATTTATATTTGACATGTACATATTTTTTAGACCCCTAAATATTTGATTTTCTTAGTTGTACTATTCATTTATATCATGATCTCAACAATATCTTCAATTATAGACCTACCAAATAAGGTCAAGGGTATGTGCAATGCATGCCTGCACCATGGGGAGCTCACTTTTGGAGGTATTCAAAAGAATCATCCAAAGAAGGACCTCACAAGGACCTTGTGCAGTGGAAAAACTAATCGGTTTTGCTGAATTTTTAAAGATCACATGCTCCCCAAATTTGAAAAGGTGATACAAACAAAAGTTGTAGCTCGTGAGCTGAACTTTCACCTCAAAGTTTTTCTTTTTTTTTTGAGCTACGACCTGTGAGCTATGATTTTATTGGTGGACCCCATTTTTCCCATGCTATGCAGCCACACTCCCTCTTCCACTTTATCATTTTTCTCTTTCACACACACTCCTCCCTCTCCTTCCCACTCCCAAACCTGCAACTCCCATGTCCTAATTCACCCTCTTCACCATTGCCACATCTCTCACACCTCCATAGCCTTCATCCTCCATTTCTACACCCTATGTGTCCCCCTTTCTCTCTACATATATGTCCATATTACCATACTCTCTTCAGCTTTGTAAAGAACTTCAAAAAATCAGCAAAAATCCAAGGATAACCTCTGCAAATTAAGGCTTTTATCATGAATTTTCCAAGGTTTGAATATAACATAGTTTCATCGACACGCGCTACTTTGCCATGCTGACTGCTTCTTCTTCCGGTGCTGTAAAGAGGTGAATGTCAACTTCTCCAAAGCTTCAACCTCTCTTTACAAGCTCATCCCTTCTCTAACTTTTCTCATCATATATCTCACCATTTGGTGAATGATTTTTTAAATATTTTGTAGTGATAATTACTAACTACTAACCACTAACCTTATTGTAAAATGCACCCTCTACTAAAGTAGGCACTCCCAAATTATTCACTCAATCCTCTCTCCTTTCATCCTCAATAATTCTCTTCCCTTGAGCCCACATCCATGTGACTCACAGGGCAAGAGAGACCCATCCTCATTAAAATATATATATATATACATAATCTTTTATTCCTTCAAATAAACTTGATTAGGCCTAATCCTAATCGGGGCTTCTAAACCTATAAATAGAGCCCTTCTCTCCCTTGTAAATCATCACATGATCACACTACACCACACCATTCTCAACACATAGCACACCACTCTTCAAGCCTAGTTGTGTAGAGTGTGTGCATTGTGAGTGCTCTATTCCATCACTACACATAGGTGCATGGAGAAGCTTGAAGTTAGTTATGCCATCTAGAGGAGTGGAGTGATACTATACTCTGCAATCACACTTGTAGCCTACTCTCGTCCATAAAAAAGATTTATAGTTTTGGGCGCGATTGTATGCTGCAACTACGACTCTTCTCTCCAAATTGACTTGATAAGTTGGCTCATGAGGTGGTTGAAGGTATATTGTCCTTGAAGTTTGTTGTGCCATTTCATGCTTGGTGGTTTGAGGGCTTGTTGAATTGTTTGCCAAAACTTTCAATTGTAAGAGGGTGCTCGGTGAGAGGGCTCCCGTGACCCTAAGACAATTTGTGTATTGGCAACAAGTTCAAGTTTTGTGTTCTCTCTCTATTTCTCATCAAGCTTTGTGTGCATCTAGTCTTTAAGGCTAAGACTGAGTTGCTCAAGTTGATTTGTGCGCTTTACCTCTCTCTAGCGTGGTGAATGTTTGTGTTTGGTGCGTGTGGCTATCTTGCATTCCCCTCTCTTTGTGCGTTTGAGTACAAGGAGATATCACGTGCGTCCTAGTTCGCATCTACAACTAGGTGGTGCCTCTTTTCTTGTTTGGTTTCGGGCTATGGGTTGTTGTTGTCTCTGATTGTGCTTGCCCCAGCCCCAATTGAGTAGCACGGAAGCCTCGAAGTGTGTTTTGAGGCCACTCTTCTTGTTGCCCGCCCCGGACCGCCTCACTACATTGTAGAGTGGCACTGTAGGCTCTTCTCTAATCCTCTTATTGATGGTGGCAGCTTCATACTTCAGCAAAGGATATGGGAGAGAGGGTTGAAGCCATTTGCGCCTGAGGTTGCTGGTGTCAATCTTCTGGATGGTCATGGACTTGAAAACCCTCTACTCACACTCCAAGGCTTCCTTTGTTCTCTCTCTGATCTCCACCTCTATTGCCTTACGCAGCTTTTCTTCCTCCTCCTGTGTCAGATCTTGTGGCTCTTGAGAGGATCCTTCTAGTATTTCCTCTTGCATAGGTGTGTCCACAGGATCTGCCACATTTTCTAAATCTATGCCTTCATTGGCTGCTGGCCATGTGCCCTCTTGCTCTCCGGCTTGCTGTCCCCTCAGCTCCTCAGTTTTTCTGGGAGTTTCTGTTTCAACTTCTTCGCCCATATTCATGAGGAGGTCGTTCAATTCGGCGTTTATCTTCTCCGCCTCCTCGAGCTTTCTTTTGATACTTTCTAATTCTTCTTGCAGGGCTTTATGGTCTTCTTCCATTAGTGTTTGCATAACAATTGACCCTTCTGCCATCATCAATCGTTGCTTTTTCTCTAGAGTCAGCTCCTTCTAAAGTTCTTACATGTGTTCTTCATAAAGTTGGCTTTCCGTAGTGATGTGAGTCGAGCTAGTAGCTCTGACTCTGGCAGGAGATGCCCGCAGCCTCTGGATGGTTTGATCTTTCACTTTGAGCTGGTCCTTGAGCTCAAGGACCTCATCGTGGCTGGCTTCTTGATCTATCTCCGCATTTTCTTTGGCGTTTTGCATTGCTTCAACTCTTTGGATTCCTCAGCCAGCTATAGAGTCAAGTTATCCCTTTCCCTCTCGGCCTCTATCAATGATTTTCCGAGTTGCTTACATTCCTCTTCAACTCCTTGCATTCTTTGGGCTGCTGCCTGATTTTCCTTTTCCATTTCCTTGCATATTTTCAATGCCCTTGCTAGACTGGCATGTAGCTCCGCTTCTCTCTCTTTCTGCCTTTGACTTTGTCCTTGTAGAGAGTCTACTTCTAGCTTTATCTTTACTTCAGTGGCCTTGAGAGTTGCCATCTCACTTTCTGAGGCCATGGATTGCGCTCTTAACCCAGTTAACTTTGTCATCACCACATCCCAGTCATTGGAGGGCGGGTGCAGGTCCACTGTACCTGTGGCCATCTCTTTTAGTTCTACTAACCTGATGCTTTGCATTTTTTCCTTAGGCCCTGCACTTGCCAAGTCGAATGCGACTGTGGCAGCTTCTTCTTTTGTGTATCCTGTAGCTAGCAGGTCCAAAAATGTGTTATATGAATCCTTTGTCTCTTGTTGCCCACTTCGAGGCTTAGCCTCTTCCTTTGGTTCCGGCTCCTAGCTCTGCTCTTGCTTGGCCTCTTCTCGTTCTTCTGGTTTTTCTTCAGCCTCTTTATCTTCTTGTGGAGGGCTGCTAGGAGGTGGTGAGGGTGGTAGTGAGGGTTGTGGTCTGGCCGGTAGAGATGTAGGATTTTTCTTTAAATCTCGGTCTGCCTTAGTCTTTCTTTCTCTCTCTTGGCTCTCTTGCTCGTCTAGCAGTTTCTGTCGTACCTCCTCCACGTCTTCTTCTGTAAAAGGTACATGCGGGATATTTTCTGATGCAGCATCAAGAATCTCAAAATTTTTAATGTAATCTTCGAATCTATCCCTTTGCACCCTTCAGGATGATCCCGACATTGCTTCTAGAGACAGCTTCGAGAGTTCACTAAAATCGCCTTTAAGGGCTCTTTCTGCTCTGAAGCTCTCCATTAGCCGCTCTAGTCTTGCCGCTTTTTGTGACTTTGTCTATTTTGCCGGCACTTGGGCAAATTCTTTCTTTCCCTTCTTTTGCTCGGGCTGCTCTTCTTGAACAGGCTCTAGCCGTCTTTTCAATCTTGTGGCAACCCTTGGTGCTCTTTGTGGCTCGACTTCTTTGTCTTCTTTGAGCCTCAGCCAGTCGTTTTGTGATGGGGGGTCAGGCCATCTTCCTTTTGCGTGCAATGCCCCATAAATCACCTTAGTGATTAGTTCTCCTGGCACAATATATGTGGGCATCTTGTTACCCATCTTCACTAGGTTGTCATGTATATATGGTGCATAATTGATTATCTTTGGAGTGCTCTTCATCATTGCCCAAGTGAACGTCGTGGCAATTGCTCCTGGCGGCATTCTGTACTTTTGTGGCCGCTTCATGCACATATGGAAGTATTGGTTGTACAATTGACTCATGATTGCCACTCTTGGGTTTGCAATATCTTCAAAAGTGTAGTTACCTTTCTTCTCATTGTACACCTTGACATCATCTCTTCTTTTAGTTACACTATCCCCCTTGTTGGAGAGGTCTAGTGCATCTGCTACAACCTGCTCGGTGATGACTATTTCTGTTTCTGGCTTACTGCCTTGCAGATCGGTTACTCTGGCCACTCCATCTTCCTTTATTGTTGTCACAAACTCCCAGACTCTGTTTATGTCAACCCCCGCCGGCACTGCTTCAAAATAGTTGTGGAGATCAATCTTCTCCAAGTACCCAGCCATCTTGCTTCTTACGAACTCATTGAGTTCCCGCGGCAGCATTGGTAGCTCGATCACATTCCCTTCAGTGTCTTTGAAAACTCCTTGGTAGATCTTTAGGTCGTTCGACTCTAGAAGATCTTCTTGGATCCATGTGCTGGTGGGTTTTAGTGTTCCTTCTGGTATGACGAAGGGCTCCACTTCTTCTAGGTAA
This sequence comes from Adiantum capillus-veneris, assembly GCF_014529385.1. Classification (NCBI taxonomy): domain Eukaryota; kingdom Viridiplantae; phylum Streptophyta; class Polypodiopsida; order Polypodiales; family Pteridaceae; genus Adiantum; species Adiantum capillus-veneris. The sequence continues at coordinate 51,614,013 of NC_140932.1, forward strand.
TCCTTAATGGTCATTCTTTCCTTCTTTGCCGGTGACTTTGCGGCTGCCATAGATCCTGTTGCACTCAGTAGTCCGATGTTAGCGTTTTTTCCATATTAGCTGAGAAAGTGAGTTTTAACTATCCAAATGACTTGAAAATTGAAAATAAAGCTTAAAAGGAACTTGTGAAACTGTGCATGTGCTCACAGTGCAATTCTGGCCAAAAATTTCCATTTAGACATCCTACGCGTCTACGCGTAGGATGTCTTTTTCATTAGAATTAGTTGATACTTGACATGCTGGTAGTTCATGGCTTATGGAACATGGCTATGTGCTTGGATATGGATTTGGATATCAAAAAGTGGACTTTTTGGGCTGGTTCAGCCTTTAGGTCATAAATTGGGTAGAAAGTCCATAACAGGTAGCAATTGATGTCCAAATGGGTTGAAAATTGGTATATGGGCTCATTGCACCATGGTATTGGCTTCCATGATGTCACTCTTTGCACAGAAGGTCCAAATTATGCTGGAGACATCCTACGCGTAGGATGTCTTTTTCATCAAAATGGCATGGGATTTGTTATGTGGGTAGTGCTTGGCCTATGGAACATGGCTATGCTCTTGGATTTGGATTTGGACAAGGATTGATACTTGTGAGAGCTTGTATAGTGTTTTTGGGCTCAAAAAGTGTATCTTGAAGGTGTTGGGGGTCAAAAATGATTAGAATGGCTTCAAAATTGGTATATGAGCTCTTGATGATGATGTGATTGGATCTGGAATGGTCAAACATCCTCTGTAGGCCAAAAATGTCAAATAGACATCCTACGCGTAGGATATCTACTTCACCAATTTTTTGCTTCTGACCACACAGATTGGTTGGTGATGTGCTTATAAATGTGTTGTACAAGTTTCATGTGATTTGGACAAGATTTGGTAGGTCTATGGCCCATTATTGCCTCTATGCCCTAACTTTGCGTTTTTTCATGCATACAAGGTCAATGTTGGTCCAAATGTGATGAAACTTGGTGGCTAGCATGTAAAGGTCATTGAGAAAATGTGTGTGATGAAAAATGTTGGGACCTGTGTCCAAAAAGGCCCTTGAGACATCCTACGCGTAGGATGTCTCCTGATGATTTTTTTATGGAATGTGCCACTAGTACTTGCCCTTGGTCCCCCTGAGTCCCTTTTAAGCCTAATTTCAACAAAAAAAGTCAAATGGATAGAAAGTAACTCCCTGTGTGGACTTCAGAGCCTCCGAGCCATTTTCTGACTTTTGGAGTGATTTTTGGCGATGAAATTTCTTGATGTTGGTCTCCATAGCTTCCCGATCCCTTGGGGATCCTTACCGTATGGTTTTTGTTGACTTTGGCTTCACCGGAGCTTCATTTGGCAATTTGTCGCTCTAGAAGCACCCGTGGTTGCGTTTACATGTCTTCTATGATTTGTGGTGGTCTACCACCATAGGACTTCATTGTTGATGGTCTAGGAAAGCCGCTCGTGAAGTTTGGTGGCAAACGGGCATGCGGTTTGGCCGCGAGAGCTATTTGACGCTTTGTGTGTTTGATGCCGTTTCTGAAGTTTAGTACTTCTTTGGGTCACTTTTTGGTCATGTGGGTCACATAGACTTGTCGACCATGTCGAGATGCTCCTACCCATGAATTTTGGTAGCATTTGGGCGCCTTTTCGCCGATTTCCCATTTGGTGGCCTCTTGCGGGATTCTAGGAATTAGGGTTTTTCTCGATGGTTTTCTACTGCCTTTGGACATCCAAGACTGGTCTTCTATGCTAGGGTAAGCTGCCGATGAAGTTTCGTTGCTTTTGGGTTAGCCATTAGGTGGCCGCCTCTACTTGTAGGTCTCTACCGCCCGCTTTGTGTGTGAACCCTACGCTAGTTTTCGCGACAAAACGACAAACATACGCGAAAAGCTCAAGGTGGTGAGCCTACCTCTCATGTCTGAAGCCCTTCGGGTAGTCGTGCGCATCATAGAAGCTGTTGGAAGGTCCGTCCGCTCTAGGTGGCAGAAGCTCTCTCCACAAGGTCAATAGTGAAAATGAGCTAAAAATGAGGTGAAAATTTCTTATAATGGAGGTCCCCGAACCACTTTTCATGAAATTTGACATGTGCTCCCAACTTCTTGCGAGATGTGGCTTAGACTTAAAAATTTCTTGATTTGGACTCCATTTGGCCTGTTTACTAGAAATTTGGCATTTCGGTCAAAACCTAGCCAAAAATCGCTTTCCGCTCCAGTCTCATAATTGCACCCCCACTGTAACATAGGTTGTCCTATAGTCACTAATCATCCGCATATTTTTTGTTTTTCATTACGACCGTTTTTCACCTACTGTTTGTATTTTTGAAGTTTTTCTACCGAAAATTAGCAAAATTAAAAGGAAAATAGCAAATCAAACCCAAAAAATCCCCAAAAATCATAATAAATCACAAACATCACCGCAAAACATTATATACACTCACATGCAATTTTTATGGCCGGATTTCTCCGTTTTATCAATATTTTTCCTGGAAATGGCTATTTCTACTTATATACCCACACTTAGGGGCTTTATTTGGCATTTGGCCCCATATACCTATTGATACATACTGTATAAGGGCATATATACTTGGGTTAGTCCAGAAAATTTTGCAATCAAACAACAACCCTTAAAATAGTCAAAAATCATGCCCTTTTTTTCTCTTTCTGCTATTGGTTCCGCATTTGAGAATGCCTCCCCCCCTCCTAGCCAGAGTCCTCAGGGACGACAAGGTATCGCCTCGGAGTAGGTGTCGTGCATAGGTTGAAAATTTTGTGCTAATGCTTGGCCGATTAATGTGGCCCTAATTTATGCATACTCGGTCAATGCATGGAAAAATTAATGTTGTGCAAGCGAAGGGAATAAGCAAGATGCTTATTGGCATTCGCCGTCGAGGTTTCCTGTTTTCTTTGCAAGTAACAGTTGTAACTCTACTGCTCTCTGTGTAATTGTCTTTTTTGCAAAAGATAATTGCTTTGCCACTTCTGTTGAGATAGCCGTAGTTGTTTCTATGGAGAGGAGTGGCTGGGCCGGAATTGCCGTGGACCGTATTTCCTTTGCTTTCCATTGGTAGCTTGTTTTTGCCGGTTTTTGTAGGTTTTTTGCTACTTCCTTGTTTTCCATTGTCTTGTTGCTGATTGGCATCCACATAAGTCGGTTGTCTTTTTTCAAATGCAGCTAACTGCCTTCCGTTGTTGCTTGTACTGAAGGGAGCTCCTATTGCTTTTGTTTCGGTATCCAAATGCGAGTAACCTTTGGGTTATTGCTGAGCAGTTTCTTTGGAATCCATATCTATTTTATGCCCTTGGTTTTTGGTTGAACTATCTGCTTCAGTTGAATTCTTCCGTTGCATTGTTGTTTGTCTGCCATGTCATTTCCATTCTTCCGCATCCATACTTGTTTCCCTTGTTTTGGTAACCTAGATATTTGCACTGCGGTCGGTGACTTTGTATGTATGTAATTAACATGGTTGGCTTTTACCTGTCTGTTGGCCTTGGGTATCATGTTGTGCTTTGGTTCCATTCTTGCTTTTGGCTCTTTTTCCAGTGATTGCATGGCTAGTAGAGCTGATTATTCCGGTCTTGCTGAGCAAAGGCTATCACCTGTTGTTCTTGTGCATGCTAAATTTTGACTGCATTCGCGTTCCAATCTATCTGCACATTGTACTTTTTTTGCCAAGGTTGTCCCAACATCATTGGGTGTTGTTTGCTTTCATCCTCCACCACATAGAATTTGTGTGGGTAAATATATTGATGTATTTGTACATGCAATATAGTCCATCCCAATGTTGTCAACGAGTGTGATGTACTACTTTCCAGCACTTGAGGAGTAGGATGAAGTTGGCCTACAGATTTGAGTTGTTGGTATAATTCGTAAGAGATCAAATTTGCTTGAGCTCTAGAATCAAGCAATGCCGCTGATTCAACTTGATTGCTACCCACTTTGACTGCACTTATTGGCTCCACTGTGTATTCATCCAACTTTGTTAGTCGAATGGCATTGATTCGCAATGGTGCTCCACTTTGTTGTTGTTGTCGCTGAAGTCTTCGTTTTGCAATGCGTTCTTTTGCTTTTGCTTGAGCTTCTTCTCGCACTCTCTGTTTTTCCTTCATTCATTGTTTTCCTTGATGAATTTGTTGAAGCATATCCTGTGTGAGTGGTAGATGATATTTCTTCAGTCAACATCCACTAATCCAGTTCGGCATTTCTTCACCTGCTAATGTAGCAAGCTTGACAGCTCCACTTTGTGATAGATCACTAATCACAAAGGGTCCCATACCTCGCTTTTTAAGTTTCTTGGCATGTTGATTCAAAGTATAAACAAGTACATAATCACCTGTTTTGAACTCTTTAGTGCACACATGCTTGTCAAAAAACTCTTTTTAGCATAGATTGAAGCTACAGCTCTCAAGCGGAGTTCATCTAGCTTTTCAAGATCGTCTATTCTTGAGGAGAGCTCATGCCCTGTCCATTCTAAGCATTTCGCTACTCGTAGAGTTGGAATTAAAAACTCTATGGGTAGTATAGCATTTAGGCCAAACACCATGTTGTACGGTGTTGTTCCTATCGATGTTTTGTAAGCTACCTTGTATGCCCATAGTGTTGAGTGTAGCTGTTGATCCCAATCTGTTCTTGACTCTGACACTATTTTAGAGAGAACCGTGCATAGTGTTTTATTTGTGGCCTCAGCTTGTTCGTTTGCCTGTGGATGGTATGGAGCAAATTTCCTATGTATGAACATGAATTCCTCTAGCAGATATTCAATGACTTCATTAAGAAAATGTGTCCCACGATCACTAACAATTTCTATTGGTAAATCGTATTATACAAAAACATTCTCATACAAAAATTGTGCAGTAGTTCGTGCATCTGCTTTTTGCGTTGCTTGGCTTCCACCCATTTTGTGAGATAGTCCGTAGCCACAATGATATTGAGACGGTCCGGGGCGGGCAACAAGAAGAGCGGCCTCTAAACACCCTTCGAGGCTCCCGTGATACTCAATTGGGGCTGGGGCAAGCACAATCAGATACAACGACAACCCACAGCCAGAAACCAAACAAGAAAAGGGGCACCACCTAGTTGTAGACGCGAACTAGGACGCACGTGATATCTCCTTGTACTCAAACGCACAAAGAGAGGGGAATGCAAGATAGCCACACACACCAAACACAAACATTCACCACGCCAGAGAGAGGTAAAGAGCACAAATCAACTTGAGCAACTCAGTCTTAACCTTAAAGACTAGATGCACACAAAGCTTGATGAGAAATAGAGAGACAACACAAAACTTGACCTTGCTGCCAATACACAAATTGTCTTAGGGTCACGGGAGCCCTCTCACCAAGCACCCTCTTACAATTCACCTTTTAGGAAAACAATTCAACAAGCCCTCAAACCACCAAGCATGAAATGACACAACAAACTTCAAGGACAATATACCTTCAACCACCTGATGAGCCAACTTATCAAGTCAATTTGGAGAGAAGAGTCGTAGTTGCAGCATACAATTGCACCCAAAACTATAAATCTTATTTATGCACAAGAGTAGGCTACAAGTGTGGTGAAGAGTATGGCATACACTCCACTCCTCTAGATGGCATAACTAACTTCAAGCTTCTCCATGCACTTATGTGTAATGATGGAATAGAGCACTCACGATGCACACACTCTACACAACTAGGCTTGAAGAGTGGTGTGTTATGTGTTGAGAATGGTGTGGTGTAGTGTGATCATGTGATGATTTACAAGGGAGAGAAGGGCTCTATTTATAGGTTTTAGAAGCCCCGATTAGGATTAGACCTAATCAAGTTTATTTGAAGGAATAAAAGATTATGCATATTTTTAATTTTTTTTAATGAGGGTGGGTCTCTCTTGTCCTTTGAGTCACATGGATGTGGGCTCAAGGGAAGAGAATTATTGAGTATGATAGGAGAGAGGATTGAGTGAATAATTTGGGAGTGCCTACTCTAGTAGAGGGTGCATTTTACAATAAGGTTAGTGGTTAGTAGTTAGTAATTATCACTAAAAAATATTTACAAAATCATTCACCAAATGGTGAGATATATGATGAGAAAAGTTAGAGAAGGGATGAGCTTGTAAAGAGAGGTTGAAGCTTTGGAGAAGTTGACATTCACCTCTTTACAGCACCGGAAGAAGAAGCAGTCAGCATGGCGAAGCAGCGCGTGTCGATGAAACTATGTTATTTCAAACCTTGGAAAATTCATGATAAAAGCCTTCATTTACAGAGGTTATCTTTGGATTCTTGCTGATTTTTTGAAGTTCTTTACAAAGTTGAAGAGAGTATGGTAATATGGACATATATGTAGAGAGAAAGGGGGACACATAGGGTGTAGAAATGGAGGATGAAGGCTATGGAGGTGTGAGAGATGTGGCAATGGTGAAGAGGGTGAATTAGGACATGGGAGTTGCAGGTTTGGGAGTGGGAAGGAGAGGGAGGAGTGTGTGTGAAAGAGGAAAATAATAAAGTGGAAGAGGGAGTGTGGCTGCATAGCATGGGCAAACTGGGGTCCACCAATAAAATCATAGCTCACAGCTCGTAGCTCAAACAAACATGAAAAAACTTGAGGGAAAAGTTCAGCTCACGAGCTACAACTTTTGTTTGTATCACCTTTCCAAATTCGGGGAGCATGTGATCTTTAAAAATTCAGCAAAACCGACTGTTTTTTCCACTGCACAAGGTCCTTGTGAGGTCCTTCTTTGGATGATTCTTTTGAATACCTCTTAGAGTGAGCTCCCCATGGTGCATGCATGCATGCCACATACCCTTGACCTTATTTGGTAGGTCTATAATTGAAGATATTGTTGAGATCATGATATAAGTGAATAGTACAACTAAGAAAATCAAATATTTAGGGGTCTAAAAAAATATGTACATGTCAAATATAAATAATATAGGTGGAAAAAATATAAAGGGGTCAAAATAAATCTCTCTCATTATAAGTCTACCATAAAAAGATGAATATTTTTTGTGTTCTAATTTATGAGAGTAAAAGAGAATAGATATAGGAAGGAAAAATCACAATAGTGAAAAAATATACACATAAGTAAAACTAGTTTTTTTGGATTTTTGTTGGGGATGGAGCTACACCAAAAATAAGATAAGCTTGCATGAAATTATTTTTATATGGAATAAAGAGTATGAAAAATGGTAAGAAAAAATATGGTGATGGTGAGTCAATGTACATAGCATAAATAACACACCATAGGTAAAAATATTTAAATAAATACCCAAATAATTATGAAAAATCTTTTTATTTGGGCCCTATATACAATGAAATATTTACACACAAATGGACCATAATATACTTATACTTTTTATATTTTTATATTTTGTTGGCTCAACTAGCCCAGTGACTAGCTAGCTGAGGGTTTTTAAGAACATATGGGAAAAGTCCCCTAACTCACACACACCTATATACAGCGAAATGGTAGGGATAGCCACAGTGTTGGGATGATTTTGGTAGGGTGGGTTAACTCACTATGGCAATTACGGAGAGCCGAAAAACGGCTATCATTAGCCCTCCCCCATCCCCCAGGATGATGGTATATTCATGTACCATCATAGAGCATCTTTTCCAAAGAGAGTGCTTTAGAGTCCTTGACGAGGTCTTCATTGTTTGGCCCCTCAGAATTTTGGTTTGAGTTACACTCATGCTTCACGGAACAATATCTACATGAGATAGCTGCCTTTTGACAGATCTTTGGTAGATCCTTTGGTAGAAGGCGACTCAAATAAGGCTTCAAGCGATACCCGTTTACCTTCCTGGAGTGCTCTTTCCCATTCAAGTCCATAAGTTGATAGTAACTTGAATGGAAAGCCTTCTTAACTATGTATGGCCCTTGCCATCTAGTTTCAAATTTGGCATCAAAACGATTGTCGAGTCGATGGTCATACCTTAGCACAAGATCTCCTTCATTGATGCCTTTGTCATTTAGTTTCTTGTCAAGCTTCTCCTTCGCCTGCGTAGCTTTCCTCTTGTAGCACTCGTATGCTGCTTCTCTTTTCCACTCAAGCTCAGCTAAGGTAAGAAGTCGATCCATCCATGCTTCTTGATCATCTTGTGCTGCTTTGCCATGAAGTCGTATTGTTGGGATGTTGAGCTCAATTGGTTGTAAAGCCTCTTGACCATAGACCAAGTGAAATGGTGTAAACTCCGTGGCTTCCCTATATGTGGTTCGATACGCCCACAAGGCACCATCCAAGAAGTCATCCCACAACTTTGTCTTGTTTCTCACCATCTTTCTAATGATACTTGCAATGACACCATTATCTTTTTCTACCAGACCATTGGATTGGGGATAGTAGGGTGTACTATGACGATGTAGAATGTGAAGTTCTTCACAGACCTCTGTGAGCAAGCCCTTTCTAAACCCTGGACCATTATCAGAAACAATCTCCAAAGGTGTGCCAAATCTACAACAAATGTGAGTGTAGACAAATTTGCTCACTGTCCTCTCAGTTACCTTTGCCACACTTTGTGCTTCCACCCACCTAGTCATATAGTCTACCACCACTAGAATGTACAGTTTACCATTTTTTGTCCTAGGGAGAGGACCCATAGCATCAATGCCCCACTTTTCAAAGGGTCCATTTGCAAGCACAATTTGCCTTAGACCATACACCAATCTTCTATTCCCATTTACCTGACAATTGTGACAACTTTTACACCAATGTTGGACATCCACATTCAGACTTGGCCAAACATACCCCGCAAGCAAAATCTTCTTCACAGTTAACTCTTGGGCAAAATGACCACCACATGCCTCTTCATGCAAACCTTTTAGAATGGCTGGAATCTCCTTGATAGTTGGTACTCTTCTGCACACTTGATCCTTCCCTCTTTGATAGAGGGATCCTTCTAGGAAGAGATACGCACTTGCCTTTTTCATGAGTCTCCTCTTCTGAGCCTTCGTGAAGTCTTGCAGAAACTCACCCTCCAAAATGTAGCTAATAATGGGAGTCAATGACTCCAATCCCTGGTATCTTGGTTGCTTGACAGTTGCTTCCACCATGATGACCTGCACTTCTTTCTTAACACATGTAACTGCTTGTTGTGCAAGTAAATCGGCATCTTCATTTTGTTTCCTAGGAATATGATATAGTTGCACTTCTTCAAAGTGATTAAACATCCTACGAATGGCATGAACTTTTGTCCGTAAGCTTTTATTCTTGCATGCCCAAATGCCTAAAATCTGTTTAACAATGAGAAGTGCATATCCCTTTACCATGAGACGTTGTATCCCTTGGCCAATGCACATCTTCAAACCATGAAGTAGTGTGTCGTATTCTGCTTCATTGTTGCTAGTTGAACCTGGTAGACTGACCTTCTCTTTCATGACCACCTCCCCACTTGGGTTGAGCAACACTAGCCCTCTCCCTGCTTTTCCTGTGACTCGTCGAAAAGCTCCATCAAAGAACAAGGTAAAAGCATTAGGAATATTTTTCGGTGGTGGCAATGGTAGGGTCTTTATTTCAGGCACCTTAATCTCCTTCTCTTGTACCCTATAAGTAAGGATCCCTGCCAATTGTGCACGCACACTATCTTCTACCTTGAAAGAGTATTGGAACTCTTGCAATTCCATAATCCACTTTGAGATCCTAGTGCTAAGATTCATTTGAGATGACACCCAAGGAAAAAAAAAATTGCAGTGAGAATTACAAAAGGTTTTGGTAGCCACTAGGATCTAAACTTTCTCACTGAAAACATGAGAGAAAGCATCATGAGTTCTGCCTCCGTGTAGCCTCTCTCCAAAGCATTCATGACCCTACTAGCAAAGTAGATGGGTCGCATCCGGGTACTATGGGGATCTTGTTGTAGCAAAACCGCTCCAATTGTTTCTTTCCCAACACTAGAGCTAACAAAGAATGTGTACTCCCAACAAGGAGGCATGAGTGTTGGTAGTTCTGACAGGATGACTTTAATGTTACAAAAGTACTCTTCAAGCTCATCAGACCATGCAAATTCTACTTGTTGTGTCAACTTTTGCAAAGGATGAAGCAACTCCGAAGCTAAGTGAATAAAGCGTCACATATACTTCACCTTTTGAATGAATGAGATGACCTCTTTGAGATTCTTGGGTGATGGGAGCTCAATAAGAGCCTTTGCCTTTGAAGGATCCACCTCAATGCCTTTATAGAAAACCTTGTGACCAAGCAAGATCACTTCATCCTCACCTATGTGGCACTTGTCGGGGTTGAGTTGACCTCCCATGTCATAGAGCTTCTTTAAACCTTCTTCTACCCTTTGTAGATGCAATGATTTTGAGCTATAAATGCAAAAATCATCAATAAAAACCCTAATGGACTTTCCTAAGAATGTTTGAAACACAATGTTCATGAAGCGTTGGAAAGTTACAGGAGCATTTGTCAGGCCAAATGGCATGACTCTAAAAGCACAACAACCCCAAGGAGTGATGAAGGTTGTTTTCAATTGATCTTCCAATGCGATACCTATTTGAAAGTAACCTGAGTAGCCATCACACACAGTGTACTTCACATGACCAGCTACCTCATTTAGTATCTCATCCTGAAATGGGAGGGGAAAGTGATCTCTTTTTGTTGCCTCATTAAGTGGACGGTAATCCACACACACCCTCCACTTGCCGTTTTTCTTAGGAGTGACAACAACGGAAGAGACCCACTCTGAATTCTCCACTGGATAAATGAAACATGCTGCTAGAAGCTTTCTTACCTCCTTGATGACTCCTAGCCTTCGTAGCTTTTGAGCCTTAGGTGTGGCCTCTGGCTTCAACTCAATTTTGTGTTGAACAGCATCTACTCCACGCACATCGGTGTAGTCTTTAGCAAAAAGCCTCGGAAATTTCCCTAGCACACATTTGAACTCCTCTCTTTCGTCCTCTGTAAGTGTTGTAAACAACATACCTTCTAACATTCCTTCATCTTGCACATTTTGGTTCTCTTGAGTACCTACCTCTTCCAAACCTCGAGAAGAGGTCTCCTGGTTGTTTGGCTTAAACCTTACCCCCATGACTTCGATGGAAGACTCCTCTTCAGTAATGCTGCCGCTACTTTCTCCTTCTAAAGTGCTATCGGTCCAGCCTTCCTCCATCTCACTTTGAGATGATTCTTCATGGAGCTCCTCTTGGCGTTGCTCCTTCATGTCAAAGACAACCTTCTTATGATTGTCATTCCTGAAAATTAGCTTTCCACTCTCCCAATCCTGCAAAGCTCGCATTTTCATTAGCCATGGTCTCCCTAGGATAAATGGGTAACCATTTCCTTTGGTAGACATAACATAAAAATCCACCGCCTTCTTAATGCCAAAGGCCTCTACAAAAACATTTTTACAAATGCCTACACACCTAGCTTTGCTATTGTTTGCCATCTTGACTTTAATTTCAGGTGTCTCATGGATGTGCATGCCTAATTTTTGCATGAGTCCCTCTTTCATGATGCAAATTTGTGCACCCCCATCCACTAGACCTTTCCTAACCAATCTTCCTTTGATGTAACAATCTAGCACAGGTGTAATATCCTCATTCATTTCAGCATGTGCAATTTTTTACAACAAGAACACTCTCTTTCTCCTTTCTCCTAGTGCTAACTGCCTTCGTTAAATCCCTCCTAACTTGTGGGCATAATGCAAGAAACTGAGGCCATGAGATATCAGGACCCTTACCTCTCATGTCTTCCAATAGGTTGTATGGAGCCATACCATGTCCAAGAGGGAAGTCTTGGAGATTGATACGACGTCGAGTCCTCTTAGCTTCCTTGGTCTCCTTTGCCTTCTTACCTCGTCCATGGTCACTCTGTGATGTGACACCTTCTTTCTCCTTCCCTTTTCCACGGCCACGCTTAATGCCATTTGCTTCCATGTCAACCTCTTTTGAATTTTTCACCTCTACCACATGCACATTTGGGTCTGGCAAAGGTGGAACTCCTTCCACTCCTTGTGGAGGTGGTCTAGCTCCATTTGGCCTTTGTAGAAGTCGTGGTTGCTGACTAGTTCCTTCACCTGCATTCATCACTGGGTAATTCAAGTTAGGTCTCCCTGGCTCCCCACGGAGCCAAGGACAATTATACATCCCATGTCCAGACTCACCGCAATTCCAACATTGCAAGACTCTCCTAGGTCGTGAATCTCGCTCTTCAGACTTCTTTGCTTGTCCCTTTGGACCTACAGCTTGTGCAAGGTGAATTGACAAGCTGCTTAAAGATTCATTTAACTTTTCAATTACTTCCGCCGTCACCTCAGGAAGCTCCCTAGATGTTGATGCTTGTGACTTACCTTTGGGTCTAAGACCTTCTATTGGAACCTCCCCCCTTAAGCACTTGAGTTTCCTATATTTCTCAGCAGCCCTAGTTTCAGCTACTTCAAAGGTAGCAGGTGCACCGGCCTCAACTTTTATCTTAAGGTCAGGAAAGAGTCCAGCTATGAACCTCTCCTTCTTTAGGAACTCTGCACCATCACCAGGGTTAGCAACATTTCTCACCCATACAGCCCAAAGACGTAGAAACTCTTGCTTGTACAAGTAGTAGTCATCTAAGTCTTTTTGCTTATGAGAAACAATGTCTTGCCATAGCTTTTGAGTGTTTTGGGGATCAAAGAAGTATCTCTTGAAATGATTCAAAACTTCCGTGTAATTCCCTTTAACTTCCTCAGGCAAAGAGTCAAACCAAGTGCTAGCATCTTTCCTAAGGACCACCTCAAACATCTCTACACGTTCTTGATCAGTTACTATCCTCTTGATACGACAAGACATTTTGAAATTTGCTAAAAATAATTTTGCATCCACTCTAGGCTCTCCAAAGAAAAGAGGATATCCGGACATTTAGCGTTGGGTCTCCATTGAATCAGTTTCAAAGTGATAACACGTTTTTGTTTTTATTTCTTAAAAAATTTACACAATAATGTTTTCTAAATTGCAATCTATTCTACAACAAAATAAAAATATTCACATCAAATGACCTATGATAATCAATAAGAGGCAGGATGACAGGGTTTGGTGATGCGAGAATTTCTCCTACTCTTTGGGCACCAAACATGAACACCATACGTCGTTGAAAATGGATTTTTCTACTAATTGCAATGTTTATTCTAATGTGTGGAGTGAAATGAAAGGGGAAAACCTCTATTCTTGGGCCATTATCCATGGTCTATGCATGACCTAATTCTTAAAACAAAACAAAAATATAGACGTCCAAACTAAGGAAGTACCTAATGAGAGGCAAAATAAAAGGATTTACTGATGCGTTTATCTCTGCCAACCTAAGAGGACCTAAAATTCTACGAATTACACGTTGAAATTGCAACTTAGTACTAACAATTATGTGTACCTTTTGCCTTGCAATGGGAATGAAGAGATCATACAAATTCTCGTGATTCATACAAGCTACTTGATTATGCTAAAGGTTGAGCCTTCACAAAAATACACAAGCCGTCCTCGGTGGGGGCACCAATTTCAGGCAGTCCGGGGCGGGCAACAAGAAGAGCGGCCTCTAAACACACTTCGAGGCTCCCGTGCTGCTCAATTGGGGCTGGGGCAAGCACAATCAGAGACAACAACAACCCACAGCCAGAAACCAAACAAGAAAAGGGGCACCACCTAGTTGTAGACGCGAACTAGGACACACGTGATATCTCCTTGTACTCAAACGCACAAAGAGAGGGGAATGCAAGATAGCCACACGTACCAAACACAAACATTCACCACGCCAGAGAGAGGTAAAGAGCACAAATCAACTTGAGAAACTCAGTCTTAACCTTAAAGACTAGATGCACACAAAGCTTGATGAGAAATAGAGAGACAACACAAAACTTGACCTTGTTGCCAATACACAAATTGTCTTAGGGTCACGGGAGCCCTCTCACCGAGCACCCTCTTACAATTTACCTTTTAGGCAAACAATTCAACAAGCCCTCAAACCACCAAGCATGAAATGACACAACAAACTTCAAGGACAATATACCTTCAACCACCTGATGAGCCAACTTATCAAGTCAATTTGAAGAGAAGAGTCGTAGTTGCAGCATACAATTGCACCCAAAACTATAAATCTTATTTATGCACAAGAGTAGGCTACAAGTGTGGTGAAGAATATGGCATACACTCCACTCCTCTAGATGGCATAACTAACTTCAAGCTTCTCCATGCACCTATGTGTAATGATGGAATAGAGCACTCACGATGCACACACTCTATACAACTAGGCTTGAAGAGTGGTGTGTTATGTGTTGAGAATGGTGTGGTGTAGTGTGATCATGTGATGATTTACAAGGGAGAGAAGGGCTCTATTTATAGGTTTTAGAAGCCCCGATTAGGATTAGGCCTAATCAAGTTTATTTGAAGGAATAAAAGATTATGCATATTTTTAATTTTTTTTAATGAGGGTGGGTCTCTCTTGTCCTTTGAGTCACATGGATGTGGACTCAAGGGAAGAGAATTATTGAGGATGATAGGAGAGAGGATTGAGTGAATAATTTGGGAGTGCCTACTCTAGTAGAGGGTGCATTTTACAATAAGGTTAGTGGTTAGTAGTTAGCAATTATCACTAAAAAATATTTAAAAAATCATTCACCAAATGATGAGATATATGATGAGAAAAGTTAGAGAAGGGATGAGCTTGTAAAGAGAGGTTGAAGCTTTGGAGAAGTTGACATTCACCTCTTTACAGCACCGGAAGAAGAAGCAGTCAGCATGGCGAAGCAGCGCGTGTCGATGAAGCTATGTTATTTCAAACCTTGGAAAATTCATGATAAAAGCCTTCATTTGCAGAGGTTATCTTTGGATTTTTGCTGATTTTTCCACTGCACAAGGTCCTTGTGAGGTCCTTCTTTGGATGATTCTTTTGAATACCTCCTAGAGTGAGCTCCCCATGGTGCATGCATGCATTCCACATACCCTTGACCTTATTTGGTAGGTCTATAATTGAAGATATTGTTGAGATCATGATATAAGTGAATAGTACAACTAAGAAAATCAAATATTTAGGGGTCTAAAAAATATGTACATGTCAAATATAAATAATATAGGTGGAAAAAATATAAAGGGGTCAAAATAAATCTCTCTCATTATAAGTCTACCATAAAAAGATGAATATTTTTTGTGTTCTAATTTATGAGAGTAAAAGAGAATAGATGTAGGAAGGAAAAATCACAATAGTGAAAAAATATACACATAAGTAAAACTAGTTTTTTTGGATTTTTGTTGGGGATGGAGTTACACCAAAAATAAGAGAATCTTGCATGAAATTATTTTTATATAGAATAAAGAGTATGCAAAATGGTAAGAAAAAATATGGTAATGGTGAGTCAATGTACATAGCATAAATAACACACCATAGGTAGAAATATTTAAATAAATACCAAAATAAATATGAAAAATCCTTTTATCTAGGCTCTATATACAATGAAATATTTACACACAAATGGGCCATAATATACTTATATTTTTTATATTTTTATATTTTTTTGGCTCAACTAGCCCAGTGACTAGCTAGCTGAGGGTTTTTAAGAAGATATGGGAAAAGTCCCCTAACTCACACACACCTATATCCAATGAAATGGTAGGGATAGCCACAGTGTTGGGATGATTTTGGTAGGGTGGGTTAACTCACTATGGCAATTACAGAGAGCCGAAAAACGGCTATCAATATATTGGGTATGGGTGCGATATGCAGGTTGTGAGATAGGTCCCACAAAATCAATGCCCCATTTTGCAAATGCTCTTGCTCCCATCATTGGCCGTAGTGGTCTCTAAAAATGTATCTTCCTGATCTTAAATTCATCAAACTTATCAATGCAATTAATCACAAATCCAACCACTCACCTGGCAAAGGATCAATCTCCACACAACTTCTTGCTTTGTTGCTGAATATATCTGTACACAAGCGTTTAATTTCGGCAATCGAATCAAAGCATTTATCTGCTAGAGGTTATCTTAGTAATGATTGGTATAACTGGAGAGTTAATCTCAACCACTATTGTATTTTATACACTGTTGATGTTCTGGATCAAGTCTGCTAATCTGGAACTGTACTTCCCTCGGATGTTGCTCAATTTACGTGAAAAAAAGTCTGAATTCAGTCTTTGCTCCGTCAAATGGACAAACAAGGTCCAAATTCACTTATGAAAGAAGTTCAGGAACCCTTGAGCCAAATGGAATCTCACTGTCTAAACCCAGTCAAATTTTCTCTTCAGTAGGCCCCAATAGACATCCTACGCGTAGGATGTCTCCTGTTTTGTTTTTCCTGGATTTTTGCACTATGGATTCCCCTTGATGTGCTGAGTCCACGGCTGTTTTTACTTTTTGATTTGGACACCTACAAGCTGGTCAATGAGTCAGAAATCTGTTCCGATAGCCTGTTTGTTGATCTTGATGAGTCTAACCAACTCCAATTTGGACCAAAATTGACTAAGGGGCTTGCCTCAGGCTATAAAACACCTTGTTATACCCACTGTTAGTATCTGGCTTCAATTTCTTGCTTTAGACATCCTACGTGTAGGATGTCTTTTTCATTAGAATGGCTTCAAATTCAAAACACAAGCTCCCCTTGAGTTGCTGATCACTTTGGTATGCTCAAAATTTGGTTTGGAGTGCAAAATCACACAGACGACATCCTACGCGTAGGATGTCTTTTTGGCCTGTTTGACCTTATACTTGACCCACAGCTTCCTCTTGATGTCAGCAACCCAGTGGTATGCTTAAATTTTGGTTTGGATCTCAAAAGTCCCCAATTTTAGTTGTTCTTGTCTTTTTCAATCAAAAGTGCTAAAGTTCGCTTTGAACCCAATTTTCTCACCCAAATGAGATGAAACCCCTCTTAGTCACTCAATATATCATGCAAGATATGGAGCTCGCAAAACCGGACCGTATGCGCGCAATGTAGGTATCACCGCATAGCTCTCATCGGGGGAACACGCTGCACTTCTTCGCTCGATTCCGACCATCGGTGCACACGTAGCGTCAAGATGAAGCTCACACTCTCTCTCGTACACAGTACGCTCACTCACAGACTTCAAAACTTGTTTTAAAAATGACAAAAGGTTTTTTTCATTAAGGTCAAAAAGTGGTATAAATACCTTACAATTCTCAAACCCTAAAGTTCCAAATCAACCATCTACTCCATCTAACTATCAAAACAGGGATACAATCTGGAAACTTTTGTAAGCCCCAATATTTACAAGGTGAAAAATCAGGTTTCCTTAATAAATGAATAATTACAAAAATGATAATCTTCCGCGTAGTCAGTTTTTGTGGGGTGTGTCCAGCTTCTAACAGTAGTACTCTTGGTTTTGCCTTTGTTGTCCTCTCCCTTGCTCTTCAAATGCACAGATAGGTTCTCCACTTGAATAGTGATGCGGCTCAATAGATCTTGTTGCTCTTTTGATGCCTCTTCTGGTTGGGTTCTCTGAGTGGTTGTTGCATTTACTCGGGTTAGTCGGACTGAGCTTGATTCCTCTGACTCGTTGACTCTTGCTTGCATGTGCAGCTTCTTGTCTTTAAGACGGGCTACTTTCACTGCCAACTTATACGTTGCAGGGAATCTCTCCTTCACCTTCTCCTTAAGCGCGGCGACCACATGCCAGCAAAATGAAACGGTCCTTCTTCAAGAAATTAGGCACTTCTTCACCTTCCTCTTGTGTAGCATTTCTCACAGCATGCCATCGCACCTCCATCCCTCTCTTAGTCTCTCTCTTGCAAGTCAGTCAAAGACAACACATAACACATCCAACATTGTTTTCATGCCCTTTCACAGCGGAATGCTTCACAAATTCTCTCGGAGACCACTCTACGCCTACACACAAATCACAGATAGACAAAGAGAGACTACTTCACAAAGCTCGTGATGCAAGTCTACACCTACATACAAAGGGGACATAGAGAGAGTCCTTCACAACCTGACGTGCACCCCACACCCTCACAACCTCAAATCACTACTCTCCTCAACTCACATAACTCATCGCCTTTCTCAACCTCGGACTGCAATGCACCACAAACACTCATAGAAGGATTGAAAAATTTACTAACCGTCCTCACTCATTCCCCTTGTTGCAGAATGCTAACTTCAAAACCCAGGAGTCATTAACCAGGAATTGAACTCATCACCCTCGCAAAAGAACTCAACATTCAAAAGAAAAGTAAGACCATCACATCTCGCTTGACCTGTCTCAGGTTCGATCCTCCTCTCCCTCACCTCATCAGCACATACCTATCCAACACAATTGGGATTTACTGCTCAATTTCACCTTGCTTCTGCACCTACAACATCATGCAAGAGATCTTCACCTTTCTTTCAGGGCCCTGCAGAATCCTGACTGAGCTGGAGCGAGAGAGAGAGAGAGAGAGAGAGAGAGAGAGAGAGAGAGAGAGAGAGAGAGAGAGAGAGAGAGAGAACCACACAAGCTGCAGATGAATAGATTTTTGCCTCAAAAAAGGAGCTAGTTGTTGCTATCTACATCTTCAGCGACTCAGCAGCTCTATCCGCACAATAGAAAAAAAACTCTTTCGAGTCTCACTCTCCGACTCGCGAGTCATCTCTCTCTCAATTTCTCTCTCCCCTGCACGTGCCCTCTTTCCCCATTTTTTTTAACGTCTGAGATACCTGCTAACCAAACATGGGTACTCACCTACTTGATTGTTTAAGTTATATTTTTGACAAATTGTAGGTGTTGTCTAGGTTTAGGGTTTTATGAATTAGTAGTAACCTTCACTGTTATACTCAAAAATTTTAATGTATATATGGTGGTTATTTAAAATCTTTAATTATTTTATGATTACATTTTATGCTTAGTTTAAGTTTTAGGTTAGTTTAAGTTTAGTTTATTATTTGACAACATTTTGACAACACCATGGAGAGAGCCAGGCACAGAGATAATACAAGAAAGCAGGGGAGCTATCCTAGCCGTCAAGAAACGTAAGAATTATGATCAATGGAACATGCTAATTGGCACCGCGTTGATGGACTCTCATTGATAAGGAACCTATGTTGGCCATGGGGTGTCTCCCCTAGTCTCCAATGTATTAGTGACCTCTTAGAGACGTCATGGCTTGGCATGAGCATGGCAAGAAGTTGTAAATTTACTCATCATTGTGACTTTTGCACAACCAAAAAAAACAAGTTAGTTTTTTTTTGTTTATGGTTAGTTATAATCAGTATATATGGTTTACTAATAGTTCATATTAGTTTGTGTTTGTTTATGGTTAGGTTAATTTTAGTCTATGATTAGTTTTTGGTTAGTTTGTGTTTGTTTATGGTTAGGTTAATTTTAGTCTATGACTAGTATATGGTGTTCATGTTAGTATATATAGTTCTTGGCTAGTTTGTACTTGAAGGTTAGTTTTAGTTTATGATTAGTATCTGGTGTATGGTATAAAGTGTGTTCATAGGGTACTTTAAAAACCCCTCTAATAAAATGTGGCCATAAGTAGATTGATCCCTCATTTTTCATGAATTAACGAGTTTTTTTCCAAAATGGATTGAATAAAATTCCTCTTGTTAATAAATCTCTATTGAAATGCTTAAGTTTTTAAAAATTAAACAATCCCTCTTGTTGAACTCACAGGGTATATTAACATAATGATACTATACAAAACCTGGGGGTTTATGATTAGGTTGCGCTTGCAATTTAGGTTTTAGTTGGTTTGAAGTTGTAGCTTTCAGATTAATTTATGTTTAGATTTTATGGTTTAAGTTTAGTTTCCAACTTAATCACGAGGTGTCAAACACCCCAAGAGTGATGGCGCAGGGGAATGGCAGAACCTGAGCTATTAATCGTCTTTTGAGTCTAGCTATGGTGTAAGCATATAGAATCCTAAGGTCCACTCTGACGGCAAGGTCATGTGTCGAATAGGTTCCAACACCACCTATTGACAGGCCAAGGCCCACACAGACCTCGCCAAGGCAAGATCTAGCAGTACCGACCAATAGCAAACCTATCACCACCTCTGCTCAATAACCATGGCCTGTTGCATCGACCATTAATCCAGTGGTTGTTCCTGGCTTCTTCGCTCCTCGCTGCGTGCCTACCCTGCTTTCTCTTGCAAAGCCTTATAGTAACCGATTATTGTCTTGCTGGAATCTAGATTATTATGTGTTAATAATTGTTGTGGATATCTAGAGCTAGTGTTCATTACATCAAGGTGTTTCTTTGATAGAAATAATACTCGTTCTTTGAAAACGGTTATTCTCCACTTGGTGGTGAATATCCCTTTTGTGACTTGGTGTCGCTGAGGCCTTTCACCGCGCCATGGCAAGCTCCTCTAAGCCATCCTACGCCGAAGCAGTGGTGGCAGGCAAACAGAGGTCGACGATCAAGCAGCCCAATGCTCTTAAGGCCATCGATCCGACAGGCGACTTTACAAAACCGGGCATCGATGATAGCGGTCACATCTCTCTTTCTAATTTGAGTAAGGAGGAACTGAAACAAAGAAAAACGCAGGTGGAAAAAGACCTAACGGCAATCCTTTGTGCACTTTCATTGAACAAAAGGTCGCGCGAAGATTCGGTGATGCAGGAGGACGTTGTTGAAGTGGCCAAAGGGGACAGAGCTTTCCAAGCACTCAAGAAGGCGCTCTCGCAGCGTGTCAAGGTGGAAGATGTCGTTACAGTGGTTGTTCCCCCTGCCATTGTTAAAAGACAACTTGCGGAGGTTGCAAATTCCACTCTGGTCTTCGGGTTTATGGGGAGAGTTCCCAATAGAATTGAGCTCAGTAACTGGCTCTGCAGTCCACTGGTTATGAATCAGCACGGCTCGGTAATGTTCACCCAATATATAGCGAAAGGATTCTTGTCAGTTCAGTTCAACGACAGTGCAATGGTTGAGAGGGTTTTGGCGAAAAGCCCGCTGTCCTTCAATCGCACCGGTGTGCGTGCTCCCTTGGGACCCTTTGTTTGAATCTAACGAGGCATTTAAGGATCTCTGCCCAGTATGGGTGGAGTTTGTCAACCTCCCCGTATGGCTTAGGAAGAACTTGAAGGACCTCGTGGCTTCGCTTGGTGATCCACTTTTTGTCCCATCTGCCAGAGCCTCGGGTGTAGCAGCAAACAAGGTCTGTATTTGGTGGGATCTGCGGAAGCCACAGCCAAAGAACTTGGTGGTGAATGTTGGGGCAGGACTAAAGATCATTCCTCTTAACTTTAACATCTTCTTCCAGGCCTGCTTCAAATGCAACAAATTCGGGCATTATGTGTGGGCGTGTCCCACTGAGGTGCTAAAGCCTACAGACCAGATGATGGAGAGAAGCAAATTACAGGCTACCCCACAGGGTGGCAAGAATGCAGTAGATCCAACAAAGAAGCCTACTGAAAATCTTGGCAAGACAGAGGGTGGTCAAAATATAGTCAACTTGGATAAAGATGTGGACAAACAAGATCATGGCAACCGGGGTAAGGGCAAGACTACCCAAAACTACCGCTTTTCATCCACCACTCAGCAAAGAATGGCCACCCCAGTAATGCAGAAGATCGTGATGTCTCCAACTCTTAGGTCAAAAGATGAGAGTTGGCAACAAGTATCTCATATTTCATGTAAACAGTTCAAAGTGCAGGCTACGGCCGTGGGACAAAGCAAAGGTCTCCCGCCGGATTTCCCAAAGCCTCCTTTCCTATATGACAACTTATTTGAAGTTTTGGGGAAGACGAATCAAGAGGACCTCTTCACTTCCAAGCTGCATACCATACAGGTTCCAGCAGAAAAGGAGCCAATGGAAGAGGACAACGTGAATGGAAACTCTGCTGAAGAGTTCCTGGAGGCAGAAGAATTTGTCCCCCTTTCCCAATGATGGATACTCTCTCTATTCAATCTTGGAACATGAAGGGATTAAAAACCTGGAAGAAGGGCACTCTCTTCTAGGTAGAAGTCAAGAAAGAGAAGACAATCAATTGATGGGCCATCCAAGAGCACCATTTGGATGCTCGTAGCAAGAGAAAACAGGCTGTAGGAAAAAAACTTATCTTTTATGGGGAAGGAAGTGACAGGTTCAGCGGTGTCTTGTTCATTGCTGACAGAGATTTGGAGCCAAAGATGGTTCTAAACCACCCATCCGGAAGATTTCTTGGTGTTAGAATCAGATGGGACAATCAACCTATCACCATAGTAAATGTTTACGGCCCTTGCAACGCAAAGTGTAGAGCTAAACTATGGATGCATCTTAGGGATACTCCGATCAAAGGGGAGTGGATGATGGTTGGAGATTTCAATACGGTTGAGAAAAGCAAGGATAGAGCAGGCTCCGCCAGCATACTGACTGGCTCAGAAAAGTCTAAATGGCTGAGCTTATGTGAGAAGTGGGCTATGATTGACTTGTGGGAAGTGGGCCCATGGAACATCATGCCTGGATTCACCTACACAAGCTTTCAGTATGCCCGCACTGCCTCCCGATTGGACAGATGCTACTGCTCTCATCAAGCTGACTGGATCTCATCGACGTTAGAGATGAAGGTAATTTCAACAAAAAGCCTCTCCGATCACATGCCATTGCACTTACAACTCAAGAAAGATAAAGGGGGGGGGGGGGGGGGGGGGGGGGGGGGAGAAAAAGCTTCCGGTTACAGGGACCCACCTGTTCAAAGACCGTCTTCAGAATCATAACCAAGAAAGCGTTGGGAAAGCTCAAGAAATATGTGGGGATGAATAAACCTAGTGCTTGGAATCTATTTGTTCGGACTGTACAAAAAGCTATCAAAACTTTGGGTCCTCGTGTTAAAAAAGCCAATGAGGCACATATCAAACATCTCACAGAGGAGGTAGCGTAATTAGCCTCTAGGAAGGTTGTCGGACTGGCTACCGAGGATGAGCACAAGTGATGGATTGAAGCTAAATCTCACCTGACCAACGAACAGCTGGAGGAAATCAAGAAGGCGAGACTACTCTCTAGGGAAACTTTCCTTCAATCAGAGCCTTCTAACCAAGCACATTTTTTTAGGGCTCTGAAAGTGATAAAGAGTTGAGGCCACGTGCAAGTGCTCGATGATGAGAACGGGAATACAATTCAAAACCAAGATGAGATGGCTGGACTTATCCTCAACTATCTCATCCAGATTATTGGCCAGCTAGAGACCCAATCTCAGGAAGTGGAAGAAGCCTGAGCGTCTTTACTTGGGAGTGTTGAAAAGAAGATTCCCAAGGAGGTAGCCAACCGCATGGAATTGGCCTTCTCTGAGGAGGAATGCTCAGCGGCACTAAAAGCTCTTGGCAATGAAAAGTCCCCCGGTTGGGATGGACTGACGACTAAATTCTTTAGGGAATTTTGGGATGATCTCAAGGGTCCAGTCACGCGGATGGCCAATCAAGCTATTTCCAAAGAGTCGTTGGATGCAAGTATTAAGAGAGGGCTTATCAAGCCCATCCCCAAACAGATCTGTTGTTCTCAACTTAAACATTGGCGTCCCATTACAATGATGTCAGTAGCATACAAAATTATTGCCAAGGTGATAGCTCTCAGACTTGCCCCCTCCTGAGTCGGATCATTTCTCCCCATCAACACGGGTTCATTAAAGGGAGATCTATATATGACAATATCTTGGCAGCAATGGTAGGAATTGAGTATGCATCCTTCTCCAAGCAAGAGTGCATCTTGTTGCAACTGGACCTCGACAAATCCTATGATAGAATAGAATGCTCCTATATAGAATTCATGGGAGCTCTGGGCTTTGGGCCTCGTCTTCGTCACCTCATACGCACACTAGGCGTGGGCAGCCAATCAAAGCTCCTGTTTAATAATAGAATTGTGCGCTCTTTTGAGGTTAAAAGGTCTATCAAACAAGGATGTCCCCTGGCCCCCTTGCTTTTTGGCATCGGGTCGCATCCGCTCATTATGATGCTCGAAGCCAGTGCTGCGCGGGGAGAGATTCAAGGTCTGGTATTACCGGGCAACGAACACCTACTGGCCAAAATTTTCGCAGATGATTTGCTCCTATTCTTGAAGGCGTGCCCTCAAGTTGTCAAGAGAGCTTTGGAAATTGTGCAAACATTTGCCGTGGCCTCGGGATCCAAGTGCAATATAGAGAAGTCAGGACTTATCTCTCTGTCGGAGAACGACTCTTTGACCCTGCAGTCTGGACAGGAGAGATTATCTCAAAAGGGAATGTATTCAGACACTTGGGAGCCCCGTACGGGTGGACGTTACCAACAGGCAAAGATGTCAATGGGTCCTTGAAAAAATAAGCTCAAAAATGAGAAGATGGGAGTTTGTTCTCCTCCCCTTCCAAAGCCGGATTAGAGTGATTAATGCTTTTATGATCCCATATATTGCTTTACTCAGTCCCATGCTCAAGATGGCTAAGTGTAACTGGAAAGAATTCTTAAAACCAGTGAAAAGGTTTCTTTGGAAAAACAACACGAAAACCTCCCAGCCATGGCAGTGGGTTAGATGGGAGGTAGTTGCTCGCCTGGTAGACCAAGGAGGGCTTGGCATTCTTAACCCTGTGTCCCATGCTGAGGCCCTTTGTGCCAAATTTATGGTCTCATTGGCTAAATAGGACCAAGCTTGGCCTATCATGACCAAGGAAATGCTTGATGCAGTAAACCTGGGATCGAAAGGGGGAAAGTGGAAGGGCATTGTGATGCACGACAAACTTCTCGCCCCGAAGTGGTCTTATCTTAGATCTGGTGGACTCTCGGGCGAACTGATGAGGAAGTGCAAAAGAGCAGTTGACATTTTGGAATGGGGGGAAGCAACGAGATACTTTAACACTAGAATGGTAACCTAACAGGACATAAAAGAGTCCTTTCAGGGTTTTTGGAAAAAATTCCAAAACCATAGTAGATCCACTCATTTTGAAAAATCCTTCCATGAGCTTATAGTTCAATAACTACTACATATGGAAAAAATGACAAACTTGTAATTTTTCTCATCCCTTGGTCACTACAAGCCTCCAAAGTTGATGGACCATTGCATTTTGCCCAAAACAGCAATTTCTTACGGTTGATTGCATATAAATAAGAGTGGAGATTTTTGTAGGACATGAGATAAAATGCCCCGTTAACTTCAATGGGTTTGTGACCAAAACATATGGTTGCTTTTACCTCACTAATTTGTTTTTGGGCAAAAAAAAATAGGTACAAAAAAGTTGCATTTTTGCCATTCTGTGGACCTATCATCAAAGTTTCTATAGTCACGCTCAATACAGATACTATATACATGTTTTTTTAGTTCCCTTTGGGCCTCTGGATTCAAAAGGAGCCATGGAGCATGTCAAAAGGATAATGGATCTCTTACAATTGGAACCTTGGGGGCAATGATAAAGTGCTAAATACAGCAAACATGAAAAAAATGGGTTTAGCATTATGACCTATAGAAACCCATAGAAACTACTCAATATCTAGCTAAGTTTGTAGTCTATGATTAGATATGGTTACTACCTACAAAATACACACAATTGGCCTAAGAAACTAGCAATATTGAGAAAGTTATACTTGCTACTCTAAAATGTATCGTATTCTTCAGCAGTCAAAAACTCAACCATCATCATATACTATGCTAGATAGCATATTAGGTCCCCCAAAACTCAAGGAAGATTAGCTTTATGTTATACATTACACTTACACAATCAAAATTGAATTTGGATATCAAGAAACCCACCAAAAAAATCACAAAAGTGCTAATTTTGGTAAAAAAACAGGATTATGCAATTCTTGTAAATTGGTCATAACTTTCAATTTTAACACTTAGCTCTCCCTACAAGCATCAAAACATGTTGAGAACTATGAAGGCCTAACCTCTAGCCATCTAAACCTCACAAACATGAAGTTTAGAGTGGTATAGTTTCCAAAAGTTCAAAAAAAAAGCCAAAAATAGGACCCGTTTTTTCACACAGTTTAGGTTCAAAAATGTTGTGCAAGAGTAAGGTTAAGGGTGAGATCGATACTCAAGAAAAAATGCAAAGTTTTTTTCAGCTCATAAGGCAACTTTGTGGATATATAGCACCTAGAAATTCATTTTCATACTCTTCAGATAATTCAAGAAAAATGGTATGAGTACCTCTTCTTGATCTTCGATTTCGGGAGGGTCTTCAATGATTGTTTCATTTAGAGGCTCTCCTTTGTAGGGCTTGAGTAGGCTCACATGAAAAGCATTGTGTATGAGCCAATGGTTAGGTAACTTGAGTTGATAAGCCACCTCATTGATTGGCTTCAAAATTTGAAAAGGACCATAATATCTTTTTGCTAGTTTAGCATAATACTTTTGATGGCCCGTAGGATTTTTGCCCGTTGTTTGCCTCAATCGAGCCTTAGGAAACTTAAGTAAGACCCAAACATTTTCTTTAAATGTTAAGGCCCTTCTGTGCTTGTCAGCAGTAGCTTTTGCCTTAGTTGGGAGATGGATATAGCCTCCTTAATCTTTTGAAAAGATATTTGCAAGTCACGGCTATACTCATCGATAGTGAAGATCTTCCCATGTACTTTAAGTAGCAAGGGACTTTTCTTCCTTCTATGTTTCAAAAGGTGCTTTTCCCGTAGAAGTATGGATAGTATTATTATACGCATACTCTACAAGAGGTAAGTACTTTTCCCATTGTGAGTGTTGATCTACTTCTGTAACATAGGTCTTTAGTAGATCAAAAATCGTAAGATTGGCTATCTCACTTTGGCCATCCGTTTGTGGGTGATAGGCTGAAGAGAAATTCAATCTTGTACCTAGATTTTTGAAGAGACCTTTCCAGAAATTACTGGTCATTCTAGGATCTCTATCTAACATGATGGATGTTGGCAATCCATGTCTGTGATATGAAGAGAGTTGCCATTTGGTGTGCCTAAATAGTCTTCTTGACAGGGATAAAGTGTGCTTGCTTGCTAAACCTATCGACTATTGTCCATATTCCCGTATTCCCATGGATAGATGGTAATCCAAAGATAAAATCCATGGATATACTCTCACATGGTGAATTAGGAACTGGCAATGGCTGGAGTAATCTAGGTTGCTTCCCTCTATCATACTTGGTCTTTTGGCATACTACACATTTTGAAACATACTCTTGTATGTCCACTTTCATGGTAGGTCAATAAAAGTACGTCTCTACTCCTCGAAGAGTAGGTTGAATGCCTCTATGCCCTGCATAGGGAGGGGCATGGGATTCATACATGACTTTCTCACGAAGGGAGTGGGTAACACATAGCCTATTGCCATGGAGAAGATAACCATCCCAAGGTGAATGGTTCCTCTTTCTTCCCTAAAGCAAGGGCTGACATTATATCTTTAAAGTCAAGGTCAGTAGAATACTCATCTATCACAGAAGATAGATCATTGTGAGTTGCTATTGACACAGCATTAACTTTTGGTCGTCACGAAAGTGCATCAGCACTTGATTGTGCTTACCAGCAATGTGAGCAATGTGGAAATTAAATTGTGAAAGAAAAATTTCCCACCTCATTTGTTTGTCGAAAAGCTTTGTTTGCGTCATGAAGTACTTGAGACTTTGATGGTCTGTTTGTAAGATGAATGGAGTCCCCAATAGATAGTGCTTCCATGTGTCTAGGGCATGTAGAACAGCTAACAGCTCTTTCTCATAAATGCCTAAGACCCGTTCATTCGTGTTGAGCCTTTGGCTCTCATATGCTATGGCATGCCCTTCTTGAAGCAAGACTGCTCCAAGGCAATCACCACAAGCATCACATTGGACCTCAAATGGCTTTGAGAGATCCGGAAGCATAAGGACTGATTGGGAGATAAGCTTCTCTTTGAGCTTGTCAAAAGCACTTTGCTCCTTAGCAGCTCATGAATACTTAACATTTTTCTTTGTTAACTCATGTAACGGTCCTGTTATTTGAGAGAATTTTTCTCTCAAGCGTCTATAGTATGCACACATACCAATAAAGCTTCTTAGCTCATGTAGATTCCTTGGATTAGGCCATGCTTTTATTACCTCCAACTTTGATGGATCCATACAGATACCATCTCGAGAGATAATGTGACCGAAGTATTGAATCTCTTGAAGGAAAAATTCGCTTTTCTTTTTATTGAGAAGAAGCTTATTCTCCCTTAATGCTTGAAAAATCACTTGGAGATGTTGGTTGTGTTCCTCCAAGGAATTGGAGTAGATGATGATATCATCAAAGAACACCTCATTGAATTTTTGGTAGGGTCTAAAAATTTTCTCCATTAATCGATTGAATGTAGCTAGTGCATTAGTTAAGCCAAAAGGCATGACTAGATATTCATAAAGGCCAAATGTTGTACGAAACGCAGTCTTTAGGATATCTTCATTCACTTCCTTATTTGATGGTAGCAACTTTTAAGGTCAATCCTATTGAAGTAGGTAGAGCCTTGTAGCTTATCAAATAGACCTTCTACCCGGGGTACGGGAAATCTGCTTTTGATAGTGATATGGTTTAGTGCGCGATAGTCCGCACACATGCGGTATGTACCATCTTTCTTTTGCACTAAAAGGACTGGAGAGCAAAAGGGAGAGGAGCTAGGCCTCACCAATCCTTTGTCTACCAATTAATGTACTTGCCTCATGATCTCCTCTTGTTGAGCTTGTGAAACTCGATAGGGAGGTTTGTTAGGCGGTGAGCTTCCTGATAGGAGCTCAATTCGATGGTCATCATCCCCTCGTTTTGGAGGTAAGTCCATGGGGATATCATCAATGAACACATCTTGAAATCCTTTTAGAAAGCTAGACAAGTCTAACTCTTCTTGATTCCTACCATTCACCTTTGATGAAACATTAGGACCTTTTAGGGATTCTTTGACAAAAATCATGTACGCAAAAACTGAGCTTTTCATTGATTTATCAAGGGCAAGAGGATTTACAAGTGGTATAGTACGACTAAACTCATTAGCATCTATATACATATTCTTTCCCCTATAGGTGAAGTAGATTCTCCTTTCAGGGAACTTCATGTTGGCAGCCATGCGGTTGAACCACGGTATCCCTAGGATAACATCCTCATGTTGGAGAGGAGAGATGAAGAAGTCTTCTTTATTGACATAGCTTTGGACATGAAGCCTCAAATTCCCAATCAAGGGATGAAAGGAGGCTTGCTGTCCCTTTAAAGTGGCATCGGCCGTTACAGCATCTCCCATCTCAAAAGTTTGAATGCCCAACTTGGTGGCCAACTCCATTGATATGAAGTTGAGAATAGAACCAGGGTCAAACAAGATAAAAGCATCATGCTCCCTTACCTTTCCCCAAGCATATGAAAAAGGTGATCCTTTGCAATGAGTATCCTCTTTTGGAGCTTCGATAGTGGAAGCTCTAGGAGTCTCATTGTGAGCATTTCTTTTGGGGCAAGAACGATAGCCATGTCCTTGCTCCCCCCACTTAAAACATTTGTGATCCTTGCAAAAAGTTTCAAGCTCTTCAGGAGAGAGTTTATTTCTACCTTTGTAAACTCCTTTCTCCTGGACCGATTGTTGTTGTTGTGCCATCATAGGTGAGAAAAGAGATACTCTTTCCTCCCTCTTTGAACTTCTTGAGCTTTTGTGACCTTTGCCATGCAGGGTAAGATTAGGGGAGCTCCCCTCTTATATTCTCTAGGAGAATAGCCATAGCTTTCATCGGTAGAGGAGGAAGGTGAAGAAGAAGGAGAAGAGGGTGACCTCTTTCTTGCCCTTTTCTTCCTTGGTTTCCTCTCTTCCCTTTTGGAGTGACGAGGAGAAGGACTATGGGTTAATCGTTTCCTCTTGGGAGGAGTTGGTGATCGTTTAGTCCTCCTTCTTCGTGAAGCCACATCTTCGGAGGAATTTAGGGATTCATTGCTTTCTTGATCTGTGGATTCTTCCTCTCGTATGGGAGAGAGCCTTCTTTTGGGGGTCTCTTCAAGAGGCCTCGTAAGCTCTCTCTCTCTCCTCTTGGAGAGGAAATGAAATCCCATAAGCACGAAGTTGTTGAGTAACTTCGGCTTGCAAAGTGGGGTTGCCCATAGCTTGTTGCAACCTAGTGACAAGATAATTAACAAACATGGGAGCATCATCATTGGCGCCTTCATGTGCTAAATCAAAGTTATCAATGCTCATTCTCCTCTCTTGATTATTGTCAGCCATGATAATTAAACTCATGTGTTTACTTAGTGTATGCTTTGGGAATTCAAAACCTTAGTTGCTACTCCTCTTAGCCTTTGAAAATAGGCACTTAAGTATCTACACCAACAGCTCGAATTGGTTAATTATAGAGAGTAGTGGAGTGAGTCTAACATAGCGAAGTTGTCGAGGGATAGCTCCTTTCGGACTTCTTATGGCTCAATAATGGTAAAGCCGTAGGCAAGTCTAAAAAGACTCCATTATTAAGTCCAAAGCTCCCGAGGTGTGCACCAAATCCCACATAGTGGGCTCAACAAAACCGATAATAGATCCTAGTCCCACTTACCCTAATATAATTAACAAAATCAACCATTAATAGGCTACTTAAGGACCTCTCTTCTTAAGCAAGAAAAGAGAAACCAAATGCTCTGATACCAATGTAATGGAAATAGCCTATGAACTTTGGAAGTAGCGGAATTAGGAAATTAGGTGAAGCACTTTTAAGAGATTACTTTGTGAGCATAGCGGGTGAACTTATTTGATGGTAGCAACATAGACATGGTTCTTAGTTAACTTGGTATGAACAATAATTTTGCAAGAGAGAGAGAGTTTAGAGAACCTGACAATAGTTGAGGACCAGATTCATATGGAGTTGGTCCCCCCTCCAATAGGCATTTGTATTATAGTTTCTCCTAGCAAGAAAGACTTGGTACAATATAATCTTTGTGCTCTTTGTGACCTAGGTGATGCAATGAAGATGGAAAGCTTCATGCATCACAAACATAACATAAACTTGAAGAAAGCATTAACTATCCCAAGCCTCGGTCCCAAGGCCTCAAACACCTTCGAAGGTGGAGAGAGCTAGCGGGGAATGAGGATAGAGAAGAGGAAGAAGAAACATTCCATAAGAGAAAGAAGTAGTTCCTCACTTATCATTACTCTTCTAGCTAGCATACATAACAGCATAGTAATGGAGATGGAGAAGATGGCAAGCTTAAGCATTGAAGCATGGCTCTTGGTTGGATTTGCATTCCATAGCCAAGAGTGTTGGTGTAGGCTTTCACTCTCACAAGCTTGGAGAAGGACGTGGTGTTCCTCTACTTTCACCAAGAGAGAATGGTCTCTCAAATGAGTGTGCGTGATGGTGTATATCCCCCTAGCACCCCCCCTCCTTGCTTTGGGCAAGTGGAGACTTTTCCACATGCTGCAGGCTCATTGGACCCCTCTCCCCCTGGCCAATCAAATGTAGCATGCAGTCCAAGTACATGGGTAGTCTTTTGACAAGTGTCCTCCTTACCTCTTAGAGAGAGAGAGAGAGCTTGAAAATATCTAGATATTTGTTAGATGGAAGTAGAAGCTCATTGGAACCCTCTTTAGCCCAACCAATAGCATTCAAGCACCCATGTGGTTAAGTTTAGTGAGAGTCTGACATGTGTCCCATATGCTCTTTTAGAATTCCCCTAACTTTGAGATTTTTATGCATAGGAAGTTTCTCAAGCAACTTCCTCATTAAGTGAGTAGGTTCTCTTTTTGACTCAAGCATCTTACCCCCCATGCATAGGAAGCTTCTCAAGCAACTTCCTCATTAAATGTGACAAGTACCTCAAGTACCTTAGTCATCAAGCATGACAAGAACCTTAGGTGGAGTTCCCACCTCAAGCACAGTCCTAGCTTGCCTAAGTTTAGGTCGGGTTCCCACCTCAAGCACAACCCTAGCTTGCCTAAGTTTCGGTCGGGTTCCCACCTCAAGCACAGCCCTAGCTTGCTTAAGGTTCAAGGGACTTTTAACACTAACCATTGGAGGTCTTTAATGAAGCTAACCCTAAGGTCTTTTAAGCTTCATTAGTTAACCTTGCTCTTTGATAGACCATCTCTCATTTGGGCCCCTTTTACCATTGGCCCCGTGTTGAGATAGATCCGTAAGCAATGTCTATATCTAATCCTTGTTCCAGTTTATTATTAAATGATCAGTTTAATATGAGAAAATCATTTGGGTTGGTTAGATATTAGATATTTAATGACAAAATGTGGGTGTATGGGCACAAACCCATAAAACTAGCTAATGTGAAGCATCAAATTGTACCAAAAAAAAAAACCAAACAAGCCTCATTGATTGATTGATTGCAGTTTAGGTTTAACTTTTATATTTTCTAGCTTTAGGATTTGTGATTTATGTTTAGGTTTTGCAACTTAGGTCTACAATGGGTACTACAACTTTCACAAATATTGAGATTCTCATCCATATATTATAGATCAAGTTAGTGCCACTTAAATTTTTTCCATATGTGTGGGCGCAAGCATTAAGGTGTGCTTATTCAATCATTGTACATTTTTAGTAATGAATCCTCTATACTTTCAATTGATCAAAACTTCAATGGTGGATATTAGGTTCCAGTTTTGCAACCCCCACAAGGCACATTTGCATGCAATCTATCCAACCAAAAAATATGGCACTTATGACTAAATATTCTTCAAGAAATTAACACCCCAACCAAGAGATGTTTGAGCCAAAGATCGATGATATGATAGACACAATCATGGACTCAAAGACACTTGCATATGATGAAATGAAACATGAGGCCGACACACCTTTATATGAGGGAGCTAGAGTGTCTAGATTGAAAGTGATTTTGGTCATTCTCAATTTGCAAGCAAAGTTTGGATAGAGTAACATTGGAAAAACGAAGATTTTTAGGTGACTATGGACTATGTTTAGAAGCTATGTTATTACTTTTTTCTATGTAGGTTGCTTATTAAGGAGAACATATTGCCATTAAATAATGTGATGCCAACCTCAAGATGATGCAAGAAAGGTGCTACGACATCCATGCTTGCTTTAATGATTTAATTATGTTTGGAGGAGAATATGTAGACATGGAGAAATGTCCAAAGTGGGAAGCAAATAGATATTGTGGATACATAGGCCTAATTATTTGTAAGTATCGCCACCTTTGTCAGACCCAACGAAACTTACCACCTTGGCGAGACACAATGAAACAATGCAACGCAAGAGCAATCTTAATGGCAGGCATATGCTGGCCAACACTTTTTGCAGATGCCAAGAATATGTTCAAAGGTGTGATGTTTATCAACGAACAAAAAGGCCAACACGTGTAGATAGCATGCCCTTAAGAACAATGATGGGGTCTAGAGCTTTCGCAAAATGGGGTATAGATTTTGTTGGGCCAATACAACTGCCTGCTTATAGAGCCCAAACTCAATATATCATTGTCGCTACGGACTATTTCACTAATTGGGCCGAGGCTAAAGCAAATCAAAAGAATGATGCCAGAACCACTACCGCATTCTTATATGAGTATGTATTCACGATATATGGACTTCCAATAGAAATTGTCAGTGATCGGGGAACTCATTTCCTCAATGAGGTAATCGAGTATTTTCTTAATGAATTTATGAGCATCCATAACAAATCAGCTCCCTATCACCCACAAGCAAACGGACAAGCTGAGCATACGACCAAAATTCTTAGCTTGGTATTGACTAAAGTGGTCAGTTCAGGAAGGAAAAACTGGGAAATGAATCTCCATGCTACTCTATGGGCTTATCAAGTTTCATTCAAGACTGCTTTAACTGCTACACCCTTTAACCTTGTTTATGGTCTTGATGCCATACTTCTAATAGAATTTCTATTGCCGACACTAAGGGTAGCCAAGGATCTTGAGTGAACTAGACATGAATTGTCAGAAAGACTAGAAGATTTAGAAAAGCTAAATGAGCAAAGGCTAACTACCGTAGCTCACATCTATGCACAAAAGAGAAAACAAAAACAATTTTTTGATTCCCATCTAATTACAAAAATCTTTAAGAAAGAAGACTTAGTTTTAGTCTATTCCCTTGAGCAACACATTCCCAAGTTTAAGAAAAAGGAAAAAGAACCGTTCATCATTGAAGATGTATCTCCAAGTGG
Organism: Adiantum capillus-veneris; assembly: GCF_014529385.1. NCBI lineage: Eukaryota > Viridiplantae > Streptophyta > Polypodiopsida > Polypodiales > Pteridaceae > Adiantum > Adiantum capillus-veneris. Next base: position 51,647,895 of record NC_140932.1, read on the forward strand.
AGCAGTTTAGTTGTCCATCTTAGATGGTGAACCAATGCTAATTGGATTAGTGGATGTCGTTTAAAGAAATACAATTTGCCGCTAACCAATGAATTGCTAGAAAGAATGCATGCATCCAAGCAAGGAGGATTAAACGACAACAGGTTATTGATGAAGCCCAAGAGGAAGCTCGGCTTTGAGTACTCAAATGGAAAGCTGCTCTCAAGAATCATCAGACACCGATTCCCATCAACACTCTAGAAATAGAGGACCAACAATGGAAATTTCCGAAAGATGCAGTGTCAACAGATTATGAATGGATAGATGGTATGGACCTTCGCATCAAAGTACAGCTCAATAATCATAGCACAAATGCATTGGTCGATACAGGAGCTCGAGTAAATAAAGTCAGTTATTCCACGTACAAGAAAGCAACAAGTCAAGCATTGACAGCAGGAATAGCAACTATCAAAGGATGCAACAAGAACCCAACACCAACATTGGGAGTAGTCAACTCGAACGTGATAGTACATGGATGTTCATGCCCTCATTAGTTTGTATGCTTACCAGATAAACACACGAATGAGACGACGATTCTTGGAATTCCCTGGGTGCGGACATACAAGGCAGTGCCAGATTGGGATACGAATCAGCTCAGGCTATCACCTCATTTTTCTAGTATCTTAGCAAAATTGCCTTGGTTGAAAAGGCCAAAGGGGAAGAGGGCACTTGGAGGGGGGAGAGAGAGAGAGAGAGAGAGAGAGAGAGAGAGAGAGAGAGAGAGAGAGAGAGAGAGAGAGAGAGAGGGGGGGGGGGGGGAGATTTTTATGGATTTAGACCCAACACCCCTAGAATTTAAAAAATTACCAAGATTCTTTGATCTTTTTCCTTATTGACGATTGAGATCCGTTTTTGAGTGTTTAATTGCCTCGAAAAAAAGCCAATTATGTGTGAAATTAATGAAGTGATCCATCTCCAAAGCCTGCACCGGCATGACTAGCTCTGTAATTAGTCTTCTTATGAAAAGCTACAATTTTTTCTATCTTTGAAGATTTAATCTTGCAACCGGGGTATTTTGGAAACTGCCAAAAATTTGAAGGGCATTTTGGGAATTAATTATTAAAATTTGAGGAGAAACAAAATGAACATTTGTCATTGCATGATTTTTGGGCCGACGAGACGGATGGAGACAGACGATAACTCTGCAAAGAAAGCGCACGCACGTGCGAGAGAGAGAGAGAGAGAGAGAGAGAGAGAGAGAGAGAGAGAGAGAGAGAGAGAGAGAGAGAGAGAGAGAGAGAGAGAGAGAGAGAGAGAGAGAGAGAGAGAGACGTGAAATGATTGATAAGGAGGAGGTTGGGAGAAAGATGGAAAGATTTTTCTTTTGCTATCTTGTGCAATCGTGACTACATCTGCCTTGCTCTATAGTTGTAAGCCTGTAACGCGTCACCAGCATAAGATAGCTCGTGCCAGAGATGGCTGAGGGAAAACCGGATTTGAGAGGAGGTAGTGGCACAGAGAAGGTTTGCACGTGAAGATGCTGGTGGGAGGAACCTGCACAAGGTGGGAAATATTGCATTTCAAAGCCGATAGTGAGACAGGGGAAGGAACATTGTGGGAGTTCGCACTCAGCAATCTCTCTCTCTCTCTCTCTCTCTCTCTCTCTCTCTCTCTCTCTCTCTCTCTCTCTCTATCTATCTATCTATCTATCTATCTATCTATCTGTGTGTGTGTGTGTGTGTGTGTGTGTGTGTGTGTGTGTGTGTGTGTGTGTGTGTGTGTGTGTGTGTGTGTGTGTGTGTGTGTGTGTGTGTGTAGTTGCCATGGTCTACTGCGTGTTGGCAGGACATACAACTGTGAAGTATTACAAAGGAGATGACGAATGTGTTATCCCCTCTCTATAGCTACATAGGGTGGAGGTTCTCTATCTATGTAGGTGCACATGTAGCAGAACAGGTGCTACAAGATGAGCAGATGGGGAGGCTAGTCTAGACAATTAGTACATTGAAATAAGGCATCATGCCTACCTTGGACCCCCTCTTTCCCCTTCCCTTCTTCTCTCTTTCTTTTACGCAAACTAGTATATGACGCGCGCATTGCTGCGGCTAGAAAATGCATGGTGTATTCTTATAACTACAAAGGTGGAAAATTATATAAATTCTATTTTTCTACATGTACACACTCTCTTGTGTTTCACAAAAATGATTCACAACATCTCTCTATGGATTCTCAAAAAAAAATTATACATGCAAGTGGCAGCAAATATTCCTTTAATACCAAGCTTGGTACGTTCTCACATGCTATGTAGGATTTTAGAGCCCTTATTCAGTGGATCTATGAGTCCTTTCTAGCTATTGAAGAGTTCTCTAGGTTGCTTGCAGTTTTTTAATTATTAATATTTATATTCTCTTCCTCCTCCTCCTTCTCTCTGTTTAATTAGTTAGTTCTCTAGGTTGCTTGTAGTTGTTTAATTCTCTCTCTCTCTCTCTCTCTCTCTCTCTCTCTCTCTCTCTCTCTCTCTTTCCCCCCTTGTGCCCATAAATACTAAATTCCTTCATATTTTGTAGGTTTTCTTACCTTCTAATTTAAAATTTAGGGGTAACATTTCAAAATTTGTAGGTGACATTACACTTTTTTCAAGAGATTTTCTCCCAAGGCATGAAGTCTCCAACATTTATCGTGTTCGTCATACAATAGATGACCCTTCTTGTTAAGTAGCATGCTAGAGAGAGAGAGAGAGAGAGAGAGAGAGAGAGAGAGTCTGATTGTCTAAGAAAAAGAGAGCTACAGAGGGCCTGCTAGCTCCATGATGAAGGATAATTTAATCTTAAATAACTTCTTCAAGGAGTTGTTGCTCACATCTTTGGTCAACATGGAAAACGATCATGCCTATGTGTACCACATCTGAGAGATGTAGTTGGCCATGGACATGCAAAAGATGTGTAATGTCATCGCCACCCAATGAGCCATCTTGTCAGGAGTACCATTGCCACTTGGTTGCACTCACATGTAGTTGGTAAGGTAAAGATGGATAATTCTAAGCCTTTAGAAGAGGTGAAAAGAAGCATAGCTTATGTTTCCCCATTGGATGACTTATACATCAGATTTGACATTCTCAAGTCCATGGGACTCGCCCCTAACTTGATGTAGGAAGAGATGAAGAATGGATAATTCCAAGCCTTTAGAAGAGGTGAAAAGAAGCATAGCTCATGTTTCCCCGTTGGATGACTTATACATCAGACTTGACATTCTCAAGTCCATGGGACTGGCCCCTAACTTGATGTAGGAAGACATGAAGAATGGTTTACAGACATTGAAGCATTTTGTTGGGCTGCTATCCTTCAAAGGATTACCTCCGTACCCATCCCCCACATTCATGCAAACCAATAGTCCAAGAAACCATTAATATGTTAGACATCATGCAAGGTCTAGATGAGGAGAATCTCGCTCTTCACCATCATCATTAGATGTTGGATCAATGACACCTTCAACAAATAATGCATATGGCATTGCAGCACCTTCCTCTCCCTACTAAAAGTATCAAATCTTTCATCTCTTGTAACATTGATATTGTGTATCCTAGTGCTAGAAAAAGGGCTTGGTTTAGTGCAATCCCACCTAGAAATGTATTTGAGTGTACGCTTACTCTAATCACATGTAGGTTTTTCAAGTTTTTGGAAAACAATATTGTGAATTTGAGTGCTAAAAAAAACCGAGGTCTAGTGTGATCCCACCTGCAAATAGCACCTTCAAATATAGTAAATTCATAGATTTTTCAAGTTTTGGGAGAAAGTACTATGTATCTGAATGCTAAAAAAAAAACTATGTTTACTGTAATCTAACCTACAAATTTTGAGATTTACCTCTAAATTCTAGTTTTGAAGGTAACAACTCCTACAAAATTTAGACAATTTTAGTCTAAAAACCATCAAATACAATAAATTTTCCTCTAACATTTCTCATAGGTAGGTTTTCCAAAATTTTGAAACTAGAATTGTTTACCTGAGTGCTCAAAGGAAATTTAATTTTAATGTAGATATAGTAAATCTGGCTCCTTGGAAAGTGACCCCAAAGAGTAAGAAACCCTAAGAATGGGGGTGCCCAGGGCCACAAAAGTGCATTCCAAGAGGCTACATTTAAATATAATGTACATGCTTTTTTTATAGCAAAACTCATAGAAGTGAGTGAGATAATATTAACAAAACCAAAAAGAATTACATGATCAACCTTCCTCAAATATGAGCCAGGGCATCCAACGCTATATAGTTAGACAAAAACAAAAGTTAGCCAAGGAGCCTCAACCTGAAACATAACAGGAGATCAAGCATCCATCTCAACAATAGAATGCCAAAACAACCTCTATGACAACTCGTATGTTGATCAAAACATTTTGAAACGGGAAGATTTTTTTAAAGAGCCCCTCAATAGCCATTTTAATTTGCTCTGTCAAATACTTGCATGATGCCACATGCCTTTGAGATATAAGGATACACAATTTTATCCAGATACGAGCCTCACCTTGCCTCATGTGAAAACTACTCAGAGCTTCCTTATCCTCACCCTTCTCCTTCCAGACATATGCAGCATCCTAAACTACAAACATTAATACCATCGAGATTTTGTTATGCGTTTTTTAATAAATGATCACTCTTAGTGTACATGTTGAGCAAAGCATTTTCAACCATAATCTATTTTCTGAGCTTCTCCAAGAGCCATTAATAGGAACCTCATCATGAATTCTTTCATTCATTTCAACTTCTTAAATGTTGGCATTGGATAATGCTACATACCTTCAAGCTACAAGCCAATGTTGACATCATTTAAGGAGAGGCATACAATCATCATCATTCATGCAAACTGAGAAATTCAAATATTAAAACCTTCAAATATAGTAATTTGTCTGTAAAATTTATCATATGTAAGTTTTTTAAATTTCAATTTTTTGTGGGATTCTCCAAGAGCCCTTGATGGCAACCTCCAAATTTCATAAAACCCTTCAAATTTCAAAGGCAAATCTCCAAATTTTATAGGCAAAATTTAAGAAAATCATGTAAAGACCTTCAAATATACTTTTCTCTTATGTATGTTTTCCAAGTTTTTGAAAAAGAGCACTATGTATCCAAGTGCTCAAAAAAAGGTTAGGTTTAGTGTAATCCAACCTACAAATTTTAAATTCTAGAGTTGAAGGTGAGAAAACCTATGAAGTATATAGAAACTTAGTGTAAAAACACTTTAAAGTTCCCAATCTAGGTTAAAGTTCTCATATGTAGGTTTTATAAGTTTTTGGGAAAAAGCACTATGTATCGTGCTCAAAAAAAACTTAGGTTTGGTGTAATCCACCTACAAATTTTGAGATTTACCTCTAGATTCTAATTTGAAGGTGAGAATGCAACAAAGTTCATAGGGAAAAACCTAGGTGTAGTGTAATCCCACCCACATATTTTGAGATTTACTTTTAAAGTCTAATTTGAAGTTGAGAACACCTACAAAGTTCAGAGAAATTTAGCACAAAAACCTTGAAACATAGTGAATAGTTTACTCCACATTCCATCATTAACAACTTGCAATTGCTAGTCACCCGTCCTAGATTTTCTTCCTGTCATTGATTCATCGGTTTGGGCTTACTCGCCTTTGTGCTTCATTGGCTATGGGACCAGCTGCTCTCTCTCTCTCTCTCTCTCTCTCTCTCTCTCTCTCTCTCTCTCACACACACACACACACACACACACACACACACATACACACACACACACACGTGCATAGGCAATGGGCATCTATTATCTCATGTTCTCTCTCTCTCTCACGCACACATAGAGCCAACATTGTAGCTAGTTGCTCTCTCTCTCTCTCTCTCTCTCTCTCTCTCTCTCTCTCTCTCTCTCACACACACACACACACACACACAGCTTTGTGTGCACTCATGCACTTGCTCAGCTAGATTGGACTCTCTCTCACACACACCACCAATGCCCAATCGCACTATAGATTCGAGTCTCATTCACACGCATAGCCAACGGCCAATCGTGTTTCTTCTTCTTCTTCTTCTTCTTCTTCTTCTTCTTCTTCTCTCTCTCTCTCTCTCTCTCTCTCTCTCTCTCACACACACACACACACACACACACACACACTAACACATGAACACGCCACATACACACAGCATGGACGTGAACGAACAGACAAGTAGTTGTCGCAAGTCAAGATTGAACTTAGACCTTTAAGTCTCAAGATCGTCGAGCTGTAGTTATTTCATGGAGTTCCAAATGTGGACGTGTATGCAAGCTGCAATGGATGACACGTGGAGGGCCTCTCCTTGCTTGGAAATTTTAAGCTTCATTATATATGTATAGATTCACTTTAAAATTATTTCAATCAAGATTTTTTTTTTGGCACTCTCTTTGAGACCTCTCTCTCTCTCTCTCTCTCTCTCTCTCTCTCTCTCTCTCACACACACACACACACACACACACACACACATACACACACTAACACATGAACACGCCACATACACACAGCATGGACGTGAACGAACAGACAAGTAGTTGTCGCAAGACAAGATTGAACTTAGACCTTTAAGTCTCAAGATCGTCGAGCTGTAGTTATTTCATGGAGTTCCAAATGTGGACGTGTATGCAAGCTGCAATGGATGACACGTGGAGGGCCTCTCCTTGCTTGGAAATTTTAAGCTTCATTATATATGTATAGATCCACTTTAAAATTATTTCAATCCAAAAAAAAAAATGGCACTCTCTTTGAGACCTCTCTCTCTCTCTCTCTCTCTCTCTCTCTCTCACACACACACACACACACACACACACATACACACACTAACACATGAACACGCCACATACACACAGCATGGACGTGAACGAACAGACAAGTAGTTGTCGCAAGTCAAGATTGAACTTAGACCTTTAAGTCTCAAGATCATCGAGCTGTAGTTATTTCATGGAGTTCCAAATGTAAACGTGTATGCAAGCTACAATGGATGACATGTGGAGGGTCTCTCCTTGCTTGGAAATTTTAAGCTTCATTATATATGTATAGATTCACTTTAAAATTATTTCAATCCAGAATTTTTTTTGGCACTCTCTTTGAGACCTCTCTCTCTCTCCATCTCTCTCTCTTTGACACACACATACACGTCCTTTCATTTTGGATCATTCGAACTTAGTGTTTGAATAAAATTGGGATTTAGTGTATTGATTGAAAATTTTTAAATAGATTCCAAGTTCACCTTTAGGTAAATCCACAAAGTTTTGCTAGTATACATACAAACGATTTCTTAATTTTTCAAATTTTATGGCCATTGGCTTTCCAAAACCAAAGTTGAGCCATCCTTCAATTGACTTTCACAAGGAAGAGTAAAGTCTTGAAAAACTAAAGTCTAACTTTTTTATTTATTTTAAAAGATTATAAATTGTTGGTTGAAAAAGTTCACGGATTCCAAGATTTCAAACTTTTAAAAAATGAAACATTTTGTAAGGTTTCCTGTGAAGCTAAAAAGTGAGTGAGAAGTGGAGGATCTCTGCTTCCTTGAAAATTATTGCTTTTCTTTCAATTCATATCTTAATGTTGCAAGCACGTCAATTATGTCCACTTTAGTATTCTTTATACTTTGAGACTCACTTCGCTTTCTTTTCTTTTCAAATGAGTAACCATAAAGTATTATTTTGAAATGAGCTCTCTCGTTTCTTGAACTCCTTCTAGCATTTTCTCTCTCTCTCTCTCTCTCTCTCTCTCTCTCTCTCTCACTCACACTCTACGTCACACACTCCTTAAATAGATACATATCTAATATAGCTCTCACATTTCTTCAACTCCTTGTAGCGCACTCTCTCTCTCTCTCTCTCTCTCTCTCTCTCTCTCTCGATCAACTTAAATGATTTAACATTTCTTATTTAGACCCCTATAAGAAATGATTTTGGACCTTCGATTCAAGCGCAATCAACTTGCAATCATGATGATAGTTTGAAGGAGATGGCCATAGAGGAGACTCCAGAAGTTGCAAAGTCCTAGATTGTCACCATCATTGATACAAGAAGCCTCTAGCACAATTCGTGTCTAGATGAGTCAAAAGATACCCAAGGGTATAGACTAAAGCCATTACATAGCCAATAGACAATTTCACAATTACGGTTTGAGGTGCGATTCAAATCGAAGCTAGAAGCCCCTATTTAGTACTTGTTCAAAGTCTAATGTTGAGTAATGCTTGCTTCCAAAGTTCCACTCGTTGGAGTCCTTGCCACTTGGTTTTTCCAATAGAAAGAATCCATTCTTTGCTTTCTTGTATGATATCTTTGAACTTAGCCATCCCCATTAGGAAATAGGATGTAGCTAAGTAGATGAATGATTAGTTTACTTAATGGAGAGATATAATTTTCATACACGAAAGATTATAGAGTAGAAAGTAAGAGAGAGAGCACACACGATATACATGGTTCACCCAATGTAAGCTACGTCCACGAGAAAGCATCCACTCAATGGCTTTAGTACTTCAAAACAAGAAGTAGATTACAAAGGGATTATACCTTTTTAGAGCTCTCGCCTTGCTTCACTCTCACCACCTCACATCAACTTCACAATACACCACAATGCTTCACAATCCATTTTTGTGTGTACAAAAGGCCTCCTTTTATAGGCCAAAAGGGTTGCCCTCTCTCATGAGAGGCAACCGTGTATAGCTGCCCTTGTGTTGACAAGTTTAAATTGGACCCTCCAATCCGCCCATGTGTGGCCGTCCTTGAGAAGATAAGTCTACCTTTGAAATCGGCCACAGGCCATTGAATTCGGCCACCGGCCATTGACTTCCAACCACCGGCCACCGACCATTGACTACCGGCCAACCGGCCAAATAACCGACCGTTTTCCGACCAATTTTCAACCGTCGTCTAGCCATAATATTTCGACAAAAGGAATATTTCGACGAAACCAATCTGAGCTTTGCTCGAGACTGACCATTGAAATTTTGGTTTTCGACGAGTGATTTTTCTTCACGCACGATGGCTTCTCCTCATAAGAGCGGCCTTACAAATGTGCGTTTTTAGTATAAAAAATTATAAGGTAAATCAAGCTCCATACTTAACAATCACAAGATTTCTTTCAAAAGCTTGTTTTTTGTTAAGTTTTCCTCCTAGAATTGATTCGTTCTTGAAAAAGTAGACCCTTCAAGTCTTCTCCATCCATTTGCATACTTTACTCACAATGTTGGGGTATAGGCGTCTGTGCCTTGCCCGACCGCCCAGAGTCTGGACGCCCACTGACTTGTATACCTTATACATAGCATAAGTGTATAGGGGGCTGCTCACTCTTTGGAGTCTCCCCACCCACATCGTGTGTGTGTCTCCTTCTCTCTCTCTCACTCTCCGTCTGTGGTGCTCCCCGATCCCCTTCAATTGGTATCAGAGCTATGGTGACCGCGGAGAGCACGACGGCTTTGAGAGCTTCGAGGCGATAGCTCGCTCTCTCTCGACGGTAAAGAGATTAAGAAAGCAAAAGACTTGCTGTGAGAATGCAATGGGAGCTTGTGAGCTCAGTTGAGAGTGATGTATGCTCTTGTGGAAGCTCAGAAAGGAGTGTGGAAGATTGTGTGTAAGTGAAGGTGTTGCCCTAAAACTGTGTGCGCAGCAGCACAGTTTTCAGATTCGTTTTTCTCCTTGTAGAATGCAGATCTAAGAATTCTTTTCTTTCGGCCCATCCGTTTCGACGTGGTCTACAACTTTGCAGAAGAAACTTTTTGCAAATTCCTCACCGTTTTGCTGATATTCAGCTCAGACTGACTGTATACAGAAATTCCAGATTTTCTGTTGTCGCATTGTGTGCGAGTTTGATGCACTTTTGGAAGCCAGGGACATGCTTGAAATTGAGTGCATAAATTCTGAGCTGAAGATGTAATTGCAGCTTGTGTTAAGCTTGTGGTTTGAGGGTTTTTGGTAGACTTGGGCAACGAAGTACGGAGGCGTTTACACACCACCGAAGCGGTCTCTTGAGAGACGCAGGTTTTTGGAGCACACAGGTGGAGCTTCTTTCACTGGTTTTCACAAAATACTTTGGCAGTGATTTTGTGCTTGGATTCATGGTCTTTGCGGATGGTTTGCATATGGTTATGGCACATGGTTGATGCCCATTATATATGCATTTTGGCGAGCATTTTCAAGTGCCGGTAAGCTCTCTTGAGAGCATTGTTTTCGCATTGATCAAGTTTCCGGATTGCAAATCTTTTGGCGCTTGCTTATGCGCGGTCACTCCGTTGATGTACGTTGAGTGCGGATTGCCATTGTATGTGAAAATGTGGAGCCATTTTGGCATTCTTACTCATTGGCATTGAGTAGTGTTATGGTTTATGGTAGAGATTGTACTTGAGTTTTTTGCTCAGTTTTGAGGGGAAATTCTGTTGGATTTTTCCCAGATTCTCGCCATAGTTTGTGATCGAGTGTTTACTCTCACTTTGACAGGTTTTGTCAGTTTGTACACAGTTTTGTGTTTTTTGTATCCACTCTCGCAAGAGTGAGGAGTTGTGTATCTTTCTTTGCTTGAGACAGTGGTTTGCTCTCAGGTGGGAGAGTCTTGTGATCTCGAGCATTGTTTGCCATAGTTTTGCAGAGCTTATGCATGTATATTGAGTGTAGTTTGATGCGCATTGATTGCTCATTGTATTGAGCTTGCAGGACAATGGTTATTTTGTGTTGATAGCCATTGTACGTCGAAACTCTGGCGAAATTTTCCCAGGAGTTTTATGCGTATCATTTATGCGATCTAGGTAGAGATTGCTGGTTGCACTCAGCATTTGCGTGCGGTGTTCTCTGCAGGTGGGATTTCTTGTGCGTGTGTATGCATCGATACCGCACAGTGTGGGCTTGGTGATTAGCTCACAGATTGCAATGTGATACTAGAGCAGGCAAGGCTTGTATTGACATTGCGGGAGCTCTATTTTGGAGTGTGTCTCACAGGTTTTACATTGTGTTTCTGGCCATATTGGTAGACAGTTTCCAGGTGTTGTTGGTGAGGTGGTTTTGCTTTCTAGTTTGCTACATTGTGCTCATGGCAGAGACAGGTGATCGATCAGATTGTGACCTCTCACAGATGCGCGTGTTTGATGGGTCAGACTTTGCGGCATGGAGAGAGTGTATGCTTGATGCATTGACACAGCGAGGGTTGCATTGACCATTGAGTGGTGGTGCAGGTAGACCTTCAAACATGTCTGACGATCAGTGGCAGGAGCTAGGGGAGATGGCACTATCTATGCTCTCTTTGCACCTTGCGGAATCTGTATATGCTCTTGTTATGTATGAGACTACTTCGAGAGCACTTTGGCGCAGATTACATGATATGTATGATAGATCTGAGTCATCACGGACTCGTGTGAGACATGTACATTCACGAGCATGCCGATAGGTGACATGTTGGTATTGTGGTCATTCTGGACACGTTAGACGGCGCTGTTTTCGTCGTATGCGACATTGTAGGAGACATGGCAGTCTCAGAGATGTATGTAGTGATGCCATGGACTCAGTTGCTTTGACAGTTGAGGCACATGTAGTGTCGGAGTATGCTAGTGACGGGGATGTCACTTTTACCTCGAGCTATGCACGAGATGCTATACATGTGGATAGTGCACTCCCTTCGCAGTGGTTGCTAGACGCAGATGCTATGTTTCATGTCACGTCGCATCGTGCATGGTTTTGTAGCTATTCTAGCGGGATGCTTGGTAGTGTACGTTTGACCGATGGATCGGTGCATGCGATAGCAGGTGCAGGAGATGTGAGACTGTCATTACCGAGTGGTGCATCTTACTTGTTACGACATGTGCACTATGTACCAGATTTGACAGTGAGTTTGATCTCGATTGGTCAGCTTAGAGATTGTGGATGTCAGATTTCGCTACGAGAGCGAGATTTTGTGATGCATTTGGGTTCGCTAGTGATTGCGAGAGGTGCCAGGAGTGGTACAGGTTACCCATTGCATGTGGATCACGCGAGAGACGGTGTTGTCTCTGTGATCACGCAGCCAGGTAGAGAGCGAGAGAGCAGGCGAGTCTCTTTTGCTCATGGGTTGCAAGGTACTTTGCATGGAGTGTAGAGTAGTGAGCTCGTTGTGCACACAGTTGGGGCACGACTTGAGCAGTCACACAGAGAGGTGACAGAGTCAGACATGCATGCTTTGCTAGTGACTGAGCAAAGCAGAGAGTCAGTTGTGCGAGATACTTCTATGCAGGATAGACAGGTAGAGCGGTCTTGCTCTAGTGAGTCACGACAAGAGGACGTTGTGCAAGAGTCTATGCATACGGAGTTAGAGCATGAGAGCTCTAGTGAGTCACAGCAGATTGAGTGGTCATGTTTGCAGTGGATGATTGTAGAGGAGACTGAGATGTCAACGATTATGCAGTCATTCCTTTCTATGCTCGACAGTGAGCATGGGGATATAGTTGTGCAGGATATGTCTTCCAGCAGACACCTAGAGCAGCTGGTTTGCTCTGAGGTTGCACGACAGGTTGATGCGTCTTTTGTGGACAGTCAGGAGATGCATGTGGCTGACACGCCTTGTCAGTCAGAGATGCCTATTGCCAGGGATATATATGTTGATGCATGCTCCGTAGAGCTAGCAGGGCCCGCTAGCATTGCATCGGCATTCGGTGGTCTCATGTATGAGATGCTGATCTTGAGACCAGATATCGTAGCTGCAGTGGGAGCATTTGCAGTTGGGGTTGTCAGTCGTCTGTTGACTGATGATGGCATAGTGCACGAGGGAGATATGCAGGTATTGCGTACATACTTGCAGTACGTGTGCAGTACGTCTCGTGGTGTATGGACTTACACGGGAGCAGGACAGCCGGATGCACACGATCACAGCCAGCCAGTGGGCATTGGTTGAGAGCGATTTTCTCTCACCTTTTGTAGTCTTTTGACTAGGTTCCCTTGCTTAAAGGCACATTCGCCTTTAAGTGGGAGGTTGTTGGGGTATAGGCGTCTGTGCCTTGCCCGACCGTCCAGAGTCTGGGCGCCCACTGACTTGTATACCTTATACATAGCATAAGTGTATAGGGGGTTGCTCACTCTTTGGAGTCTCCCCACCCACATCGTGTGTGTGTGTCTCCTTCTCTCTCTCTCACTCTCCGTCTGTGGTGCTCCCCGATCCCCTTCACACAAGACCTTTCAAAGCCTACCTGCAATCTTTGAAAAGATGAAGAGGGCCTTCACTAATTGCTTTTTGGAACTTGAGTAAAGGTTTGTGCCTATCCCTCTGGTTTTATCTTGATCCTGGTTGGTATTGCCTCCCAAAGAACCTTCCAAAGGAAGAACTTGATTACGCTATGCCAAGGTGGATCCCATATGTTGCCAACTCACTACCCATTTCAACTCTGGCCAATATAGTCTCCATTGTGCGTTCAGTAAGGAGAACCAATCTGCTTTGTAGATAAGTTTGTTGACTATCTATCTTCTAATACATAAAGCCTAAATGCTATATAATTTTTTGTGGAAAACCAAGTGGGTGAAAAACAATGTGTCAATGTTTATTTCTCGTCTCATGTTCTAAATGTTAATGTAAGTTTAACCAAATTACACATGTGTGTGTGTGCGCACGCTCGCGTGTTTTTTAACATAGTAAGGAAAATTCCCAACAGACCTCATACATCTATCCAACTTGAACTTAAGACCTATTACTCTACACACACACACACACACACACATTCTTTTATAGATGAGCCTCTAAATAGAGTACATATTTTGAGTTCACTACAATTGTGGGAGTGGAGTAGTAGATATTTTGGCAAGAAAATCTATTACTCATTGCTATTTTATTGTACCTTGATTGTCAAAGCTTAAGTTTGCGCACTTTTAGTTCTAAATGACAATTGAATTTTGTAAATCTACCCTTCATATTAAGATTAGTGCTTGTGGTTTATCAAGGGGAGTTGGCCTAGTGGTTAAGGTACGGGGCTCTAAGCGTGCCCACTATGGTTCAACCCACGGGACACACAAGTGTGGGTGTGTGGGCACAATTCCGTAAAAGCAGTTGATGCGAAGCATCAGAGTGCTTTTAAAAACAAGTGAAAGAATCACGGTGGCTTTCTAAAATAATTAGAACATGATAAAATCATCAGGTTGAGTTTAAGTAGAATCAGTGTTCAAGAAAGGATTGCCTCAGCTTAGCCTTGAGCCGTTTGAAAATGGAAACTACCTCACAACCATGATAAAGGGAGAAAAAATTGGTGATATATGTGAGAAAATAGTTCAAAAATCTTGCAAATTTTAAATTTATGCAAGTATTTCTGGTTCGCTTCTCTATGGGAAGGAAACTCAATCGACGGTCGCTTAATAAAAGAGACTTTCTTGAATACTAATTAGAATTAAGTTATAGAATGTAAGAAAAGTAAATCCATGTGAGGCTGTGAAATTAAAAAAAATCATTAATATGTGTGTGTGTGTGTGTGTGTGTGTGTATCCATCTGGAAGCCAAGGTGGCCTCAATGTGGGAATATGTGTGTGTGTGTGTGTGTGTGTGTGTGTGTGTGTGTGTGTGTGTGTGTGTGTGTATCCATCTGGAAGCCAAGGTGGCCTCAATGTGGGGTACGCTACCGAGACGGGCGTAAAGATACAAGAAAGAGGAATCAAGTCCGATCGTTGCTTGGGGTGCAGAATAGCTTGTGAAGACCTTGCACACCTCTTCATGCGATGCCAGGCAATCAGTGGCATGGCTGGGAAATTATGCAAGTGGATTCAAAGGACATGGAAAATTAAGTTTTTCAAGACTGATATGTTCTTTGGTAGTAACAGGTTGGGAAGTCCTGCTCTTCTTGTCTGCACTCAAATAATCAGGTACTACTTCTTTCACCAGATTTGGCAAGCAAGGAATCGCTGCGTGTTTGAGGGGGGATCTGGTTGTGGCAAGCTTTTGTGAAATCATACAAGAGAGCAGAGTGACAATCCACATAATCGAAGGGAAACAAGCCTCAGAGGACTGGTCTAGAACAATACATGTCATGATGACATCTTGTAATAAGTAAAGCCTAGGATTAGTTGTAGTTTCTCTGTCAAGCAGAAAATTTGTAATCCTTTGACTCTCAAGGCTCGGTCTGAGCTCGAGGTTGGTGTATATTTTTGTTGGTCTTAATACTATCCACTCACAATTGTGAGTTTTGTAAAAAAGAAAAAGGAATTTACTAGAATTATGCAAGTGAAGTTTCACTTTAACATTCTAAAACAATAAAATGCAAGAAAAGTCCAAACATGTCAGGATATGAAATGAAAGTGAAATAAACATTTAAGGTAAGTCTTCATCATGGCACTGAAAACAATGAAAGTCTCCCTAACCCAACACAACACTAAGGTTTCTTTTAGAAAGCAAAACAAAAAAAGATAGGTGCTTGTGGTTTAGATTTGGCTAAGTAAAAAGTTTCTTTTCTAGCATCCCCTCCCCCCTCCCCTCTCTCTCTCTCTCTCTCTCTCTCTCTCTCTCTCTCTCACATACACACACATGTTGTTGGAGGTCATCGTGAGCTTTCATAGATCTTTAACTCTCGTGCTCACCTTATTGTCTACCGAAGACCAACGTGAAGACTGTACTTTGTTTCAATATTCTTTTCCAAGGAAAAACATATTTTCCTCTCAACACTTTTAACATTTTCCAAACTCTATTACAATTTAACTGGTTGACATTTGCACCCTTTAAGCTCTACATTGTAAAACTATCAAGCCATTTATGGAACTAGTACGGCCGGCCGCCTTTGGCGGCCTCTCTCTCTCCCCCTCTCTCCCTCTTTATCACGTGCAAAGGAGCTTGTTTTTGTTTTGGACTTTAGCCTTCAGATCGCAGATTGTGACATGTGTAAATAGCTCCTCCTTCCGCGATATTATGTTAGTAGATGAAATCCACCTAACCTTGAGATTATTAAAGTTCCTTTTGAAAAAGGAAAGGTTTCTAGAGAGTTATACTCTATGAAGGCTCTTCATTATTCTTACTTGCATTTAACTTCCTTCTCAAGCAAGTGCATGAAAGTAATGCATGATTTTTACTTTCTATACTAGTGTGTTTTTGCATGAGATGAGTAGGTAAAGAGCTATAGGTGGGTATTTTACTTGCAAGTGTGTAAAATACAACTGTTTATCACTCTCAAGCAAGTGCATGAAAGTAATGCATGATTTTTGTCTTTGATAGGATAGTCAAAAGCGAGCTCATTTTTCCACCTAATCATAAAGGGCATGAACGTGCTAGTAGGTGCTATGATCTTTTTGGCTTTTTAAAAGAAGCCTTAGTGTTGAGTAGAGTTAGGTATCCTTCCAATGTTTTCAATGCCAACGATGGAGACTCATCTTAAATGTTGATGGAGTTTGTCAAATGGTCCCTTTCATTTCATAGCTTTACAGGGCTTTTTAGACTTTGCCTTGTTTTTTTTTTTTTGTCCTTGCTCATCTTATATGATTTTCAACATGAACACACAATTTATACTTCTTCTTTTTTCTTAGGATGGGACTACATTGCTTTTATTTTATGTACCTTTTTATTTTTAAATCTTTTAAAGAGTAAAGAGCTCTTTTTATTTTTAAAGTTTTTAAAGAGTAAAGAGCTTTTTTCACAAGAACAAGTGATTGTGGCTCTCTCTCTCTCTCTCTCTCTCTCTCTCTCTCTATTATATATATATATAGTATTTTTATTTCCCTCATATCTTGATTTCTTTTTTGGAAAGCCATCGTGAAATCTCACCTTGTTTATTGTGTTATTAGTGTGAATCAACAAAGATCTGCTCTGAAGGGTTGCAAAGCAGAAGGGTGCCGCAGCACTTTGTTCGATCGTAGGCAAGTGGCGACATGCAACGGGGGAGGCAATGCAAGGTGGCCAGGTGAAGACCATGAGAGCAAAGGGGCGGCATCGGTTGACCAACACCAACGAGGCACGAACATGACGATTTGGTTTTTTAATCAAATAAAGTGAACCAACGATAGCAGCATTGTGTGCCTACACGATTGGTTACGAGGTTGTGCACGGAGCTTTGAAGTGGAGGATTTGAGTTCGATACTTTTCTTACTTTTGAAAGGTAGGAGATGACGAGTGGAAGGAATCTTGGAAAGTAATGGAATAAAATAAAAGTAGAGCGAGTAGAGCGAATCTCAATCATAAATTGCATGAACGTGCTATTTGTGGTCTTGAAGCAATAAAATGTTGCATTTGAAAACATGTGCTAAGTTGCTAGGGGTTCCCCCCAACTATCAAAGGCCTCGTAGGGAAGATATGCAAGTGGGTCCAAAGAACATGGAAAATTGGGTTTTACAAGAGTGATCTTTTCCTTGGAGGGAAGAATTCAAGTGGTCCTGCCATCCTCATCAGCACTCAAATCGTCAGGTACTTCTTCCTACATAATGTATGGCAAACAAGGAACCTGTGTGTGTTTGAAGGAGGTCTTGAGGTGGCAAGCTTCGCAGAAATTATACAAGAGAGCAAAGTGCTAATATGGACGCTCGGACGCAAGCAACAATCGGAGGATTGGCCTAGGACTACTTGTGCCTTGCTATTAAGAGAGGGCATGCCTAGGACGGGGGGAAATCTTGGCTATTAAAAGCTCTCAAAAGAACATGATAGTTCTCAGAAGAACATGATAATGAACCTTATGTATCATGGATAAGTTGGTTGGGATGGCTGTCCTGTTAGCCGATGTAACTTGGGGCCCTGGATGATGTCATGGCTCAACACGAGCATGATAAGACCTTGTGACTATTTGGGTTGATTAATATAATTCACTCACAATTGTGAGTTTTGCTAAACAAAAAAAAAGTTGCTAGGGGTTCCCTGACATGACACGCATGCGGGTAATTGTTATATGTTACCCCCCCCTAAAAACAACACTCTCACAAGGAAAAATGAAAATGACCACTCCCTCTGTGATTCTTTGCAATCACACATCAAAAGGGCGCCTTGCAGTTTTGTGAATCCTCCAATTTTTGATTCATTTAGAAAGTTTGGATTTGACCTTAGCCTTTTCCCAAGGATGAGAGAGAAAGTAGTGAGACTAGAGAGATAAATAGAAAGTGAGTCTTTTGAGGTAAAATTGCAATCACTTAAGCTTTGAAAAAGGTGTGAGGGTCAAGGATATGGGAAGATCTCAAAGTGCAAATCTAATTTTGGTGCCTCAACTGCACCTCCTTAACGTGCAGTTAGCCTACCCTCGAGATTAAGTGGCATGGGCATGGGAGGGTGGGATCAACGGTCGGGGGATTGTGAGCCGTAGATCTGAAATGTGGGTACCGTAGATCACTTTTGTAAAAAGTAATTTAGGGTACTCGTGTTTTGAAAGTAATTTAGGGTACCCCCTTTTGCAAGCATGGGTTTTGAACCCGTGATCTCACCCATGAGAGGCGTATACCCTAACCACTACGTCATGCTCGCGTTATGAAACGTGAGAACCATAATTTACTTAAAACATGTATGCAAAAGGAC
The DNA here is from genome assembly GCF_014529385.1 of Adiantum capillus-veneris. Lineage (NCBI taxonomy): Eukaryota > Viridiplantae > Streptophyta > Polypodiopsida > Polypodiales > Pteridaceae > Adiantum > Adiantum capillus-veneris. The sequence continues at coordinate 51,666,300 of NC_140932.1, forward strand.
GACAATCGAAAGTAATCTAGGATAGAGCCAAAAGTAATCTAAGGTACCCTAGATTACAATCGAAAGTATGCTAGATTACTTTCGGTGCCCCACCCAAATCTAGGGCTCACAATTCCCCGACTCAAGATCCCACCCTTCCCATGCCCGTGCCAGTTAGTCCCGAGGTTAGCCTACCCCTCCCCTTTCAAATTACAATAACAAACATTTTACATGTGTGCATGAAGTGATGGAGGTAACTCTAACCAAATACTAGATCCTAGAGAAATACCTCTCATCCCTACATACATTTTATTAATGTGAATCTTTTGAGATGCTCTCATTGCTCCTTCCCACGTTTTCTCTTGTATAGTGTTCCCACACGCTCCTTGCGTCAGAAGGTTTCTCTCCCTTTCATTGCTCCTTCCCACGTTTTCTCTTGTATAGTGTTCCCACACGCTCCTTGCGTCAGAAGGTTTCTCTCCCTTCCTTTGCCTTCGTCAAAACTCCGTAGCCCAGACCTTGTGCAAGGTGTTTCCTTCTCGAGGCTTGCAACATCAACCAAGGGTGATTGAACACACACTCCATGTGATTGCAATGATCTATTGTCCACAGGCCCACCTGGGTTGTCTTGCAGCACACCCAACTCCTCGATGCTTTGAACACACGCACACACACGTGATGCCCATCTCGCATCCTAGCTTACTTGCGGGTTAGTTTGCAAACATGCTCGCTAGATGCTGCTCGCAGAGCCGTCCCCACTCCATCTGCACAACTTGTTCCTTCCCTAACGATCTTTCCCATCCTCCTATGTCAATCCTCCCCTAGTGCTGCAAAACAGAGAGAGAGAGAGAGAGAGAGAGTTTTTAGGACAATCTTCTACCCCTCGTCCTGCCGCATCTCGACCAGCTTGTCGTCGCTCTCCCGATGCCTACACACCTCCTGCATGAGGCTGCCTCTGACTCTCTTTGCCACACGCCAGTGCAAAAAGGATCGCAAAAATATCTTCCTCTCTCTCTCTCTCTCTCTCTCTCTCTCTCTCTCTCCGTCCTCCATGTTCCCACCCCCCTTTTGGTGAGTGTATATTATACGAGATGCTCTAGGCTTCTACCAAGAAGAGAGTTTTAACGTCGCACGAAACTATCCCAAGAGTGCTTAATAAACATGTGGATGCACCATACGTGGAAATCAAGAAGTTCGTTTTTTTTCCCCTTGCCTTTTCCTCGAGAGCCCCAAGCCAAGGGATCTTTGTTGATTCTCTTTAATGAGACACTTTGGCAAACCTATTTGGCATTGAATTTTAGGTCACACCTATACTTCTTTATGGGATTGAAGGATGGGGTGATAGAATTATTCTCGTTGTTAAAAAAAAGTTTGAAAATATTCAAAAGCATTCTCGTACCATTTTTTTCCAAGGGAGGATACAAACACCTTAGATGCTTATTCTCGTTGAGTCATCATGAGCGACCCCTTCTGGAGTTCATGCACTAGTTGGGTTAGTTGCGTCCTTTGGGTTAACTTATGCCTTAGGTTTGCGCTATTATTGAAGTACTAACATAGGGGTAGTTAACAAACCCCTTAACATATGGCATTGTCGTAGGGGACACAAGGCAACCTAAACTAGAGAAGCCACATATTCAAGTTCATTATCCAAAGCTTCCTCTAGGCCACTCTAGAGTAGTCAAATTTCTCTTTATTTTAGCACACAGCATGTGATGGGGTCCTTTGCGGGTAATGTTATACTTGCCATAAACCTCTTTAGAGTGCTTACGTATGGGTAAATCTTGGAGATCTTTGCTTACTCGAGGATAAATTTGTGTTGTCTTCGCTATTTTCAGATCTTGTACAATTTTTAGCTTTCCTAGGAAGTAGGGTAACTAATTCTGACAGTTAGAGGTGTGAACCATCTCTAAATTTATTTTAATCCATCTAGAGATTGCATCAGTGCATTTCAAGGTCTTATTTCTACTTGTAGCTTTAAAGGAAAAATAGAACACCTTCTAGGGTTTTTATGCTTCAGATAGGTATTGAACCACTGTTTGGATACTCTACCATAATATAAAGTAGGGTTTGACATTACAAGTTGGCTGTATATATTATCTACATTGTGTGTATAAAATTTGAGTGCATTTGGACCACAAATCTAAGCACAAGCAAATACCTAGTCACGAAAAATGCACTATGGCCTAAATACTTGAAAAATGACCAAAATAAAACTAGAGTGACAAATATGGTGACCACTGGGATATAAAGGCAGTGGGCAACAAGTGACATAAGTCACGAAAAATGCACTACGGCCTAGAATACTTGAAAAATGACCAAAATAAAACCAGAGTGACAATCTGGTGACCACTGGGATATAAAGGCAGTGGGCAACAAGTGACATAAGTCTCGGCCGAATATAAGAAAAAAGTTAAGAATCGTGCTTCTTAGCATTAGGTTAAAACTTGGCAATTTCCAAGAAACTTGAACATCTTGTGTTTATACATGCTAATTAGAGTGTTTATACATGCTAATTAGAGTGTTCATACATGCTAATGTTACCATACACATGTGGTAGTGATGTGTGTGAACACACTAGGACCGCCCATCACTCTAGGGCTATCAATCTTTCCATTGCATACTAAGAAACACACTCTCTATTGTGTGCCTTGAGCTTCCTTCGTCTGCTCCAAGCTGTGTGCGTTTCTCTACAACCCTAATTCCAACAATTGGTATCAGAGCAGGTTGCGTCCTCCCGGGCTTAGTCGCCAGCTGCTCCAGCACACGCCTGCTCACTTTCTCCGATTACAGTGAGGTTTGGCGAGCGTTCGCACATCGACAAATATTTTGGGTGAGCTCGAAGAGCACAATCTGCTCAGATTTCTGATTCGGGCTCATTTTGGCCTCCGTTTCCACTACAGGCAGTACTGCACATGCTATTTCTTCATTTTGTGTAGAATTTCTGTCATTGCTGTTTTTTGCATAACAGGTGCCTCATAGTCTTCTACTGTTTGTGCTATATAGCACGTGTTGTTCCCGCTCCGTTTCTCCTATTTTCGGGCAGCTTTCACATCAAGTGCAGCATTTACCATGGCTGACAGCAACAACAAAAATGTGTTCAAGATGTTTGTTGTTGAGGACAGGTTGGATGGGGACAATTACCCTATGTGGGCTTATATGATGCAACACGTTCTTGTGTCAAAGGGCGTCTGGAATATTGTGCAGGGCATTGATGTACGTCCTTGTTCTGAGGATGTAGGAGATGTTGAGGATGTTGCAGGTCTTGCTGCAAGGATTGCTGCTATTAGAGTTGTTTTGCCCACGGCAAAACAAGCTCGTTGGGATGTAAAGGATGCGCAAGCTCATGCATTGATTGCGTTGTCTGTGAAGCGCACCATTGTTCCTCACATTCGTTCAGCAAAATCTGCAAAACAGGCTTGGGATATTTTAGCAGGTCTTAATGCAAGCCAATATGAGGCTAAAATTGATTTGCTACGTAAAGAGCCGGAGTCGAAGATTATGCATGAGGAAGATGATATGGACACTTTTCTTGCTAGTGTCAAGGATATCAATGAGCAACTTATTTCTGCAGGTGAAGTCATTTCAAACAGTTCCCTTGTGCAGACTGTTCTTGATGCCTTACCAGATTCTTACCAGACTTTTGATAGTACTTGGAGACTTATGACCCAAGGAAATCCAGAAGTTGTCAAGTTTGATGCATTATGCACATTGTTGTTGCAAGAGTCACTTTCCAGAAAAAACAGGACTAGGCAGTGTGCAGTTGAACAGGATTTTATTGCTTCTCAAAGAAAGGGTGGTAACAGTAATGCATCCACTTCTTATGGTTCTGCTGCGAGTGGCAAAAATTATGTTCCTAATGCTTCTGCTGGCAGCAATTCATCTGGAAATTTTGGTGATAAGTGCAAAAAGAAGATGCATTGCCATTATTGTAAAGCTAATGATCACTTGATCAAGTCGTGTCCTAAGTTGAAGGCCAAAGAGGCTAAGAAGAAAGAGGGTGGTTCCACTACAAATGCTGGATCCACTACAAATGCAGCCATTGTTGAGTCTTCTGTGAAAGGAGACTGTGTTGCTGATGTTGATGCAGAATGGGCTTTTAGCGTAGAGTGTACTTACAATCCTGCTGTCCATGATGCATGCTTATCAATTGCTGCAGATTCACATGTGTGGTATCTCGACAGTGGTGCTACAAAGCACATTACCTCACATCATGAATTGTTTACCTCTCTCGAGTCTGTCCCTCATGGGAATTCAGTCACTTGTGCCAACAATGCCTCTTATCCGGTTCAAGGAATTGGAAAGATTGTGCTTACTGCTGCAAATGGCAGTTCCTTCACACTTGTTGATGCACTTTATGTACCTGGGATCAAGAAGAATCTCTTGTCTGTATCCGCACTTGCTAGACTTGGACTTGTAGTCAAAATTTGTGGATGACAGATGTACAGTTCATGATCTGAGTTTTGGTGATGAAATTGTTGCATCTGGCCTTTTGTGTCGTGGGCTGTATAAGCTCACTTTGTATGACAAGTGTGGAAAAAAATTTGCAAATGCTGTTGCAGATTCAAGGGCTATTTCAGATGCAAAACTTTGGCATGCACGTTTTGGTCATCTGAATTTTGCCAGTTTGCTGCGTTTGCAGAAATCTGATATGGTTGCTTCTTTGCTGCCTCTTGAAGCACCTGTCAAACATGTTTGTGAAGGCTGTATTCTGGGTAAAATGCAGCGTTCTAAGTTTCCAAACGATGGTTCAGTTAGGGCCACATGCAGGTTGCAGCTTGTGCATAGTGATGTTTGTGGGCCCATGCAAACTCCTTCCTTGGGCAATTACATGTACTTCGTGACTTTCATTGATGATTACTCCAGGCATGCATGGGTATTTCCGCTTAAAGGAAGTTCGAAGTTTTTATGTGCTTCAAACTATGGCTGAAAATGTCTCGAAATGTACTGTGGGCACCCTCCGCTCCAATCGAGGGGGGGAGTATATGTCTCATGAATTTAATGCATTTCTGGCTAGTCGTGGTATAAAACACCATATAGTGCCTTATACACCTCAACCAAATGGTGTTGCTGAGAGGAAAAACAGGTCACTTACAAAAATGGCACGATGTATGGTTAAAATTCAAGCTTTGCCGCATGGCTTGAGGCCATCATGTGTGCCACTTATGTACTTAACAGGTGTCCTACGAAAGCTTTGCAGTCTATTACTCCATATGAAGCATGGCATGATAGAAAGCCTTCTATTGAGCAAATGCGTGTTTTTGGTTGTTTGGCATATGCTTTGCTGCCACAAACACAGCGTAGGAAATAGGATGATAAGGCTGTCAAATGTATTTTTGTTGGTTATAGTGCTGAAAGCAAAGGTTACAGGTTATATCATCCGCAAACAAAGCGTATTCTGGTTTCACGGGATGTAGTGTTTGTGGAAGATTCTGTTCAGCCCTTGTTGTCATGTACTAGAGACATTAATGTAAGCTCATAGGACATTTATGACACTTTGTTGCCTCTTTTCAGTGGTGGAAATACGAATGTAAGTTCCAATGAGGCAAATGTACAGCCTATGGGGGTTTCTGAAAATGTTATAGATCAGCCTTACTGATGCAGATGTACATGATGTACTTGATGAGGAAAGGGGAAAATGAGCAGGCTAGAGGTATGCCAAAATGGCTAGTGCACACTTTGCGTGATAGTAAATAAGATGCACCTTTGTCTAGTCGTACTCGTTCAGGATCTTGCCATGCATCTTATGCATCAGATTGTTATGCTTTGGCTGTGTCTAGCTTCCATGATGTTGAGGAGCCTCTGTCTTTTGATGAAGCACAAAATTCAAAAAATTGATGGCTGCCATGCAATCAGAATATGATGCACTTCTAGAAAATGACACATGGACTTTATGTGATTTGGCTCCTAGCAAAAAGGCCATTGGTATGAAGTGGGTTTACAAGCTGAAACGCAAGCCGGATGGTGAGATCAATCGCCATAAGGCTCAACTTGTTGCAAAGGGTTATGCACAGCAAAAAGCCAAAGAATATGAAGAGACTTTTGCTCCCACTTGTCGTATGACTACTGTGCCTTTTCTATGTGCATTGGCAGCTCATTTTGGTTGGGATGTACATCAATCAGACATTGTTATTGCTTTCTTGAATGGTGACATATTTGAGGAAGTTTATGTAACCCAGCCTCGCGGTTTTGTCATAATAGGACAAGAGGTCAAAGTGTGCAGATGTAAGAAGGCTTTGTATGGGTTGAAGCATTCTCCTCGTGCTTGGTATGAGAAAGCTGACACTCATTTGGTTAAATGAGGCTTTCGTAACAGTCCAACAGAAAGCACATTGTATGTAAAGCGTGAGGGTGATGTACTTCTCATTGTGGTTCTTTATGTCGATGATTTGCTGATCATTGGACCAAATGAGAGACATATTGCTGAATTTAAGGCTGATTTGAATGCTACTTTCAACATGAAATATTTGGGACTGTTGCATCATTACTTGGGTATACAGTTTAAGCACTGTGATGGTGGTATTGCCTTGTGTCAGAAAAGTTACATAGAGACATTTCTATGTAAGTTTGGACTTGAGGATTGCAAACCTATTGCCACTCCCATGGAAACAGGTTTGAAGTTGAGTCTACATGATGCTGGCGATCCTGTTGATGTCACTCTTTACCAAACTGCCATTGGCTGCCTCATTTATGTATGCAGCACGAGGCCCGATATTCAGTTTGCAGTCTCACACGTCAACATATTTATGCATAGCCCCTGCAGGGTCTAAGCATTGGCAGGCTGTCAAGAGGATTTTCTACTACCTTAGTGGCACTTTACATCTTGGCTTGTTTTATCCGAAGGGGGGATCATTGTCGCCAGACTTACGTGATTTTTTGGACTCAGATTAGGCTGGTTGTTTTGACACGCGAGTGTCCACAAGTGGTTTTTGTTTCATGCTTGGCAGTTGATGTATATCATGGCTGAGCAAGATGCAACCTACTGTGGCCACTTTGAGTTGTGAGGCTGAGTATATGGCAGTCTTCACAGCTACGGATGAGTGTGTATGGCTCAGATGCCTTATGGCTGATTTGGGTGTTAGACAGGACACTGCCAACACTATCTACACTGACAGATAGAGCGCATTGGCAGTTGCGAGGAACCCAGTTTTTCATGCTCGCACAAAGCACATTGAGGTGCATTACCACTATGTCAGGGAGAGGCTCTCAGCAGGAGAGATCAAATTCGCTTATGTGCCAACAAAGGACAACCTTGCAGATCTTTTCACAAAGGCATTGTCTCTTGAGAAGCTTGAAGCTTTCTGCAAAGCTTTTTGGGCTTACTCCCCTTTGTGGACTGATCATGTCCTCAGGGTATGGCACTTCCCTTTACTCATGTGCCAGCTCTCGTTCACCGCATCACTCCAGGGGGGATTTGTTACCATATACATGTGGTAGTGATGTGTGTGAACACACTAGGACCGCCGGGGCATTTTTTCCCTCTTTAGGAGGTTTTTTCCCCCGAGCATTGTATATACGCCCATCACTCTAGGGCTATCTATCTTTCCATTGCACACTAAGTAACACACTCTCTATTGTGTGCCTTGAGCTTCCTTTGTCTTCTCCAAGCTGTGTGTGTTTCTCTGCAACCCTAATTCCAACACAAGGATATCAATGAGCAACTTGTTTCTGCAAGCAAAGTCATTTTTGACAGTTCCCTGGTGCAGAGATTGTTTTGCCATATTCTTACCAAACTTTTGCTAGTACTTGGAGACTTATGACCCAAGGAGATTCAAAAGTTGTCAAGTTTGATGCATTATGCAATTGTTGTTGCAAGAGTCACTTTCCAGAAAAAAAACAGGGCTAAAAAGCGTGCAATGGAACACGCTTTTATTGTTGCTCAAAGAAAAGGTGGGGACAACAATGTAACCACTTCTCATGATTCTTCTGCAAGTGGAAAATCTTATGTTCCTAATGCTTCTGTTGGGGTATAAAGCCCAATGTGGTCGCCCAGGTAAGTGGGCGGGCCGCCAGGTATGTACACATATTCTTTTGTAAAAACCTAATAAGAACTCACTATGCTCTACACATTACAGTAGAGTGAGTTCACCATATCGTCATGCTCTTCTTCTCGCACTCTCTCTCGCGTCGCACTTCCGCTCGTACTCCTTCAACTGGTATCAGAGCTCAGATCGAGGCTCGGGGCAGCACTGCAGGAGGCTAGAGTCACCAGCTCAGATTGGAGTGAAATTCGATAAGCAAAGACACAGCCCCAAATCTCATGGGCAGCCCAAAGGGCTTGGTGTTGTCAGAAATTCATTCTGAGGTCATCTCGGCCACCGTTCGGCTTCGACAAAGGTCTGCGCAGGCCATTTTCGACTACGTGGTCTCAGCGGGTGCAGATCCGACTCTGCAAATTTGGGGTTTTCGGCCTACGGCTGCAGGTGCTGAGGATATCGACACTCCTAGAGTGTTGATTTGTGGCTGTCTACACATCGAAGGACGGCTCACAGTTCTTGGAGGCGTGTCACATACGACACGGGTGCATCTACACACAGACTGTAGGCGACATCCACTAGTTCATCAGGTAGCTTGTGTTTGCTGCTTGATATTCCAGATTTCATCCTGACATTGCAGGTACTTCCACATGGGATGTATTGTCAGAGATGATGTATGTCTGTTGAGGGTTTGCTAGCTGTGAGTCACGCAGCAAACAACCGCCGCAGCGGTTACAACATACAGTGGGAAATTTGTGGATGTATGACTTTGTGGGAAGTCTATGTACTGTCAGATTTACTGCAACCTTTGTTGAGGGTCGAGTGAGGTTTTATTGAGCTGGGGGATTCTCGAATGTTGAGATCCTTTCGGTGATACAGGTCTTGGAGCGATCCCTCGAGCACCCTTAGATAGGCAACTAGGATGTATTGACTGTGAGTTAGACATTTGGGATTGCATCTTTGCTTTACTGCCGTTGAGGCATTGTCGCAGTCTATGCTTACAGGACAGTGACAGGACAGTGAGAGACAGTACAGGTGCAGGACAGGTTTACCCGCAGCTTACAGTGTCAGAGAGACAATGTTTTTTGAGCTGTTTTTTGGTCTGTTTTTTGAGTACACCAGAGCCATTTTACAAAGGAGACTCTGCCAAAATTTATGTAGAATCTGAAGCTTTCTTGGTTCATTTGACAGGTTGATATTGGTTCAGAGGTCAGTTTACAGGGGAAACTCTGCCGAATTTTTCCCAGGAAAGTAAACTACTGTGAAGCGTAGCTATGGCTGGATCACAGGACACTGCTCTTTACAATATCAAGAAGCTAGATGGAACCAATTTCCCATTGTGGAAGAAGCAGATTTGGCACGTGTTGGTACAAAAGAAGCAGATAAAACCTATAAAGCTCAAGGGGATAAAACCAGAAGATATGGACGAAGATGAATGGAGCGAAATGGATGAATTGGCACTTTCTACCATTATGCTGACTTTGGCAGAAAGCGTTTACTTCAATGTAGCAGACGAGATGTCGGCTTATCAAGCATGGTTAAAGCTGAGTGATCTTTATGAGAAGCAGAGTGCAGCTTCACAGGTATACTGGCTTAAGAAGCTTGTTGACTTGAAGATGAAAGAAGGGACACCTATGTCCAATCATCTGAATGAATTCAACACAATCTATAGTCAGCTGTCAGCTCAAGGTGTCAAGTTTGATGAACCTGTTAGAGCTATGTTCCTGTTGATCACATTGCCGGAAAGTTGGGACACTTTTCGCACAGCTTTGAGTAATTCTGCACCTCCATATGGTTTGAACATAGCAGGTGTAGAAGGAAGTCTGCTTACTGAAGAAACCAATAGAAAGACAATGGACAAAGGCAAAGGAACAGCCTTAGTTGTCAGGGGAAGGACCAAAGAAAAGTACAAAGGTGGAAAGAGGAATCAGTCTCGTAGCAAGTCCCGCAGTGCTAAAGGCAAGAGTGACATAGAATGCTACCATTGTGGCAAGAAGGGTCACATGAAAAGAGACTGCAGAGAATGGAAAGCAGAAAAAGGCAAAGAGAAAGTTGAAGACCATGGTGAGAAGAACAAGTCCTCATTAAAGATTCAAGAAATAAATGTGACAAACACTTTTGCAGAGGATGACAGTCTAGTGTCAGGAGACATCTACTTCTTGAAGAATACAATGGACTCAGCTCTTCTTACAACATCTGATGGAAATGCACTGAGTGACTAGATAATAGACTCAGGGGCATCACTTCATGTGTCTCCAAACAAGGAGTGGTTTACTTCTTATGTGACCACTAAAGATCATGTTCGGCTAGGCAATGGGCAGACATGTGAGATCTTAGGTGTTGGAGATGTTCAATTGAAGTTTCAGAATGGCTCTTCTTTCACGCTGAAGAATGTGAGACATGTTCCCGCAATTACAAAGAGCTTGATCATCACAGGTTTACTTGATGATGCTAGCTACGTCACCACTTTTGGACAAAACATGTGGAAGATATCCAAGGGTTCTATGACAGTAGCACATGGAGTAAAGTCTGGAGGACTTTACATGATTTATGTATCAAATGTCTCTAAAAATGTAATCAATGTAACCGAGCAGCCGAACGTTTCTTTGTGGCATAGCCGGTTAGGACATATGTCCAAGAAGGGAATGGAAATCTTGTCTCGTTCTGGTTATTTTCCTGGCTTTTCATTTAATGATTTTGAATTCTATGAACATTGTCTGTATGGTAAGCAAACACAGCAGCCACATAAGCATAGAAGCAGTAGAAGAGATACACAGTTGGCACTTGTTCATAGTGATTTGTGTGGACCTATGCCTAACCTATCTCTAGGGGGAGCTTCTTACTTTATGACATTTATAAATGATTACTCGAGGAAAGTATGGGTTTACTTTCTCAAGCACAAGGATGAAGCGTTTAGTGTTTTCAAAACGTTTGTGACACTTGTGGAGAATCAGAGCGGCAAGAAGCTTAAATGCTTACGCACTGACAATGGTGGAGAGTATGTTTCAAAGGCCTTTCAGGACTTTTGTGAGTCAAAAGGTATAAAACGTGAACTTATTGCTCCTTACAATCCTCCTCAAAATGGTGTTGCTGAGAGGATGAATAGGACCATACAAGAGAAGGTCAGAAGTATGTTGTCTAATGCACAACTGCCAAATGGGTTTTGGGCTGAAGCTGTATCAACAGTTGTTCATCTTGTAAATAGATCTCCTAGCAAGGTTTTGCAGAAGGATTCAGTGCCAGAGATGGTATGGTTAGGCAAAATGCCCTCATACAAGCATCTCAGAGTCTTTGGTTGTGAGGCATATACTAACGTTCCAAAGGAATTTAGGGACAAAGTTGAGCCAAAGAATAGAAAGTGCATCTTTCTAGGCTATGGTAATTCTGGTGAGATGGGGTACAGACTTTGGGATCCCGAATCCAGAAAGGTTGTCCGCAGCAATGATGTTCACTTTAATGAATCCAAATATCATTCTAAACCAGAGAGGGTTGAGGAGATTAGAAGAGTTGTCTTCCAAGAAGATGGACCTGCACGTGCAAGACATAATGTCATGGCTCAAGAGGAACAAGGACAGGATAGAGTGGAACCACAGGTTGTGGCTGAGCCTGAGCCACCTATTGTGCGTAGATCTGGACGTGTCACGCGACCTCCTGATAGGTTTGTTCCATCCATGAACTATGTCATGTTGACTGATTGCAATGAGCCTTCATGTTACAAGGAAGCAGTGCAAATGGAGGACTCCGGGAATTGGCAATTGGCCATGCAATCAGAGATGAGAGCTCTTCATAAAAACCAGACATGAAAGCTAGTTAAATTACCACAGGGCAAAAAGGCTCTACCTTGTAAATGGGTTTACAGGTATAAGATCACCGCTCATGATAGTCAGCCAAAGTACAAAGCAAGGCTTGTTGCCAAGGGCTTTAAGCAAGAACAAGGCATTGACTTTGATGAAGTCTTCTCTCCGGTGGTCAAGATGACTACATTGAGATGCTTTCTTGCATTGGTTGCCATATTAGATTTGGTGTTGCACCAAATGGATGTCAAGACATCGTTCTTGCATGGTGATTTAGATGTGGAAATTTACATGCAGCAGCCAGAAGGGTTTGTTGAGAAAGGCAAGGAAGATTGGGTATGCCAGTTGTTAAAGAGTCTTTATGGCTTAAAACAATCACCGAGGGCATGGTACCATAAATTCCACAAGTTTATGCTTTCTCAAGGCTACAAACGTAGTGAGTTCGATCACTGTCTATATACAAAGAAGGCTAAGGATGGTAGTTGGCTGATCCTTATTTTGTATGTGGAAAGACATGGGTGAGGCAAGTCATATACTTGGTATGCGCATTGAGAGAGATAGATCAAAGAAGTTGATTTGGTTATCTCAAACAGAGTATATTGACAAGGTTTTGCAACGTTTCAATATGGAGAAGGGAAAGGCACTGAGTGTTTCATTGCCACCATATGTGAAACTTAGCAAACAAGATTGTCCTGTGTCTGAGGAAGAAAAGGCTGAAATGGATAAGATTCCATATGCGTCTGCAGTGGGTAGTTTGATGTATGCAATGATTGCTACTCGCCCAGACATTGCATTTGCAGTGGGAGTAGTAAGTCGATACATGTCAAACCCAGGCAAGAAACATTGGGAGGCAGTGAAAGGAATATTGAGATACCTGAAAGCTACAAAGAGTATGCGTATATGCTATGGGAGTCAGGAGCTAAGTGTAAAGGGTTTTACAGACTCAGATTATGCAGGTGACTTAGACAACTGAAGGTCTACGTCAGGGTATCTCTTTACATTGGCTGGTGGAGCAGTATCATGGCGTTCTAGATTACAAGATTGTGTTACTCAGTCTACTACAGAGGCTGAATATGTTGCAGCATCAGAGGCATGCAAAGAATCAATTTGGCTTAATCGACTAGTAACAGATTTGGGAATATATCAAAGAAGAGATGCCTGTGTTATATTGTGATAGTCAAAGTGCTATACAATTGGCTCGCAATCCAGTTTATCACTCAAAGACAAAGCATGTGGATGTGAAGTATCATGTCATCAGGGAAATGCTCGAGGATAAGCAACTTCAGCTTGTCAAAGTTCACACCACAGAAAATCCTGCTGATCTACTTACAAAAGGACTTCCCTCAGAGAGCTTTGCGCATTTTCGCAAGCAGTTAGATGTAGGGTAGTACTTCACTTCTCTACATCTCTTGTATATTAGCTTGTATAGTAGCTTCTCTCACACTTAAAGTACCACATTGGACTTTAAGTGGGAGGTTGTTGGGGTATAAAGCCCAATGTGGTCGCCCAGGTAAGTGGGCGGGCCGCCAGGTATGTACACATATTCTTTTGTAAAAACCTAATAAGAACTCACTATGCTCTACACATTACAGTAGAGCGAGTTCACCATATCGTCGTGCTCTTCTTCTCGCACTCTCTCTCGTGTCACACTTCCGCTCGTACTCCTTCAGCTTCTGCTCGCAACACTTCATCTGGTAATTTTGGTGATAATGGAAAAAAGAAGACGCGTTGCCATTATTTAAAGCTAACGATAACTTGATCAAGCAGTGTCAAAATTGAAGGCAAAAGAGGCTAAGAAGAAAAAGGTTGGATAACCTACATGGTCCAATACAAGTGCAACTATTGTAGAGTCTTCTGTGAAAGGAGATTGTGATGCATGCATGTCAATTGCTCCAGATTCACATGTGTGGTATTTTGACAATGGTGCTACAAAGCACATTAGCTCACATTGTGATTTGTTTACCTCTCTCGAGGATCTCCCTCGTGGGAATCCATTCACTCGTGCCAACAATGCCTCTTATCCGATCAAGGGAGTGGGAAAGATTGTGTTGACTACTGCGAATGGCAATTCTTTCACACTTGTAGATGCATTGTATGTACCTTGAATCAAGAAGAATCTTTTGTCTATATTTGCACTTGCTAGACTTGGACTTGTTGTCAAATTTGTGGATGACAGATACATGATCTCAGTTTCGATAATGAAATTGTTGCATCTAGCATTCTATGTTGTGGGTTGTATAAGCTCACTTTGTATGACAAGTATGGGTAAAATTTTGCAAATTCAGTTGTGGATTCTAAGGCTATTTCAGATGCAAAACTTTGGCATGCACGTTTTGGACATCTAATTTTTTCCAGTTTGCTGCGTTTGCAAAAATCTGCTATGGTTGCTTCTTTGCCACCTCTTGAAGCACCTGTCAAACATGTTTGTGAAGGATGTTTTTGGGTAAGATGCAGTGTTCAAAATTTCCAAAGAATGGTTTGATTACGGCTACATGCAGGTTGCAGCTTGTGCATAGTGATGTTTGTGGGCCCATGCAAACTCTGTCCTTGGGAAATTACCTTTACTTCGTGACTTTCATTGATGATTACTCCAAGCATGAATGGGTGTATCCACTTAAGGCGAAGCTCGAAGTGTTTTTGTGCTTCGAGCAATTTTTGGCTATGGATGAAAATGTCTTGAAATGTACTATGGGCACCCTCCGTTCTGATCAAGGGAGGGAGTATATGTCTCATGAATTTAATGCATTTTTGGCTAGTTGTGGGATAAAACACCAATTTACAATGTCGTATACACCTAAGCAAAATGGTGTTGTTGAGAGAAAAAACAGGTCTCTCACGAAAATGGCACGATGTATCGTCAAAAGTCAAGCTTTGCCACATTCGTTTTGGCTTGAGGCTATCTTGTGTGCCACTTATGTACTAAACAGTTGTCCTACAAAAGCTTTGCAATCTTTGCCTCCTTATGAAGCATGGCATGCTAGAAAGCCTTCTATTGAGCACATACATGCTTTTTTAGTTGTTTGGCATATGATTTCTTGCCACAAACACATTGCATAAAATTGGATGATAAGGTTGTCAAATGTAATTTTGTCGGTTATAGTGATGAAAGCAAAGGTTACATGTTGCATCATACGCAAACAAAGCATATCTTGGTCTCAGGGGATGTTGTGTTTGTGGAAGATTTTGTTCAGCCCTTGCTGTCATCTATTAGAGACAATAATGCAAGCTCACATGACATACACTTTGTTGCATCTTTTCAATGGTGGAAATTCCGATGAGGTAAATGTACAGCCAATGGGGGTTTTTGAAAATATTACAGATCAGCTTATTATTGATGTAGATGTACATGATGCACTTGATGAGGAAAGGGTTGAGAATGAGCAGGCTAGAGGTATGCCAAAATGGTTGGTGCCTACTTTGTATGACAGTAAATTGGTTGCACCTTTGTCTAGTCGTACTCGCCTAGGTTCTTGCCATGCATCTTATGCATCAGATTGTTATGCTTTGGCTGTGTCTAGCTTATGTGATGTTGAGGAACCTCTGTCTTTTGATGAAGCACATAATTCAAAAAATTGGATGGATGCCATGCAATCTAAATATGATGCACTTATAGAAAATGACACATGGACTTTATGTGATTTTCCTCCTCTCAAAAAGGCCATTGGTGCAAAGTGGGTTTACAAGTTGAGATGCAAGCCAAATGGTGAAATTGATCTCTATAAGGCTCGGCTTGTTGCAAAGGGTTATGCACATAAAAAAGGCATAGATTATGAAGAGACTTTTGCTCCCACTTGTCGTATGACTACTGTCCATTTTCTATGTGCATTGGTAGCTCATTTTGGTTGGAATGTACATCAAACAAACATTGTTATTGCTTTCTTGAATGGTGACATATTTGAGGAAGTTTATGTAACGTAGCCTTGCGGTTTTGTCATTAAAGGACAGGAAGATAAAAGTGAGCAAATGTAAGAAAGCTTTGTATAAGTTGGGGCAATCTCCTCATGCTTGGTATGAGAAGTTTGACACTCATTTGGTCAAACAAGGCTTTCATAATAGTCTAACTGAAAGCACATTGTATGTAAAGCGTGAGGGTGATGTACTTCTCATTGTCGTTCTCTATGTGGATGATTTGCTGATCATTGGACAAAATGAGAGACATATTGTTGAATTTAAGGCTGATTTGAATGCTACTTTCAAGATGAAAGATTTGGGACTGTTGTATCATTACTTGGGTATACAGTTTAAGGAGTGTGATGGCGGTATTGCCTTGTGTCAGACAAGTACATAGAGACAATGCTATGTAAGTTTGGACTTGAGGATTGCAAACCTATTGCCACTCCCATGGAAACAGGTTTGAAATTGAGTCTTCATGATGTTGGTGATCCTACCGATGTCACTCTTTACCAAACTACCGTTGGTTGCCTTATTTATGTATGCAACACGAGGCTGCATATTCAGTTACAGTCTTAGAGGTCAACAAGTTTATGCATAGCCTAGGGTTTAAGCGTTAGTAGGCTGTCAAGAGGATTTTCCGCTACTTGAGTGGCACTTTACTTCTCGGATTGTTTTACCGTAAGGGGGGATCATTGCCGCCATATTTACATGCTTTTTTGGACTCAGATTGGGCTGGTTGTTTTGACACGCAAGTGTCCACGAATGGTTTTTGTTTTATGCTTGGCAGTTCATGCATATCATGGTTGAGCAAGAAGAAACCTACTGTGGCCACTTCCAGTTGTGAGGCTAAGTACATGGCAATCTTCACAGCTACGGTTGAGTGTGTATGGCTCAGACACCTTATGGCTGATTTGGGTGTTGGACATGACACTACCAACACTATCTACACTGACAGCTAGAGCGCATTAGCAGTTGCAAGGAACCGAGTTTTTCATACTTGCACAAAGCACATTGAGGTGCATTACCATTATGTCAAGGAGAGGCTCTCAACAAGAGGGATCAGCTTGGCTTATGTGCCAACATAGGACAACCTTGCGGATCTTTTCACAAAGGCATTGTCTCGTGAGAAGTGAGAAGTTTTGCAAAAGTTTGATCTTACTCCCCTTTGTGGACTGATCATGTCCTCAAGGCATGGCACTTTCCTATACTCTATGTGCCCTCGTTCACCGCATCAATCCTAGGGGGGATTTGTTACCATATAAATGTGGTAGTGATGTGTGTGAACACACTTAGGACTGTGGGGGCATTTTTTTTCCTCACTAAGAGGTTTTTCCCCCGGTGCATTGTATATACTCCCATCACTCTAGGGCTATCTTATCTTTCCATTGCACACTAAGTAATACACTCTCTGTTGTGTGCCTTGAGCTTCCTTCGTCTTCTCCAAGCTGTGTGTTTTCCTGCAACCCTAATTCCAACATGCATCACTAGCAATGCTATTGGCACATACAAATTATAATTATTATCTCCTGCTCTAAAACTCAAGTTTTTGAAAACTTTTTCAAAGGAGATTGGATCTAGGTTAGTAATAGGATGCATGTGTGAATTTTCAAGTGATTTGAACGAGTATTGACTTGAATAGCCTTTGAAATTGCATCAAAAACCACCAAACACAAAAACTGCTAAGCTTGTCCAAAAATTGTGAAAACTCAGTTAGAGCTTGTTGAACCTACACATGACCAATGAGAACCAACAAAATTGGAAGCTAATGCTTTTCTAATCCAATAGATAATAATCACGATTATTATCTACTGCTAGCTAGAGAATTGAATTTTCACATTTTTTGATTGGCAAGGTTAGCAGACCCACATAAGATAGCCTTAAAAAATGGGAGTCAATCAGACATTATTTGCCACCAGAAACTAATTGTTAGAAATTGAAGTTTGTAGATTGGCCCTTTTGCTACTTTTGCAGAGTTGGGACAAAAATTTCTGACAAAGAATTGCTGTACATAATAGCATCTGAGAGACTGACTTATATATTGCCGACTTCATAGGATTGAGTAGCATCAAGGATTGCCCAATCATCAAAGAGCATGGGATTGAGCATGACGATGACAAGAGGCAATCAGTTGCTCCTTCGCTCATCATTGTCATTAGCATTAGCAAAGTGACCACATGCATACACATTGTAGACTCGGATAGTAGGTACCTTATCCTGCAAGTGATTCATCGTACCCTCATTCACATTATCCCGCACATCATCACTAACCTCAACATCCTTATGAATGTGCATGGTATGAGCTTAAAGAGAATTGGGCAATCTCGCAAGTGCATAGCCTCGTTGTTAAAGTCACTCAAGAGAATTACGACACCAAAGAATTCCTCTAGAAAAGCATCACCACTCTTCTCATTTTGCAGAGTGACAAATGTGACCACAAAATTGACAAGGCACTCAAATGCATGCTCCCATTTGAAGATCGTAAATAGTGAAAGCACACTCAACTTATAGAGATGGATTAGAAAGGTGTCATCATTGTGTTGGGATTTCCATGCCAGCAACTCCTTAGCCTACCATGTGTGCAACCCCAATGACTGGTGTTACTCGTTTAACATCCTAGCTATTATCGTGTCTAGAAAGGCTCCCACTCTTATCTTATTTGTCTGTGAATGTGAAAGCCCTTAGGATGAAAGCATTTCCCAAGGTGGTGATTTTGTGCCATACATGTGTAGCTAACAACATATGCAATAGTGAGCTAACCTACATCAAATGGACATACAATAGCTAAATGAAAGAAAGGGTAAGGACAAGGATCAGAAAGCTTTTCTAACCCACTATGCCCGTCATCTCCACCAATGAACTTTAAGATTCGGGGCGGGTTTAGATGAGGTAATGGAAAATTTTCAAGCTTCAATTGCCGGCGTCATGCTATGTTCACAAGACATAGAGGCACCGTCATCGTGATGGCTTGGTTCGACTGGCTCAAACTAACATGTTGAAGTTTCATTGGAAATGCCTTAGTTCAAGTCCTTGTTGGTGCTAAACTATCGGCTTTTGGGGCGGTAGCTTCTCTTTTTGAGGGGGGTGGGGGGGCGAGTGGTTTGTCGAAGAGAACGCAATAAGACAGAATATATTTTTCCAAGTAGCACGAAAGATATTTCATCGGGTCGCATGAAACCATGTGGCAATGCTGTGCTTTTTGCTTTCTACCACTTCGTCTGAACCCAACCTTAGATATGCACTTTGCAACTACACTTTGGGGGCCCTACTAGTGATGATGATAATAGTCCAAGTCAAGCCATGACACTATGTGCCAGGATGTCTTAAACGAACCCATGGCGGTGGAATCTACGACATAGGTTGAAACGTCCAAATCTACCTTATAGATGGCAATCTGATGAGCTAACGAGGCAAGTGAGTGTGCTTCTTTGAAACAAAGGTGGATTCACAACTTTATAAAGCTGGTTCAAGTTTACTCCCCTCATGTCCTTGTTTACTTTTTGGGTCCGAATTTACTTTTCAAAATCCAACGTTCTTGCATGCCTCTACTTTTTGGCCCATCCTCAATCCGAATGCTCTAGGGTAAAGGAGCCGATTTAGAGGCACCTAACTTGGGAGAGCAACCGTGATAGCTGTGCCACATCATTTTTCGATTGAGGATGTGCTTTCGAAAGCCCTGCACAACAACTATCTCCAGTAAAGACACCATCTTGAGCGACGGTCGAACGATGCAGAACGACGTTGATTTGCGATTCGTGTGTAACAAAAAGTAGAGCTGAGTTGCAGGTGCAGAGGAGCTTCTCTCGTTTTTGGACTTTAGCCTTCATCTCGCAGTTTTCAACACGTGTAAAGGGCACTCCCTCTGCCGTTATAGAATACATATAGATATAGATTGCTGCCAACTCAGATCGATCCAACCTGGCTGCACTATCCACGAAAACACCTGCTTGGTGCCTCTAAAGTGAGGCTTATAGATAAAATATGGACAGGCCTCTGAAAACGGGCCCGTCTTTTAATTGGAGACGTTTACCCGAGAGTCTAGCTTCATTCAGGACCCCGTGTGATATACTGTTAACGCAAGTTAAGTTACGGCTGGTTCAATATTTGAGTGTGCTCTTTTCCCGCGACTGTGCTCATCAGTGCTGGTGCTCACCCACCAACTACGATCAAGGACATACTCTGAGAGAGAGAGAGAGAGAGACTTGTCCCTTCCATCTTCGTTTTCCATGAGTTCTCAGAAGAGAGATTTAGCATGGCAAGAGACAGACGCAAAACAATGCTGCGATCTGCTGTATGAGGATCCTTTTGAGGTTGCCTTTGCAGAAGCTTCTTCTAGAGCTTGGGAGTCTCTACGATCTTCTTGTCGGCTAGGAAAGCATTCAATTCAGCAGAGAAACGAGATCAAACAGCGTGCTGGCTCTTTTGCAAGAGGGCTTTTAAGAGCACCCACAAGGCAGCAGCCAAGCTCATCTCTACAATTTGCCACAACAAGCTTAAAATTTGCACCAGCTATCAGGTTGAACCAGCGGAGCGACGATGGAAAACTTAGTGCTGAACAGCCCTCTTTCAATCAGCTCCTCGGTCATCCACTTGCTCTCTTGTCTTACGTACCAAAGGATGCTGCCCTGTTTATTGCTGGAGCACTTGCAGGTGCAGCTGCCCGGACGGTCACTGCCCCCCTTGATAGAATCAAGTTGCTGATGCAGGTATTTATCCTGGCCCTTTGAATATTCCACTACGATCTCTTCGTTGTACCATATTGTCTCATATGGCACTGGTATTGTACGCTTTGGCCTTTTGTCAGTTATGGGGGAACTTCTATCCCTCAGCTATATGCTTATGGAAGGTAGGAAACCGTTGTTACTTCTGTATAGCAAAGAGTCAACAAATGATCTATACATAGTACCTAATGTTCCTAATGGCTTTCAAAACAAAAATATTCACAGCATAAGTAGTGCAAGGACACTAAGAAACGCTTATGCAGTGCAATGACACTAAGAAAATGTTAAAGGGAAAAATAAGAAAAGGAAAACACAATTGTATATGATGTGCACTCGACCACACTCTTTATATGGAGATGAAATGTCTTTTGACTTTTCATTTCCATGACTTTTCGTTTACATGGGGCTTTTCATTTTCTATACTCACCCTTTACTTATGCATTTGAAATGTTTTGAGATAATTTTTATTTTTCTGAGATTGAAGAGACCTAATGGCTTCCTAAAATATAAAATAACTACATACATAATGCAAGGAAACTCTGAAAAGAAGACAATACATTGCATGCATGCTTGACCACCTCTTTATAAAGACTTGCAAAGTCTTTTGACTTTCCACTTTTGTGAGGCTTTTCATTTCCTGGACTCACCCTTCATTTATGCATTGTATGCTTGTATGCTCTGAGCTCAAGCCGGAGCAATGCATAGGATCCATGAAGGGTAAACCTTTGTGTGTAGACTGCCCAGTCAATGGAGGGTTTAAAAACAAAGAGAAAAAAGCTGCATAGCACTTGCAAAACAATGCCACAAGGTTAGAAGTAGTGGTCGTGGCACTGGAGGAGGAGGGCAGATCTTGCAAGGTTGAGAAACAAAAGGCCTAGTGTTGTCCCCTCCTTTGCAAAACACACTAGGAGCTCCAAATCATAGTAGAATAAAAAAAATACTGCTACAAGGCAAAACCACTAGGAGGGTTGAGGGATTTTCGGTGATGGAACGGCCTCAAAAGGCGAGTGCTAGGTCCAAAACATGAGATCTCAAGTGATTTGTCGCAAAAAATGCTGACGGCTGCCAATTCTTTGCGCAAAACGTTGTAGAAAGATGCCCCCGCCTTGAAAATCCGCCTGCTGGCTTGTTCTATGAGCTTGTGCTGATTTTTTTACTTTTCGTTATTTCTTCCTACGTAGGCATTCTTCTTGTGTTTCAATGTTTGCTGCTTGTATGCTTGCGGATTTGTTTTGCTTTATGTGTGTTGCATGTGCTTGTGGGGCAAGGTAGGATACGACGATAGTCATGCAATGAACCAAAATTCGAGCTAAACAAAACCAGACATGAGAAAACAATCTACCTGTCCGTGAGAGAAATTGAGACCGCCGGTTGGATGAATCCAGAGAGATGCCTGAACTCTAACACCCTCTCTCAACACCTGGAAAGGAAGACAAACGAGGAAGCTTGAGTGAGCAATCTGCAATTGCAAAGAGAGGGTTTCGGGGACGAGGATATCTGTTGCAAAACTTCGAGGTTGAATAACACGAGGCCACCATACCATCCAACCACTACCCCTGAAAGACGTCTGTGAAGTAACATGGTGTCTGCTATTGAAAGGAAATCCAACACCAACAAGAATCTCCTCAACTCAACCAACTCACAAGTTACACAACCAACATTTGCAGAAGGTATTGTTGCTGACCGCTATGAGAGAATGCATCAAAAGTGAGGGTAAAGGCATAAACTATTGGTATCCGGATCATTTCCCAACTCTCAAGTGCCCCACCCTTGAGGAAATAGTCGGAAACGTGCACCTCCGGTCACATACCACATGCCAAAATCTTCAAGCTACTACAAGAAGTCCAAAGAATGGAACAACCCAAGCTATTGAGAAATCAACTGTCCGATGATGAATAACCAAAGAACTGCACCAACCACCGTATACAATGATGAACTACAAATTGTAGCTGAATTGTAACCGAAGGAACGTAATCGGAACTGAGAGTGAAAACTGCTATGGATCTTTATCCGTCTGGAACACATCCCCGAAAGAGTATCACCCCACTCTTAGAGTGAATCGGGAATAAACATCTAACATAAAGGAACACACATCAATACTGAGATTATAACTAATACGGCAAGATCAAGAGACCCTGCACCCAAGCTTTGCAAGAGAAGAACAAGGTGCTATAGAAAGCCACCAAATAGACTGTCAATCCTATCCATTGCACATGGATCCACTGGTGCTGAAAGGAAGTAGTTTGTGGAAACTTACTCCCAAAATTGGCTCCACATTCGCCTCTGAAGGGATAACTTCTGGACCATGGGTAACTGCCACAACTCTCAAACAGTCTGTACCTGTGTAACTGGATCACTAGAAGTAGGTGAATCCGAAAAGAAATATACCTATGGAACCTGGAACCAAATCTGGGAGAATTAAGAAGAATATCTCGGATCGCCCCACTTTGAAGAATGTTGGTTAATTTTAATCGGTTCCTAGTTCGAGAAGGACCACTATCCACCTGTGCAAAACAACATGCCAATCTAAGGATAAGAGAAGTAGGTGTGTCGTGAATGGTATAGTCTCCAAGGGTCAATATGGAAGACAAGTCATAGGAACTACTGCTCGGATGCACTAGGAAGAGCAATTGTCACAATAGAAATTTGAAAGACAAAGTAACCACCGAAGTGGCCCAAGGGAAAACATCCGTTAAGATATTAACTGCATTGTGCTCTAAAGTTGTCAGGTGCAGCGGAAGTGTTTAAGAATTTAGCTCGGATCTAGTACTCTACACAAACACAGGGTTACTTAACTTAAAAAGAGAAACTGAACCGAACACAATGAAGGAGAGAGGTAGAGAGAGAAAAGAGAGACGACACGGCATGTGGGGTCCCAACCACCCTCAAGGGACCCCTTGCTCTGTTGCCAGATCAAGTACTTGCTTTATTTACTTGCACAATGCTGTTACAATGACTAAATGCTGAGATGCTAATGTGTACTTGCTGGAGATGCTTGGTACTGCTGAGGTGCTGAGGGGCACTTGTAGATACTTGGTACTGCGGAGATGCTGAGGGGTACTTGTTGTAGATACTTGGTACTGCGAGGCTAAAGACTAGATGCTGAAAACGCCAATGGTTCTATGACCGGGTTTGCAACTAATGGCGATGAAGGCTGAAAACTGATGGCTGAAAACACTGACGTAGCGGGCTGAACTCATTAATGCTGATGCTGAAAAAATGCTCATGTGCATGGCTGAAATCGTTGGTAGAAATGCTGAGGCAGCAGTTGGAAACTGTAAGATACAACGGAATGAATGTTTGAACTTTGCTCAAGATGAGTGCTCCGAACTGTGCTCAAGTGTTCCTTTTACTTATGGAAGGGAGAGCCTTCCGTTCCTTTAGTGAGAGAGTGCAATGGACACAAACAAAGTGAATGGACACTGTGAATGAAGGTGCTGAAATTGAGAGATAGAGAGAGAAGAATACGACATCAGAATGTTGTCAAACCCTACTCCGAAGGCCCCACTCTCTATGGTGAGAGCGGTCTACTTATGATTGCACAAATCTCTACAATGCTTGGACTTGTTGACGATGTTGACGACGACGAGACGGGCTGAAATCTAAAAATGCTAAGGGGTTGAAATCTGCAAATTTTGTATTTGCTAAATTCTGACTCTATGTCGATGGCGATGTCGATGGCGACGATGCGACGATGACGCGCTGAAAACGCAGATGCTGAAATTTGTGTTTTCCAGGCTGAATCTGTAAACCTTGCGGAATCTGACCGTGCGGCGAGGATTTGCTACGAGAAGGTGAGATCTGCGAGGTTCGGGGCTTGTTCTGCAATGTCTAACTGCTGAAAACTGAAAACGCTGGTTCTAAAGCTGAATCTGTCGCGAAGATCTGCAAAAACGCCGAGTTTGGTCTGCAAATAAAAAACGCTAGGGTTGAAAACTGACCTTGCGGGGAAATCTGCCAACGCTAGGAAATCTGTTGTGTTGCTGTGGGAATCTGCTAACGCTAGGGCTTCTGCTTCTTGCTATCGCCAGGAATCTGCAAGATCCAAAAACGTTGGTTGATCTGGTCCAAAAACGCTAGGTTTATGCTGTGGAGCAAAAACGCTAAGCCTCTTGGGGGTTCTGCTGAGAAGTTGCTTGTTGAGCATGTGCTCCTGCTGCCTCTTCTGCCAATTAGTGCTAGCCTAGGTGTGCTTATATACAAACTTACTCAATTTGCCCTACCTACTTTTCAACAAAAGTCACTTAAAAATAATAAGTGAAAAATGTCAAAAATAGGTTAAATGCACTGAAAAATTCCCCTGAAGGATTCTGATGGGAATGCTTATGATCATGCTGTGTGCAACCAGAGGATATGCATCTACACTAAGTGCTTGGGCATGCACTGTCTGTGAACAGACTCACAAAAGTGCCAGAACACTTCTAAATCTAGACTGAATGGACTGACTGAACCCTTGTCGTGCTGTAGCTTGTCCACGGACACATAGGGTTGGATGTGTCACGTGACATCCCCTCCTTTTCAAAGTGAGGTACTGGTACCGAACTGTATGGCGTCGAGGGAGATCGCCAATAGCATCCGGAATCCTAGAAGGGACTCTTCGCCAGCCCACTCTGATGTGTGGGTCGTGTGGTACTTAAACTTCATAAAGGTCAGCAACGCTTGCTTCTTTTTGCCGCGCCGAAAGCGACACAAAGTCTTCTGTGGCTCCTTCAATGCTTTAACTTCGTCTAGTGTCACGTGACACATCCAACCCTATGTGTCCGTGGACAAGCTATAGCATGACCAGGGTTCAGTTCAGTCAAGTCAGTCTAGAATAGGAAGTGATCTGGCACTTTTGTGAGTGTTCGCAGACCGTGCATGTCCAGACACTTAGTGTAGATGCATATCCTCTGGTTGCACACAACATGACCATCAAATTTCCATAAGAACCCATCAGAAGCATTTTTACAGTGCATTTAGCCTATTTTACCTATTTTTGACATTTTTCACTTATTATTTTTTAAGTGACTTTTGTTGGAAAGTAGGTAGGATAAATTGAGTAAGTTTGTATATAAGCAAACCTAGACTAGCACTAATTGGCAGAAGAGGCAGCAGGAGCTCCACGCTCAACAGGCAACTTCTCAGCAGAACCCCCAAGAGACCTAGCGTTTTTGGAGCAGAAGCCAAGACCTAGTGTTTTCATCACCAGATCAGCCAGCGATTTTCTTTGCAGATTCCAGCAACAACAAGACAGCATGCATCGTTTTTCAGCCATAAAGAACCTGCAAATTCAGCCCTAAAAGAGTAGCAGATTCAGCCCAAAGAACCTCAATTTTCAGCCTTCAGTAGATGTAGATTTTCAGCCCTAAAGACCAGCAGAATCAGCGTTTTCCTTAGCGTTTTCGGCAACAGCAGATTTCAGCCCTTATATCAGTGTCGTCATCCCCTTCGTCATCGTCGACATAGCCTAGACTTGCATTAGTCACATGCATTCCCATTGTACCAATTTGTGCAATCATAAGTAGACCACTCTCGCCAACGGGAGTGGGACCTTTGGAGGAGGGTTTTACAACGTCTTCAGTGTCGTATCTCTCTTCTCTCTCTATCTCTCAGTCTCATACACTTGCACGCACAATGTCCATTTACTTTGTTCGTGATCATTGCACTCTCTCATGAAGAACGGAAGGCTCTCCCTTCCATAAGAAAAAGGAACCTTGAGCATAGTTCGGAGCACTCATCTTGAGCAAAGCGCAAACATTCATTCCGCTGCACCTTACATTTTTCACTTATTATTTTTTAAGTGACATTTGTTGAAAGTAGGTAGGGCAAATTGAGTAAGTTTGTATATAAGCAAACCTAAACTAGCACTAATTGGCAGAAGAGGCAGCAAGAGCTCCACGCTCAACAGGCAACTTCTCAGCAGAACCCCCCAAGAGACCTAGCGTTTTTGGAGCAGAAGCCAAGACCTAGTGTTTTCATCACCAGATCAGCCAACGATTTTCTTTGCAGATTCCAGCGACAACAAGACAACATGCATCGTTTTTCAGCCATAAAGAACCTGCAAATTCAGCCCTAAAAGAGTAGCAGATTCAGCCCAAAGAACCTCAGTTTTCAGCCTACAGTAGATGCAGATTTTCAGCCCTAAAGACCAGCAGAATTGGCATTTTCCTTAGCATTTTCAGCAACAACAGATTTCAGCCCATAGCTATTTTGGACAGCAGATAAAAGATTGCAAATTTCAGCCCTTATGTCGGTGTCGTCATCCCTGTCGTCATCGTCGACATAGCCTAGACTTGCATTAGTCACATGCATAACCATTGTACCAGTTTGTGCAATCATAGGTAGACCACTCTCGCCGACGAGAGTGGGGCCTTCGGAGGAGGGTTTTACGTCGTCTCTGGTGTCGTATCTCTCTTCTCTCTCTATCTCTCGGTCTCATACACTTGCACGCATAGTGTCCATTCGCTTTGTTCGTGATCATTGCACTCTCTCATTAAGAACGGAAGGCTCTCCCTTCCATAAGAAAAAGGAACCTTGAGCACAGTTCGGAGCACTCATCTTGAGCAAAGCGCAAACATTCATTCCGTTGCACCTTACATCTAGAGTCATGCTTCTGTCTTCTTCAAGAATCTCCATGGCTGAAAATTCCTGAAACCACTTCCAATACAAAACCATGAACATACCTATTCCATGTAAAGTGAGTGGAAAAAATAGTCTTCCTCAATGACTGTGCATGTAATGTAGATGAACAAAGAGACGGAGTGCCAAACTATTCACCACACACACGCAAACAATGAGATCGACTCTTGTCTTGCTGATCTAAATCAATCAATTGTGGCAATTCACAATGGAAATGCCCATGCTTGGTGTTCATACTTTCATGCAGAGTTACCGGGGAACGCCCCCTAGCCCCCGTTCCGGCGTTCCGGGGGTTGGTTCCCTTCCCGAACGATCCGAAACGTCCTGGAACGTCTGACGTTCCGGGTGGCCAGTGCAAACCGGAACGGCCGTTCTGGGATGTTCCGGAACGGCCAATGGCTACAAACAAATTTGGCAAAAATTAAAAAATTGAAGTAAATGTTTGGGCTTTTTTTTGAAGTGTGCAAGGCCTCAAGGACTCATAAAATGCACCCCCCTCCCCCTTTCTCTCCACAAGCTAATCCTCAAGGCTCAAGCTCTCTCCCTCTCAAGACTCACTCTCTCAAGCCTCAAGGCTTCAAGCCTTCAAGCTCTCTTCCTCTCCCTCCCACACTCTGAAATCTCTCCCTCTCCCTCTCACTCTCTCGAGTCTCTCCCTCTCTCTCTCTCTCTCTCTCTCATCATCTAGTCATAGCAAGGTTGAATGGTCTTCAAAACAAGTTTTTTGTGAGTATTAGAGTCAAAGCACTCTAATACTCCTTGTATTTAAACACAAGGAGCTTAAAAAATGCACTATTTGGGTGTTTTTTATACACGCCGTTCTCGATCCGGACCCCTAACCGTTCCCCTGTTCCGCGGGGATCCCGTCGCCGTTCCCGTTCCGCGTTCCAGGTAACTATGCTTTCATGTGCTCTTTCTACAAATGTGTCATGCCAAGGAAGAGACATGGAATGTGACGCCCTTGAATGCATACTTTTCAGCTTTTCACGAGAAATCCGCATACATCCGTGCTCATTCATGAGTGAATCGTGCTCAACGTACAATATCATATATGGCATGCCTATGAAAGGGATTACATAAAGACACTGACTAAAATATAGAAAACGATCACGAATGAAACACTCGAACAATGCATGCTGACTAATCATTCGAACACATAGTACTTCCTGTGAGGGTTCTTTGGACCTAGGCTCGAGAGCCAAGATCAATTCTTCATGTTTGATCGAATCTGCCTTGTGGGGGGGGGGGGGGGGGGGGGTGCTGTAGACCTCGACTTGAAAGCCAAGATCGATGCTTCGTGATTGATCGAATCTACAACGAAGTTAGCTTCGCTAAAAAAAGCATCAACTAACACATCATCCTTGTGAACAATCACATCATCTTCATGCAAATCATCATGCTTCTGAGAAATCACATCTTGATCATGCAAATCATCATGCTTGTCCTTATCATCCAAATCATCATGCGTATCATTATCATTCAATTCATCATGCTTATCATCATGCAAATCCTGTGTGTCATGCTTTGGAGAAGAAGAGACTGAGAGAGTCTCCTTCTCTTGAATCTCTTGCATTTGTGCCTGCACTTGAGAAAAGAGTCGCAACATCTCTTTCATGTGTCGGTCGTTCATGGCTTTTCTTGCTTTGTTCTCGCCATTCATTTCTGCTTTTCTTTCTGTGGTATCTGTGCTCTATGGCTGCTATTCTTTCTTCGCTTTCTAACTTCCTGTCCATCATCCTCTTGTCGAAAGCCTCCATAGGAGTCAGTGCAATCCTTCGCGTAGATGGGGAAGGGTCGGAAAAACCTCATGTTGAGGAAAATTCTTCTTCGTCTCTCTCATCCTCATCACCTCAAGCGAAGTATCCATTCCTATTGAGTGATGACCATTCTAAAGTCGTGGGTTCTTGTGGTCTTGGGTTCTTAAGTTCATGAGGAACTTGGGTTCTTGTGGGTCTTGGGTCTTGGGGTTCTTGCGGGTCTTGAGGTTCTTGAGGTTCTTGGGTTCTTCTTTCGCTTGCAATCTGTGTTAGAGAAGGATCTTCTCTTCACCCGAGTGTGCTCTTTTCCGCGGGCGCACCCCTTAGCGGCCTTGCGCTCACACCAAGGTTGCTTTTCCCCACCTCACGTCGATTGGCCGGCCACTAAGTGCACGGTCCGCTCTCAATGAGTGAAAAGAGGCACAAGAGGACGCTGGACAAGCCCTTCTTTCTTGGGATTCCTGTCACTCTTCAAAAACACGATTAGGAATCGACACGCCCAAGCGAACTTGGGTTCGTGCGACCTCAACAAGCAAAAAAATTTCTGTGGTTCTTTCCTTGAGTGATACAGAACAGTGCCAAAGCTTGATACCAATGTAAGGTGCAGCGGAAGTGAATGTTGAACTTTGCTCAAGATGAGTGCTCCGAAATGTGCTCAAGGGTTCTTTTACTTACGGAAGGGAGAGCCTTCCGTTCCTTTAGTGAGATAGTGCAATGGACACAAACAAAGTGAATGGACACTGTGAATGAAGGTGCATGAGACTGAGAGATGAGAGAGAGAAGAATACGACAAGAAGAATACGACACCATAATGTTGTCAAACCCTCCTCCAAAGGCCCCACTCTATGGCGAGAGCGGTCTACTTATGATTGCACAAATCTCTACAATGCTTGGACTTGTCGACGAGGATGGGGACGACGACGAGACGGGCTGAAATCTGAAAGCGCTAAGGGCTGAAATCTGCAAATTTCTATCTGATGAATTCTGATTCTATGTCGATGACGATGTCGATGGCGACGATGCGACGACGACGTGTTGAAAACGCAGATGCTGAAATCTGTGTTTTTCGGGCTGAATCTATAAACCTTGCGGAATTTGACCGTGCGGCGAGGATCTGTTGCGGGAAGGTGAGATCTGTGAGGTTCGGGGCTTGTTCTGCAATGTCTAACTGCTGAAAACTGAAAACGCTGGTTCTAGGGCTGAATCTGTCGCGAAGATCTGCAAAAACGCTGAGGTTGATCTGCAAACCAAAAATGCTAGGGCTTAAAACTGACCTTGCGGGGAAATCTGCCAACATTAGGAAATCTGTTGTGTTGCTGTGGGAATCTGCTAACGCTAGGGCTTCTACTTCTTGCTATCGCCAGGAATCTGCAAGATCCAAAAACACTGGCTGATCTGGTCCAAAAGCGCTAGGTTTATGTTGTGGAGCAAAAACGCTAGGCCTCTTGGGGGTTCTGCTGAGAAGTTGCCTGCTGAGCGTGTGCTCTTGCTGCCTCTTTTGCCAATTAAGGCTAGCTTAGATTTGCTTATATACAAACTTACTCAATTTGCCCTACCTACTTTCCAACAAAAGTCACTTAAAAATAATAAGTGAAAAATGTCAAAAATAGGGAAAATAGGTTAAATGCACTGGGAAATTCCCCTGAAGGATTTTGATGGGAATGCTTATGAGCATGCTGTGTGCAACCAGAGGATATGCATCTACACTAAGTTCCTGGGCATGCACAGTCTGCGAACAGACTCACAAAAGTGCCATAACACTTCTAAATCTAGACTGACCGGACTGACTGAACCCTTGTCGTGCTGTAGCTTGTCCACAGACATATGGGGTTGGATGTGTCACGTGACAGAAACGCTTGCGATGAAGCTTTCAAACACTGACTGCTGATGATAGAAAGTGCTGGAGTGCTGTTGGTACTGTAGGGTATTGACTTTGCGGGTCCTTCTTGCCTTCAAAGGTAACCCCCTAGGTTCACATATATACCCACATTAAGCTGGGTCGAGCAATCTTCTTTTTGAGCCTCCACGACCTTTGAGAATTAATGCTAAAATTCACTCATTAATACGTGCCTTTCGGGACCGTTCACATGCTGGAGTTAGGTGACTGTTCATATGCTTAAAAGCTGAACTGACTGTACTGTGCAAGAGAGGGTATGCAACTACGACTCTGGGCATGCACATCCTGCTAGAGGCTCACAAAGTGCTAGCCTAGGTCCTATGCTAAACTAGGACCGACGCTAGATTGTAGCAGAAGCTTGTCCATGTGGTGCAACTGCAATTAGTACGTGACAAAAGCACACCATCCAAAGCCACAAGAAATGGGCAAGGAAACCAAGGACTAGAAGACACCGTGCATGATACTCCGTTGAATGGAACATCGGTAGTCGATTGAAGATAATAATCTGGAAGCCCCCTGTGAGAGAGAAGTATCCTCAAAAGTACGCTCTGAGGTAACAATTGACTCAACCGCACGTCCGATAGAGCAAACACTGTCGAAAGCTCAAGAGCTATAGCTGAGAGCTCCCCTTAGGATAGGAAGCTCCCTTCTCGCTCAATCCTAGGAAAAGAGAATAAGTACCACTAGAAAGAAATCTAAGACAAACTAGAGTGAACCTACTTCCTTTGTAAGTGAATAGCTAAACTTGAATCTCAAAGAACTCAAGACTCAAAGAGAATTACACCATTGGTAAACTCAGACTGCAAAGAATAGGAAGGTCTGAAAGGTCGTCAGTTGAGGATCATGTTTGCCAAAGAAGCGGTTGGGGTCCAACAGAACCTAGCTACTCAAGAAAACTCTCTGAGATCAAACCAAATGTCCTCCACTCCTCTGCATCTGCCAAGATCAAATCTAGAGGTACAAATTAATACAAAATGCCAAACTCGATACAAACTTGAAAGAGCACATATACTCCCGCTATTGTAACTTGCTGCGTTGTGTGTGAGTCACTAAGGCTACACACACACAACTCGTGGGCGGGGAAGCTCACGAATGCAAACAGTGTCACTCATGTCTGTTTTTCTGTCGTTGTAGGAATCTCTCGCGTCGTGAAGAGGGAACCCACCGTCGCCACTGCTCAACTGCCTCGCCGTTGTCATAAGGTTGCTCGCACACACGCTCTCAAACACTCACGCACAACAGGAGTCTACGCTGCAGAGAAAGAGAGCAAGCAAACCATACATTCAAGAATGAGATAAAAGTTAGGGGTTGTCCCAACCACACTTGACCGACAGTTAGTATGCGCTCTCTCTCTCTCTCTCTCTCTCTCTCTACTAAATGTGGCGTACGCCAATCATCGGCGATTACCCATGAATACATGTGTGGAGCCAACAAGCCCGGCCCGTAGCTCAATAATAATAACAAGGACGACCAAAGTTAACACATGTACAATTTTTCAAAAATGGGGTGTCAAAAATGCGCCCAACAACGTCAATAGGGTTATCCGAAGTCGGGATGTACAGTCGGATAGAGCCATCCTTGGTCTTCTCAAGAACAAAATTGTACTTTATCTCTATATGCTTGGTTCGGGCATGGAACACCGGGTTCCTTGCAATGGCTATACAAGGTTGTCAGAGTACATAATGGTCATCTGTTGGGGAAAGCCCATCTTTAAAAGTAACCTCCGAATCCACATTGACTCACATATAGCACTACAAGCAGCTCGGTACTCTACCTCTTTGGAAGATAAAGCAACTATTGGCTGTTTCTTGCTGCTCCATGAGCGGCATAGTGAATGCCTAATGACTTGGTCGCCTTCAAATACGACAAAGTCCGAGGAGCCTGCTCCAAATGTGACTTGGCAGAAGAATTGAGAAGTCCCACCGGGAAATTGACATCAAACCGGGTGTTGAGTACCCAAATGAGAGAACGGACCAGCTTCCCATACTGTGTAGCATCTGCTACAGTGGGAAGATCAAACTGACAACTTTTGATTGGGAATGATAGGGGTTGAGATAGATTTACACTCGATTATACCAAATGCTTCCAACAATTCTTGGATATAACGCTTTTGGGAGAGAAAGATGTCTCCCTTTGTCTGCCATATCTCCAATCCAAGAAAATGATGAAGCAAGCCAAGATCTGTCATCTCAAACTTCTTAGCCAAGGTCTCCATAGTACTGCGAATGTGCTCAATATAGCTACCTATAATCACAAGATCGTCTACATAGAGGATAACAAGTGTCACCAATCCTCTCTCATGGGAAATGTATAAATCTGGGTTTGTAGAAGATTGTTGAAAGGAGTGTCGTAGGAAGAATGAGTCTATCTTCTAGTACCACGCTTGAGGGGATTGCTTCAGGTCATAAAGTGCCTTGAGCAACGTGCAAACCATGTTTGTGATGTCTGGATCTTTGAACCTTGGAGGTTGCTCCATATACACCTCCTCCTCTAAATCACCATTGAAGAATGTCGAAACAACATCCATATGAAAAACCGGCCACCCAAAAGAGGAAGCAAGGGCAAAAACTATCCATATGGTCGCTATCCTTACAGTCTGTGCAAAGGTCTTGTCATAGTCTACACCAGGTTTCTGAGAAAAGCCCTTGGCAACTAGTCTTGCCTTGTGCTTGTCCAAAGAACCATCAGATTTATACTTGGTTGTGTAAACCCATTTGACACTAATCACTTTCCGCTTGGCAGGCCGCGGAACCAACACCCAAGTGTTGTTCTTCTTGATGGAATCAAGTTCTTTTTGCATGGCCAACTTCTACTTTTTTTGTGAAAGTGCCTCCTCAACTGTAAGAGGATCTCCGTCCTTGATCACTGTAGATATCAAAGCATAGTTAACCTGTAATAAAGTCCCATCCACCTCAGCAACGCGAAGTCGTTGAGATTGCCATGTAGTATCAGTTTCATGCCAATCGGTGCAAAATCTGAAATTGCTGAATCTCTCAAAGTCTCCAATAGCCACTTTGGCAACTTGGCTGTCTTGCTCCCCGGGGGAGCCCTGGGGGAGGAGCTACTGGTATATCTAGCTCCGACTCTGCGATAGATGAGAACCAACGTCATCTGTATTAGCGAGAATGGGTGCATTCTCCGCGAAAGCCTGAGGGACAGGGATAGGAGATAGATCTCTTGCTGGGAATTTCAGATTTTTCGCCAATGAGTCTCGATGTCCCTCGAGAGTCCTTTGTGGGAAGAATCTTCAAATGAACAAAGGCCAGTGACTGTACCACTCAAGGTAGTACCGTACGTACGTACGGATGACATCCGTACGGTACGTCCGTACAGTACGGATCCGTACCGTACGGATTGCATCCGTACAGTGCAGTATTTTCTTTAAAAAAATTTGGCCAGCGCGTGTGGCGTCCGTTGCAGCGATAGGGCAGCGTTTTATTTTTTCAATAAAGCTCTTTACAGAGAGTGTGCACTTCTGTAAAAGTTGCAGAGCAGGTGCAGAGCAGGTCTGTGAGCTCCTTTCTTGCAAAGCAAACACCATGCCTCGCGAAGCCAACCCCCTCTGGAACATTCACACTAATGTCATTGAGATTGTGAAGACTCCTGGGCAATCCGGATCAGGTACACGACGTTGGCAATGCAAGTATTGTGGGATGCAGAAGACCCGTACGGTCACTCGTGTCGTCAGACACTTGACGGCAATAGGATGTACAGCCAATTGTGGAGCATGCAAGAAGGTGCCGCCTGCTGTAAAAGATCAACTGATTGCAGAAAAATTTCCAGCAATGGCAGGAGTAAACAAAGGTAGGGGAAAACAATCTACACAAGATGCTCTTCATGATGCCCTTCTCGGAGACCTTGGGGAGACGGACACTCAAGATCAAACGGTGGGAAGTAGTGAACCTAGTGCACAGGCTCAGTCTAGCAGGAAGAGGGCTCGTGTCATGCAAGATGTTGAGGATGTGTTTTCTGAGGATGTTAATGATACGGAGGATGTCACAGGGCCTAGGCAGACCACCTTGCCCTCGCGTTTGCATACTCAATCTTGGATCAAGGAGCGACAAAAGGTGGCGGAGATGGAGATTGCTCGCACTCTTATTGAGTGCAACATCTCCTTCAATGTATTGAGGACTGACCAATGGAAAAGGATGGTGAAGGCTATTGCTCAGGTTGGTCCCACAGATACATGGACTGGCTTAGAGTACAAGAAAATGCGCACGACAATGCTTGATGAGCAAAAGGCTTTGATTGACAGGGCTTTGGTTCCAGTGAAGGCAGGATGGAAACAATTTGGGTGCACAATCATTTTAGATGGTTGGAGTGACATACGTCGACGACACATCATCAACATTCTTGTGTCATCTTGCCTTGGCACATATTTTTTGCGAGCCGTGGATGCAGGGAAGGCAGGGGAACATATCACAGGTCAGTTCATTTACACGCACATTCGGCAGGCCATTAGAGATGTTGGCGCAGAGAATGTGGTACAGGGTGTCACTGATAATGCATCAAATTGCAAAGCAATGGGTGACTTGATTTCAGCAGAGTTTCCATCCATAGTTTGGACTCCCTGTGCTGCACATTGCCTTGATTTACTCATGGAGGGGATAGGGAAACTCCCTTGGGTGCTGCCTATTGTGTCTGATGCAACAAAGATCACCACTTTCTTCCGCAAGAAGCACCAAGCACTTGCCATCTTTAGGAGCCACAGCCAGTTGGATATGGTACGGCCTTCAAAAACCAGGTTTTCCTATATGTATTTGGTGCTCCATAGGCTCTTCAAGCTAAGGGATTCCCTGATGCAAACAGTGGTGGATCCCAAATGGAGAGACATGCACAATTCCCAGCAGGAGAACACTAAGTACATCCAGAGGCGTGTTCTTGATGAGAGCTTTTGGACAGAGGTGCAGTCTCTCACAGTGGCTTTGCAGCCTGTTCACGTGTTGCTGCGTGTCACGGATATGGAGGGGTCCACACTAGGGCTGGTTTACCATCTATTCTTGCAGATGAAGAGCCACATTAGAGAGTGTCCTTCTTTGTCTCAACAGCGGTATGTTTCCTTGATTGCATCATTGACAATTGTTGGCAATTGTTTTTTTTTAGATAGCTCGGACCTGCTACACTGAGATGCTTCTTTTTTGATGGATGTGTGCAGACGAGATGACATACTGGCTATTGTGGAGAGTCGGTGGACGTTCATGAGCCGTCCTATACATGGAATGGCTGCATGTCTCCATCCTCTCTACAAAAAGCCAGAACTATTCCATGATAGAGATTTGCTTGCACTACGCGATTCATACATCTCGTTGAGGTATGACGAGGACACACAACTGGAGATTGATGCTGAGATGACGAGCTTCATCAACAGCTTAGGTCCTTCCTTTGTGCGGCCTGTGGCACTGAGACAGGAGGCCACCAAGTTTCCTTTGACTTGGTGGCAGAGCTATGGGAGACAGGGTCTTCCCAAGCTTACGGATCTTGCATTACGCCTACTTTCGCAGGTAAATACGAAACCTAAACCATTGCCACTTTTGCAGGTAAATACTAAACCCTAAATCATTGTAATTTCCCAATTGAAGGATTGCTCTGCGGGTGCTTGTGAGCGCAACTGGAGTGCCTACTCATTGATCCACACCAAAATACGCAATAGGCTAAGCACTGCGCAACTAGAGAGGTTGGTTTACTGTAGAGCCAACATGAAGCTTGTGCGAGCCTACCATGCTTTGGGGACACCAAAGCAGGTAATATTAAATATGTGGTTTTGTTAACTCGTCGATTTTACTTATGATGATATGATCGAACTCTTTGTAACGTACGTTTGGTTTTTTCTATGAGCAGGTAGATCCCACGCAGGTTAAGATGGTGCCTGATTCCACTATAGAGAACATTGAGCAGCAGACGAGAGATGAGCAGGAGGAGATTCTTCGACTACTTCATAGAGAGTTGGAGAGTGTGGATCGACGAGTGACTAGATCGCGAGCACGGGCATACAACATTCCACTCCAAGAGCGAGCTCCAGATCCAGATATTGCACGACGTGAGAGCATTCGCAAAGGAAAGCTTCCTGTCCGCAAAGCACAAGTACGTGCAAATGAGGCGGTTCGTCTCATTCACGCCACAGAGGAGGAGGATCTTGAGGATGTTGCAGAGCAGCCACAGGTGTCTATGGTTGTGGAGCCAGAGTACGACGACGAGGGCAATGTCTTGTCACATGGAGACATTCTCTCCTCTGCAGAGAGCTCATCTTCATCCGATGATGAGTTCTAAGCTAGTTGTCTTGGGAGAGAGAGACTTGAGTCTCTTGACTGAGGACTCCATTGGGTTTTTTCTAGTATTATTCATGCTATGTATTAGTTTTAACTTTTGGCATTTGCACCTTGCTAGTTTATGAGCTTTTGTAGTTGGCATCAGACATTGGTCATGATTGCTATGTCATTCTCATTGGTCATGATTGATATGCCATTTTCATGCCGGGATGATTGTAGTGTTGAGTTTTGTATTTGCAGTATTTTAATCATCATTAGTCAATCTTTGGATCTTCACCCTTGTATGATCATTGATGTACATTGTCTCTTACCTTACAATGCTATGTTGCTTTTGAGATTATGGTATCGAGTCTGTCATATTATTACTGAAATCGGGTATTGTGTCCCATGTTCGTATATGGACCATGGTAGGTCACTTGATTGATGTTTAATGCAGGTAGGCCTTTTCATTTAGCCATATAGATTGATAGTTTATATATTTGTGGGCTTCTTTTGTGAAATTTCAAATGTTTTTCCTAATTTTTAAGGGTTTTTTACCAATAATGCGTATTTTTACGTACCTTAAACCTCAATCCATACAGAACTGCGTACCTTACGTACCGAATACGTACAGTATTAAGACTTGGCCTATGCCAAAATTGTCTCTTCGATTGTTTAAGATTCTCAAGGAGTTGGTTCTATGGCATACAAGTTAGAGCTTCTTGCTAATATTGGCGTTCATCCAGTTTTCCACGTAAGCCGTTTACGTCAATGCTTACTACGAGATGACAATGCCTTTGATCAAGGAGTCCTTAACTACATTGAACCTCCCACCCTGACCGCATAATGGATTTCCATGAGTCATGTACACGGCATCATGTTTGTCGTCAAGTCCTTGTCAAGTGGAAAGATCCACTTGAGGAAGGTGCCACTTAGAAAACATCAGTGTCATAAAGAAAAGGTTTCCCACTTTTGTTTTCGCGGATGAAAACTTTTTCTTAAGGGGGGAGTAATGTCATGACACGAGTCCTACGGAAGATTTGACATGGTGGCTAGGTGGGCATGATCCCTAGAGCAAGGCTCTGCCACATGGCAAGCATGCAGTTAAGGGTCTGGGCCAAGGGATATATAAGAGGATGGTTGGGTGGATAATGGCATGCTTGTTTCCCTTGTGCTCTCATATAGGGAGCTGGTTGGTAGGTGCCATAGAGGGTAGTGGAAGTGGGGGTGGAGGACTTCTACTTGGTAAGAAAGGTTGACGTTTTCTGTGGTAGTACTGCAGAGGACTCCATAGGGACTTGTTCGACCTTTAGACTGCCTTGTATGTGTCATGCAGTGGCAACAGACCCACCCAAGCTCTGGCCATGAAGACCCTTGATCTTGATGGATGGTCCACACCCACTAGACCAGACTTGACTAGACCAGGCTAGATGCGACTAGACCAGGGTAAGAGACCAACGTAACCGCCGCAAAACGCGTTTCAGCAGGCCTGAAACGCGAAACGGGTGAAACCGTCAAAATTTGACCGTTTCACCTTGTAGGCGAAACGCCTGAATTTTTTTTTTCTCCTTAGATAATTTGGCCAATAGAAAGTTGTTTATTTATTGTGTATATGCTATTTCAAGGTTAACATAGCATGTGTCTCTACTTTTTTTCTAAAAAAACAAGAAAAAGATCCTTCCATTAGTTAATAAAAACTGCCCATAGGGCTACAAACCACCTCGCCTAGAGAGGGCTACATCAAAAGCATGGGGAGACTCTCACAGTGATTGAACAAAATATGTACAATCAAGCTAATTCACAAAATGGGAGGAGGAAAGAGCGTACAGGTGGCCTGTAGTGCCATTTGGACCATGGTGAAGAAAGGCCCTAGGTGCCAGAGTCGTAGGAAAGCCTCCAAGCTGAGGGCAGCTCTTCCAAGCCCAAAGCCGCCAGTGTCTTATCTCAAGATCTGGTGGGTTAGGATCTATGACACAAGTCCTTCCACAGATGCCCACTACTCGTATCCTCTGAAAACAACACTTTGAAACTTGTGAAGCCTCTACTGTGACTCTGTGTAGGTGACCCTCGTCCTGGATCTCAAAGAACATGGGGGGTAGGGACTCCGAGCAAGCACGAACTGCGATGAGGACCTCCAGTTGCGTGAAGGCCCCCATCCATCTGGGAGCTGCTGTCTATAAAGGGGCGAGCCACTTAGCTGGTAAAGCCTTTGCAATGACCTAGCACATGCTCTGGATCCCTCTCATGCCTCGTACCTGGATGCTCTGTGCCTCCTTTGGCAAACCGGAAAACTGAATCCAGTTTCCAAGAGTGCGGATTGGGCCCTTTACCATGGGACCCCAAGAAACATGAGGCCTACTACCAACCAGGTGGCCTCTTTGAGTGCTAACCATGGGGTTCCAAACAAGGGGCTGTCTCAAGCGCTCCTCTGCGCAAGTGGGTTGGTGATGCTCTAGGCCACTTCTCAGCTGCTCCCAAGCTCGAAGCAGGCTCACAGCAAACTGATCCTCCAACCTCTTGCTCAGACCAACTCTGCGTACCTTTTTAAAGATCCACATGATAGAGCCTCCTTCATGAGGGACATGAGCTCGAAGCCGGTGAAGCAACTCCTCCTCCTAGGGATCGTCCCCTAGAAGCAGTCCTCTGACAACAAACTTCCCAAGAAGGGCTCTACTCTGCTGTGTTGGGTCTATGATCCCCAATCCCCCCTGAGAACATGGTAAGGTGATGGCTTGCCAGGCTACTTTGGCCCAAGCTAACTGGATGTCGGGCCTTGATCAAAGAAAGCTCTTGATCAGCCTCTCTAGCTAGCTGATACAGGAGCTCGAGAAAATCCAGCAAGACGTGATGTACCACATAGTAGCCAACAACACCTGGTTGGCCACTACAACTCTGCCTGCCAAAGAGAGCCGTGCCGAACTCCAATGCAACAACTTCCTCCTAATGGATAGGAGGAGGGGAGCAGTCTGCTGCTTAGGGGACAAGTCCATGCCAACTTGACAACCCAAGTAACAAACTACAATCCCTGGGGGAATTCATCTAAAACCCTCACCTTGCGACCAATCATGCGTAGGAGCACTGCCAACCTAGAAAGCTACTGTCTTCCTCCAGTTGATCAGTGCTCCTGATGCAAAACACCTCAAGAGTTTGCTCACACTTGTGCAAATTAGCCTTTTGCCCCTCCAAGTACAAGGTTGAGTCGCCGGCAAACTCAACGTCAAGAAGCTCATCTACCTTAATAGGGAGCTGAAGACCACACAAGCCAACCTATTGAGAAGTCAAAAATCTGCTCATTGCCTCAGCATAGAACAGAAAGAGGAAGAGGGCTAGAGGGAAACCCTATCTGACCGAATGGGTGAGCAAGAAGCGTTCCCCTCTTCCCCATTCTAAGAGCACCTGAATGTGCGCGCGCTTGTAGGGAGCTGACACGCCCCTGATCCAAGCATCTGAGAAACCCATCCTACGTAGAGTGCCCTCTAGGAAGTCCCAATCAACTCTGTCTTAGGCCTTCTCAAAATCGAGAAGGCGTACCACCAGATCCTCTCCTTGGGGACGCGCGAGAGCAGACGCCTCCCAAAAAGTGAAGATGTTGTGAAGGATACTCCTTGACAAAACCTGTCTGGGTCCCATGTATAATACTCTCTAGTAGTGGCTGAATCCTCAAGCTCAGAGCCTTTGCTAGAATTTTGTAGGATGAGTTGAGGATGGTGATGGGTCACCATTGTGGAATCTCATCCAACGAGCCTCCCTCCTTGGGAATTAGGTAGATCATGCCCTCATTCATGCTGTCAGACATCTCGCCAGTGTGCAAATCGTACTCGAATGTGCTGCAAAGATTTGAACCAAGCAAGTCCCAATACTCCAAGAAAAAGCTGGGAGTCAAACCATCCTCCCCTGGACAACTACCTCGGGGGAGTGCTCTGAGGGCCTCATGAAGCTCCTCTAACTGGAGAGGAAGCTCAAGTCTCTGTCGCATCTCCTCAATAACAAGGCAAGGCATCTGTGCCCAAACATGGTCTTTGCATGCATCCTGACGCTCTGACTAAGGCTCAACCGACAACAGATCACGGTAAAAGTCAGTAGCAACTGCACGCATATCCTTAGGCTCTGAAGCAATTGACCTATCGGGTCTTCTCAACTGACTAGCACTGGTGTGCGCATGACGAGTCCCCACCATCTCAAAAAACTCCCTAGTAACTCTGCCACCAACCTAGGTCCACTGAGATGCTTGCCGATGGAAGGTGAACTCATGACGCCTCTCCTCAATGCTAGCCAACTCCTATCTAGTCTGTTCCTCCAACCAAGGACTATACTAATGGCATCTTGCTGTAGATGCTTGGGTCTGCAAGACCGAGGTCTGAAAATGCAAAATGCTAGGAATGCTGTATGGGATTTGCAACTGCGACGAGGCTATGGGTTGATCTATTGTTGCCGATGTCGGTGATGGGCTGAAAACTGAAAAACGCTGGCTGATATAAGGGCTGAATTTGAAAAATGCTGGTTAATCTTCTGTCTTGGGCTGAAAAGTGAAAACGCTAGTATGGATGGGGTGATCTGGTGCAAAAATGCGAGAGATGCTGAGGTACAACGGGTACTCGGTACTGGTGCTAAGCGTACTGACTTATGTTCTAGAAGTGACCCCTAGGGTCACTTATATATGGGATTAAAGCTAGGTTGGGCAATGCACTATGTAAATCCCACGATTTCTGAAAATGTCACTTATTAATGGGTTAATAAACTCACTTATAAGAGGTGCTTGACATGTAGATAAATACCTAGGTTGTGTTCTCATGCAATTGTACGGGAACACTCCCCAATGCCTACATGTAGCAGACGTTGGCTATGCACATGTGCAACCAGAGGGTATGCAACTGATCTAAAGTGCTGGACATGCACGTCCTGCATACAGGCTCACAAGGTGCCAGAACATTTCCTAGGCTATCCTAAACCCGAGAAATAGGAATTAGCTTGTCCACATGCACATAGGGTGTCACATAGGCGAAGACTAGCCAGACCAAGTTGGACGAAGGCGAAGGCGGAGTAGACAAGGATAGACTAGACGAGTTAGACCAACATGCTAGGCCAGGCAAGAGACTAAACCAATCAGCTTCTCAACCATGTGCGCTTAGCAGAGTAAGACTTCAATTGAGGTCCCACCAGGCGTGCCAAAAATGAGAGCACTTGTAGCAAGAAAAGTGTCTTTTTCTCTCTAATGTGGGTGCTCCTTAGTGCAATATGCTAACAGATCGCAAGCACTATAGAGCAATGGAATAAAACAACTCGAAAGACACAACAACACACTCCGAACTCAAAGGAACTCAACTAACCCGTGGAACCAGTACAAACTCTGGCTGGGAGTACACTCAACTCCAAAGCCCATGACTCACATGTACAATGGGGGTGTCGAGGCTCCAACTGTGCAAGGAGAGTGTAGATGTGCGGCGCTAAACTCAACACAAGACACAAGACAAAATATCCTTTACAGTCAGCTACATCTATCTCCGAACTGTGGTGGCGGTGAACTGGCCACGATGTCTACTAGACCATCACTCCCTGTGTCTACCGTGTCACTGCCCGGACGAGGGTCCACTCGGTGTGAACCCAAGACCAATTGTAATTGCCTGTCCAGTGCAAGTGACATTGTAGCCCTGTTGCAAGATCTCTCAAGATTAGATACCTTTGGAGCAGGAGACTTTCCTTGACTCTCGTGATTGAATCATTGACATTGGTGTAGATGACTTCTTCTCGTGATCTGATGTACGATCTAAGGCCATATGAAGGTGCAATTCTATTTGGAGACAGATCATTGGCTCTTGTTACACAATGAGGGGCTATGAAGCTTATTCCAGATGGCATCTTATTTGTACCTCGTCTTGGGTATCACATCATGTCAGTGCATGAGCTTTGCAAACTTGGCACGGTGGTAGAATTTGATGGGCATCGGGTGTCAATTCGAGATAAAGTTTTCGGCTTAGAAGTTAGAGGGAGTGTAGTGGTGGGCGGATTGTGTAGACTGGATATTCTATCTTCATATTTGGACTGACACTCGGCAGATATTACTCTCAAGCAAGTTATTTCGGGCCAGATGTTAAATGGTGTGCCCGACGAGAGTGGTTGCATTTGTGGGGAGCACAACACGGTTGGGGGAGATACCTAAGTGTACATGGGTTGCTTCTCGGTGTTGGATTTGCTACCAATTGTGTGAGCTAGTGTCGACACTCGTAGATGCCAGCTATAGATACACTGTAGAGTTTCTGATGGAGAGCACATGGAGGCGTGCCTTGTCTTTTTGTCTTCTCGAAAGCGGGGTTGACGTGCCTCTTCTTCAGATGTCACTTGGTAGCTCCATAGTTGTATAGTCCAACCAAGAGTTGAGAGGGGGTGTTAAGAGTTCCCCACCTCTCTGATTGGTCTTTGTGGAGCGACTAGTGCCCCAGTATCTCCCAAGGGCTGATCATAGGGAGTGAGGGCTCTTTTGTGGTTATGCCATTATTTTGCTCACTCTTGCAGTGTCATATAATATGGCCCTTGGTGGCCCTAAGTCTAGGGCATTTTTTCTCATAGCCGTGTGCCATTAGTTTGCCACCTACAGGATGGTTCCATTTTTTCTTAGTTTTTGCTCCTATGTTTGCGTCGTGAGGTTTTTGGGGAGGTCAAGCAAACTCAATTGTGTCCCTATATAGGGAGGGTAGGGTGCCCACTCTTGTATCATTCAGTTTTTTCATCAGCACTAGAAGTTACTGTTGTCCACCATCAAAGACGAGAAGTTGTGCTCCCACTGCCAATGTTTCCAGCCATATTTGTCCATCTTCTGTTTCCACTTCCGATAGGAGCTGATGGCGGAGGAACGGATGTCTTGCGTACGATATTTGGGGGAAAAATTATTGCTTGTTTCGGAAAGGTTTTGGCCCTCACCATGATGAGTTTGAGGACTAGAGACGTTTCTGTTTCTTCCTCTTGGAGCTCTAGAGACTCTGGATGCCATTTTGCGGGAGAGGAGACCTCATGAGCCCAATGATCCATGCACAACATGATTTCTGATTCCTTCATTGTCGCATGCCCCCTACGTGTATGATTGCTCACACACAAGCTTCATCAACATCAACTGGGATGCATCATTGAGGGGTTTCATGAATCATATTTTATAGGTGTCATGCTGGATAGAGCAGTGGCATCCAGCCAAGGGAGGGAGGCCCATATACCCACATCATAGACTGATCCGAGATATCATTGATTGCCACAGGAGGAAGATGCCAAGGTATGTCAATCACACAAAGATACGTTGGAAAGATTTTTTTTGGCGGGGGGGGGGGGGGGGGGGGGGGGGGCGCTGGCTCTATAACACCTCCATTTTCACAAAATATATGAGGAGAAGGGAGAAGTAAAGTAGCTCTCACATGAGGACGGGATCCGATCTCCACTCACAAATTCATTCACCCTTGCAGACACAAAACCCCGTCTACACTTGACTAGCTTCCCTCTACACTGCCGTAGCCCCAACTATGATCAATTGCACTCAAGGAAGCAAAAACCACCAAATTCTGGGAAAAATACTACAAAAAACCAAGGAAATTCTCATCACTTTTGTTCATAAACACCATACCCTCACACCATGTCAGCAACCCTTGCATATGCGAGATGGGGCTCTGTAGTTGCTTGTAAGGTGCAACGGAAGTGAATGTTGAACTTTGCTCAAGATGAGTGCTCCGAACTGTGCTCAAGGGTTCCTTTTACTTAAGGAAGGGAGAGCCTTCCGTTCCTTTAGTGAGATAGTGCAATGGACACAAACAAAATGAATGGACATTGTGAATGAAGGTGCATGAGACTGAGAGATAGAGAGAGAAGAATACGACACCAGAATGTTGTCAAACCCTCCTCCGAAGGCCCCACTCTCTATGGCGAGAGCGGTCTACTTATGATTGCACAAATCTCTACAATGCTTGGACTTGCCAACGATGTCGACGACGACGAGACGGGCTGAAATCTGAAAACGCTAAGGGCTGAAATTTGCAAATCTTTATCTGCTGAATTCTGACTCTATGTCGATGACGATGTCGATGGCGACGACGACGCGCTGA
The DNA here is from genome assembly GCF_014529385.1 of Adiantum capillus-veneris. NCBI lineage: Eukaryota > Viridiplantae > Streptophyta > Polypodiopsida > Polypodiales > Pteridaceae > Adiantum > Adiantum capillus-veneris. The sequence goes on from NC_140932.1 coordinate 51,711,253, forward strand.
AAACGCAGATGCTGAAATCTGCGTTTTCTGGGCTGATTCTGCAAACTTCGCGGGATCTGACCGTGCAGTGAGGATCTGCTGCAGGAAGGTGAGATCTGCGAGGTTCGGGGTTTGTTCTGCTGTGTCTAAGGGCTTAAAACTGAAAACGCTGATGCTTCTTGGTGTTCCGTCGCGGTGAATTTGCAAAACGCTATGCTGATGCAAAAACGCTAAAGGCTGAAAATGGTTCTGCTATTGCCGGTTGTCCTGCAAATGCAAAACGCTAGGCTTCTTGGTTGGTCTTGCTGCTGCCGTTGCTGATTTGCTATGCACAAAAACGCCAGGCTGCCTGTGGATGAAACCGCTAGGTCCTTGCAGATGCAAAAACTCTAGCCTTGTTGATGTGGGGGGTCTTGCTGAGAAGTTGCCTGTTGAGCAAGGTGCTCCCGTTGCCTCTTCTGCCATAAAGTGCTAGCGCTAGGTTTGCTTATATACAAACTTAGCAAAATTGCCCTACCTACTTTCCAACAAAAGTCACTTAAAAATAATAAGTGAAAAATGTCAAAAATAGGAAAAATAGGTCTATGCACTGTAAAAATGCTACTAATGGGATCTGACTGGAATCTGATGGTCATGCTGTGTGCAACCAGAGGATATGCATCTATTCTAAGTGTCTAGACATGCACGGTTTGCGAACAGACTCACAAAAGTGCCAGATCACTTCCTATTCTAGATTGACTTGATTGAACTGAACCATGATCATATTGAAGCTTGTCCACGGACACAGGGTTGGATGTGTCACGTGACATCCCCTCCTTTCAAAGTGAGGTACTGGTACCGAACTTTGGCATCGAGGGAGATTGCCAATAGGGTCTGGAATCTTGGAAAGGACTCTTCGTCGGCCCACTCTGATGCGTGGGTCGTGCGATACTTGAACTTCATAAAGGTCTGCAACGCTTGCTTCTTTGGGCCGCGTCGAAAGCGACACAAAGTCTTCTGTGGCTCCTTTGATGCTTCAACTTCGGCTAGAGTCATGCTTCTTTCTTCTTCAAGAATCTCCATGGCTGAAAATTCTTGAAACCACTTCCAACACAAAAACATGAACATACCTATTCCATGTAAAGTGAGTGGAAAAAATCTTGTCTTCCTAAAAGACTGTGCATGCAATGTAGATGAACAAATAGACGGAGTGCCAAACCGTTCACCACACACATGCAAACAATGAGATCGAATCTTGTCTCTCTAATCTAAATCAATCAACTGTGGCAAAACACAATGGAAATGCCTATGCTTGATGCTCAATCTTTCTTGTGCTCTTTCTGAAACTGTGTCGTGCCAAGGAAGAGACATGAAATGTGACTTCCTTGAGTGCATACTTTTCAGCTTTTCATGAACAATCCGCATACATTCGTGCTCATTCATGAGTGAAACGTGCGCAATGTACACTATGTCATGCCTAGGAAAAGGGATCACATAAAGACGCTGACTCAAATACGTGAAACGATCACGAATGAAACACTCGAACAATGCGTGTTGACTAATCATGCGAACATATAATACTTCCTGTGAGGGTTCTTTAGACCTAGGCTCGAGAGCGAAGATCGGTTCGTCGTGTTTGATCGAATCTGCATGGGGGTTTGCTATGGACCTCAACTCGAAAGCCAAGATCGGTTCTTCGTGGTTGATTGAATCTGCAACGAGGTTAGCTTCGCTAGAAAAAGCATCAACTAACACATCACCCTTGTGAACAATCACATCATCTTTACGCAAATCATCATGCTTGTGAGAAATCACATCTTGATCATGCAAATCGTCATGCTTGTCATTATCATCCAAATCATCATGCTCATCATTATCATCAAATCATCATTCTTATCATCATGCAAATCCTGTGTGTCATGGTTGGAAGAAGAAGAGATTGAGAGAGTCTTCTTTTCCCGAATCTCTTGCACGTGTGCCTGAACTTGAGAAAAGAGTTGCAATAACTCTTGCATGTGTCGCGCTTACTCATGCTCACTCTCTATGATTGCCTTTCTTTCTGCTTCTCTTTCTGCTCTTCTTTCTGTGTGTCTGTGATCCATTTCTGCTTTTCTTTCTACTCTTCTTGCTTCGCGTTCTAACTTTCTTTCCATAAACATCTGCTCCAACTCCTCTATAGGAGTTAGTGCAATCCTTGGCGTAGATGGGGAAGGGGGAGGGTCGGAAAAGCCTCTCGGTGGGGAAAATTCTTCTTTGCCTCTCTCATACTCATCACCTCCAAGCGAAGTATCCATTCCGCCTCGAGTGATGACCATTCACTGAAGTCTTGGGTTCTTCGCGGTCTTGGTTCTTGGGGTTCTTCAGTTCTTGAGGTTCTTCTCGCTTGCAATCTGTGTTAGAGAAGGATCTTCTCTTCACTCGAGTTCTGCTCTTTTCTGCGGGCGCACCCCTTGGCGGCATAGAAACAGGGGACCCGGGGACGTGGCCCTTTTTGGTAGGGATGCAACGGGGGACGCGGGGACGTGGGACGGGACGGGGGGACGTGACGGGGACGGATCTCTCACATGGGACGCAGAGGGGACGCATCCCGGGACGCGGGTCCCCGGTGACACTTGCAAGCGGGACGCGGACAGGGGAGGCTTTTCAGAGTCTTGAGCTATATGCCAATGTCTCCCACCAAACTCTTTTAACCCACTCTTCACTTGTACATCATTACTTTTTCCGCTTCATGATGATTGATCATCACATCAACATGTGCGGCGCGTGCTTGCCGCTTTCTTACCGCATGTTATATTTTGGTATTCATGAGTGCAAACCCCACTTTTTCTTTGCAATCTTGTGCTCCTAGTGTTGTCTAGTATAGAACAAGTGTTTTTTGACATGCGTCCCTTGACCAGTCCCCCTTCCCTTGATTTGCCACGTCCTCGTCCCCTGGACCCGTCATGTCCCCGAGACCCGTCCCCGTCCCCATGTGACTATGCTTGGCGGCCTTGCGCTCCCACCAAGGTTGCTTTTTCCCACCTCACGTTGATTGGCCGGCCGCTAAGTGCACGGTCCGCTCTCAATGTGGGAAAAGAGGCTCAAGAGAAGGTTGGACAAGCCCTTCTTTCTTGGGATTCCTGTCACTCTTCAGAAACACGATTAGGAATCGACACGCCCAAGCGAACTTGGGTTCGTGCGACCTCAACAAGCAAAAAAAATTATGTGGTTCTTGTGGTTCTTTCCTTGAGTGATACAGAACACTGCCAAAGCTCTGATACCAATGTAAGGTGTAGCGGAAGTGAATGTTGAACTTTGCTCAAGATGAGTGCTCCGAATTGTGCTCAAGGGTTCCTTTTACTTACGGAAGGGAGAGCCTTCCGTTCCTTTAGTGAGATAGTGCAATGGCCACAAACAAAGTGAATGGACACTGTGAATGAAGGTGCATGAGACTGAGAGATAGAGAGAGAAGAATACGACACCAGAATGTTGTCAAACCCTCCTCCAAAGGCCCCACTCTCTATGGCGAGAGCGGTCTACTTATGATTGCACAAATCTCTACAATGCTTGGACTTGTCGACGAGGATGGGAACGACGACGAGACGGGCTGAAATCTGAAAACGCTAAGGGCTGAAATCTGCAAATTTTTATTTGCTGAATTCTGACTCTATGTCGATGACGATGTCGATGCGACGATGACGCGCTGAAAACGCAGATGCTGAAATCTGCGTTTTCCGGACTGAATCTGCAAACTTCGCGGGATTTGACTGTGCGGCGAGGATCTGTTGCGGAAAGGTGAGATCTGCGAGGTTCGGGGTTTGTTCTGTTGTGTCTAAGGGCTGAAAACTGAAAACGCTGATGCTTCTTGGTGTTCCGTCGCGGTGAATCTGCAAAACGCTATGCTGATGCAAAAACGTTAGGGCTGAAAATGGTTCTGCTGTTGCCGGTTGTCCTGCAAATGCAAAACACTAGGCTTCTTGATTGGTCTTTCTGCTGTTGGGGCTGATCTGCTATGCACAAAAACGCCAGGCTGCCTGTGGATGAAAACGCTAGGTCCTTGCAGATGCAAAAACGCTAGCCTTGCTGATGTGGCAGGTCTTGCTGAGAAGTTGCCTGTTGAGCAAGGTGCTCCTGTTGCCTCTTCTGCCAGAAAGTGCTAGCGCTAGGTTTGCTTATATACAAACTTAGCAAATTGCCCTACCTACTTTCCAACAAAAGTCAATTAAAAAGAATAAGTGAAAAATGTCAAAAATAGGGAAAATAGGTCTATGCATTGTAAAAATGCTACTAATGGGATCTGACTGGAATCTGATGGTCATGCTGTCTGCAACCAGAGGATATGCATCTATTCTAAGTGTCTGGACATGTACAGTCTGCGAACAGACTTACAAAAGTGCTAGATCACTTCCTACTCTAGACTGACTTGACTGAACTGAACCCTGATCATAATGTAGCTTGTCCACGGACACATAAGGTTGGATGTGTCCCGTGACATTGCTCCCAACCATGCACCCAAACCCATCAAAAACCATGCCAATCATGAGTTATAGAAAAACTCATGATGTTCAGTCAAAAAACTCAGAAAAAACCATGGAAAACATGGGGAAACACCCTCCCATTCACAACAATAACAAAGGGCTTTCATTGCCAAACCTGAACAGTAGGCACACGCGTACAAGAGATCTCCTCTTCATGCAACTTCCATCACGAAGAAGAGAGAAGAGGGGTGAAAGTGCAAAGGTCACCACCCATGTTCATGGCCTTCTTGATGAGAGGCACGTTCTCGAATCAAGGCTCCAGGCCCTCGCGCACACACATGGGCACCTCCACTACACTACCCCCATGCACCACTGTAGACTGCAGTAACACAGACTTTCTTCTTCACAATTGAAAACCCCAAGTCACTCACGACCCCAAACTGATAAAAGTTAAGTTTTACTTCATATTTTTAAAGCACTTACTCACTCTTTGAAGTCTCGACACTTCTATGTACCAAAACAACAAAACTACCCAAACAACTGGCCCGCATGTGTAGAGACAACTGGGACACACCGCCTTTGTAGTATGTACGCTATGTACAAGAATTCTTTATTTACATCCAAGAGGTCCAAGTGCACTAGAAAACATCTCACAAAGTCTTTGGCGTGGCCTGCACCATTCCTCAAAAACACCTTACAACGTCTTCCATGGAGAGGGTACCCATAAAGGGAGAGAGCTCTTTAGTGACATATTGTATATTTTGGACCATTGATGTATTTTTAGATAGGCAGCTATTAGCCGTTAGGTCAGGCTTGATTTCTTTTTTCCTAGTTGAGAGATGCATCTCTTTTGCAAACAAGCAGCACTATGTTAGGTTGCATCACATTTCGTTCCCTTATTTTGCAGGTCCACAGTGTGAGGACATCTCAAGAAAACGCTAAGGCAGGCATTGGGCTGCTAGAGGTACTTGTATGATGGCTAGAATAAATCTACAAGTTGCAAGAACAGAGCATGGCACAAAGGCTTAGCTGCCTCCTTTTGATGCTGTAGAAATTCCTAGATATTTGAGTTAAAACGAACCACAGACAATTTTAAGCAACTCATGTAAAGTGGCCTGTGTCAGGCAGCAATGAAGATTGGGAAAGAAGAAGGATGGCAAGGATACTGGAAAGGAAATCTACCACAGGTAATTTAATAAACAACAGCCAGTCATTCCTGATTCAAGTTGTTGTAAGTTATGGTGCAATTTGATGGGTGGCAGGTTATTCGGCTTATTCCTTACAGTGCAATCCAACTTACATCATATGAGCTTTATAAGGTGAATGAGAGAGATACAATTTTCTGCTCAGTTATTATATCATTTAGTGCATGATACATATTCAGTGCTCTTCCTGTTTTCTTCTGACAGAAGCTGTTCAAAGATGAGGATAAGGAGTTGTCTGTTGTTCAACGGCTGGCAGCAGGTGCTTGTGCTGGCATGACCTCAACGTTGGTGATTCTCTTTTTCTTTCTTAATGGTTTACCATATGATCATTGTTGTATTTTTGTAGCAACGGTAAGAGATCCAATTGGTTAAATGATCTTGCATCAATCATGAGATTTTGGGAAGGTGCTTCTTTTTTTTAATGTCAGGAGCAAGGGAGCAGCTGCCCATTTGGGTGCAGCGTTGTTGAAGGGTTAGCACTTTGTTTGTTGAACCTCTAGTTTTTATCGAGGTTGCGGCTCTGTATTGGCAGTTCTTTTGTAGAAAGTCACTCTTCTTGGATTTTGTTTAGGTGCTTTTTTTGGCCCACCATGGCAAGGCTTGAGTGCCCGTGAGACCAGAACCAGTTGCAACTAATAATTATACATGATCACAAACCGTCACAAAAGGGAAGTGTCATCTCACATAAGTCTTTAGCTATAATGGAAAAAATGTTTCTGGATAACTCTGGCTCAGCCCATTATCTTCATCAGTGGGTCCTTCAATAGGGAGAGACCCCTGAGTGTTCGTGCTTTATTACTCAAATGGAGGACAATGAAGACTTGAATCTGCTGATTGTTAAAAAGTTGTAAGCAAGATCCTCATGGCTGTGGACATCTTAGTCTTGGATGTCTTATTCTGCAAATCGCAATGGCTGTGTCCAATGTTACTTCTGTGGAGGGCGTCTACATCACAGGGCAGGTCAGTGGATGGGGAAGGAGAGGAGGTGCAGCATTCCTACTGGAAAGTCTGAGAGGACCCACCGGGTTTCCATAACAGGGCCTGCTGCTCTCTGATTCTCAAGAGTCTGGCTATGATGCCTTAGTTCAAGTAAAAGGTTCTCTGCTCTCAAAGCTCATGATTTTATGCAATGGTCCAAAGCCTTCATGAAAAAGCAGTGATACCTCCCTTGGACATCATGTAACCAGTACAGTGGCTGACTTAGTCTTTGAACTTGTTTGGCATAATCTTAATTATTCCTGTAACTGAGTAGATCATCTTCAAATTCATGTGTCCACCTTTAAGCTGTATTTATGTACACACACCTCCCTAGCCCTCATTTCAAGTGTAATGGCTTCTCACAATTCCAGCAACATCAGTAACAATCTCTATGAATGTTTCTTTGTTGACCACTAGTAAACGAGGTTATAAACTGAAGTAAGTATCAAAAACCAAAGTATGTTTATTTTTCACTATGCATGACAACCTCCGAATCCGATTTGCTTGGGTCAGTACCCCAAGTACAAGCTGCTATATTGTCATGTTGATGATCAGCCCAGAATTAATCAACAAAGGGCAGATATTAGATAAAATTTCATATCAGAGGGCATGAAGCAGATGAGAAATAATGAGCTATATTTGTTGCAGCAAAAGTCACTAATGTGAATGTTTTGTAATCTCTCTTTCAAAGTGGGCAGGGACTTGACCAAGTGCTTTTCTTTACAGGTTACATATCCGCTTGATGTGTTTCGTTTGCGCTTGGCTGTAGATCCCGCTTCCAAATCTATGATTCAAGTAAATTCTGTAGATAACTCTATATCAAATTTTTTTTGGTTGCAGGCTCTGGATTGGCGTTTTGATAGCTCTTATTTTGAAAATATGTGAGTGAGCAGGTAGCAACCAATATGGTAAGGGAAGAAGGCTTCTTGTCATTTTACAGTGGCCTCGGTCCTTCGTTGCTTGGGATTGCCCCCTACATTGCTTTAAACTTCTGTGCGTTTGATTTGTAAGTTGTCTTTCCCTTCTCTTTCTATGTGGCCAACAAGGTGTTTTAGTAGTTGGATGTAAACCTTTGTGTGCTTGCTTTATTTTTTGCCAAGGAGACTCCTACTGCATAGATCATACCTTGTTTCTCTCATTATAGGAAAACCACTTGCAGGTTGATATAGTTTGTTTCAAGCCCCGTGGATCTGGCTAAAAATAGTCACTCTCTCTCTCTCTCTCATGGGCGATGACAGCTCTACGGGAAGGAGATGAACAGAAATCGAAAACGGCATCTTCATGGGCGGAACGTCTTTTTAAGACACAATAAAAGGTTGATGAAGCAGAGAAATGGATTGAGGATGCGAAGAAAGGGAAGGCCCAGATACCCGAGACCACACCTACCTCCACCATTGTTAATATGACCATTGAGGAAGAGCAGAAAAGGAAGAATCGGGCTCTGCATGTGCGGGTCACAGGAGTCAAAGACAAAGAGAATGTAGATGAAGAAGTGAAGGAACTGCTACAACGCATGGGCATCACAGAGCCTACTCACACAAGTGCATGGAGAGTGGGCAAGAAAGGAATTGATGAGAAGGGAAACGTAAAGGATAGGGCACTTATTCTACGCTTCCCGAATATAGAAATAAGGAAAGAATTTCTAAAGAAGAGGCCAACTCTTAAGAAAACCGGTATTTTCTTGGGAGATGACCTTACATTGGCACAAGTGGCACACATGCAAGAGTTGATGCCAAAGATCAGGGCAGCAAGAGAAAAGGGGAAAATCGCCTTTTATAGAGGAGGGAAAGTAGTGGTTTTGGAAAAGTGCTCAACATGACGGTGCGAGACCTATGGGGCGACGCTCCGGATAGCGGCGTGGAATTGTAATGGATCATATAGGCTAGATGTAGGTGCCTTTGAAGACAGCTTTAGGGACATAGATATAGTTTTCTACTCAGAGACACACCAGATACCGGGACAACTTATGCCACATGTGAAGGGTTAGTTATGGGAAATAGCTCGTCGACCAGACAAGAGATGTCTACGGGGTAGCCGGGGTTCAGGAGGAGTAGCAGTCTTATTTAAAGAGGAGCTGAAACCACTACTACAGATTATCAGGAAAGATGAGCAAGCAAGGTATATGTGGGTGAGAATGAGAGCCGAGACAGGTAGATTTCTATATATCGCTATATGCTACTTCCCTCCAAGTACATTAGTCTACTCCTCACCTAAAGGACAGTCCCCTTTCTCCATATTGAATAATGACATATGGGAGTTCTCTAGAGATGGAGACATCGTTCTCTTAGGAGACTTTAATGCCAGAACGGCCAACTCTCAAGCAGTGTTCTATGATACTTCTGAGGAAATGCTCAGAGAAGTGGATTTATCATAGAGAGGGCTTACTAGAAACTCACAAGATAAAGAACACACTGAATATGGGAGACATCTCATCGAGATGGCAACTATACATGGTTTGGCCATACTTAATGGTCTATAGAATTTCCCTTTATCTGGGGGATTCACATGCTTCCCGCACAGGCATGGGGCCAATACAATGGATTATGTCATGACTTCACCAAGCTTTATTTCTAGTATCGAGGACTTTAAGGTGAGACCCAAACCGGTTGGGATTGCAGTGGATCATGCTCTCCTGACCTTTTCAATCTCCTTCCAATACAATGCCTCTCAAGTACAAGGGAAGAAGACACACACAAGATATACTTTCACGCCAGAGACTGATTTAGTCTATGTGGAAAAGATCTATGATAGGATGTGGGCAGCCAAGCCGGTATATACTGTAGAGGAGATTACTTCTCAGTTAACAGAGATACTACATGGAGCAGCACAAGAGGCATACCCACATACTCAAACCTGATCAAAAGAGAGGATCTGGGAACATGCCTCAAAACAGTTGCTATGACGAGGAATGCAGAGAGACGAGAACCCAGGTCCAGAAAGAGCTTACACTTGGGATCATCACATATAAGCAGTCTTGGATTGCTCTTCGGCGTATAGTACGTCACAAGAAAAGGGCTTTCTTAGCCAAACTGGAGAAGGATTTATATCAGCTCTTCTTGAGTCAGGACTCACATGAGGCCTGGCGTTTATTTCACGAGCACTCACCGCCTCCGACGATTACTTCTCCTGAGATTTAGGGTCAATATGTAACATCATTATATATGGTATCTGGACAGCCTCCATTACCAGATCTGCTAGAGCCATGCCCTACTACTAGTACTTTCTTTACTACGGAAATGGTGAAAAAAGCCATTGATAAGATGAAGACAAGAAGAGCATATGATCATGATGGTTTAGTAGCAGAACATCTGATCCATGCAAGGGATCTACTTTCAGAAGTCCTTGCTCGTCAGTTTAATCGGGTCATGTGTGAAGGATTACCTGAATCTTGGAAATTATCTACTATCGTACCTATTTTCAAGTCAGGGGATCCTATGATACCCGGGAACTACCGTACCATTATGGTGGGTCACACATTGACCTGACTGTACGCATCCATTCTTGAACAAAAATTGAGTAGATGGGCAGAGAATGAGGGCATAAGGGCAATAGGACAAGCTGGATTAAGGAGGGGTTATTCCACATTGGATCATATTCTTACGCTCAGAGCCATTATTGAGGAAGGAAGAGCAAGCGGGAGAAGGATGTATTGTTGCTTTGTGGATTTTCGGAAAGCTTTTGATACAGTACCAAGGGCCAGAGTGATGCGCAGGATGCAAGAGTTAGGGGTCCCCAAAGAGATTATACGGGTCAGTAACTGGTTATGTACGTACTCCAGAAGGGGATTCCGATATTGTTCATTCAACCATTGGAGTAAAGCAGGGATGCCCACTGTCCCCTCTTTATTTGGTATGTACATAGATGAGGTATCAGATTATTTTGATAGAGAGGGTGACAGAGGTGCTCAAGTTGCAGGGTCATGGATCCCTTTGTTGTTGTATGTAGATGATATTGTATTGATAACAGAATCATCAGATGGAATGCAGAGGCAGCTAGATGCATTACATAAATTCGCGGAGGACAGTGGACTGTCGGTAAACTTGGGTAAAACCAAAGTTATGGTGTTTGACACCACACCGCAGTGGGTTAGGAGATCGGCACCTACATTTGCATATGGCCAGGATACAATAGAGTACACAGATGCATACACATACCTTGGTGTTGTATTTGCAGGACTGAAGTTTACTCTTAAGAAAGCAGCGGATGCTTGATTGTCTAGAGCCTCTGCGGCCTTGGGAGGGTTGGAGAGGATGTGTTCACAAGTGCAGTCTCAGGAACCACGAACAAAACTTTGGCTCTTTGATATTGTGGTGGCTTCGGCTATGCTTTATGGGGTCCAAATTTGGGGACCATCTGTGGATCAGGATAATTGGAAGTCAATGGAGAGACGTTTGGTATCTATGATTTCCCGAATGATTAGAGCCAAGCCTCCGTACCACACGCGATTACCCGAGCGGAACTAGCTGTCCCTTCGATAGAAATTGAAGCTCTTACCAGATCAGTGTCCTTTATACATGGTTTGTGGGATACAAATAATTGCCGATATACTAGACTGGCCCTCGAATCCTCTCGACAATTAGCAATGAAAGGGGGTACATCATGCTGGTATGCGCAACTGTCCTCGTGGTTTCAGAGACACGGGTTCAGCATGGAAAGATTACCCTTGTTCCAATACTCTCTTGAGGCTCCATGATTGGCAATTGCACGAACGGAGATTAATAAAATCATCCGTCAGGATCTTATACAGTTGGATACTAAGAGGACATGGGTAGACCCTACACAAGAATTGGGCACGAAGATGGCCGACTACAAAGAAAACTTCCTACAGCTATCTGAAGATGGATTTGTGATTCGCCTGAGCTACATGGATACCCACCTGTCTCATGGTTTGAGATGTGCTATTGGTCAGATTCGTACATCCTCACACCAGTTGGAAATTGAATTTGGCAGATTTAGGGGAATCCCACCTGAGAGCAGAATTTGCAAGTACTGCGGAATGGAGCCGAAGACAGAATTACACTACATATGCCATTGCACCGTATACTATGAGATACGTGGGCGTTTCCATTGCCTATTTAAAGAAGGCTTTGGACCTCTAGATAGAGTCATGCAATACCAAGATCAAAGATGCTTAGGCACAGGGATAATCTAATGAGAAGACAGAGAGCACTACAGCCTCAGAGGCAGATCACAGATTTCTTCGGATCGAGAGAAGCAGGAGTGGAAGGAGAAGCAAGAGGCCAGCAGCCAGCACAAAGGAGTACCCACATTCATACCAAAGGCACCCTCATTGATAGGGCGATTGAGGTTAGGAAATCGAGACGACCACGTCCGAGATGCAGAAGCACACTTCACGGGAGGAGACTACGACAAAGGATTAGAAGCATTCTAGCCAGACACCCAGAATGCTCCTAGAAGTTTATTTAATACTTTGTATTTAGTTTTTCACATTTATTTTCACACCTGTACACTTTTCACACTCAGTACTTTAGTACTAAGGTACCCAGACATTGTAACAGATTCACCACTTTTGTATCAGTTTGTTCTCATAGGTCATTCTTGCGTTTTGAAGACGTTAATATAACATTTCATTTCATTTCATTTTCTCTCTGACAACGGTTTTTTGACCTAGTAGACAACAGTTCACTCTTTTTACCATAACTCGCTCATTTGAACTCCGATTTAGGTGATCTATAACCTCAATTGAAGAGCACGAAGCCCTCTACGCATTGATGCAAAGACATAATTTTTTTGTGTAATGGAAGGCTTTGTTGTAACAGCATCTCAGAACTAAAAAAACTGTCAAAACTTTTCGTTTTTGTTGCCGACTTGAAGGCAATGTCAGATAAAACTCGCAAGGGTGAAAAATCCACACTCGCCATGGAGAATGATGCAAAATCTCCAAGGAATTCGGATGCTAATCCAACCACATTGTCTACAACAACGGAAGCAATGATCATGGCTTACTTGATCTTATTACAAGAAACCGTCAACAAGCAAGGTGAAGAGTTGCGCGCACTTGCAATGAAGAATGGCACTTTAAGAGTTCTCGTTGTGGAGAATGAACACCTCAAGAAGGTTCTTGAAATGCAAACAATACGCTTGATGCATCTTGAGAATGAAGTTCAAGAATGTAAACGCTCTCTTGTTGACATGAATGTATTGAAAGAGCGTTTGAGCAAAGTTGAGAGTGATCCTGTATTGAAGAGGAAACGATAGATACAATACGACATGATGTATGTGAGATGAGAAATGCATCCAAACCATGGGCTGATATATGTAAGGATAATGTGGTTTCTACATCTCCTATCACGCAAGCCGTTGTCCAAGCAAAGAATGTAGAGAATGTGGACACTCAAGAATTGCAAGAACGAAAAAAAACACTCAAAGAACATCGTCATTCGTGGAATCAAGGAGTAAAGCATGGAAACACCCCAATCTCTTGCGGTTGCTATTGATGAGTTTTTTGCTACACACTTTGGCATGTCAGGAATCATGGCTTATGGTGCACATGGAGTTGGAAACAAGGAGTCACTCGCTTGGGAGAAAGACCTATTGTATGTACCATGGCTGATGAGGTAAAGAGAAAGATCATCCTTGATAATAGTTGGATCTCCCTCAAAGGAACGGGTTGTAATGTATATGAGGATCACACTCTTATGCAACAAAATGTACGTCGCAAAGCATGTGAAGAAAGAAGCAAGAAGGTTCAGGTGTCATCTCAAGAAGAAAAGACACTTGAGGAGGATGCAAGTCCACCCAATAAATAGGGACACATGATCTATGAGACCAACTCACGCTTGCGAATAAGCTTTTGGAATTGTAACTGGTATCCATGGAATGCGGGAATTGGCATTGATGAGCTTACCAATGACTCCGATGTGATACTTGTTGTCGAAACATGGGAGCATAATACGCAACGAATTCTTGGATTTGACAAATATGATGTGCATTCTTTGATGTGGGCCAAAAATGCAAAGCAACGAAGAGGCAGAGGAGACGTAGCATGTATAACCAAAAAGGGTTTGCAAGATGTTTCCATTGTCAAAGAAGATAAGTATAAACGCTACTTATGGCTGAAAATCAGGCCACCAAATGGTCAAGTCATGTTTGTGGGTGGTTGCTACATTCCTCACTATGACTCCAACTTTTATGCTCGCTTGGATATGGATAGAGATCAACTCTTGTTGAACTAGAGGAAGAAATTGCTCATTACAAGGATCAAGGTGAAGTTATTGTTTTTGGAGACATGAATGCTCGCACAAATACGTTACAACACGACACACAACAAGTCGACATGCCGCATGTCTCAAGAAGAATGGATGACTCATATATGTATAATCGAAGTTCTAATGATGCAAAAGAACTGGATCACTATGGAAAGTCACTTCTACATATGTGCAATAGTATCGGAATGCTCATTGCAAATGGTGTATCTCTATGGCAAGGCACCGATGATTTTACATGTAGAAAGCACAATGGTGATAGCGTGATTGACTATATGTTGTCCTCGGAAGCTACTCTAGAATACATACAAAGCTACACTTGGTGAATGGAATCCGGAATCGGATTATAGGATGTTATGTATTGACCTCAAGTGTGGTAAACGGCCCGAGCATGTAGCCTCCAATCATGATGTGAATCATTTGTACCTACATTTAGACTTCAAACGAGCACTTATATATGCTGATATGGTGGACCAAATGTTAAGCATGATAGCATCAAGAGAGCCCAACATTAGAATGCAAGTGGAAAGTTTTCAAAGAAGTAATTTGCTCTTGTGCGAAGGAATGCTTTTCGGTGAAACACATGTCTTGCAAAAGGTCTAAGAAGGGTAGCACCAAGAAGAAATGGTTTGACATAGAATGTAGTCAAGCTCGAAAACACTTGCTAAGATTGGATGCAAGCAAAGACAAGGAAGTTTACTTGGAATGTTCTCACATATACCAAGCATTTGTTCAAAAGAAGAGGAGAAGGTGGGAAGTCGAAAAACAACTTCTTTTAGCACAAGAGAAAGCACATGCATGTGGCAAGTTCTGGCAAAATCTAAAAGGCAAGCGCGTTGAGAGCTTTGGTGACTTGACTCTTGAGGATATGTATATGCATTGTAAGAACCTCTATGAGCAACCCAATGTTGATAAGATGGAGTGTTGTAGCTCCCTTCCATTTATGTCTCCCTTCTTTACCATTGAAGATGTATGCTATGCGCTTGAGAAACTTGCTACTTGCAAGGCAGGGGACCTTCAAGGTGTCAAGGTTGAAATGATTAAATGGACAAGCAAGAAAATATGATATTGGATATGCAATATGTTTAACCTTGCACTTGAGCATGGCATGTCTCATGATTGGAGTGCAAATTGGATCAAACCTTTGCACAAAGGAGGAGATGTAAACAATGTGAATAACTATCGCACTGTAATGGTTGGTTCTTTGATGGAAAAGTTATTTGGATGTATAATGGAGATGAAGATAAGTGAATGGACTGAAAAGAATGGCAAACGTGTGCTTGGTCAAGCAGGTTTTCGAAAGCATCATAGCACCATTGATTATGGAAGCATCTCGATTGAAAGGAAAAAAGTTGTATTATTGCTTTGTGGATTTTAAGTAAGCTTTTGACATGGTACCGCGAGGAAATCTTTGGAGACGTATGCAAAGTCTTCAAGTACCGAGAGAATTTATGCATGCAGTCTTTCGCATCTACCAAAAAGTGAGATATCGATTACGTACGGGAGATGGAATTTCAAAATTTTTTGCAAGCACCATTGGTGTCAAACAAAGATGCCCACTTTCCCCAACCCTCTTTGGGCTACTCATTGATGAATTGGAATGCATGGTTCTTGATTTTATGCAGTGAGAAGGTATAGAAGAGGTTAAGATCGGAAATGCGGTGATCATGCTTTTGCTTTATGCCGATGATGTAGTGCTCTTGGCACATATCTTAGAAGATGCACAAAAGCTTATGAGGTCTTGGAACGCTTTTGCCTACATAGCGGGCTGATCGTGAATGGATCCAAAACCAAGGTTATGCTTGTAAAGACCCTCAATGACGGAAATCCATGCATTGTATACAACAATGAGCAACTTGAAGTGGTAGATCACTTCAAGTACCTTGGCTTTGAGGTTCTATCCAATTATAAATGGAAGGATTGTGCAATGCGTTGCTTGGAAGCTGAAAAGAGGGCTTATTATGCATTTGAGAACATGTGCAATGCTGGAGAGATCAAGTGTTGGGCTTTCAAAGAGTACCTCTTTGACACATTGGTGACACCGGTGCTTCTTTATGGAGTGGAGGTGTGGGGTGGAAGCATTGGGAAGTCTAGTTGGAAAGAGTTTGAGAATGTCCAAAAGCGTTTTCTCACCAACTTTCTCCAAGTCAATACACAAACACCCTACATGCTCGCTCTTCTTGAGTCAAGATCGCTTCCCATTGAGGTCTTGCGCATGCAAAGGGTTGTGGAGTGCATGCTTAAGACACAACGTAGCCTTTTGCTTCGACTTCCTAGAATTGCATATGAAGCAAGTCAAAAGGTCCAAAAGACATGCAAGAGCAAAATACTAAGCTCGGGGTGGATGCTTAACATCAAGAAATGGAGTGGAAGATGGGATGCATGTCATTTGGTCAAGGATGCGTCGATCGACTCCCAAGTTAATGAGGCCTTCTTACAACGTCAATGTATCACGGCTTGGGAGAAATCCGGAGGTTCTCACTTCAACCATTACACCACACACGTTGCCCCAAACTACAAATCTCTCTTCTTCTCTGAACGAGGTAACTGAACCCATCCCTACATCCTTGAGCCCATCCTGTTGAGTGCGATCTGAACCATTGCTTCCATTTGTCTTAGCTCCCATTCTCTACGCTGCGAGACAGGACGTTGGGGCATGGCGAGGAGTCTCATCGACTTTGTACCTTATGTCCTCGTCAAGTGCGAGAGAGTGAGTACCACACATTACTTGAGTGCTCAGTTTTTGACTACATTAGGTCCTCTTTTCCCCATATATTCAGACATGAGCTCTCTCTACATACCTTCCTCTCCCAACCACCATAGACTCTCTATTGTGACGCTCATTTCAACCATTTTTGAGCATCGAGAGTCACTTGTGACTTCCACTCACACCACGTGACATGTTCATTTGGTCCCATAGGTCATATTTGACCTCCGAGAACGATAGTAGAACTATCTATCTATCTCTCTCTCTCTCTCTCTCTCTCTCTCTCTCTCTCATAGGTCACTTTGGCCTTTTGAAGACGTTAATAGGTCACTTTGGCCTTTTGAAGACGTTAATATAACATTTCGTAACATTTCATTTCATTTTTCTCTCAGCTCTGCCCGCACTCATACTACCGCTACTGGCATTCTCATAGACCGAGCATTGGAGCTAGGGAGATCTAGACGCTCGCGATTGAGAAGAGGAGCTACACAACATTGACGGAGACTACAACAGAGGATTCAAGCCATACTCTCTCGACGTCCAGAGTGCAGATGAGATGGATCTCCAACCATATCTCCCCCCCTCCCCCTTCATTCTCCCTTCTTTCATTGTACTACACAATGTATTTTGTATTTTGTTTCAGTTCTTTTTGATTTCGGACATGGTATCAGATTCACTATGTTGTAACGGCTTGGTCCCATAGGTCATTTTGGCCTGTTGAAGTGGTTATTATATCATTTCATTTCATTTCTCTCTCTCTCTCTCTCTCTCTCTCTCTCTCTTTGAATATGGGAGACATCTCATGGAGATGGCAACTACACATGGTTTGGCCATACTTAATGGTCTAGAGAATTTCCCTTTATCTGGGGGATTCACATGCTTCCCGCACAGGCATGGGGCGAGTACAGTGGACTATGTCATGACTTCACCAAGCTTTATTTCTAGTATCGAGGACTTTAAGGTGGGACCCAGACCAGTTGGGATTGCAGTGGATCATGCTCTCTTGACCTTATCAATCTCCTTCCAATACAATGCCTCTCAAGTACAAAGGAAGAAGACACACACAAGATATACTTTTACGCCAGAGACTGACTCAGTCTATGTGGAAAAGATCTATAATAGGATGTGGGCAGCTGAGCCAGTATATACTGTAGCGGAGATTACTTCTCAGCTAACAGAGATACTACATGGAGCAGCACAAGAGGCATACCCACATACTCAAACCTGATCAGAAGAGAGGATCTGGGAACATGCCTCAAAACAGTTGCTATGACGAGGAATGCAGAGAGACGAGAACCCAGGTCCAGAAAGAGCTTACACTTGGGATCATCACATATAAGCAGTCTTGGATTGCTCTTCGGCGTATAGTACGTCGCAAGAAAAGGGCTTTTTTAGCCAAACTGGAGAAGGATTTATATCAGCTCTTCTTGAGTCAGGACTCACATGAGGCCTGGCGTTTATTTCACGAGCACTCACCGCCTCCGACGATTACTTCTCCTGAGATTTAGGGTCAATATGTAACATCATTATATACGGTATCTGGACAGCCTCCATTACCAGATCGGCTAGAGCCGTGCCCTGCCACTAGTACTTTCTTTACTACAGAAATGGTGGAAAAAGCCATTGATAAGATGAAGACAAGAAGAGCATATGATCATGATGGTTTAGTAGCAGAACATCTGATCCATGCAAGGGATCTACTTTCAGAAGTCCTTGCTTGTCTGTTCAATCGGGTCATGTGTGAAGGATTACGTGAATCTTGGAAATTATCTACTATCGTACCTATCTTCAAGTCAGGGGATCCTATGATACCCGGGAACTACCGTACCATTATGGTGGGTCACACATTGACCCGACTGTACGCATCCATTCTTGAACAAAAATTGAGTAGATGGGCAGAGAATGAGGGCATAAGGGCAACAGGACAAGCTGGATTCAGGAGGGGTTATTCCACTTTGGATCATATTCTTACGCTTAGAGCCATTATTGAGGAAGGAAGAGCAAGCGGGAGAAGGATGTATTGTTGCTTTGTGGATTTTCGGAAAGCTTTTGATACAGTACCAAGGGCTAGATTGATGCGCAGAATGCAAGAGTTAGGGGTCCCCAAAGAGGTTATCTGGGGGATCATGGCCTTATACGGGTCTGTAATTGGTTATGTACGTACTCCAGAAGGGGATTCCGACATTGTTCATTCCATTGTTGGAGTAAAGCAGGGATGCCCACTGTCTCCTACTTTATTTGGTATGTACATAGATGAGGTATTTGATTACATTGATAGAGAGGGTGACAGAGGTGCTCAAGTTGCAGTGTCATGGATCCCTTTGTTGTTGTATGTAGATGATATTGTATTGATAACAGAATCATCAGATGGAATGCAGAGGCAGCTAGATGCATTACATAAATTCGCGGAG
This sequence comes from Adiantum capillus-veneris, assembly GCF_014529385.1. Classification (NCBI taxonomy): domain Eukaryota; kingdom Viridiplantae; phylum Streptophyta; class Polypodiopsida; order Polypodiales; family Pteridaceae; genus Adiantum; species Adiantum capillus-veneris. Next base: position 51,730,195 of record NC_140932.1, read on the forward strand.
GACAGTGGACTGTCGGTAAACTTGGGTAAAACCAAAGTTATGGTGTTTGACACCACACCGTAGTGGGTTAGGAGATCGGCACCTACATTTGCATATGGCCAGGATACAATAGAGTACACAGATGCATACACATACCTTGGTGTTGTATTTGCAGGACTGAAGTTTACTCTTAAGAAAGCAGCGGATGCTTGATTGTCTAGAGCCTCTGCGGCCTTGGGAGGGTTGGAGAGGATGTGTTCACAAGTGCAGTCTCAGGAACCACGAACAAAACTTTGGCTCTTTGATATTGTGGTGGCTTCGGCTATGCTTTATGGGGTCCAAATTTGGGGACCATCTGTGGATCAGGATAATTGGAAGTCAATGGAGAGACGTTTGGTATCTATGATTTCCCGAATGATTAGAGCCAAGCCTCCGTACCACACGCGATTACCCGAGCGGAACTAGATGTCCCTTCGATAGAAATTGAAGCTCTTACCAGATCAGTGTCCTTTATACATGGTTTGTGGGATACAAATAATTGCCGATATACTAGACTGGCCCTCGAATCCTCTCGACAATTAGCAATGAAAGGGGGTACATCATGCTGGTATGCGCAACTGTCCTCGTGGTTTCAGAGACACGGGTTCAGCATGGAAAGATTACCCTTGTTCCAATACTCTCTTGAGGCTCCATGATTGGCAATTGCATGAACGGAGATTAATAAAATCATCCGTCAGGATCTTATACAGTTGGATACTAAGAGGACATGGGTAGACCCTACACAAGAATTGGGCACGAAGATGGCCGACTACAAAGAAAACTTCCTACAGCTATCTGAAGATGGATTTGTGATTCGCCTGAGCTACATGGATACCCACCTGTCTCATGGTTTGAGATGTGCTATTGGTCAGATTCGTACATCCTCACACCAGTTGGAAATTGAATTTGGCAGATTTAGGGGAATCCCACCTGAGAGCAGAATTTGCAAGGTATGCGGAATGGAGCTGGGGACAGAATTACACTACATATGTCATTGCACCGTATACTATGAGATACGTGGGCGTTTCCATTGCCTATTTAAAGAAGGCTTTGGACCTCTAGATAGAGTCATGCAATACCAAGATCAAAGGTGCTTAGGCTTGTACCTACTGGAACTACATCGGCACAGGGATAATCTAATGAGAAGACAAAGAGCACTATAGCCTCAGAGGCAGATCACAGATTTCGTCGGATCGAGAGAAGCAGGAATGGAAGGAGAAGCACATTCATACCAAAGGCACCCTCATTGACAGGGCGATTGAGCTTAGGAAATCGAGACGACCACGTCCGAGATGCAGAAGCACACTTCACCGGAGGAGACTACAACAAAGGATTAGAAGCATTCTAGCCAGACACCCAGAATGCTCCTAAGAAGTTTATATGTATTTAGTTTTTCGCATTTATTTTCACACTGTCACACTTTTCAGACATTGTAACAGATTCACCACTTTTGTATCAGTTTGGTCTCATAGGTCACTCTGGGCTTTGGAAGACGTTAATACAACATTTTTCATTTCATTTCTCTCTCTCTCTCTCTCTCTCTCTCTCTCTCTCTCTCTCTCTCTCTCTCTCTCTCTCTCTCTCTCTCTCTAGAAGTGCGAACCCTAGGCCTAACCTACCTGTGCAGCCTGTCTCCCCCTGGGCGAGGGCGGCGTTGTGGGGGGATGTTATTTCACAAGCTCTGCCCTCAGCCAAGCTCAAAACTCTCGTGCGCTACCTGTCTCTCACAGTTTGCACAGGTGGACAATCTGTAGACTATGTCTCTCGCTGTTTGCACAGACGACCTCTCCCCATTTTAATCACCTTAAGCCTCAAGCCTTTAATCTTGCCACGTCGAGGCTTTGAGCCTTTTACCAGTTCAACAGCGTCAAGCTTAATAAGCGAAGTTGCGCAGAGTCAAGCTTAATAAGAAAAATTTCAGCCTTTGATCCCACCTGTCTAAGCTTTCGACTTCAAACAGTTTAGAGTTTCAAGTAAGCTTGGCGTTCTCAAGTCCTGCCTTTGAGAAGGTTTTACGAGTGGCCCCGATGTCCTCCTTCGGCACCCCCGTTTGAGGCAAGAGCGTTCTTGTGGTGGCGTCGGCACCAAGGAAGGACCCGACTCTGTCCGCCAAGAAGCAAGGATTAGAGCCCTCGAAGCTAAGATCCAAGAACTCATCGAGGAGAATGAGGGACTCAAACAACGGTTATGAAAACTTGAAGCCACTAAGGAGGTAGAGAGCCAAGCTCTACTCGCAAAAGCCCACGAAGTCGAAGCCTCCCTCACCGAGATTGTCATGGTGGCCCAAAAGGAATCCCATGAAGCAATATACAAGAAGATTGACAACAAGATACAGACGGTCGTACAAGAATGCCAATTACAAGAATCTTTTGGCCTCAAGGTCAGGATTGGGGACCTCCACCCACCATGGTGCACCAATGCGGATACTTGATGAGGAAGCCATCACCAAGCTCAATGACATTCTTCAACATGTCCACATTAAGCCTGGAACTATCTCTTGGATCAAAGACACACATAGGCATGTACCGTCCGAGCATTGCATACTCACTTTCAAGGACAAAGACGAACGGGTGAAGCTGCTACGTTGATCTCGACTTCTCAAGGGAAAAAAGTTTTGGATCGAAGAGGAACTAACTACAAATCAACTCAAGAATAAAGCAAGCAAGCTGAAGAAGATGCATGAAGCACGCAAGAAAGGTAAAGGGGCAGTCTATCGAGGGGGCAAAGCTGTCATCCAGGAGTTTCGAACTTCTAAATTGGCCTCCCCTTAGCTGACCCCCCTTAGGTTTTTGTTCTTTCCTTTATCTTTTCTTCTTGATGGACCCTCAGTCCTTAACTGGTATGTATCGATCTTCCTTACTTACAAGGAACGGTTGTAATGTTTTGCTCTGGTCCCCACCTCTTCCAGATCTGCTAGAGCCATGCCCATACACATGTGCTTTCTTTACCGCTGAGATGGTAAAGAAAGCCATTGATAGGATGAAGACTAGGAGAGCATATGATCACGATGGCCTGGTAGCAGAGCATTTTCTACATGCCAAAGATTTGTTTGTAGAGCTTCTAGCAGTGATGTTTAACCGTGCCATGTGTGAGGGCCTACATGATACTTGGAGTTTGTCCATGATTGTATCTATCTTTAAGTCAGGGGATCCTATGGAGCCTGGGATCTACCCCACTATCATGATCGGACACACATTGGCACGGTTGTACGCATCCATCCTTGAGTAGCGGTTGAGTAGATAGGCAGAGAGAGAGGGTGTACGGGCAACAAGACATGTGGGTTTCAGGAGAGGTTTCTCTACTCTTGATCATATCCTGACACTCAGAGCCATTATTGAGGAGGGAAGATCAAGTGGAAGACGGCTCTATTGTTGCTTTGTGGACATCCGCAAAGCCTTTGATACACTGCCTAGAGCTAGATTGATGCGCAGATTGCAAGAGATGGGGGTTCCAAAAGAGTTAATTTGGGGGATCATGGCTCTATACAAGTCAGTAGTGGGACATGTACGCACTCCAGAGGGGATTTCTGATTTGGTTCACTCCACTATTGGGGTGAAACAAGGCTACCAGCTATCTCCTACACTATTTGGCATGTATGTGGATGAGGTGGCAGCATCATTTAGATGCTTTGTACACATTTGCCCACGATAGTGGATTGTTTGTTTACTTGGGAAAAACCAAGGTTATGGTGTTTAACACCATAACCTTGGTTTTTCCCAAGTTAACACCACAGTGGGTCAGGAGGTCAACACCTACTTTTACATATGGCTTGGAGACGGTGGAGTATACAGATGCATACACCTATCTTGGGGTAGTCTTTAGTGGACCGGCATTTTCATTGAGGAGAGCAGTGACGGGAGCAAAGCGAACCTCGAACCCCGACGGCCTCTAAAACACCGGGGACCAAATGGCGCGCCTCGAGCCTGTCATGGTAAAGGAAACATGGGGGCACCACCTAGCTTCAACGGCTAGGACGCAAACAACACACCACCATAACAAAGTTTTTATCCAAGAGAGATGGATGCTTGGGAGTAATGATGAAGAGGAAAGAGAATGAGATCAAGTGAGAGAGAGAGAGAGAGAGAGAGAGAGAGAGAGAGAGAGAGAGAGAGAGAGAGAGAGAGAGAGAGAGTGAAGGAGGGGGTATAGCGGCTTAGTACTTAAGCACCACAAAAGGATGGCGAATCCGCACACCCTTCACACATACACAAGCTCACTCCAAACACAAGACTAGGTGGCGATTCCGCACACCTCACATGGGCAAAACATTGCAAGAAAACATACTCACAAAACCTCAAGCTTTATTTAGCGAATAAGGCGATGAAATGGGGAGCATAGGGTAGGGGAATGAGAAGGGAGAGCGTGGTAGAGCACATGGAGGATAGGTGGGAGTTGATGGCGAAGACTCGCACGAGGGTTATGGCCATCATCCTTCATTTAGTTTCCCTTCATCTTCCATAGCCCAAGGGTGTAGAGGTCATGCTCAAGACGAGCATGGTGATTGCGATGATGGTGATGGTGTGGGTGTGTGTGTGTGTGCACTAGGCACACACAGTGCATAGTGTATACACTCTTTGGTGATGGTGTGTGTCCTTAGTGTGATGGTGACCCCTTTTTATATAGGGGAGGAGGGGGTAGAAATTCTAGAATTTAGAAATGAAGAAATCATTATCTACATAGGCCATGTGACTGTGGGCCCCACTTGTCTGCCTGTGTGTATATGTGCCAGAACAGCAGTCTCATGAGAGAGAGACTAAGAGAGAGAGATGGGTTGATGAAAAAAAGTGAGAGGTGATACGGAGAATAAAGTAATTACAAGAGGGGAGAGAGGGGAGTGTGTTCAGAGGTGAATCTGTGTGCAGATGTGTGTGAACACAAGAAAAATCAGGTAACCACCGGGTGGGGATGGGTTTGTGGGCACCTTTTTTAGTGAAACTGAGTGTGTGTGTGAGTGTGGGGGAGGTTATTTAGCTACAAGACAAGAGACATGGCGCCTTTTAGAGAGAGAGGGGGGTATTTGGGTCATGGGATATGATAGGAGAGAGAAAGAGGGGGTGGGGTATACTATTTTGGAAGATAGGGTAAGCTGAATGTGAGATAGGGTGCATTATTGGTGAGTTATAATGCATTATTGGTGAGAGGTGGGGTAGCTTGAGGGGAGAGAGAAAGGAGAAAGGACAAGGGGAAGAGAGAGAGGGTTGACCTTTTGAGTGGAGGAGAGGAAAAGAGACACCCGGCGGGGCAACAGTGAAGAAAAAGGAGGCAAGGTGGAGATGGGCTACCCCGCAGGCATAAGGTGGCCTATTTTACCTTTTTTATATATTTACATAATCATACTTTATTTTTTTCTTACTTTTTCCAATGCCTTTTATCACTCCCTCCCTAAGAGGGGGTTTTCATGGGGTGGGGACGAGAGAAGAGGGGTATGGGAGCTTGGCTTGTGAAAAGCCCCCATCATTAGCCCTCCCCTTTTGGCTAGAGGCATTCATGTCTTTAGCTCATCTGTTTGATCATTATCGTCGGAGGTGGCGGCTGATAGTGTGTCCTCATCTGGAATGTCAATTGGTGGAGCCTGGTCAAATCGAAGAAAATAAGGTTTAAGTCGCCAACCATTTACCCTGGTTTTATGAAGTTTTCCATCAGCCTCCATAAGCTGGTAGCTTCCATTGGCATACTTTTTCCTGATGATGAAAGGGCCTTCCCATCGGAGCAGGAGTTTCTTATCCTTGCGCTTGTCGAAGCGAATGTCGTAGCGGAGCACCAACATTCCTTTCTTCGATTCTTTTTTCCGGAGATGCTCGTTAAAGCTAAGCCGTCTATGCTCTTCTTGTGTTGCATAATAATTTATTGCTTCTTCTCTGTCCAGCTGCAGTCTTTCCAAGTTGATGATGTGATCTCTCAAATGCATGTTGGGTTGTTGAAGTTGGCTTGCCATTACTCTGAGACTTTGTAGTTGCACTTCAATGGGCAAGATTGCTTCCTTATCAAATACTAGATGATACGGTGTGAATCCCAAGGATGTATGAAATGAAGTTCTGTAGGTTCATAAAGCTGGTAGTAGATACTTATCTCAGTCTTTGGGATGATTGTTTACCTGCTTGGTAATAATTTTAGAAACCATTGCATTTACCTTTTTAACTAGGCCATTACATTGAGGGTAATATGGTGAAGAGTGCCTCCTTGTAATGCCCAATTTTTGCATTAATTCTCCTACCAAGTCTGCTCTGAAACCTGGCCCTGTATCAGAGATGATCTCTAAAGGTGTGCCAAACCTACAGCATATGTGCTCGTAGATAAATTTAGCTACCTCTACCGCTGTGATTCTAGTGGTGGCTGTAGCCTCTGCCCATCTAGTCATGTAGTCCACCCCCATGGTAATGTAGAATTTTCCTGAGTTGGCCCTAGGTAATGGCCCAATGGCATCGATACCCCATTTTTCAAATGGGCCATATGAGAGAATAGGTGTCTGTGGTTCAGGCATAAGTGACCTAGTGCCGGCCTTTTGATACAACTTACACGTTTTGCACCAATGGTGTACATCACGGTTGAGGCTAGGCCATATGAAGCCTGCCTGCAAGATTTTCCTACTTGTTATGTCTAGGGCAAAGTGACCACCACAAACCCCGTCGTGACAGCTAGCAATTACTCCCGTGATTTCGTGAGAGAGAGGGACCTTCCTGAGTATTTGATCCTTACCCTTACAGTACAAACCATCATTGATGAGTCGATACCTTGTGGCCTTCCGCGTCAGCCATTGCTTCTGTCCCTTTGTTAAATCTGATGGGCATTCCCCTGTTTCCAAAAAATGCATGATGTTAGGCAAGGCATCACTGCCTTGAAATAGAGGGAGCTTTAGTTTTATTGCTCCAACCACCACTTCCTGTAGTCTTTCACTTGCTAGGGCATCTGCTTCTTGGTTTTGAGCGCTTGGGATATGGCGTGTTTGAACTTCTTCAAACTTACCCAACAAGGTTTTTACACCACTTAAGTGAGTCCTTAAACTAGGATTCTTGTATGTCCATGCTCCATTTACTTGCCTTACCAGAAGTAGAGCATCCCCAAATACATTAAGGCGTTGTACACCTTGCGAGACGCACCATTGTAGACCCTTGGTTAGTGCTGCATACTCAGCTTCATTGTTAGAATGTGAATCTAACAATTGGCCCAACGAAAATACCTTTGTCTCTTTGTCATCAAAGACCACTATGCCTGCAGCTGCTTTGTCGGACGCTCGCTTGTAGGCTCCATCAAAGTAGAGAGAGTATGCTCCTTCTACCATCGGTGGTACTGGAGGTAATCGGACTTCTCCTTCCTTAGATTGCTTCTCCTTCCTTTCAAAGACTTGGTAGGTCATGAGTCCCCCCAAACTTGCCCTTGTCGTGCTTTCTACCTGTACCGTGTAGTCAAACTCTTGCAAACGAACTAGCCATTTAGTAATTCTAGCAGACACATCCATGTGTTGTACAACATAGGGAAATATTTCATCCGTGGTTAGAATCACAAATTGCTTAGGCAGCAAATATGACCTAAACTTTGTAGTTGCAAATCTAAGAGCTAGGACTAAGTGTTCCACATGGGTGAAACCTTTCTCTCCTGCTGTCATCATTCGACTAGAGAAGTAGATTGTCCTCATGAAAGATGTCGTCGTATCCTTTTGGAGTAGCACAACCCCCAATGAGTCATCACCAACACTTGAGGTGACAGAATTTTTCATCCCACTTAGGTGGTGAGATAGTTGGCAGTGTGGCTAAGACCTTTACCTTGTTGTAGTGATGTTCGCTTTCCTCGTCCCAAGTGAAAGTTGATCTTTGAGTGAGTTGTTGCAGTGGTACAACAAGTTGTGATATTAGATGTATGAATCTACTTAAGTATCTCACCTTCTGTAGAAAAGAGACCAGTTGACGTGCGGTCGTTGGTGAAGGTAGGGCTATGAGTGCGGACACCTTACTTGGGTCGGCGTTGATACCTTTTGCTGAAATTTCATGGCCTAGTAGAATGACTTTACTCTCCCCAATGTGGCATTTATCCACATTTAATTGCCCACCTAGGCTCTGCAACCTGGCCAAACCTTCAGTTACCTTTTCTAAATGTGAAATACGGGAGCTATATATATAAAAATCATCAATGAACACTCTTATGGATGTTCCAAAGAACGGTTGAAAAACATATGTGACATATCTTTGGAATGTGGCAGGTGCATTTGTGAGACCAAATGGCATAACCCTGTATGCAAAACAACCCCATGGCGTGATAAAAGTGGTTTTTAGCTGATCTTCCAAGGCTATGCGTATTTGAAAGTATCCAGAATAACCATCACAGACGATATAGTATTCAAAACCCTCTACTTCATTCAGAATTTCATCCAAGAAAGGGAGAGGAAAGTGGTCTCTCTTTGTAGCTGCATTTAGTGGTTTGTAGCATAGTTACCGGGGAACGCGTTCCGTAGGCCCTAGAAGGCCGGAACGCCGTTCCCTTCCTCTCTGCCAAGCTGGAACGCCTCGGAACGTTTTGCCGTTCCGGGTGACCACCTGGTACCGGAACGACTGGCCGGAACGGCCTCGGAACGCCCAACTCTCAAAAATGGGAAGAAATAGACAGTTTTTTGCAAATTTGCAATGAACTTTAGGTGTTTTTTTAGTGTGCAAGGACTCAAAAATTAAAATGCATCCCCTCACACCCATTCCCTTCTCAAGCATTATTTGGGTGTTTTTTATGCCTCTCGTTCCGCGCCGTTCCTGTTCCGGACCCCTAGCCGTTCCCCCGTTCCGCGAGGGTCCCCGTCGCCGTTCCCGTTTTGCGTTCCGGGTAACTCTGGTTTGTAGTCAACACAGACCCTCCACTTACCATTCTTTTTAGGCGTCACCACTACGGGTGACACCCATTCTGAGTTTTCTACAGGATAGATGAATCCCGCCTCCAGCAGTTTCCTTACCTCGGTCAAGAGTGCCTTTTCTTGTATGACTCCCCAGTCGTCGTAGCTTTTGCACAACTGGTTTTACCCCTTTCTTCAGCTTAATATGACGTTCCACCACTGTAATGCCTGTGATTCTTTCATAGTTGTCAATGAACAGGTTAGGAAATCCCATCAACATTTGCAAAAAACTATCTTTCTCCTCAAGTGTTAATTCCGTAGACAACATACCCTTCAACCTACTTCCTCCTAGGCCAGGTGATTTGCTCTCCTCTTCATTGGGTTGCCCTTTTGGTGATGGATCACCAGTTGTGCTTACCCTTTGTGGATCCTTCATAATGATACCCATCACATCAATGGAACTGTCACTTTCGTCGGTGGATGTGGTCTCTTCCTCAGAACTGGAAGATTCGCTAGTGGTTTCATCTGTCGATGTTTCTAGATTCATTTGCTTCTGCTTGCCAATCCTCATGTCGTAGTAGATTGTCTCCCCTTTCTTACCGGTCATGCATAGAAGGCCAGTACCCCAGTCATGTTTTGCCTTCATGGCCATCAACCATGGCCTTCCCAAAATTAGTGGATAGCCCTCCCCCTTAGTAGGCATTACAAAAACATCTACCTCTACCTCAGTGTTGAAAGCTTTGATTTTCACGGCACTTACCACACCCACACACTTTACTTTTGCGTTGTTTGCCATCTTTGCCTTGCATGGAGAAGGCCTGTCAACCTCGAGCCCTAATCGAAGCATCATAGCTTCGCTCATTACACAGATTTGTGCACCTCCATCAATGTAGGTGTTTCCAACCCTCTTTCCTTTTATGTTTACGTCGACAATTGGAAGGATGTCATCCATGTTGCATCCCGAAATTGCTCCGGCTACCTTTGTTTTGGAGCGTCTTGTACTTACCATTTTAGACCATTGTCGCCTTACTTTAGGTACAAGATGTAGCAGCTGTGGCCATGTAATCTTCGGTCCTTGCTCTGCCACATCCAATGTTAGATCATAGGGCTTAGAACTTTCCCCTAGCTGGAAGTCGGTGATGCCCAATTTCCGTCGTGGCCTGGATGTCCTGGATGCTTCTCTCATCATCTGATTGTGTAGCCTTCTCCCTCCTAGCTCTTTTCACAGTCATGGCCTCAAGTGGTTCTAAAAAGGTTACCTTCTCCTTACCCTTGTCCCTCTCCTTTGCTCTGGATGGATCCACTACTACGGCTTTTCTTTTCTCTTCTAGTCTTATGATGTTTACAGGGCGATCAGGTGGTGGGGCTGGTGGAAGAGGTGGAATGGATGCTTGTAGTGGTGTCTGGGGTGGACGTAGAATTTGTGTTGGTGGGGTTGGTGCTCGGGGTGGGGGTGTTCTTTCTCTAGGGGGTGACAATTGGTTCCTCCTACCTCCTCTATGAGATCTGGTAAAGTCATCTTAGATATCTTTGGCTCCTTAGGAATAGGCTTAGGGTCATTGGCTGATGCTCAGATGCTTGCGAGCTAGTAGATTTAGGCTCAACGGACACTCTTTCTCCTTGAATCATTAAATTATCCTCCTATTGGATTGCATTGGTGGTGACTACTTCCCAAGTGGTGATACCTCTAATGACTAGGCCATTGTAGATATCCTCATGTCGTAATCCTCTAATGAATCTATCATGCAATTGGTTATTATTGAAGCGCTCATTTGGATTACAATGAGAATTCAAATGCTTCAAGCGACTAATAAAGTCTCTCACCGACTCTCCTTCCTCTCGTTGGGCTTTCTGGATCTGAGAGGCTACACTCCAAAGCACTCCCTCTTGTATGTATTCTTTCAAGAACAATCTCCTGAGAGTAGGGTAAATTGTTTTTTCTTCCACCCTTAGGGTTCTATACCAATCCCTAGCCTTCCCACTGAAGGTCAGGCTTAAAGAATTACTCTTATGTAGGTCATTCCGAACCCCGACGGCCTCTAAAACATCAGGGACCGACTGGCGCGCCTCGAGCTTGTCATGGTAAAGCAAACAGGGGGGCACCACCTAGCTTCAGCGGCTAGGACGCAAACAACACACCTCCATAACAAAGTTTTCATCCAAGAGAGATGGATGCTTGGGAGTAATGATGAAGAGGAAAGGGAATGAGATTAAGTGAGAGAGAGAGAGAGAGAGAGAGAGAGAGAGAGAGAGAGAGAGAGAGAGAGAGAGAGAGAGAGAGAGAGAGTGAGGGAGGGGGTATAGCGGCTTAGTACTTAGGCACCACAAAAGGATGGCGAATCCGCACACCCTTCACACATACACAAGCTCACTCCAAACACAAGACTAGGTGGCGATTCCGCACACCTCATATGGGCAAAACATTGCAAGAAAACATACTCGCAAAATCTCAAGCTTTATTTAGAGAATAAGGTGATGAAATGGGGAGCATAGGGTAGGGGAATGAGAAGGGAGAGCGTGGTAGAGCACATGGAGGATAGGTGGGAGTTGATGGCGAAGACTCGCACGAGGGTTATGGCCATCATCCTTCATTTAGTTTCCCTTTATCTTCCATAGCCCAAGGGTGTAGAGGTCATGCTCAAGACGAGCATGGTGATTGCGGTGATGGTGATGGTGTGGGTGTGTGTGTGTGTGCGCACTAGGCACACACAGTGCATAGTGTACTCTTTGGTGATGGTGTGTGTCCTAAGTGTGATGGTGACCCCTCTTTATATAGGGGAGGAGGGGGGAGAAATTCTAGAATTTAGAAATGAAGAAATCATTATCTACATAGGCCATGTGACTGTGGGCCCCACTTGTCTGCCTGTGTGTATATGTGCCAGAACAGCAGTCTCATGAGAGAGAGACTAAGAGAGAGAGACTAAGAGAGAGAGATGGGTTGATGAAAAAAAGTGAGAGGTGACATGGAGAATAAAGTAATTACAAGAGGGGAGAGAGGGGAGTGTGTTCAGAGGTGAATCTGTGTGCAGATGTGTGTGAACACAAGAAAAATCAGGTAACCACCGGGTGGGGATGGGTTTGTGGGCACCTTTTTCAGTGAAACTGAGTGTGTGTGTGAGTGTGGGGGAGGTTATTTAGCTACAAGACAAGAGACATGGTGCCCTTTAGAGAGAGAGGGGGGTATTTGGGTCATGGGATATGATAGGAGAGAGAAAGAGGGGGTGGGGTATACTATTTTGGAAGATAGGGTAAGCTGAATGTGAGTTAGGGTGCATTATTGGTGAGAGGTGGGGTAGCTTGAGGGGAGAGAGAAAGGAGAAAGGACAAGGGGAAGAGAGAGGGGGTTGACCTTTTGAGTGGAGGAGAGGAAAAGGGACACCCGGCGGGGCAACAGTGAAGAAAAAGGAGGCAAGGTGGGGATGGGCTACCCCGTAGGCATGAGGTGGCCTATTTTACCTTTCTTATATATTTACATAATCATACTTTATTTTTTTCTTACTTTTTCCAATGCCATTTATCACTCCCTCCCTAAGAAGGGGTTTTCATGGGGTGGGGACGAGAGAAGAGGGGTATGGGAGCTTGGCTTGTGAAAATCTCGCATCAGCAGCAGAGACTAGATTGAGGAGAGCTTATGCAGCCTTGGGAGGTTTGGAGAAGATGTGTTTGCATGGTTCAATTTTAGGAACCTTGAATAAATCTGTGGCTTTTTTAACTCTATTGGCTTCAGCTATGCTCTATGGGGTTCAGATTTGGGGCCCTCAGTGGACCACCAAGGCAGATTTGGTAGCACTAATGGATGGAGAGGCCTCTAGTCTCTATGGTCTCTCAGATGATTCGGGCTAAGGCCTCAGTGCCGCTTGAGATTATTTGGGCTGAGCTAGCTGCCCCTCCTCTCTCTCGTAGTTGAGGCCCTTACTAAATCAGTCTCCTTCATGCATAACGGATGGGACCTTCCCAGAGACATATGCTCGGCTAGCACTTGAGTCATCCCAACAGCTAGCGCTACAAGGGGACACAACATGTTGGTATGGGCAGATGAGATCATGGTTTCAGTCACACGGCTTCAGCATGGATAGACTGCCTCCATTCCAATACTCCTTGGATGCTCTCACACGGATGGAGACCACTAGACTTATACGTCAGGATTTGATTCAACTAGATACCAGAAGCACATGGATACAATTGGCACAAGAGTTGGGCACGAAGATGGCTTTCTATAGAGAGCATCTCCTCCAACAACCAGGGGATGGATATGTGATCAGACCGGCCTATATGGAGACTCATTTATCCTATGGGATATGATGTGCTATTGGTTAGATGCGCACATCATCGCATCAGCTAGAGATTGAGACTGGCAGATTTAGGAGAGTACTAGCAAAAGCCAGGATATGCCAATTATGTCATATGGAACCAGAGACGAAGTTACATCACACTTGTCATTGTCCGGTATACTACGAGATACGAGGCCGCTTTCATTGTCTGTTCAAAGAGGGCTTTGGACCGTTGGCTAGAGTCATGAGATATCAGGATCAGAGATGCCTCAGGTTGTTTTTGCTAGAGCTGCTCAAACACATGGAAAGTCTTTTGAGGAGACCAGGTAGTGGGAGACATTCACAGAGGGAGATCACCAACTTCTTTAGAGTAGGGACTCAACAACCGGATGAGCCTGCTTCGCAGCAAACTTGAGAGCCCACTTCTATCAGGGGTATATTAGTGGATAGAGCCACTGGGCTTGGAGAGCTAGATGCCCACGTCTACGGGGGCAACGGCATCGACGGAGGCTCCACCAAAGAATCATGACTATTCTAGCACGACATGTGAGATGCCCATTACGATTATTTATAGAGGCGGACATTGACAAAGCTCTTCAGCGACCGATGAAATTCTTTCTCGGACGCTGCCCGATGCCAGGCATCCTTGGTCATGGATGACGATGATGATGATTTTCAAGCTAATGATTTGAGTCTTTTAGTTTTAGTCTTTCACTTTACCTCCTTTTATTTTTGTATTTTTGTACCCAGACATTGGATTAGATCCACAAGGATTGTATCAGTTTGTTCTCATAGGTTATACTGGCCTTTTGAAGACGTTTAATATAACATTTCATTTCATTTAATTTCTCTTCAAATAAGTGTATGAGCTTTCGACGGAGGTGCTTGAGCTTCCTTGAAATCACCTTGACGAAGGATCGAGAAATGAAGCTAGGGTTTTTCACATGGCAAACTAGGGATTTATTTGTGAAATTGGAGGGAAAGCTACATGTAAACATGAAGCACACAAGAGTTATGAGTTGTTTTTGACCTTGTGTATGAGTGGAGCTTCAATGACCGAATTGAAGGTGTTTTACTTTGTTTTTCTCTGCTGTTTGTTATCAATTATGGCTTGAGCTCTCACAATCAAAGTCGCGATGCCTTCCGAGATGTACCGCAAACATCTCGACAATGCTGTATTATAGAGATCACTCCATGACTATTATAGAGGATGGGTGGCCACGGTGACACATATATGCCACATAATGCGAGAGTGGAGATTGGACAGCTCAAGGTTTCACCTCTCAGACTAGAGTTTGAGGCAGATTGACAGTGACCAGAGAATTTGTAGGGTATATAGACGTGGGGTGGACGGCTAGGAACACTATGCATACAGGGAGGGGCACTGTGTGTGCAGATGGCTAGTGTATGCGAGCATACTAGACCGATAGACAACCCTTTTCACATGACAACCCACACTTGAGTACTATTGCGGTCGAGAGATCAAAAACAGCTGGGTCGCTTCTTTCTAGAGATTCAGAGGGAGACTCTCCTCTAGTCACCCGTGCACTCCTCTAGTCACCAACCTGTGCACCCAAGCGGAGGACAATAGTCACAAATCACGGGGAGAGGGATCACAGCTTTGACTATGACATGAGTAGACCAGATAGAGGGAGATAAAGTGGGCTTTTTGAAACCTTGTTGCTATGCTGTGGGGACTCCTCACCCCCTACCCACCTATCCATGCCATACAACCCCAGTTTGGTACCAGATGGAGCCACCTAGTGTAGCTTGTTTATTTTCGGCAATTTTGCCCTTTTTTCTGGACATGCAGAGACGCATACATGTACATTTCTTTATATCATGGGCCGAATTTGGCCTTTAGAAGACGTTAAGAAAGCTTGCTTTCTTTCTTTCTTTCTTTTTTTCCCTCTCTAAGTCCATTGCTGCACCTTTCTAAGGAGACTGATAATGTCTACACTTTGGAGAGCTTTGGACTCCTAGCAGAGGTGGAGCGCCATTCACCTTTGAAAGAGCTTACATAGTTGCTTACTGTCGCTATTCATGCAACATTGCCTAGTGTTAAGCATTGATGTGTTGACGGGACTTCTAACATGCTAGTTGGTCACATAGACGGGAGTCAGAGTATAGTGCATGGGGCAAAGCTTGGAATGTACGAATCTACAGATTTTCGATGTATGGCATCAATGGGGTTTTGTTATAGAGCAGGGCAGTCCTCCATTCCCTCACTATGATTGCGATGCAGTGAGCTCCATTTTTTGTGGATTGATCGCTTTTATGTATGTAATTTGCTGTCTGCTACAGCCAGCTACAGCCAGCTACACTGGTATCTTGGCCAGCTCTACTACATCCTGATTACCTTCGTCTTAAATGAGAAAGGGATGAGAGAAGAATTTGGCACAACTGTGGAGGAGACTTAGACGGCCAGTCACCTTAGTTACGGTACGCTATTCAAGAAGCTCTCTGACCTTGTGGGGCTGATCCTTTTGTTTCAGAAGGTGGCGGTAGCTCACTTACCAAAGTTCAGGGTGTGCTTAGTTGAGGTGTCTCTTCCTTACAATATCTTCAAGAGCACCTTCCATTTGGCCCATGACTTGAGGCACGACCCCACCGACCTGATGTGAGCTTGAGAAATGGAAACTTGACTTGATCTTCTATAGACAGGTTGCTCAGGGAATCCAGCTGGAGGATAGAGCCATGAGTGCCATTCGCATGCTTGGGTGTGCCATCTTGGGCATGCAAAGCTTGCTGACGTTCAAGAGGTGGCCACAGACTTCTACCTTAGATCTTATGTTGGAAGGACCACCTTTTGAGAGCAGAGATGCTTGTTGTGATGAGGGTGGGGCTCGCTGGTTGAAATGCGAGCTAATCTGGAGTGCCCTTTCTTTGATGACCTCTTTGGGGCACTGAGGGCCATTCCTCGTGGATGCATGCTTATTGGTACTTGAAGGTAAAATTCCAGGCTGTTCGTGCAGATTTCTGATTAATTTTTTCTTAAAGAAGATGATCACTAGAGGGGGACTCAATTCCAGTGGTTTCTGTTCATTGGAGCCAAGCTATTCCTGTTTCTTAGCTTTGTCTAAATGGTGAGAGGCATATTTCCTCTCTTATTGCAGAGAATGCCGTGTGTGTAATAAATAACACACTGGCATTTCTTGCTGCATGATGCATTTTTTCTAATCAGACTTCATCATTGAAGTGTTTTGTAGCATATTATTGAGCTATTTCAAACATTAGATGCAGTTCTCTGCTACACACTTAGAGATGATAGCCTTGATGGACACTGGTTAATGAACATTGAGGTGGTAGTCATCTTCCTCTTCATATGAATACTTTTGATGGGCTTTCACAAAATAGAAAAAGTTTGTGGGAGATGGCAAACTGCTTCTTATTGCTCTAAAGTTCTTTATTATGATGATCTCACGTGACAAAATAGCAAAGATCAGTGTTTTCTTACGATGATAGAGGATTGCTATGCCTACTTGTGGTTGTTGGCCAATCCCTTTTATAGTACTACTCTTTGACTATGGCAGCACCCCTCTTCATTTCTTTCTTTCAAGCACCTCTTAATTTTTCTGAGCCGGATTTCGGCCCGTGAGACAAAATCTTAGATACAGTGTTTGTTTCTTCTGAATAAATAAGAGTGACTAAACCAGTTGCCAGCGACATACACAGATTATGCTCTCTTCTATAAACAAAGGAGATTTTCTGCTTTTGGATTGTGAGTGTAAAGAGGAACCATTATTAAATTATCCTTGGGTTGTGAAAATAGTTTTACTACTTTTTCATAGTCCCTCTGGCAGTCACGTTTGGATTTCCATCATATAAAGGATTTGTAGTTGATTATTATCGACATATGCTTTATCTCTCCTTTGAGGACAAATGTGGAGGTGGTTAACCACTTCTCTAAGCACAAACAAAGATCGTTCGTTACCAGTCCTCGTACCACAACTGGAGCTACTTTTCTAGCTTTGTAATTAAATCATTGTAATTCAACCTAAAATGTGTGTGTATTGCATGTGTGTGCATCTCAAGAGAAGGTTACTCTATGTGTATTTAAGGCTTTGAAATGGATAGTCTCTTTTTATATTCTCGTGTACCTCCTGTTCTTTCAGAATCAAGAACTCCCTTCCTGAAGAGATACGAAAGACACCAGCAGCATCTTTTTTAACTGCTCTCATTTCATCTAGCTTGGCAACAACATCATGTTACCCGCTGGACACAATCAGACGGCAAATGCAAATGAAAGGAACCCCTTATAAATCTGTTTTCGACGCATTTATAGGCAAGCCATTGCTAAATTTTGGAGTGTCTATGCCAAGGTTTTCTTCATGTTCCGTGTCTTATTAGTATGACATGATAAATGACATTCACAGTTATTCTTGCAAATGATGGACCGATTGGATTATATAGAGGTTTCATCCCAAATGCACTTAAGAGTCTTCCCAATAGCAGGTAAATTCGAACTCCCCCCCCCCCCCCCCTTTGCGTGTGTTGAAAAAAAAAAACCTAGTCTTTACATTTATTTAAAATGAAGTATCAAGAGAAAAACACCCCTACATCAGTTGACCTTTACAACATGGGAAGAAGGCTAACAAATAGACAATACTGATATAACGATGTGCATTATCATCTACAAGCGATTAACCCGTAAAGGTGCATATTAACCAAAAACATTTGGTTGCAGCACGAGACATGTGGCTCAAAGAAAAGGGAAAAGGGAGTTTGAAGCTGTTGCATAGATGATCTAGGTGCTGAGATTCACATGTGACATAGCCTCATTGCCCTAATCATGGAGGACCTTCAGTGTGCCTTAGCGTAGGTTGGCCGATGAGCAAGAGAGGGCCATAGGTGCACTACCACAAAATCAAGATGAAAACTGGTTACTGAAGTCTTGAACATGGAAAGGGATATGCTACACATTGCCCATGGTGTACACTGATCCCTGGTATGCCAATGTAACTATGAAGGGAGTCGGCCTGGTAGGTTGCAGACCGAGAGCCACCATAGGGAACTCGGGCATGAGATTAATCTGTGGGAGCATAGGATCTCGTGGGAGCTCCATAAGCTGTGTATGAATGCCACTGATTTGTAAGAGCCTCAACCGCCAAAGGATGGGCATTCAGCTCTGCTCCGATGATCAGAGCACGCAGGCAAATCCGCCCTCCGAGCCTAGCGCTCAAGCGGAGGAGGGTTGACTTCAGGTTTGTGGTCCACGTCGGTAGGGGCCACTGCGCCAGCCTGGCGCTCAGAGTGGTCCTCAGGCTCTTGCCGAACAGCAGTGGGTTTCCACGGGGAACCATTTCGACCTTGTACAACAAGACAAGGACCTTGCTCCAGTCTCCACCTCAGCCTCATCTTCGACAGCCCCCCTCCCCCACCCCCCCCCCCCCCCCCCCCCCCCCCCCCCGCCCCGAGTTCCCCCCCTCTTCCGCTTCGCCCCCTCCTCCTCCTCCCTCTGCCTCTCCATCCCGACCTGCCACCTTTGCCGATCCACCTCGCCCCCCCTCCCCCCTTTCTCCCCCTGCTCCCTCACCTCCTCCTGCTCCAGTCTCGCAGCCCTCCTTGGTTGCTAGGAGATCTCTTGGTAGCGCCTTTGCCACGAGTCGCTTGGCGAGAGAGGGACAACCTTTCTTGCGACCCCCTCTTCAGGTACAGACATCTCCATTTGCAACAGTTCCTTGTGGTCTGACGAGCTTCGACATTCGTCGTCGTTCGGATTTCTTTGCCTACGACTTTACACGGTTTCTCGGCGACCCCTCACCATACCTTGAGGCAACTTGCTTCAGAGTTCATGGCTGTTCCTTGCAGCTAGGG
Source organism: Adiantum capillus-veneris (assembly GCF_014529385.1). Classification (NCBI taxonomy): domain Eukaryota; kingdom Viridiplantae; phylum Streptophyta; class Polypodiopsida; order Polypodiales; family Pteridaceae; genus Adiantum; species Adiantum capillus-veneris. The sequence goes on from NC_140932.1 coordinate 51,749,113, forward strand.
GGATAGAGGCCTTGGACTCAACAATTGGCTTCTCTTTTCCCCTATGCGGCAGGGACCAGGCTGAGTGGACTATAGACTCAGTGTTGGAGTGGCTGCAGACACAGGCCCTAGAGTTCTCTCATCACATGGGAGACCTAGAGGTTACAGACTTGCTACAGACTCTTTGGCCATTGGCCAAGTTTGTTGTGACACCTCCAGACGCAGCAAGATGTAGACACATTGTGGTATACTTTTTTGCTGACACGCAGAGCCCGCCATGCTATGTACACATACATGAGGACTCCTGGATAGAGCAGGTTGCTTTACGCACGGCTCGGTCTACTTGGGCTTGGGCTAGACACTCTATGCAGTCACGCCTATCTCGAGGATGCTCGGATGCGGATTACTCCCCATCCAAGCCTGCCTCGAAGATCGGATGGTTAGCTGCTGCGGCAAGCATCAATTGTCTCTCGCTCCCCATGAGGATAGTCTCATGGAATGTACAGGGACTAGGTGGACCCCAACTTCAGTGTCAGAGGGGCCGGCTTCGTCAAGAGCTCTAGCGATGTCTTGTGGGAGGAGAGAATTACCTTCTTATGCTACAGGAGCATCATCTGTGTGAGAGTCGCATTAGACGTTGTGGTCAGCTTTTGCGTGGACGATATGAGACTTTTTGGTCAGCTGCATTTGGACTTGGAGGCATCTAGGGTGGAGTATGTATGATTATTGCGGATTCTTTGCAGCAGGCCATTGTGGATAGAGGGATTATTGTGCCAGGCAGGGCTCAGTGGATCATTATGCAGGTTCAGGGTTGTCTCGTGGGCTTCCTGAACATCTATGCGCCCAATGTAGCGAGTGCACTTGCAGAGTTTTGGTCTCAGATTGTTGAGTCTCTTCCGCAGGCAGAGCAATGGTGCATAGGGGGTGACTTCAACATGTTGGAGGAACCCTCTGACGGGATTTGTAGCAGCCATACTACTGTGCATGGAGTTGAGTTGGCAGCTTGGGAGAGGTTTTGTATGACTGCGGGTTTCAGATGTGTGGCAGCATTCAAGCTTTGTGAGGCTCCCAGACAGCCTGGCCTTCTCTCGTTCGGACCGCAGAGTGGGAGACGTGAATCTATCTTGGATAGATCGCTTCTACACTAGTGACCACTTTGGTGACTTGGGTGGGACAGTTGGCATTCTGGCAGGGACTTCCTTCTCGGACCATGCACCAGTGATCCTTATAGTGATTGATAGGTAGAGGGGGAGCACGATGCTACGCAGCCCTGAGAGGGTCTTGATGGACTCAGTGCTCAGAGAGCGAGTGGAGGCTCTTTGGACAAAGAGCTTAGACATGCAGGATTCTCCTGCTGACAGAGTGGCCTCAACACTTCCTCAGCTTAGTCGTTTCTTTTTTTAGGAGTCTTCGGCAGAGTTACCGGGGAACGCCAATATGGGGGCTTGGAACGCCGGAACGGCGTTCCGGCTGGTCAAAATTCCCTGGAACGCATTGGAACGGACTGCCGTTCCGACAGACATGCCATCATCGGAACGGACCGGCTGGAACGGGCCGGAACGGCAGCAACGGGCAGATTTCAACTTTTAAAAATGTAGCTGTTTGGGACTTTTGGGCAGCCAACGGCCATTTACAGCCCTATATAAATCCCCCCTTCCCCCATTCTTCACCAAAGCATCAAGGAAGTTTGAAGGGGGCCATCTCTCCCTTGCTCTCAACTCTCAAGCCATAGGGGCCTAGCCTCTAGCTCTCAAGTTTCAACCTCTCTCTCTCTCTCGGGCTCTAACCCTCAAGGCTCAAGGGTCAAACTCTCTCTCTCGGTCTCAACTTCCAAGAGGTGAAGCCTCTCTCTCAAGCTCTCTATCTCAACTTCTCATTGCTCAAGCCTCAAGCAAGAACGGAATCAAGCCTCTCTCTCTCTCTCTCTCTCTCTCAAGCCCTCTCTCAAGCTATCTATCTCTCTCTCTCAAATCCTCAAAGATCAAGCTCTCTCTCTTTCACGGATAATCCATGGCTTCTTCTCGTACAACCCCCTCCGTTCATGCGGGCAACACTCAAAAGGCGAAGGCATGGTCGTGGTGGGATGAAGTGACCTCGGAGGGCACCTTGTCGGCGGCGGGAGGTTCTCGTGCATGGGCATGCAAGCTATGCTCTTACACGCGGAAAGGGGGCCATGACAAAGTGAGGGCACACTTTCTTGGAGTGCCGGGACATGAGGTGAGATTTTGCTCCAACCTAACCATCGAGAAGAGGAAGGACCTCGAGGAAAAGGATCGGCAATTCAACCACAAAGCCAAGCCCGCACGCAAAGGTATTGATCCAAAGACCCTCATTTTCCCTTCTTCCTCTCTACCCGGTGTAGGTGTTGGTGCATCTTCACAAGGTCCAAAACGTCGCCAAAGGACCCTTGCTACCTCTTGGGACCCAAAGAAGAAGGAAGAGGTGGATGCGGCCGTGGCTCGATTCTTCTATCACGACCATATCCCATTTGTCGCGGCGAGGTATGTTCATTGTTTTATGATTTATCAATCTTCTCTCTCATTTCTTCCGTTATCGTCGGTTCCACCTTTTTGATACTAACCTCTTCTATGTTTGATCGAAATAGGTCGGAGTATTGGAAAGTCATGGTGCAACGTAGGGTTGTCCACGTCCGTCGAATGGAACGATTCGTCCGTTCCGTCCCGTCCCGTCCGTCCCGTCCGATAAAAAAAAAAAGATCGTTGGCGGATTTTTTTGACCGTTTTTACACCGGTTTTGTAGCGCCACGTGCAGGCAGTTTTTGAACGCTAAAACTTGAACGTTGGGGGTCTTGGAGCCTTGGCCCTTGGGGCATCATAAGCCAATGTGCCATCCCACCCCCAACATACACACACACACACACACACACACACACACACACACACACATACACACACACACACACACAAATGTCAAAGCCACATGGGCCATGGCCATGGCACATGGAATTTGAATTTTGAAGCATGCTCTCTCTTTAACTCTTCTCCCTCTCTCCTCAAAACCTATATAAGGTTGCCCACCCTCTCTTCTTCTCCATATATCCCTCAAGCTCTCTCATTCATCTCCTTCCCTACTCAAGCTCCCTCAAGCTCTCTCCATTCATCAAGGGCCAAGGCTTCAAGCTTTGGCACTCCATCAAGGCTTCAAGCTCCCTTCATCTCCTTCAAGCTCTCCATTATTTCTTCAAGCTCTCCATTGTTCCTTCAAGCTCCCTTTATCTCCTTCAAGCTCTCCATTATTCCTTAAGCTCCCTTCATCTCCATCCATCTCCTTCAAGCTCTCCATTACTCTAAAGTTCTCTCATCACTCCCCATCCCTCAAGCTCTCCATAATGCCGCCCGCTCTTCATGAAGCCTTCAACAAGCATTGCCGCTACTTTGAAAGGGTGAAGAACAAGCGAAATGTTTGCAAATGGTATTGCAAATATTGCCCGAAGACCATGACCTTAAGCTCCACCCGCCATATCATCCACTTGACTAAGATGGGAGGGGAAGCGGGTCCTTGTCCGAATATCCCCGACGACATTCTCCAAGAGTGCAAAGCAAAGTATCTCCCCTTGAAGACGTGCAAGGGGGTTGCAAAGGCATTGGAGGAGGTGGTTTCGCCCGACCATGATCTCTCCGATTCGGGAGAGGATGCTTCTCCATCAATGTCCGTTGCATCCAGCGCCGCTACCATGGCCTCCACCGAGTGTGGTAGCGTCTCAAAGAAGAGCAAAAGAAGTCATGGTGGGCGGCCTCCAAAGCAAGCTACTCTTGCACAAACGGTGGGTGGAACTTCCGGTCCATTGTCTTTCCTCAAAGAGAGGCAACGACAAGCGGAGATAGAGATTGCACGCACCATCATTGAGTGCAATCTCTCTTTTCATATTCTTCGCACGGATCGTTGGAAACGCATGGTGAAGGCTATTGCCGCGGTTGGTCCATGTGAAGGGTGGACGGGAGTGTCATACCATGATATGTGCACCAAGAAGTTTGATGAAGAGAGGGCACGAATCGACAAGTTTCTTGATCCCGTGCGTGCCAGATGGGTAAAGTATGGTTGCTCTATTCTCACCGATGGATGGAGTGACCGCAAGAAGAGGGGAATCATTAATATCCTTGTCTCATGCCCTCTTGGCACCTACTTCTTGCGAGTGGTTGATGCGGGAGCAAGGGGGAAAAAGGTCACGGGTGTCTTCATTTACCGCCACATTCGTCAAGCCATAAAAGAGGTAAAATTTTTTATTCCACTCTCAAGTATCTACTATTTTCAATTTTGTCTTTTGCCTTGGCTCTTCTCACTTTCCCTTCTTTCTCCGTATGTAGATCGGTCCAAGCAACGTCATTCAAGTAATCACCGACAATGCCTCCAATTGTGCTTCCATGGCCAAAAAGCTAGAGGCGGAGTATCCACACATAGTATGGACTGCATGTGCATCACATTGCATTGACCTCCTCTTGGAGGACATTGGCGACCTACCTTGGGTGAAGGACATTCTATCCCAAGCCCTCTCTATCGTCAACTTCATCAACAAAAAGGTGAGAGTACTTGCGATATATCGCACTTACTTTGGCTTGGAGTTAAAGAAGCCTTCCCCCACACGCTTTGCCGCTATGTGGCTCCTCCTTGAGCGCCTCTATGATGTGCAAACCAACTTGCAAAAGACAATGGTCTCGGATGAGTTCAAAGCATGGATTGAAGAAGAGACCCAATCATCCCAACAAGATGCAAAGGCCATCCAATGGCTTTGCTTGAAGGAGGAGTTTTGGCAAGAGGTCAAGGGTCTTGTCATGGTGGTATTGCCATTGTATAAGGTGCTTCGGATGACCGACATGGAAGGGTCTACCATAGGTCTCCTTTACCACTTCATGGAGGAGGCTTACAAGGAGATTGAGAGATCCACCATTCTTGATGGAGCACCCGATGGTTCGCGGTAAACATTTCACCTTATGATTTATGTACATTGTAAGTTGTCTTTTTCCATCTACGGTTCTACCCTTCCATGCTTGACTATCTTTCTCTCTCTCTTTGTAGTGATGTGTTGGAGGACTCTCCAAAGAGAGATGACATTCTCTTCCTTGTTAAAAAGCGGTGGGATTGGATGAGGCGACCAATCTATGGCTTTGCTGCCCTCTTGCATCCGGCTTTCAAAAAGCCATCCATCTTTGCGGATCAAGCACTTCAAGAGGAGTGCGACAAGTACCTTCCAAAGATACTCAATGAAGAACACCATGGAGAGTTTCTCCAAGAGCTCATCAACTATGGAGACTAAAGAGGCACGGCATTCGCTTCCTCGGTGTGTTGGAAGAGGGATTCGTTAGTGAAGCCTCTTTTTTGGTGGGAATGTTTTGGCTATCAATTGCCTCACCTTCAAAGGGTGGCATTGAGGGTTCTTGGACAGGTATATCATATATATTAATAATTATACATAATACCATACCATAAATTATAAATTTATAATCTCAATCATGTCATCATTTGACATTCATCATTCATGTGACATAAGTCACCTCTCAATTCCCACAATTCAAATCTCATGCCTCTCTTCTATCATCTATGTGCTCTAGGATTGCTCATCGGGTGCATGTGAGCGGAATTGGTCGGCGTATTCTTTTATACACACCAAGATCCGCAACAAGCTTTCTACGAAGCAATTGGAGCGGCTTATCTATCGTTGCTCCAATTTACGCATGTTGAGGTCCATGCATGAGATGCCAATGGCTAGGCAGGTAATTGAGTTGGCTACATCATACTCTTTATTTATGCTTTCACATGTATGATGTAATATGTATGATGTATCATGTGCTCATATTTTTGGCATGCCAAATTGCTAACTCCATTAATCTTCTTGCATGTTGTAAATGAAAAATAGGTGAATGTAGATGAATGCAAGCTCTCCATTGAGACTCTTAAGAGTCTCAACAAAGATCGCGATCCAGAGGAGGAGCAAATATTTCGAGACCTCTACTTGGAGTTGGAGGAGATTGATCGCCGTGTCTCTCGCACACGGTCCCGCAAGAAGGTGGTTGTGTGAGCTTTGGCAACTACAGGTAGAGGAGCTTCCACTTTGGTTGCTCGTGGGAGTGGAAGAGCGTCGGCACGGACACCCAGGACCTATGTGCAGAGAGGCTCGGGTAGCGGATCTACTATGGCGGACACCACTTTGGAGAATGTGTCCATTTCTAGGCCTGCGGATCCTAGAGAGCCAGAGTTTGATGATGAGGGCAACATCCTTAGTGAGGGAGATTATGGTCTTGCATCTAGTGCATCTGATGCAAGTAGTGATGAGGATGATGCAGCTACCTCTAGCTCAAGCTCTAGCTCAAGCTCGGACCACAACTCCGGTGATGAGAGCGATATGAGCACTTAGAACTCTCTCTTTATGCTTTAAAGTTTGCACCCATGGGCCATGAGACTATGAGTTGTGTCACTACTTTTTGTCACTTGTATCTCTCGAGCCTCGACTCTCTACTTATGTAATGAATTATGAAATCAAATGCAATTATGATGATCTTTTTTCGAACATTGCCGTTTCGAATGTCCATGGCCAAATCTTTAATATTCTTACTTGTAAGACATCTCCTTTAAGTTGTATGTACTTAATATTAAGTAGTTACTCATAACAGAGTAAAAGCTCTGAAAAATATATGATTTATTTTTTTGCATCGTACGTTACTTCAACGTACGTCTAATTTTTTTTAGTTCGATTAGTACCGCACGTCTTCGTACGTGTAACCATCGTACGTGACCGTACGTGTCAACTATGGTGCAACAGATAGGAGAGTATGGCACCGGCTATGTGCCGCCATCTTCAGAGGCTCTCCGGACCACTTTGCTCGATCGAGAGAAGGCTATCGTGGAGCAAGCAACCCTCAATATTCAGCGTCTTTGGGCAAAGCATGGCGTTTCCCTCATTGTCGACGGGTGGAGCGATACAAGAAAGAGATCTATCCATCGTCTCGTCGCATGCTCGAGTGGAGAGATGTACTTTGTGCACTCTCATGATGCCACCGAGAGTGGCAAGTCCACCGATGTCCTCTCTGCAGAGTGGACAGCGGCCATAGAAACCATCGGTGAGCAACACGTGGTGGCCTTTGTCACAGATGGGGAGGCATCAAATAGGGCAGCAACAGCTATTATAGAGGGCCACTATCCGCATGTGACAATGTGCTTCTGCATGGGACACTATTTGAACAACCTTCTAAAAGACATCGGCAAGCTAGACTGGATCGCTCCAGTCATTGCTGATGCAGTGAAGATTGTTACTTTCATCAACAATCACAACTTGGTTCAGAGTGAGTATCTCAAGAGGTGGGGCGGGAAAGTGCTTCTAAAGTATTTAGACACCCGCTTCGCATTGAACTTTCTTCTTGTGCGCAGGCTGTCTGAATGTCAAAATGCGGTCCGACAAGTCTTCATCAGTTATGAGTTCACCACCTCCCCCTATGCAAAGACAATTGCAGGGATTTTGTGCAAGGATAAGGCAGAGGATCTTGAGTTCTGGAAGGAGCTCAAGAGTCTAGACGCACAGGTAAAACCGGTGGTTCATTTGCTTCGAGTTCTGGATGGCATGGATCCTTGCATTGGCAAGATTTATGAGGCAATGGACCGCATGATTGAGCAGCTTGCAAAGCTTGAGCCGAACGCAGAGCGGTATGAGGAGATCCATGCGCTTTACAGCTCAAGGTGGAATTCATATGCCTCTCCTTTACACTGGGCAGCGTACATGGTGGATCCAGAGTTCCAAGGTGCATGGCAAGAGACAGATAGGGAAGTCATGAACCAATTTACAGAGATCTTAAACAAGATGGTTCTAGACAGAGATGGTCGACGCATTGTCAGAGATCAGTTGAAACAGTACAGAGAGATGCGGGGGTCATTTGGTAGTCCAGATGCTCAGATTGATCGCAGGAAGATAGGTTCAGTGCTATGGTGGGAGGACTATGGCTATGATGGGCCTGAGCTTCAGAGATTGGCGATCCGTATTCTCAGCCAGTTAGTACCTCATGCTTGGAGCAATTGTGGAGTACCTTTGGCCACATTGCTTCCAAGAAGAGGAATCGGCTTGGAGTGGAGAAGGCTAATGATCTTGTCTTCGTCAGCGCAAATTTGAAAATGCTTTGCAAGAGTACAGACAAACAGCCAGATTCTTTTACACAGTGGGAGATGGAGCAAGAGCTCCTCAGGTAGGTGGAGATGCACATCCACCAACACCAGGTACTTCATCCATGGCTGAGATTGAGCCGGACCTAGAGCTCGATGATGAGGAATGGGAGGATGTGCATGATTTACAGCCGGCTACTACGGATTGGGAGGCCTCTCAGGCTAGTGGCTCTTGAGTCTTGAGTCTTTGCCATTTATCCTTACCTTTTTGTATGGCTGCTTGAGGCTTGCCCTCTTTGCCATTTGTAGCTACTAGCATCTTTATGGTATTTGTTACCTTCAGTCTTTTGGTATTGTGGTCAGTGGTCACTGGTTTGCCCCCCTTTGTTTTTATTGTAGCACCTTGGCGGCCCTTGAGGCTTGTTAGCCATAATTAATTCCAAAGTGTTATCTCTGACTACTACTCTTGCAATTATTTGAAAGCATTGTGTATGGGCATTGTGTTTGCTCAATGTTGTATATGTTTTATGTACTCTGGGCGCCGCACATCCCAATCAAGTCATAATAAGGTTGAATGGTCTTCGAATCGTGTTTTTTGTGGGTATTAGAGTCAAAGGACTCTAGTACTACTTGTATTCAAACACATAACGCTAAAAAAAACAATATTTGGGTGTTTTTTTAGCCTCCTGTTCCGCGCCGTTCCCGTTCTTGGCCCGTTCCCGTTCCCCCGTTCCGCAGGGAGGCCCGTCACTGTTCCCGTTCCGCGTTCCGGGTAACTCTTGTCTTCGGTCCGCCTGGCTGCAGCGAGAGAGGAGCAATGTCTTTGAGGGGGCATTGCTTCCTTGCAGAGGATGCAGGAGCAGTATCCAGACAGTCCTTGGTTGGAGGAGAAGTTACAGCAGGCTCGCCAGGAGCTTGTCAGCACAGAGAAGAGGCGCCATGAGTTTGCTTTCCATCGACAGGCATCTAAGTGGACCCAAGTGGGTGACAGAGTGACAGGCGCTTTCTTTGAGGCAGTGGGACCTCGGCATACGCATGCCAAAGTTAGTCAGTTGAGGAGGCTCGACGGGTCAGTGGCTTCAGAGCTAGAGGACATGCATGCAATTGCTATTGACTTTTACCGTGAGCTACTGTCTGTAGAGCCCCAGTCAGAGCGTCAGGATGCATGCAGAGAGCAGGTGTGGGCACAGATGCCTTGTCTGGTGACTGAGGAGATGCGTCAGAGGCTTGAGCTGTCTCTACAGCTAAAAGAGCTGCACACGGCTCTTAGTGCACTTCCTCATGGTAGCTGTCCAGGTGAGGATGGCTTGACTCCCAGCTTTTTCTTGGAGTATTCGGACTTGCTTGGCTCAGATCTCTGTAGTGCTTTTCAGTACATCCTGCACATAGGTGAGATGCTTGACAGCATGAATGAGGGCCTGATCTACCTCATTTCCAAGGAGGGTGGCTCCTTGGATGAGATTCAACAGTGGCGCCCCAGCACCATCCTCAACTTAGCCTACAAAATTCTTGCCAAGGCTCTGAGTTTGAGGACTCAACCACTTCTAGAGAACCTTGTACATGGGACTCAGACAGGTTTTGTCAAGGAGCGTCGTATCCTTGACAACATCTTTACTTTTTGGGAGGCTTCTGTCCTCTCACGGCTCCGTGGTGAGGATTTGGTGATTCTTCTTCTCGATTTTGAGAAGGCCTACGACAGAGTTGACTGGGATTTTTTGGAGGGCACTCTACGCAGGATGGGCTTCTCAGATGCTTGGATCAGAGGGGTGTCAGCTTTGTACAGACGGGCACACAGTCGGGTGCTTTTGTCAGGAGGTAGAGGTAATCGTTTCATGCTCACACGTTCGGTCAGATAGGGCTGTCCTCTTGCCCCCTTCCTCTTTCTGTTCTATGCTGAGGCGATGAGCAGGTTTTTGGTTTCACAACAGGTTGGTTTATGCGTCTTAGCGCTCCCTATTAGGGGAGATGAGCTACTGGACGCTGAGTTTGCAGACGACTCAGCCTTGTACTTGGATGGCCAGCAATCCAACCTACACAGGTGTGAGCAGGCTCTTGAGGCTTTCTGTTGTGCATCTAGCGCACTGATCAACTGGAGAAAGACTGTGGCTTTCTCGGTTGGTAGTGCTCCTATGCCCGATCGGATGCCAGGTGAGGGTTTGAAGTGGATTCCCCCAGGGAATGCAGTTCGGTACTTGGACTGTCAGGTTGGTTTGGACTTGTCTCTTGAGCAACAAATTGCTCCCCTCCTTCTGTCTATCAGGAGGAAGTTGGTACATCGGAGCTCCGCACGACTTTCTTTTGCAGGCAAAGTTGTAGTGGCCAACCAAGTGTTGTTGGCTACTATGTGGTTCATCACTTCTTGTTGGATCTTCTCGAGTTCTTGTATCAGTGAGGTAGAGAGGCTGATCAGGAACTTCCTTTGGTCAGGGCGTGACACTCAGATAGCCCGGGCCAAAGTGGCCTGGCATGACATCACTCTTCCTTATTCTCAGGGAGGGTTGGGGATCATAGACCCATCACAGCAGAGGAGAGTCCTTCTTGGGAAGTTCATCGTCAGAGGACTTCTTCCAAGTGAGGAGCCTTGGAAGGAATTCTTGCTTCAACGGTTTAGTGCTAGGGTGCCTCAGGCTGGAGACCCCTGGCGACCATCGACTCGATGGATTTTCACAGAGATGCATAGAGTTGGCTTGAGCAGGAGACTGGAGGATCGCTTCGCTGTGAGTTTGCTCCGGTCTTGGGGGCAACTGTGGCGAGGCTTGGAGCAGCGTCAGCCTACTTGCACGGAGGAGCGCCTGAGACAGCCCCTTGTTTGGAACCCCATGGTTAGCACTCAGAGAGGCCAATTGGTTGGTAGTCGGCCTCATGTTTCCTGGGGTCCTATGGCAGAGGGTCCAACACGCTCTCTAGGTGACTGGTTACAGTTTTCAGGCTTGTCTGAGGAGCTTCAGGGCATTCAGCTACAGGGCATGAGAGGGGTGCAGAGCATGTGTCAGGACATCTCAGAGGCAGTACCAACTGAGTGGCTCACGCCTCTCGAGTCAGCAGTGCCCAGATGGATGGGACACTTTCTCCTCTGGTGTCCCTTTCTTTCAGTACACTGTTCGATTAGGACGTCACATACTGGCAACACAGAGAGAGGCTCATCCTGCTGCAACACCTCATTGGCAGGAGGAGGGTCTCATAGTTGAGTTCTTGGCAGCTTTTTGGGAGAGGTTGTGAGACTTCAGATAGCCGAGGCGAGTCACTTTGTTCCAGCGGCTGGTTGCACACAGAGCTACAGCAGTTGGGAGCTGGCTTGTACATAGTGGTCTCTTGGCCGCATGTGCAGCTTGTGACCATCTTGTGGAGAGTCAGCGTCACTGTCTTTGGGATTGTCCTTTGGCACAGCAAGTGTGGCTTCGTGTCCTCGGCTGATGCCTGTTCTTTCCACAGCCCGACAGTACACTTGGGGGGCAGCTGCCTGGTCCACTCTCACTGGCCTGACACTTCAGTTTGAGCTATCTTCCACTTGCAGGATGATATTGATGCAGGGGGGTTGACCTACACTCGAGCTTGCTACAGAGCTTACTCCATAGGAGTGGTGCAGTGAGAGAGAGGAGTGTTGGGAGCTCATCAATGGCCTGACACTCTGTTTCATCTGGCGGGCCCGCTGCTTCCGCGTCCTCGAGGCTCGCCCTGTACCACCAGTAGAGACTGTTCGGGATCTTTGGCTAGAGCTGATCCATACTCTCAGAGGAAAGTTCGAGAGACTCCAGGGCAGTTCCGACCGCATGCGAGAGCGTAGAGAGGCTTTCCTTCGACTCTGGCGTCCTGGGCCTTTTTTCACCATGGTTCAAGATGTGCTCTGATGGCACTACCGTCCATGCGTGTGGCTTTTCCCTCCTCCCATCTCTTGATTTAGCCTCATCGTACATATGCTGTTTTTTCATTGGGAGAGTCTCCCTATCATGATTGTTGTAGCCCTCTCTTGTAGAGGTGGTTGTAGCCCTATGGGCAATTTCATTAACTAATAGAAGGATCTTTTTCTCGGAAAAAAAAAAGTAGATATAGCCCAAGACATCTCTGATCCTCATAACTCATGACCCTAGAGAAAGGACCGAAACCCTCTCTGAATGAGCAGTGGAAACGGCCCCAAATCTTATAGTACATTGTGCAATGACATATGTAATGTAGCTTTGTCTTTGGCTCTAGCTGGCATAAGCGGCATATCCTGCTGTTTGCTGGTATCCCTCTGAATCTACCATTCTCAATCTCCAGTTGATGTGAGGATGTGCGTATGTGACCAATGGCACACCGCAAACCATGAGACAAACCATCACAAACTCACTCTTGTGAGGTGGAGAAGATGCTCTCTATAGAAAGCCATCTTCGTGCCCAACTCCTGTGGCGGCTCTATCCATGTCCTCTTGGTATCCACCTGGATCAGGTCCTGACGAATGAGTCTAGTAATCTCCACCCGTGGAAGAGACATCGAGGGTGTCTGAAGAGAGTACTGGAAAGGGGGCAGCCTGTCCATGGTGAAGCCATGCATCTGAAACCATGATGTCATCTGTGCATACTAGCATGAAGTGTCTCCCTGAAGAGCTAACTGTCTGGAAGACTCAAGGGCCAATCTAGCATATCTGTCTCTAGTAGTATCCCACAAGCTGTGCACAAAGGAGACTGATCTGGTGCCTCAATCTCCATAGGAGGGGCAGCTAGCTCTGCTCGAATGATAGCGTGGGGTACGGAGGCCTTGGCTTTGATTAGTTGAGAGATCATAGATACCAAGGGCCTCTCCATACGTCTCCAACCATCTTGGCCTACAGAAGGTCCCCATATCTGCATCCCATACAACATAGCTGAGGCTATTAAAGTATCAAAGAGCCATAACTTTGTTCGAGGTTCTTGGAACTGAACCTGCGAACACATCCTCTCCAAGCCTCCCAAGGCCGCATAAGCTCTAGTCAGTCTAGTCTCTGTTGCTCTCCCCAAAGAAAACCTCGGCCCGAGTGAAGACAACCCCAAGGTAAGTGTATGCATCTGTATACTCTACAATCTCCTGACCATGTGTGAAAATCGGTGCTGATCTCCTGATCCATTGTGGTGTGGTGTTAAACACCATAACCTTGGTTTTACCAAGATTTATAGACAATCCACCATCCTCTTCAAAACTATGTAATGCATCCAACTGTTGCTGCATACCCTCTGGTGAGTCAGAGATCAACACAATATCATTAGCATATAACAACAATGGGATCCACGTCCTTGCCAATTGGGCACCTCTTTCACCCTCTCTGTCAATGTAATCAGACACCTCATCAACATACATACCAAATAGAGTAGGAGACAATGGGCAACCTTGTTTCACCCTAATGGTGGAGTGAACTAAATGAGATATCCTGTCTGGGTGCGTACATGTCCCATCACTAATCTGTATAGAACCATAATCCCCCAAATCACACTATGGGCACCCCCATCTCCTTGTTCAGAAGGATGATAGTTTAAATGATGCTTTTTCTAGTGAAGCTAACCTCATTGCAGATACAATCAATCACGCAGAACCGATCTTGGCTCTCAGGTCGAGGTCCAAAGAGTCCACTCAATAAGTATTGTGTGTTCGCATGATTAGACAACACGCATTATTCGAGTGTTTCATTCGTGACGGTTTCTTGTATTTTCGTCACCGTCTTTACGTGTTCCCTTTTAATAGGCATGCCATATTGTATGATGCACATGATTCACTCATGGATGAACACGGATGTATGCGGATTTCTCTCGAAAAGAAAAGAAGTTCGCATTCAAGGAATTCACATTCCATGTCTCTTCCTTGGCATAACACAGTCTCAAAAAGAGCACAAGAAAGATTGACCATCAAGCATCGGCATTTCCATTGTGATATGCCACAGTTGAGAGATTTAGATCAGAAAGTCAAGTTTCGGCCCCATTTTTTGCGTGTGTTTGGTGAACGGCTTGGCACTCCATCACTTTGTTCATCTACATTGCATGTACAGTCTTTTAGGACTAGTATTTTTCCAGTCCCTCTACATGGAATGGGTATGTTCATGATTTTGTATTGGAAGTGGTTTTAGGAATTTTCCTCCTTGGAGATTCTTGAAGAAGGTAGACGCACGACCATAGCCGAAGTTGGAGCATTGAAACAGCCACAGATCACTTTGTGTCGCATTTGATACGGCCCAAAGAAGCAAGCATTGCAGACCTTCATGAAATTCAAGTATCGCACGACCCACACATCAGAGTTGGCCGGCGAAGCGTTCTTCGCAAGATTCCAGGAGTTGTTGGCGCACTCCCTCGACGCCATATAGCTCAGTACCAGCACCTCACTTTGAAAAGGAGGGGATGTCACGTGCACATCTAAACCTATCTGCATGTGGACTTGCTACTTCAGGTCCAGGGTTCAGGTTTGCTTAGGAAGCGTTCTTGCACCTTTGTGAGCCTGTTCGCAGGCCTTGCATGTCCATGCACTTAGAGTAGTTGCATATCCTTTGGTTGCACCACATCATGATTATCAACATTACAGTTAGTACCCATCATGAGCATTTTACAGTGCACAGAACCCATTTTCCCTATTTTATCCATTTTTGGTAAATTTGCTAAGCTGTATAAAAGAAACGTAGCGCTAGCACTTACTGGCAGAAGAGGCAGCAGAAGTTCACTAACTTACAGTGCACTTTCTCAGCAAGACCGGCGGGTGACCTAGCGTTTCCAGCCAACAACAGATCAAGACTAGCGTTTTGGCTACAGTTCAGCCTAGTGTTTTCAGCAGCAGTAGATCAGCCCTGGCGTTAGCAGATTCCGGATCAAGGCCTAGCGTTTTGGCTACAAATAACCTGAAGTTTTTGGTTGTAGATCAACATCAGCGTTTTGTAGTTTGCCGGTGTCAGATTAGCCCCTAGCATCAGCATTTTCAGTTTTCAGCACTAAGACTCCGCAAGTACAGTCCCAAACCTCGCAAATCTCACCTCCCCACAATAGATCCTCGCCGCAGCGTCAGATCAGCCAACATTTTCAGTTTCAGCCCGCTGTCCGCAGATTTCAGCTTCTGTGTTTTCAGCGCATCGCCGTCGCGTTGTCGCCATCGCCGTCCTCTCCGACACAATGTCAGAATTCAGCAGTTAGCAGATTTGCAGATTTCAGATTTCAGGCCGTTTCGTCGTTGTCATCAATGTCGTCGACATCATCAGCCAGTCCATTGCATCTAGACCATTGTACCAGATTTGTGCAATCAATAGCATAGACCTCTCTCGCCATAGAGAGGGGGGCCCTTGGAAGAGGGTTTGACAACCGTTTGGTGTCGTATTCTTCTCTCTCTCTCTCTCTCTCTCTCTCTCTCTCTCTCTCTCTCTCTCTCAACACCTTCATTCACAGTGTCATTCACTTTGTTTGGATCATTTGCACTCTCTCACTAAAGGAACGGAAGGCTCTCCCTTCCGTAAGTAAAAGGAACCCCTTGAGCACAGTTCGGAGCACTCATCTTGTGCAAAGTTCAAAATTCACTTCCGCTGCACCATACACTGAGTGTCAGAATATGGTCAAGAGTGGAGAAGCCTCTCCTAAAACCGGCTTGTCCCGTTGCTCGTATGCCCTCACTCTTTGCCCATTTGCTCAACTGTTGCTCAAGGATAGATGCATACAACCGTGCTAATGTGTGTCCAATCATAATAGTACGGTAGTTTCCAGGCTCCGTAGGATTAGCTGCCTTGAAGATAGGCACAATAGTAGACAGTCTCCAAGTCTCAGGTAGACCCTCACACATGACAGGATTGAAGAGAACTGCAAGAACCTTTGCCAGCATATCTCTAGCATGTATAAAGTGCTTTGCTACTAAACTATCATGATCAAATGCCCTCTTGGTTCTCATCCTGTCAATGGCCATCTTTACCATCTCAGTGGTAAAGAAGGTACTCGTAGATGGGCATGGCTCATGAGGATCTGGAAGGGGTACCTGTCCAAGGACCGTATATAAGTATGTTGCATACTGACCTCTCACATCAGGAGAAGTAATCACTGGGGGAGGGGAGTGCTCATGAAAGAAACGCCATGCCTCTCCTGAGTATCTACTCAAGAACAATTGGTATAAGCCGCATTCCATTTGAGCTAGGAATGCTCGCTTGTTCTGTCGCACAATGCGCCTGAAGGCTATCCGAGATTGTCTGTGATTGATGACCCCTATGAGAAGACCTCTATGAAGCTGTGCTCTCGTCTCTCTACACTCCTCGTCATACCAAGTTCTGAGGCATGGTCCCAAAACGACGTCTCTGATTAGGTAGTGTGGGTATGCCTAATTCAGTCTCTGGTGTAAACGTATAGCGGGTATGTGTCCTCCCTCCTGACGCCTAGGCTGTACTGTACTGAAAGTGTCAAGAGAGCATGATCCACTGCTACACCCACTGGTCTTGGTCCTACTGCGAAATCGTGAATGCAGGGAATGAAGCTCGGATGTGCCATGACATAGCAATGTGCTGACCCCCTGCCTGTGTGGAAACCATGTGAAACCAGCCGCTCTAGGAAAACGTAGGCCATGAAGTATCGCCAGACCATGTGTAGTCGCCATCTTCGTGAGATGTCTCCCATACTTCGTCTGCTCTCTATCTTGTGAGATGTCTATCAAGCCCCAAATCTCCTACATCCAGTTCTCTAAGCATCTCCTCTGAAGTGTCATAGGAGACTGTTTGAGCATTGCCCGTGCAACATTGAAGTCCCCCACGAGGATGATGTCACCATCCTTGGAAAACTCCCATATTTCATTGTCTAGGATTGAGAAAGTGTCACATATGGATGACGTGGCAATTCTGCCCGGACGCACATACGTAGAAACTGTACGGACGGTGCTGATGTGGCAGAATCCCAAAAAGTGCGTTGACATGGTGATGTGGCAGCCTGTACCGGCCTTCCGCAATTTGCGATGACTGGCTGATGACGTGGTATTTGTACGGAATTTTGCTTTTTGTGTTGCTGACTTTTTAATGGCAGTTTTTGACCAATTGCTTTTGAGTTTAACTGCTTTTGGGCATCCCTTGTAAGAATAAAAGATCCCTAAGAGCCTCACTCTTAAGAGCATCTAGACACAAAGTCTGAGAGCGGAGGACCCTGCGGGAGTTGTAACTTTGATCAAGCATTAATATCAAAAGGGGCGCTAGTCTTTGGGGCCAATACCTCTGGGCACGGAACTACGTCGGGCCGTGTCATTTCGAATTGAACTGTGATTTTAAAGTTGTGAAGTATTCTAAGTGATTCTCTCTGGTGTCGCGACTGATTCTAGACTTGGGGTGCCCAAGTTTGTTACAGTGGTATCAGAGCATCAGGCGTGTGCTTTTCTCAAAGCATACAGGTCCTATCAAAGAGTAGACAAGGCACTTGGGCACTTTTGGAAACTGTTATTGAAGAATCTTCGGGCCCCAACCCCGGACTTATTAGTCACTCACACCCTTCATACATCGCGCATTGGGCGTGTTCCCGTCTTCATCGCGTTGTCTTACAGGGCATAAAGCCATAAAGAATCCTACATTACATATGGATTCCGAAAAGGATCAGTCGACTTCTTCTGCCACCGTTGAGGCGGGAGGAGACAATACAGAAAATTTAAGCGACTTAGCAGAGAACGAAGACGGATTACCTCGGCCCACATAGTATGAACTCTTGGAGATGCAACGTTGACATTAGGTTGACAAGTGCACAAAGCAGATGCTTTAGTTTGCTAAGGATCCCCAATTTGCAAAATTTTTGACCTAGCAATTGATGGCTGAAGTGCATACTTAGTGGTAGAAAGCCATCGAGTCACCAGCAATCAAGAAGCCTCCTACTCCAAGAATGTTTACTATAGAAGAACTCCATGATGCGGTCCAGGCCCAAATCAATCAACTTCTGGCACGAAGAAGCGGTCGAAAAAGCAACTGAAGAAATGTAACAAGGGAACTAATATCCCCGATTACTTGGGTCAAAAATCCACTTTTGAAAACTTCAAAAAGCAGAAGAAGCATGTATGCTTCGAAGGATTGCCCAGTTCGTCCTCATCTTCTGACGGCTCGAACAACTCATCTTCTTCTGATTCGAGTGATGAGGACAAAAAGGGCAAGAAACGACGGAAAGATCATATGTTTTATGCAAAAAGAAAGCACTTTTATAGAGCTAATCAATATGATTTCCTCGATGACAAGGGAAAAAAGCCCAAAGAATTCAAAGAGGGAGGACATACAAGAAAGTTTGAGCACTTTTTTAGGGTTTCAAGATGCTCCCAAGGCTTTAGCCTTTGTCCAACAATTTGACATAGCATTTTCTGGAGGCCGCTATACAGAGCACTCCAAGATCAGATGGGCGACATCCTTTCTGAAAGGCAATGCACGGACATGGTGGTCCACTCTGTTGTTAAGGAAACAAGCGTCGACAGAAATCTAAGAATCTCCTTATTTCTTCATGGCTCACACAAGAATACGAACGAGATGTGATTATTGATTGAAACCATATTCGGATGATCAAGAAAGAATCTTTGGATTCTTATTGTGAAAGATTTTGGGGAACTTTTCTACCTGTTTCATCCTTTAAGAAGATCAGTTTTAAGGAGCAGATTGAGCGGTTTTGTTGTGGACTTCTCAAAGAAATTCAGGATTATTGTCTTGAAAGGAGGTCCGAGTCTATACAACAATTAATGGAACATTCAAAGCAAGGATTTCCTATACATTCGGGTAACTTGACTTACCCATCATATGAATCTTCAACAAGTCATAGCAAAAACAATCGACAAAGAGACGGACGATCTTCACTGACAAAAGACCAGAGAGATGAATATTTCAAAGCAAGAAAGTGTTTTGAATGTGGAGAACAAGGACATATCGCTACACGGTGCCCCAAAAAGACACAAGAATCAGGATGATTGGCAGATTGAAAGGACAACAAGATGAGGCGATACTCGTTTCAGAACAGATTTTAGATAGAAAATTATGGATGAACTAGCATATTTTTGCTTTATGAATATTTGAAGTAAGACTTTTTGGAAGATGATTTTAAATTTTGAATAAAACTAATGTTTTATGAAAGAAATCTCCTCTTCTTAGGATGTTAAAATTCTCTTCTTCTCAAATGAGTTTCTTCACTCGTTAATTTTCATAGAGAATTTTCTACTTTATTTGTATGCCATTTTAAGTTGAACTTGCTAAAGATTGTGGATGGTTTGTGAGGGAAAGGCATTTGATTTGTTGCATTTTGGGCTTTATGGTGTTGCCTTTGCAGTATTCGTTTGACGACTTTCGACACGGCAAAGAGCATCTATAGTGCTAGTACACAAGAATTCGGAAGACTTGTAAAGGAAAGACAAGAACATGGGCACAAATTGGAGATTTAAATGACATATCGGTGTTGCATATTGCGGGATTTCTTCTCTTCTTCATGTTGAGTAAAACGGTTGCTCCACAATTGCAAACCATGCCAAGGGATAGCCGAATTAATATGTTCTCGACATGCTTTTTTGCAGAATTAGTGCTCCAAATAACTCTTGCTAGTAGTAGTAGGGGGTACCAGCTGGAAAATATTAAAGAATTTTTTCATTAGCTTTCAAGATTCTTTGATTGGCGAGGCACTAGTGGGAGGAATTGTAAATGCCTCTCCCTATAGCGGCATGCGAGCCACGATTACAACTCTCTCTCTCTCTCTCTCTCTCTCTCTCTCTCTCTTTGCAACCACGAAAGTGGAAGGAAACACAATTCTCTCTCTCTCTCTCTCTCTCTCTCTCTCTCTCTCTCTCACACACACACACACACACACACACACACACACACACACACACACACACACATTTTTTTTTTGTCGTGAATCTTTGGGATTAATTTGCAAGTGGGAAACCTCAAGACAAAGAAAACCCACAGAAAAGATCTCTCTCTCTCTCTCTCTCTCTCTCACACACACACACACACACACACACACACACACACACACACACACATTGATTAATTGGCTAAATATGCACCCCTCATAACTAGACCCCTCTAATTTAAGACTAGAGTCTCGACCTACTCCACCTCAAAATATGAAAGTGTAGCACGTGAGTTCAATCAGAGCGAGGCTTTATCAAAAGAATTATAATATTACATGTACAAGAAGGCTCAAAAATGAAAGTTTTATAAGTAAAGTTATAGGTTTACGAAAGAAAAGGTGTGTTAATTCTTAGTGAAGTCTAGGGTTTTATAAATACCTCTTGAACACATGTGCTATTGGTCTTCTTGAAAGGTGGACCTCTCAAGTCTTGAGAGAATCTTGCGTGGGTGATCAAGAGGAATGTAGATGAACTAAAAAGAATAGCAAATATCCGAGCTTCTACTCTTGAAAATATTCATTTCTTGGGTCAATATGTCTGGCTCAAGTTTAAGCCGAGAAATACCTTATATATGTTCCTGTAACCACTTCAACGAGCAAGTCAATTTGCGCCATTAAGCCATTTTTAAAAATGAAATTGTGCTTGCTCATCACCTCTTCGAGTGTTAGAAAAAAACCGGGTCCTGTGTATTTTAACCGGTTGAAAGCCTAAAATCCCGGTTAGATTTTGAGCTTGTCTTGAAGAAATCCAGAAAACTTTCACAAGTTTTAGGGTATTTATTGGCAAAAGCTTCAAATTTTGACCTAAAAACCAGGAGAATTTTAGGTTCCCCCTTATTTTCTTCGGTTAGGAAAAATGTTTTTTCCTAGCCTTGACCTCGCCTAAGCACGCATTGCCTGTTGCATCGCCCCACCCACAGTTGCTTGCTTCGTGTTGCTCTCTCTCTCTCTCTCTCTCTCTCTCTCTCTCTCTCTCTCTCTCTCTCTCTCTCTCTCTGTCTCTCTCTCCCCTTTACGTGTGCAATTGGGACATCATGACGCCAGTCTCGCTTTCTTGTGCATCTCCCAAAATTCGCCTTCGACTTTTTTTTCCAATTTCTCGAAATCATAGCACCTATTTGGTCGTTTTTACTCAATATTCCCCCTAATGACCAATGAAACTCTGAAGAGAAGAAAGGGCTAGTAAAGGTAAAGAATATAAGCACGAGTGTGGTCTACAAGATATTTATATAGAGAATAAAAGTCTTTTGCCTTACCAATGTCATGAGGCCAAAATCCGAGCGTTCAAGTTGGTGGCACGAAGGCAGAGGTAGACCATGAATGGTAAGAGAGACGGAGGGATCGCACGCATGGTAGCGGTGTGGAGCCACGGAGAAAGAGAGACAGAGAGTGACTGTGTTGCCATGGCTTGCTCAAGCTGATGGCACGAATGAGTGCCTACTGTTGAGCTGCACCCGTCTGATCGATTTGTGCCTTTGTGCGGACTTCGATGAAGTGACGGCCTGGGACATCCAAGGAAGCAATGCAGTCTGCAGGGAGCAGCGTGGGTTTGACAGGTCCAAGGGCAAGAGAAAACAAGAACTTAGAAGAGAAATGCTGAGAGAGAGAGAAAGAGAAAGAGCTTGTGCTTTGTTTTCCACAAATCCTATTACCTTGAGTTAACATAATCTTATTTTGACAACGCGATGATTTTCATGTTTCAATGTTGATATGTCTAAATATGTTTTTAGATTTTAGATTGTATCAATTCTTTGAGTCAATCTCGCTCTATTGTCTGAATTCTTGTCATTTGTATATGGCGCTTCAACATTTCTCAAATGAAAACAAAAACAACAAACTCTATTATTTGATGCTATTAATTATGTCTAAGATATTTACTAATTGGGAGGTGAGACATTAAAATGAAGGAGAGAGAGAGAGAGTTTTTCATTAAAGAGTGCTAGATTTTTTTTTACCTGAGAGCGTGTTTGGGATACCGATCATAGTGTTTCAGAGCCTACCTTGCAAAAACCACAAAGAGGGTTAGAGTTTTGTCAAGATTAATGTTTGTAATCATAGAAGATGTCAATGTTATTAATTGTTTGTTGTTCTATTTTTATGTTTCAAAGAAAAAAAAGCATGCAAGTGTCTTTGCATGGGGGAGTTTACACAGTCCTTCCTAATTTTTATAATACGAGGGAACGTGCCATTCCCACGACAGCGTGCAATTTTCAAGGCATTCATTAACTGCGTGCTCAGTGTCAAAAATAAAAAAATGGTAATGCTTACACACCGTGCATTTATCGTCGATGCACACAAATTACATTTAACCTTTCATATCACTGCACTGCTATGAATAAACATGATAGTTGAGGTGTAGTGGAAGCTCCTCGAGCGCTTTTCGTGCGTTCTGAAGAGCATCATGTGATGTACACATAGTCCCAGGCAAGGCCAAGCACAACTGCTTTCATGTATCGCTCATTGGCCTTGCTCTTGTTACGCCCATGCCACAATGAGTGCATTCTCCTTGTCCACACTGTAGATAGAAAGATGAAAATAGCCTAGAGCTTTCTGGGCTTGCTCTTGCAGTATGTGTCCCACTACCTATGCATTGAAAGAGGTGCCATTTCCATCATTTAATGCATTCGACAAGCAACATTTCGGGCAAAATGGTCATGAAGAACATGAATTTCAGAGCTTCCTCACCTGCACTTGCTTGGAATAACTGGATATAAAAGCACTCCAAGAGACTTCAGCTGGTCAGAAACCGTCACTTTTCTGAAGCGCAACACATGTGTCAACCGACCAAAATTGTGCCAAGCGCGACATCTTCTTTCAACAGCCTTTGAACAACAATAAAAAGGTTATTTTTTGAGCCCGTATTAGCCTCTTGCCATCTCTTTTCGAGGGCAATTTTCATAGAGCCACATGCCTGCAAGATGCACACATAGGTGAACGTCTGGAGAAAGGTTCTTGCTTTGCATGTGCTAAAAAAGGCCCACACCTTGCTGGCCCGGCCATTGTTGGGCATACCCTGCAATCAGTGCGTTCCAAAAGATGACATCCCGCACAGGAGCACCACATCTGGCATACATATCGACCAAGGCATTGCCAAGCATGGAAATTGTTTGCAACAGCCCCTTACTAACAATATCAGAGTTTGCCAAGCACGCCAACTTTTTGCTGAAGTGTCCCACAATTGGCGTACATTACTGCAGTCAATGCACTCAAAGAGATGGCATTTGGGACATGAAGCTCCTCAAGCACATTTTGTTCTTTTTGAAGTGCACCACATTCAGCATACGTATCGACCAAGCGATTTAGTGAAAGTGTCCCACATTTTGCATACGTATCGACAAAGGCAGTGCCAAGCACGCCATCTCTTTTAGAGAGCCTCTTGCAAAGAGCCACATGCCTGCAAGATGCACACGTAGGTGATAGCATCTAGAGAAGGCCCTCGCGCATCTGTTCTAAACAGCCATAGCTTCCTGGCCCGGTTGGTGTCGGGCATATCTTGCAATCAGTGCATTTCAAAAGATGACATCCCACACAGGAGCACCACATTTGGCGTACATATGAACCAAGGCATTGCCAGGCACAACAGTTTTCTGCAGCAACCCATGACTAACTACATCAGAGTGAATTTTTAAGCCCATATTGGCATCTTGCGTACAAACACATGCCTTGTAGATGAACGCATATGTGATTGCATTTGGAGAGAGGCCCTCGCTTTGAATCCAATGAAAACAGCCGAGAACTTTCTGTGCCTGCTCCTGTTGCACATATCCTGCAATCAATGCACTCCAAGAGACGATATTGGGAATAGGAAGCTCCTCAAGCTCGTTTTGTGCTTTCTGAAGTGCACCACAGTTAGCATATGTATCAACCAAGGTATTGCCAATCACGACAATTTTTATGAACAACCCTTGCTGAAGTGTCCCACATTTGGCATACATATCGATCGAGGCATTGCCAAGCATGCCATCTCTTTTTGAGAGCAATTTGCATAGAGCCAGATGCCTGCAAGATGCACACGTAGGTGATAGCGTCTGGAGAAACTTGAAAGGCCCTCGCTTTGCACTTGCTGAAAACAGCCCAGAGCTTGCCGACCCGCTGTTGTTGGGCATATCGTGCAATTTGTACGTTCTAGAAGACAGCATCCCGCACAAGAGCACCACATCTGTCATAGATATCGACCAAGGCATTGCCAAGCATGTCAGTTTTTTTCAACATCCCCTTACTACCAATATCGGAGTGAAGTTTTAAGCCCACAACAGCGTCTTGTGTGCCTTCAAGATGCACGCTTCTGTGATTGCATATAGAGAGAGGCCCTCGCTCTGCATCCACTGATACCAGCTGAGAGATTTTCGGCGCTACTCCTGTTGCACGTATCTAGCAATCAATGCACTCCAAGAGACGACATTCGGGACAGGAAGATCCACAACCATGTTTTGTGCTTTCTGAAGTGCACCACATTTGGCATATGTCTCGACCAAGGCATTTCCAAGCATGGCAAAGTTTTGCAACAGCCCCTGACTAACAATATCAGAGTGAATTTATAAGCGCATGTCGGCATCTTGCGTACAACAACATGCCTACAAGATGGACGCTTATGTGATTGCATTTGAGAGAGGCCCTCCCTTTGCATCCGTTGAAAACAACCAAGAGCTTTCTGGCCCTGGTCCTGTTGCGTGTATCCTACAATCAGTACACTCCAAGAGACGACACTCGGGACAGGAAGCTCCTCAAGCACGTTTCGGGCGTATTCTGCAGACAACACATTTCAAGTGAGGAGCATGCCTATAAAGACATTTCATGTTTCCATTATGACACCACATTTGACATACATATGGACCAATGCGTTGCCAAGCAGCACCAATTGATTGTGAATTCTCTTCCCCATATGAGAGTCTTGCATAAGAACATATCCCAAGCATGGCAATTTTTGAAATAGCTGTGTCTGAAATGCCCCACAATTGGCGTACATTCCCGCAATCAATGCACCACAGGAGACGGCATTCGGGAGTAGAAGCTTCGAAGCACGTTTTGTGCTTTCTGAAGTGCACTACATTCAGCATACGTATACATATCGACCAAGGCATTACCAAGCAAGACAACTTTTTGGAAAAACCCTAGCTGAAGTGTCCCACATTTGGCGTACGTATCAATGAAGGCACTGCCAAGCACGCCATCTCTTTTACAGAGCATGTTGCATCGAGCCACATGCCTTCAAGATGCATACGTAGGTGATAGCATCTGGAGAAAGGCCCTCGCTTCGCAAATTGCACTTGTTCAAAACAACCCATAGCTTCCTGGCCCAATAGTGCATTCCAAAAGACGACATCCCGCATAGGAGCACCACATTTGGCGTACATATCAAGCAAGGCATTGCCAGGTCTGGCAGGTTTCTACTGCAACCCTTGACTAACAATATCAGAGCGAAATTTTAAGCCCATATTGGCATCTTGCGTACACACATGTGGCTTCAAGATGCACGCGTATGTGATTGTTTTTGGAGAGAGGCCCTCGCTTCGGATCCTCTGAAAACAGCCGAGAGATTTCTAGCCCGGGCTCCTGATGCGCTTATCCCGCAATAAATGCATTGGGGCAAGAAGCTCCTCAAGCTCGTTTTGTGCTTTCTGAAGTGCACCACATTCAGCATATGCATGAGGAAGAGAATGGGGTCTAGGAGGGCCTCTTTATTTGGGATTTTAAGGAAGTCAAACCTTTAGCATTAACAAAGTAATCAAAGGACAATTTTTGAATTCAAACGGGCAAAACGGCTAGTTTATTTGAATTCAAAGTTTCCCCCCAAAATGGAATTTTAAATCTAGCGGGTAAAACCATATGATGTAGCATATTGATGGAAAGAACTTGATGCGTAGATTGCAGATCTATCATCTCCGCTCAAATCAAAGATCATATGTGGAAGTTATGGAAGGCCGGGAATCATAAAATTGTCCACCTCCTTTTTGCGGAGAAAAGTGCATCCTTTGACCACTCTTACACATCTCTTACACACCCACCATTCTTGCACACATGGAATACACCCATTCGTCAAAATGTTAATCACCACCATAAGCTCATGGCAAATAAAGAGGCCCTTCCACACCCCATGCTCTTCTTAATGGTATCGACCAAGGCATTCCCAAGCACGACAAGTTTGACAAAAAACCCTTGCTGAAGTGTCCCACATTTGTCATACATATTGACCAAGGCAGTGCTAAGCACACCATCTTTTTTCGAGAGCAATTTGCATAGAGCGACATGCATGCAAGATGCACACATAGGTGACAGCGTATGGAGAAAGGCCTTCGCTTTGCACCTGCTGAAAACAATCCAGAGCTTGCTGGTCGGGCCATTGTTGGGCATATCCTGCAATCAATGCGTTCCAAAAGACGACATCCCGCACAAGAGCACCACATCTAGCATACATATCGACCAAGGCATTGCCAAGCATGGCAGTTTTTTGCAACAGCCCCTTACTAACAATATCAGAGTGAATTTTTAAGCCCAAACCTGCGTCTTGTGTGCTTTCAAGATGCACGCGTCTGTGATTGCATCTAGAGAGAGGCCCTCGCTTTGCATCCGTTGAAAATAGCTGCTCAAAACAAACATGATACTGGAGGAAACAGAGGGTCTCTCTCCACATGCAATCGCTTACGCTTGTATCAAAGTCTCTTTCATCCTGCAATCAAAGTGCTACAAGAAACATCCCAAAAAGGATGCCTTACGTGCTTTGGTGAGGGCACCACATTCGGCATACATATCGAGCATAGATATCCTAGAGACGATATTCTGGACATGAAGCTCCTCAAGCACTTTTTGTGGTTTCTCAAGCGCACCACGTTTGATATATAGATCGACCAAGACAGTGCCAAGCACGGCATCTTTATTCAACAGCCTCTGACTCACAATATAATTGTGAATTTTTGTGCCCATATCAACATCTTGCATAGGGCCACATGCCTTCAAGATACATGCGTAGGTGATTGCATATGGAGAAAGGCCCTTGCTTCACATCTGCTGAAAACAAACTAGAGCTTTCTCTTGTGCAGAAAATCCTGCAAGCACTACATTCCAAAAGTCCACACTCTTGATAGGAAGCTGAAAACAGCCTAGTGCTTTCTGGCCTTGCTCCTGTTGTGCGTATCCCGTGTGACCAGTGCATTCTAAGAGACATCATTCTAAGTGATCCTTACATGGGGATATACAGAGAGCTTGCTTTGGATTCGTTGAGAAAAGCCTACAGCTGTTTGGTCCTGCTCTTGTTGCACACATCCCGCAATCATTGCAATCCAAGAGAGGACATTTCGGACAGGAAGCAGCTCCTCAAAAACTTTTTGTGCTTTCTCAAGCGCACCACATGTGGCATACATATCGACCAAGACAGTGCCAACTATGACATCTTTTTTAAAGAGCCTTTGACTTACAATATACCTGTGATGCTTACAAGATATTTTATCCACCCCACAAAGATAATCACGGAAAGGATACCCATCAACAACTTTTTGTGCTTTTGTGAGAGTCTCACATTTGACATACATATTTGATCAAAGCACCGCCGAGCACACGATCTCATCATGAATTCTCTTTGAGTTGTTGCTGCCCTACTGCTGGGACGAGACGTGCCTCAATTCAAGGAGTTGCACTCTAGAGCTGCTTAGATTCGAGGAGCTGCTTAGCACCACATTCCAAGAGTCCACACTCTTGATAGGAAGCTGAAAACAGCCTGGAGCTTTCTAGCCCTGCTTCTGTTGTGTGTATCCTGTGACCAGTGCATTCCAAGAGACATCATTCCAAGTGATCCTTACATGGGGATATAGAGAAAGCTTGCTTTGCATCCGCTGAAAACAGCCTAGAGCTTTTTGGTCTTGCTCTTGTTGCACACATCCCGCAATCATTGTAATCCAAGAGACGACATTCCAGACAGGAAGCTCCTCAAGCACTCTGTGCTTTCTCAAGCGCACCACGTGTGGCATACATATCGACCAGGACAGTGCCAAGTATGATATCTTTTCTAAACAGCCCCTTACTTACAATGTGCCGGTGGTGCTTACAAGATATTTTATCCACCTCGCAAAGATAATCACGGAAAGGATACCCATCAAGAACTTTTTGTGCTTTTGTGAGAGTCTCACATTTGACATACATATTTGATCAAAGCACCGCCGAGCACACAATCTCATCATGAATTCTCTTTGAGTACTCTCACATTTGACATACATATTCGATCAAAGCACTGCCGAGCACACGATCTCATCATGAATTCTCTTTGAGTTGTTGCTGCCCTACTCCTGGGTCGAGCCGTGCCTCAATTCAGGGAGTTGCACTCTGCAACAGAGAGCTGCTTAGATTCAAAGAGCTGCTTAGCAGCATTTTGAGTATGAGGACCATCGCACATGAGCCGTGACGCAGGCTGAGACTAGATAAAAGACTAGACAGGGTGGAGGTAGTCGTAGGCAAATAGAGCTAGAGGACCCTCGATTTGCACCTGGATCATTGCCCGGAGCCGCATGCCTGCAAGATGCCTGTGTAGGTGACTCCTTGCTTTTTTTTGCATGCGTTAAAAAAAGCTTGCGAATGTTAATAATATGGATGTAGATGTTACAAAATGCTAGCCACGTGGACGAACGTGCTTCCATATTTGCAATTTCGGCTCCGATGCTAACGAAGTAAAGATGACGATGGCGAGGGTGATGATGGAGACAAAGGGACTTCGCTTCAAATTTCTAGATTTTGACAAAATCTCATAACCTGGGGGTGCTAATTAATGGGTTTTTAGTGAAAGTAGACCCAAATAATAGGGAGCAAAATATGTCGGACCCATTTCAAAAATTCTCTTTGGTTAGAATCTTCAGGAGATGCCGTTTGGCATGAAAGGAAAAAGGGAAGGTGCCGACTCCGGAGGCGAAAAAGGAAGGTGTAGGCAGCCGAGGCTAGGTACACCGCAGGAGGACGGAGCTCGCACAGAGCTCAACGGGTCTCGCGCAAAGCTCAACGACAAGAGTGAGGTAGGTCGACGGGTAGGGGCAGCGCACAGTTGTGCATGCTTTTTTTAAGAGAAGAACGATTGAAGGCACTGGCACATAGCATGCCTTCGCCTGAGTGGTCTAGCACAACAATTGGCAGGGTAGATCTCGCGACTGTTTCAGTTCAAATCCTTATCCCGTCCTTCAATTTTGAGGCCTGATTGCAAGGGAAGCCGTCACCTTAGTGGAATCTACGACGATTTTGGGCAATATAATATCGAAGCTACCAGTTTATGCGTATCGAAGCAGACGATGTTTTTTTTAAGGCTAATCCTAGGTGATGCAACCACTAGTAGCTACCTTGGTCCAATCCGACTCCAAACCACAAAACTCAATTAATTTATGATGAAGATTCTTCTCGAATCTTGTAAATTCAAAAGGAAAAAGCTTGTAACCTCAGTTCATGCGCACGAATGCCTCGGTGCCCTCTAGACGGTGTCTTGCATCTAGCTCGTCCAAGTATGCCCTCCTGAGCGAGACACAAACACAATCTGTATTTATCTGCTTGCATTATCACCATCACCCGCAACACTCTTTACTCTCAGGCGACAGCTTGCCATCAACAATTCAATCCCTCTACAGAATGATGCATGTGCAACAATCACCTTTTCTATGCCTAATTAATTAGATTTTGAGATTCCTTCACTAGTATGAGCGTCATCGCTCCTTGCGCTCATCCGCTTGCCTTCACTAGCCTAAGTGCCATCGCTCATCCCCGTAGGCCAAGGACAATCTAGCGATGGCATTTTCACTACAATCCCCCCCCCACCCCCCCCTTCTCTCCTTTTCTCTCTCTCTCTCTCTCTCTCTCTCTCCGCCCGCCATGCAAGAGCTACTTGGCTCCAATTCTCGAACAAAAGGGTACCCCCCAGCTCCCTTTTCCTCACTCTGCATTCCTACCTGCACCACAAACAATACCTCCTTGCCTCCACTTCTCGCATGACAAGGAGCTCTAAGATGCGAGCCATCCCAGTGCAAGGCCCTCAAGGCTGCTCTGCATCTTGACGAGGCAATCCACTCTCTTCGTTGGCTCTGCATCACAATGTGCTGGTCTTCAACAAGACAGAGCTTTGACCCTGTTTTCACGGCTGTTTCCCCTACTGCCACACAACGCATCACCAGGCAAATGTCTCTCTCTGTGTGTCTGTGTTTGCACTCACATACAATTGACCTGCTCAACACTGCAGCAAGATGCCCAAGGCATCGACCATTGGCCTTTTGCTAGGTCACACACACTTAAGCTGTGAGGGCCTGAGGGGGATGAAGAACGAGGGGGATGGAGCGTGAGGGCGCGAGGTAGGGCTGAAGCGAACGGGCAACACGAGGGGTCTAGAGCCGCCGGCGGGTGTGTGTGTGTGTGTGGAGGCGGGACAACAGCTGCGAGCGTGTTCTCAAAGTCCCAGGACAGTGGCACCATGGTTTCGACCCAACTACCGACGTTCTTGTTGAGGAGGCAGCCCTTCTCATCTCACTTTGCTTCCGCGGCCTAAGGAGGAAGTACCTTCTGCTTCTATCCAAGATAGGCTGAGAGGTTGGGACTGTCCTCGAGACACTTCGCATGGTAGCCTCTGTAGTTTAGTTGCCAAGACAGCTAGCATTGCCACAAAACGTGTTCTGGTTCGGGACACCCACACTTTCTTGAAGACCATTCTACTACCTTAGGTGAGTGGTGGCTGGCTCCGCCAGAGCGTGGAGTATTTGGGCCTCCCAAATCAGTGTTCCATTTGTCGTGAGATAGGTCATCTTGTGAAGTCATGTCCGTGGAGGAGGCTCCGACCTTCACCTCAGGCTTAGCCCCAGCCTCCTAGGACTGGCTAGCAGCAGTAAACAAAGTCACAGGGTACTTAGGCAGATTGCCCTCCAAGCGTGGGGCTCATGTAGAGGAGTGGACTATTTGGGCCTCCCAAATCAATGTTTCATTTGTCGTCAGATAGGCCATCTTGTGAAGACTTGTACACGGAGGAGGCTTCGACCTTCACCTCAGGCTCAACCCCAGCCTCCTAGGACTGGCTAGCAGCAACAAACAGAGTCACAGGGTACTTAAGCAGATCGTCCTCCAAGCCTGGGGCTCATGCAGAGGGGGCTGACAACAAACTCGTGATCGGCCTCGACAGGAGACACCACGTTAACCTGGCCCTCCGGGTGGTGACTAGGCTCCAGACTAGCAGCAGTGGGTTCCCAAAGGGAACCATTTCGACCCTCCACCTCAACCTCACATTTGACAACCCCTCCTCCCCCCGCCTCCTTCCTCCTCCCCACCTTGCCCCTCTCCTTTTACTGCTCCTTGCCCCCCCCACTCGTCCATCCCCCATTAGCCCCCCTACTTCCACATCTCCTCTCGTCCCTACCTCGCAGTCGACCCATGGGGTAGGACCTTCCTCGGTTGCTAGGAGATCTCTTGGCAGCGCTTTTGCCACGAGTCGCTTGGCGAGAGAGGGACATCCTTTCTTGCGCCCCCCCTTCTGGTGCAGACATCTCCCTTTGTAGCAGTTCCTCATGGACTAACGAGCTTCGATATTCATTGTAGGCGGGACTTCTTCGCCTACGACTTCACACGGTTTCTCGGTGACCCTTCACTAGACTTTGAGGCAGCTTGTTTCAGAGTTCATGTACTGTTCCTTGCAGCTAGAGGGATATAGGCCCTGGACTCAGCGGTTGGCTTCTCTTTTCCCTTATGTGGAAGGGACCAGTCTGAGTGGACTCTAGATTCAGTAATGGAGTGGCTGCAAGCACAGGCCCTAGAGTTCTCTCACCACATGGGAGACCCGGGAGTTACAGACCTAGTATAGACTTCGTGGCCGTTGGCCAAGTTCTCAGTGACACCTCCAGACTCAGTAGGATGTAGACACATTGTGGTACACTTCTTTGCTGACACGCAGAGTCCACCATGCTATGTATATATACATGACGACTCTTGGATAGAGGAGGTTTCCCTGCGCACAACACACTCTTCTTGGGCCTGGGCTAGACACTCTTTGCAGTCACGCCTACTCTCGGGGACAATTGGATGCGGATTATTTCCCATCCAAGCCAGCCTCCAAGATAGCATCGTTAGCTACTGCTGCATCTTCAATTCTTTCTCATTCTCCATGAGGATTGTCTCATGGAACGTGCAAGGATTAGGTGGGCCCCAATTTCAGCGCCAATAGGGCTGATTACGTCAGGAGCTTCAACGATACCTTGTGGGTGGAGAGATTTGTCTTCTTATGCTGAAGGAGCATTATCTTTGTGAGAGCCGCATTAGACGATGTGGTTTGCTTTTGCATGAGCGATATGAGACATTTTGGTCAATTGCATTTGGACCTGGTGGTATCCAAGGATATGTATGACTATTGCGGACTTTTGGTAGCAGGCCATTCTGGACTGAGGTATTATTGTGCCTGGCAGGGCTCAATGGATTACTATGCAGGTTCACGGATGCCTCTTGGGCTTCCTGAACATCTATGCACCCAATGTGGCAAGTGCATGTGCAGGAGTTTTGGTCTCACATTGTAGATTCTCTGCCGCATACAAAGCAATGGTGCATTGGGGGTGACTTCAACATGATGGAGGAGCCCTCTGACACGATTGGAGGTAGCCATGCTACTGTGCACAGAGCTGAGTTGGTAGCTTGGGAGAGGCTATGCATGACTTTGAGGGTTTCAGATGTTTGGCAGTATTCTGGCTTTGTGAGGCCCAAGTTTTAGCGTTAGAGGGGTCAGCTGCATCAGGAGCTTCAACGACGCCTTGTGGGTGGTGAGATTGATATTCTTATGCTATAGGAGCATCATCTATGTCAGAGCCGCATTAGACGGTGTGTTTAGATTTTGCATGGTCGCTATGAGACGTTTTGGTCAACTCCATTTGGACGTGGAGGCATCTTGGGAGGGGTATGTATGACTATTGCAGATTCTTTATAGAAGGCCATTGTGGGAAGAGGTATTATTGTACCAGGCCGAGCTTAGTGGAATAATATGCAGGTTCAGGGTTTCCTCAAGGGTTTCCTAAACATTTATGCGCCCAATGTGGCAAGTGCACGGGCATAAATCTGGTCTCAAATTGTGGAGTGTTTGCCGCATGGAGAGTAATGATGTGTTGGGGGGGACTTCAACATGTTGGAGAACCCCTTTAATCGGATTGGAGGTGGCCATGTCACGATGCACAGGGCTGAGCTGACAGCTTGGGAGCGGCTATGCATGACTATGAGGGTCTCTGATGTTTGGCAGCATTCAGGTTTTGTGAGAACCCTTGACAGCTTGGCTTTGTCTCACTCTGATCGCAGAGGTTGGAGGAGTGAATCTATCTGGGATAGATCACTTCTACGCTAGTGACCACATTTGTGACTTGGGTGGGTCAATTTGGATCTTGGTTGGGACATATTTTTTGGACCATGCACTAGTGATTCTCATGATGACAGATAGACAGAGGAGGGGGAGCACGATGCTACGCATCTCTGAGAGGATCTTGTTGGACTCCGAGCTTAGAGAGCGAGTGGTGGCTCTTTGGACAGAGGGCTTGGACACAGAGAACTCTCCTGCTAATAGAGTGGCCTCTGGATTTTCTCAGCTTAGTCGTTTCTTTCTCCAGGAGTCTACGACCCTCCTTGCTGCAGCGAGGGAGGAGGAGCAAGGTCTCTAATGCGGCGTTGCTTCCTTGCAAAGGATGCAAGAGCAGCACCTAGACAATCCTTGGTTGGAGGAGCAGTTGCAGCAGGCTCGCCAGGAGCTTACCAACATAGAGGAGAGGGGTCATGAGTTTGCTTTCCATCGACATGCATCTTAGTTGACTTAGGTGGGTGACAGGGTGACTGGGTCTTTCTTTGAGGTAGTGGGACCTCGTCATGCGCACACCTGTGTCAAGCGGTTGAGGAGACCTCACGGGCCGTCAATTGATTTAGAGCCAGAGGATATGCGGGCAGTTTCCACTGACATTTATTGTGACCTGCTATCGCAGTAGAGCCTCAATCAGAGCGTTACGATGCATGTAGAGAGCAGGTTTGGACACAGATGCCTTGTCTTGGGACTAAGGAGATGCGCCAGAGGCTTGAACTTCCTCTCCAGCTAGAGGAGCTTCATGCAACCCTTAGAGAACTTCCCCGTGGTAGTTGTCCTGGTGAGTGGTTTGGCTCCCAGTTTTTTCTTGGAGTATTGGGACTTGCTGGGCTCAGACCTTTGCAGTGCTTTGTAGTACATCTTGCCCACAAGAGAGATGCCTGAGCATGAGTGAGGGCTTGATCTACCTCATTCCCAAGGAGGGTGGCTCCTTTGGATGAGATTCGGCAGTGGCAGCCCATCACCATCCTCAACTCAATCTAAAAAATTCTAGACAAGGCTTTGAGTTTGAGGATTCAACCACTTCTAGAGAGCATTATACATGGGACCCAGACAAGTTTTGTCAAGGAGCACAATATCCTTGACAAAATCTTCACTTTTTGGTAGGCGTCTACCCTCACGCGCCTCCTAGGTGAGGATCTGGCGATACTTCTTCTTGATTTTGAGAAGGCCTACGATAGAGTTGACTGGGACTTCTTGGAGGACACTCTATGCAGGATGGGATTCTCAGATGGTTGAATCAAAGGTGTGTCAGCTCTTTACAAACGTGCACACAGTCTAGTGCTTTTGGCAGGAGGTAGAGGAGACCGTTTCATGCTCACACAATCGGTCAGATAGGCCTATCCTCTAGGCCCCTTCCTGTTTTTTTTCTATGCTAAGGTGATGAGAAGATTCTTGGTTTCAGAGTAGGTTGGTCTTCGTGGCTTAGTGCTCCCTATTCGGGGCGATGAGCTACTGGATGCTGAGTTTGTAGACGACTCAACTCTTTAGTTGGAGGGCAAGGCGGTCAACCTCCACACTTGTGAGCAGGCTCTAGAGAAATTTTGTTGTGCATCAGGCACACTAATCAACTGGAGGAAGACAATGGATTTTTGGGTTGGCAGTGCTCCCACGCTTGATCGGCTGCTAGGTGAGGGTTTCATATGGATTCCCCCAGGGACTCCAGTTCGCTACTTGGGCTGTCAGTTTAGCTTGGACTTGTCTCCTGTGCAAGAGATTGCTCTGCTCCTCTTGTCCATCAAGAGGAAGTTGCAACATTGGAGTTCAACACTTTGCCAGGCAGAGTTGTAGTGTCCAACCAGGGGTTGTTGGCTACTATGTGGTACATTACATCTTGTTGGATCTTTTCGAGCTCCTGCATCAACCAGGTAGAGAGGATGATCAGGAGCTTTCTTTGGTCAGGGTATGACACTCAGATAGCACAGGCCAAAGTAGCTTGGTAGGTCATGTGAGGGTCATGCCAAGGACCACCGGATGTACGATCTCCAAATGGATACACCATGATCTTCGACATCCCTCTCCATTCATACCGACACCAAGACATGACTCCTGCTCTTTAATGTCGACTCAAGGGGGTGATAACATTCACTTTCTGTCATGTAGATCCCTTAGTCCCAAAGAACTAATGCTTACCGGTCCAACTTTCCAATCAAAGTCATCAGACTAAATTTGAACTCCACCTTCTATGGTCAACAGGTGGAAGTTCTCTAGTTCACCCTTAGTTCAAGGTCACTAACGTTTTTTTCTTGGTTATGGCCGAGCACAGCCATCAAAGCATTTCCTAAGATGAGTGTATTTAATAGATACCCAAAACCCTCGTTCCCCACGTTTGATCTCACTCTATGGATCGGGATCCCTTTCCCCGGTTTTGACTTAACTTAATGGAAAACTTAAAATTGGGTTCAACTTTCCGGCCAACAAGTTAACCCTCAGGAATCCACCCACCCACCGAACCGATTGATAAATGCACCTTCACAAGGTAGTACTATGATACTAGAAAACAATATTCCAATCATGTCGAAATAATAATACATTTCAAACATTTGAAACCAGCATGCAAACTGTTGCTTACCCTTGCAAGTGTGCATTTATCAGCTCGTTCCCACCATTTTCTTTTTAGAACATTTTACTTCCTTTGTCCTTTAGTAGTAGTAACATTGTCTAGTTATCTTTCTAGCAATCACATATAATCCTTTAGGCATATCCCTATCCTCGTCCCAAGACTCGGGTATCCTGTGTTCTCCGCCACATGTGGAGGCAACACCTTGACACAATTTTCAATTCTTGCTTTTCTTTATCTTGTGTGGGAAAGGCTTACAAAAATAATATACTCTAGATTCTTTTTAAATCAATAATCCGAGAAGCAGAGCAAAGGTCCAATTGATGATGACAATTGAAAAATAGCCCATTCTAGCCTTTCCAAGGTTTCTTTTTACCAAACAATTAGAAGAGTTCCTTAATTAAATTCACATTCTCCTCGCTTATCCCTTCATGGATCCATTTTCCTTCCTCCTTCTCTCGTCAACATCAAGCCTACCCGGACGAAGCCGATTTCCAGACGCATCCGCGGATCCCTATCACCCGTCTAGGATACACTGCCATTCAATCCCTAGGACAGTGAATGGACCCGAGTTCAAAACACAGACCAATATTTATCAATCCTAGCCAAAAGGAAACACTTGCATCTGCCTTTTCCAAGCATACAAGATAAAGTTCACACTTAAATTTTTTATGTTATGTTCGCGCTATCCAGGTCAAATCTTCTCGGTAAAGTTTTAATACTCGTTTAAATTTAGATTAAGTTCCTTGAGTTATAATCTCTTAGTTCTTAGTTCATTTTAATGTTCAATCAACAAGATCTTAAGAAATACAAGGAGTCTCTTGGGAGTTTAAAGTTTTGTCTCAATGTAAGTTTCAAGTTAACCCCGACTTTGACAAATCTCATTTTGGTCCCTTTGCATCATTTTCCATCCATGGGGCATCTCCATGGAAGTGATGGGAGTTTTATGTTCAAGCAAACGGTCACGACATACGTAAAGCTATCCCCTTCCTCTTCCTTTTGAATTTTCGAAACAAACTTGAAATGAACAATGCATATGCTTTCTACGACGAGTTTTGCTTTGGTGTGATCTATGCATGGTAAACACAAAACTTTGGAATGCATCAACTTGTAATCTTGAGACGAATAATAAAGAAACTTCCTCTGAGTGCTTATGCAAGAGTGAAACCCTTCCATGCATGGTAGTGTAAGAGTGAAAATGCAACATTCCTAAGAGAGGACATGCTAGTGTAGTGAAAAATGCTCATGTAATAGTGTATGAATGAATAAAAAAATTCTTCTTTAAGAAGGGATTTAGACATACCTTTGTTATCGTGGACATGATTAATTATGTAGCTAGAAGAGGCTCATGGTTTTTGGGACTTTCCAATTGATAAGAGGCAGGCGGGGGGGAGGGGGAGGGGAGATGTAACCAATTACTCCCAAGGAAAAATCCCTTTGATTAAGATAGGGCTACCCTTCAAAACTTAACTCTCCTTGAGAGAATTCGTATTAAATTTATTGCTATCACTAAATAAATCTTACACACATGCTGTTTTTCTCTTTGAAAGAAGAAAAATCCTATTTCTTAAATTTAAAGAAAAACTTGTGAACCTTTCATAAGAGCATTCTTTTTAGAGTAAATTATAATGCTACTTTGAATAGAATGGTTAATTCTAAAAATTTCAAATACTTAATTGCCCGTGATTATGTGGCAATTATCTCGTGCATCTTAAAAATAAAAAAAGATATTTCTGGCGGAGTTTAAGGATATGCATAGATATTGATCATCATCCGGCATGCATGCTCTTTTTAGTATGTTCTCCAGTCACCTATGGTTAAAGAGAGTTCTTTATACTCTCTCTATGCCATATTAGTTTGGTAATCTAGAGAATGAAACTTGAAATATAAGTATCATCTCCAGTCACCTATGGTTAAAGAGAGTGCTTTCTACTCTTACTATGCCATATTAATCTAGTAATTTTGAGAGCTTGAAACAATTGAACTTGAAATAACATCGGGGTTAGTTATTAGCAACATGGTTAGTTATGATTAGTAATGAACCATAATTAGAGAGAAATAACAAAATTAAGTAGCTATTTCTTCTTTCCAAGCAAAAGGCTTGTTTATGAAAAAATGAGAGCTTAACCATAAATTTATGTAAGCATAAAAGTAAATCAATTTCAAACAAGTGCAAGAGCATAAAAAGAGCGAGAAAACATTACCTTAGTGTGTGTATGGTTTAGTGTTCTCCTTGCTTTGGATGTAGTCGGCTCTTCACTTCGCTTGAAGACCACCAATTTGGCTACTTGAATGAGATTATGCACATTTTTGATAAGTGCTTTCACTTATCTTGTTTATTTTGAGAACTTATCTTTCTTTGACAACTTATTTACTTATCACACAACAAGTTACTTACTCACCTCATCCTTATCTTCTCTTTTCCTTCTTTATCTTTTTTCCTTTTCCTTTTCCGTTATCTTATCTTTTCCTTTATGCTAACTTTTCTCAAAATGAAAAGATAATTTTTTATGTATTTGTTATGTCCATGTTCCCATGGCATAAGCCGGAAGTGTCTTGTGATTATACTTTGGTGCTTAAATTGACCCTAATTTTTTTTCTTTCTATTATTTTCTTTTTCTTTTTCATCTTTTAAGTTGGTGGCTTAGATGTCTTGGCCTTGCGTAAGGGCTAGGAGAAGGCCCTTACAAACTCCCCAACAAAAAAAAGAGCTGTCCTCAACACGAAACAATAAAGGAAGGTGATAAATCGTCAACCATATGTTATACCTTTAACTTTTAGGTAACGCTAATTCATTCTTCTCTAGTTGGTTCATCTATATAAGACACAATCTATCCTCATCTCTTATAGTGTTCTTACCTCGATCTTCCTCCCTTCTTTCCATCTTCTTGTCGAGAGTTTCTTAGGATTATCTCTTTCAATCCTTCACGCTGTCTCTTTGTTCATTACCTTACTTCATGGATCACTGGCAAGAGTTGATCTTATGTGTGGCCATTCCCTTCTGCAACAACGAACAAGCAAATCTATGAGGAGAGATTTTGTGAAGCAGTATGAGCACCTGTTTTTCCCTTAGTTGGGAACTTCAGTAGGTCCAACAAAATGGTGGACATTCCGAGACATAACAAGGTGAGACTTTGGGGTCAGGATCATTTTCACAACAATGTCTGCTTGGCTATGGTAATTGAAGCATTGGGTTTTGGTCCTCGATACTATTGTGTGATGAGATTGATGTATCGTGGGTTCTCCGAGCGAGTCTTTTTGCTTGCACAGTTTCTTCCTCATCAAAATATATGTCTTGACCCTCACTTTGGTCTACCTTTTAGAGGGCCCTTTAACTCTCACCTCATAGTCAAGAGATCAGAGCAACAATTTCACAGCGGATTCTTCCTATGGTTGAAAGGTCCAATATTTGTCCCGCTTGTGATAGTTGCTTTTGTGATCATGTGATGGATAGGATTATTGACTCTTGTAAAAAGATCCATCTTCGTTGTATCTCTGAACAAGTTTATCGTTTATTAAGATCTTGGTTCTTGTCGTAAATCCTTCTTTCTCTGATTTTTTCTTGATACGCATAGTTAAATTTGTTCTTGGCTTCCTATGTTTGGTATTTTGTAGAATCTCTTGAGAGGAATACAAATGTAGCTAGCTTAATTACAAAGGATAATAATAATCTTGTTATTATGTAGCAAAATAGTCAAGTTACATTGCTTGGGTGACACAAACGTTTAGTAAAATAGAGCTTGTCGTGTAATTACATAGGCTAGCATGGTCCATTTTGAGCAAAAAGAGAAAAGTCATCATCATAAAAAAGATGAGAAAATTGAGAAGTAAGGCATTCCTAGTCCTCCCACTGTACCAAAAACCTTCTAAACCATTCTCTATGTAGTAGCTTTGGTTCCTTCATGTCTAAACTTTTTCCTAGTTCCTTCCTCAAATTCTTCGTTAGCCTCGAGAATGGGAGATTGCTGATTCCGATCAGTAACACTCAAGGCAGCATAGATATTGGCTTGTTCATCTATCTTGTCTTTTACTGAGACAAAATTTAATGTTGCTGATCTAGATGGATTGATGGTTGGCCTTTGAGAACGAAAATGAGTGGTAGAGGGAGTTCTTGTTTGGGTTGGATTTCTTCCTCTTGCTCCAAGGTTTCTGAATTGTCCCCCTTGATTGGGTGGATTCTGAAGGTTAACACGGAGGGTTAAATTACTAGGGTCATTTCCTTTAGGGCACTGGGCCTTCTTATGACCAAATTCTAGGCATTCATAGCATTAAATTTTCCATCCACTCTAAGTGACAGGAAGAGCATTCACATGAACAATGTGTAGTGGTTACTTTCAGCTCAAAACTGACCAATGTTGATAACATAGACTTTATGCATGTGTAAAAACAACTTTAGTAGATGCACATAGAATTTGGATCACCAAACTGACCAGAAACTGGCTAAAAACTAAAGTTTGTACTGACTTTCGAGGAGTGAAAATTGACAAAATTTTGTTCAAACTCAATGAAATTTGATTCATAAGCTTATATTGATGTGATAGACATGTGTACATGCTCAGTTGATCCAAAAGATGCAAAAATTTACCAGAAATAAATAATCGCGATTATTTACATTTGTCCCATGTTTCAACTTTTTTGACCAAGTCAGCATACCACTAGCTTTACCATGTTGTAATAAGCCCACAAGGCAAATTTGGTAAGATTTGAATCATTGGATTGAAAATTGTGGCCAAATTTACAAAGTCAATATACACATACAAAACTGATGACCATTTCAACAAAAATTGTGGAAACTTGATGAAGCTTAGCTAGGAAGCTTAAGTTGAGATAACGAATCTATGTCAAGATTGGGACAAAAACTTGCAAACAAAATAGCTGAAGTAAATAATCGCAATTATTTATATCTACTACAAAATTTGGTCATCTTGCAGATTTGAATATACCACAAGGTCAAGCATATCAAGTAGACCACACAAATCAATTTTGATGAAATTTGGATCACAAAAGTGAGACTTAAGCCAGATTCTTGAAAGCTAAGTCTGCGGACATGAAACAGTTGATAACTTGAACAAATTTTGTTCAAACTTAGTGAAACTTGTCCAGAGACCTTAACAAGTTGTATACTAGGCAAATCAAGCCAAAAAGTGCAAAAAATTGAGAAAAGTGAATAATCGCGATTATTTACTACTGCTACACAGAGACACCAGTTTTGACTTTTGAACTTGTACAGTGTTAGACCAACATAATACAAGGCCACCGGGCAATTTTGGGTTCAATCGGATCCAAATTGGTACATGTTCACTCAGTTTCCAGGTTGCAGATTAGGCCTTTGACTTTTTGCTAAATTGGAATCTGAGAGTCTCAACTGCTGACTTACTTAGCTTGATTTGAAGTGATACACATAGACCAATCACAATAGCTAGCAAAAATTGTACAGTCTTTGTGAAAGAATAGCTAACTTGATTAAAACTGATATAAGAATCAGGTTGTAGACAAGGGATTGAACACTTGACAGAAGTTGCAATCGAGTCAAGTGGAAGAAATTGACAACAAGTCAATTCGATGATAAGTACTCTATCTAGGGCTTCACAAGTTTATATGAACCTTAGATCTAGTCGTATACTAGCAAATCAAGGCATATTTGGAGAGATCGCTAGTAGAGTATCCACCGAAAAGAGTGTGAATCAAGGCAAGCACTTGTACACTATCTTGAAAGAAGTCTTAAACACTTTTTCAGATTCAACATCCGAAATGTCTTTTTATTCGACTCATTCAGAAATCGAAATGACAGTGTGCTATAAGCATATACTCTCTTTTTATAAGACTAATAGCCATGGAGCTCAGGTTTACCTCGATCCTAATGAAGAGTATGCTACTCGCATTGATGACCATAGCATAGAGTTTGAAGAGAAAATCAGGGCAAACAAACAAGGAAAAAGGTACATGAATATAAATGGAACTCAGTATTTACAAGTTAAAAACCCTGACGTGAGCGACAAATGGGGGTTATAAGTATATACCATAATTCCAGATATAGCAGCAAAAGAAGGACCACCGACTTTAGAATTCGAGGAATACGATCAAGTTGATTTGAAGCCTTTCAAACGGCTTAGTATGGATAATCCTAGGATCGAAGTCTACTGTTAGGAGGACAGAAACGTCAAAGATCTTCTATGGACTTCTCATGCCAAATCAGGACAACTAACACCCATGAAGATCATTTATATCTTCA
Organism: Adiantum capillus-veneris; assembly: GCF_014529385.1. Taxonomy (NCBI): domain Eukaryota; kingdom Viridiplantae; phylum Streptophyta; class Polypodiopsida; order Polypodiales; family Pteridaceae; genus Adiantum; species Adiantum capillus-veneris. The sequence goes on from NC_140932.1 coordinate 51,791,113, forward strand.
AAATCAAAGACAAAGGTTCAACAGATCTACCAACCTACCTGTTTAGGGATTGTTATAACAATAACTTTGTTATGATGACTCATGAGCAGGTGGAACAAACCAAATATCAAGGGTACTCCATAAGGGATTGGATAATGGGCCAATGATCAGAAACTATTCAATGAGAAGAACTACGTGAGAGATCTTTTGAGAGTAATGTTAAGAAACCAGAAACCACCTCATCACGAAGAAAACCGGGTGACACTAAAGCCAGCCCAGGGCTACATGAGACACGCTCCATAAATCAAGCACTACACACCCATAGCTCTAAACTGGCTTGGATTACCTGGCATCACTTGGCCTATTTGTATCGGATCTGCAATCACTTCCAATTTCAAAGCCCCGTATCTTGCACATTGTGGATCTGTTTCATAAGCCGTCTTGACTTTATCCTCAGCACTTCAAGCTCTACATATCTGGGCCAAGAACCAACACCTCAAACATTCTTCACTTGCCACCTTGCCAGGCCCTATCTGGACCCCCTATGGTCTAAAAAACCATATAAAGCATACATTTCCGCTGCCACTTGCCTGCCTAGGCTCTTCCCATCTTCTCTAGCCCTCTTCCATGCATCTGTAAGCATACACATCTGTAAGCATACACATCATTGCATGTGCCCTTTGCTAGGGTTGACACACTTTGGTTGCACTAGCATTTTGATATGATAAAATCTTGCTCCTAATACACACGACTTCAATCTCTCTCTCTCTCTCTCTCACACACACACACACACACACACACACACACACACACACACACACACACACACACACACACACACACACACACACACACACACACACACACACACAGTGTGTCACTCTCCTCTCATGTATATTTCTTACAAATATGTCCTTGCTCTGCAACCACCATTCCTCCCCTTGTCAAAGAGGTGAACTTTTGTCCCGCTTCTTCCACACTTTACTAGCATAGGTGATTGCACTTTAGAGACAATCTTGCTTGTCACCCAATAAAAACAACCTAGAGCTTCTAGTCTCATCTTGTGCACCCCGTTAAAAAGGGAGAAATGGGAACACACCTGACACGCACTGAGAATGCCTCTCTATAGCCCAACAATTCCACCACACTCCTATCCCCTAATAATCACACATAGACTCCCGATCTGCAAATATTTTCCAAGCCCGTACCCAACCAACCCTGACTACATATACTCAATCAAAGAGAAAACAAACATGGCCTCTGTCTATGACCTCTCAGTGAAAATTTATACCAGAGATAACTAGCCCTAACACCCACACAAGCACCCTGAGGTTATTGGTGTTGACGAGCACACAGCGCGACACGGACCCCGACGGCCTCAAACGCCAGGAGCCAATGCATGCCGAGCTGGCCACGATGAAATAAACAGGGGGCACCACCTAGCTTTGAGCGGCTAGGACGCGGAAAATGGTGATTCATAGTAATACAAAACTTTGCACGCACACACACACACACACACACACACACACACACAGAGAGAGAGAGAGAGAGAGAGAGAGAGAGAGAGAGAGAGAGAGAGAGAGAGAGAGAGAGAGAGAGAGAGAGAGAGAGAGAGAGAGAGAGAGAGAGAGAGAGAGAGAGAGAGAGAGAGAGAGAGATTCGACTCCATGCTGGCCCGCATGCCTTCATAGAGATGGAGAGGGAATCAACGAGAGAGAGAGAGAGGGAGGGAGAGATAGATGAGGGGGAGAGAGAGAGAGAGAGAGAGAGAGAGAGAGAGAGAGAGAGAGAGAGAGAGAGAGAGAGAGAGAGAGAGAGAGAGAGAGAGAGAGAGAGAGAGAGAGTTTGCATGGCGGCGCCCCGCTTTGGTTGGCAAACAAGAGGGGAAGAGAGAGAGAGGGACAAGAGAGTATGGACGAGAGGGGGGAGAGAGAGAGAGAGTTTGCATGGCGGCGCCCCGCTTTGGTTGGCAAACAAGAGGGGAAGAGAGAGAGAGGGACAAGAGAGTATGGACGAGAGGGGGGAGAGAGAGAGAGAGAGGGAAAAAAATGTGAAAGTGTGTGTGTATGAATAATGCAAGAGAGAGAGTTTCACTCTTGTCCATGCATGGCGGCCCGCCAGTGGAAGAAAGAGGGAGTAGGCTTGTTAAATGCGCCCATTGGGTTAGGTGACACAGGGGCAGAGATAAGATAGATATGGTGGGTTGGCGGAGCCGAGCAGTGGAGAGAGAGAGAGAGAGCTCTGACCTCTGGTGATAATGGATCAATATGGCCAGAATAAGGGGCGCCCAACCGTGGCCAAGCATAGAGGGGGGGTGGTGATTGTTAAAAAAAACAACTTTTTATCGTTTTTACCCGGTAATGTGCTCCTCCTTGATTGGGGTTGGTTCTTGCGGCCGCGGTTTCAAAAATTGGCCGTCATTAGCCCTCCCGTCTGGCTAGAGGCATTCATGCTTCTAGCCCTACTTTTGATTCTTTAGCAGCGGAGTTGGAGGGTTCTCCCTCCTCTGGAATATCTAGCACGAACTCTGGGTCAAACCTTAGAAAATACCTCTTGAGCCTCCATCCATTGACTCTAGTATTGTGAATTCTCCTATCTGCTTCCATCAACTTGTAACTGCCGTTGGTGTAGCACCTTTTGACAATGAATGGCCCTTCCCATCTGGGTTGAAATTTCTTGTCTTTCCTAGTGTCAAATCTGTTGTCGTATCTCAATACTAACATGCCTGTTTCCAGGAACTTTTTCTTAAGCCCTTGATTGAAGGTGAGCCGACATCGCTCTGCTTGCGATGCATAGTGATTGATTGCATCTTCCCTATCTAGTTGGAGCCTTTCCAGACCTAGGATGCGGTTGTGGAGATTGACAATTGGGCACTGTAACTGGCTAGCCATGACTAGCAAGCTGGCTATCTGTACCTCGATGGGTAGAATGGCCTCCTTTCCATAGACTAGATGGAAAGGGGTGAATCCTAGTGATGTTCGGAATGTCGTTCTGTAGGACCATAGAGCGGCCATAAGATGTCTGTCCCAGTCACTTGTGTGGTTGTTCACCTACTTTGTGATAAATTTAAAGATCATGCCGTTTACCTTTTCCACTAGGCCATTGTACTATGGATAGTATGGTTTGGAATGTCGGCATGTAATGCCTAACTTTTTCATGAGTTCTTCCACGAGATTGCCTCTGAAACCTGACCCCCTATCAGATATTATCTCTAGCGGAGTGCCAAAACGGCAACAAATGTGCTCGAATATGAACTTTGCCACATCTTGGGCTGTAATGCCTATGGTGGCTGCTGCTTCTGTCCATCGGGTCATGTAGTCTACACCAACTAGAATGTATAGTTTACCTGATTGGGCCCTTGGTAGACGACTAATTGCATCTATTCCCCACTTTTCAAATGGACCATATGAGATGATCGGATTCTGTGGCTCTTAGGTTAGTGTACGATCACTGGACGCTTGATAGGCCTTGCATGTTTTACACCAATGATGCACATCCCTGTTCATACTAGGCCTAGATAATCCTGCGTGTAGAATCTTCCTACTGGTGATATCTAAAGCAAAATGATCGTCGCAGACATCATCATGGCAACTTGAGATTACCTCCGTAATCTCACTGGAGGTTGGTACTCACCTGATAATCTGGTCTTTGCCATTGAAATATAAGTTTTTGTTTACAAGGCGTTATCTTGTAGCCTTTCTGACCAACCATTGTTTCTGGCCCCTAGTGTACCCTTCAGTACATTCTCCTGTGTCTAAGAAGCTGATGATATCAGGCATAGCATCACTACCTTGAAGGAGGGGCAGTTTTAGTTTAATTGCTCCTATGGGAACGTCTTGTATTCTTTCCTTGGCTAGAGCATTTGCCTCCTACTTTTCTGCCCTAGGGACATAAATAATTGCAATGATTCCAACTTTATCAAAAGATCCTTAACCTGGCGTAAGTGGACGAGTAAAACCTGATTTTTACAAACCCAAGTGCCATTTATTTGCTTTATCAAAAGCAGAGCATCGCCCAAACACATTTAGGCACTGAATCCCTTTCAAAATACAGTGTTCTAATCCAAGAATTAAAGCCACCTACTCGGCTTCATTGTTGGAGTGGGAGTGTAACAACTGCCCAATGGAGAATACTTTCTTCCTTTGCTCATTAAAAATGATGATGCTAGCTGCAGACTGGTCCAATGTTCTTTTGTATGATCCATCAAAGAAAAGAGAGTGAGCTCTTTCGAGCTTAGGAATTTCTACCATTGGTGTCACTTCTTTACCTTCTGTGTTGACCTTCAGCTTCTTCTCATAGTGATGCTGAGTAAGAATACCTCCTAGACTAGCCCTGGTTGAGTTTTATAGCTGCATGGTGTAGTCGAACTCTTGTAATTAACCAGCCACCTAGAGATCCTAGATGAAACATCCATGTGTCGCATAACATACGGAAAGACCTCCTCCATTGTCAGAATTACAAAGGGTCTAGGCAATAGATAAGAGCGGAACTTCGTAGTGGCAAACATTAATGCGAGTACCATGTGCTCTACTGCGGTGAATCCTTTTCCTGATGGGATCATGACACGACTAGAGAAGTAGATAGGACGCATGAAAGAGGTTTGGGGGTCCTTTTGCATTAGTACGGCTCCAAGTGTATCACTTCCTACACTGGGTTCACATAAAATGGCTCGTCCCATCTGGGGGGTAAAATGGTGGGAAGTGAGGCCAGGATTTGTTTCGCTTTGGTAAACTGTTGCTCATTTTCTTCACTCCATGAGAAGACATCTCTATGGGTGACTTGTTGTAGAGGGAGAACTACCTGAGATAGCAAGTGAATGAACCTACTTAAATACCTTACCTTCTGAAGGAAAGAGACCAACTGCTTTAGATGCGGTGGGTGATGACACAGACACCAAAGCTTGAATCTTGCTAGGTCAGCCTCAATCCCTTTTGCTGAAATTACATGGTCAAGGAGAGTGACTTTGCTTTCACCAATGTGACACTTATCTACGTTGAGCTGGCCACCCAAGGTTTGCAGCCTGGTCAGGCCATCATATACTTTGCTTTATTGGAGGGAGCGCGAACTATAGATGCAAAAATAATCTATGAAGACTCGTATTGACATTCCAAAGTATGGCTGGAAGACAAAAGTCACATAGCACTGGAATGTGGCCGGAGATTTGATGAGGCCAAAAGGCATCACTCTATAAGTAAAGCATCCCCAGGGTGTTATGAAAGTTGTCTTTTTCTGGTCTTCTTCTGCAATACTAATTTGAAAGTAGCCTGAGTAGCCATCACATAGTGTGTAGAGCTATATATTGTCAATAAAATCCAACCATGCCTAAAAATATTTGAAGCTCCTCAACCATGTTGGGATGTGGCCATCGAAGAATGGCAGCGATCTTGTAAGTGTCCATCTTGATACCAGAATAAGAGATCACATGACCGAGGTAATGTATCTGTTGGAATAAGGGCTGTAGAGAAATGCACACAGCTTGGAGAAGACGAAGGAAGCTCAAGGCACACAATAGAGAGTGTGTTACTTAGTGTGCAATGGAAAGATAGATAGCCCTAGAGTGATGGGCGTATATACAATGCTCGGGGGGAAAAACCTCCTAAAGAGGGGAAAAAATACCCCGGCGGTACTAGTGTGTTCACACACATCACTACCACATGTATATGGTAACAAATCCCCCCCTGGAATGATGCGGTGAACGAGAGCTGTAACATGAGTAAAGGGAAGTGCCATGCCTTGAGGACATGATCAGTCCACCAAGGGAAGTAAGCCCAAAGCTTTGTGGAAAGCTTCAAGCTTCTCACGAGATAATTCCTTTGTGAAAAGATCTGCAACATTGTCCTATGTCAACACACATAAGCCAAGCTGATCTCTCCTGCTGAGAGCCTCTCCCTGACATAGTGGTAATGCACCTCAATGTGCTTTGTGCGAGCATGAAAAACTGGGTTCCTCGCAACTGCCAATGCGCTCTGACTGTCAGTGTAGATAGTGTTGGCAGTGTCCTGTCCAACACCCAAATCAGCCATAAGGCGTCTGAGCCATACACACTCAACCGTGGCTGTGAAGACTACTCTGTACTCAGCCTCACAACTCGAAGTGGCCACAGTAGGTTGCTTCTTGCTCAACCATGATATACATGAACTGCCAAGCATGAAACAAAAACCACTTGTGGACACTCGTGTCTCAAAACAACCAGCCCAATCTGAGTTCGAAAAAGCATGTCAGTCTGGCGGCAATGATCCCCCCTTGGGATAAAACAAGCCAAGATGTAAAGTGCCACTAAGGTAGTGAAAAATCCTCTTGACAGCCTGCCAATGCTTAGACCTTGGGCTATGCATAAATCTGCTGACTTGTGAGACTGCAAACTAAATACCCGGCCTCGTGTTGCATACATAAATAAGGCAACCAACAACAGTTTGATAAAGAGTGACATCAGTAGGATCGCCATCATCATGTAGACTCAACTTCAAACCTGTTTCCATGGGAGTGGCAATAGGTTTGCAATCCTCAAGGCCAAACTTACATAGCAATGTCTCTATGTAACTTTTCTGACACAAGGCAATACCACCATCATACTGCTTAAACTGTATACCCAAGTAATGCAACAGCCCCAAATCTTTCATCTTGAAACTAGCATTCAAATCAGCCTTAAATTCAGCAATATGTCTCTCATTTGGTCCAGTGATCAGCAAATCATCGACATAAAGAACCACAATAGGAAGTACATGATCATCACGCTTTACATACAATGTGCTTTCGGTTGGACTGTTACAAAAGCCTCATTTAACCAAATGAGTATCATCTTTCTCATACCAAGCACGAGGAGATTGCTTCAACCCATACAAAGCCTTCTTACATATGCACACTTTGTCCTCTTGTCCTTTTATGACAAAACCGCGAGCCTGTGTTACATAAACTTCCTCAAATATGTCACCATTCAAGAAAGCAGTAACAATGTTTTATTGATGTACATCCCAACCAAAATGAGCTGCCAATGCACATAGAAAACGCACAGTAGTCATACGACAAGTGGGAGAAAAAGTCTTTTCATAATCTATGACTTTTTGTTGTGCATAACCCTTTGCAACAAGTCGAGCCTTATGGCGATCGATCTCACCATCTGGCTTGCGTTTCAACTTGTAGACACACTTTGTACCAATGGCCTTTTTGCCAGGAGGCAAATCACATAAAGTCCATGTGTCATTTTCTATAAGTGCATCATATTCTAATTGCATGGCATGTTGGAATTAGGGTTGCAAAGAAATGCACACAGCTTGGAGAAGACGAAGGAAGCTCAATGGAAAGTGTGCAATGGAAAGATAGATAGCCCTAGAGTGATGGGTGTATATAATGCTTGAGGGAAAAAACCTCCTAAAGAGGGAAAAAATGCCCGGACGGTTTTAGTGTGTTCACACACATCACTACCACATGTATATGGTAACAAATCCCCCCTGGAGTGATGCGGTGAACGAGAGCTGGCACACGAGTAAAAAGAAGTGCCATGCCCTGAGGACATGATCAGTTCACAAAGGGGAGTAAGCCCAAAGCTTTGCGGAAAGCTTCAAGCTTCTCACAAGACAATGCCTTTGTGAAAAGGTCTGCAAGATTCTCCTATGTTGGCACATAAGCCAAGCTGATCTCTCTTGCTGAGAGCCTCTCCCTGACACAGTGGTAATGCACCTCAATGTTCTTTATGCGAGCATGAAAAACTGGGTTCCTTGCAACTGCCAATGCGCTCTGACTGTTAGTGTAGATAGTGTTGGCAGTGTCCTGTCCAACACCCAAATCAGCCGTAAGGCGTCTGAGCCATACACACTCAACCGTAGCTGTGAAGACTGCCTTGTACTCAACCTCACAACTCGAAGTGGCCACAGTAGGTTGCTTCTTGCTCAACCATGATATACATGAACTGCCAAGCATGAAACAAAAGCCACTTCTGGACACTCGCGTGTCAAAACAACCAGCCCAATCTGAGTCCGAAAAAGCATGTAAGTTTGGCGGCAATGATCCCTCCTTGGGATAAAACAAGCCAAGATGTAAAGTGCCACTAAGGTAGCGAAAAATCCTCTTGACAGCCTGCGAATGCTTAGACCCTGGGCTATGCATAAATCTGCTGACCTGTGAGACTGCAAACTGAATATATGGCCTCGTGGTTCATACATAAATGAGGCAGCCAACAGCAGTTTGGTAAAGAGTGACATCAGCAGGATCGCCAACATCATGTACACTCAACTTCAAACCTGTTTCCATGGGAGTGGCAATAGGTTTGCAATCCTCGAGTCCAAACTTACATAGCAATGTCTCTATATAACTTTTCTGACACAAGGCAATACCACCATCACACTGCTTAAACTGTATACCCAAGTAATGATGCATTAGCCCCAAATCTTTCATCTTGAAAGTAGCATTCAAATCAGCCTTAAATTCAGCCATATGTCTCTCATTTGGTCCAGTGATCATCAAATCATCGACATAAAGAACCACAATGAGAAGTACATCACCCTCACACTTTACATACAATGTGCTTTCTGTTGGACTGTTACGAAAGCCTTGTTTAACCAAATGAGTGTCAACTTTCTCATACCAAGCACGAGGAGATTGCTTCAACCCATACAAAGCCCTCTTACATCTGCACACTTTGTCCTCTTGTCCTTTTATGACAAAACCACGAGGCCGTGTTACATAAACTTCCTCAAATATGTCACCATTCAAGAAACCAGTAACAATGTCTGATTGATGTACATCCCAACCAAAATGAGTTGCCAATGCACATAGAAAACGCACAGTAGTCATACGACAAGTGGGAGCAAAAGTCTCTTCATAATCTATGCCTTTTTGCTGTGCATAACCTTTTCCAACAAGTCGAGCCTTATGGCGATCGATCTCACCATCCAGCTTGCGTTTCAACTTGTAAACCCACTTCGTACCAATGGCCTTTTTGCCAGGAGGCAAATCACATAAAGTCCATGTGTCATTTTCTATAAGTGCATCATATTCTGATTGCATGGCAGCCATCCAACTTTCAGAATCGTGTGCTTCATCAAAAGACAAAGGCTCCTCAATATCATGTAAGCTAGACATAGCCAAGGCATAACAATCTGATGCATAAGATGCATGGCCAGAGCCTGAACGAGTACGACTAGACAAAGGTGCATCCAATTTACTGTCACGCAAAGTGTGCACCAACCATTTTGGCATACCTCTAGCCTGCTCATTTTCAGTCACTTCCTCATCAAGTACATCATGTACATCTGCCTGCAAATGCTTGCCAAAGCTCACTGAAATCGGAGAAAGTGAGAAGTCGTGTGCTGGAGCAGCTAGCGACTAAGCCCGGGAGGATGCAACCTGCTCTGATACCAATTGTTGGAATTAGGGTTGCAGAGAAATGCACATAGCCTGGAGAAGACGAAGGAAGCTCAAGGCACACAATAGAGAGTGTGTTACTTAGTGTGCAATGGAAAGATAGATAGCCCTAGAGTGATGGGCGTATATAATGCTCGGGGGAAAAAACCTCCTAAAGAGGGAAAAAATGCCCCGACGGTCCTAGTGTGTTCACACACATTACTACCACATGTATATGGTAACATGGCTGCCATCCAATTTTCTGAATTATGTGCTTCATCAAAAGATAGAGGCTCCTCAACATCATGTAAGCTAGACACAGCCAAAGCATAACAATCTGATGCATAAGATACATGGCGAGAGCCTGCATGAGTACGACTAGACAAAGGTGCATCCAATTTACTATCACACAAAGTGTGCACCAGCCATTTTGGCATACCTCTAGCCTGCTCATTTTCAGCCCTTTCCTCATCATGTACATCTGCATCAGTAATAGGCTGATCTATAACATTTTCAGAAACCCCCAATAGGCTGTACATTTATCTCATTGGAAATTACATTCATATTTCCACCTCTACAAAGAGGCAACAAAGTGTCATAAATGTCCTGTGAGCTAACATTACTGTCTCTAGTACATGACAACAAGGGCTGAACAAAATCTTCCACAAACACTACATCTCGTGAAACCAGAATACGTTTTTCTTGTGGATGATACAACCTATAACCTTTGCTTTCAGCACTGTAACCAACAAAAACACATTTGACAGCCTTATCATCCAATTTTCTGCGTTGTGTTTGTGGCACCAAAGCATATGCCAAACAATCAAAAACACACATGTGCTCAATAGAAGGCTTTCTATCATGCCATGCTTCATATGGAGTAATAGATTGCAAAGATTTCGTAGGACACCTGTTTAGTACATAAGTGGCACACATGATGGCCTCAAGCCAAAAAGAATGCGGCAAAGCTTGAGTTTTGACCGTACATCGTGCCATTTCGGTAAGTGATCTGTTTTTCCTCTCAGCAACACCATTTTGCTAAGGTGTATAAGGCACTGTAGATTGGTGTTTTATCCCACTACTAGCCATAAATGCATTAAATTCATGAGACATATACTCGCCCCCTCGATCGGAACGGAGGGTGCCCATAGTACATTTCGAGACATTTTCAGCCATAGCCAGAAATTGTTTGAAGCACATAAAAACTTTGGACTTCTCTTTAAGCGGAAACACCCATGCATGCCTGGAGTAATCATCAATGAAAGTCACGAAGTAAAGGTAATTGCCCAAGGACGAAGTTTGCATGGGCCCACAAACATCACTATGCACAAACTGCAACCTCCATGTGGCCCGAACTGAACCATCCTTTGGAAACTTAGAACGCTGCATCTTACCCAAAATACAGCCTTCACAAACATGTTTGATAGGTGCTTCAAGGGGCGGCAAAGAAGCAACCATATCAGATTTCTGCAAACGCAACAAACTGCCAAAATTCAGATGACCAAAACGTGCATGCCAAAGTTTTGCATCTGAAATAGCCCTTGAATCTGCAACAACATTTTCAAAGTTTTTTCCACACTTGTCATACAAAGTGAGCTTATACAGCCCACGGCACAAAAGTCCAGATGCAACAATTTCATCACCAAAACTCAGATCATGAACTGTACATCTATCATCCACAAATTTGACTACAAGTCCAAGTCTAGCAAGTGCGGATACAGACAAGAGATTCTTCTTGATCCCAGGTACATAAAGTGCATCGACAAGTTTGAAAGAACTTCCATTTGCAGCAGTAAGCACAATCTTTCCAACTCCCTGAACCGGATAAGAGGCATTGTTGGCACAAGTGACTGAATTCTCATGAGGGACAAACCCGAGAGAGGTGAACAATTCACGATGTGAGGTAATGTGCTTTGTAGCACCACTGTCGAAATACCACACATGTGAATCTGCAGCAATTGACAAGCATGCATCATGGACAGCAGGCTTGTAAGTGCACTCTACGCTAAAAGCCCATTCTGCATCAACATTGGCAACACAGTCTCCTTTCACAGAAGACTTAACAATGGTTGCATTTGTAGTAGAACCAGCATTTGCAGTAGAACCACCCTCTTTCTTCTTAGCCTCTTTGGCCTTCAACTTAAGACACGACTTGGTCAAGTAATCATTATCTTTACAATAATGGCAACGCATTTTCTTTTCTCCCTTATCATCAGAATTGCCAGACAAAGTTTTGCCAGCAGAAGCATTAGGAACAGAATTTTTGCCACTCGTAGTAGAACCATAAGAAGTGGCTGCATTGCTGTTACCACCCTTTCTTTGAGAAGCAATAAAAGCCTGTTCAACTGCACGCTGCCTAGTTCTATTTTTTCTAGAAAGTGACTCTTGCAACAGCAATGTGCATAATGCATCAAACTTGACAACTTCAGGATTTCCTTGGGTCATAAGTCTCCAAGTACTAGCAAAAGTCTGGTAGGAATCTGGTAAGGCATCAAGAACAGTCTGCACAAGGGAACTGTCTGAAATGACTTCATTTGAGAAATAAGTTGCTCATTGATATCCTTGACACTAGCAAGGAAAGTGTCCATATCATCTTCCTCGTGCATAATCTTCGACTCCAGCTCCTTTATGCAGCAAAGTACTTTTAGCCTCATTGCCACTTGCATAAAGACCAGCCAAAATATCACAAGCCTGTTTTGTAGATTTTGCTGAACGGATGTGAGGAACAATGGTGCACTTCACAGACAATGCAATCAATGCATGAGCCTGCGCATCCTGTACATCCCAACGAGCTTGTTCTGCCGTAGGAAAAACAACTCTAATAGCAGCAATCCTTGCAGCAAGACCTGCAGCATCCTCAACATCGCCTACATCCTCAGAACCAGGACGTACATCAATGCCCTGCACAATATTCCAAACACCCTTTGACACAAGAACGTGTTGCATCATATAAGCCCACATAGGGTAATTGTCCCCATCCAACCTATCCTTAGCAGCAAACATCTTGAACACATCTGTGTTGTTTTCAGCCATGGTAAATGTTGCACCTGATGTGAAAACTGCCCGAAAACAAGAGAAACGGAGAAGGAACAACACGTGCTATATAGCACAAATCGTAGAAGATTGTAAGGCACCTATTATGCAAAAAACGGCACTAACTGAAATTCTGCTCAAAATGACGAAATAGCCTGTGCAGTACTACCTGTAGTGGAAACAGAGGCCGAAATGAGCCCGAATCAAAAATTTGTGCAGACTAAGCTCTACGAGCACTCCCAAAAATTTTATCGACCTGCGAACGCTTGCCAAAGCTCACTGAAATCGGAGAAAGTGAGCAAGCATGTGCTGGAGCAGCTGGTGACTAAGGACGAGAGGACGCAACCTGCTCTGATACCAATTGTTGGAATTAGGGTTGCAGAGAAATGCACACAGATTGGAGAAGAAGAAGGAAGCTCAAGGCACACAATAGAGAGTGTGTTACTTAGTGTGCAATGGAAAAATAGATAGCCCTAGAGTGATGGGCGTATATATAATGCTCGGGGGAAAAAACCTCCTAAAGAGGGAAAAAATGCCCCGGCGGTCCTAGTGTGTTCACACACATCACTACCACATGTATATGGTAACAAATAGCACGTGGGAGACACGGTCTATAGCTTCAAGGTATGAAACTTATGATGTTTTTCATGTGGATGAAATGATGAAAGACATATACAACTTGCCTGTCAGTCTGCTGAAGGTCGAAGAGAAGCATATTGCAAGTGTGGAGATGCTTTGTGTGCACCTGCCAGTCAAGCAGCCTTCTCTTGTGTCTTGTGGTGGTGATTCCATATTAAAAGAAGTATGGTTTGATTGTGAATCCGATGTGGTTGGAGAGCAGGTTTCTGAGGATGACTTGCAGGAGATAGAGATAATAGCATAGGTATGTCAAATTGATTTGTCTATGCAAGGGGTGGGGAAACCTTGCCTCAATGGGCATGTAGAGGTGCACTTTGAAGTTTTGGAGTTTGTGTGTAGCCATAGAGAGAAAGCTCTAGCAGATGACTCTATGGAAATTGATACAGGTGCAGCCTATGAGAGCAAGGCTCCATGCTTAGAGGAAGGTGCCACCAACCTTGCAGGTAATGAGGTGCTCCAAGAGCAGGTTAAAGCTTCAACAAGTCATGCTCTTGAATCTAAAGAGTCGGTTTTGGAGCCAGTAAATGAAATTTTGGATGCAGGTATGCAAGGCAAATATGTTTGTTTGGCTATGCAACAGGTGGAGGCAAATTGCAGGGTTTTGCTACTTTATGTAATTCTATGGATACATGTGGTATTGAAGGTTGCTTTACAGGTATCTTTGTATTGGTTGCATGGTTTTTTGCAAGTGGAATATGCTATGTGTTCCTCCCTGAAGGGGATTGGGGAGCACCACAGACGGAGAGTGAGAGAGAGAGAAGGAGACACACACGATGTGGGTGGGGAGACTCAAAGAGTGAGCAGCCCCCTATACACTTATGCTATGTATAAGGTATACAAGTCAGTGGGCGCCCAGACTCTGGGCGGCCGGGCAAGGCACAGACGCCTATACCCCAACAACCTCCCACTTAAAGGCGACTGTGCCTTTAAGCAAGGGAACCTAGTCTAAAGACTACAAAAGGTGAGAGAAAACCACTCTCAACCGATGCCCACTGGCTAGCTGTGATCGTGTGCATCCGGCTGTCCTGCTCCCGTGTAAGTCCATACACCACCAGACGTACCGCACACGTACTGCAAGTATGTATGCAATACCTGCATATCTCCCTCGTGCACTATGCCATCATCAGTCAACAAACGACTGACAACCCCAACTGCAAATGCTCCCACTGCAGCTGCGATATCCGGTCTCAAGATCAACATCTCATACATGAGACCACCGAATGCCGATGCAATGCTAGCGGGCCCTGCTAGCTCTACGGAGCATGCATCAACATATATATCCCTGGTGTTAACCCTCACGGCACACGGACACCCCATTACCTACGACGTATTATGTATTTGGTAGAGTCAAGTACCGGGCTTGTCGGACCAATAGGGAAAGGTAGAGTGATCGCCGATGAGAGGCGCACTTTAACTTGGACATTCAAGGGATTAGTTGGCTAAGCATGGGCGCCCAAGTGTGAATGGGGTGAGCTCCTATAAAAGCCAACTAAACCTAATTTTTACTCATTCTCTCATTTGTGCAATAGAAGAGTGCTCTTGCTCCATCTCCATCTTCTTCTTCTTCACCTCCTTGTGTGTGTGTGTGTGTGAGAGAGAGAGAGAGAGAGAGAGGGAGAGTGTGTGTGCGATCGAGCATTACGAAGGCATGACGGCGGCGAAGCGGTTGAGCGCGGCACGACTGCAGCTTCTTCTTCATCGCGGCGAGGAATCCACCACGAAGGCGAGCGTAGAGCGGTGAGTGACACACCCTTTGTTTTCTTGAGCTTGCTAGTTTAGGCTTGTTGTGTGCTTGGAGCCATTTGTGGCTCGCACACGGTGTATTGGCAAGTCCCTTGCTTCGACAGTGCGGCAAGGAGCGCACATTTTTGGCGCCGCTGCCGGGGATATGCCCTACACTAAGATCGGTTAGCACTTTACGCTTCCTTGTGGTGCAATTTCTATCATAGGAAAGGCAGGGAAGGAGTGTGTAGAGATTTCTGTTTTTTGCGTTTTCTGCATTTGTTTTCAAGTTTCAATTTCTGCTATTGTCTGCGTTTTTTCAATTTCTGCAATTTCTGCATTTTCAAGTTCGGCGTTTTCAATTTCTGCAATTTTCTGCATTTCTGCGTTTTTTCAATTTTCTGCATTTCTGCATTTTCAATTTCTGCAATTTCTGCATTTTCAAGTTCGGCGTTTTCAATTTCTGCAATTTTCTGCATTTCTGCGTTTTTTCAATTTTCTGCATTTCTGCATTTTCAATTTCTGCGTTTTCAATTTCTGTATTTTTTGCATTAAAAAAAAAAGTTTTTTTGAAAAAAAAATTCTGAAAAAAAAAAATTAAAAATCGAAAAATAAAAACGCGAGCAGGCGGGCGGCTAAATTTTTCGAAAATAAAAAACGAGACTCTTAAAACGGACGGGTTGGTTTGTATAAAAGGTAGATCGAGATCGGTTGCCTAGGCCCAGGCCCAGGCCCAGGCCCAGACCTCAGTCCTCAGTCTTATGATATATACTAGACTCACTCTTATATATATACCCTACTCCCTCAAGAGAGAATGAGAGCATGTGGGACAAGTCCTCCACTCTCCTCCTTTCTCTTCCCACTTGCACCCTTAAACTTTCTAGTTTGGGCCTAGTTCCCTACTGGAAATTGACAGTTTTAGGGATTTCGAGGGCATAGAGTGACCAAACGGAGGGCTGTAAAGCACGGCACGACCCTCTGACCGATACGCTCGTTTCGAGCTATCACACGGCCCATTCCACGACACGCTCTAAAAAATCTAGCAAAAAAACAAACAAAAAACACGCTAAAAACTAGTCACAAGGCCTCCTAGAGCAGCTTTTTGACACCTTAGGGTATCAAAAGCACATGCACTTACGCTCTGGGTGGGTGCTAGAACACGAGCATATTGAGGGTGCCTCTGTTCATACAGACACCCATTACCCATCCACGATAAGCTCTAGACCCTCAGCGGGGACACAAGGTAGCACCACCCAAGACCCTAAAATAGCCGCTAGTGATTCCTCCTCCGACTCAGAAATCATGGAAGCATACCCTACCCAAAACACTGAGAGAGAAGGCCATGCACCTCCCGAAGCTCCACAGCCTAGTACTAGTATGTTTAGCCGTTTCATGGAAACATTAGGTAGAGCTACTCGCTCGGAACCTGATGCAAATGAAGCACACGAAGGGGGTGGGGAAGTGGACTCTCCTTTCACATCGCACGTGGACCCCACACCCCCAAAGAGTGTCCATGTGGATATCCTGCCAACTTCTTACCAAGAAGGCCCTGTTGAGCTGCCTCCTTCAGAAGTTCCCTCTAGAGTACCGTTGGTGACAAGTAAAACCACGGGGAGCAACATTGCTTCTACCTCACAAGAAACCGTTAACACGTCGACTCTAGAAGGATTGTTCATTAATGATCATTGGACATACGACCTCCACACTGAGGTGTTGACGGATCTACACTCTGGCCACGCCTACCATGTAGGATGGATAGAGATTGTACAATCCACCTCTAGTGCCACGAGCATCGAAGATCAACAGAAAATGATCTGTAATGTTATCCATGGCATTATTCAATCAGAAAGGCAAAACCGAGGGGTAAATATACTCTCAACTGGCCCCATGAGATTTCTGGATACGAGCAAGGCTCAACAGCCTACTCTATCACAAATGGAGACTCCTCTAATGAGTCCCATGGACCCATCTTACGTCATTTCACCTGGGGTCTCTATGCAATCTGAGCCTCCGAGCGAAAACTTTAGCTTCCCTAACTTGGCTCAACCCTCTATTAAGGAAAACACAGTGCTCACTCCAGGGATAAGCCTGACAGAGAATGTACCGATGACATCTACGGTTAGCGCAGTGCCACTACCTAGTGTCGTAGTACCTAATATGGGGCCTCGACCATATGTGCCTCTAGCCCCTTATGCACACATGGCCCCCACACCTCCAATTGTACCACTTGCTTATGCTCCTCGAGTGCCGCTCCCTAGCCTTATCCGAGTGGACCTATGCCCGGTTATGTTCCATATCCTGCATCATCCACACATATGCCAAGACCGGTACCCGTCCTCTCCCACATATGATTCCAAGAGTACCTCCACCGGCCCTGCCTCCTCACATAGGTGACTTGGCAGCGTTTGCTCAAACCATAGGTCGATCTATCGCGGAAAATATGCGTCATGCATCTGATAGAGAGCCTAGAAGTAAGGCAGTACAAATTGCCAAACTCACGCAAAAATTCAATGGGGACGAAGATGCTAGGAAACACATTGAAGTGTTTGAACAAGTATGTGATTCCTTAGGGGAACGCAACGAACTACATAAGTGCAATGCCTTAAGCTTGACATTAAGTGGGAAGGCTGGAGATTGGTATAGGACCCTAAGGGTGGACGAGAAAACAATCTACCCTACCCTTCGAAGGTTGTTTCTAAAGGAGTACATACGAGAAGGTGTGCTTTGGGGTGTAGCATCTCAGCTACAGAAGGCCGAACGTAAGGAAGGAGAGTCAGTAAGGGACTTCATTAGTCGTCTAAAGCACTTAAACTCTCGTTGCCCTGTAAATGAGCGCTTCAACAATAACCAACTGCTTGATCGATTCATTCGAGGGTTGAGGAATGAAGGAATCTATAATGGACTAGTGATTAGAGGTATCACAACCTGGGAAGATGTCACTGCCAATGCAATCCAATTAGAGGACAACTTGATGATAGCAGGCATGAGGGTGTCTACTGACACGAGATCCACTAGCTCACAAGCCATTGAGTATGAACCCATGACTGCAAAGCCCATTGCCAATGAGCCAAAGGTATTTGAGACATTCTTGACAGACCTCACCAAGGCAATCCAAGAGTCTCTTAAGGATAATCGACCCCCTCAAAATAGTCACATGTATCCAAGAAGGGAGCAACAATGGTGTTCCATTTGCTTAGGTCCACATAGCACTAGTGAGTGCCCTACGTTTAGAGTAAAATTTAATGGAACTTGCAACGCATGTGGTAGGTATGGTCACCAAGCTAAGGATTGTTTAATGATCAAACGTATGATGGCAAATAGACCACCTGTAGCCTGGACGGATGCGCCTCGAGCTCCTGTATTGATGCCTACTCCACCTGTTGAGCAACTACCGCAACACATGGTCCCTAGATCTCAAAATGTTGTACAAGCTACACCGCTACCACCTCCTGTGCTAGGACCGCAGCCCCCGCATCCAAGAGTCGCCCCTATGAACCAAGTGGGTTGCGAGCCATCAAATGCTTATGCAGATGGCTGTGAGGAGGAAATAGACACTAGTATTGCCTACGGACTTGATACATTGGAAGAGTGTCCTATATACTACATGGAAGATTGTTGGGGACAAGTCAAGCCGGTTTATCAAGCTGCTGCTCTCGCATCCAGAGGTCAAAATATCAACACCCAGGCTAGGAGGCCACCTCTTCAATGCTACGAGTGTGGTGGACCACATCGAGTAGCGGAGTGCCCTATTAGGCTGCAAAAGAATGCTGCACAGATGCAAATGAATCAAGGGAGCACGTCTGCAATGCCAATACTCACATGTAATCGTTGTGGCATAGATCACTTGATTGCCCAATGCCCCTATAACCCAAATGCGCCTAAAATCACACCCCTAAATTTGGTCGAAATTGCTAGTGTGACATCGCCAATACCACCCGTCGCACCCGCTTATGCGATTACACGGTCCATGCTTCAAGGGCCAGGCCATATCCTCGAAGAGAGAGATACCGCGTCAGTTATCCAAGCAAAGAAAAAGAAGACACGAAGGAAGAAGTCGCAGAATACGGAAAATTCAAAGCCAAGTTCCAAAACAAACATAGGAACAGGAGATGACCCCGTGTATATGAATGACCTCGAGGATGATTCAGATTCAGTCGAGACAATGGAGACTAGAACCAATACCACAAAGGGAAAGACCGACAAAGAAAACCGTAACATGGAACCAAATGAAAACCGAATAAGAGAAAACCATAAAGAGCCTCTGAAAACACCACAAGTGTTTCCAAATCCAATCCAAGACCCCCAAGATAAACCGCAGGGGCAAAAAGGGAAGAATCGTAAAAAGAAGATTGGGACGTACCCAAACCCAGTAGACGAGATTGAGCAGGTGAAACATCTAAGAGGTTTAGTGGAGGAGACTCAAAGGAAACTAGAACCAGAACCCATGCATGTCAAAATTCATGACACAGTGTTTCCCACGCAAGTTCATCCACCCCACATGAACCATAGACCGTTAGCCATATCTAGTATCATCCAAGAAGGGAGTGAGGACGGGACATCAGAAAGTGAGCATACACCCTTCTTGTTGGAAAGGATGTTTAACGAAGGAATACCTGATCCCATTGAGGAATATGAGATTCCATCCTCACCAGTTCCTAGTCAAGGACCTACACCCTGCAAAACGCCAATGAATGTTGCCAAACTAGTGGACTTCATGTCTTCTGAGGTCCGAACCACGATCATAGCAAAGCTGTATGGAGATCCTGAGTTATTCCTTGCACTTCGAGCATTCCTTAACGGAGAGCTACGAACGGGATTACCGCAGTTTGCGCAACCAAATAGGCCTGACTCGATTATGATTGATGAGGAAAATCATGTGCAATCACTTGACTTAGATGGACACGAGTCTGTGATCGAGGTACCCATTAACGAATTAGGGCAGTATTTTGAAGGCGACGAGTCTAATGCGACCCTACCCATCACTACCAAGGGATTAACTATAAAGGGAATTCTTGATGGTGGTGCGGGAGTTAGCATCGTTACAAAAGATTGTTGGGAATCCATGGGAAAACCCCGCCTCAGTGTTACTAACATTGTGGTAAAGATGGCAAATGGTACCATAGCCAAACCTATGGGGATGCTCAAGGATCTTAAGATCAAAGTTCTAGGACACAAGGTACGACATACGTTCATTGTAATGGATTTCTCTAAACACCTTATGTCATATGAAATGATTTTAGGACGACCATTCATGAGGGAAGCACAAATGGTTCATGATTGGTCTAAAAATCATGTCTATTTGCAATTCCAAGACTCTGTCCTTAGAGTGGATTTGGTGACTGGTAAGGTACACCCCTTAGGGAGTAAAACCATTATTGATCATCGCTCTGACACCACAGTTCACTCGGCCCCACTACAATATTGTTACACTTGTAAGAAGGATACAGACATTGGCCAAGATTCTCCTTATATGGATGTCCTACCGGGGATGACGGAATCAGACAATGTGGATTGGGTACACCTAGCTGCAACCATAGATACCTGGGGAAATAGAGGAACCACTTGGGTCACACCAGAGGGGGAAGAGGTACCACAAATTGCACCTCTGAACATGATAAGTGCCATACATGCATCTTCTAAGGGCAAGGCAATTGTGGACCAATCTGACAGTGACACCGATAGCTCAATAGAAGACTTTGACCAACACGACTTGGACACTGACTCCACGAGTGAAACGGATTCTGAATCTCATGAATTAGAGAGTGGAGCAAGTTCAGAGTCAAAACATTCGGAAGGACCGAGCACATCAACCGATGATAGCTCCTCCGAGAGTGAAGAGGACACCAACGAGGACTCCTTTAGTGAGCCAGATCTAAATGCAAATCAAAAGCAGGTCTCAAATAAGAAAAAGAAAAACCTTAAGAGGCGTCGATATCGAGCCAATGTACGTGCTAGGATAAACAAGAAGAGATCCTCAGCAGAATGGCTCAGTTATATAGGAGCATGTGATGCTCATCGAAAATTGGTAGACAATTGGGGTGAATATCTCCAAAATGTTATGTGGTGTAGACCACGACCCCATGACATAGCCCAATTAGAGATCATAGACAAGCCAAAGTTGAGCCGCACTGCAAGGAGGCGTCAAAACCAAGAGTTAGCTCGACAACACAAGAAAGCAGAAATGGAAGCACAACCAAAGCACAACCAGAATCCACAGACTTGCATCCTGCACCAGAACATTTCAAATCTTACACCACAGGGGAAGCAAAGGTTGTGTACACAAAAGCCCAAAGAATACCTATCGATGGGAATAATGGAATCTATGATGGTCCGGCAATAGTTAAAGAAATAGAATTAGCTGACCCCGGTGAAGAATCAAAACCTGTTTTTATTGCCCAAGACCTCACAGAAGTTGAAGAGGCGGTCCTCAAAGAGCTTCTCAAGGAATTCAAGGACGTATTCGCTTGGACATACCATGATATGAAAGGTGTTCCACCTTCTGTGGTCCAACATACAATCCCTATGATTAGCACTGCGAAGCCCGTACAACAAAGACCCTACCCGATGAATCCTAAGTACGCAAAGATCATTCAAGAAGAACTAGAAAAGCTTATCAAATGTGGGTTCATATATCCTATTGAACACTCTGAATGGGTGTCGCCAATAGTTATCGTGCCAAAAAAGAATGGGAAACTCAGGGTGTGCGTGGACCTCAAAAAAGTTAATGCAGCTACTAGAAGAGACCATTACCCCCTACCATATTCCGAACATGTACTCGAAAGAGTTGCAGGCAAGGAAGCTTATAGCTTTCTAGATGGGTACTCAGGCTACAACCAAATCACGATAGCGCTAGAGGACCAAGCTAAAACTGCCTTCATCACAGAATTTGGCGTGTTTGCATTTCGTGTGATGGCTTTTGGCTTAACAAATGCCCCTGCTACATTCCAACGATTAATAAACACTGCTTTTAAAGAATATTTGAGAGAGTTTTGTGAAGCTTTCTTAGACGACCTTTGTGTTTACTCTTCTTGGAAAGAACATCTATCATGTTTGCGGAAGGTGTTTGAAAAATGTAGGTTATATCGTATCTCATTGAACCCGTTCAAATGCCAATTTTGGGTCAAGCATGGAGTTATTTTAGGGCATATAGTATCCAAGAATGGTATCTCAACCGATGAGAGCAAAATTAAAGTGATTCTAGAGTTACCACCACCAACCAATTACAAGGGAGTTCAAAGGTTCATGGGACACGTGGGTTATTATCGACGGTTTATTTTATTTTTCGCTGAGATAGCACGTCCTTTGTACAAGCTTCTCATTGAATTTAAATGGACTGAAGAGTGTGACCAGGCCTATGAACAATTGAAGAAAACACTAGCAAGTGCTCCGATTTTAAGGACACCTAACTGGGATGTCATTTTCCATGTGCATATTGATGCATCAAACTTTGCTATTGGGTGTGTTCTCACTCAACCAGGAGAACATAAATTGGACTATCCCATTAGCTTTGCAAGCCGTCAATTGAACGATGCTGAAAGGAACTACACCACTACAGAGCGAGAAGGTTTGGCAATGGTTTATGCAGTAAAGAAATTTCGCTACTACCTTCTGGCAAACAAGTTTGTATTTTATGTGGATCATCAAGCGTTGCTGTATCTGGTAAACAAGCCATGCTCCACAGGAAGAATCACACGATGGTTGTTAATTCTTCTGGAGTTTGATTTCACGATTGTAGTGAGACCCGGTAAAAGGCACGTCATGGCTGATCATTTGTCTCGCATACCCAATGGTGAAGCCCCTACAGGAGTTGATGATGAATTACCCGATACTTCCCTATTCATAGTTGAGACTATGCCTGAATGGAGTGAGAACATTGTTAACTTTTTAGTTAATGGTTTTCCACCCAAGGAACTTCGTAAGGATATCGCTCGAAGGCTAGTAAAAGAATGTGAACCCTATTGTTTGATTGCCGGAACTCTGTATAGATTAGGCAAGGACGATATTCTTAGGCGTTGTGCCCGCGAGGATGAATATTTGTATATCTTGCAAGAAGCACATATGGGCATAGCAGGAGGACATTTTTCAGGGGACCTGACTGCTAGAAAGGTGCTGCAATCAGGCTATTGGTGGCCAACTTTATTTAAGGATGCATCACTTTTTACAAAAGGGTGTGATGAGTGCCAACGTTACAAGACCACACAGCGCAAGGACAGAATGCCCTTACATCCTATTAAAGTAACCCAACCATTTGAAAAATGGGGCTTAGACTTTGTAGGTCCAATTAGTCCCGCAGCTCGCAACACTCAATCTCGATATATTCTAGTTGCTACGGACTATGTAACAAAGTGGGCTGAAGCTAAGGCTTCACAAAAAGCTGACGCGAGGACAACAGCTAAGTTTCTTTTTGAGAACATTATCACAAGATTTGGTTGCCCTTTTGAAATTGTTAGTGATAATGGTACCCATTTTATAAATGAGGTAATAAGAGAGCTTACCACGACCTTTATGATATCCCACCATAAGTCTACACCTTATTACCCGCAAGCTAATGGACAAGCCGAGAGCACCAACAAGACTCTAATCTCTATTTTAACCAAGACGGTAGAAGCTCATCGCACTGATTGGGATTTGAAGTTGACATCTGCTCTATGGGCTTATCGTACTGCTTATAAAGTGGCTATTAATTGTACGCCATTCAAAATGGTATACGGCCAAGAAGCGGTTATGCCTTGGGAGTTTGTCATTCCTAGTCTTAGGGTAGCTTCGCAAGAAGGATGGAATGGTAACCCCTTAACCGAGCGTTTGTATATCTTAGAAAAACTAGACGAAGAGAGACAGTTGGCTGTGCAAAATGCTCTTGTGGAAAAGGATAGGAGAAAGAAGTGGTTTGATCGCCATGTGAAGGACAAGGACATCAAAGTTGGTGATAAAGTCCTTATGTATGGAGTACGTAAAGAGAAGAAAAAGTTGAAATATGCTGGTAAAGGACCATATAGAGTATGTGAAATTACCCCACAAGGTACCCTTCGTGTGGAAACTCTTGATGGAGTTGAAACCATTGGATTCCTCAATGGGAGTAAATTCAAAAGATATTATGATCCTTTAAGCCAAGAAGAACTACGGGCCATTCATCAAAAGAAGGCCGCCAAAGCACAAACCGAGTTAAACAAGATACAAGCTCAAGCTGAGGCTAAGGAGCGACAACAACGTATAAGACAAAAACGAGAGGCTAACCTTGGAGTCACAAATGCATTCCACGTGGAAATCTAAGAGGATGGGTTGGACTCTGACACACCTCTACGATACCCCATTGAGTTAAATAGTGCCTATGGAAAAGTGCTATATAACGCCTTATTGGACACGGGTGCTAAATACAATCTGCTATCCTATGGGGTGTGGTGTCAGTTAGGGAAGCCACCTCTATCTGAGAGTATTATCCAAGTCAAGGGTGTCAACAAGAAAAAAACTACGGTTTTTGGAATCTGGCACACTTCTGTCAGTTATGACAATGGGGTTGTAGCTCAAGACTTTTTGGTCATGCCTACTGGAACTATGGAGGGTAATATAAACCTAGGCCGCACGTGGATGATAGCCACCAAATGCACTATTGATTGGGGGACTGGGGGTGTTACAACGCAAAAACCAACTCTTAGCCCTACCACTCAAGCCATAGTCCCTGAGATATTGCCCAAGGAAATAAAACCCAAGACATTGCATGTCCAGGAGGTTGAACCATACGTCCCCATAGCCCAACTCTCTAGAGCTTCAACTGATGTAGTTGAAAGAAAGCTTGAGACACACAAGAACCATCCTAATATAACACAGAAAACATACAAGTGGGTCCCTAAAACCTCTGTAGTGAGCATGGTTGATGCAAAAAAACGGAAACCTAGTAAGAACCGTACCACTCACTCCAAGAAATGTAAAGAAACGCTGCGTTGGATTCCTAAACGACTATTGGAATCCCAAGGATACTATGAAGGAAATGATCAAATCTGGGTGCCCAAACGTAAAGTGTACTCTTACCTGTCACTTGGCCCATGTAAACCCAATCCTGTGGCTCCAAAACAAATTGAAAATCGCGGAAAGGAAAAAATCATGGAATGTTACACACCCGTTCTAGAGCTAGTTTGGGTACCAAAGAAAGAACGATTTGTTCCACCTAGCTCAGGAACAGGGAAATCAAATGAAGCTTCTTGCTCTTCATGTAGTTCCTATATGCAAATAGAAGCTTCGACACAACCTCCACCTACCACTGTACATATCCATCCAAGCACGAAAGAGTTTGCACCTTCCGGGGTAAGTTCACCACCTACAACAACGTTGCAAATAAAATCATGGGAGAGTACCTTACCACCCTTGCAACTAGATGAAACGCATAGGGCGGTCGAAAACTATTGGTTAAAATCCTCACCTATTACCAACTGGAACAATTGGTTTCAAAGGGTGACAAGCTCATTTCAAACGGTATGATCTACCCAAGGAAGGGGGGAGTGTTTGTGGACATCCATCATTCACTTGCTTCCCTCTCAACCTTTTTCCCTGACCTCTTAATCTCCGATCTTAGGGAATGTATATATATAGCCTTATACTCACAAAAAAACAAAAATAGTAAAGAGCAAGAGCGCCTAGCAATGAGAGAGCACCCTATCAGATCTTACATATAAGTCCAAATTCACCGTGTCAATTCAAGCTACACACAAAAACAACTCTTATGTTTTAAAGGCCTAACCAAATCTATCTGTCTTATCAGAAATGGCTACTTCACCAGAGGCATGCACTTCTATTTTTGATGAAAGGTACCCCTTGTCTTTTCAACAAGTGTTCTACGTATGCTACCCTATACTTTCTTGCGAATGGGATTTGATAGAGAGCCTTGCATGTGAGAGAAATTTTGAGGAGTTAGAATGGCTGATACGTCTATGGCTAACTAGTGATCCCTACCCAGTAGCGAATGTGTCTCCAATGGCACATGCTTATTCTTTTGCACAAGATGAGTATCCACGCATCACGAGGTTCTTGATTAGCATGCTAGCACAAGAGGATGATGAAGAGGAACTAATAGAGACCGAGGAAGACTATGGCCTCACGGACAACGATTTTATTTATCTAGATGATGAGGATAGAGGCCTAGCCTTAGGGTGGCCACCCGGTTTATATAATATCCTCTTTCCTTGATTCTAAAAGGGGTGATAGATAGGTAGGTTAGGGGTCTAGATTGTGTTTTGAGTTTGTTTTTTAGGAGTTTTAATTTTTCCCACTGATGTGCCTCCTGGAGGTATTCCTTTTGTTTCCTAGTGTGTACAGGAGCGTGTTGCTATTGATAGGATTTGGACCTTCATGGAACCTTCAAATCAAGCACGACCATCAACACAAACAGGTGTTTCTTGTCCATTAGCATTGCCGTTATCTTTTTGCATCTATGATTGTTTGCTTTGATTGTGATTGGTAGCATAATATTCAGTGCATTTGCTTAGTATCAAACATTTAATTCAATGTAATGTTTTGTCATAATCACTTGTCTAGGTTTAAAAATCAAGCAGTCCGACTAAGCTAGTTTGACCAAGTTAGGTGTTAGAGATCTTCTCTTAATACCATGGGGAATGCCTTTGTAATAAGCAATGGTTACTTAGGTTCTTAATCCGATTTAGGCAGCATTGTGTGAAATGTACTAGGGCTTTCTAGTGGGCTTAACCCTATTGACCTTTAGCTTAAATATTATAAAGGGAGTTTACTAATGTGATGAGCCTGGGGAGGGTAACAGTGTTATATGACCCCCCAAAGTTACAAAATTTAAATGTTGAAAATGAACAAACAAAAAATCAAAGTGTCACAATGTAAAATTTTAAGCTGGAAGAGAAATCTCAGCTTGATTTGGTACTTCACTCACATGTATTGCCTATGGTACTAGAGCCCTAGAGGTTCCCAGTGTGGGCGCTTTTCCTTGAAAAGCAAAAAACCCAAGGCATACAAAATAAGCACACACATCAAAATTGAATCACTGTGAAAAGACTTTGGGGGATCAAAGAAAAAGTAATCAGTCAGGCGATGATTTCATGAGAAATTCCTTTTATGGTAGCTTAACTACAAAGTTTTCTAGATATAGCCTCTAGTCAGCCCTCGAACATGAATATTTGGCTCTCGCGATTAAACAACTTAATTGACCACAGAAAATTATGAAGCTTACCCATGGTATTAATATTCGATCTCTAGTGCTTTTCGACCGTCAAATTAGCGACCCCAGACTTGTCTAATTTTTTACCTTTACATCTGTTTATGCATTTGATTACATTGCACTTTAATGTTCATTGCTAACAAATTGTTTGAAATTCTTTTACCAATCAATTTGTCTACCTAAAACTGCATATGCTTTTTAAGAGAATGCAATTACTGTGCCAATGTTGTTTGATTTTGCAGTGACTGAAGAAGGCTAAGGACATTCATCTCAAATGCTCTTCCACCTCGACGACCCAGTTTCAACTCAATAGCTTCCGAGGACGGAATCTACATCAGGAAGGGGGGCATGTTAACCCTCACGGCTCACGGACACCCATCACCTACGACGGACGTGTATTATGTATTTGGTAGAGTCAGGTACCGGGCTTGTCGGACCAATAGGGAAAGGTAGAGTGATCGCCGATGAGAGGCGCACTTTAACTTGGACATTCAAGGGATTAGTTGGCTAAGCATGGGCGCCCAAGTGTGAATGGGGTGAGCTCCCATAAAAGCCAACTAAACCTAATTTTTACTCATTCTCTCATTTGTGCAATAGAAGAGTGCTCTTGCTCCATCTCCATCTTCTTCTTCTTCACCTCCTCGTGTGTGTGTGTGTGTGTGAGAGAGAGAGAGAGAGAGAGAGAGAGGGAGAGTGTGTGTGCGATCGAGCATTACGAAGGCACGATGGCGGCGAAGCGGTTGAGCGCGGCACGACTGCAGCTTCTTCTTCATCGCGGCGAGAAATCCACCACGAAGGCGAGCGTAGAGCGGTGAGTGACACACCCTTTGTTCTCTTGAGCTTGCTAGTTTAGGCTTGTTGTGTGCTTGGAGCTGTTTGTGGCTCGCACACGGTGTATTGGCAAGTCCCTTGCTTCAACAGTGCGGCAAGGAGCGCACATTTTTGGCTCTAGTACCATAGGCGATACATGTGAGTGAAGGACCAAATCAAGCTGAGATTTCTCTTCCAGCTTAAAATTTTACATTGTGGCACTTTGATTTTTTGTTTGTTCATTTTCAACATTTTAATTTTGTAACTGTGGGGGGTCATATAACACTATTACCCTCCCCAGGCTCATCACATTAGTAAACTCCCTTTATAATACTTAAGCTAAAGGTCAATAGGGTTAAGCCCACTAGAAAGCCCTAGTACATTTCATACAATGCTGCCTAAATCGGATTAAGAACCTAAGTAACCATTGCTTATTAGGAAGTCATTCCCCATGGTATTAAGAGAAGATTTCTAGTGCTTTTCGACCGTCAAATTAGCGACCCTAGACTTGTTTAATTTTCTACCTTTACATCTGTTTATGCATTTGATTACATTGCACTTTAATGTTCATTGCTAACAAATTGTTTTAAATTCTTTGACCAATCAATTTGTCTACCTAAAACTGCATATGCTTTTTAAGAGAATGCAATTACTGTGCCAATGTTGTTTGATTTTGCAGTGACTGAAGAGGGCTAAGGACATTCATCTCAAATGCTCTTCCACCTCGACGAACCAGCTTCAACTCAATAGCTTCCGAGGACGGAATCTACATCAAGAAGGGGGGCATGTTAACCCTCACGACACACGGACACCCCATTACCTACGACGGACGTGTATTATGTATTTGGTAGAGTCGATCAGGTACCGGGTTTGTCGGACCAATAGGGAAAGGTAGAGTGATCGCCGATGAGAGGCGCACTTTAACTTGGACATTCAAGGGATTAGTTGGCTAAGCATGGGCGCCCAAGTGTGAATGGGGTGAGCTCCTATAAAAGCCAACTAAACCTAATTTTTACTCATTCTCTCATTTGTGCAATAGAAGAGTGCTCTTGCTCCATCTCCATCTTCTTCTTCTTCGCCTCCTTGTGTGTGTGTGTGTGTGTGTGTGTGTGTGTGTGTGTGTGTGTGTGAGAGAGAGAGAGAGAGAGAGAGAGAGAGAGAGAGAGAGAGGGAGAGTGTGTGTGCGATCGAGCATTACGAAGGCACGACGGCGGCGAAGCGGTTGAGCGCGGCACGACTGCAGCTTCTTCTTCATCGCGGCGAGGAATCCACCACAAAGGCGAGCGTAGAGCGGTGAGCGACACACCCTTTGTTCTCTTGAGCTTGCTAGTTTAGGCTTGTTGTGTGCTTGGAGCCGTTTGTGGCTTGCACACGGTGTATTGGCAAGTCCCTTGCTTCGACAGTGCGGCAAGGAGCGCACACCTGGCAATAGGCATCTCTGACTGACAAGGCGTGTCAGCCACATGCATCTCCTGACTGTCCACAAAAGACGCATCAACCTGTCATGCAACCTCATAGCACACCAGCTGCTCTAGGTGTCTACTGGAAGACATATCCTGCACAACTATATCCCCATACTCACTGTCGAGCATAGAAAGGAATGACTGCATAATCGCTGACATCTCAGTCTCCTCTGCAATCATCCACTGCAAACATGACCACTCAATCTGCTGTGACTCACTAGAGCTCTCATGCTCTAACTCCGTATGCATAGACTCTTGCACAACGTCCTCTTGTCGTGACTCACTAGAGCAAGACCGCTCTACCTGTCTATCCTGCATAGAAGTATCTCGCACAACTGACTCTCTGCTTTGCTCAGTCACTAGCAAAGCATGCATGTCTGACTCTGTCACCTCTCTGTGTGACTGCTCAAGTCGTGCCCCAACTGTGTGCACAACGAGCTCACTACTCTGCAGTCCATGCAAAGTACCCTGCAACCCATGAGCAAAAGAGACTCGCCTGCTCTCTCGCTCTCTACCTGGCTGCATGATCATAGAGACCACCGTCTCTCTCGTAATCCACATGCAATGGGTAACCTATACTACTCCTGGCACCTCTCGCAATCACTAGTGAACCCAAATGCATCACAAAATCTCGCTCTCGTAGCAAAATCTGACATCCAGTATCCCGTAACTGTCTGACTGAGATCAAATCCCGTCTCAGATCTGGCACATAACGCACATGACGCAGGGTAAATCTCATACCACTGGGCAAGGACAAACATACGTCTCTTGTACCCTCAATGTCATTCACAGCACCATCAGCCATGTGCACAGAACCAAGTCTCCCACTAGAAAACGTGCTAAACCACTCACGATGTGACGTGACATGGAAAGTAGCATCTGAATCTAGTAACCAATGTGAAGACAATGTGCAATCCGATATGCAATCCGTAGACATAAGATCGTCTGAAGACAAGCTAGATGTAAATGTGACATCGCCGTCACAAGCATACTCAGTAACCACCGTACTGATCTCACTAGCATCTGTCTTGCCCAATTCTGCATCACGCATCTATCGCCTCCGTTGTCTCAAACTCCTGAAACATCGACGCCTAATGTGCCCTCTATGTCCACAATGCCAACATGTCACCTGTCGGCGTACTCGTGAATATACATGTCTCACACGAGTCCTTGATGACTCAGATCTATCATACATATCATGTAATCTGCGCCAAAGTGCTCTCGAAGTAGTCTCATACATAACAAGAGCATATACAGATTCTGCAAGGTGCAAAGAGAGTGTAGATAGTGCCATCTCCTCTAGCTCCTGCCACTGATCATCAAACATGTTTGAAGGTCTACCTGCATCACCACTCAATGTTTGATGCAACCCTCGCTGTGTCAGTGCATCAAGCATACAATCTCTCCATGCCGCAAAGTTTGACCCATCAAACATGCGCATCTGTGAGAGGTCACAATCTGATCGATCACCTATCTCTGCCATGAGCACAATGTAGCAAACTAGAAAGCAAAACTACCTCACCAACAACACCTGGAAACTGTCTACAAATATGGCTAGAAACACAATGTAAAGCCTGTGAGACACACTCCAAAGTAGAGCGCCCGCAATGTCAATACAAGCCTCGCATGCTCTAGTATCACACTGCAATCTGTGAGCTAATCACCAAGCCCACACTGTGCGGTATCGATGCCTACACACGCACAAATCTCCCACCTGCAGAGAACACCGCACGCAAATGCTGAGTGAAACACGCAATCTCTACCTAGATCGCATAAATGATACGCATAAAACTCCTGGGAAAATTTCGCCAGAGTTTCGACGCACAATGGCTATCAACACAAAATAACCATTGTCCTGCAAGCTCAATACAATGAGCAATCAATGCGCATCAAACTACACTCAACATACATGCATAAGCTGTGCAAAACTATGGCAAACAATGCTCGAGATCACAAGACTCTCCCACCCGAGAGCAAACCACTGTCTCAAGCAAAGAAAGATACACAACTCCGCACTCTTGCGAGACTGGATACAAAAACACAAAACTGTGTCCAAACTGACAAAACTTGTCAAAGTGAGAGTAAACACTCGATCACAAACTATGGCGAGAATATGGGAAAAATTCGATAGAATTTCCCCTGGAAACTGAGCAAAAAACTCAAGTACAATCTCTACCATAAACCATAACACTACTCAATGCCAATGAGTAGAAATGCCAAAATGGCTCCACATTTTCACATACAATGGCAATCCGCACTCAACGTACATCAACGGAGTGACCGCGCATAAGCAAGCGCCAAAAGATTTGCAATCCGGAAACTTGATCGATGCGAAAACAATGCTCTCAAGAGAGCTCACCGGCACTTGAAAGTGATCGCCAAAATGCATGTATAATGGGCATCAACCATGTGCCATAACCATATGCAAACCATCCACAAGGATCATGAATCCAAGCACAAAATCACTACCAAAGTATCCTGTGAAAACCAGTGAAAGAAGCTCCACCTGTGTGCTCCAAAAACCTGCGTCTCTCAAGAGACCGCTTCGGTGGTGTGTAAACGCCTCCGTACTTCGTTGCCCAAGTCTACCAAAAAACCCTCAAATCACAAGCTTAACACAAGGTGCAATTGCATCTTCAGCTCAGAATTTATGCACTCAATTTCAAGCATCTCCTGTGCTTCCAAAAGTGCATCAAACTCGCACACAATGCGACAACAGAAAATCTGGAATTTCTATATACAGTCAGTCTCACATCTCCTGCACCTGCTATCTCATGCACCGATCCATCGGTCGCTCTGATACCAATTGAAGGGGATGGGGGAGCACCACAGACGGAGAGTGAGAGAGAGAGAAGGAGACACACACGATGTGGGTGGGGAGACTCAAAGAGTGAGCAGCCCCCTATACACTTATGCTATGTATAAGGTATATAAGTCAGTGGGCGCCCAGACTCTGGGCGGCCGGGCAAGGCACAGACGCCTATACCCCAACACTCTCTAGCAAATGGTTGCAGTATTGGATGCGATGTAGGGGATGCAAATGGTGGTAAATATGAACACAATGTGTACAAGGGATTGTGGATACAGGGTGACAAATGTCCACGCTATGAAGAGGAGTTGGGGTGGTTTGTCTATTGGCCTACAAGTGAAAAATAAGGCTTGGATGTGCATGCTCAACAGGTGGATAGCCATGGCCAATGCTTTATTTTTTATCCAGGTGGAGATTACACCATGCTTGGAGAAGCTTCAAGCTTTCCATTTGACCCTAGAGGGTGATGCAGTAGACGATTTTCTCTTTATCTCTATAATATTTATATAGCTGCTATATATCATCTCGTTTTTATCTAGTATAATTATGTGGCTCCTATTTATCATTTTTACTTATACAATTTTGTTGTACCTAAATAATGCTTTGGTTGAGCATAAATGCTCAACTAGGGGGTGGGCAATGATGGTGCACCCAAATCGAGTCAACCTGAGGACATTCCAGAGACTGGTACATGGAGGTTTTCAAGAAGATTGCAAAGTGCTTGAGCAAGTACTTGATGCAGTGTAAAGCAGATGTTATTTAGATATGTATGCGCCCAAATGAGGTACTTAGCACGCCAAGGGTGTCTTCAAGATTTTCTAGTTGGAGCTTAAGGATGCTAAAGTTGGTGGATATCTCCTTCAGAGAGTGCCTTGATGTATACAGAGTGCTTTGTACATTTCAAAAAATTTAAAGCTCGGTTGGTGCTTTGGTGCTTGAAGTCCATGGTCAAGCAGGTCTCCATTGAGATGCTATGTCACATTATGGTGGCTCAGGTTTTTTGATGTTGGGTTTGTGGCCATTAGCAATTGGCATGAGAAGGTTATTTTCATGAGGTGTCATGCAGTGTGACAAGTGGGAAGATCGACCATGTGACCTCTTCGAGGATCAAATCGCTAAAGTTCAAGGATAAGAGCCATGGGGCACGTGGGAAACAATGTCAAGTTGGATTTTTTTGAAGTGAAGCTAAAACTAGGAATTACAAGGACAAAAATCGATACCTATTGCATGGAAAAATGGTGTGGACTGCACAGCCGGTGCGTTGCATGAAGGAAAGAGCCCCCAGATGTATGGGAAAAGGAGAGACCTGTAGGAGGCATGGATGGACATTGCCGGGAGCAGAGGGGGTCTGTGGGATACCAACTGGTGGCTCTGAGGACGACAGAGCAGAGGGTGCTATTGCAGAAGTGTTGTAGTTGACACGGTGAGAGTCGTGCTACGTGGGCGCCATCAGTTTGCATGAACAGGGGGACCACATGGGAGAGAGTGCCAGAGAGCAGTTGAACGCCAGCAGGTTGATAGCAAGAGAGAAATCAAGGCAGGAACGAGGGCCGAGAGTCAAAGGGATGGCTCGTGGATGGTAAGAAGGACGAAGGCCAAGACCTCCACTTACAGACAAGCCAAGAGCCGTCCTGAGGGGGGCGAAGTTGGGATCACCGGGGAGAAGATGATGCAAGGGGAAGGTGCTCCAATCGAAGAAGGACTGTTTGTGCGCTTAAAAAAGGCACTAAATTAGAAGGTGCTGCTACAGGATAGAAGAGACCCGTGAGCAGGTTTGGGAGGTCTGAAGGCTTCAAAGGAGAAGCATTGATCGTGAGTTGGTAGCAGCGAGGATCAGGAATGGAAAGCGCTCGTGAGCAAAGGAATTGCAGGTTGACAGCCATCACCGGGTGCACATGAAGGCTTGTCTAGAACGGAGTATGTGGTGGCGCTCAGGACAAAAGCAAGGGAAAGATGGTGATTGTCATTGGTCGACTTGTCAAGGCATAAGAAAAGCAGTTCGATTGTGAAGCAAGGAGAGGAGCACTACAAGCACTCTAGAGGGCCAAGACAGGGACATCAAGAAAAGCCGATCCATGAGAGAGGCGAAGGGAAATTGATATCGCATTGTGGAAGCTCCCATAACTATTGTAACTGCCCATGACAAGAGGTGTTTGCCAGAGCCAAGGGACGAGAGGGAGTTTTCTTATGGAAAGCATTATTGTAAACTCTACTAAATACAGCCAACTGTAGCGAAATTAAGGTGATCTCCATGTTTATGGTGTTTGAGTGGATATTCTATATATGTCACTCGCTCTCATGTCTATGAATGTACTGGTTCGTATGCAAACGAGGTGTGTGCAAAAGGTTATTTGTTAGCTTGTAGGCAACTTTGTCATATACACTGACACGGAAAAATGATAAAAAGTTTTTTTTTTTTTAAATCACCACCCCCCCTCTATGCTTGGCCACGGTGGGCCGCCTCTTAGTTTGGCCATATTGATCCATTATCATCACGAGAGGAAAGAGCTCTCTCTCTCTCCTGCTCGGCTCCGCCAACCCACCATCTCTCTCTTATCTATGCCCTATGTGACCTAGCCCAATGGGCGCATATAAAACAAGCCTACTCCCTCTTTCTTCCACTGACGGGCCACCATGCATGGACAAGAGTCAAACTCTCTCTCTTGCATTATTCATACACACACTTTCACATTTTTTTTCCTCTCTCTCTCTTCTCTCTCGTCCATATATACTCTCTTGTTCCTCTCTCTCTTCCCCTCTTGTTTGCCAACCAAAGCGGGGTGCTGCCATGCAAACTAAGTAACCACCACACTCTCTCTCTATCTCTCCCTCCCTCTCTCTCTTATTAATTCCCTCTCCATCTCTATGAAGGCACTCGGCCAACATGGAGTAGAATCAATCTCTCTCTCTCTCTCTCTCTCTCTCTCTCTCTCTCTCTCTCTCTCTGTGTGCAAAGTTTTGTATTTCTTTGAATCACTGTTGTCCGCGTCCTATCCACTCAAAGTTAGGCGGTGCCCCCTGTTCATTTTACTGTGGTCAGCTCGGCGTGCATCGATTCTTGGCGTTTGAGGCCGTCGCGGTCCATGCCGCTCTTTGTGCTAGTCATTTGGTGCTCCCACGGAGGAGGGCTTCTTGAAAACCTTCAGCTTACAACGTTGAAAACAACGCACATCGTCGACCATGGACGAAAAGGCTGAAAGAATCCTCCAACTAGAGAACGGAGGAGGAGGAGACTGAAGAAGCACTAACCGTCTTCATTGAAGTACTACTGCCAGGCTGTAGTGTCGTCAGTATTCAAGAGGTAAGAGGATCCCCATCTCGTGTTGCTCGTGCTAACCGCAAATTGAGAGCATCAGTGGGAAGGCCATGAAGTGCCATCACTATTGTCGATCAAAGCACACTATCAATAAATGCCAACAACGAAAGTAACGAAGGGGCTGAAATCATCTACATCGACCTTCATCGTGAG
Organism: Adiantum capillus-veneris; assembly: GCF_014529385.1. NCBI lineage: Eukaryota > Viridiplantae > Streptophyta > Polypodiopsida > Polypodiales > Pteridaceae > Adiantum > Adiantum capillus-veneris. Next base: position 51,826,551 of record NC_140932.1, read on the forward strand.
GAGGTCGTCCATATTAAGGGAGGAAAAAGATTGGTAAGACCTCTCTTTCCTAAGGAAACTGCAGGCAAAGGTATAGTCTCTACTCCTAAGTGGCCAAAAGAGGCCGCTCGAGCCAAAGGAAACGAAGGGCCAGGAAAGACCGGAAACACATGACCCCAAAGGAAGAAGCACCTGGCCACACGAGTGCTTCAAGTTCGGGAAGCCGAGTCGTGCCTAGTTTGCCAAAAAGAAGGTCATCCGAGGCAAAGCGACGGAAGGTCACCTATCAATTTGTGCGGCCCATGCAAGTACTACTGGTCTATTTAAATCCTAAAGTAGAAGTGGTAAGAAGCTTCCCATACCCTAGGGAGGAGTGGTTCGGCTACTGCGCTCTCTGTTTTGGAGGACGGGTAAAGGGCCTTCCTCCTCCCCCCGTACAACTCATCATGAAGAAACTATCCCCACGGGTGAGACTTAGTGTGGGCTGGGGACGAGTTACAACTAAATGGAGTGGAGTTTATGCAACGCGCCAACCATGGTAATTACCTGCAACTGCTACTAGCTAAAAAGCTAGGAGTAGTCAAATGCGTCGCCATCACCCCATACGTACTAAGCAACGAAGGAAAAGTGGAGCCTATGAAGGGCGACAACCTCCTGTGGATGTACCGACTCATCAACACCGGCATGGTAAGAGTATAGGTAAGTGCTCCACCTTCTGTGCATCATGAAAAACGGACCAACAGCTTTTCCGTTTAGGTTTTTGCAACACATGCATGTGAATATTTATGTAGATAGAAAAATCTTGTACCAACAGAAGATTGTGTATCTGTTTGGTGCTGCGGTGCTAGGAGAAATCCTTAGCTTCCCAAACCCTATTATTCTCCCCGTACTAGATTACCACTACTCTTTCAATGTTTCCATTTTTATCCTGTTTTAAATCCATCCACCCAACCCTATAAAAAGCCGTTATGCGTCGTTGAGTCATTTATGTTATAAAAACAAAAAAAAAGTTTGTAATTTCTAGCTCATTGAGTTACTACCATGGCAAGTCCCACATTCAGTGGAAAGAAGGGAGAAGACATCACCACCGATTTTCGACATCGCTTGTGTGGTTTCCAACAAGGATGACGATGCCTCACGGCTATGAATTTTTCCTCTACTGATGAAAGAAGAGGCCAAGTCTTGGTACAATGCTTTACCCCAAGCTACCAAGAATGCATGGGATGTATTATGTGTTGCCTTTGTAAAGAGGTTTGGTGGAGGCACAATTCCAAAAACATTATGGCAGCTGCTAACAAAGTTAAAGCAGGGAAGTCTGCTAGAGTATGCCACTTACGAATCTAAGTTTGTGGATTTATGGGAGCGATGGGTTGCCTCACTGGAGGAAGGTGAAGGAGCGCCTAATTTCTTGAAGAAGGATCGTTTCATTGTTGGCTTGTGGTCGCCGCTTAAGGAGAAGGTGAAGGGGAGATTCCCTGCAATGTATGAGGTGGCAGTGGAATTAGCCCGTCTTAAAGACAAAAAGCTACACATGCAAGCAAGATTCAATGAGTCAGAGAAATCAAGCTCAGTCCGACTAACCCCAGTGACTGCAACAACCGCTCATAGAACCAACCACAAGAGGCATCAAAAGAGCAACAAGACATGTTGAGTCGCATCACTACACAGCTTGAAAGTTTATCCGTGCATCTGTTGCAGCAAGGGCATGCACCTATCAGAAATCCAGAACAAGAGAGAGGACAGCAAAGGAAAAACAAGAATACCACTGCTACAATTGAGGGGAAGACGGCCATTGCATGTATTACTGCTCACATCCGAAAAGGCAGAACTTCAATAGAGGAGGAAGACAGAATTAGGTCTCTCCATCAATGGCAAGACCACTACCACCCAGGAAACCAGGGCCGATCCCACCGATCCAAAACGTTCGACCACCTGTACAACAACCACCACCACCACAACCTCTCATTCTATCGCTACCTCCACCACCTGTTGTTGTAAACCAAGCGGTGAGTGTTATTAGCCTGGAAGCTAAAGGGAAGGCAAAGGTAGAAGAATCAATCCGAGAGAAGACCAAGGGAAAAGGGAATGTAGAAGAAGTGGATGTGATGGGAGTAAAGCGTGCCAGGCACAAAGAAGCCTCTCAAAGAGAGGAGAAGATGAAAGAAAAAGGCGAGTTTAGCAAGCAGGCATCTAAGCCTCGACCAAAGATTGACATTGTGGATTTTTCATTGGGTGAGGATGCTAAACCATATGACCTAGTTCAGGATGTATTGATGCAGGGTCCAAAGATAACTTGGCCCCAATTACTCCATCTTGCACCACGGATGAGAAGACAATGAACAAAGATGGTAAGTACAAGAAGATCCAGACCAAGGATAGCTGGAGCTATCTCTGGGAGGGACCTTGACGACATCCTACCAACCATGGATGCCCACATCAAGGGGAAACACATCTCAAACGTCTAAATAGATTGTGGCGCACAGATATGCGTCATGAGTGAGAAAATGATGCACCATTTAGGCCTAGAGGTAAGTAGGCTGGCACCATGGCGAGCCAAAATGGCAAATAACATCAAAATGATGTTATTTGCCATTTTGGACTAGAGGTAAGTAGGCCGGCACCATGGCGAGCCAAAATCACTTTTCCTATGACGGATCAACTTAAAACAAAAGGTAAGACCTTTTCTTGGGAAGAAGCCCAAAAACACAGTTTTGAACAGCTCAAGGTAGCTATAGCCACTGCTCCCATCCTAGCAATCATCGACCCACTTAATCCGTTTGTAGTAGAGACTGATGCTAGTGATAAAGCCATTGGTGCGGTACTTCTCCAAGAGGGAAGACCTATAGCCTTTGAAAGTAAAAGGTTAGATAGAGCTTAACAAAATTATTCTGTTTATGAGAGGGAGCCCTATGCCATAATTCACGCTTTACAAAAGTGGCGACACTATTTATATGGTGTGGAGTTTGAAGTAGTTTTTGACCACGAGAATATCAAATGGTTTACTACTCAAATAGACTTGAAGGGTCGTAAAGCTAGATGGGCAGAAATCCTTCAAGATTATGATTGTAAGCTACAATATTGCGAGGGGCGATATAATGTAGTAGCGGATGCACTAAGTCGGATGCCTCAGATTAATTCACTTGCTTTCACGGAACTAAAGAGTGGATTTTTGGAGTCATTACGTGGCAAGTGTGCACAAGATCAATCATATCCTAAAGAGTGGTCTAAAAAGGGATCCCTCACACTCACATGTCTCTGAACAGCCAAATCAACATGTCTCTGCATGCACAGATAGAAACTCCAGCACACAGAGCTCCACCCCTACTTAGGAAGAGCTTAAGCGATGTAAGAATTTTTCCATTGATAATGGCTACTTACTCCACAAAGGTAGAGTATGTGTGCCAAAGGACTCAGACACTAGGTGCCAAATCTTATTTGAGTGTCACAATAGATTAAGTGCTGGTCATCCAGGTATTCATAAGACGTATGCCTTACTTCGACGGTAATGTTATTGGCCGGGCTTACATCATGATGTTCAAGAGTACGTACTAAACTGCCAATCGTGCCAAGTTAATAAGGCAGAGCGCCTCAAGGTAGGTGACCTTTTACATCCTTTAGAGATTCCACAAGGTAAGTGGGAGAGTATCTCTATGGATTTTGTGGTAGGACTACCTACTACAAATCGTGGCCATGATGCCATTTGGGTAATTATAGATCGTCTCACAAAGATGGGTTGATTCATTCCCACTAAGACTACGGTTAAGACACTGGAATAAGCATGGCTATTTGTAGAGCATATATATAAACTCTACGATCTTCCAGCTAGTATCATTAGTGACAGAAATGAAAAGTTCGATAATCACTTCTGGAGAGCTGTGTTCCAAAAGTTGGAAACTAAACTTAATCTAAGTACGGCTGATCATCCAAAAACGGATGGTCAAACAGAAAGAGTTAATCAAGTGCTAGGCGGTATGCTACGAACGTACGTTAGCAAGAAGCAAACCAATTAAGAAGACTACTTACCTATATTGGAATTTGCTTATAATAGTTCAAAGCATGTGACTACAGGGTTTAGTCCATTTATGCTTTTGTATGGATTTCAACCTAGGTCACCCGTTACGGTGGGGTTGGCTAAGGAGAAGATACAGCAAGCGAAGGAATTTCTCCAAGACCATTTTGACATGCTTTGAGTTGCTCGACAAAATGTTAAGCAAGCTCAAGATTGATATAAGAAGTACGTAGATGAGCATCATCGTCTTACTACTTTTGAAGAAGGAGACAAGGTTTTCCTCAAAATTCTGGAGAATTCAAAAAGTCTGATGACGGGAAAAGTTGCTAAATTTTCACCATGCTATTGTGGACCGTTTACCATTCTCAAACGTATAGGTCAAGTGGCCTATAAGTTAGCTCTCCCAGAGCACTGACAAGTTCATCTTGTTTTTCATGTTAGCCATTTACGAAAACAGCTAGGACAGAATGATAATGTCATTGACAAAAGTGTGTTAATTGATCTTATCGAACCACCAAGTATTCCTCATGAGCCTGAAAAAATTTTGAATTCTCATGAGCTTCGCACTAGACATCATGTCAGAGGACAGGTGTTGGTAAAATGGCTAGATAGACCTGAAGAAGGTTCTACATGGAAGATTGTCTCCGCACTTAAGAAATGTTTTCCTACGTTCCTTTTTGAGGACGAAAACGATTCTCCAAGGGGGGGTAATGTAAGGACATGGGTCCTATGGGCAAGGCCACCGGCACGGCCAGATAGTGTGTACGCTAGGGGGAGGCTATAAGATAGCACGGTTGGGTGGAGACTAGCACACACATTACCACCGCCCTTTCACTAATGTAAGGACATGGGTCCTATGGGCAAGGCCACCGGCACGGCCGGACAGTGTGTATGCTAGGGGGAGGCTATAAGAGAGCACGATTGGGTGGAAGCTAGCACACGCATTACCACCACCCTTTCATTGGTATCCGAGCTATTTTTGGAGGAGGCTAAAAGCGGCTTGCATGTGCGTGCGACACTCTGCTTCTCTCTCATGTTTCGCAGACAATGATGTCTCCGCTGTGCAGCAAAAGAAGGTAGGCATGTTTTCCTGTGCGTAGTGCGTGGACAAACAGTGAGAGCCGGCCACGACCTCCCCATCTACGCCCTCCACACCGCACGACTAAGGTGGGCAACCAAGAAAAACTCGATCGGCAACTCGATTGCACCAAGGTAGAGAAAACTATGTCTACCTTCTTTTTGCTGCACAGCGGAGACGTCGCTATCTGCGAAACGTGGGAGAGAAGCAGAGCGTCGCATGCACATGCAACCCGCTTTTCGGTGGCTGCCCCATCTACACCCTCCACAGTGCACGACTAAGGCGGGCAACCAAGGCAAGCTTTACAGGCAACTCGATGGCAACGAGGCTCCGAAGGATTCCGTTGGCGCCGTTCGAGTTGCAGATTGAGTTTGCCTTGGTCGCCCACCTTAGTCGTGTGTTGTGGAGGGCGTAGATGGGGCGGCCGCAGTCGGCTGTCGCTATCTGTCCACGTGCTGCTCGCACCAAAGACTGTGTCTACCATCTTTTTGATGCACAACAAAGACGTCGTTGTCTGTGAAACGTGGGAGAGAAGCAGAGCATCGCACGCACATGCAACCCGCTTTTTGCCTCCTCTCGAAAATAGCTTGGATACCAGTGAAAGGGCGGTGGTAATGCGTGTGCTAGTCTCCACCCAACCGTGCTATCTTATAGCCTCCTCCTAGCGTACACACTGTCCGGCCGTGTCGATGTCCTTGCCCATAGGATCCATGTCCTTACAACTAGCATCAATCATAGAAGAGGGCAGTGATACTGACACTTCTTCCAAAGGATCATATCAGTGTATGGCTGGTTAACAACTTGGAGGTTTCCAACAACAAGGGACCATGGGGGCAACACCTCTCAAAAACCCTTAAACATGCCAAAATACATGACAATCTTCCTAGAGAAAACAAATTCCCATACGGCCTTGATGTATATTGATTTTTGAGGACATCAATGCATCTGTATTGTAAACGACCAACAAGAGGACAGGTAGTAATCACGGTAACAGACGACGGTGATAAGCTTTGCGATGGAGGAGGGAAACCATTATCTCATTGTCAAAGACCTAGTAAATTGCAATCAGTAGTAGTGAGACAACATAGCAAAAGAGAAGATGGTTGTGGAGACCCGAGAAATACCTCCTAAACTTAATCTTTTTGGAACCTTCTACATTCTGGACAAGAGAGTAGATAGAATGGCTACAATTCAGGAAAATATTGGGATTTACAAGCACAAGGAGGGAAGAGTCATCTCTTACTATCGGTGCATGGAACCCCATGTGAATGAATTAAGCATAGACAAAGTCTTGTACTTCTTTTTGTATGATTTGATAATTGGAAACCATATCATTTTTCTCGATAAGTACATATATAATATGAGCCGATTGACCTAGAAGACATACGGAGAGTGATAATGCCAGATGGCATAGGCTTCAGTAGAGAAGCAAAAGTCCATAGAAACCCCAAGTATGTCTACAAATCCCTTCTCAAATGATTAGGACACCACAACACAGTCAAATAAACAACCATTTCCCAACCCTCAAAACTCACAAACATCGCCACTATCATTTCAAGCATGGCTTGAGCAGTTTGCAACACCAGACTTGAACATGAAAAGGATGGAAATCAGGACATGTTTAGGGTTGGAATAACCACCAGAGCCACCACTCTATTAGAAATACCAAGATGAGGGTAGAGCGAGAATGCGAAATCCGACCAGGACTAGAGCACCACATCAAGAACAAGAACAAGAAGAAAGGATCCAAGCAGAGGAACGACCACTTGCTAAACCAACTAGGAATTATGGATTAGGAGCACCCCCAGGGGAGGAACATGTACAATATCCTAGGCCAAAAAGGGCTCGTAGAGAAGAATGGAGAATCCTATGTTTAGAATGATGGATCACTGGAGGATGAGACCTTCTCAAGTCCAAAAATGGATTAACAAGAAATACTCTAGAAATAGGGATCCAAAGGATCACATGGAAATATGTGCGTGTGTCATTAGTGCTAAGGAAGTACTAGACTTTCCCATGTAGTTTGCAGGATTTGGGTTAACTCTAGAGGAGGATGTCTCCACCTGGTTCTATTCTATTGAACTCGAATATTTTGAGTTAATGGAGGAGGTATTTGACTAGTTTATCAAGGAGTTCTCAAAGAGATATAGATCATAATACAGTCTCGCAAATCCATAAGTGCAAGAAAAAAGTGGGAGATTCCGTTAGGAAAGAAGCCTTAAGGTTGAAACACTACGTAAAATGTTTTCTTGTGGAAGAGTTACCAACTTAGTCCCAACTCAGGTTGATATTTATCCAAAAACTAAGAAATACAGACCTGCAGAAGGATTTGTATATAAGAAGAGTCATCTCTAAATGAGTTGACCAAGGAGGCTCTAAACCTAGTAGACAATTGTGTTGTCTACAAGGAAGGTGACTATAAGGATTTAGATTATGATTCTTAATCACAGCATAGTGGAGCTAAGACCACAAAGTCAGCACAAAATATTGAAGCAATTGTAAATCATGAAAGACTTATTGAGGAAGTGCCCAAAAGGATAAGGCGATTTGCTAAGCCATAGGCTAAACAACCTAAGTGGTGTGCCATTGAACAAAAATGGACAAATGATGCTATGGAAGAGTGTTACTACAACAAGGGATGTGTGTGAGAGAGATAGTATGCCCCACCAACCCAAGTAGCATCTCCTTTGGTACCACCAATGCCTAGGTATACAATAGGTAATTTTATAGGACCAGTAGGGGTTGAATGGCCACAACCAGTTTTGGGGCAATAACCACCTTTTCCAAGATCAAGGCCGGTGGGAATTAGGTATGCACCCACTATAGAGGAATTGAAGCAGCAAGACTTAGTGACTATGCCTGTATATTACAAAGAGCCAAGTGAATACATGGCTAATTCAACATACTATCCACCCAAAGATCCAAAAGCACCCAAACCTTGGAGCATGATTGGGAATATTGGACCACCAACATCATCTTATGCTACAAGAGAAGGTAGGTACAATTTGGAAAAACATATATTGATGCTCATAGCCAATGGTGGGATAGCAGGACAAAGGCTTGCCTATCAATAGAGAGCGACTCTTGGAGCGCCTCGAAAACCATTAGGACCATGCTACAAGTGTGGTGGTGACCACTTGATGAAGACTGTCCTGATACAGAGATCGTTACAGTGAATGTACTTTCTGGGCTGATCATACAACTTATAGCTCAATTACTAGCTATATGCCTTTTGAGTTGATGTTTGGCCAGAAACCTATAATGCCAATTGAGGATGTAATTGCCACATGGAATGTATTTCCTTAGGAGGATGGAATGAGTAGGGAAGGCCTTCTTGCTTTGAACATACAACAATTAGAAAGAAGGCCTCAAGATATTGAAATTGCAATAGCACGATTGAAAGATGCAAGGTTAAAGAATAATGACAGACTTGATATGGGGCACAGGCTCAAACCTAAAGGCATTGAGCAAGGTGATTGGATGTTGGGGTATGATAGTAGTCTTGACAAAAAAATTCAATAATAAGAAAGATTTCAATAATATGGTTTGGTCCTTATGTGGCTAGTAAGCATGTACATGGGAATGCAACTCACCTTTCATGGGTTGGATGGGATAGAAATGAAAACTCCCATTGCAGGGAAAAGAATCCAGCTATTCAAAAGAAGAGGTGATACAAATCCCTTTGATTCAAAAGAAAGTCAAAATGAAGGTTCTGATGAAAATGTTATGGATGAGGATGAAGAAAGAGAGGATGATGTCCTAGAATTCATTGAAACTGACGATGAGTTGACATGTATGTTGACTTAAAATGAAGATGAAAGACATTCATATCGGATCAATGGGAGTGGCAGAGAGCGAGTTTACCAATATATTTTTATTATTGTAGTTGGCTTGAGCAGCTAGAGATTAAGTGAATGTAGAATCCTACTCTATGTGAATGTAGAGATGTAGCTATGTGTTCATAAGAGTTTTTTAGCTTCTGTTGCTATGGTAGCAATTGGCTCTTGGAGTCTTGCACTTCCTATCTAGCTACTTGAGCTTCTATAATAGCTTCTTCGTATTCATTTTTCAATGTATGCAACTCTACCTAAGCTTCTGTTAGTTCATTTTTTAGAACTAGGATATTATTAATATCTTGTGTGTGCTATTGCATTGCAGTATTGTACATATCAACTGCCACCCTTTGCAAAACATGATAGGAAGGATCTTTCGCACTCCATTATCAAGCTAAAGTGCTAGGTATAGGGACAGGTAGCCTAAGTTTATATTGCACAGTAGGAGGATATTGAGGTTTTGGGTAGCTATCTGGATCTTTGGGTTCTCCTGGGCCTGGGATGTTTTTGGATGAGACTCCTCCCCTTGTGTCATTTCATGTCCGTAATCTCTATAGGAATGCTCTCCAGATTGAGAGTGTGAACGTTTTGTGGAACTATCAGTTTTAATTCTCTCATCAGCTTTCTTGGCAACTTGCACCTCCTTGGCATCTTGCTCCAATTTTTCTCTCTCCATTTGAGCATACATTTCCTCCAATTCCTCAAAAATGATGGGTGGGCCCATGGGATTCTTTGTGAGTACCTTGCATGGAATTCACTTTTCAACAAGATCACCTTCTTGCACTCTTTTCTTTTTGAATTCCTTTGCTAGTATTTCCTCTTTTCCTTGCTTTTGCAATTTTTCCTCTTAACCAAATCTACCAGCTATCATAAGCCAGTCACTAGGTTCTTCTTTCATAGATTCAGACTCCTATAGATTTTTCTTTGACCTAGTGCAAGATATAGCCTAAGTGGAACCATAATTGGTCGTTTCCTCATCACTTCCTTTTTCTTGATACTAAATCCAATCCTTTTGAGAGGGATCTTTTGACAATTCTTCAGCCACAACAACTGACTGATATGCAATTAGAGTTAGTATCTTTGGAGATAATAAGCATGTCAAATTTTTGTGCTCCTTCTTTCTGGTTAGAAGCTCAAGGATATATTGGGCATGGTTGATGGTTACCCGTGTGTTTTCTCATAAGACCACGTGTAGGTTGTAGCTATTGTGTGATTTGGTGTTATGTAGCAGCCTAACCTATTGTCACCGATATAAAAGAATTTCATGAACATCCAAGTGGGTAGCTCTGCTTCTTGGCATGTCATGTCATTAAATGTCATCACTGTACCCTTCTTTGCAAAGACTTCCACCTCAAAGTCTTTTTTGCCTTTCATGATAGCACCCTTACTTGAAAGTTTTAGTGCTTTAGAGATCAACTATGAGGCAATCTGGACTTGTAGCTTATCATTCTCAAGTGTCGATATTTTTGTTGTGCTATCGGTGATGCTAGTGGAGAGCTCAAGTGCTCTTTGAATGTTGATTTGGCATGGCAAAAGCTGGAAGTAATTGAGGAGATTCATCTTTTTTAGAGCATCTTCAATGGGTAGCTTTCTTGTAAGATTATAAGCTTCTATAAGTATCATTGTAACATGACCATGTTACTATCAAAATCCTTGTAGACTGCTTCATAGACTATAGCACCCTCTAGCTCCAATCTTTCATTCTCTATGTATGATGATGCTTCTTGAAGGAAATCTTTGAGAATAGTGAACTCTTGAATCTACTCCAACCTTTGAATTGCCTTTGACATCAGACTTCATAGATGTTTAAAGTGAAAATTATGGCCAATTTTGTAAAGACAGTCTACTGCTGACACGAAACTGTTGAAAAATTGAGTACGGTTTATTCAAATTTGATGAAAATTTTCTAGGGATCTTAAATTGAGTTTCTTTACCTGTTTGTATCAACATCTTGGCAAAAAATGCTAAAAAACCCCTTAAGTAAATAATCACGATTATTTATATCTGCCCCAGATAGGAGATTTTTTGCACAACTGAGTACACCACAAGGTCAAGAATATCAAGTAGTCTACTCGTATGAAATTCGGTAAAATGTGGATCACAAAAGTGAGACTTAAGCCAGATTCTTGAAAACTGAGTCTGCGGACACTAAATAGTTGATAAGTTGGATAAATCTTGTTCAAATTCAGTGAAAATTTTCCAAAGACTACAACAAGGTGTCTATATAGAAAAACAATTCTGAATAGTGAGAAAACTAAGAAAAATAAATAATCAAATTTTCTACTTTTGAGCCCCAAAGACAAGATTTTGGACTTTTGAGCCTGTACAGTGTTAGAGCGACATAATACAAGTTCACAGGTCAAGTTTGGGCTCCATCGGATCCAAATTAATACATGTTAACTCAGTTTCCAGGTTGCAGATTAGTCCTTTAGCTCTTTGCAAGGGTAGAGATCTCATTTTCCGACTCACTTAGCTCTGATTGAAGTGATATACACAAACTAATCAACATAGCTAGAAAAAATTGTACAGTCTTTGAGAGCAAACAACTAACTTGGTCAAAACTTACACAAGAACCAAGTTGCAGGTAAAGAAATGGGAGCTTGATAGGAGTTGAATTCAAGTCAAGTGGAAAAACATTTAGTACTCTATCTAGGGTTTGGCAAGTCTATATGGACCTCAGATCTGGTCATACACTAGCAAATCAAGGTATACTTGGAGAGACCACTAGTAGGGCTCCACCGAAGAGAGTGTGAATCAAGGTGATCAATTGGGCCCTACCTTTGAAGAAGCCCCAGACACTTATTCCGACTCAACATCTAAAATGTCTTCCTACTTGACTCAATCAGGAACCGGAACAACAATGCGATATAAGCATATGCTCACCTTTTATAAGACTAATCTCCATGGAGCTCAGGTTTACCTGGATCCTAATGAAGAGTATGCCATTTGCATTGATGATCATGACATAGAGTTTGAAGAGGAAATAAGAGCAAACAAATAAGGAAAATTGTATATGGATAAAAACAAGACTCGGTATATAAAAGTTAAAAATCTTTTTGTGATAGACAAATGGGGGTTAGAAGTAAATACAATAATTCCGGTTATGGCAGCAAAAGAGGTCCATCGCCTTTAGAATTTGAGAGATATGATCAAGTTGATCTGAAACCTTTGAAATGGCTTAGTACTAATAATCCTAGGATTGGAGTCTATTGTTGGGAGGATAGTAGCATCAAGGATCTTTTATGGACCTCTCATGCCAAACCAGGGCAGTTAACACCCATGAAGATAATCTATATCTTCAAAATCAAGGACAAGGGTTCATCAAATCTACCACTTTACCTATTTTGGGATTGCTATAATGATAACTTTGTTATGATGAGTCTTGAGGAGGTAGAACAGACCAGATACCAAGCGTACTCTATAAGAGATTGGATATTGGGGTAAGGAGACCTGATCTTATTCCAAGAGAGGAACTCCGTGAGAGATCTTTTAGGAGCAATGTTAAAAAATCTGAACCTACCTCATCACGAAGAAAATCAAGTCACTATTTCCAACAGATTGTTTTGAAGGACTCGAGAAAGGACCAACTGCCAGAAGAGTTGGAGTTGAGCCGAATAGACGTGTCAGACCAACTGGTTTTCAAAAATGGGTTCAAAAATACAATGGATCTAGGGATCCATATGACCACTTAGCTATCTTCAAGCAAGTGCTAAGAGAAAAATGAATATTTGATTTCCACACTCAATTTGAGAGATATGGAACGACTTTAGAAGGAAAAGCTTTGACATGGTTCCAAAACATTCCACCAAGGGCAACCACGGATTTAAATACATTAGCTCATGGATTTGTAGCTGCATGTTTCGAAACTCGGAACAAACATAATATGTTGGCTCAAATCTATAGCTTCAAATAGAAACAAGGTGAGTCTGTTAGGGATTACGCAACCAGGATGAAGCAATACATTGCAAGATTCCGAGAACTAGAAATACCAGCAGAAGAAAGATTAGTATCATTGTTTCTAGAAGGATTGTTAACAAAGAGCTTCATGCTATACTGTATAGCAAGAAGCATATGACCCTAAAAGGGTGTGTATTCAATGCTATTGACTTTGGAGACAATTGTGATATTTTCAATGAAGGAAATGTCCCTAAGGATACTCAGTGAGAAAAGAGAATCCACAAAACGAGCACAAGTGGGAACAACTGCTACAGCACCACTTACAGCCATAGACGACATGCTCAAAAGGATGAACAAAATTATGAATAATATGTAGAAAGCTCCTATGAGAGGACCTAGGCAAGGGATACCTCAACAGGGACAACCAACTAGGCCACAGAAATGGTGTGCTATTGAGTGTAAATGGAAAACCCATTAGACCAATGAGTGCTATTACTGACCAAAGTACGATGTAAATGCTGAATATGTGCCTATGAGACCACAAGGACAACCCATATATAGATATCAGCCTAACATGGCCCCAACACAAAGACCACCGATTGGTATGGAAAGATCACAACAAGTGCTGGGTCAACAACCTCCATTTCTTAGACATAATGCATTGCCTGTAAAGTACATGCATTCAGAAGGAGTCATAGATGAACAAGCACTAGTGCCTGTTACACCTTATGTTGAGCCTAGTCCATCTACAATAATGATAGAGGAGAGTGTCATAATTCACATCCACCTTCAATGGAAGAACCTATGACTTATGCTACACCAGAGCAGCTTACACCGATGTACTTTGTAGCTAATCAAGGTGTTAGACCTCCAACGATAAGCCCCATGATTAAGCCAAATACTGGAAACTACCATAATTGTGGTGAAGATGATCATTAGAAAAATGAATGCCCAGAACCTGATAAGAATATTAAGCCAGTTGAAGATTTTTGTACACAATGTTGCCAAAAATGAGGGCACTTCCCAGAAGACTGTCCCAAAAAATCCGTTAACAAAGCAAAAGCTATGGGTGAATGTAGTCCAAGTGATACCTAGTAGCTCTTTGAAAAGTGAAACTATTGTTCCAATCAAGGTGACCACTAGAGCCCAAGCTAAAAAAAGGAAACATAACTCCTCTCATGAATCAGAGAATATTAAAAATTCCTCGCAAAAGACCAAGAAAAGAAGACGTCAAAGATATGAGATGAGAAAACAGAAACAAGAAAAGAAAATTGAGAAAAAAGCCAAAAAACTATTCTAGGAAAAAGTGAAAGAAATTGGGAGTGAAATCAAGGAAACCACAATAAAATCTGGAGGATTAATTTTGGTAGAAATTTTTTCAAGCCAATCAATGGAGCCTTGGAAGCTTTCCAAGCGAGACTTAAAGCAGGTCAAAATATGGAAAACAAATGGAACACCTATCCTTCTATAGATATGGAAGTAGCTAAGCTTGAAGCTTATCAAAATTTGGTAAGAATTACTCACCAAATGCTAGAAAATTAAAACCCAAGCTTGAGAGTATAGAAAGACCTAATGAGCTTGTGGTAGAAACCAATAAAGAGAAATCCAAAGTGGTGGTAGAACCCCACCTTGAAACTAAAGAGCCAGAACTCATAGTGCCTGACAATGAAGATGCTTTAGATGGAATTTCGTTTGTGGAGGAAGATGGCCAGAATATTTATGGGAAAACGTGAGAGATATTAATGATGGGAGCATAACTTTGAAATCAGCTCCTATATAGGAAGTCTGGTTAGACAATTTACCTCTTGATATGGACATGGATATACAATCCTTGCATGGAGACTGCGGTTCTGAAGCATCAGGAATGTCTAAATCATTGACTATAAAAACATTTCCCTCTTACTTAGGAGACAACAAAGATGAGTCCACAGTGTGCAAAACCGTCCCAGGTAAAAAGAGTTGGACAGACCCTAGAGGTAGAGAACATCCATTCAATCATGTTAACACCCATTTAATGTACATTTACCTTGGGAGAACTATTAAAAATCAAACCATATTTATGGAATAATTTACAAAAAACTCAAGAGAAGGTGGAAATAACAGGGCTAATCGCAAAAAAATTTGGGTAAATTGAAACATGAATTAAATAACAAGGAGATTAGATCGGTCCCTATGAGCAAAGACGGCTCTAGAGAAGGTGGGAATAACAGGCCTAATCGCAAAAAAATTGAGTAAATTGAAACATGAATTAAATAACAAGAAGATTAGATCGGTCCCTATGAACAAAGACAGAGAATTCTATGAAGGGGAAGAAGGAAACACAACCCTTGCGATGAGATATAATGATTAGAAACCATGACAATACTAGATAGTAGGGCAGGCATATCCATAACCATAAAAGCAGTATGGAATCATTGGGAAAACCATCCATTAGACAAACTTGAATAAAATTACACTTGATGGATGGACACATAGAAAGACTCCTAGGATTGCTTGAAAAAGTGATAGTTAGTTCCTGTGGAATTGATTATCAACATACTTTTGCGATCGTGGACTTTAATGAAAACACCCATTCAAAAATTTGAATCTATCTCTTCAATTGAATCAAAGCTTCCATCTTAGTTAAACAAAGATACACCTATTTGGATGTGTGGAGCCTCAAAAAATGGGAGTTTAAAATAAGAAGAACGTGTCTTAGAAATGGATTGCACAGATGAAGTGTATATACTTGAATCCTTTCCAGAGCATTTGTTTGATCCATTCGAATGGACTCAAATTTTGGCAACAATGGATGTGTGTGTGAATATGTCTACATCTTCTCAATTTTGCAATGAGGATGGTTATGACATAATTCCTATACAATTGATCTCAACCCTTCAAATTGAAGATGAAGTTCAGGAACCCAAGGACTTACTGAAAGCTCAACAAGTCTTTTCAGACCTCTATTATGATGCTACAGATAAGTTTGAAGAAGGTTCAACTACATCTGATGATTCTGGATCAGAAAAGAACATGTGAGATCCCAACTACTCCTTAAAGGAGTAGAGGATTTTTTTTTGACTTTCCAAACCAAAAATCAAGAAGACAAAAATGGTATAGAAGGAAAAGAGAAACAAAAAACCTTGAAATCTAGACCTATGCCATCAATTTCTAGAAGAACACAGCTTTTGATGCAGATAGTTGCACATGATCGTGCCAAAGACAAAATCACGGGTAGATATCCTTCAAACAACAAGCAAGGAACAAAAACATCAAGGAAAACGAGAAATTAAACTCAATCAAAACCTAAGCACCAGGATGATGAATCATCCATGACACGGACTGAATAAAAGAAAAAATATCAAGAGTTGAAAAAAACTCTAAAGGAGGTTTATACCACTGAAATGAAAACAACCGAGGAAGAGAGTAAAGATGTAATGAGTGTTCCATCCCATTACAATAAATATACTCTTCAAGAATGAAAGATCATCATGGAACAATCTGTAAGGGAACTAAAAAAGCAGGTTGATTCATTTGAAGGACCTGAAAATGCAAAGAAAATAGATTTAGTTGAACGAGGAGTAGAGCCCAGACCTATCTACATTGCGAACAACTTGACTTAACAAGAAGAAGATCTTTTGCTAAGCTTATTGAAAGAATACCAAGATATCTTTGCTTGGTCTTATAAAGATCTCCGGGGTGTTGATCCAAAAATTTGTCAACATACCATACTTATGAGAGATGATGCAAAACCAAGTAGACAAGGGCCATATACTTATAATGAAACAATTGCCAAAAAGATTAAAGAAGAGATTGAGAAGCTCAAGGAATCCAAATTCATTTATGAAATTGAACACAGGGTTATGCCTTTTGGGCTAACTAATGCTCGTGCCACCTTTCAAAGATTGATGAGCCATGCTTTCAAAGAATATCTTAGGAATTTTTTGGAAGTATATATGGATTATTTATGTGTACATTCATCAATCCGGGATCGTCATTTTGAACATCTCAAAAAGGTCTTCAAAAAATGTAGACTTTATAGGATTTGCTTAAATCCTGAAAAGTGCACATTTATGGGCAGACAAGGGAAAAATCTTGGACATATAGTGTTTAAAAACAGCATAGTGACCTATATGCATAAAATTCATGTTATGTTGAATTGCCTAGGCCGCCGACAATAGTCAAAGGGATTCAGGATTTCATGGGACATTGTGTATATTATAGACGATTCATTTATATGTTATAATCACAAAACCCATGTATGGCCTGATTACACTCTTTGTATGGATTGATGAGTGTGTTGAATCCTTCATATAAAGAAAACAAGCTCTCACTTCAGCCCAAATACTGAAAGCAGTTATAATCACAAAATCCATGTATGGCCTGATTACACTCTTTGTATGGATTGATGAGTGTGATGAATCCTTCATATAAAGAAAACAAGCTCTCACTTCAGCCCAAATACTGAAAGCACTAGATTGGAATAAGATATTGCATATACATGTTGATGCTTCCAATTTTTCCATTGGGTGTCTATTAGCTCAACCAGGAGACAGAAGAATTAATTTCCACATTTCTTATGCTAGTGGACAGTTGAATGTGACAGAGAAAAACTATACAACCACCAAAAGAGAAGGATAAGGGATGATATATGCCGTAAAAAAGTATAGAAATTACCTATTAGCCAAACAATTTGTGCTCTTTTGGACCACCAAGGTTTATTGTATACGGTCACCAAGCCATGCAACGCAAGAAGAATAGTAAGAGGGTGAAAGCATGTTAACCTGTCGCACTTTTTGTGCTAGTTAGCAGTTTCAAGTTAGCACATCTTTGAAAAGTTGGGCGTCCGGTAAATTTTTTACAAATAATATCAAAATTTGTCGGAGGTTGTACGTTTGGATTCCTTGTTTCAAGTGCTTTCTATTGATATATCATATGCCATAGATCTTGGAGATGTAGCTCAAGTTATTGTACTAGTTAGCATATGTCAAAATTGTGCTAGTTAGCATTGTCCGGGACATGAAAAAGCATGACAGGTTAACATGCTTTCACCCAAGATGATTCATCATTCTTTTGGAATTTGATTTCATTGTAGTTGAAAAAAAGGACACCACACACCAAAGAGCAGGTCATTTATCAAGGATTATTTCAAGGGAACCCAAAAGGGGTAGAGAATGATGATGCTAACACTTACACAGACTCACACAGTTGCACCATGTTTGTCTATCACCCACTTTAGCTAGCATGATCCCATTCCCATCACTTTCCTCTTCGTAATACATTTGCACTTGACCTAGAGAGTTCTCCTCCTAGTATTGATATGAATACATGTCTCATTTTTGTTGTTTGATCTTCACTTGGAAATGGTGAGTGATGGCCAACACTGGTCTTGGCCTATCTACTCCTAATTGTGGATTTTTTTGGTCCTGATGCATATCTTTGCGGTGGTGGTGCTAAGGTTTCCCTAAGGATTTGCGGGCATGTTTGGCTGGTACTGAGGGTTAAGTTGATAAGGCATTTCCCTAACTTGTCCTCTATTGTGGTAGCATTCCTTAGTGGTATGGTTTGTCCACTTTTTCTTAATGGCACACCAAATTTGTTTAGGATATGGCTATAGGAACATAGAGCATTGTTGGATTGAATGGTCTCCTCTACATGTCAAGCATCGTCTCAATAGTGGTACTCTTTGGTTCTGGATTTCCAATTTCTGCCCCATTCTTCTCACTATATCTTTTGTAAACTGATCGATATTCATCGATGTTTGCTACAGTGGTGTTGTTTTTGTAGTATTTGATCCGCTAGCTCTAGAATGAGAATGTGTTGAAACAACATTCGCATTCTATGATACTTCTCCATATATTCGGTAGTTGTCTACTAGGTAAACTTCCAATGTCGCACATGTTTTTAGGTGCAATTTTGTTTAGAGGTGCTTGTTCTTAAGTCTCTCAATGAGCAACACTGCTTGCCGGTCTTCCTAAGGTTTCTCTAGTAGTAGAAACCTCTCCATGTATTTCTTGAATTGCAAGGCTGCCTCTCATACTTTTTCATTAACTTTCTTCTTGAAACAGTGAATCTGGGACACCCTATTGTGCTTAATTCCTCTCATGGAAGACCCATAAAAAAAATCCTATAGTAGTGCTTCTATTTTTCCATAATATTCCCCTTTTAGAGACTAGAACCAAGTAAGGGTTGTGCCTTCCAACGTTAATCCAAAAAAAGGCTTCAAACTAGACATGGAAAATTGTAACATACTTGACTCTCAATACCTGTTTGAATGATGTTGAATGTGAGTGGAATCTATGGATCCATTGTACTTTGATGACATGCATATTCTGAAACTTGAGATTGATGCATGGGCCTTGGCTCAATGACATATTTCATCACTCTCAAATCTCATGAAAAGGATTCCTTATATGGAGGTGTTGTCATTCAGGGTGTAGCTCTTTGTACTTCTCTCATAGTCACATCTAGCACTAGTTGCTTAGTATGGTGTGGCATAGATGACCTTATAACATTTGTATAGCTAGCTCTGATAGGTTTTGGTTTTGACAAGTGACTCCTTGTCATCCAAGAATCTACAACCTTTGGTGCTCCCAATCTTGTCCTCCGGGTACTCTCTACATAGGGTGGAATTTGTGTGACTCTATCTCCATAAAACTTACCTCTTTCTCAATCTCTTTTGATGGGAAATTTGGTTGAAATATATGACAAAAAACAATTCTCCCCAAGAGAAAGCTTCTCCATGTCTATCATATATGCATATCTATACGCATGCCTCTTGTTATCTACCAAAATAGGTCATTTTCCAATTTCAAACGGGTAGATATACAGGTAAATATGCTTGATGTCTATAAGTTTTTCTAGGCACATGTCTTGCTTGATGTAATAGTTCCCCCCTCCATTGGTCATTAACTTGTATAAACCCACTCTAAGATCATCCACAAGCATTCTTTAAATCTGTTTAAGAGCTATACAAAGCTAGCGCTCGGATCATTCTCCAAAGGAGGTCTCTCAATTCCTTCCTTGATTTTGTCTTTGGTCCCAATCATACTCATTGCATCTACAAGATCAAGATTGATGGTCCTAAGATATGCAACCCCTCTCTTGTCAATGTACCAGTCTCCATTGTCGATAGCCTTAACTTGCTCCTAAAATTCAGGGTTTTTGAAGTATTCACAAACATAGCACTTATCATGGATGTCCACAATAAAATTCTTTCTCTCTTATCATTAGTGTAATGGTAGTACAATTGCATGGTTGGTGGAATTTTGGGTTTTTGTGAGGTACTAGCCTTATCTCCTTTTCTATGATAGCTCATCTCCGGTGCTCTCTCAACCATAAGGATAGTGAAATCTTTCTTAGCAGAAGTGTCAAAGAACACCTCTTCTTGAATAATCAAGTGTTCTAAGTTAACATGATTGACACTCTCTTTAGTAGACCCACAACTCACTTGATCTCTTGGTAGTCTGATGCTAGATATGTACCAAGCTCTCAATCTCAAGAACATGACTGATATGGGAATTTGAAACTTGACGTGTTACTTGAAATTCTTTGGATCCCTTGGAACTTCTATTCTGCTTTAAATTCCCTCATGTATCAATATCCTTGCTAATATACGACTTAACACAAACAAGAGCACTGATGGAGTTATGTCAAGCTAGAAAATGGTGTATACAACTTCAGCATACCACAAGACTTTATGCACAATTTCCTTAACCTCAAGGCCTACTAGTACTATATAGATCTCTCTTCACTATCTGGAACCAAAATCTATCAAAGAATTTGTGCTTTCTCCTCTTTGGAGGAAAAAATCATGATTTTTTACTCTCTAGTAGCTTTTGAGATAATTTTCAGTCCAAATTTCTCACAAGCATACCACACTCCCAAAAAAGTCATTCATGCAAAATACTAGGGTTTAAACTTTTTTAATAGTTTCAAGTGGTCATTTAACCCACTTTTAGTCCACTTCTTGAATAGAAATTGGTCTAGTCTCATGCACACAAATTAATTCAAGATTTGACTTCATGGATGTGTTCCTTGCATTGAGGTATCCCTATGGTGCAAGTGTTGGCCCACAATGCTTGAGATAGTAGAAAATCAAGAGAAAAACACAAATTCCTCCCAGCCTAGCTAGAAAACTGCCCCAATGAGATTTAAATACAATGGGTGTGGTCTTGGTTTCAAGATAGACTCTTGGTACAAAACTCGGTCAAAATTTTTCCTTCTAGCAGAAAATCAATAGAAAATTGTGATTTTTTTATTCACTCTTGCTTCTGGCCAATTTTTGCAACTAGGGTCATTTCTAAGGTATTACCAATTTTCACCTTACTAGGACAGTTGATTTAACCTCAATACCAATTTCAACAAATTTTTCAAATTTAAAAGCCAACTTTTGACTCTATACTCACTCTTGATGGAAAAATTCACTTTTGACTTGATGGGTGGTTTTCTTGTGACTAGTGAATGCATGATCCAAGTCTTGGAAATTTGTTATCTCTGGATCTGAAAAAGGAGAAAAAATTGTGATTTTTCCCAAGAACCACCAAGAAATGATCTTTTCTATCTTTTTTCTAGATCTACGCCTTTTATACCACTCTTCTAGTTACAACTATCAACTTGTAGCTTGTTTTAGCCTTGTAGGGTAGAGTCGGCAAGAAGTCAGTCCCCCCTCCCCTTGATACCAATCGGCGGACTGGCTCTTTCTCGCACTCTAGAAATCAACTTGCAACTAAACTTCATACATGTGCTTAGTCAAGCAAGTCCAAATACACATGCCACTTTATAAGTACCGAATCAAAAAACATTCTCATAGAAATTGATGACCCATGTTTTGCAAAACTTGATTTTGGATTCACATACTTTGGTACATAATTCTCAAATTTGCAAAGATGCACTATCCTCCTTTAAAATTTCACCAATTTGAAATCCAAACACAATAAAGACCTTTTCAGTAAGATGTAGATCTAGAATGATGAGAGTACTCATCTAAACTTGCATTCTACTTACTTTACTCCTAGATGAAAGAAATCAACTTGGAAATAAGCTCCAAATAAGCGACAATCACTCCCTACATGAACTCTCATTTTGTTAAAAAAATACTTCTTGCGTTTTTCTTGCCTAGTGCAAACTTCACCACTCTAAAAGAGAATGAAGCCTTGCACCAAGCTCTAACCCTATCAAAAACATTTTCCTTAATTGTCTGACACTCTTGCGCGGGCACAAAAATCACCACAACCAAAAAAAAAAAAAAAAAAACAAGGAAACTATGATCTCTTTCTCTTTCAGTCTATCCTATCTAGTAGCCAATCTACAAAAACTCTACCAGGCTTGACACTAGTCTAGGTATTTGATCCCTATCAACAGTGCCAATGTTTCATGACCTAACGGTCAACACCTATCACATCTCAGAAAGAGGCGCAACCAAGACTCAAAACTCAATCCTGGGAAGCAAGAAACTTTACTAGGAATGCCAAGACATTGTCAATCTCTGAACACAATACAATCCACTTTCATGACCAATGTGCATTTTATATATGAAAAACATGGATTCTCTCCTCTAATTCCTTCACATATCCCAAACTTGTATGCAAGCATTGCTAATATTGAAAATATTTTAAAGCCATCCCACTTTGGAGATCATACATTGGTAGAGGAAATCTTGCATGGAGCAATTAGGCTTAGTTAGAATAGGCCCAGTTACAAGGCCTAGCATAACCCAGATGACACATTGTCATTCAAGAGAGCTCCAAATAGGAGGTGGGGAGGCACTCTGAATGCAAACCTATGGAGCAAATGAAAAAGGTATTGTTTTATCAACTTTTGTGTTATAATTTGCGTTTAATTTGTCTTTTGTTGAAAAAAAAATATTTTATGCCCTAAGAAGATGAAGAAATTCAAGAGTAAGGGAAAAATGCCAAAAGTGAACCCTTAGGTATGTGTGTCTGTAAATATGTATATAATATTATTTTTGCTAAAGTAAATAATTAAAAAAGAAGCAATCCATCAGAAAAACTTGCAAATAAAGAACTTTCTTTGGAAGTTGAAATTTTCTAACTACCTAGTTATTTTTTAGAATTTTTTAATTAAATTTTTATATTTTTCTCTATATTTTGTTGTTTTTAAATTTCTAAGTAATAAATACCAAAAAATGGATAATTTAAAGGAAAAACAAGATATAGGTACATAGATTCCAAGAGGTGACAAGAAAGTTTAGAAGTCCATTTCGAGCAAGAATGATCAAGTTATGATCGAATCACATAATTTAGGGAAACCACTTTTTAAGTTGAAAGGACTTGATTTGACAAAATGGATAGATCTTGGTCATAGGATGCCCGTTTTCAATTTTTTGGACACGATGGTCATTGTACACATAAGATAGGAGTAATTATGAAGCTTAGTCAAAGAGTGACTCGTTGGGAGCCCAAGGTATGTATAGTTTGAGCTTCTGTGGAAACCTCATTTCTTCTTAGAGAGAGAGAGAGAGAGAGCTATTTGGGAGCGATATTCTCACATGCCCTATGTCGTACATGCTTTGAGCTTTGACACTAGACATGAGAGGTATGTTTCCTACAAATTACACTACAGTTTGACGCATGCGGATTCTCGAAGTGGTAGGTAGAAAACCTGATGAGACCTAGACCTGACAAAAAGAAAAAGAAGCATGCCAAGAAGGAGCACCTAATGATGACCAAATTCCATGTATTGTTTTTCCTTAAGTCTACTAACCCCCCTCACCATATATCTCTCCTTTATTTCTAAGAACCTCAACATATATCTCTCCTTTCTTTTTAATAACCTCACCATATATCTCTCCTTTCTTTCGTTGAGAAAGGTATTCTTGTTTGTTGCTCTTTTTTTAATTTGCCCATAGCCTCAAGTTTCATTTTGGCAACAATGAAAAAGCCCTGCATAAAAAAATCGTGTTTTATTCCAGCAGTCAAAAAGGCATCAAATTTGACCAATAGATTCAAAAAAATAAGGCTACTCATTTATGTGAAGAAACATCAGCAATATCATTGTCTAGGTAGATTTTGGCAGTAAAGAACCCTCCATAGCACAAGACACTGTAGTTTTGACATAAAACAATAAAGGGATGTCAGAATGGGGAGAAACCTCATACAAGGCTTCTAACGACCACTGTTACCAAGTCAGGAATGGTACATTGTGGTAAACAATAACTGATGATTGGCTCCTAGAATCAGAGATTTCGTTTAGAGGGCAAAGTGGTCTTGTCGAGTAGGTCCCATATTAAATGTGGCTACCTACTCGACAAAGTGGCACCTTATAAATGCTTCAAAGGGATATATGTTTGAACATGTTAGAATTTTTTCTTTCTTGAAAAAAGTCTGTTTTCATGTAAAGTAGGAAGAAATCACATTTTTCCCCCTTCCCTCTACATCTCTGTAAAGTGGACCATGAAGGTGTCACCCATGTTCATCCTATGGGAAAAACAAATCTCCATGAAGTTTCCCCATGAAAAAGAAGTTTATACTTTCCAAAGGATAGATTTTTCATGGTGTTAGAGACCTAAAATGGTCCTAAGTTTATGTGATCGATCCAAAATAAAGTGCAAAGGGATTAGCAACCTTAAAACATCATGTGAAAAAGGCCAACCAAGTTTCAATCTGTTCAGAGCTCATATGTGACTTCTAGGGAAAAAATCACACTCTTATCTTCTCTTTTGTAACCACATGTTACTCTACATAAGTAAACCCTACTCAAGAGGTTTGACAATCACTAAAAGTCTACATCTCACCAATTTTAATTTTACACTTGTTCGAGAGACTTAAAATGGCCTACCTCTTGCCTAGCAATCCAAAGCTATGCTCGAAGTGGGTAAGTAGCCTCTTAACGCTAAGGGGAAAGTGCATAGCAAGCTAGATGGCACCGGAAGCCATCTTAACACTAAGGGGAAAGTGCATACCAAGCTAGATGGCATCAGAAGCCAACTGAGGAAAAATGGAAAAACTCATGATTTTCTCCCACAGGGTGTAACCAACAACCCAAAAAACAAATCTAACCTCATGCACATGTTGTTTAAGTACCTAAATCACCCCTATGTGGTCAAAAGTGAAAATAGTCACATATATGTTACACAAGACTCAATCAACTTGAAGCAACTGTAAAAAACCTCAGCTAGTACATCCAATTCCCTTATCCAAAACTCATCAAATTTGAACCAGAGCCTCAACTTGTGGTGTAAATCAAGCCCATGAAATTAAAGTTCAAAAACGCTTGCTCGATCACAAGTCTAGGAGAAAAAATGTTTTCTTGCTTTTGCATGAAACAAGATTTTTTCAAGTTGTTGAAGTTTTGCATGGTTTAGATGAGTGTTTCAAATGAGGTTAATAGCTAACAAGCCAACAAATACCTAGAAAAATAGAAACACCACTTCAAGCACTTCGACCATTCTTTGAAGTGTGACCTTACCAAATTTGATGTGAGTGCTCAATACAACATGCTAGTGCTTGTGGTATGCTTGGTTGGCCAAAAATATTTGAGAATTGGACAAAAGTAAATAATCATGATTATTTACATCTTCCAAATTTTAGCATATTCTTTATTATTTGAGTATACACACATGTTAAACACTTTAAACTAAGACTCTGAGTCAAGTTTCACAAAATTTGAACAAGATTTCTCAAGTCAAACTCAATTTCTTGTCAATCAGTACCTATTTCAATTTTTATCAAGTTTTTGGTCTATTTTGTGATTCAAATTCTATGAGCCTTCACAAAAGATGTTTCTAATCACACATAAGGTCTCTCGTATCAACCTTGATCGATTTTGAGCCACATGTAAATAATCACGATTATTTACTTTTGGCCTATAATGAACACTTTTTGCAATTTTTTCAATACTCAATCTTTCTGTGACATGTTTTAAGCCTCTGAGTCAAGTTAAAACTTAATTTGACCTAAATTCTCAAGAAAATGTAAATAATCTGAGGTTTTGAAAACTCTTGAAAATTTACCTCAAATGCATCCTTATGCTTACCCACTGGTTCATACAACTTTTATGAGCATAATCTACAGTCGGTTTCAATGGTTGACAGTCTTTTGATGCTGTTTCAAGCCGTAGAAATAAAATTCTACAACTTCACATAAACAACTCACATATGATTCTTTTGGAGTGAGCAATGATTTGAGATCGCACCTCGGATTCTACTTACCTTACTCCTAGGTTCTGCTGTAATTGGGTTGTGGAAGGTGTCCACAAACACTTGTTTTCTTGTTTTTTATGGTTACCTGAGCATTGATCTTAAGACTTGTCATGTCCATCAATCATTCTCAAAATCCCAACCTAATCCTTCAATCATAAAAGTACTTCGCAAGTACAATTTACTCCCAAGCTACCTCTACCCAGCAAAAGATGACACTCTTAAGCTATGCGATTTTAAAGAGAAAGTTTAACTCTAGGTGATCCTAGAGGAATTTAAAGGACAATTACACAAGAGACGCTCTTGTTTTTCCTAGTTTGTTTAGGTCTATTCTTTCCCGGAAATAGTGCCAAATGTGGATGGGTCTTCTAACCTCACTCTTATCTTATTGCAAACATAGCGAGAACCACGAACATAATTGTCGATCCATGGGACGAAGTTGACTTGACTAGTGCATGGAGGATACAAGAGGGTGTCAATCTCTTGAAAAACAACATACAACTTGCATCTAACACAAGCTACACTCAAATGACCTAAGTCATCAGAAGCTAGTCCCTAATCTGCAAGCAAACCATGATCGTTACAGCATCAAACGACATCCGAATGCTATGAAACTTCTAGGACAAGTATATAGGACCTAAGCACACATGCTTATGGTCTCAAATTTTACTTTTGATGAAGTACAGAAAATGCGATTATTAACAGCAGCAGTGAGATTTTGACCTAGTCGTTGCTACCTCGAATGCATCTAAATGCTTAGCAATGGTTCCCCAATACCCCACCTATACTTATTTTGTGATTTCCTAGATTATATTCCTACTTATGATGAAATTAGGCTGCGGGTCGACGACGTCAAGAGCTACAATTTATCATGATATGTTCACGTCAATGGGTAGAGCTCTTACCTGTGGTTGCAATGCAATAGACGACACTGCAATGTGACAACCAACAAGGGAGATAGAAGCATGATAAGGAGATAAGTGAGCGGTGTAAGCTCACGCTGTGTGTTTCCTATCCAAAAACTTAAAATTAACTTTACAAAATTGGCCCTTATACCTTAGCCAAAGTTTCTTTGGTCAAAAACTAATCCTCTGGAAGCTCTAACTAAGGATGATTTTATACAATCTGAAAGCTTATAGCTCCGGCTCATAGATCACCATATCCACTTGTCAAATAGTATTTATAATATTATTGATGTATCAAAAGAATAAGTGTTTTTCAATAAATCTCCCAAAAAACGTTACATGGGTTAGCTTGCTGCTGGAAGTAAAAGAATGATTATCACTCAAGTGAATTAGGTTCCAAGCTAGATTAGCTTGGACTTATATACACAATCTTGAGTATTCACTTATCTTAGCATAGGCTCACCATAGACAAGCATGTAGTGCAATCTTGATCTCAGATGTTTTTTCATGAAATTGATCTTTAAGTAGCTATACATCTTGATTTTTTAACATGTGGAATAGTTCCACCTTTTCCCTCTTTCACTCAGAATCTAGGACAATACCCACCTTACAATCCTCCTCTTAGGATTTGGACTAGGACAAAATACTGAATATGCAATATCCACAAAGGATGGAAAAGTCCTCACAGGATGACGAACTCTACACATAATGACAAAATCCACAAAGGATGATAATATCCACACATGAAAAAAATTCTCCCCTAGAGAGGCTGCAATCTTCAAAGTATGTCATCATAAAAGACAAGGTTTTTCTCGCGTTCGTCTTCTTCTTTGTCCTCTACCATAGGAGTTGATCCTCTTACAGGTTTCTTCCTTTGTAGCTTTTGTTGTTGTTGTTACTAATTCTTCTTTCTCCACTGCTATTGCCTCCATTTGAGTATCATCAAGAAGGAGGATGTCTCTTCTGACCACATTTGCTGCAAGGTTTGGTTGTGTAGAAATATTTTGCTACATGTCCCATTCTTCCACAATCATAACACTTTCTTCCATTTGATGATGTTGATGGTGAATATCTTCCCCTTGAGGAATGATGTGAAAAAAACCCCTCTTGATGATCTTAATAACCCTTTTTGTTTTTTTTCTACTTGAATTGAGTTGATGGCATCTTGGAAAGGTGGAACTGGTTCTTTCTCTTCAAGAATGGTGATTTAGTGGTCATAAGAGGATGGAAGTGCACTCAAAAGCATGGACACTTTTTCAACTTTTGGTACCTTTCATTGGATGTAAGTGCGTTGTGTGACAGTGCTCTTAAGACTATTAACTAGGCTAGCAATGTCCTCCCCTTCAATCATAGTGAGATTCTAAAGTAGTCTTTTGAGACAAACTTTACTTCTTTTAGACCTGCCTCAAAATTGATCTCTAGGATGTGCCAAGCTTCACGAGCATGCTTGCATTTGTCAATGAAATGCACATAGTTTTCATGCAAGGAAGTGATGAAAATTCCTAATGCTTGTTCGTCCTTTTCCAGACTCTGTGCACTCGCTAATAAGTGTAGATGCGCCAAAAAGAATGCGGCAAAGCTTGACATTTGACCATACATCGTGCCATTTCCATAAGTGACCTGTTTTTCCTCTCAGCAACACCTTTTTGTTGAGGTTTATAAGGCACTCTACATTGGTGTTTTATCCCACTACTAGACAAAAATGCATTGAATTCATGAAACATATACTCCCCCCCTCGATCGGAACGGAGGGTGCCCATAGTACATTTTGAGACATTTTTAGCCATAGCCAGAAATTGTTTGAAGCACATAAAAACTTTGGACTTCGCTTTAAGGGGAAATACCCATGCATGCTTGGAGTAATCATCAATGAAAGTCTGAAGTAAAGGTAATTGCTCAAGGACGGTGTTTGCATGGGCCCACAAACATCACTATGCACAAACTGCAACCTGCATGTGGCCCGAACTGAACCATCCTTTGGAAACTTAGAACGCTGCATCTTACCCAAAA
Organism: Adiantum capillus-veneris; assembly: GCF_014529385.1. Lineage (NCBI taxonomy): Eukaryota > Viridiplantae > Streptophyta > Polypodiopsida > Polypodiales > Pteridaceae > Adiantum > Adiantum capillus-veneris. The sequence continues at coordinate 51,855,400 of NC_140932.1, forward strand.
TAGAGCCTTCACAAACATGTTTGATAGGTGCTTCAAGAGGCGGAAAAGAAGCAACCATATCAGATTTCTGCAAACGCAGCAAACTGTCAAAATTTAGATGACCAAAACGTGCATGCCAAAGTTTTGCATCTAAAATAGCCCTTGAATCTGCAACATCATTTTTTTCTGCACTTGTCATACAAAGTGAGCTTATATAGCCCATGGCACAAAAGGCCAGATGCAACAATTTCATCACCAAAATTGAGATTATGAACTATACATTTGTCATCCACAAATTTGACTAAAAGTCCAAGTCTAGCAAGTGCGGATACAGGCAAGAGATTCTTCTTGATCGCAGGTACATAAAGTGCATCAACAAGTGTGAAGGAACTACCATTTGCAGTAATACTGTCATTTGCAGTAGTAAGCACAATCTTTCCAACTTACTACTGCCATTTGCAGTAGTAAGCACAATCTTTCCAACTCCTTGAACCAGATAAGAGGCATTGTTGGCACAAGTGACTAAATTCCCATGAGGGACAAACTCGAGAGAGGTGAACAATTCAGGATGTGAGGTAATGTGCTTTGTAGCACCACTGTCGAAATACCGCACATGTGAATCTGCAGCAGACTGACAAGCATGCATCATGGATAATAGGATTATAAGTGCACTCTGCGCTAAAAGCCCATTCTGCATCGACATCAGCATCACAGTCTCCTTTCACAGAAGACTCAACAATGGCTACATTTGTAGTGGAACCAGCATTTGCAGTGGAACCACCCTCTTTCTTCTTAGCCTCTTTGGCCTTCAACTTATGACATTGCTTGATCAAGTGATCATTAGCTTTACAATAATGGCAACGCATCTTCTTTTTGCCCTTATCATCCAAACTGCCAGACAAAGTGCTGCCAGCAGAAGCATTAGGAACAGAAGTTTTTCCACTCGCAGCAGAACCATAAGAAGTGGTTGCATTGCTGTTACCACCCTTTCTTTGAGAAGCAATAAAAGCCTGTTCAACTGCACGACGCTGTCTAGTCCTGTGTTTTTTGGAAGGTGACTCTTGCAACAACAATCTGCATAATGCATGAAACTTGACAACTTCTGGATTTCCTTGGGTCATAAGTCTCCAAGTACTAGCAAAAGTTTGGTAAGAATCTGGTAAGGCATCAAGAGCAGTTTGCACAAGGGAACTGTCTGAAATGACTTCATTTGCAGAAATAAGTTGCTCATTTGTATCCTCGACACTAGCAAGGAAAGTGTCCATATCATCTTCCTCATGCATAATCTTCGACTCCAGGTCTTTACACAACAAAGCAATTTTAGCCTCATTGCGGTTTGCATAAAGACCAACCAAAATATCTCAAGCCTGTATTGCAGATTTTGCTGGAACGGATGTGAGGAACAATGGTGCGCTTCACAGACAATGCAATCAATGCATGAGCCTGTGCATCCTTTACATCCCAAAGAGCTTGTTTTACCGTAGGCAAAACAAATCTAATAGCAGCAATCCTTGCAGCAAGACAACCTGCAACATCCTCAACATCTCCTGCATCCTCAGAACCAGGACGTACATCAATGCCCTGCACAATGTTCCAGACACCCTTTGACACAAGCTCAACATGTTGCATCATGTAAGCCCACATAGGGTAATTGTCCCCATCCAACCTATCCTCAACAAAAAACATCTTGAACACATCTGTGTTGTTGTTAGCCATGGTAAATGCTGCACCTGATGTGAAAACTGCCCAAAAAGAGGAGAAACGAAGCGGGAACAACACATGCTATATAGCACAAACCGTAGTAGACTGTAAGTCACCTGTTATGCAAAAAATGACACTGATAGAAATTTTGCACAAAATGATGAAATAGCCTGTGCAGTCCTGCCTGTAGTGAAAATGGTGGCTGAAATGAGCCCAAATCAGAAATCTGAGCAGACTCAGCTCTACGAGCTATCCTAAAATACTTGTCAACATGCAAACGCTCGCCGAACCTCACTGTAATCGGAGAAAGTGAGCAGGCGTGTGGTGGAGCAGCTGGCGACTAAGCCCGGGAGGACGTAACCTGCTCTGATACCAATTGTTGGAATTAGGGTTGTAGAGAAACGTACACAGCTTGGAGAAGAGGAAGGAAGCTCAAGGCACACAATAGAAAGAGTGTTACTTAGTGTGCAATGGAAAGATAGATAGCCCTAGAGTGATGGGTGTATATACAATGCTCGGGGAAAAAAACCTCCTAAAGAGGGAAAAAATACCCCAGCGGTCCTAGTGTTTTCACACACATGTGGTAAACCTCCTAAAGAGGGAAAAAATGCCCCAATGGTCCTAGTGTTTTCACACACATGAGTACCACATGTATATGGTAACAGTATCTTGCTTTGCTTAGCATACATCGCGTGAGTTCGTAGTACTGAGGCTCCAAAGGCTTCCGTTGGTGCCATTGGCTGCGCGCGTAGGAAGGCCCGCGTAACCCTTGCATGAAGGAGGGTTGAACCCACCCCATGAGGGTAAGAGGCCAACACTTTACCATCAAGATATTGGCCCTTGTTGTGTATAGCAAGGGAAGATAGTCTACTTGTATTGAAAGGAAAACTAGAAGGAAAGGGAAAGCTTCAAACTTCAAGGAAGTAGCTTCACCCTTTCTTTTCACTTCTTGAAGGAAGGCAAGTTTTCCTCCAAAATTTCTTTTTTTCTCAAGGAGGTAGCTTCAAAGTGAAGAGAAGCCTTCATAAAAATGACGAGTTTTTGTGAAAAATCATCAAAGGTGTTCTTACAACGAACAACAAGTGAAGCACTCAAATTTTTGCAAGGCGAGGTTTGCATGCAACGCAAATCGTGAAGTATATAAGACACAAAGACTTCAATTTCTCAAGGTACAAGTTATCCATTTTTTTTTGTCTCTTTGCATTAGTGTGTGTTTACCATGGCCAGTGAGGATATCCCACCTACACACATGTTTGATTTTGAGCACGTAGATCAAAATCAGGGCACCACGTGTGCTGCTGACACTAATATGCATGATGATGATGATCTAGGCGATCATGGGCTTGTAGATATGGCTTCTTTCAAGACTTTGGAACATCACCAAAGCGTACTTGAAAGCAACCTCTCTGCACTCAATGAAAATGTTACCAATCTTACAGAGTTACTTGTGAAATTTATGAATTCACAGACGACTCAAGGGAACCAAGCTTGCACAACTCAAGGAGTCCAAGAGACAAGTGTTGCAGTAGATGTAGAAGGTAGCAATGCATTACTTAAGAATATCACCATTCCTGAGTTTCACGGGGAAGAGCGTGATCGCAACAAGGATGCGGTCAATACATTCTTACACAAATGGAGTGATATTCGTAGATTGAGACACGCCCCGGATATAAAGATGGCTATGGAAACAAGTCTATCTCTTAAAGGCAGGCCTATAAGTGGTGGATGAAATTTCCAATAGATGCTCGTCCTCCGTCTTGGGCTGCATTTCAAGCTTCTTTCTCCAAAGAGTTTTTGGACTCCAATGAAGAAGATAAGAATTGGTTAGCATAGGATGCAGCCGCATGTCTGGCCTCTCTCTCACACAATACCTTTTGAAGTATCAGGAAATCATATTAAAACTAGAAGGTCTAGATGAATTCAAAAAGATACGGGGTTTTAATAGGGGTCTTGACAAAGACTATCGTCTTCATGTCAAGACCCAACATCCAAAAACTTTGGAAGAAACCATCAGTCATGCGCAAAGATATGGTGATGACCAAGAGAGAAAAGTAAATGTTCCCTACTTTAAGAATACTTTTGCTAAGAGCAATGTGGCTAAGAGCGAGGTAGATCTCCCACATGTTCCAAGAGGAATAAGAGACAGTCTACTTCTCCACGCCCACAAGAGGCTAAGACGCCTAAGCAATCACGAAATACTCCGCGTGGGTCTCTCAGCACTGCTGATTTTGAGCGTGCAAAGAAACACAATTTGTGTTTTAGATGTCTTTCGGACCAGCATAAAAAGAAAGATTGTCCTCTTTTGCAAGGTAAAGAAAAGGCCATGCACAAGGTGCAATGCCTCACGTTAGATTCATCTCCTAAATATTATGCTGTAGAGGTTCTTCATATGGAAGAAAAACACAAGTGTTGTGTGCCTGCTTCAATATGGCAGCCCACCTTTGGCCCCCATGATTTGATTTGCATGCATGGCACTATTAATGGACAACATGTTCGTATTTTAGTGGATGATGGTGCACCTCATAACTTCTTGAACTATTAGCTAGTCAAGAAATTGAAGCTTACACAGACTCCCTGCTCTCACAAGTATGTGGTGGAGCAGATGTCTGGGAATGATAAAGAAGTATGGGACACGGTAGTTCAAGGGGTTGATCTTATTGTTCAAGATCATACGATGACCCTTGAATTCCAAGTTATGAACATGGACCGTGCTGATGTAGTTTTAGGATGGGAGTGGCTGCATGGTTTAGGAAACACATTGCACACCAGTTATTAAGACAACTCCTTATCCTTTATGGCCAATGGTAAACATGTGCTTTTGCTTGGTGAGAAAAACATACCATCTGCACCTCTTATATGTACAATCGAGCTTTCTATTTTGCAAAAATCAGACTTAATAGATGAAGTCTTTTTGTGTTATAGCTCAACATAATTATTCTATCTATGAGAGAGAGCTCTATGCCATAATTCACGCTTTACAAAAGTGGAGACACTATTTATATGGTGCCGAGTTTGAAGTAGTTTTTGACCATGGGAGTATCAAATGGTTTACTACTCAAACAGACTTCAAGGGCCGTAAAGCTAGATGGGCAGAAATCCCTCAAGATTATGATTGTAAGCTACGATATCACAAGGGGTGATATAGTGTAGTAGCGGATGCGCTAAGTCGGATGCCTCAAATTAATTTACTTGCTTTCACGGAACTAAAGAGTGGATTTTTGGAGTCATTACGTGGCACGTGTGCACAAGATCAATTATTTTCTAAAGTGTGGAGTGCAGTTTTAAAAAGGGATCCCTCACACTCACATGTCTCTGAATAGCCAGATGAACATGTCTCTGCACGCACAGATAGAAACTCCAACACATAGATCTCCACACCTACTCAGGAAGAGCTTAAGAGATGGAAGAATTTTTCCATTGATGACGTCTACTTACTCCACAAAGGTAGAGTATGTGTGCCAAAGGACTCACACACTAGGTGACAAATCTTATTTGAGTATCATGATAGTCCAAGTACTGGTCATCCAGGCATTCGTAAGATGTATGCCTTAGTTCGGCGGCAATTTTATTGGCTGGGCTTACATCATGATGTTCAAGAGTATGCACTAAACTGACAATAGTGCCAAGTTAATAAGGCAGAGTGCCTCAAGGTAGATGGCCTTTTAGATCCTTTAGAAATTCCACAAGGTAAGTGGGAGAGTATCTCTATGGATTTTGTAGTAGGACTACCTACTACAAATCGTGGCCATAATGCCATTTGGGTAATTGTAGGCCGTCTCACAAAGATGGGTTGATTCATTCCCACTAAGACTATAGTTAAGGTACCGGAATTAGCATGGCTATTTGTAGAGCATATATATAAACTCTACAGTTTTTGAGCTAGTATCATTAGTGACAAAGATCGAAAGTTCGATAATCACTTCTGGAGAGCTGTGTTCCAAAAGTTGGAAACTAAACTTAATCTAAGTACCGCTGATCGTCCAAAAATGAATGGTCAAATAGAAAGAGTTAATCAAGTGCTAGAAGATATTCTACGGGCGTACGTTAGCAAGAAGCAAACCAATTGGGAAGACTACTTACCTATATTTGGATTTGCTTATAATAGTTCAAAGCATGTGACTACAGGGTTTAGTCCATTTATTCTTTTGTATGGATTTCAACCTAGATCACCCATTACGGTGGGGTTGGCTAAGGAGAATATACAACAAGTGAAGGATTTTCTCCATGACCATTTTGACATGCTTCGAGTTGCTCGACAGAATGTTAAGCAAGCTCAAGATCGATATAAGAAGTATGCTGATAAGCATCGACGTCTTGCTACTTTCACAGAAGGAGATAAGGTTTTCCTCAAAGTTTTGTAGCATTCAGAAAGTCTGAAGATGGGAAAAGTTGCTAAACTTTCACCACGCTATTGTGGACCATTTACCATTCTCAAACATATAGGTCAAGTGGCCTATAAGTTAGCCCTTCCATAGCACTCGCGAGTTCATCCTGTTTTTCGTGTAGCCGTTTACGAAAACAACTAGGACAGAATGATAATGTCATTGACACAGGTGTGTTGGTTGACCTTATCGCACCCCCAAGAATTCCTCATGAGCCCGAAAAGATTTTGGATTCTCATGAGCTTTTGGATTCTTAACTTGTAAAGTACTTTGCACTTCCAATTGATCATCAGCTTGCAGGATCCTTTGTTTTGGCTATCTGTATTGACTCTACAATTCTTTTTTAAACTAGTGATTCTCACTTAAGTGCTCTACAGTGTAGGTTGGTGTCACTAGATGGCTAATCGCAACCCAACAAATATATATAAGGACTTGATTCCCCCTATGCAATGGTCTGAAAGGAAAAATAGGATCCTAGGGTTCCAAGGAAGACTTCTAGACCACCAAGTTCACAACATGAGTCATAAACTGGGTCCTTAGACATCATACCCGTATGATGTCTAAATGTTGATTATTAGCTCAAAATGTTGATTTAAACATCATACCCATATGATGTTTAAATGTTGATTATTAGCTCAAAATTGAATTTTGTACTCTCCTTGATATGATTTCTTCAAATCTAGGCTTACTTTGAAGTTCTAACACCTGTAGGTAGGTCAATTTCTCCTATGTATGCCTTGGTTGCTGCTAGCTTATCCATGAGGTTAACTAAGAAAAAAATGATCCAAATTGGGTGAAACTTGGTCCTTTAGCTTTCTTTGGAGTGTTAAGCACTTTGGTCTACTTTGATGTCAGCTCTAATCCCCAAAAAAAAACTTGAGACATCATACATGTATGATGTCCAGCTGGTCAAAATGAGGTGAAACTTACTCGAGAGATCCCCCACCACACAAGCAACTCACTGCAACTATCAAAATTCAATTCTAGCACCTTTTGTGCTAGATGTGCTGAAATCAAGAATTCACCTTGCCTAGATCTGCCTCTTGGTATTTACCAGCCTCAATTTGCTTCAAATTCAATGGAATTTTTCCTATTTGCTTCTTAATTGCTCTAGATCACAATGGCTCACTTAAATGTGTCGTTTGACCCAAAATTTGGCCTCTAAGACATCATATGTGTATGATGTCTAGCTGGTCAAAATGAAGTTCTATTTCTACCTTAGGTGCCCCTTGATGTTTACAACATGCACATGTACTCACAACAAATTTTAGAGCCCAAACTTGCACAAAATCACTACTTTTTACCAAGGAACTTCTCAAAAGGAGTAAAATTCTCTCAACACTATATCTATATGTCCAAATGAAATGAAACTTGGTGTATGTTCTCCACACAACATGAAGACTATGGATATCCTTCCAAATTGTAGCTTTCACAAAATCCATTATTGCTTTATGTAATTTATGTGTGTGCGAAGTCATTGCCGAGAGAACTCGATGAATATTCCCTTGCTTTAATGGAGCCTTGCATACCAAATTAGTTGGAAAATTAAAATTTTCAAGTTGTGCGTTTGTATAGCTCTTTAATGAGATTCTAACTACCTAATTTAGAGGTCATTAGCTCCCTTAATTACCCCTCCAAATATAGCTATTTGTGAAAAGTTACTTGGCACTATTCATTGATTTAAGCTACTTTTGGCATTTCTCTCACGAGGAAGCACCTTTATTTAGTGGCTAGAACTCTAAGTATAGTGTGTTAACCCGTTGCTTGGGGGTTAAATCTACCTTATTAAATTCTTGAATGAGCTTCTATTTTATGTTTGCACACTAAAAGTGTGGTTGTGTCCAAGATAATGATGCTTGGGGATTGAACTAATAATTTCTTGAATACTCACCTAAACATTGTTTTAACCAACCCACCAAACCACTTTGATTGACCTTTTGGTGGCGAAGAACAATCAAGATTATTCTCACCCGCCTGCTGCTCTCATCTGCCAATGATGGCTTTCTCCTGCTCTCATTGCTTGCATATTGGTCATTGACTTATTGATGCGAGTCATCTACATAATCACTCATATGGAAGCCGCGACAACCACTAGATTGGTGAAGCCTAAAACGAAGAAGTGTGACGATCTAGCAGGGCCATTAACACTGCATGATATTCTTGCCTTCGACTACAATCATCACACATGCCACAACATCATATCCTCAAGGATTTTCTCATGCTGGCAGTAAAGGGGCATCTTCACATGCAAGTCTTGGTGCCTAGAACCATTGAAGGCCCAAAACCATAAGCATTTAAGGAGGTCTTCCCATGGGACAACAACCATCAAAATTCTTGAGATTCATTTATTTGACATGTGTGTTTTATTCAATTTTGAGATTAGCAGAATCCTACCAGCACCATCATTAAGTACTAGCAACATTGATATGTATGTCAAATTAAATCCAGAGATTGCCCTAGTGATTTCACACCATGTGTTTACACACACTCGTTTTTTCACTTTGCATTCACCCCTTTACATTGGATCAAAGAACATTCACTTTTGGCTTTACAAAAGCACAATGAACAAGGGATTAGACATTTCCATCAAAACTTCCCGCACATGATGGTCACACCCATGATGTGCACCATTTTCACAATGCAAGAGTGCTTTGCACCACTGGCCATGAAGGCCGCATTCTCTACAAATTAGACCAATGAAGATATGATGACAACACATGTAGATAAAGAAGAAGAAAAAATCATGAGGACTTTAAAATCTATGAAGCCAAGAAAATAAAGATGAAAATGACAACCAACAATGACGACAAAGACATGAAGAAAATATTTGGAGGGGATACACTTGATTACCCCTTTACACAAAATGAATGAATGGAATTTTTTGTAGTACCTAGGACTACTAGTGAACCTACTAAGTCTCACTTGGGAACCATACTGATGAATTTAATTGGTGGATGACTTCAATGATAGAACCAGGCCGTTTTGTGAGTTGACATACTCGGCCATTTCTTCGGGTAATCCCGCACAAAATTGTTTTTTTTGTTGAATGAAGTCTATCTTTTGAAAGACTGTAGCTTTAAGATGTAAAGTTCCAAAATTTTTCTGGATAGACACATGCGAGAGCAGCTTCAAGATTTTCCATTCAGTGAGCACTTTGTCCTAGGCATCGCTTGGAAGGAGTTGCTTCATTTTGGACTCGTAGAGTTTTCCATGTCCTTGGGGATTCTCCATTCCCGCAAAGGCTAGCCCATCATTGACAAGAAGATTTTTGAAAATTCATAGCTACATGGTGTAGCTTGCAGGACTTTGTGAGTCCCTCTATCCAAAGGCCGAATTGAATTGCTAGATGAAGGCCAATACTTTGTCAGTAGCACCAAAGCGTCCATCATAGGCGAGAAAAGACATAATATTTCCTTCCTCTTTGAACTTCTTAAGATTTTGGGACCTTTTCTAAGCAGGGTAGGATTTTTGATGTCCTCTCCTCTTGTATTCTCTAGGAGAATAACCCCTTCCTTTGGTGGAAAAGGAGGAAGGTGAAGAAGAAGGATAAGGGGTTGAACTCTTTCTTGCCTTTTTCTTCCTTTTTTTTCTCTGTTCCCTTTCAAAGTGATGAGGAGAAGGAATATAGGATGATATTTTCCTCTTGGGAGGATTGAGTTGGGGATTGTCAAGACCGTCGTCTTTGTGGAGCCACATCTTCACAGAAATTCAAAGAATCATTTCTTTCTCGTTCATTGGATTCCTCCTCTTCTCTGATCAGAGAGAGTCTTATTTTGGAAGTCTCAACAAGAGGCTTCCTAACCTTTCTCTCTTCTTGTAGCTAGGTAGGGAAATCCCATAAGCACGAAGTTGTTGGGTAGCTTCGGCTTGCAAGGCAAGGTTGCCCATAGCTTGTTGCAACCTAGTAAAAAGATAGCTCAAAAACATTGGGGCATGATCAGTAGCACCTTCATGTGAAAAATCAAAGTTGTCAATATTCATTCTACTCTCTTGAGTATTGTTATCCATGCTAGCTAAACTATATGCTAGTTTGTGCTTTGGTACCCTCAAAAACCTTAGTTGTTGCTATTCTTCTTTACCTTTGAAAATTGGCTCTCAAGAAGCCACACCCATGGTTTAGAGATTGTTGATTGCAAAGAGTAGTGGAGGGGGTTTAACATTGCCTGGTTTATTATGGTTCCTGATGAGCTTGCTAGTAGCTCAATAATGGTTAAACCAAAGGCAAGCCCTGAGAGACTCCATTATATTGTCTATAGTTCCCAACGGTGTACCCCAAACTAAGTCCTTTTCAACCAAGATAATAGATCTCTATGCCACTTACCCTCTTGCAATGAACATGTCCAACCTTTCATGGACAACTTAAGGACCTCTCTTCTTAAGAAAGAAAAGAGAAACCAATAGCTCTAATACCAATGTAATGGAATATGACTGACATGAATAGTAGCAGAATTTAAATAACCATAGTGAAAATTTCCTTTAAGAGGGTTCTTTAAGGAGTCTAAGAAGAGTGCTTAATTAAAAGTAACAAAGTGAACATTCCACCTAATTAGCTTGGCATGAACAATTATTGTAAAAGAGAGATAGGAAGGATTATATAAATTGACAACAATTGAGGATTAGATTTACTTGGAGTTGGTCTCCCCTCCAAAATGCTTTTGTATTATAGATTCTCCCATGTAGAGAGACTTGGTACAATACAAGACTTGTGTTCCTTGAGAAATCGTTGGTGCAATGAAGATGGAAATCTTCATGCACCAAAATTACCCCCTTGACTATCTTACCAAAGCATTAACTTCTCCTCGATCTTAGTCCTAAGACCTCAAACACCTTCGAAGGTGGAGAGAGCTAGTAGGAAATGAGGGTAGGGAAGAGGAAGAAGAAGAAACATACGAGAAATACCTAGACTCCTCACTTGATATTACTCTTGTTGCCTAGAATACCATAATAGAATAGTAACAGAGATGAAGGAGCTGGAAAGCATGCACTTTGGAGCATGGCTCTTGGTTGGATTTGCATTCCATATCCAAGAGTTGCTGGTGTAGGCTCTCCACTTCTGAAGCTTGGAGAAGGAGATGGTGTTCTTGCACAACACACTATGAGAATGAGTGTGAGTGTGAGTGAATGAGAGAGAGTATATGGGCAAGCACACCCCCTCCTTGCTTGGGTCAACCCCCTCTTCTAGCTCTTTCTTAATGGTGATTGGACCTCCTCAAGCTTGGCCAATCACATGCTTTGTGCATATCAAGCAACAAGGATAGAATTAGGATAAGTATCCTTTATACCCTTTTGAGAGAGAGGGCTTGAATAATGCTTAAACAATTAATTAAATAAACTAAATTCTCATTGGACCCCTCTAGAGGTCAACCAATAGGCTTTAGGCACTACATGAGGGCAACATGTGTAGGTGCTTGACATGTGTCCTTGTTACCTCTTAGGTCTTGGGCTTGCCTTGAGTGAGTGTGTGTGTGTTCTCTCTCACACCCCTAGCTTTAGGGCTTGCCCCCTTATTGTAGGGATCATGTTGACTTTGGAACACCTCACCCCTTGAGCACCTTGGCCATGAAGCCCCTCAAGCACCTTAGTCATAAAACATGACAAGCACCTCAAGCACCTTAATCATCAAGAATGACAAGCACCTCAAGCACCTTAGTCAGCAAGCATGACAAGAGCAAGCACAACAAGCACCTCAAGAATCTTAGTCAACAAGCACGACAAGCGCATGCTTGTTGTGGTTGAGTTTTCACCATCGAGGATTTTGGAATCCATTTCTCATGCACTTTATTTTTGTAGCGGCACACATTGTTTCCTAGATCCTTGATCTGGACACTCATAAAACCATGCATTTGTTAAAGTTTTGTTCATGTCACCTGTTGGGCTGTCCCAATTTCCATTGTCGAGATCTTATTGAAGATCCAAGTATTCTACAGAGTCGTAGAACGCTTCTTCTTCTTTGGGTTCTTTTTCTTGGATCACACTCACTTCAAAATAAGGAACGACACCATAGCCATCTTTATCACAAAACTTCATGCGATAGAGCCTTCATCATAAGTTGAATTTGTCTCATATGTACTCGAAAGTGGTGCACAAACCTTCCTTGTCACCTTTTGCCTCTGAATGAAAGTGATGACTATCTCTGGTCTTCAAATTAAGAACTATATGTCCATCAGTTTCTCAATCTGGGAAGGTAAACCCCACCTTTTTCAATCCTATTTAGCCCCAATTGCCCGAAAAGATGATTGGGTAATTATTCTCACCTAGTTTCATAACAAAGAAGTTTATGAGGCATTTAATTCCCATAACTTTTATCTTCACGTTGTCAGGAGTTTTTTGGAGCAAAGGATTGCGCATATGTACATACACATGCATGGTGCATCAAATAAAGGATTGCCCATTTTCCAGAGCCAGGTGGTTACGTGGGGCCCACATGTGTACAGGTAGGACAGCATGTACATAGTGCATCGATTTTCATTGTTACCAGTACCAGTGTGTTTTTTCTACAATAATGAAAAGTTTATAGCGCGTAAAACTTCTCGAGGAAGCTATCCGCGGGCCGACGACATGAGGTAAGTAGGTGCGTCAGATGGCATCTAGTGGCGTCAGGAGGCCGAACGAGGTCAATATTTGCACGCGGATGAGGACGGACACAACGTGGGTGTTTTCTTGTGAGAGTTATGCAGAAAGGTCATCATTAGGACCACTTTTTGGGGCCACTTCACGTGGTGGCGAGATGCATTATTGGAAAAAAGCTGAGTGCCAGGTGTGCAAATGATGCAAAAAGGTGACAACTATGCACTGCGAGGCCAGTTTTTGGCCTGTTCGGGATCCGTTTGAGGTCATCTAAAAGGCCAAGGGTGCCCAAGTAATAAAGCTAAGTGTGGGAACTGAAAAAACTGAGAGAAGACCAGAAAAAACGTGGAGAAGAGAGGAGGAACAGCCGCAGGTGTGTTTTTGCCCATTTTGGAGCCTGTTTTGGCCGTAAACTGCTCATCCGAGGTCGGATTTGAGCACTTTGACATTGTAGACTGGGGTTTTGGGCCGTGCCGGACGCGATGGCGCTGTCCATTTTGCCAAATTCCTCACTCTTTTTTTGCTGTTTTTCTGTGTAATCTTCTCCGGTGAGTGAAGCTTCTTCTCCAATTTGTGATTGTATCTGGTATCTTTTACCCATATTGTGTGAGCTGTTTGCCCCATTGGTGTTGGCCCAAGCTCATTTGTATCTAAACATCAGAAGTTCTCCTCTTTTGTGCTGAGTTTTTGTGTGTGTGTGTGTGTGTGTGTGTGTGTCTCTGTGTGGAGTGGGCAAGTGGATAGTCTCTCTCCTCTCACTCCAGAGGTGTGTTCCCTGTCTCGGCCAGGTGTGTTGTGTAAGCCGAGTGGTGCCCCATAGCGTGTGTGTGTATCATTCCAAGAGTGTGTGTCGGGTCGTTATAGAGGCGCTGTGTGTGTTTTCATCCCGCTCACATTCTTTTGGCGCCCCCATTGAGGACCTTCTTCGAGTACCTTCTGCTTCGAGCTTCGAGCTTCGAGCTTAAGGATTACAGGTTGCAGGTTGCAGATTACAGGTTACAGGCTATAGGTTATAGGGACAGGTACAGGTAGAGGTGATTCACACAGCTACAGGTAGCTGGAGTACAGTGATATACTAGCAGTGATGTCACTTGCAGTTGTTGTGGGTATGCATCACTTGGCGCCTATTTGAGCGCATTGTCTGCTGGATTGTACGTTACTTGTGGAAACTGCCATTGTACGCATTTGTGGAGCCATACTTGGTTGTATTTGGCAGTCCCAGCCATTTCTGAGACTTGACTATACGCGATTTGCATTAGCTTTCGTGTGAGGGTCGATAGCGTGAGGTTTTTATTGAGCTGGGGGATTCTCAAATGTAGAGATCCTTTCGGTGATATAGGTAGCTGGAGCACCCTTTTTGTGACCTCGCCATAGGCTATGTACTAGTGAGTCCTATTTGATGCTCGGGTTCTATTGTTGGCAGTTTATGCATACAGATACAGTCTATATTTTGGGTTCCTATTGCTTTACTTCTGGGTAAACTCTGTCAAAATTTTTCCAAGTTATGATGGCTGGTCTTTTGGTCATTTAAGCCATTTAATGTTGTTATGCTGCGGAAATTTTGGCAAAATCAGAGGATAAGACAGGTGTTCCTTCTTGGGAGCTACATGGTTGACTTTAATGGATGATCAAAATGGACTCAAAGAATTCAGATTAATGTTCATGTGTCCAGGAAGATCTTTTTCCAGCAGCGCATAGTCTTTATGTTTGGGCCAAGAAGATTGAGAGAGATCGTGGAATGTCCTTTGCCTGTTGTAATTCCAATGATCAACTATGAAAACTCATTTGATGTGCATGTGTTTGTCCTTATCTAAAGTTGAGCTCCATTGAAGTTTCTGGGGATTGGGTAGTGAAAAGTTTTGGGTTCTTGCACGTGTGTTCGAAGGGGTTCTCAAAGCATCATAATTTGGGTAGCATGGCTTTCTCTTATCCGGAGTTTCATGGAAGAAGTGATGAAGATGTGGAAGAATTTTTGGAAAAGATGGAGGTTGCCTGCATTAGCAACCAGATTCATGACCCTACGCAAATGTTACGCCTTCTCCAAATTTGTTTGAAGAGTGATGCACGAGCTTGGTCCAAAGCATTTGAAGAGGAGTTGCGTATGGCTGATCCACCTATAAGATTGAGTTGGGACATTCTAAGGCATGGATTGGAAGTGGAGTTTGTGAAGATAGAAGATCCTAACAAGGTGTGGCAAGAAGTACAGGCTCTGGTCCAAAAGGAAGGTGAGCCAGTAGATGCGTACATACGTAAGTTTTCATTGGCATGGGAGCGAATGTGCAAGGCTTTAGCACCACAGGTACCCCCGCCTGACATGATGAAGAAGGACAGGTTCTTGGCTGGTCTTTGGGAGAATATACGTTGGAGAGTGGAGCTAAAGAAGCCTAGGACATATGAGGATGCACTAGAGGTAGCAAGGAACAAAGAGTGGAAGCTGAGGAAAATGAGCCAGTTAGGGGTGGAGTCTTTGCCAATGAGGTCTGAATTTCAGCCTATAGAGTCTTTACAAGGGCGCATGTCAGGGGTTCATCATGAACCAGTGGTTCCTGTTACTACTCAGGTTATGCCAGCAGTGGTCACTACAGCAGTCCAAGATGATGGGCTAAGGCAAGACATGAGGCAAATGGTTGATTTAATGAAGAATCTCAGCCTAAACATGCTAGGTCAAGTGGGAAATAATCGAGGTCGAGGGAGGTTTGCAAATCAGCAAGGAGGTGAAGAAAGGCCTAGGAATGGTGTTGGACAAAGCAATGGTAGGTTTTGGAGGCAGACGCCCACATGTTATAATTGTGGAGAGTTGGGTCACATCAGCCCGTAATGTGATAAGCCACCAAGGATGGGGGGAGACATGTATCCATTGCCAAGACAGGTGTTAACTAGGTCAAATGATCATGGCATCAAAATTAAGGGAGATGAAGGAACCAGTGGACTGACCCAGGAAGAAAAGGGAAAGACAAAAGTGCTAAGTGTAGTCACCTTGGAGAAGGCATCAAAGCTAGAGGATACATTAGTGATGCCTATTGGGAAGAGGACCACAGAGGACAAGGAAGGAAGAAGTGCCCCGGGTCTTAGTAAGAAGAAGGGAAAGAGCCATGAAGGTGAAGATGTCAAGGCCAAGAGGAAAAGGAGGGCTCGTCGCAAGTTTCATGTTTCAGATTTTCCACTAGGGGATGGACAATTAAGCTATGACTTGAGGGAGGATCTGACGAGTAGGAAGGCAGATGTTACTTTTGGGCAGCTTATAGAGATGGTGCCTAAGCTAAAGCGACAGTGGAAGAGGATGGTTAACCCAATGGAGAAAGAGCCAGAGAGAGGTTCAGTAAAGGTGTTGGCAATGGACGAGCTACCAGACATTTGTCCAATAGTAGATGTGTGGCATAAAAGGAAAAATTTGGGACAAGGTTATGTGGATGGCGGAGCCCAAATATGCATCATAACACACTCATGCGTTGAGAAGATGGGTCTCACAGTGGCTGGGGTGTCAGGGTTTCGGATCAGATTGGCAAACCATCAAAAAGTAAAATGCTTAGGTGTTGTAAAGAGCTTAGAAGTGGAGGCATATGATGCAAAGGCAGTGGTTGATTTTCATGTGATGCCAGCAGGGTTGGGAGCATATCCTATTATACTGGGAAGACCATGGTTACGTGCAGTGGGAGCTGTTCAAGATTGGCGACATGGTACGATTAGCCTCTATGGAAAGACAGGTACCAAGAAGCTTTATAATATGGACACAAGGAAACGATTAGAGGAGCTTTATGAAGATGAGGATGAGTCTAGTGATGAAGACTCTTCCACGGTGACAGATGAGGACAGTGATAGCACTACCAGCAGTGATGAGGATGCTGATGTTGCATTTCTTTTGATGGACAAAGAAATCCAGGAGTGTGGTTTAGTCGCATTTGCGAATGAAGTTGAAGATGAAAGTGAAGGGCCTTATGAAGTGATTGAAGGGCTGATGCAAACTAAGGTTGAGTTGTCAAAGAAGCAGGAATTGATGACACAAATGATCGGTGGAGACCTCTCAGCTATGGAGAAGGAGATATATTTGCACATGCAGGTCTATGCCAAAGTAATTGATGATTTTCTTGATGGGAGGTTGATAAATGGCATCTCTACATGTTTTCCTTGGGAACCAGGTGAAAGTTTGATTAAGCTTTTGATGCAAGGAATGCAAAGTGTTTTTGTGTGGGATCCTGGTGGAATGAGCATCTACTAGTGTTGCTGCTGCTGAGCATGAATGCTCTAGCAGGCTAGGGGATGGGCAAATTATGTCAGGAGTTTTTTGGAGCAAAGGATTGCGCATATGTACATACACATGCATGGTGCATCAAATAAAGGATTGCCCATTTTCCAGAGCCAGGTGGTTACGTGGGGCCCACATGTGTACAGGTAGGACAGCATGTACATAGTGCATCGATTTTCATTGTTACCAGTACCAGTGTGTTTTTTCTACAATAATGAAAAGTTTATAGCGCGTAAAACTTCTCGAGGAAGCTATCCGCGGGACGACGACATGAGGTAAGCAGGTGCGTCAGATGGCATCTAGTGGCGTCAGGAGGCCGAACGAGGTCAATATTTGCACGCGGATGAGGACGGACACAACGTGGGTGTTTTCTTGTGAGAGTTATGCAGAAAGGTCATCATTAGGACCACTTTTTGGGGCCACTTCACGTGGTGGCGAGATGCATTATTGGAAAAAAGCTGAGTGCCAGGTGTGCAAATGATGCAAAAAGGTGACAACTATGCACTGCGAGGTCAGTTTTTGGCCTGTTCGGGATCCGTTTGAGGTCATTTAAAAGGCCAAGGGTGCCCAAGTAATAAAGCTAAGTGTGGAAACTGAAAAAACTGAGAGAAGACCAGAAAAAACGTGGAGAAGAAAGGAGGAACAGCCGCAGGTGTGTTTTTGCCCATTTTGGAGCCTGTTTTGGCCGTAAACTGCTCATCCGAGGTCGGATTTGAGCACTTTGACATTGTAGACTGGGGTTTTGGGCCGTTCCGTACGCGATGGCGCTGTCCATTTTGCCAAATTCCTCACACTTTTTCTGCTGTTTTTCTGTGTAATCTTCTCCGGTGAGTGAAGCTTCTTCTCCAATTTGTGATTGTATCTGGTATCTTTTACCCATATTGTGTGAGCTGTTTGCCCCATTGGTGTTGGCCCAAGCTCATTTGTATCTAAACATCAGAAGTTCTCCTCTTTTGAGCTGAGTTTTTGTGTGTGTCTGTGTGTGTGTGTCTCTGTGTGGAGTGGGCAAGTGGATAGTCTCTCTCCTCTCACTCCAGAGGTGTGTTCCCTGTCTCGGCCAGGTGTGTTGTGTAAGCCGAGTGGTGCCCCATAGCGTGTGTGTGTATCATTCCAAGAGTGTGTGTCGGGTCGTTATAGAGGCACTGTGTGTGTTTTCATCCCGCTCACAACGTCTTGGGACACTCCCAAACGTCGGGCTTTGGCATGGTTAGCCATCCTCATTTGCACAATGGACATGACTACAGCCTTGATACATATGTCCTTCAGTAGACTCGGTAAGCACAAAAACTTGGGAAAAACCATCAATACTCGGGGAGGTCACCTATTAAAAATGTAACCTATCATGTGAGTTCAACAGAAGGGTATTTAAAGTTCTTGAAACTTATAAAAATATATATACAGAAGGGCATTATTTTTTCATATTTGAAAAAAACTTACAGATTTCAAAAGAAAATGGTACATTATATTCTTAACAAAATTCACAGATAAGGGGTTTTACAAACATGTCTTGAACGCACGTGATATGGTAGTTTTACACATAGTGAACCCCCCAAGCATCAATATATGACTACACCTACTTCTTTATTTTAATAAAAACATCCACCACTAGAAGCACATGAACTGGGCTCCCTACACTCAGGGCTATATTTTGTATTGCATGCACAATACCTCTAGTACGTGGACGTCTTGTGTGAACATAGGTAGACCACTGCCTCCTCAATTTGGGGTTCAATGCCAACAATTGACCAAACGTAGTATTAGATTTCTAACTTTGAACATCACACCAAATCCTATTCCGGATTATTGCACCCCAACTCAAAACTAGTATGCTTGATCTTTCAATGCCGTCTTTTCTTGCTCATCTTTGATTTCTCTTTGCCTTTATTCACCTTATCTTTGCCCTTACTAGCCCTAGTTTCCCGTTCCATATTTGTCTCCCTTTTGCCTCTTGCCCTTTTGTTTGCCATAACATCAACATCTTTCTTGTCAACACTAATAATATTAACTATAGGCACTTCATCATTACTTGGCGGAGCTGGTGGTGCCTGGTTCTTCACTGCCTATGGCTCCCTTTGACCATTGGATTGCACATTTCCTCTACCTTGACTAAACAGTGGGTACATGTCGCCTCTCGCCCTTGGTGGATGAGGGAAGTCTAGAGCACAATGGTCCTCTTCCATAGTTATAAAGCATGTGAGAGAGTGGCCTAGCCCAGCCTCTTCTAGCTCTTGGATGACCTCTTTCCATTACACTTAAACAAAGCTCTTGCATTTGCTTAGTAAATCTTGAATAGTATATACCCATTGTTGAAGAATTTTTTCCATAACTTGATTTGCTTGATTCTTTGCTTGAGATTCTTCTCTCAGACTTGGGAGCGGGCTAGGAGACATAACTTGGTATCCCAATGAACATTGTTTGATTTTCTTCTTGATTTTCTTGCTCTTTGCTTGTGTACTTGTGACCGAACCCTTGTAATACTTTGGGATCTCAAATCTACATTTTCTCAAACTTTGGGATGCAAACATGCCATGAACTTCTCCAATTTAAAGTACTTACTGTTAGTCAAATTCATGGTGGCTACAAACTCTATCCAACACTCTTAAAAATAGGCGAAAAAACACCAAACTCCTCATTCATGTGCTACCTCAAGGTCTTCAACCTAGCATCCAAATCAGCAAGAGATGCCTCCTTATGGAAGTCCTGCTGAAAGCAAGTCCATAAAGCCAGTCACCTGAATCTTGGCTCCCTTCTCAAATCATAAAACCGTGTCTTTACTTTTCCTTGCATCAACATTGGAATCATCTACATATTTCTATCCTCGTTTGGAATATGCAACGATAGCATATACAAGTCAAAGTTGGCCATCCACTCCTTTGGGTCCTCTTCTCCAATGAAAATTGGCTCATAGATTTGTGTTGCCATCTCTTCCCTGTGAAAAAGTTGCTTCTTTGATCAAAACCGTCAAGCAATTAGATGCTCCTCAATGGGGGCACCCAAAGATGGAGAGGGGGAATGGGAAAACATCAAAAAACACACATAGATGCCTCTCTATAGCCCAAGGTACTCATAGCACCCCACTCCTCTCGTACACACTTTCAAATGACACCGTCTCATACACACTCTCATATACACCCTTTACACCGCTCACCAACAACATGGCACACAATTTGGAGAATCCAAGTCCACATAATACCCTTATAGCTTCAATCACACACTTTACCACCACACAACGGTTCTCTCTCTCTCTCTCTCTCTCTCTCTCTCTCTCTCTCTCTCAAATAGAAAAGAATGGCCCAAAGGCACACACACACACACACACACACACACACACACACACACACACACACACACACACACACACACACACACACACACACACACACACACACACACACACACACACACACACACACACACACACACACACACACACACACACACACACACACACACACACACACACACACACACACACACACACACACACACACTGACACTGACACCAAGAGAGTAGACGACAAAAAGAGGAAGGGGGCGGTGGGATCGGGGGTAAAAAAGGGGGTGGTGTTTGCTTGATTCTTCACAAAAATGTCAATACAACACTCATTATGGTCCTCCTTGTTCACCAAAAACCCAACCCTCTCTTCCTCTACAGGGGCTCTCCAAAGAATCCCCTCAAAAATGGAAAAAAATGTGCCTCTTTCTATTTTGATATGAGCCTTTCCTTTTCTTAGCTTGTTGCATGTGAACCATTCCTTTCTTGGCCCTGCTTGGAGCCAAAGTCATGCACGAGCCCTCTCCTTCTTGTGGGATGTCACAATGCCTTGACAAGGGGGAGGGGGTGACCTTCCTCTTCAATAAAATATTGAGGCACCTTAGGCCTCTTTGATGGGCATGCCACATCATGAATGCATATTGTCATCCAGCAACATCGGCCATGCACCACCATTTCTGTCTCACAGAACCAAAATCCACTAAGCAACACTGCGTGTCGTGCAGCTCCGCTTCCATGATGGGAAAAAGAGAAGAGAAATGCAAGATAATTTTCTTTGAATCCTACACATTTACTAAGCAGTGATGAGGGCTTGTTAACATGCCAAGTTTGATGATTGATGTATGCCAGATGCGGCTTTAAAGGGCCAACAAATGCGTTAATTGATGCTAAAAAATATGCTTGAAGTGAGCACGTATGGAAGATTATGATCTAGAAGTGTAGTGCTTGAAGTACTCTACCGGCCTATCTTTACGGCTCGTCGATTTGAGCTACGATGCAAAAGTTATGGCAGTTTGAAGTTTAAGTCGATAATAGATTTGTACCGGATTGGGTAACTGCAATTGAGGGGATAGAGATGAAGTGAATGCATGGGGATGAAGTGCTCACTTTGTGAAGTGCCTTGGCCTTTTCAGATCAGCGATCAGAGTATTGGTTGCCAAGATATTGGCCGTTAAAGATTCACCGGGGACCGGTTCCGTGCCAGTCTGGTTGGTTTGATCGATGTGCCATCTGGGAATTTTTGACTTCGACCAAGTTTCGGAACATCATGCAATAATGCGTTGGTTGATATGTTGTGCCTGACAATAATATTATTTATTGGAGATTGTTGATAGCAAGAAATGCCCAACACAGCTATGGCTTAAGCAGATACGAAGTCGAGGGTCTCTCTCAAAATGCAATCACCTATACTAGCATCTTGAAGGTTGTGTCGTGGAAAATGGCAGCAAAATTCACAGGCAATATGTAAATTTCTCCTTGAGGATGTAATCTGCCGCTATGGTTTTGTGGGAAAGATAAGTGCAGACAAAGGAGAGCTGAATGTCGAGGAAGCAAGGGAACTCTTTTCTAGGATAGGAATCAAGCTTTCCCTTACCACTGCCTACAATCTGGAAGGCAATGGGAAAAGTGAAAGAGGGCATCCACCAATCATCAAAGCCTTGGCTAAAGCTTGTGAAGGGAGAATTACTGAGTGGCCAAAACTATTGCCATATGCTATATGGGCTGATCGCATGATGCATAGCTCAGTAACTGGCTACATGCCTGCAAAATTGATGTATGGTCAAAGGCCTATAATGCCCATTGAAGAGACCATTCCCACATGGAATGTGCTACCTTGGCAAGATGGGCTTAACTGAGAAGAGCTCCTTGCCTTGCGTATAAGACAGCTAGAAAGAAGGCTTGAAGACATTGAGGTGGCAAAAGAAAGATTGAAGAATGTCAGGTTGAAAAGCAAGGACTACTTTGATAGACGACACAGGCTAAGAAGGAAGGTAATTAAGCAAGGAGATTGGGTTTTAGTGTATGACAATCGTCTTCATAACCAGCATACTGTCATGCGAAAGGTTTCAAAAAGATGGTTTGGACCGTATACAGTCAAGTACGTACATGACAATGCCACTTACACCCTGGCTGAATTGGATGGAACAGAGATAAAGATACCCATTGGAGGAAAGAGAATCAAGATATTCAAAAGAAGAGAGGATAGTCATTCATCTGATCAAGTAAGCAAGAATGAAGGCTTGGAATCACCCATTGAAGATGAAGAAGAAGAAACTCCAAAAAGTCGAACTTGGAAACATTGGCTGTGGCACATACCGGAGGATGTGCAGGTTTAGAGGGGGTGGATGTCGTGCCGTGGCACGTGCATGGTGGGAAAGAAAGCTAAGCCCTACAATAATATGGATTTTATGTGTATACCTTAAGTGTGCATAAGTATATGCATTTTCCATTTAGCATGAAGAAAGCTAGTTGAAGTCTGATGTGTCACTCTTGTTGAGAATGGGCTTCGATCCCGGGCTTCTTTGTGAAACTCTTCTTGGGGCCATGATGAAATGAGCCTATAAAAAATACCTCCTATCTACTAGGCATCCTAGGTGGCATATGACATATATAGCATGGCCAAAAGTGTCCTTAGTCATAGTATACCCCATGAGGTGTCATTCTACACATAGTAGGTGCACTTTGGAGTGATTATGGACCTAGAAAAATCCCTTAGAAACGTGGTTACGAGTTTGTTTGATGTCATCCATGATGTATTCCAAGCTCTCTCTCAATTTTTTATGAAGCTACTTTATGCACATGTTCCCACCACAGCTCAACAACTCTTGACATGTGGTGGCAAGGAGAAGATATTTGGAGAAAGATCTAGAAGAACCTCTAGATATTTCTTGAAGAGAAAGATCTAGAAACTTTGAAGATAATTTTGGGATATTTTGAAAAGAGAGACACTTGTCACACAAATTCCTTGGATATTTCTAAGAAAATATCTTCTTCAAGAGGCAATTCTACCTATAAATAGGGCCTCTTGCCCCTCACTTGGGAGGAAGCAAACCATCAAGCAATCAAGCGCTCAAGAAATCCCCATAATCAAGCCACTCTATCAAGCCATCACCCAACCTACTAGCCATCTCCTTGAGGAAAAATTTCTCTCAATTTCAGCCCAACACATCTTGAGCTCGCTACTTCATGCCTCAAGCCTTCTATCTCCTCACTTGTAATACTCATACACTCTATGTAACCTTCTTTCATCAATAAAGACGCATTGTTGGTGGCTTGCAAACGGTGTTGGGGACTACTACGCATCATCTACTTCATCAAGTTGGCTACAATACCACAAAGTCTTGAGGTGTGCTTCACTTCTTTGGCTTGAGCTTGTGTGGGTCTTTGTGTGTTGGTTGTCTCTCTTATCACTTTCCTCCATTGTTTGACTGCTTTCTTAGCTTTCTTAGATGAATAACCCCAATGGTGTAACTTTTCAACCCTTTCACTTTGTGCAAAATATTAAAATTAACGTTTGTACTAGCCATAAAATCCACTTCCAACAGAGAATTGTGTTACTCTTTGGGCCGGAAAAACTGCAAGAAATTCTTCTTTCTCCACGTCCTCTTATTTTGCCACTACTAGACTACTCTAATTCTTTCGATTGTGCACATATTTATTCTCCTCTAGGGGTTGAGTCTTTCTTTTTTAATATTACTATGAACCAAGAAGACTTGTACACACGGCTCACTCCTATTGCTAGGCAAAATATCTACATCTTTGTAAGCAATAAGTTATAGTTTCAAAGAACCATTCACATTCTATTTGGAGCACAACGACTTGCTGTTATAAATGCATCAGTGAACCCTTTCATCTTACCTTTGATTAGATACGATCAAAGCCTTGATATTTTCATCTTTGTTTTGTTTTGAGGGTTTCACGTGTGCGTATGTGTGTGTCTGCGTGTAAGATTCCAATGGCTACACACAATTTATTTGCTACAAACACTAAGCTTGCTTAAGTGAAAAGCTTCACGGTCTCCCCACAAACCCTCACAGCTAGAGACGCAGTGCCTTCCTGGAAAGACCGCCAACTCTTTGACAGCAGTTATGGCATGCCTATTTTCATGCAATGGGCTGCTTGTTTGGGGAGCCCATTGCATACAAATAGACATGCCAAAACCTCTCTAATACATGGGACAAACGGCATGAGTTTGGCCCCTGTATTAGAGAGTTTTTTGCATATGTATTTGTATGCAATGGGCTGCCCATTTAGGAAGCCCATTGAATGCAAAATGGACATGCCAAAAACCCTCTAATGGAGGGGCCAAACTCATTCCATTTGGCTCCTCTATTAGAGAGGTTTTGGAATGCCTATTTTCATGCAATAGATTGCCTATTTGGGTAGCCCATTGCATGCAAAACGACATGCCAAAACCCCTCTAATAGAGGGGCTAAAGTTGTGCCAAAACCTCTAGTTCTAGGTATGAGTTTGGCCTCTCTATTAGAGGCATTTTGGCATGTCCATTTGCATGCAATGTTCTCTCCAAATGGGCAACCCATTGCATGCAAATAGGCATACCAAAACCTCTCCAATAGAGGGGCCAAACAACATGAGTTTGACCCCTCTATTAGAATGGATTATTTGACCTTAGTCCGAAACCCTTTGAGTTTATTGCCCTAATTGGTCGAGGTAAAGGCTCATGTGAGCCCATGGATTGTCCCCCATGCTCATGTTTTATTGGACCTACACTAGGAAGAGGATGGGAGATAGGAGGGAATCTTTATTTGTCATGAGCTTATGGAGGTGATTAACATTTTGACGAATAGGTGTGCGCCATGTGTACAAGAATGGTGGGTGTGTAAGAGATGTGTAAGAGTGGTCAAAGGATGCACTTTTCCCTCCAAAAAGGAGGTGGAAATTTTTATGATGTTTGGCCTTTCATAACTCCCACATATGATCTCTAGTCTGAGCGGAGATCATAGATATCCAATCTATACATCAAGCTCTTTCTATGGATATGCTACATGATATGGTTTTACCCGTTAGATTTTAAATTCCATTTTGGGGGGGAACTTTGAATTCAAATAACTAGCCATTTTTTTTGTTTGAATTCAAAAATTGTCATTTGATTACGTTCTTAATACTAAAGGTTTGACTTGCTTAAACTACCAAATAAAGAGGCCCTCCTACACCCCATTCTCTTCCTAATGTTGTGCCTCCCCCCTTCAATGTCAAAACCCCTAGTTTTGGGTATGTGTTTGGCCCCTCTATTAGAGGGGCTTTGGCATGTCTATTTGCATGCAATGGGCTCCTCAAACGGGCAACCCATTGCATGCAAATAGACATGCCAAAACCTCTCTAGAGGGACCAAATGGCATGAGTTTGTCCCTTCTATTAGAGTGGTTTTGGCATGTCCATTTGACCCTCGTCCAAAACCCTTAGTTTATTGCCCTTATTGGTCAAGGTAAAGGCTCATGTGAGCCCATGGGTTGTCCCCCATGCTCTAGTTTGGGGTATGAGTTTGACCCCTCTATTAGAGGGGGTTTGGCATGTCTATTTTCATGCAATGGGATCCCCAAACGGACATCCCATTACATGCAAATACGCATGTCAAAACCTCTCTAATAGAAGAGCCAAATGGCATGAGTTTGGCCCCTCTACTAGAGGGGTTTTGGCATGTCTATTTGCATGCAATGGGCTCCCAACCCATTGCATGCAGATAGGTATGCCAAACCTCTCTAATAGAGGGGCCAAATGGCATGAGCTTGGACCCTCTGTTAGAGGGGTTTTGGGATGTCTATTTGCATGTGATGGGCTCCCCAAACGGGAATCACATTGCATGAAAATAGGCATGCCAAAACCAATCTAATAGAAGGGCCTAACGGCATGAGTCTGGCCCCTCTATTGGAGGGGTTTTGGCATGTCTATTTGCATGCATTGGGCTGCCCGTTTAGTATGTTTAGATTGTATTTGAGTTCTCTTTTCTCTCTTTTTCATTTGTGACATGGCTGGGAAAGACGAAGACTTCTTTCACTCTTTTAGGAAAACTGTGGGTTCCTCTTCTGGGAGATCGGGTCCCTATGACCATTCCCCTCCTTGTCCTCCTCCTCATTTGGTCCCTATGGATCCTCAGATAGCCTCATTCTTGCGCATGTGAAAAGAGTATGAGTGAGATTTGCAAGGGATATTCTCTTCATATATGCCACATCAGCTATCCCAGTATGGGATTTACCCATCACCCTCGTCCATGCCCTTGCAGGCCCCCACTACATTTCCTTTACCCGTTCCCTCAACACCCCCCACTACATTTCCTTCACCCTATTCCTCGGTCATCGCTACTACATTTCCTTCACCATTTCCCTTGGCACCCTCTTCTACGATTCCCTCGCATTGATCAACCCTCCCCGCTTCAACCATTAGGTCATCCTAGCCCTCGTGGTCATCGATCTTCTTTAGGGCAGAGTGAGAGACGTAGTTCGGGTGGCTCTAGGGGCCGATGAGAGTCCACTGACAGCCAATGGAAATGAGGATCGGGGGGAGGATCTTGTTTTTGTGCTTGCTTTGGAGGAGGTGGGGGAGGATCCTCCATTGACTTGCCAGATTCGGGGTACAAATATGATGTGGATGTTCGAGATGCCGATGATGATGGCCTACACTATATGTGCCATCAAGACGGTGCTCTCAAACTTAGCACAAACAATGGCAAGCGCTTCCATAATCACTTGAAGAGCTTGATCCACTCTAACTACACTAATTGCTTCATTGATTGGCAACAAAAAGATCCTCAGTATCTGCACTATAGTGTTGATACAATGCGGCTGCGGTTTCCTAATCCCCACGGCCAATCTTTTACCATGTAGTGGATGGAAGGTTTTATCAAAACCTTCATTCTTTGTAATAAATGGTCCACCATTTGCAAGGCCGCTAAACAACATGCCAACACCCCAATCTCCAAGAAAGGGGTGCCAATATGCATGATGCAGAGTGGGAATTTTCCCTCCAAGAGAGGGATAGTGGAGTCGACCATCCTCAGTAGAGGCAAGCAAGGGAAGAACATCAATCTCGCAGTTTGGGGTTCTGGCAGAAAGGACGTCTCGAAGGACAAAGTGGTAAGTAATGTTTTTAGTTTTTATTTGAACCATAGTCTTGATGTAAAATAATATAAATAGTGCTTAATATGCAGGCAAACATCATAGGACATCGAGTGTCAAAAGAGGTGGTGAAAGATAAAAAACAAAACGACGAATACAATACATAGCTATGGATGCTCCAACAAGGCCACATCAATTAAGCACAATTTGATGCTCTCATTGACACCTTGATCACTACACAAGTATGAAGTCAACCTAACTAATTAATTATTTTTTTGTTTACTAATTATGTGGTTTGCTTTGTAATTTGTGTAGACGTGAAGAGGTGGCACTAACGAGGGCAAGGACAACGAGGGTGGCGAGGATGAAGAGGGAAGCCAGGGTGATGATGAGGGTTACTAACTTACTAACACAATCCCCTCACATTTTGAACGCCTGACGAAGACGTACCCCTTGTAAATATTTCATTTTTATTTTGGATGCCCGACTACAAGGCCTTTATACATTTTGCAAACTCTTGATATCTATAAAAAGAATTTTGTCAACAAATTGTTTTTAAGTTTCTTGTGTTTCAAAAATTGTATGATATTGTTAAATATTAAATATTAAATAAATGTGATATCTATGTAAAAGAAATATATCCAAGGATCTTTGAATGATGCAAAGTCTTCACATATGGGGACTTGAATCATCTGAGATCCTTGACTTTTTTTAAAAATAAATTGCATGGAGGGTATAAGCATGGCTATCACAGTGGCTACGGTCACAGAAATTTGCACGGTAATTAATAAACGCATATCCACACTTATACCCTTGAGGATTGCCATGAGCTGATAGCCGCGCTACCAATTGTGGTGATACCCATGTGCCCAATCCTTTATCTCTCTAGAAATGCTTGTTGATGCATGGCTATTCCAGAAGCATTCAACCCCCTTTCTTATAGTGCCATCTCCCAAGGATTTGGCCTTATGTACAAGAATTTTGGTGTTTTTTGACAGAGGTAGCATTCTCCTCGTTTTTGAACGCCTACTACAAATGTCGCAGGATGATCGGGCACTGTACTAGGGACTATCCCAAGGTGGAAGCTACCCACAATCGAATGATCAAGAAAACTTGGAGTGCATTTCCAAGGAGGTCAATCCTTCTACATGTGACCTTGGACAAAACGATAAAGCCAAAAAACAGAATCCCTCATGCAAAGAGACACTTGAAGAGACAGGTGTCTCGTTAGTAGAGATGAAAGATGAAGCAATCACACCAATCGGACCACCCAGTGATGACAAAAGAAAGAGGTTGTAGGCCCATCTATTGAGGTTAATAATAAACAAGAGTTTGTTGCTAATCTTGATTTAGAGATTGTGAATGAAACTTGTCAGCCCAACTCGAATACAGGTGGTGCTCTCAATACTTTAAGCTTGATCTTATCAGCCATGTTGCTCAATTTACCATTAATTATTTCTCTCAAAACCACATTAACACCTTTGAAATTTGACTCTCTCAAATCAAAGATGATGTTTATTTACTAGCAAGCCCAAGTACCAAGCCTCCCTTCTTGTCATCAAGTGAACCATCATAACCTATTTTGTTCCGGCAACTTCCTACAATAGGACTTAACTATCTATCAGACTTTTGAACATCAATGCTATCCGAGATCTTAACCGTCAATCAGTTCCTATCATTAATGAGGTGTTCACCTAGAAGTTTGTACTAATTATCAAAGCTAACTAATTCATAATGCCAACTCTGCCCCCATACACTTAAATCCACAATTTAACAATCATTTCTATTCAACAGACATAAAATTATGTTAAGCATACATACTTATGCAACTATTTTTATGCAAATGCTCCTAATATGACCATGCATATCCCCATATTAACCTGAGTTTGGTGAGTTTGGTACAATTCTTCAAAATATTGCGAGGTTTACAAGGAGGAGCGATATAACCATTTGGAGATGGTGCATCTAACAATCCTTGGCATTGCCCTCACAATGCCATGGATGCCAAAATTCTACCCCAATGAGGAGATGATGACTTTTTTACTTGTGTGGGTTACACTAAAGAGCTTTCCTATTTGGCTTCATGATAATGTTCTCAGCATCACTTCCATATTGGTCCAAGCCTTGTTTGTTCCAAGGCTATAAAAGACTAGATCTAGATTGGATGTCAATTTGTGTATTTTCTGGAACATGAGCCAATCATTTCCCAAATATGTAGACCTCAAACTTGTTTTTTGGGCACCTTTTGGAAAGAGTTGGCATTTGCGTCCTTTCCCAATGCTTGCTACAAATTCCATAGAACTCGCCATTTTTGCAAGGAATTTCCCCATGGCGGGAGTGGTCAATAGGCCGATGGTCAATCCTATTCCACAATTTAGGAAAACTTGTAGACATGTCATTAGAGAGTTCAAGCTTTCAATGGATGTCACTAGGATGGAAGTAAAGACTAGTAAACAAAATGGAACACAAAGGGAGGTCGCTAAAGAGATTGATTGCCCTATATATGAGGTACAAGAGAAACCAGTTGCATTGATCAATCCCTTAGATGAGGTAAGCAAAGAGATTAAGAGCCCGGTGGAGGAGATGTAAGATAGAGCAAAGCCGTTTGATAAGGACACCCAAATCTTGTTAGTATGAGCCTATTACAAGTAACACCATGAGCCTATTACAAGTAACACCCCAATCTTGTTAGTATGAGCCTATTACAAGTAACACCATCTTAGTGAGTTTGGGAATCTCCCAATTCCCACTTTCAAATGAGCTTAAGAGTTGACCACATAGCCAAATCTTAGCCAAAGGTTTGAGAGCATGGCTCGGAAGAGTTTTTCAAGAACTGTCTTTTGGAAGGGTTTGGCCTTAAAAAATAGTTTGAGATTTGTCCATATGGCCAAATCTCACTACAAGACGTCGCGCAGATACCGACGAAATGAAGTTACTTTTTAAACTAAAAAGCGTTGAAATAGGCCTCGTTAGAGACGCCGGTATCGTAGCTTTGGTATGACCATCGGTATAGCTCACGTCGGAATAAACCTTCAAATACGCGTCAAAATACACAACGTAATACGCACCAGTATTTGTATAGTGAATTCTGACGCACATACCGTTGCCCCTACCGATGCTGATACCGTCACTTGTACCGACGAACAAACCTGCAAATTTTTTTTGGGTAGAGAGAGCTCAGAACTAATGCTGCATGTACTGCAACGAAAGAAAACAGGCTTCTCTACCCAAAGGAAGAGTGCACAAGCAACCGCACTCCACCTACAAGCTGATGCTAAAGAGCGAGTATATGGCAATTAGCAAAATTGTAAGAATAACATAACTTGTTAACATAATTAAAACATGAGTCGAAAATTGTAAAACCATAAACATAACTTGTTTGCCATACCATAACCATTACCATAACTTGCTTGTCATACCATAACCATAACAGCCATACCATCATTGCACAACCATAACCATAACCATCACATGATAGCTATACCATCATAGCAAAACCATAACCATCACTTGATTGTCATACCATCATTGCACAACTATAACCATCATTGCACAACCATAACCATAACCATAACCATAACCATAACCATAACCATAACCATAACCATAACCATAACCATAACCATAACCATAACCATAACCATAACCATAACCATAACCATAACCATAACATGATTGTCATACCATCATAGAAAAACCATAATCTTAAGTTGACTGTCAAACCTTAACCATAACATCTGTGCCATACCATAAACCATAAACATAAGCACTACAAAAATGTACATATGCAAACAATCACTGAGTGAAAAGACCCTAATGGTAATGCCTCCCAATCGACGTCCTCTCTCTCCTCCTGCAGATGGGCCAGAAGGGCCACAAGTCCATGCTTGTAACCATACTTCTCCTCTTGGCGTGGCGGAAGGCGCTGATAGCCGTTTTTTCGGCTCTTTGTAATTGCCACAGTGAGTTACCTCACCCTACCAAAATCACCCAAACACTGTGGCTATCCCTACCATTTCTTTGTACATAGGCGTGCGTGAGTCACGGGACTTTTCCCATATCTTCTTAAAAACCCTCAGCTAGCTAGTCACTGGGCTAGGTGAGCCAAAAAAAAATAAAAAAATAAAAGTATATTATGGCCTCTTTGTGTGTAAATATTTCATTGTATATATGGCCTAAATATAGGGATTTTTTATAATTATTTTGGTATTTTATTTAAATATTTCTACTTAGGTGTGTGTTTTATTAAACCTATGTACACCTTCTTTCATCCTCTTACACCATAATTTTATTTTTTGCCAATATGTACATACTCTAACCTCATATTTTTCCTTTATACAAATCACTCCCACATTTTCACCCTCACCCTCGTGAAAACAAAAAATTGATTTCTACTCATTGGTTACTTTTATTATATTATTTACTTGCATACATTTTCCTCTTTCACCCAAAATAATTCAAGGAGGGACCATATCATATGATTCCAATATCTTTCCATATCCATAACTCCTCCATATTTTTATTATTATTTTTACTCATTATTCTAACACCATGTGCTCATTGAGCTAAAGTCCATGAATAGTCCATACACTAGTCCCACCATGTATATATTTCTTATTTCACCAATAATCCTCCTCCATGCATGGGTCAAGGGCAACTTGAATGCTTTGTATTATAATATGACAAAGGAGGGGCTCACTCTTGGATGCATTGTACAAATTCAACAAAGGAGGGGACCACTAAAAGACTTTTGCAGGCCTAAAAAACAGGCTTTTTGGTGAGAATTTTGGCACCTATCTCCACTCCGAATTTGGAGCGGTGGTCAAAAGAGAAAATGTAGCCCACACTCTGAATAATCACCCCAAATTTTTTCATGATTTTTGGAGCTACCAACTGTGAGATATGATTTTTTTAGTGGACCCCAGTTTTCCCATGCTATGCAGCCACACTCTCTCTTCCACTTTATCATTTTCCTCTTTCACACACACTTCTCCACTCATCATCCCCACCTCTCTCACCACTCCTCTCTGCACCCTACTCACCTTCTCCTCAACCTTGAAGAATAAGAGAAACCATGGTGAACTCATACCTCCCACACACAATTCCATTCAAAAATTGACCACCTAGTCTCATTTTTCCTCCTCCAATTTACCCATATCTATCAAAAAAACCACAAAATTCATCCTCTTCTCTTAAAAGACAGCATCATGGTGGTTGATTACTCAGCTTCAATTACCTTGTCTCTCAAGGAAGGTCAAGAGTGGAGAAAAAATGTACCGTCAAAGCTAGTGGACCGTCAACAAGCGTCAAAATCG
The DNA here is from genome assembly GCF_014529385.1 of Adiantum capillus-veneris. Classification (NCBI taxonomy): domain Eukaryota; kingdom Viridiplantae; phylum Streptophyta; class Polypodiopsida; order Polypodiales; family Pteridaceae; genus Adiantum; species Adiantum capillus-veneris. Next base: position 51,887,934 of record NC_140932.1, read on the forward strand.
GCCCTACTCAAGACACTTGGAGCATCAACCTTGTAAGAAAGCCACCTTTTCTTACCTCTTAAGAGTTTTTTCTTCCTTATTTGTATCCTACATGGATACTCCCATTGTAAATATCCACTTCCATTTGTAAATTAATACTAACTCTACTAACACTAACCCACTATGAAAAGTCCTATCACCTCCATTTCTCTCCTCTCTCTTTCCTCACCAACTTCTTGATAATTCCAAGCAAAAGAAATTAGATAAATTGCTGAAAATCTAACCCAACCATGGTTAGAGGAGTAACCCTAGCCTTCAAAATTGCTATAAAAGGAGGGTGTAGCTAGCACAAAGGGGGAAGCCATAAGCAAGAGCACTATGCTATAGCTTGAGAAGCCAAGCTCAACCTCTCTAGAAGGAGCTCTTGAGTGGAAGCTCATTGTCTTATGCATGTGCATGTGTTGTAATAGGGGATTAGCAAGGGAAATCTATGCCATTGTAAGAGAGAGAGTGATCATTCAATTGAGAGTAGGAAATCTATCATTTCTCCTACTAGTGTAAGCCCAACATTCGCTGAATCAAGGAGGGTGGATTTGGACTAATCTTGGATATTTTGTCTCCCTTCCAACGTGAAGTAATGGACAACAATGATGCGTAAGTGTCTTGGTTTTTTTTAAGTTCTTGATAGCTTGTCTCTGGTGTTGTCATCAATCTAGCCATAAATCCCACATACTGTAAGAGGGCGACAGGGTGGAGAGGACTCCCCTGGCCTTAAGACAGTGATTGGGGTGGCTTTTCTAGTGATGTGTTGTGGTGAAATTTACGCAAGCTATGTTGAACAAGTACTAATCTCACTTTGATTTGTCATGACAGATTTGTAAGAAGGTATTAATGCAACAAGCACCCCCTCCCCCTTTCTCTCTCTTTCTTAAATATATAGTTGTGTTTGCTTGATCATCGCCGATACATTTCAAAGCAGCCCGAGCACTATCTCTCTCTCTCTCTCTATCTCTCTCTCTCTCGTGTTTTAGTGTGTGAGAGTATTCCATTGGTGTTAGGGTTAGTGTAATTCCTTGCTTGTTTGTGGGTTGCTCTAACGATTCTCCTCTTTTGCGTCCTAGTTCGCTCTTAAACTAGGTGGTGCCCCTTGTGTAGTTGGGATTTGGCGGTGGGTTTGTTGTTTTGGTTTGTTTTGTGTTGTGCCCCAGCCCCATTGAGCAGCACGGGAGCCTTGAAGGGTGTCTAGAGGCCACTCTTCTTGTTGCCCGCCCCGGACCGCCTCAAATTGGTGCCCCCACTGAGGAACGGCTTGTGTATTTTTGTGTAGAATCAACCTTTAGCATAGTCAAGTAGTTTGCATGAATCACGAAGCTTTGTATGATCCCTTCATTCCCATTGCAAGGCAAAAGGTACAAATAATTGTTAGTACTAAGTTGCAATTTCAACGTGTCATTCGTAGAATTTTAGGTCCTCTTAGGTTGGCCGAGATAAACGCTTCAGTAAATCCTTTTATTTTGCCTCTCATTAGGTACGACCTTAGTTTGGACGTCTATATTTTTGTTTTGTTTTAAGCATTAGGACATGCATAGGCCATGGATAATGGCCCAGGAATAGAGGTTTTTCCCTTTCATTTTACTCCACACATTAGAATAAACGTTGCAATTAGTAGAAAGATCCATTTTCAACAACGAATGGTGTTCATGTTTGGTGCCCAAAGAGCAGGAGAAATTCTTGCATCACCAAACCCTGTCATTCTACCTCTCATCAACTACCACACTTCTTTTGATGTACATGTGTTCATTTTATTTTAAAATGAAGTGCAGCCCGGCAAAGTAGTGTGTATGTTTGTTTTTTTCTTTGTCCAAGTTGTTACAAGAAACAAAAAAACGATCATTTGTTCTAACTGGGAATGTGTGTGCAGTGAAAGTTCAATCCTTAGAGATCTAGCTCTATTACCAATTGAGTTGCAGGAGCAAGTAGTAAGGCGTCTCCCTCATAACAAGAGGGTGGTGAAGTTAAGACGGAAGGTCCTACGCGTTGATTCCATTTTCCTCTTGTTGTTGGGCACTAAGGAAGACCGCGCATTCATCCAACTAGTGTGTGCCCTAAGATTGGTAAATAGAGTGAAATTTGGCGTTTGGCGAGTGCATTTCACCATTGAGGAAGACTCTTCAGGAAACTTGCGGCCAGAGTTCATGCTTCATAGACTCACATTTGGTGAATTTTTCCCTCATTTGCATCTTATTAATAGTCTTCCTTTTGCTTTCAACAAAGGAGATAGGGAGCTATTCAGAGCTTGTCTTAATAAAGAGAGCATAGAGAAGATTGCAAATTTGTATAAATTCTCATCCTTCTCTACTTTCTATGACACTTTGTTCATAGAGACATTGTAAATCTCTTTATGCTTTTGAATGATTTAACCATAATCCTAAGGAGTTTTTGTCCAGGAATTTTGTAGCACAAGTGGAGTCTTTAAATCTTGCAAACTTGATTGGACTTGATGAGGATGTTCTTTATGAAATTGTGAGAAGGTTGCCTCACTCCGACTGTGTGGAACTCGAAGGAAAGGAGCTCCTAGTCAATTGCTACTTTCTCACGGCCTTCGACGAGCATGAAGATCTAGTTTTTATACAAACCGCTTGTGCATTGGGAATTGTAGAGCAAGTGCAATTTATCACTTGGGACGTGGTTGCTCTTTTGGATCCAGAAAAGGAAGTTCTAGAGATTTCTGTTTATCGCCTTAGCTTTGAAGAATTTCAACCCTTCTTAGAGCTCATCAATAGTCTACCCTTTTGTTTTGATCAAACAAATCGAGACCTTATTGAAGCTTGGATAGCTGAAGAAGAAAACCTAGAGTGGTATTTTCTCACTTCTTCATTTGCAGGCGAGTGGTTCTAGATCTCTATTGTATCCCTTATTGTAACTCGTATTGTAATCTTTCATAATAATGGAGAGCCAACGCCAAATGTCTGGATATCCTCTTTTCTTTGGAGAGCCTGGAGAGGATGCAGAATTATTTTTAGCAAATTTCAAGATGTCTTGCCGTATCAAGAGGATAGTAACCGATCAAGAACGTGTAGAAATGTTTGAGGTGGTCCTTAGGAAAGATGCTAGTACTTGGTTTGACTCTTTGCCTGAGGAAGTTAAGGGGAATTACACAGAAGTTTTGAATCGTTTTAAGAAATACTTCTTTGATCCCCAAAACACTCAAAAACTATGGCAAGACATTGTTTCTCATAAGCAAAAAGACTTAGATGACTACTACTTGTACAAGCAAGAGTTTCTACGTCTTTGGGCTCTATGGATACGAAATGTTACTAACCCTGGTGATGGTGCAGAATTTTTAAAGAAGGAGAGGTTCATAGCCGGACTCTTTCTTGACCTTAAGGTAAAAGTTGAGGCGGGTGCACCTGCTACTTTTGATGCAGCTGAAACTAGGGCTGCTGAGAAGTATAGGAAACTCAAGTGCTTAAGGGGAGAGGTTCCAATAGAAGGTCTTAGACCCAAAGGTAAGTCACAAGCATCAACATCGAGGGAGCTTCCTGAGGTAACGGCGGAAGTAATTGAGAAGTTAAACGAATCTTTAAGCAGCTTGTCAATTCACCTTGCACAAGCTGTAGGTCCAAAGGGACAAGCAAAGAAGTCTGAAGAGCGAGATCCACGACCTAGGAGAGTCTTGCAATGTTGGAATTGCGGAGAGTCTGGACATGGGATGTATAATTGTCCTTGGCCCCGTGGGGATCCAGGGAGGCCTAACTTGAATTACCCAGTGATGAATGCAGGTGAAGGAACTGGTCAACAACCAAGGCTTCTACAAAGGCCAAATGGACCAAGACCACCTCCACACGGGGTAGAAGGAGTTCCACCTTTGCCAGATCCAAATGTGCATGTGGTAGAGGTGACAAATTCAAATGAGGTTGACATGGAAGCCAATGGAATTAAGCGTGGCCGAGGAAAAGGTAAAGAGAAAGAAGGAGTCACATCACAGAGTGACCATGGACAAGGCAAGAAGGCAAAGGGAACCAAGGAAACCAAGAGGAATCGACGTCGTATCAACCTCCAAGACTTCCCTCTTGGACATGGTATGGCTCCGTACAACTTGTTGGAAGACATGAGAGGTAAGGGTCCTGATATTTCATGGCCTCAATTTCCTGCATTATGTCCACAAGTTAGGAGGGATTTAACAAGGGCAGTTAGCACTAGGAGAAAGATAAAAGAGAGTGTGCCTGTTGTAAAAATTGCACAAGCTGAAATGAATGAGGACATTACACCGGTGCTAGACTGTTACATCAAAGGGAGATTGGTTAGGAAAGGTCTAGTGGATGGGGGTGCACAAATTTGCATCATGACAGAGGGACTCATGCAAAAACTAGGCATGCACATCCATGAGACACCTGAAATTAGGGTCAAGATGGCAAACAATAGCAAGGCTAGGTGCGTAGGCATTTGTAAAAATGTTTTTGTGGAGGCCTTTGGCATTAAGAAGGCAGTGGATTTCTATGTCATGTCTACCAAGGGAAATGGTTACCCATTTATCCTAGGAAGACCATGGCTAATGAAAATGCGAGCTTTGCAGGATTGGGAGAGTGGAAAGCTAATTTGCAGGAATGACAATCACAAGAAGGTTGTCTTTGACATGAAGGAGCAACGCCAAGAGGAGCTCCATGAAGAATCATCTCAAAGTGAGACGGAAGAAGGTTGGACCGATAGCACTTCAGAAGAAGAAAGTAGCGGCAGCATTACTGAAGAGGAGTCTTCCATCGAAGTCATGGGGGTAAGGTTTAAGCCAAGCAACCAAGAGACCTCTTGTCAAGGCTTGGAGGAGGTAGGTCCTCAAGAGAACGAAGGTGAATATCAAGATGAAGGGATGCTGGAAGGTATGCTATCAACAACACGTACAAAGGATGAAAGAGAGGAGTTCAAATGTGTGCTAAGGAAGTTTCCTAGGCTTTTTGCTAAAGACTACACCGATGTGAGTGGAGTAGATGCTGTTCAACACAAAATTGAGTTGAAGCCAGAGGCCACACCTAAGGCTCAGAAGCTACGAAGGCTAGGAGTCATCAAGGAGCAGGCTTTACTCAAGGAGGTAAGAAAGCTTCTAGCAGCAGGGTTCATTTATCCAGTGGAGAATTCGGAGTGGGTCTCTCCTGTTGTTGTCACTCCTAAGAAGAACGGCAAGTGGAGGGTGTGTGTGGATTACCGTCCCCTCAATGAGGCAACAAAGAGAGATCACTTTCCCCTCCCATTCCAGGATGAGATACTAAATGAGGTAGCTGGTCATGAGAAGTACACTGTGTGCGATGGTTACTCAGGTTACTTTCAAATAGGGATTGCACTGGAGGATCAATTGAAAACAACCTTTATCACTCCTTGGGGTTGTTATGCTTTTAGAGTCATGCCATTTGGTCTGACAAATGCTCCTGCAACATTCCAACGTTTCATGAATATGGTGTTTCAAGCATTCTTTGGAAAGTCAATTAGGGTGTTCATTGATGATTTCTGTATTTATAGCTCAAAATCATTGCATCTACAAAGGGTAGAAGAAGGTTTAAAGAAGCTCTACGACATGGGAGGTCAACTCAACCCCGACAAGTGCCATATAGGTGAGGATGAAGTAATCTTGCTTGGTCATAAGGTTTCTTACAAAGGCATTGAAGTGGATCCTTCGAAGGCAAAGGCTCTTATTGAGCTACCATCACCCAAGAGTCTTAAGGAGGTCATCTCATTCATTCAAAAGGTGAAGTATATGTCACGCTTCATTCACTTAGCCTCGGAGTTACTTCACCCTTTGCAAAAGTTGACACAACAAGTAGAATTTGCATGGTCTGATGAGCTTGAAGAGTACTTTTGTAAAATTAAAGTCATTTTGTCAGAGCTACCAACACTCATGCCTCCTTGTTGGGAGTACACATTCTTTGTTAGCTCTAATGCTGGGAAAGAAACAATTGGTGCTGTGTTGCTACAACAAGATCCCCACAGTACAAGGATGCGACCCATCTACTTTGCTAGTAGGGTCATGAATGCTTTGGAGAGAGACTACACAGAAGCAGAACTCATGATGCTTTCTCTCATGTTTGCGGTGAGAAAGTTTAGATCCTACCTGCTACCAAAACCTTTTGTAATTCTCACTGCAGAAAATTTGTTCCCTTGGGTGTCATCTCAAATGAATCTTAGTACTAGGATCTCAAAGTGGATTATGGAGTTGCAAGAGTTTCAATATTCTTTCAAGGTAGAAGATAGTGTGCGTGCACAATTGGCAGGGATTCTCACTTATAGGGTGCACGAAAAGGAGATTAAGGTGCCTGAAGTAAAGACCCTACCATTGCCACCACCAAAAAGTATTCCTAATGCTTTTACTTTGTTCTTTGATGGAGCTTTTCGTCGAGCCACAGGAAAAGCAGGGGGAGGGCTAGTGTTGCTCAACCCAAGTGGAGAGGTGGTCATGAAAGAGAAGTTCAATCTACCAAGTTCAGCTAGCAACAATGAAGCAGAATATGACACTCTACTTCAAGGTTTGAAGATGTGCATTGGCCAAGGGATACAACGCCTCATGGTAAAGGGAGATGCACTTCTCATTGTTAAACAGATTTTAGGCATTTGGGCATGCAAGAATGAGAGCTTACGAACAAAAGTTCATGCCATTCGTAGATTGTTTAATCAATTTGAAGAAGTGCAACTATATCATATTCCTAGGAAACAGAATGAAGATGCTGATTTACTTGCACAACAAGCCGTTGCATGTGTAAAGAAAGAAGTGCAGGTCATCATGGTGGCGGCTGCTGTGAAGCAACCGAGGTACCAGGGATTAGAGTCATTGGCTCCCATCATTGGCTACATTTTGGAGGGTGAGTTTCCACCAGACTTCACAAAAGCTCAGAAGAGGAGACTCATGAAGAAGGCAAGCGTATATCTCTTCCTAGAAGGCTCCCTCTATCAAAGAGGGAAGGATCAAGTGTGCAGACGAGTACCAACTATCAAGGAAATTCCAGCCATTCTAAAAGGTTTGCATGAAGAGGCATGTGGTGGTCATTTTGCCCAAGAATTAACTGTGAAGAAGATTTTGTTTTCGGGGTATGTTTGGCCAAGTTTGCATGTGGATGTTCAGCATTGGTGTAAAAGCTGTCACACTTGTCAGATAAATGGAAATAGAAGGTTGGTGCATGGCCCGAGGCAAATAGTGCTTGCAAATGGACCCTTTGAAAAGTGGGGCATTGATGCTATGGGTCCTCTGCCTAGGACAAAAAATGGTAAACTCTACATTCTAGTGGCTGTAGACTATATGACTAGGTGGGTGGAAGCACAAAGTGTGGCAAAGGTAAATGAGAAGACAGTGAGCAAATTCGTCTACACTCACATTTGTTGTAGATTTGGCACACCTTTGGAGATTGTTTCTGATAATGGTCCAGGGTTTAGAAAAGGATTGCTCACAGAAGTTTGTGAAGAGCTTCACATTCTACATCGTCATAGCACACCATACTACCCACAGTCAAATGGTTTGGTGGAGAAGGCTAATGGTGTCATTGCAGGAATCATTAGAAAGATGGTGCAAAACAAGACAAAATTATGGGATGACTTCTTGGATGGTGCCTTGTGGGCATATCGAACCACATATAGGGAAGCCACGGAGTTCACACCATTTCACTTGGTCTATGGTCAAGAGGCTTTGTAGCCTATCGAGCTCAACATTCCAACAATGCGACTTCATGGCAAAGGAGCACAAGATGATCAAGAGGTATGGATGGATCGACTTCTTACGTTAGTGGAGCTTGAGTGGAAAAGAGAAGCAGCATATGAGTGCTACAAGAGGAAAGCCACACAAGCGAAAGAAACACACGACAAGAAACTGAAGGACAAAGGCATCAAGGAAGGAGAGCTTGTGCTAAGGTATGACAATCGACTTGACAATCGTTTTGATGCCAAGTTTGAAACAAGATGGCAAGGGCCATACATAGTCAAGAAGGCTTTCAATTCAAGTTACTATCAGCTTATGGACTTGAATGGTAAAGAGCACTCCAGGAAAGTAAACGGGTATCGCTTGAAGCCCTATTTGAGTCGCCTTCTACCAAAGGATCTACCAAAGATCTGTCCAAAGGCCGCTGTCTTATGTAAGTATTGTTACATGAAGCATGAGTGTAACTCCAGCCAAAATTCTGAGGGGCTAAACAATGAAGATCTCGTCAAGGACTCTGAAGCACTCTCTTTGGAAACGATGCTATATGATGGTACATGAATATACCATCATCCAGGGGGAAGGCGCTGATAGCCGTTTTTTCGGCTCTTTGTAATTGCCACAGTGAGTTACCTCACCCTACCAAAATCACCCAAACACTGTGGCTATCCCTACCATTTCTTTGTACATAGGCGTGCGTGAGTCACGGGACTTTTCCCATATCTTCTTAAAAACCCTCAGCTAGCTAGTCACTGGGCTAGGTGAGCCAAAAAAAAATAAAAAAATAAAAGTATATTATGGCCTCTTTGTGTGTAAATATTTCATTGTATATATGGCCTAAATATAGGGATTTTTTATAATTATTTTGGTATTTTATTTAAATATTTCTACTTAGGTGTGTGTTTTATTAAACCTATGTACACCTTCTTTCATCCTCTTACACCATAATTTTATTTTTTGCCAATATGTACATACTCTAACCTCATATTTTTCCTTTATACAAATCACTCCCACATTTTCACCCTCACCCTCGTGAAAACAAAAAATTGATTTCTACTCATTGGTTACTTTTATTATATTATTTACTTGCATACATTTTCCTCTTTCACCCAAAATAATTCAAGGAGGGACCATATCATATGATTCCAATATCTTTCCATATCCATAACTCCTCCATATTTTTATTATTATTTTTACTCATTATTCTAACACCATGTGCTCATTGAGCTAAAGTCCATGAATAGTCCATACACTAGTCCCACCATGTATATATTTCTTATTTCACCAATAATCCTCCTCCATTCATGGGTCAAGGGCAACTTGAATGCTTTGTATTATAATATGACAAAGGAGGGGCTCACTCTTGGATGCATTGTACAAATTCAACAAAGGAGGGGACCACTAAAAGACTTTTGCAGGCCTAAAAAATAGGCTTTTTGGTGAGAATTTTGGCACCTATCTCCACTCCGAATTTGGAGCGGTGGTCAAAAGAGAAAATGTAGCCCACACTCTGAATAATCACCCCAAATTTTTTCATGATTTTTGGAGCTACCAACTGTGAGCTATGATTTTTTTAGTGGACCCCAGTTTTCCCATGCTATGCAGCCACACTCTCTCTTCCACTTTATCATTTTCCTCTTTCACACACACTTCTCCACTCATCATCCCCACCTCTCTCACCACTCCTCTCTGCACCCTACTCACCTTCTCCTCAACCTTGAAGAATAAGAGAAACCATGGTGAACTCATACCTCCCACACACAATTCCATTCAAAAATTGACCACCTAGTCTCATTTTTCCTCCTCCAATTTACCCATATCTATCAAAAAAACCACAAAATTCATCCTCTTCTCTTAAAAGACAGCATCATGGTGGTTGATTACTCAGCTTCAATTACCTTGTCTCTCAAGGAAGGTCAAGAGTGGAGAAAAAATGTACCGTCAAAGCTAGTGGACCGTCAACAAGCGTCAAAATCGGCCCTACTCAAGACACTTGGAGCATCAACCTTGTAAGAAAGCCACCTTTTCTTACCTCTTAAGAGTTTTTTCTTCCTTATTTGTATCCTACATGGATACTCCCATTGTAAATATCCACTTCCATTTGTAAATTAATACTAACTCTACTAACACTAACCCACTATGAAAAGTCCTATCACCTCCATTTCTCTCCTCTCTCTTTCCTCACCAACTTCTTGATAATTCCAAGCAAAAGAAATTAGATAAATTGCTGAAAATCTAACCCAACCATGGTTAGAGGAGTAACCCTAGCCTTCAAAATTGCTATAAAAGGAGGGTGTAGCTAGCACAAAGGGGGAAGCCATAAGCAAGAGCACTATGCTATAGCTTGAGAAGCCAAGTTCAACCTCTCTAGAAGGAGCTCTTGAGTGGAAGCTCATTGTCTTATGCATGTGCATGTGTTGTAATAGGGGATTAGCAAGGGAAATCTATGCCATTGTAAGAGAGAGAGTGATCATTCAATTGAGAGTAGGAAATCTATCATTTCTCCTACTAGTGTAAGCCCAACATTCGCTGAATCAAGGAGGGTGGATTTGGACTAATCTTGGATATTTTGTCTCCCTTCCAACGTGAAGTAATGGACAACAATGATGCGTAAGTGTCTTGGTTTTTTTTAAGTTCTTGATAGCTTGTCTCTGGTGTTGTCATCAATCTAGCCATAAATCCCACATACTGTAAGAGGGCGACAGGGTGGAGAGGACTCCCCTGGCCTTAAGACAGTGATTGGGGTGGCTTTTCTAGTGATGTGTTGTGGTGAAATTTACGCAAGCTATGTTGAACAAGTACTAATCTCACTTTGATTTGTCATGACAGATTTGTAAGAAGGTATTAATGCAACAAGCACCCCCTCCCCCTTTCTCTCTCTTTCTTAAATATATAGTTGTGTTTGCTTGATCATCGCCGATACATTTCAAAGCAGCCCGAGCACTATCTCTCTCTCTCTCTCTATCTCTCTCTCTCTCGTGTTTTAGTGTGTGAGAGTATTCCATTGGTGTTAGGGTTAGTGTAATTCCTTGCTTGTTTGTGGGTTGCTCTAACGATTCTCCTCTTTTGCGTCCTAGTTCGCTCTTAAACTAGGTGGTGCCCCTTGTGTAGTTGGGATTTGGCGGTGGGTTTGTTGTTTTGGTTTGTTTTGTGTTGTGCCCCAGCCCCATTGAGCAGCACGGGAGCCTTGAAGGGTGTCTAGAGGCCACTCTTCTTGTTGCCCGCCCCGGACCGCCTCAGCGCTTCATGACAACTTCCTGCAAAATTATGGTTTAATCATTAGATAAATCTTCAAATAACATATATATTATCAACTATTTAAATCATACGTATAATACTTACAAACTCATGTGGAAGCGTATCGTAGCCTCCACTCCCAATATGTGATGCTCCAACAGACTCCAAACGTGCATTAGCTGCATCTCTCTACTACTGAAATCTATCAGGATTGTCTTGTGTCTCTCGTGCAATCCCTGACCACTCCTCTGCATCTAACATGCCGGCTTGGGACTGTTGTCATTGAACCTGTCTCTCGCCTTTGACCCATGGTGTGACATTGTGGACTTTGCCACACTCAAAATCCAGTTGTTCGAGACTTGATCCAACCCCTCTGCCAGTCTCCACTCTCTCTGAATGGCATCAACGATGTAATTATTTCTCTCAACATCGAGGTTTTCCCAAATCTCCATCACAGAGTGACCAAACTGAATCATATAGAGCTGTCGAATCCTCTATCGCATGGCCTTTTCGACCCTATCTGCCACAACAGCCCCATCCCTTCTCTTGTACACCTTGCTAGGATCATGCTTGCGTGATCCCCAAGGTGTATGTGGTGTGCCCATTGGTGAACTATATACTAAAGAGAGTAGTGGATGCTCTCGGTGGTGTGGACGCATCGGTAGGATCGCTACAACAAAAAACCACTACCTCTAGAACGATGCCTACATCATCTCGAGGATGAACCACCCGTCGGTGTAGGGGGCACACGAGTCCTAGGAATAGGGGGAACACTAGAGGAGGTGTGGGGCCGCTCAGTGAAGGGACCACACTAGTCCCAGGCGTAGGGTCGACCGTAGTAGCTCTAGAGGGACCTGCACCCCAAAGGTGCTGTGCCATCTCGATCTGCTCTGGTGTGAACTGAGACAAAAATGAGCCCATCTGCTCGGGTGACATGCCGGCCGAAGTGACAGGAAAACTAAAACTAAGAGAGTATGGCTTATCGTAATCGGCCATGGCTAATCATACACAAACAACACCCACAAAATACGTTAGTTTACGTAAGAAATGCTTAATCAATACAAATAAAAAATCAATGAAACTGCTACACAAATGACAACATCTAAAGTGTATTGTAGACTAATAAAAAGAGCTTTACGAAAGGTTTCCTAGACAAAGGTTTTCTATAAGTGGTGCCTGATAGACATCCATGTTCTTTGCTTTGTACTTTCCTGGGACGATCAATGAAAACAACAGATGGCCCTTCTTGATAGCGAGCCATGGTGGAAGATTATAATTTACCAGATAAATAGGCTACATGCTCCATGACAAACTCCGTAATCCGAATGGGTTTACTTCGTCCATTGCCAGACCAAAGCGGATACATCAAGGCTTGTTCTTAAATGTAGGCCAACTCTCGTGCTTCCATGCACGAGAGTCTGTAGGTACCCGCATAACAACATCCGTGGATCTAGTATTTGAGGGCCATGTCATCAAAGCGGGTATGGACTTGCACCTGAACATGCTCTTTATTCTTGGAATGATAGGAAAGTGTCAAAGGACCTTTGCAGGGATAAATTTTCCTTGTGTGTCCTCCCTGTACCTGTTTGATCCACAATTGGGACACTGTCCCAGGTTTGCATACTCATTGCAAAAAAATATACAATCATTAGGACATGCATGTATTTTTTGATAATCCAAGCCCAAATTAGTAAGAAGCTTTTTAGCGATTGGACGGGTAGGGGGCATCTGATTCCCTTCTGGCAAGATTTGCTCATTCAACAACCTGACATTACATGAATAAGTCAGCCCTTTGATCACTTTATCTGAACTGTAATTTGCACTTTACCATTATTAGGATAAATATGTTTACCTGAAAAGCTATGTGACAGAGGCGTCAGACCAACCGTAGACAGACTGCAAATTAAGCATTGCCAATGCGATACGGAGAACTGAGATTTTTCCACCAGTGTAGAGCGGCATGCGTGCAAGACTTTGCATCATCTCACCATCTTCATCGTTGCTATCATGCCGTCGATATGAACGGGATGGCTGAGGTTGGTCCACAATATTGCGTTCAATGTTGTCACCTTCTATGTTGGAATCCATGTCAAAGAACGCGTCCAACATCTGCTCCATCTCTACTTCTTGAAATGCCGCTTCAGGTATTAGTTGGGAGGACTCAGTCGATGGCTGATCATTTGAAAATCTTCTTCTCTGGGATGAAGTTGGAGCAATATCTATTTGCGGACTTTGATCTTCAATCTCTAGACCATGAGATCGATAACGCAGGTCTTGTACTTGCTCTATCGGAAAGAGACCGTGATTGCGTTGTAAGGAGTTTTTTGCAGCAAGAGATTGTGCATATGTACATACACATGCATGGTGCATCTAATAAAGGATTGCCCATTTTCCAGAGCCAAGTGGTTAAGTGGGACCCACATGTGTACTGGTAGGACAACATGTACATAGTGCATCGATTTTTACTATCACTAGTACCAGTGTGGTTTTTCTATAATAACGAGGAGTTGGTATCGCATGAAAATTATCGAGGAAGCTATCTGTGGGCCAACGACATGAGATAAGCAAGTGCATCAGATGACATCTAGTGGCGTCACGACGTCGAATGGGGTCAATACTTGCACGTGGAGAAGTACGGACACAACGTGGGTGTTTTCTTGTAATAATTATGCAAAAAGGTCATCATGAGGACCATCTTTTGGGGCCACTTCACGTGGTTTCCGGATGCATTATTGAAAAAAGTTGAGTGCCAGGTGTGCGCAAAAAGGTGACAACTATGCACTGCGAGGTCAGTTTTTGGCCTGTTCGGGGTCTGTTTGAGGTCAACTAAAAGGCCAAGGGTGCCCAAGTAATAAATCTAAGTGTGGGAACTGAAAAATCTGAGAGAAGACCAGAAAAAACGTGGAGAGAAGAGGAGGAACAGCCGAAACTGTGTTTTTACTGTTTTTGGAGCCTGTTTTGGTCCTAAAGTGCTCATCCAAGGTCAGATTTGAGCACTTTGACACTGTAGACTAGGGTTTTGGGCCGTTCCTGACGCGATGGCGCTGTCCATTTTGCCAAATTATTCACTATTTTTTTGCTATTTTGGTTGTGTAAGTTTCTCCTATGAGCGAAGCTTCTGCTCCAATTTGTGATTGTATCTGGTATATTTTACCCATATTGTGTGAGCTATTCGCCCCATTGGTGTTGGCCCAAGCTCTATTGAATATAAACATCAGAAATTCTCCTCTTTTGAGCTGAGTTTTTTTTTTGTGTGTGTGTGTGTGTGTGAGTGTCTCTCTGTGTGGAGTGGGTAAATGGGTAGTCTCTCTCCTCTCACTCCATAGGTGTGTTCCCTGTCTCGGCCAGGTGGGTTGTGTAAGCCGAGTGGTGACCCATAGTGTGTGTGTGTGTGTGTATCATCCCAAGAGTGTGTGTCGGGTCATTATAGAGGTGTTGTGTGTGTTTTCATTCCGCTCACATTCTTTTGGTGCCCCCACTGAGGATCTTCTTTGAGTACCTTCTGCTTCGAGCTTCAAGCTTCGAGATTTGGGATTACAGGTTGCAGACTAAAGGTTACAAGTTAGAGGGACAGGTACAGGTAGTTGGAGTACAGTGATATACTAGCAGTGGTGTCACTTGCAGTTGTTGTGGGTATGCATCATTTGGCGCCTATTTGAGCGCATTGTCTGCTGGATTGTGCGTTACTTGTGGAAACTGCCATTGTACGCCTTTGTGGAGCCATACTTGGTTTTATTTGGCAGTCCCAGCCATTTCTGAGACTTGGTCTGGAAGATAGTCATTTCTAAGACTTGACTATACGAGATTTGCATAAGCCTTCGTGTGAGGGTCGATAGCGTGAGGTTTTATTGAGCTGGGGGATTCAAATATTTGGAGATCCTTTTGGTGATACAGGTAGATAGAGCACCCTTTTCGTGACCTCGCCATAGGCTATGTACTAGTGATTCCTACTTGATGCTCAGGTTCTATTGTTGGCAGTTTATGCATACATATACAGTCTATATTTTGGGTTCTTATTGCTCTACTTCTGGGGAAACTCTGTCAAAATTTTTCCAAGTTGTGATGGCTGGTCTTTTGTTCTTTTGAGCCATTTATGTTGTTATGCTGCAAAATCTGAGGATAAGTCAGGTGTGCCTTCTTGGGAGCTGCATGGTTGGCTTTAATGGATGATCAAAATGGCCCTCAATTCACTCCTTTTCATTTAACTCAAAGAATCCATATAAATGTTCATGTGTCCAGGAAGATTTTTTCCAACAGCGCATAGTCTTTATGTTCGGGCCAAGAAGATTAAGAGAGATACTCGAATGTCCTTTGCCTGTTGTAATTCCGATGATTAACTATGAAAACTCATTTGATGTGCACGTGTTTGTCCTTATCTAAAGCTTGAGCGCCATTGAAGTTTCTGGGGATTGAGTGAGTCAAAAGTTTTTGGTTCTTGACCGTGTGTTCGAAGGGGCTCTCAAAGCATCAAAACTTGGGTAGCCATGGCTTTCTCTTATCCGGAGTTTCATGGAAGAAGTGATGAAGATGTGGAAGACTTTTTGGAAAAGATGGAGGTTGCCTGCATTAGCAACCAGATTCATGACCCGACGCATATGTTACGTCTTCTCCAAATTTGTTTGAAGAGTGATGCACGAGTTTGGTCCAAGAATTTGAAGAGGAGTTGCGTACAACTGATCCACCTGTAAGATTGAGTTGGGACAATCTAAGGCATGGATTGGAAGTGGAGTTTGTGAAGATAGAAGATCCTGACAAAGTGTGGCAAGAAGTATAAGGTTTGGTGCAAAAGGCAGGTGAGCCAGTAGATGCGTACATATGTAAGTTTTTATTGTCATGGGAGAGGATGTGCAAGGCCTTAGCACCACAAGTACCCCCGCCTGACATGATGAAGAAGGACATGTTCTTGGCTGGTCTTTGGGAGAATATACGTCGGAGAGTGGAGCTAAAGAAGCCTAGGACATATGAAGATGCACTAGAGGTAGCAAGGAACAAAGAGTGGAAGTTGAGAAAAATGAGCCAGTTAGAGGTGGATTCTTTGCCCATGAGGTCTGAATTTCAGCCTATGGTTTCTTTACAAGGTTGCATGCCAGGGGTTCATCATGAACTAGTGGTTTCTGTTACTCCTCAAGTTATGCCAGCAGTGGTCAGTACAGTAGTGCAAGATGATGGGCTAAGGCAAGACATGAGGCAAGTGGTAGATTTAATGAATAATCTCAGCCTAAACATGCTAGGTCAAGTGGGAAATAATCGAGGTGGAGGGAGGTATGCAAATTAGCCAGGAGGTGAAGAAAGACGTAGGAATGGTGTTGGACAAAGTAATGGTAGGTTCTAGAGGCAGACGCCCACATGTTATAATTGCGGAGAGTTGGGACACATCAGCCCGCAATGTGATAAGCCACCAAGGATGGGTGGAGACATGTCTCCATTGCCAAGACATGTGCTAACTAGGTCACATGATTATGGCATTGAAATTAAGGGAGAAGAAGGAACCAATGGGTTAACCCAGGAGGAAAAGGGAAAGACAAAAGTGATAAGTGTAGTTACCTTGGAGAAGGCATCAAAGCTAGAGGATACATTAGTGATGCCTATTGGGAAGAGGACCACAGAGGACAAGGAAGGAAGAAGTGCCCCGGGTCTTAGTAAGAAGAAGGGAAAGAGCCATGAAGGTGAAGATGTCAAGGCCAAGAGGAAAAGGAGGGCTCGTCGCAAGTTTCATGTTTCACATTTTCCACTAGGGGATGGGCAATTAAGCTATGACTTGAAGGAGGATCTGACAAGCAGGAAAGCCGATGTTACTTTTGGGTAGCTTATAGAGATGGTGCCTAAGCTAAAGCGACAGTGGAAGAGGATGGTTAACCCAATGGAGAAAGAGCCAGAGAGAGGTTCAGTAAAAGTGTTGGCAATGGACGAGCTACCAGACATTTGCCCAATAGTAGATGTGTGGCACAAAAGAAAAAATCTGGGACAAGGTTATGTGGATGGTGGAGCCCAAATATGTGTTATAACACACTCATGCGTTGAGAAGATGGGTCTTATAGTGACTGGGGTGTCAGGTTTTCGGATCAGATTGGCAAACCATCAAAATTTAAAATGTTTGGGTGTTGTAAAGAGCTTAGAAGTGGAGGCGTATGATGCAAAGGCGGTGGTTGATTTTCATGTGATGCCAGTGGGATTGGGAGCATATCCTATTATATTGGGCAGACCATGGTTACGTGCAGTGGGAGCTGTTCAAGATTGGGGACATGGTACGATTAGCCTCTATGGAAAGACAGGTGCCAAGAAGATTTATAATATGGACACAAGGAAACGGTTGGAGGAGCTTTATGAAGATGAGGATGAGTCTAGTGATGAAGACTATTCCACAGTGTCTGACGAGAACAGTGATAGTACTACCAGCAGTGATGAGGATGCTGATGTTGCATTTCTTTTGATGGATAAAGAAATCCAGGAGTCTGGTTTAGTTGCATTTGCAAATGAGGTTGAAGATGAAAGCGAAGGGCTTTATGAAGTGATTGAAGGGCTGATGCAAACCAAGGTTGAATTGTCAAAGAAGCAAGAATTGATGACACAAATGATCACTGGAGACCTCTCAACTCTGGAGAAGGAGATATATTTGCACATGCTGGCTAGTTTTCATGATTTGTTCATTACTTCATATGAAGACATCAGAGGGTTCAAGGGAGAAGAGATGCATATAGAGCTGAAATAAGGTGCTAAGCCATTGCGATAAAGGCTAAGAAGGATGGGTCAAGAGCAAATGGAAGCCTTGCGGGAAGAGGTGGACAAGTTATTGAAGGCAGGGTTCATAGTCCCTGTGGAGACCACGGAATGGGTGAGTCTAATAGTAGTCAGTCCAAAGAAGGATGGGAAGTGGAGGATTTGTGTAGATTTTAAACCCTTAAGTGCATCCACTAAGAAGAACCCATATCCTCTTCCATTCATCGATCAGATCTTGGATTCAGTGGCTGGTTATGAGAGGTACAGTGTGTGTGATGGTTTTTCAAGCTATTTTCAATTGACGATTGCTCTTAAAGACCGAACAAAGACAACTTTCATTACGCCATGGGGCTGCTATTGTTATACGGCATTGCCATTTGGGTTGACAAATGGACCATCTTTCTATCAAGAGAGAGAAAATTGGGCATTGGAACCTTTCATTGGTAGTTGTGTTAAAGCTTTTATGGACGACTTCTGTGTCTACAGCAGTAGGGCTGAGCACCATGAGAAGTTGTAGATGGTATTGGCTCGATATGATGAATGTGGAGGACAACTAAATCCAAAGAAATATCATCTAGCACAGCCAAGGGTGAAGTTATTGGGTCACATGGTGTCAGAAAATGGCATTGAGACTGATCCAGACAAGGTTAAGTCTATTATTCTTCTTCCATCACCTATGAGTACGAAGCAATTGGCAACTTTTATACACAAAGTGAAGTACATGGCGAGGTTTATTCCATTGTCTTCTCAGCTTCTTTATCCATTACAACAAGTGGTAAAGCATGATCCATTGCAATGGGATGACAAGTGTGAAGAAGTGTTTCAAGAGGTGTTAGGGGGTCTGTCAGCCATGTAGGCTCCTGATTGGGAGCAAGCGTTTTATGTAAATCCATTAGTAGGGGATGATGCCATTGGAGCCATGCTATTGCAAAAGGGGAAGGCCAGCCATTATATGAGGCCAGTGTATTGTGCAAGCTGAGTGAAGTTGGTAGCAGAGAGAAAAATTCTCGGAAGTAGAGCTAGTGATGGCCATTGTAATATTTGCTTGTTGACGATTTGGTCATTACTTGCTACCACGACCTTTTGTTTTCTTAACGAGTTATGCCTTTTTGCCACAGTTAATTAATGGCACTAACATGTCAAATGTGGTGAAGAAATGGGTAATTGAGCTGCAAGAGTTTGAGTTCTCTTTTCTAGTGGAAGGAAGTACAAGAGCTACCCTAGCTGATTTGTTGACTTACAAGGAGAATCCCCTTCTTGTTAAGGAAGAGGTGGTGAGAAGAGTAGTTGAAGAAGTGCCACAGATCAGCAATGCACATGTGTTGTTCTTTGATGGCTCATACAGAAAGAGCCATGATACGGTTTCAAGGGATATAGCACTTTATGATCTAGAGGGGAAGCTAGTATGCAAGAGAGGGTTCAAATTGCATGCTCATTAAGAGGTCTTGAGTGAGAGACACCTTGAAGTAGATCTTTAAAGTCCCTTGAGAGTGTGCTTACTACATTAAAACTTATCTTCTCAAGGGATTGTGCATGAATGGAATTCTAAGGATGAATGAGAGAGGGACAAAGATAAAGATTGTGGCCGAGTAAGTGATTGCTAGAGGGAAAGCTAACAGAGAGGAGATGTTGAGCTCGAGACTGTGAGGTTTGCAAGATTGTTAAGAAACTTCAAATTTGTAGGAATTTGGAGGATGGGAATGGTCTCTTAAAGGACCACATATTTTAAAGAAACAAAAATAACGATTTGTTAGGTGCTACTCTAAATCGCCGCCAGCAGGAGAGCCGCCTGACGAGAGAGTCGCCAGGGAGCTCCGCCAGAGGGTAGTTAGCCCGAGAGGGAGGGATCCAAGGAGGGCTTCCCTGTGTACCTTGTGTTTCTATGTACTCCCATTGGTAGAGAGCAGGAAGAAAGACGGACTGCAGCGTAGACGTCAGAGAAGAGAGGAGATTGAGAACAGGGCCGTGAGAGTGGAGAGAGAAAAGGTGCTGGCCTGAATGGCGCTATATGGTAGTTAATTAGAGGGGAAGGGAAGAGGCCGAAGACAGAAAGGGGCGCTGCCGAGTGTGCAAGGCACTGTGCTGTATGCAGAGTATTAGAGAGAGAAAGAGAGTGTTGGCGATTGGTTGAGAGTACAAGAGAGAGATATGCAGAGAGCATGTTCGTTGGCCTGGAGCGTTGGGAGCGTAAGAGAGAAAACAAAATCTTTGTTGTAGTGCTGTTTGAAAGCCAGTGGAGAGAGAGAGAGAGAATGAAATCGATAGAGCAAGAGATTTTGGTCGATCAAAGTAATCTGTATGTGTGTGTATGATTGCAATATTGCATGTGTATGTATGAGAGTAAAAGAGAGAGATTTCATTTCTTAAGCGTAGAGAGAGAGAGAGAGAGAGAGAGAGAGAGAGAGAGAGAGAGAGTTCTTATTCTCCGTGTCTGTTTGTGAGAATTGATAAAAAAGAGAGAGAATAGATTGCCTGCAGTAGGCCCATTGTGTGCATGTCTGTGTGTTTTTGCGATACTATGTGTGAGCGTGTTATGATTGTGATGTTGCATGTGTATGTTATGCTTTACAAAATGTGTGCGTATTGTAATCAAGAGAGAGAGAGAGAGGATTGTTATATGGGTAGCATAATGTGCCAAGAAGAAAGAGAAGGAACTGATTGTATAAGGGAGCATAGTGATTGTGTGCATGATAGTGTTGTATGTTATGTTAGTGTGTGTGTGTATGAAAGTTAGATAGATAGAGAGAATCCTTTTGCAGCAGTGGTGTTGCTTGAGAGCTTAGGAGAGATAAAAAGCCGTTGATTGTTGATTGCATAGTATGAGTGTGTGTGTGTGTTATGTTAGCAAGTGTATATGGATTATGTGAGTGTGTATGTGAGTATATGGGAGAGAGGTCATATTCTGTAGCACAAGCTGTGAGAAAAAAACGGAGAGACGGAACGGGAGAGAGAGAGAGAGAGAGAGTGAGAAGAATAGCATGATAGTGAAGAGAACATATATCAAAGAGAGTGGGTGAGAGAGAAGTGAGTGAGCAAAGTAAATGTTAGAGCGGATGATTGAACAAAAGCTGGTATGAGAGCATTGAAGTGAAGCTCTAGAGCAGTGACTTGCAAAGACGACTCAAAACAAGTCATACAAAACAGTAAAGGTTGGTCGATAGTTTGAAATATAAGTAGATACAAATATAAAATTGTACAATAAACAATTAAATTTGAATATTAAGCATGAAATTTGGAGCATAAATGGACTTGCATATGTGTTATGATTCAGCGTTAGTGCGACTGAGTTTTTGCTAGAGATTTAAAATTAAAGATTACTGCACCATAGAGCATTGGGACTTGGAAAAAGTGAAAATTTGTAAAACAATTTAACATTCGAATAAATAAATTACAAAATTTCATCATTTTATTGTGTCAAGAGCAAGCTAGTGTATCGGGAAATTGAGAGTAAATTTTAATTCTACAAAATAAAAACATAATAATTATTGATTGTTAAGTTCATGAATATATCACTTTGAAAGTGCAATATGGTTTCTATGGTTGTTGTGATAAAGAAATGTTTTGGGAAATGATACATTGAGATATTGAATATATATGTGATTATTGCTGGTTTATGTGAGAAAGAAATGATTCTTGAATAAGTAGAATCTCCATTGTGTCGGTAGATATGGGTTCAAAATGTGAGTTGAGAAGGCGCGGGGCCTTTGGCTATGCGAGGTGTGAGAGAGAATAAGATTAGCTGACACTGAAAGCTTCGATAATGCACCATAATCATCAATTAATCAAGTTAAGCTTTAAGTACATTCTGATCAATAGCCAAGACGGGCTATTACCAGCATTGACACTTGGGTTAACTAAAAACTAGGAGTTTAGGCTCCCCTTACAACTACATGGCCATTAACGGCTCTTTGATTTATCAAAAGGATTAACTAAATCTAAGATGTTTTCGGTGATCAAAAATTTCGTCCGTGTCAGATTTTCCTATTTTGAATGTTGTCAAACTTTGTATATTTTCACTTCTTTCTCTTACCGATAGAGAGAGAGAGAGAGAGAGAGAGAGAGAGAGAGAGAGAGAGAGAGAGAGAGAGAGAGAGAGAGAGAGAGAGAGAGAGAGAGAGAGAGAGAGAGAGAGAGAGAGAGAGAGAGAGAGAGAAACTTTTAGCTTGCTACCCCTGGTCTCAGTCGAATACCCTCCCTTGGTTGAGAGAGTTAGGAGCTTTTAGCTTGCTATCCCTGGTCTCAGTCGCCTTCCGTTGGTTGAGTCCCTTCCTCGCTTGTGCACGTTACGAATTCCCCTAAAGTAGCAGAACCTTATGATTTTAGTGCACGCCAGGAGTGTCTGGCTCTTAAAACTCATCTCTCCAAGAAAAACCCATTCTTAAAGAACCTATCCTCCATGTTCTTTGAACCTACTTGCACATTCTCCCTGCTACTATGCTAGGCCACTAATAGTTGGATAGTCCTTGAAGAGATGAGGGAGCTCCTCCGATGTAGTTTTGCAATCACTATATCATTTGAACCAATCCCTCTGGCATGAATTTCCACTCTTGTTGGCAAACCCCCCATGTAACCTTCCATTTAAGAACTTCATTGCCATGGCAATTGTGGAGACCATATGTTATTCGTCAACACTTTGTAGCAACTTGCCTTCAACCACTACTTTCCTCAGTGCTTGTTGGGGGGGGGGGGGGGGGGGGGGGACCAATCAATCGAGACCATAAAAGAAAGATAAACATTCTTTGTTTTGGATTTCCCAAGTTGCCTATTCTTGGGCAAAATGCCAAGCTTTCCACATGAAATCTGATTCATTCAATGACATACAGAAGATGTCTAGTCCTTCCAAAACTTTGATTGCAAATAATCTTTCCAGTCCGCTTAGATTTAATAGAGAAGATAGTTGATTTATATATTTTTATCTTCTATTATTGTTGTCGAAGAAATTGGCAGATGCCTTAGACCTCTATTGTTCTTCTTTTTGGATGTGTCCCTCCAAAGAGGGTTCAACGGTATGTTGCTCGCTTTACAAATCCAAGGGGACCATTGCAAGATGGAGTTCTAGAAGTACCTGGTTAGCTCTCCCCATTATACTGCTACACTATCTTCTACCATTATAACCAGCACATGAGAGACAATGGAAAAAAAGAGAGGAAAGTGGGCATCCTTGCTTGATTGATCTTATGACCTCAAAAGCTCCCACAATTCTTTTTTTTTTTGTTTAAAAGCTCAGAATGGCTTCCAGCACCAAGTGCAATAGTACCCGACACATCCAAGGCCCAAAGCCCAAAGCTTTCATGACATCCCCAATGAACGACCATTTAATTCTATCATAGACTTTGCCAAGATCAAGCTATAGTAGGACACAACCTTTTTTGGTGAATGAAGCATAGTCAGGATGTTATCATCAATAGATATTCATTTGACGAAGCCACATTGGTGAGGAGTGATAGCTTTGTCCAGAATGGGAGAGAGTCTTAAGGAAACTAACTTAGCGATATAATTGTACTGACATCATGGTTATGGGATGCCAATGTTTCAATTGGGAGCAACAATATTTCTTTGAGATGGGTTTAATGAGGCCCCTATTAAATCTTGAGTCAAGGGCCCCATTGACCAGGGCCTGGTTGGCCATTTGTGTGATTGGGGATATTAATTCCTCTCAAAATTCAAAGAAGACCTCTGTAGTCAGGATATCGCGTCCTGGGGATTTTTCCCTGCCAAACCATTCCTTCTTTGTAATGGACTTCTCCAAGAGGTTAGCTTCTTATTGCATCATTGTTTTCTTGATGCTCCTCAAGAGCTTGGACCTCGCTTCATCTACTTTGGTAGATCAACATTCTGGCTAGCCTATGATTTGGCTTAAGTGATCAAGCATCATCCTGGCTATTTCTTCTTGTTCCTTCACCTCATTCCCCTCCCCATCCACTAGCAAGTGGACTAGGCTCCGACCTCTCTTGACTTTTAAGGCCCTTAAAAATGTGCTTGATTAGATGCATTGGGCTATAGGTAGGTTTCCCTCAATAAAAGTTTGGCTTTTTAGACTTCTTCAAGCTATAGTTTAGCCAAGTTAGTTTTGGCCCCAACCACATTCTATGTTTAGATTCAAAGGATGTTCCTTCTTTCTTTTTTATGGTAGGATATTCAACTTTAACTTCCAAATTCACAAGTCACTCTTCTTGCGATTTCTTCAATCTAAGGCTTGCGGGTTTTGATTGCTTTTCTAAATTCTCTTGGTAAAGAAGTCCTAGGCTTTAGGGTTACTTGCATAGATATATTTTTTGATATTGTAAAATGCTTTTTTGGACAAGCCTCTGAATAGTGTGTATTTGAATAGATGCACACCCGTCGGGAACTCTTCTTTGGTTTTTGTGAGTTCCACAACTGGATATATATCTCTTTCATTATTGAGATATGGGCACAAACTCCTTCTCTTCGAGGAAGTCCTCCTTTGTGCCCTATTTTTGGTTGTCCCCCTCCATTGGTGCTTTCTCATTCAACATTTGAGCACTTGATTTCTCATTTGTCATGAGATTCTCTAGGTTGGCATCCCACATCATCTCAAAGATGTTGTCGTAGATGAAGGGGGTTTTGCAAATGTCTAGTAGGGCTTCATTCATTTTCTCTACATCCATCACACTACAAGAGGTCACTTGAATTCTGGCGCCACATTACCGGCGTCACTGACGGGCGTCTGTATATGTGTGTGTATTTATGGAGGGAGCTAAGGTTTTTAAAAAAAATTGATTTTCAAATTTTCGGCGCGTCTTTCGGTGTCTATTCCGACGACATCGCAGATTGACATACTGACGCCTCTTCAGACGGATGTTTCAACAGCTGTACCGACGGCACCTGCAGAAATCAAAACCGCGGGCTTTCTCTGTGCATTTCTCTTGTTCTTGTGCATTTTCTCAAGCTCTCCTCTTCCCCATCTCTCACAGATCTGGTGCGAAACAAGCCGTCGGAAGTGCTAATCTTGCTTGTGGGTTAGCTCATAACACTAAGGTGAGATTGTTTTCAGGTTTACTTGTAGATTTAGGGTTTAGGGTTTAACTTTGTGTTTGTGTGTGCGATTTTGTAGGTTCCAAGACTTTTACAACAACTTTCATTGCTCAAATAGGACGAATGTGAGTGCTCAAACCTTTAAATGCATATTAAATTTATTTAAATTACTTTGTATATTAAGAAAAGAAAATTTCATGCTTTAAACTTTGAATGCTTTAAAAGAAATTATGGTTTGTTATGTGAAAATTTCATTTTAAATTATGAAAACAAATTGTTTAAGTTTATGAAAAAATCTTGTTTTGAAGAAATTTTGTATTGAATTATGTCGTTTTTCAAATTATGCAGTTGATGGGGTTCATGTTTTAGGTTAAGTTTAGGTTATAAGTTAAGCTAGATTAAGTTATGTTAGGTTATCTTATACATTAGGTTACATTAAGTTACATTAAGTTAAGCTATGTTGTTAGGTTAGGTTATACGTTAGGTTAGGTTAGGTTGAGTTAAGCTACGTTAGGTTAGGTTAGGTTAAGTTAAGCTACGTTAGGTTAAGTTATATTAGGTTAGGTTAGGTTAAGATACGTTAAGTTAGGTTAGGTTAAGCTACGTTAAGTTAGGTTAGGTTATCTAATATGTTAGGTTAGGTTAAGTTAATCTACGCTAGGTTTAGCTACGTTAGGTTAGGTTATGTTAAGCTACATTAGGTTAAGTTAGGTTGAGCTACGTTCGACAATACGGCAAGCCATAGAGCTTACCCACAGTGCATATTAAAAACAACACAATGACAATCCGTTCGTCAATACCGCAAGCCATAAAGCTTACCCACAACACATATGCATTGTGGGCAAGCTCAATGGCTTTCCATATTGCCAACGGCTAGCCATTGTGTTGTTTATATGTCGGTGAGTGGTTTTCAAATCCTAAAATAGGTAAGTGGCCCTGAAAATAACACCATGGCGAGCCATTTGGCAATACGGCAAGCCATAGATCTTGCTTACAATGCATATGCATTGTGGGCAAGCTTTATGGCTTTTCGTATTGCCAAACGTCTCGCCATGGTGTTGTCTATATGTTTGTGATCAATTTTCAAGCGCTAAAATTGCCTCGTGTCCCTCAAAACAACACAATGGCGATCTGTTTGGCAATATGGCAAGACATAAAGCTTACCCACAATGCATATGCATTGAGGGAAAGCTCTATGGCTTTCCATATTGCCAAAAGGCTTGCCATTGTGTTGTTTTTAGGACCGCAAGCAATTTTCAAGCCCTAAAATAGCTAAGTAGCCCTAAAAACAACACGATGGAGATTTGTTTGACAAAAAGGAAATCCATAGAGATTGACCACAATGCATATTCATTGTCTGCAAGCTCTTGCAGTATTGCCAACAGGTGGCTATTGTGTTGTCTATATGTTTGCGAGCGATTTTCAAGCGCTAAAATTGCATTTGCATTTTCTTTGCTTTGACCACCTGCCCCTAAAAACAACACAATGGCGATCCGTTTGTCAATACGGCAAGCCATAAAGCTTTTCCACAAGGCATATGAATTGTGGGCAAGATCTATGGCTTGCCATATTGCCAACGGCTCACCATTGTATTGTCTATATGTCTGCAAAGCGATTTTTAGGCCATAAAATCGCTGTACAACTCTAAAAACAATACAATGGTGAGCCATTTGCCAAATTGGCAAGCCATAGAGATTACCCACATTGCATATGCATTGTGGGCAAGCTATATGGCTTGTCGTTTTGCTAAACGCCTCACCATTGTGTTGTTTTTATGTTAGGTTAGGTTAGGTTAGGTTAACGTTATAGGTTAGGTCAGATTATATGTAAGGTTAGAGCTATCGACGGCATAATAGTTGAAAAAATACAAATGGACTTTGAAGATGACTTGTGTACTTCTAAAAACGCAAACGGACTTTGGTTAGGTTAGGTTATAGCTTAGGTTTAGGTTATAAGTCAAGTTAGATATAGGTTTTAGGTTAGGTTAGATTATAGGTTAGGCATAACGATTATAGGTTAGGTTAGAGCTAACTTCAAATTAATAGTAGAAAAGACACAATCGGACTTTGAAGATGACTCTTGTACTTCTAAAAACACAAACGAACTTCGGTTAGGTTAGGTTATAGGTTAGATTTAGGTTATAAATTAGGTTACATTAAGTTATGTTAGGTTAGATTATAGGTTAGGTTATAGCTAGCGTCAAATTAATAGTAGAAAAAACACAATCGGACTTCAAAAGTGCACACAGACTTCAAGAACCTTAATATATAGTCATTGACCAATAAAGACAAGATTATTACCGTGTGGTCCTAATCCTTGTGCACCTCTAAACCGAGGTCTGCGGGGATCGGGCGTGGCTAGAGAATGTGAGGTTGTTAGAGCTAGCAGAAAATAGTTGAGAAAACGCAATCGGACTTTAAAAGTGCACACAAACTTCAAGAACTTTAATATATAGTCATTGAATAATAAAGACGAGATTATTACCCTGTGGTCCTAATCTCCGTGCACCTCTAGACCGAGGTGTGCGGGGACTGGGCTGGCTAGAGAATGTGAGGTTTTTAAAGCTTGTCATGTACTTAGTAGTGTGTGTAGTTATAACAACTAGAGTGTTTTAATTATTTGTTACATCATTGGTAGATAAAGTATGGACTATAGGATGGTGTGTCCTTGTGCGCATTGCAAGCATCAGATCTTTCAAAAACGAAAAATCTGCGACCAACACATACACAATCACGGTCTCTTTCCAATAGAGCAAGTACAAGACCTGCGTTATTGATCTCATGGTGTAGAGATTGAAGGTCAACATCCGCAAGTAGATATTGCTCCAACTTCATCCTAGAGAAGACGATTTTCAAACGAGCAGCCATCGACTGAGTCCTCGATCCCAACTAATACTTGAAGCGGCATTTCAAGAAGTAGAGATGGAGCAGATGTTGGACGCGTTCTTTGACATGGATTCCAACATAGAAGGTGACAACATTGAATGCAGTACTGTGGATCAACCTGAGCCATCCCATTCATATCGACGGCATGATAGAAATGATGAAGAGGGCGAGATGATGCAAAGTCTTGCACGCATGTCGCTCTACACTAGTGCAAAAATCTCAATTCTCCGTACCGCATTGGCAATGCTTAATTTGCAGTCTGTCTACGGTTGGTCTGACACCTCAGTCGCAGAGCTTTTCAGGTAAACATATTTTATCCTAAGCATGGTAAAGTGCAAATTACAGTTCATATAAAGTGATCAAAGGACTGACTTGTTCATGTAACGTCAGGTTGCTAAATGAGCAAATCTTTCCATAAGGGAATCACATGCCCCGTACCCATCCAGCCGCTAAAAAGCTTCTTACTAATTTGGGCTTGGATTCTCAAAAAATACATGCATGTCCTAATGATTGTATACTTTTTTGCAATGATTATGCAAACCTGGAACAATGTCCCAATTGTGGATCAAATAGGTACAGGGAGGACACACAAGGAAAATGTATCCTTGCAAAGGTCCCTCGACAATTTCCTATCATTCCAAGAATAAAGAGCATGTTCAGGTACAAGTCCATAGCCGCCTTGATGACATGGCACTCAAGTTTTAGATTGACAGATGATGTTATGCGGGTACCTGCTGACTCTCGTGCATGGAAGCACATAAAGGAAAGTTGGCCTACATTTAAGAACGAGCCTCAATGTATCCGCTTTGGTATGGCAATGGACGGAGTAAACCCATTTGGATTACGGAGTTCTTCATGGAGCACGTGGCCTATTTGTCTGGTTAATTATAATCTTCCACCATGGCTTGCTATCAAGAAGGGCCATCTGTTTTTGTCATTGATCATCCCAGGAAAGTACAACGCAAAGAATATGGAAGTCTATCCGGCACCACTTATAGAAGAGCTCCAAATCTTGTAGACAGGAATCGATGTGGTTGATATGTCCCAATAAATCAGACGGCGGAATGTACATGTGCGAGGCATTCTCATGTGGACCATGCACGATTGACCGGGCTTCGACGAGTGCTCAAGTAAGTTCCTTTAAAACCCTCACGCACATGTGATTAATGGCTATGTCAACGCTTTTATATTTTAATTTTGTGAATTTTCAGGCTTGAGTTACTTGGGCAATCATGCATTTCCGAAATGTGGTCCTCGACTTGGCTTCCGCCGCTCTGAGCATTTGAGCAAGACAGTTTACGAGGAGCATGGTAGATTTTTGCCTGAAGGACATGAGCTACGTGGACCAAACATATGCAAATATGACATGAATCCATTGAAAGCGCGTGATTGGAAAAAAATGTGGCTGGAGAGGGGAGATTGGATTCCACTTGGAATGAAAAGACTTTCTACTTTCCATGATCTCCCGTACTGGAGTGACCTGTTGATTAATCATTTGGTCGACCCAATGCACATCTTCAAGAATGTGGGGGAGATCATCTGGAAGACCATCACTGGAAAAAGGGAGACCAAGGCCCAAAGAGATGTCTTGCAGGCTATGGGTCGAATTCCAAAGATATGGCCTCGACTTAAACCCAATGGAAAGTGGTCTATACCAAAAGGTCCATGGGTTCTGAGTCGTGTAGAAGAACAACAAGTGAATAAGACTATATCTTCATTCAAGACTCCCACCGGGTGCATGTGATGTTTGAAAACGTCTTTTAGAAGAGATGACAATCTCAGTGGTCTTAAGTCCCACGATTGGCACAAATTTGTACAGTTCATCTTACCAATTTCCATAAAGGGTTGTTTGATAGATGACATTAGAAGCAGTCTAAAAGAGATAAGATAAGAGAAGACAACATCTATGCAGCACACTTAAATGCTATTGAAGCAGTGTGCATGGTGGAGAAGTACTTTCCAAAAAACATTCTTACCATCCAAATGCATGTACTTGTGCATGTGGTCGATAAAGTTGCAGTTGCGGGGGTGGTCCATAGCAGGTGGATGTTCTTCTTGGAGAGATTTATGAAGACTTTAAAGGGGCTTTTTCGTCAAAGGGCTCGCCCCGAGGGTAGCATGGCCAGAGTATGGCTTGTACAAGAGTATCTTGTCCTCATCAGTGAATTTTTTTGTCTCAATTCATCCAGAGATGCCCCAAATGTAGACTACTGAGATCAACGTCAAGGTGATAGGGGACGAGCCGTAGGGACAAGGCATCGTTAGGAAGATGAACATCACAATGCGAGAAAAGGTTATGAGATTTCGCCTTCTCAACTCAGACATCATGCAAAAGTTTCTAGAGAGGTAGAAGGGGAAAAGCAACAACGTTTGACAAATCGCCTTCAATTCAAGCGCAACCGTGCAACTAGAAACCTTCCTTTTCTAGATCATCTTCAAAAATTGCCGGACTCTCCAATTGGACGGTGGTTAGATGCGACACTCTCAGAGGCAAAGAGGAGTGGAGTGTTGATTACTCAAGAGGAAGAGGAGATGTTAGGGGGTTGTGATTGGCATGTATATTTCACAACTTCCTTTTCGAGCTCCACATGAAAATCAGTTTGCTTTAATAACTTTTAGTTTATTTCAATTTTGTGGCTGCAGTATCACAAACATGGAGCTTTGTGGTGGCATGGGAAGCACTTCAGAGTGCAACGGATCAACAAACAAAGGGTCGATTAGAGTTGTGCTAGGGATGAGAATATAGAGACTAGCCAGCTTGAATACTTTGGCTACATCCAAGATATCTTGAATATTAGCTTTAGAAAGTTTGATAAGTTTATCTTTGATGTCAAGTGGTTCAAAGTTATTGCCAGCGGCCCTAATGCAATTGTGCGTAAAGACAAGAGTAGATTGCTTCAAGTGAACTCTAGGCGGGTGTGGACATATGTGCAGGATACATTCGTACTTTCATAGCATTATGAACAAGTTGTGCTCATACACAATCCACTATGGGCAGAAAATGATGAGAATGATCTGTCTAAATCCTGCTAGCTCTATGTCGTTCAAGTTGCTCCACGTAGCAAGCAAGTGTGTGAAGGATTGGATGTTGAGCTCGAAAAGGTGATTCATGAACAAAGCGCAGGACTGACTCCAACTTTAAGTTTATATTTTGAGGTGGATATCATCATTGAGCAATTTTCTGAACCTAGAGACGAGGTGTCAAATAGTGAAGCTGATGCGTAGAGCGACGAAGAAGTAGAGTTCGATGACGAAGATGCAGAAGTACAGATTGAGATAGACATCTTTAGTGCATGAGATCTCATAGAGAATGAGAGATTTTGCTAGGAAACCTTTTGTAAAGCTCTTTTTATTAGTCTACAATACACTTTAGATGTTGTCATTTGTGTAGCATTTTCGTTGATTTGCTATTTGTATTGATTAAGCATTTCTTACGTAAACTAACGTGTTTTGTGGGTGTTGTTTGTGTATGATTAGCCATGGCTGATGACGATGAGCCATACTCTCCTAGTTTTAGTTTTTCTGTCACTCCGGCCGGCATGTCACCCGAGCATATGGGCTCGTTTTTGTCTCAGTTCACACCAGAGCAAATCGCGATGGCACACCACCTTTGGGGTGCAGGTCCCTTTAGACCTACTACGGCCGACCCTACGTCCGGGACTAGTGTGGTCCCTACACCGCGTGACCCCACACCTCAGTCTAGTGTGCCCCCTAGTACGCCTAGGACTCGTATGCCCCCTACACCGACGAGTGGTTCATCCTCGAGACGACATAGGCGTCGTTCTGGAGGCGGTGGTTGTTATGGTAGTGGTTCTACCAATGCGTCCACACCACTGAGAGAGTGTTGTCGAGAAATTTGCGGTCTTGCCAGGAAAGCACCGGGCTTATGGCTGTGAGAGTTTGTGAGAGAACTCAACAAAAACTATATGAAGGAGTTAAACCATAGATGCCATGAAGACTAGGGTTTGGAAAGAAGTGCAATCAAAGAAGACTCACTCTTTCTCTCTTGCACTCACACACACAAAGAAAGAACACAAAAGAGAATGTCAAAACAATACGAAGATGAAAACATCAAGGCTATGGTCATATCATATCATGGGTAATATGAAAGGGTTAATAGATGAGTTAATGGCATTCAATCTTGGCTGACCAAATAGGCTACGAATTGTTCTTTGGAATTGTAGTTTTGTGCTTACCATAATATATATATTTTGTCTAGTGATTGGGATTAATTGTGTGTACAAATCCTCTTGGTTCATAGCAAGATAACTACGCTTACATCAAAAGAAAAATTATAGTCTATGAGAGGTAGTATGATGGGATCCGGTGATAGAAGTATTTCATTGAGCCTTCCAGGGCTGAAGAGAAACACTATACATTGTTGAAAGTGTATTTTACGGCTAATCCATACGTTAATTCTAATAGATCGTACAGAGTGAAAGCGATAGAAATGATCATCATGTGGGTTATTCATCTAGGATAGTATGTGAGAAATGTAGATATGAGAAAAATGTAGATATGAGAGAAGTGAAGAGATGAGAAGTTTCCCTCCCAAGCCCTATTCTTGCCCATAGGCAATAAGGAAACTGCAGGGAGAGATGTACCTATAGCAAGGAGAACCTAAAATTTGTAGAGATGATGAATTACTAAGAGTGAGAGAGATAGGTTTGGTTAAGGAGATGAGATTAGATACATATATATATATTTTGGATTAGAGATGAAAACAACAAGAAATCAAGAAAACATCAATGTAGAACACATCTTACTTGACAAATCTTTCGGCACCATTATCGATGGAGAGAGAAGAAGAGTGGATAATTCCACTTTGATTGACACATCAAGTGCAAGACCTTCGTTGATTAGAGTTGATCTTCCAAGGTTAGCTTGTTGCAAGAATCGCTAGTCTTCTTCTAGGAGAAAGTGTAGGATTAGGCTTATGTTAATGGCTAAGTACAATTAGGCATTACTACTCACTCCCTCAAGAATTCCTCTCATCAATGGCTTGAATGCTTGAGTTCCTTTTCAAGGAAGAAGAGGTCCCCTTTTATAGGTGAAGGGAACCCCCAAGGGTTTACACAAGAAGAGAGGAGCCAATGTGAACAGGAATTGGAAAAGTTGGAAATGAGCTGTCCATGCATGATGTGGGCACATTGGGGTTCAGTATTTTGATCATATCTCCTGAACTGTGGCTCCAAATAAAAAAAGTAAAAATATGGGCAGAAACTTCAGCTCATTAGCTGCGATTTTCATTTTAAAATCATTTTCCAATTCGGATTGGAACCTTGTGTAAAAAATTCATCAAAATAGGGTCCATTTCTGGCAGCAAAAGTCTTCCTGTGGTCCCCTTAGCCTAGACTTTCATTTGATTCCAAAGGACACCTCATGCCATATGAAAGCATGACATTGCTCCTTGAAAAAGTTTTGTAATCATACTTGCAATAATTCATTAAAATAAGTGTACCTTTGAAATCATGCCACCTAGTGTCCCACTAGGATTTGATTCCCTCCTAGTAGCTATTTAAAAAGAAATATAAGAAAAATACATAGAATATATATATATTGGAGTTTACCTTAGATATAGGATCTAACTAGGGTGTGAGATGATAATGAGATAGTAGAAATAAAGAATCAATGCTTTTTGCCCCAAGTTAAAGAGGCGGAGCTATTGCTGCTTTTCCCATAGTATTTTCTGATGGTGGTAAAGTAAGAATAGGTTACCCTTGAGAAAAATAATAGGATGAGATAGAAGGCTTATTATTATACCTAAACATGCATATGTACATTATAGGAAAGATAATTATGTATCTAAAAAAATTACAAGATAGATCTTGTAGCATGCGTTCCCACCATGTACGTGTCACTGCACGACATCCACCCCCTCTAAACCTGCACATCCTCCCGTATGTGCCACATTATTTCTTTGTAAGATCAGCCCTCTTGTACATCTTCCTTGCTTTCTTCAGTGGATGATTCCAAAGCTTCATCTTCACTTTAATCTTTACCTGTGGTTTTCTCTTCTTCCTCATCAACATCTTCTGGATCATTGTCTCCTCTTCTCTTAAACATTTTGATCCTTTTTCCTGCAATGGGAGTCTTTACTTCTGTACCATCTAGTTCAGACAAGCTTTAAGTAGCATTTTCATGCACATGTTTTACAACATACGGTCCAAACCATCTTTTTGAAAACTTACGCATGACTGTGTGCTTGTTATCAAGGCTACTATCATACACTAAAACCCAGTCACCTTTGTCAATTGCTTTGCTCCTGAGTCGATGTCGCTTATCAAAGTAGTCCTTGTTTTTCAACCTTGCATTTTTGAGTCGTTCTTTTGCAGCTTCAATGTCTCCAGGTCTTCTTTCTAGCTGCCTTATACGCAGTGCAAGGAGATCTTCCCTGCTAAGCCCCTCTTGCCAAGGTAGTACATTCCATGTGGGAATTGTATCTTCAATCGGCATCACTGGCTTTTGATCATACATTAGCTCCGTAGGCATGTAGCTAGTTACTGAGCTATGTGTTGTACGATCAGCCCATAAAGCATATGGTAACAGTTTTGGCCACTCACCAACTCTTCCTTCACAAGCCTTGGCCAAAGCTTTGATGATAGGAGGATGCCCTCTTTCACTCTTTCCATTGCCTTCAGGGTTGTAAGCTGTAGTAAGAGAAAGCTTGATTCCTAATCTAGAAAAGAACTCCCTTGCTTCTTCGGCATCCAGTTCACCTCTATCTGTAGTGATTTTTCCCACACAACCATAACGGCAAATCACCTCATCAAGAAGTAATTTTCACACAGCTTCTGTGGTTTTAGCTCTTAATGCTTTTCCTTCAACCTGATTAGTTAGGTCTTCTCGTGCAAGAACCAAGTATCTCATCTGCCAGAGTCCTAAAGGCATTGTGACTAGATCCACAACCCATTTATAGTGCATGGCTAGCGGATATGTAGGGTGCAATTCATCACGATGTCGGACATTTGAATACATTTGACAAGTTACACATGACTCTACAAATTGAGATACATCTTTATACATACCCTTCCACCAATATTTTTCTTTCAAGTTGGAGAAGGTTGCCCACACACCTCTGTGTCCAGCCCATAGACTCTCATGAAACTCTTGCATGAGCTTTACTTGAGTCTCTTTTTTACATATAACCCGTTGTGGTGTAGCACCCTTTTGTTTAGGATGCTTCCACAAGTAACCATCCCTCAAAAAGTACCCATATGCTTTCCTGCGTATCCTCTTGAATTCTTGTTCAGACCAATCATCCTGTTTTGTTAGAGTACGCAAGTATCTTCCAATAAGAAGCCAATCACCTTCATAAAGCTCTTTCAAGAATGATTCAAATAGATTAGTCATGCAGACATTGTTACCTTTGACATGAGAGATAGAATAGAACTTTGTGCCTACATCATCTCCCTCATCTATCATTTGTGACTCATCTTCATACCTTGCCCTTGATAGCATATCTACCACTATATTGTCTTTACCTGCAATGTGCTTAAACTCAGGATTTAAGGACTTAATGTAGGCAATCCACCGCAACATAGCAATGTCTGGCGTTGAGCAGCTTGTAATCATCCCAAGAAGTGGTAGACAATCTGTTTCTATAACCACACATGCACCAATTAGGTACTCTTTCCCACTTTTCAAGGCTGTAACCATACCCCATAACTCTCTCTTTATCTGTGGATAGTTTCTTTGGCGAGCACTTAGTACCTTTGCTCCAAATCTTACCACATACCTGTGTCCTTCTTTGTCATCTTGCCCTATTGCCCATCCAATCCCTGTAGGACTGGTGTCTACTATCACAATTACTGGCCTTTGACACTCATAGTCTACCTTTCTCAAAGTTGTTGCTGACTGGAGCAACTCCTTTAGCTTTTTCATGGATTTTACATGTGATTCTGTCCATTTAAACTTCTGATTCTTTCTAAGCAGCTGATAAAGAGGATCAACTACATGTGCATAATGTGGAATCCAAATAACATAGAAGACACATGCTCCTAGAAACCTTATAACCTCAGTGATGCTAGTGCATGTTTCTTTCATTCTTTGGATGGCATCTACCTTTGATGGACAAGGTTTCCTACCATATGGCCCGCACATGTGCCCCACAATAAGCACTTCATTGACACCAAACATAGACTTTTTCCCTGACAATGTAAGATTCACTTCTTCCAACCTAGACAAAATTTTATCACAATCATTTATGTGATTTATCACAAACCTGCGACGTCCCTTGAGATCCAAAGATTCATCTTTGTCACTTTCTTCACATCCTTTGATAGGCAAATCATCAATGAAAGGCATTGTGATTTGAGGAATAAAGTCACGTAAGACCTTATTCATCCCATTCATCATATGTGCAACCGAGTTGGTTGCTCCCTGTGGCAAGGTACACATCCTTACCAAACCCAAAGGTGTCCTCATGGTTGTCAAGTCTCTGCTTTCGATTGCAAGCTGAAATTGATCATACCCTGAGTAGAGATCCCCCATTGAGTAGATTGCCCTCCCTGCAAATGCCTCTGCAAACTCATCCACAATTGGACCTGTACCTACATTTCTAATTGTCACCTTGTTCACTGGTTGCATATCTTGGATGAAGCGTAGAGAACCATTCTTCTTCGGAACTGTGAACCACCTGTTTGAGTATGGAGCACAAGAAGGCTCCAAGATTCCCATTTTGATTTTCTCATTCAGTAGCTCTACTAACTTTGGCAAATGAGCCTTTGGAACCGAAATAGGCCGCAGATTCCAAGGCACATGAGGTATTGTGAAAATTATCATAGGAGCTACAATAGAAGGATCAACACATCCTATCTCATGTGGCTCAAATGCAAAAGCCTTACCATGATTTGAAAGCATTTCTTTGAAGCACTTTGTCTCCTCTTGTGTTAGAAACTCCTCGCGACCAATCTGCAACTCTTGGAAAGACTCCTTTGTGAAGGTATGCCCAATCTTTTAAGGATTCCTCAAACTTAGTTGTAAAGAAGCCTGCTCAATCTTTTCCCTGTTGTTGGGTGGTAAGGGTGAAGCTACTGGTTTCACCTTCTTTGCTACACTCTTGTATTTAGTTTCAACATGGACTTTTGGGCCAACTGTTTGGCTTTCTTTAAAGGCTTCTATTACTTGATACATTTCCATAGAGCAAACTTCCACAACTTCATTTTCAAGATGAAAACTAGACCCCATTCAAAGCATCAAGCTCACCCATAGTATCTACAAAAGAAACTTGTTCACACAAGCCCAAAACATTTTCAGTAGGCTCTAGCAACCCACTCTTTTTCATGCCTATTTGTACATTATGCACATATTGCCTCTCACATCTCTTCAAATCTTCAAGTTTTGTAAAACATACTGATCCATTCTTTGTTACCAAGGAGCTTGTTGAAAAAGCTTCACCTATTTTTGGATCAGGCGAGACCCTTTTTCTTTCTGTACCACTGCAATCCCGCTTTACAATGGTACTTGACCAAAACCCATCATTTCCCTATGATCATGAAACTCTTTGCTCACCTTTGGTAGAGGATGTTCTCTGAGGTTGTCACGATTTCTTTCATGGTTTAGACAAATTGTGAGAAATTGGACATCTCGTTTACCATCTTTGCTACGTATCCTAGCATATGCTGAACCATCATCCATTACCTTTGTTTCCATTCGAACTCCCACAATGTAGGGTTGTCCAAGGATGAGATGATATGAAGATGTATCCTGTACAAAGAAGTTTTGGTCAATCTTTACATCACCTATTGTTACCTTCACACCTGGACATGCTGCATAAAATTCACCAGATGAATTGTTTGCCACTTTTACCATCCAGCCATGATCTGTGTCCATCGGCCATTTGCACTTGTTGTAGAGACTCTTTGACATTATGTTTATTTCTGAACCATGGTCAATCAAGGCAACAAATGGCTCTTCAAGATCACCTACCTTGACCAAAGTTTCTGTAGTAGCCCTTGCCCAATGACTTCGTGAATAGTAACTCCTAGGAATATCTTCAACTTCTTCATCATCATTTGAGAAATGCACTTGCTTCAGTCTCCCACTAGATTGGTAGCATCCTACCACAGCTCCATCATTCTCCTTATTTTGCAGTTGCATCCCTTGTGTCTTTGAGGTTTCCCCTACAACCTATGGACGAGAAACTTCAGCAAGGGTTTGAATCTTCCTCTTGATGATGTCAATGATCTCCTCATGGAATTCATGCTTTGCAATGCCAAGAACTTCTCCCAGAGTAAACTCAATCTTGCTATTCAAGATCCTTTCCTCCAAGACTTTCTTTAAATCTGTAGCAACCTCAATATCAGATTGTAGTTTATAAGTTGGGCCTTTTGTCTTACCTTTTGTTGGCTCTTTCTTCTTTCCTGTTGTAGACTCCTCCATAAGTACTTCAGGTGGAGATTCTCCTTGTGTTGAGGGTGTTTGAGAAGGAAT
This sequence comes from Adiantum capillus-veneris, assembly GCF_014529385.1. NCBI lineage: Eukaryota > Viridiplantae > Streptophyta > Polypodiopsida > Polypodiales > Pteridaceae > Adiantum > Adiantum capillus-veneris. The sequence continues at coordinate 51,925,851 of NC_140932.1, forward strand.
TGAGTCGCTTCTTCCCCCACTTCTAGAAGCTCTTTTTGATGGTCCTTCATCAGCATTCTCACGTCTGCACTTCTCTTCTACAATCGCCTCATTTTGTTGGCATTTTGTAATGTAGGCATGCACTGACAATGAGCCCACTGGATCATTCCATCCTGTTTCTAGACGTATGCAATCACCTGCCTCATGTAGAATCTCTTTTGTAAGCTTTCCCTTTTTAGCTAATTGCATGACATTTGGCCAAATTTGACCATGATGGTCACTCACCTCTTCATCACAAAAATGTTCAATTTTTACTCCATAAGTAGCTGCCTCAACTGAAGAGGTGGCATGCTTGGTTGCCATATCTTCAACTAAGGTTTGCATTCCCCACTTCCCAAAGTTAGTTCTCAAGGGTAGACCTGTCTCTCTTAAGTGGATTTTACCATTATTAAAAAAGACAAAATCTTTTGACAAAGCATCACTAAAATCATCACAATCCCTTCTTACATGGTTTGTACTATCACACCAAATACATCTATTAACAAACCCTTCTTTGGGCTGTTGTCTTTGACTAGGAAGTGGCCCTGATGGTTGGCCTTTTTCTTCAAGCTTTGCAAACTTCACCTTCAAGTCACGCATTCCCTTCACAAGCTCATCTAGCATGGACTCATCAAACTTAGGAGCGATAAAAGTAGGCTTTACCATTTTGTCAGAAGTTGAGGTGGAAGGACTTGTAGTGTTTACTACCATCTTGTCCCTTCTTCTTTGTCGTTTGGCAAGCAGTGAGACAGCACCTTCAACCTCATTCCAGTCGGTCTTTAGTCCTTTCTCAGCATCTTTATCTTCAAGAAGAAGCTCCAAATTTTCTTGAAACTCTTTATCTGCAGCTTGTAAGAAAAGATCTGTCTTCTCTGCATCTAGTGTGGCCCTTTCTGTCCTAGTGAGTTCTGCATAGCGCCGCTCAAATTCTCTAAGTAGCTCTGTTATTGATAGTCCTTGCTTTGGCTTGACTACCCATTCTAAGAATGTCCTTTTGGTCACTCTCTCCGAGTCCTCCATGAAATATTCCTCCTTTAAAGCTACTTTGAGTTCTTCCCAATTTCTCCCATGCCCATCTTTAATTGCCCTAACATGCTTCCTAATTTATGGAGCAACAACTAGCTCAAAGCTTTGAATCATCTCACCTTTTGAAACGCGATGCAGCTCCATCTCCTTCACATACTCGCGTAAGTACTTGGTTACATATTTGCCATTGAACTGATCCATTCTGTTGACGACTGCTTGTATGGCTTTCGTTGCTGAAATCTCCCTTCTTTCAGTAGCATGTTGTTGCTGCATGAACATTGCAAATGCTTCAAACATTTGCATTGTTGCTGGATCAAAATGCATACCCTGTTGCTCAACATGATCACCCACGGTTACCCACAAACTCTCACCCTAGCAGATACGCATCGCGTTCACCAAAAATATGTCGAGAAATTTGCGGTCTTGCCAGGAAAGCACCGGGCTTATGGCTGTGAGAGTTTGTGAGAGAACTCAACCAAAACTATATCAAGGGGTTAAACCATAGATGCCATGAAGACTAGGGTTTGGAAAGAAGTGCAACCAAAGAAGCCTCACTCTTTCTCTCTTGCACTCACACACACAAAGAAAGAACACAAAAGAGAATGTCAAAACAATACGAAGATGAAAACATCAAGGCTATGGTCATATCGTATCATGGATAGTATGAAAGGGTTAATAGATGGGTTAATGGCATTCAATCTTGGCTGACCAAATAGGCTACGAATTGTTCTTTGGAATTGTAGTTTTGTGCTTACCATAATATATATATTTTGTCTAGTGATTGGGATTAATTGTGTGTACAAATCCTATTGGTTCATAGCAAGATAACTACGCTTACATCAAAAGAAAAATTATAGTCTATGAGAGGTAGTATGATAGGATCTGGTGATAGAAGTATTTCATTGAGCCTTTCAGGGCCGAAGAGAAACACTATACGTTGTTGAAAGTGTATTTTACGGCTAATCCATACGTTAATTCTTATAGATCGTACAGAGTGAAAGCGATAGAAATGATCATCATGTGGGTTATTAATCTAGGATAGTATGTGAGAAATGTAGATATGAGAAAAATGTAGATATGAGAAGTTTCCCTCCCAAGCCCTATTGTTGCCCATAGGCAATAAGGATACTGTGGGGAGAGATGTACCTGTAGCAAGGAGAACCTAAAATTTGTAGAGATGATGAATTACTAAGAGTGAGAAAGATAGGTTTGGTTAAGGAGATGATATTAGATACATATATATATTTTTTGGATTAGAGATGAAAATGAAAACAACAAGAAATCAAGAAAACATCAATGTAGAACACATCTTACTTGACAAACCCTTCGGCACCATTATTGATGGAGAGAGAAGAAGAGTGGATAATTCCACTTTGATTGACACATCAAGTGCAAGACCTTCTTTGATTAGAGTTGATCTTCCAAGGTTAGCTTGTTGTAAGAATGGCTAGTCTTCTTCTAGGAGAAAGTGTAGGCTTAGGCTTATGTTAATGGCTAAGTACAATTAGGCATTACTACTCACTCCCTCAAGAATTCCTCTCATCAATGGCTTGAATGCTTGAGTTCCTTTTCAAGGAAGAAGAGGTCCCCTTTTATAGGTGAAGGGAACCCCCAAGGGTTTACACAAGAAGAGAGGAGCCAGTGTGAACAGGAATTGGAAAAGTTGGAAATGAGCTGTCCTTGAATGATGTGGGCAGACTGGGATTCAGTATTTTGATCATATCTCCTGAACCGTGGCTCCAAATAAAAAAGTAAAAATATGGGCAGAAACTTCAGCTCATTAGCTACGATTTTCATTTTAAAATCATTTTCCAATTTGGATTGGAAAATTGTGTAAAAAATTCATCAAAATAGGGTCCATTTCTGGCAGCAAAAGTCTTCCTGTGGTCCCCTTAGCCTAGACTTTCATTTGATTCCAAAGGACACCTCATGCCATATGAAAGAATGACATTGCTCGTTGACAAAGTTTTGTAATAATGCTTGCAATAATGCATTAAAATAAGTGTACCTTTGAAATCATTCCACCTAGTGTCCCACTAGGATTTGATTCCCTCCTAGTAGCTATTAAAAAAGAAATATAAGAAAAATACATAGAATATATATATATTGGAGTTTACCTTAGATATAGGATCTAACTAGGGTGTGAGATGATAATGAGATAGTAGAAATAAAGAATCAATGCTTTTTGCCCCAAGTTAAAGAGACGGAGCTATTGATGCTTTTCCCATAGTATTTTCTGATGGTGGTAAAGTAAGAATAGGTTACCCTTGAGAAAAATAATAGGATGAGATAGAAGGCTTATTATTATACCTAAATATGTATATGTACATTATAGGAAAGATAATTATGTATCTAAAAAAATTACAAGATAGATCTTGTAGCATGCGTTCCCACTATGTACGTGTCACTGCACGACAACGTCCACCACTCTCTTCAGTAGATAGTTCACCAATGGGCACACTACATACACCTTGGGGATCACACGAGCATGATCCTAGCAAGGTGTACAAGAGCAGGGATGGGGCTATTGTGGCAGATAGGGTCGGAAAGGCCATGCGACAAAGGATTTAACAACTCTGTACGATTCAGCTTGGTCACTCTGTGATGGAGATTTGGGATAACTGCGATGCTGAGGGAAAGAATTACATCGTGGATGCCATTCAGAGAGAGTACAGGCCGGAAGAGGGGTACGATCAAGTCTCGAACAACTAGATTTTGAGTTTGGCGAAGTCCACAATGTCGCACCGTCGGTCAAAGGCGAGAGACAAGTACAATGACGAAAGTCCCAAGCTGGCATGGTTGGATGCAGAGGAGTGGAGAGGGATTGCACGAGAGACACAAGACAATCCTAATAGATTTCAGTAGCAGCAGAGAGATGCAACCAGAGCATGTTTGGAGTCTGCTAGAGCGTCACATCTTGGGAGTGGAGGGTACGATTTCTTCGACATGAGTTTGTAAGTATTATGTGTATGCTTTAAATTATTGATAATATATATGTTATTTGAAGATTTATCTAATGATTAAACCATAATTTTGCAGGAAGTTGTCGTGAAGCGCCTTCCGACACGCCAAGAGGAGAAGTATGGGTACAAGCATGGACTTGTGGCCCTTTTGACCCAGCTACAGGAAGAGGGAGAGGACTTCAATTGGGAGGCATTACCATGAGGGTCTTCTCACTCAGTGATTGTTTGCATATGTACAGATTTGTAGTGATAATGTTTATGATTTATGGTTATGTTTATGGTATGGCATAGATGTTATGGTTAAGGTTTGACAAACAACTTAAGATTATGGTTTTGAGCTATGATGGTATGACAATCATCTGATGGTTATGGTTATGGTTATGGTTGTGCAATGATGATATGGCAATCAGGTGATGGTTATGGTTTTGCTATGATGGTATAGCAATCATGTGATGGTTATGGTTATGATTATGGTTATGGTTATGGTTACGGTTACGGTTACGGTTACGGTTATGGTTATGGTTATGGTTATGGTTGTGCAATGATGGTAGGGCTGTTATGGTTATGGTATGACAAGCAAGTTATGGTAATAGTTATGGTATGGCGAACAGGTTATGTTTATGGTTTTACAGTTTTCGGCTTATGTTTTAATTATGTTAACAGGTTATGTTATTCTTACAATTTTGCTAATTTCCATACACTCACTCTTTAGCATCAGCTTGTAGGTGGAGTGCGGTTGCTTGTGCACTCTTCCTTTAAGCAGAGAGGGACGTTTTCTTTTGCTACAGTACATGTAGCATTAGTTCCCAACCCTCTCTGCCCAAAAAAAATTTGAAGGTTTTGTCGTCGGTACAGTTAATGGTATGAGCGTTGGTAGGGGCAATGGTATGAGCTTCGGAATACACTATACAAATACCGGTGTGTATTACGTTGTCTATTCCGACACGTATTTGAAGGTTTATTCCGACGTCATCTATATCAATGGTCATACCGATGCTACGATATGGGTGTCTCTTCCGAGGCCTATTTCAGCGCTTTTTAGTTTAAAAAGTAACTTCATTTCGTCGGTACCTGCACCGATTTTTACGCGACGTCTTGTAGTGTCACCTGGGATTTGAACCTCTTGCATGAGATGCTAGCAATTTGTTTTCACCTTTCATCCTTCTTTCCACAGGTGGGTGGAAGCACAATCTTTTGCACCATAGGGGTTGCCATCTTTTGTTGGGCAACGGATGAGGAACGGTAATAAGGGACGACCTTACCATTTCTAGAGGAGGCTTGGAATTTCTTCTCTACTTTATTTTCATATTTTGTGTTCACATTGAACTGACCCTCTTCCCCTGAATGATCATAGTTCTTATGAATTAAATTCCTTACCTTAGAAGTTTTCTCTAGGAATTGGTTTGCCTCTTTATCCTCAACAATAGGTCCTAGTGCCATGGGTTGGGACCAGCCCTAGAAAAATGTCCAAATTTGTTACACTTAAAGCATGCACCAAAGAAGGTGCCAAAGTTGAGGGGGATGACTTTCAAATCGGCTCCTACATTCACCACTAGCTTCCTACTTCTTTACATGATGACACAAATAGAGGATTATTGAGTGCTAGTGGAAAATCCTTAAGGTTTCTTCTTAGACAGACTAGGAGGTTCAAAAATTCCACCTACAATGGACACTTATTCTAGAATGCATTAGAAGATTTGATCATATGGCATGTAAGTCAATTGCCCTGGACTATGCATATATTTTTCACCTCCTGGGTCAAAATCTAGCTCTCTCCTACTTCATAGGGTAACATCAGATCCCATAACATCAGGTAGCACTAGATACTTCCATATCCCTTGTGCAATCGGCTCATCCAATTGTCGATCATCAATCACAGGTAAAAGAATTGGCAGTGCACCTTCACTCTCACTAGTATTGGCATCCCAGTCATGCATATGTGAATATATCATCTCTGGAAAATCTCTCTTCATTAGGCTCGCAAAATGCATCAGAAAACAATTCTCTATCTTGTAGAGGCTCAAAATCAAGTAGAGCATCATCCAACAATTGCTTAAGGTCATCATCAGCTGCATATGAACAAACTTGCTCATGCATGAATCTAGATTGACTGGTATCCTTAGCATCAGTATTTGAGAACCCTTCCAAAGATTCATCCGATTAGCAGATAAGATCTAGGTCCACTGCTTCAGAAGGTTCCTCCATCCTGCACATCTTAGGCTGCTGTAAACTAAGATTTCCACATATGACATGCATACTAAACGTATCTACTGTAAACTAATTTTAAGTCTTTCACCCTCATCCAAATATCTTTGTACTTCTGTAGCACAAAGTTCAGTATGCACATTGAAAATTTCATCTACTGCCCTGCCTGTATCGTTGGCACAATGAAACCAATCATACTCAACACCAAGAGATTGCACTTCACTATGCACCCCCTTGAATCAGCATCATCAATTTCATGATCATTCTGCCATAGTGTGAGCCATGTATCACAAATTCTTGATAGAGAAGAAGTTTGCTCCCCTTCTAAATCATCAGCAAATTTAGGATCGATTTGTCACATCGGTAGCTCTGGGTCACAGAAACTTGTCAAAGAAGGAGTCTGCACACCCTCTGATTCATCATCATCACATTCAAGACCAATTTTCCACCTTGGTAGCTTAGCTTCACAACAACTTGTCAATGAAAAAATATACACTACCTCTGAATCAACATTTTGCAGATCTTCAAGCACATACTCTTGCTTAACAAAGACCTCAAAATTTGGTATATCCAAATCCATGATCATGCTGCTCTCAACAACAGTAGCCTTGCTTTTACCTATAACATATGTATCATCATTCAACTCTATGGTAGTATATGTACCAATATCATCAATCAACTCTATGGTAGAATCTGTACCAGAAAAATTTTGCTCTAATTTTGAGTCATTAGCAAAAATATAGGTTTTAATCAAATCTTTATGCATGTCTACTTGAACCATTCACCTGCACAATTTCTCCTTCCTGAGCTTTAGCCACTTCGTTGTTCCCTGATTTCTTTTCCTCATGTACTGCATGTATAGGTTATTTGCAAAATTCATCCTGTGTATCCTGAACTGCATGTGTAGGTTCTTTGCAAAATTCACCCTAACTATCCTGAAGTTGTAAAGCCTCAAAGACTTCTACTTCATGCACAACATCTGCTAAACCCAGCTTTTCATACACAGCTTCAACTATATCTTCATCACTAGCCTGTAAGAAGGTAGCATCTTGCACAATAAACTCATCAATCACAGCTTCTAATTCTGATCGTACTTGTCCTTGGGTATCTGCATAGTTTGGTAGACTTGGACTCTGTTCTTGATAGCTTTCATAATGCTCATAACTTACCTGTACAATAGCTTCTTTGAAATATTCCCAATCGTCGTTGTAGGCTTCGCTAACCTCTTGAATCTGCTCCTCCAAATTTGAACTCGCTAACTGCTCAAAAGATATTATTATTAAATCTTCTCGTATCTGTATTACCTTGGTTTCTAGCTCATAGCACTCTAGGTAGCCCTCTGGATCGTATCCATTAAAGCTCGCCTCTCGTCGTATACTACATCTAAGGCTGCATCCAAAGCTTTATCCATTTGATTTTTCTTTTTTTATGGTCTCCATTTCAAGCAGAGATTCTTGAACGAATTAAAGCATCTTTGAAAAAATCTGGAACTATTGACTTATCATGAAAACCGTTTACACTTAACTCTGCAATCATGTTCATCATCTGCTCTAAACTCTCCATCTGTACCTCCCACCCCGGCTCGTTTCATGTCGGGTTCACCATAGATGTTGGGGGATATATGTTCAAAACATGAGCCGGGTAGGCACCGGGGGCCTCTGGCTATGAGAGGCGTGAGAGATAACAAGAAAAATAGATGCATACGGCTTTGTTAATCACCGTAATCTTCAATTAATCAATTCAAGCCCTGAGTACAATGTAATTGATAGCCAAGGTGGGTTGTTAGCAGCACCAACACTTGGATTAACTAGTAAATAGGAGTTTAAGCTCCCTGTATATATTAACCAAGTCGTTAACGATACCGGGGTTTAGTAAGACAATTAATTAATCTTTAGACTGATAATGGTGACAAAAAATTCTGCATGTCGCTTTACTTGCTTCAACTGCCCTTGGATTCTGCAAACTTTAATTATGCTCACTACCTTATTCTTCATGCTTTAATTAATGTCAAATGTGTTGCATCTTTCTGCTATATTTGCTTTACACTTACTTAATTGTCGCTCACAGGCTTTGAATTCTCCTCTAATCGACTTGCTTTGCCTTCTCTCTATAAGAGAGATAATAGAGAGAGAAAATAGAGAGTCGAGCGAGGGAGGATTTTGATTTCTTTTGTCCATCCCCCGCTTGTCGACCTCGGTTTTCGATGCCTTCTTTCTCCTTCTTCTTCTCTCACTTGCATACCTTGCTTATATCCGAGAGCAACTGAGAAACTTTAGCTCCTTTGCTTTATACATCTCCAGCTTCAAGCCTGGAACTTGATCTCCACAATTAAGAGAGAGAGAGAGCTTAACTTTGCTTTGATTCGAGGATGAGAGAAAGAGATCCTCCCTTTGCTTGCTTTGCTTCACCTCACCTCTCCCAGAGTCTTACTTCTCAAGCACAAGAGAGAGAGCCTTCACTTTCTTCTTCAAAACAAGAGCCCTTCTTTGGTTCTCAAGCACGAGAAAGAGAGCCCTTTGCTTTCTTCTTCAACACAAGAGCCGTGCTTTTGATCTCAAGCACGAGAAAGTGAGCCCTTTTCTTGCTTTGCTTCACCTATACAAAAGAGGGAGACCTTCCTTTGTTCCTAACCAAGGACGAGAGAGAGAGAGAGAGAGAGAGAGAGAGAGAGAGAGAGAGAGCTTCTCCCTTTGTTGATGCCCCTCCTGCCAAGATTGGCGGCCCTCCTTCCTCGATGCTTTTCTTCGTCCCTTCCCTTGCTAATCGAGGATGAGAGAGAGAGAGAGAGAGAGAGAGAGAGAGAGAGAGAGAGAGATTGCCCTTCAAAGCCTTTGCTCAATACCCTTCTCCATGCCTTGCTGGTTTCCTTCGCCAAGCTAAGCTCCCCCTTGCCAGTGTCCTTCCTTCTCCTCCTCGCCTTGCTCTTGTTACTTTGTCTCATTTAAAAAAAACTTGCAACAACAACGGCGTCGTCAGTGATGTGGCACGGAATCGGACCTGATGATGTGGCAAGCACGAAACACTAAATGATGCGATCCTTGCACCACACATGGTCGCTTCTGCATGCCAAGAATTTGATTCTTCATACCCGTCCTCTTCTGAGCCTCATAGAAGGCGCTGCGAGCTTCTTCTCTCTCCCATGCACCTCGCTGGCTGCCACCGCCATCACATTTCTTTTTCTTTGTTTCCATACTAAAGCCCTCCCTTAATTGATTGCCCTTGGGCGGCAATAGTTCTTTTGGGCAGCCTTGCCATTTTAGGTCATGGGTTATATTGGGCGGCCATAGACCTTGTAAGGGTACCACATTTGGCATACATGCCGGCCATAGCCCTTGTAAGGGTACCACATTTGACATACATGCCGGCCAATCAATACACTCCATGAGACGTCATTTCAGACAATGAGCTCATCAAGAAATTTTTGTGCTTTCGTAACGGCACCACATTAAGCATACACAGATCGATTGGGCTGCCAAAATTATTTGGCTTCTTTCTCCAACAGTCGTTGACTAACAGTTGTAGTCTTTGTCCTTAAAGCTCGCCCTTCAACCTGATTAGTCAATTCTTCTCTTGCAAGAACCAAGTACCTCATCTACCAGAGTCCTAAAGGCATGGTGACTTGAGAACCTTTCCCTTTCTGTACCATCATAATCCTGCTCTACAATGGTACCTGGCCAAAATCCATTCTCTCTCGATGATCATAAAACTCTTTTCTCAATCTGGGCAATGGGCGCTCTCGGAGACTCTCACGATTTCTTTCATGATTCACACAGATAGCTAGTGAGAAATTGAACAGCACGTTTTCCATCTTTACTTCTTATCCTAGCATAAGCAGAACCATTATCCATTACCTTTGTTTCCATTCTAACCCCTACAATGTAGGGTTGTCCAAGGATGAGATCATAAGAAGATGTATCCTGTACAAAGAAATTCTGCTCTTTCTTTACATCTCCAATAGTCACTTTCACACTAGGACAAGCTGCATATAACTCACCAGATGAATTATTTGCTACCTTAACCATCCATCTATGATCTGTGTCCATTGGTAATTTTCACTTGTTGAATAAGCTCTTTGACATTATGTTTACTTCTCAGCCATGGTCAATTAAGGCAACAAATGGCTCTTCAAGATCACCCACCTTGACCATTGTCTCTGTCATAGCTCTTGCCAAATGATTCCTGGAAAAGTGACTTCTTGGAATGGCGTCATACTCCGCTTCTCCATTTGAAAAATGTACTTGCTTTGTTCTTCCAGAAGAATGGTAGCACCCTACGACATCCTCATCATGCTCTTTGTCTTCCACCTGTATTACCTGTGTCTTTAAGCTTTCTCCTTCAGATTGCGGGTGAATGGTGTCAACAAGAGTTTGCCTCTTCCTCTTGATGATATCAATGATCTCCTCGTGAAACTCGGGCTTGGCTATGCCAAGGACCTCCCCCAAGGTAAACTCTATTTTGCTATTCAAAACTCTTTCTTCTAGAACTTTGTTTAAGTATGTAGAAGCCTCAATATCAGATTGTAACTTATAAGTTGGAGTTTTAGGCTTACCTTTTGATAAATCCTTTTTCCTCCCAGTTGTACTTTCTTCCATAGTCACTTCAAGTGGGGGTGCTTCCTGTGTTGGAGGCGCTCGAGGAGGTATTGTGTTGCTTCTTCTAGTAATTCTTTTTGATGGTCCTTCATCACCACTCTCTCACCTGCACTTTTCTTCCACAAAAACTTCGTTGTTTTGACATTTTGCAATATAGGCATGCACTAACAAGGAGTCCACAGGGTCATTCCATCCTGTTTCCAAATGAATACAATCACCTGCTTCATGTAGGACTTCTCTTGTAAGCTTTCCTTTCCTTGCTAGCTCCATAGCACTTGGCCACAGCTTACCATTTTCTTCAAAACTCCTCAATGGTTCAATCTTGACTGTATAAGTAGACGCCTCAAATGCAGAGATGGTATGGGTAGTGGCCATATCCTCTACCAGATTCTGCATTCCTCCTTTCCCAAAGTTAGTCCTTAAGGGTAAACCTATCTCCCTTAAGTGAATCTTCCCATCCTTCAAGAAGACAAGATCTTTTCTCAAAGATTCACTGAAGCTGTCACATTCTCTCCTAGCATGCTTTGTGCTGTCACACCATATGCATCTATGAACAAAACCTTCTTTAGGTTGTTGTTTTTGCCTTGAAGATGGTGCCAATGGTTGCCCCTTCTCTTCAAGCTTTGTAAGTTTTACGTTTAAATCCCTCATACCTTTCACAAGCTCATCTACTACAGTGTCATCAACTTTTGGGAGTATAAAGGAAGAAGGCTTTACCATCTTTTCAGAAGCTGCGGAGGTAGATGGTGCACTACCAACAACCATCTTATCCCATCTCCTTTGGCGCTTGGCAAGTAATGAAATAGCAGCTTCAACTTCGTTCCAATCTGTCTTCAGTCCCTGCTCAGCATCTTTGTCCTCAAGAAGTAGCTCCAACTGCTCCTGGAGCTCCTTTCCTGTTTCTTGTAGGAAGAGCTCTGTCTTTTCTGAGTCGAGTGTGGCCTTCTCTGTCCTTGTGAGTTGAGCATATCGTCTCTCAAACTCCCTGAGTAGCTCTGTTGGAGAGAGCCCCTCCTTCGGCTTGGCTATCCACTCTAGGAAAGTTCTCTTTGTTACTCTCTCAAAGTCGTCCATGAAATACTCCTCCTTCATGGCTAGCTTGAACTCCTTCCAATTTCTTCCATGCTTTGGAGCATCTCATCTTTTGGCACACGATGCAACTCCATCTCCTTTATATAGCCACGAACGTACTTTGTCACATCTTTACCATTAAACTGATCCATTTTGTGCACCACTGCTTGAATAGCTTTTTTTGCTGACACTTCTCGTCTTTCTGTAGCATGATGTTGTTGCATAAACAAGGCAAATGATTGAAACATTTGCATTGTAGTGGGATCAAAAGGCATACCTTGCTGCTGCAGATGATGATCACCCATGGTTGAAGTAGCTTGCAGATCCCCACTAACTCACCCTGACAAACTTCATGTCACGCTCACCAAAAAGTGTGTCAAAGAGTTGGCGGTCTTGCCAGGAAGGCGTCGGGCCTCTAGCTGTGAGGATTTGTGGGGAGACTGTGAAGATTTTCACTTAAGCAAGCTTAGTGTTTGTAGCAAATACATTGTGTGTAGCCATTGGAATCTTACACGCAAACACACACATACGCACACGTGAAACCCTCAAAACAAAACAAAGATGAAAACATCAAGGCCTTGATCGTATCTAATCAAAGGTAAGACGAAAGGGTTCACTGAAGCATTTATAACAGCAAGTCGTTGTGCTCCAAATAGACTACGAATGGTTCTTTGAAACTGTAACTTAGTGCTTACAAAGATGTAGATATTTTGCCTAGCGATAGGAGTGAGCCGTGTGTACAAATCTTCTTGGTTCATAGTAATATTAAGAAATTAAGACTCAACCCCTAGATGAGAATAAATATGTGTACATCGAAAGAATTAGAGTAGCCAAGTAGTGGCAAAATAAGAGGACGTGGAGAAAGAAGAATTTCTTGCAGTCTTTCCGGCCCAAAGAGTAACACAATTCTCTGTTGGAAGTGGATTTTACGGCTAATACAAATGTTAATTCTAATATGTTGCACAAAGTGAAAGGGTTGAAAAGTTACACCATTGGGGTTATTCATCTAAGAAAGCTCAGAAAGCAGTCAAACAATGGAGGAAAGAGATAAGAGAGACAACCAACACACAAAGACCCACACAAGCTCAAGCCAAAGAAGTGAAGTGCACCTCAAGACTTTGTGGTATCGTAGCCAACTTGATGAAGTAGATAATGCGTAGTAATCCCCAACACCGTTTGCAAGCCACCAACAATGCGTCTTTATTTATGAAAGAAGGTTACATAGAGTGTATCAGTATTACAAGTAAGGAGATAGAAGGCTTGAGGCATGAAGTAGCAAGCTCAAGATGTGTTGGGCTGAAATTGAGAGAAAGTTTTCCTCAAGGAGATGGCTAGGAGGTTGGGTGATGGCTTGATAGAGTGGCTTGATTATGGGGATTGCTTGAGCGCTTGATTACTTGATGGTTTGTTTCCTCCCAAGTGAGGGGCAAGAGGCCCTATTTATAGGTGGAATTGCCTCTTGAAGAAGATATTTTCTTAGAAATATTCAAGGAATTTGTGTGACAAGTGTCTCTCTTTTCAAAATATCTCAAATTTATCTTCAAAGTTTCTAGAGATCTTTCTCTTCAAGAAATATCTAGAGGTTCTTCTCGATCTTTCTGCAAATATCTTCTTCTTGCCGCCACATGTCAAGAGTTGTTGAGCTATGGTGGGAACATGTGCATAAAGTAGCTTCATAAAAAATTGAGAAGAGAGAGCTTGGCATACATCATGGATGACATCAAACAAACTCGTAACCACTTTTCTAAGGGATTTTTCTAGGTCCATAATCACTCCAAAGTGCACCTACTATGTGTAAAATGACACCTCATGGGGTATACTATGACTAAGGCCACTTTTGGCCATGCTATATATGTCATATGCCACCTAGGATGCCTAGTAGATAGGAGTTATTTTTTATAGGCTCATTTCATCATGGCTCCAAGAAGAGTTTCACAAAGAAGCCTGGGATCGAAGCCCATTCCCAACAACAGTGACACATCAGACTTCGACTATCTTTTTGCATACTAAATGGAAAATGCATACACTTATGCACACTTAAGATATACACATAAAATCCATAATATTGTAGGGCTTAGCTTCCGTTCCCACCATGCACGTGCCACGGCACGACACCGCACTAATAGAGGGGACGAACAACATGAGTTTGCTCCCTGTATTAGAGAGGTTTTGGCATGCCAAATTTGTATGCAATGGGCGACCAGTTTGGGGAGTCCATTGCATGAAAATAGACATGCCAAAACCTCTCTAATGGAGGGGCAAAACTCATGCCCAAAACTAGGGGTTTTGGAAATTGAAGGGGGGAGGCATAATAGGGCCAAAAAAACATGAGCATGGGAACAACCCATGGGCTCACATGAGCCTTTACCTCAACCAATTATCAAAATAAACTAAGGGTTTTGGATTAGCGTTTGATACCTCTATTAAAGTGATTGTGACATGCCTATATATTTGCATGCAATGAGCAGCGCATTGCATGTGCATGTGCGTATGCATTCCAAGACCCCTCTAATATTGGGGCCAAATCCTATCCCAAAACCCCTAGTTTATGGAATGAATTTGTCTCCTCTATTGAATGGGTTTTGGCGTACCTATTTGCATGAAGTGGGCTACCCAAACGGGTTAAACTTTCCCATTGCATGCAAAAACAGATGCCAAAACCCCTCAAATGGAGGGGACAAATTCATGCCATAAACTAGGGGTTTTTGGCATGCATTTTGTCACGCAATGGAACACTCATTTGGAATAGTCCATTGCACGTAAAATTGCAAAAGAATTCAAAAAATCATGAACATGGGGGACAACCCATGGGCTAAGGTGAGCCTTTACCTCGATAATAAGCGCAAATAACATTGATTTTAAATCAAAGTGCATGCCAAACAAAAAAAAAAGTGCACTTACATTGAAAATGTGTCGCACACGTTCAATTTTGTGTGTCTCCTTGCCACCAATGCTCCTTTGCCACTCTCTTGCCGCCAACATATGCTTGCTGCCGCAACCCCAACACTCCTTTCTCACTCTCTTGCCACCAACGTTAATTGCTTGCCTTGTCCATCTGTGTGTGTGTGTGTGTGTGTGATATCTATTGAAAAAATGTGAAAGATTTGTTTTGGGAGGTTAAAAGAAACCTCAGTGGAATTTTTTGTTAATCAAAAGGGGTTGTACTGAATTTGTAGGAAGTCATGGTAGATTTTTTGTTTATTGGCATAGATAAGTTCAAACTCAGCTAGAACTAATCCAAGGCAAAGTGTGATATCCTTGGTGATATCAATAAAGATACCATTTGAAGCGTCAAAAATCCATATGAACTTATGCTTATGTATCTTATAGGTGGGAAATAGTATCGGTAATTTACACAATAACCCAAATGACCTAAGTGTTTAGAGAACCTACTGGTAACTGTTTGTAATGAGGAGTTAATCCTAATGAATTCTTTCCCAAAGACTCAATCACGGGCAGCATTCCATGCTAGGTTTTTGCACATAAGAGTGGGACAATTAGAGATTTTATCAAGCCCAACTATGAACCATTTGTTATAGATTTTTTGAAAATCAAGAGCAAGTTGTGATGTTAGCCATGAGTTATCAGTGTATAACCATTTTCTAGGAATCTGTGATACTTTTTGAAAGAAGCATTCTTCCACTAATTTAGTTAAGTCCAGTAGGACTATCTTCTCCAGTTGGAGAGAACTAACAAGATCAGTTAGGTAGCATAGTACAACTGACAAAGAGAGATAAGGGTTTTTAGGAGAGTTAGGTATGTGATTGAGCCCATTGGACAAGACCTGTGAATCTTTATATTTTCAATGGTGCTAAGATCACAAGTAGAAATATGCATTCCATATGAATCAAAGTTCTTGCAAAATGTGGTAAAATGACAGCAAGAACAATTGGGAATAGATTTATGTCACTATAGATTCTATTTGTCCAACAACCACTCCTATAGCGACGCCCATAGTGATGCCGGTAGGGGTTAAAAAAAATCAAGAGCGCCAGAAACTCAGGCAAATCTGAGTTTTTGGTGCTCAAGTGAAAGAGGTAACCATCTTTCTCTCTCTCGCTCTCTTTCTCCCCCCCGTCCCCTACACACACACAAGGAGAGCAAGGAGATCCAGGTATGATCCTTCCCTCTCCTATCTCTCATGTTCCCTTCCCCCCCCTCTCTCTCTCTCTCTCCCTCTCTCTCTCTCTCACACACACACACATACACACACGCACACACATTGTGTCTTTGAGAGAGAGAGAGAGAGAGAGAGAGAGAGAGAGAGAGAGAGAGAGAGCACATGCATAAACAAAAAACACATACACACACATGCATAAACAAAGAATGCATACACACACACATTGAGAGAGAGAGAGAGAGAGAGAGAGAGAGAGAGAGAGAGAGAGAGAGGAGAAAATAAAGAGAAAGAGAAAGAGAGAGAGAATAAAAAACCAAAGAGAGAGAGAGGGGGAGAAGACGAAAGAGAGAGATAAGGGGAAAAAACAAAGAGAGAGAGATTAGGTTAAGATTTAAATTAGATTTAAGATTATGTTAGATTACATTTATATTTATGTTAATGTTAAGTTTAAGATTAGGTTGATTTAGATTTACATTAGATTAAGAGTATGTTAGATTTAAGTTAGATTACATTTAGGTTTAGGATTTAAGATTGAATTAGATTTAGGTTTATAGATTTACTAAATTAAATTTAGATTTAAGTTAGATTACATTTAGGTCTAGGTTAGAAATTAGATTAGATTTAGGTTTATTTTGAGTTTAAGATTAGACTAGATCTAGATTTATGTTTGATTAAGATTAGATTAGATTTATGATAGATTTTAGTGCATGTCAATGAAGGCGTGCTTTTCCCAAGAGCAAACACTAGTTACACAACAATATGTATATTCCCATCAGAATATGACACCTATTAACTCACACACTAACCATATTCAATTAGTTGCGAATCACCATATGTTCAATTAGGTTAGATTTAAGATTAGATTTTTAATTCCATTTTTATATTAAAGTCTACCTTCGAGATTATGGTAAAAAAATTAGAGTTAGGCAAGCGTGATCCCTCTCTTCCTCTCTATGGATGCGACCTTAAGTTGGAAAGATTTCAACGGCATGATACGCAGATTGGAGGCCCGTATGTAATGTGCTAAGTAATCCTTGGAACAAAGATATGCTGAAGAGATATTAAGATGCTGTGAATTGCACTAGAGAAGAGGCAAAGGGGTTTTGTCCACTACATGCACTATCATGTAGACGTGGGTGTGTATATTTTGCGTACCCACAAATATTGGCATTGACCAATAAAGACGAGATTATAACCCGGTGGTTCTGATCTCCGTGCACCTCTAGACCGAGGTGTGTGGGGATTGGACATGACTAGAGAATGTGAGGTAGTTTACATTGTGAACACACACACACACACACACACACACACAGAGGACGGAGGATGCCAATAGAAGATTAAATTTATGTCTAGGTTATAAGGTTTTTACCTTCATTATGAGTGGTGACGAGGATGTGGGGCCGTCCAACCGAAACACCTATCTCTCAACAAGGATCTATGTCCTTGTAATCAATGCAAGCATGCTATGCGACGGACAAGATGCATTTTTTGTTAGAACGTTCGGGAATTTGGCGAGTTTGATCCATCTATTATAGATCGAGTTGTTGCCAATTATAACTCGTTGGATTTTGACACTGGACAACAGGCAGCAATCTTGCAACCCAATAGACGTGTTCGCAGGCTCTTTGGTCAAGCAGCATACGTGAGGCCACAAGATGTAGCCTCTGACAGCTCGAAGGATGATCATGCATACCACATTCCCAACGAGGCAATGTTTGATTTTGACAACGATGAAATGATCAAGACAATCATGGATTCAGAAAGGCTTATCTATGATGAAATCAAAAGTGAAGCCGATACGCCATTGTATGATGGAGCACACGTGTCTAGATTGAAGGTGCTCCTACTTCTTCTCAACATGCAAGCAAAGTTTGGATGGAGTGACACTAGCGTCACAACGCTTTTCAGGTCATCTATTGCAATGTGTTTACTTTAATAAAAAACTCTAGATGTATAATGATCTGATAGATTCTTACACAAGTGTACCGCATTTTTTTCAATGTGTAGATTGCTCAAAGAGCACATACTACCAGCTGATAATGTGATGCCAGATTTCAGAAAGGAAGCAAGAAAGATCTTGTGAAACTTGGGGATGGATTAGAATTTGATTCACGCTTGTCCTAACAATTGCATTCTTTTTAGAGGGGAATACATAGACATGGAGAAGTGTCCCAAATGTGATTCTGAGAGATATCGAGTAGATCTCCACGGAACAAAAATTCCACAAAAGGTTTTGCGACATTTTCCTCTGCTTCCTCGCATCAAGCATTTCTTCGAATGTAAGTCCATGGCCATCCTAACATCATGGCATGAGGAGAATAAATCTTCGGATGGTGTGCTACGAATTCCTATAGATTGCGCAGCTTGGAAACATATAGACAAAACATGGTCAGATTTTTCCAGGAAAGCATGAAATTTGCGCCTAGGCCTGGCTATGGATGGCATAAATCCATTTGGTTAGAGATTAACACCTTACAGTGTATGGCCCATTGTCATTGTCAACTACAACATTTACCCGTGGTTGACTACCAAGAAGGGGCACCTGTGGCTAAGCTTGATTGTGCCAGGGCGGTATAAAGTGAAGTATATGGATCTGTATCTTTGTCCACTATTGGAAGAGATATAACAATTGTTGATTGGTATAGAAGTGGTGGATATGAGCCGACACACAGGTTGACAGAATGCTTTGATCAGAGGCATTCTAATGTGGACCATGCGTGACTATCTCGGACTAACAGAATGCTCAGATGATTTACACTCAAACTCAAACACTCTAAATCTTGGTTTTACTTAAGCTTATCTATTTTCATGTGTATACATACAGAGCTTATCTATTTTCATGTATATACATAAAGGGCTTCAAACAAGAGGATAGAGAGCATGTGTCATATGCCGACCTAGACTGAATGCACGTCGGGCGCCCTCATTGAAGAAGCAAATCTACAAAGGTCATCAAGCATATTTACAAGAGAATCATGTGTTATGCGATGTCTTTTTGGGAAGAGAGCCATCGAGGATCTCTACACAAGCATGGTTAGAGTAGAAGGAGATGTTTGATGACGGTTTGCCCCCAAGTATGAAGAGACTCTCTCTATGGTACAAGTTACCATATTGGCCCAGATTCATGATTAATCACTTGCTCGATCCAATGCACATATTCAAGAATTTGGGTAATCTGCTATGGGATTATTTGACCGGCAAGAAAGATACTTTGGGAGCCATGGTTGACCTTAGAAATGTGGATTGTATGGAGCAATATTGGATGCAAACAGCATCCGATGGATCAATAAAACTCCCTAAAGCGCCATGGATTTTGATAGTAGCCCAAGAACGCAAAGTAAAAGAGACCATTCGATCTGTGCGGACCCCCATTGGCTAATGCACTCGCTCCAAACGTGTTTCACTAAAGAAGTAAAGCTTACCAGTTTGAAGTCACACGACTAGCATAAAATGTGTCAAGTATGTTTGAAGTGTAATATATCATAGTGAGAATCGTGTAACAAATTTGTGTGTGGACGTTAATATCATTGCTAGACATGTTTTGTAGTTTATTTTACAGGTGGACATTGAGGGATGTTTGTCTCCTGACATCCGTAGCACATCGTTAAAACTTGAGAAGTTGGTGCAATGATCTCACAAAAGAAGATCAATGTAGACTCCATACCATTCGTCAAACTAAACACTGC
Organism: Adiantum capillus-veneris; assembly: GCF_014529385.1. Taxonomy (NCBI): domain Eukaryota; kingdom Viridiplantae; phylum Streptophyta; class Polypodiopsida; order Polypodiales; family Pteridaceae; genus Adiantum; species Adiantum capillus-veneris. The sequence continues at coordinate 51,945,532 of NC_140932.1, forward strand.
AGAGGTTGTGTACATGTTTGAGAAACACTTTCCTACTACCATGCTAACCATTCAGGTGCATCTTCTTCTTCACATAGTTGATGAGGTGGAAATAGCTGACATAGTACATTCCAGATGGATGTTCTTTTTAGAATGTTTCATGAAAACACTTGAGGGATATGTGCATCAGAAGGCACGTCTAGAGGATAGCATGGCATAGGATTGGCTGATATCAAAGTCCTTAGTTTACATTGGAGAGTGGCTAGATGGATTTGATAAAGCCCGGGACACGTTGTGACCAACCATAGATGATGAGAGCATATATGGGATTGTCATGTGCAATCTTGGTATTGACAAGAAGATGATGGAAGATCTAGAGGCTAAAATCAATCTATTTTGCATGCTTCACATTCGAGTGATGCAAATTTCACAATACGAGGATGCAAAGCAAGAGCAACAAACGGCACGGATTGAGTGGAGATGGGGAAGACAACCACCGATGCATTATCCGACGGGTCTGGAGAGCATACCAACATTCATGAGTTGAAGATGGTTGCACAACCAATTGAAAAGCACACAACAGTGCGGTGAATAAGTGACTGAGGAGGAGTGGGATTACTCTTGAGGTTGCACAACCAAGGTAAGCTTGCAATGTATGACTAGTGACTTTCTAGATGTTTGAACGGCCACTCATAATTTTTGTCGATTGTAGTATAAGTCATACATAGCAGCATGGTGTAAAGGTTTACATTTTAGGGTGGAACGGATCGACAAAAAATGTTTTACTCAAGATTGTGGAATCATGGCAAAATTTGAACAGTCTAGTCGATGACATTCCTCTGATTCAGATCCTGTGGTGGTGGAACTCACTTACTTCGGCACGATAGATTTTATTATCGTCCTCGTAGGTCAAAACTAGCTCTATGTGCTAGGAAGGTGAAGTGCAGATGTGATGCATCAACTTTGCATGGTTGGATGTGGTCAAAATTGGAATTTTATATCATGATTAGTTTGTGGTAGGAATCTTTTTATGCATGAAAGAATCATGTCTTAAGGGTCACATGTGTGTAGACTCCGATTGATTGCACGGGATGTGTCAAACTCCAAGTGTGGGAGTTGGTTCAATGTGATTATGATTCATGTTCAAGGGCTGATATTACCTTATGGATTATGGTTGATATTCTATGGTGAAGCCGGTGTGGCTCATGGTTTTTTTTTTGGATATGGTTATCTTGCCGAAATTTTTGCATCCATGTTATGTTCTAAAGTGGTTATGCAGGATTGGTCGTGTCTCACCCAAGTTGAGTGGAGTGCTCGTCCATGCGATATGATTGGATTATGGTTTATGGTTTTGAGATTGGATCATGAAGTGATTTGGATCTTCTATGGTAGGTGTGTAAGGGTAGAGACCCTGTAAAGTCTAACTACTTGGAAAAGATTGTTTGTGCATATGGGAAGTGCTATTGTGATTGGACTCATGTGTTATGTTTCTCATGGAAGCGTCACTAGAACACTAGGATCGCCTACATCACTTAGCCTTAGACTAGAGGTTTGTTGACCTGGGGCTTTGCTGGAGATCGGGGGTGTTGTCTATGTCTTATTCTTTTTGTTAGGCTCATCTACATGGTTAGTGCATCGGGGGTTGAATGATATACACGGCTAACACATCGGGGATTTTGCATTGGATTTTCCTAAAGACCCGATGTTGGACATTGAAAAGACGTGGCACCTAAACTGGTATGGTTGGTGTTGATACCCTACCACCTACTAGTATTTGGGATCCTTTCAAAGCTCAAGTTCATGGCGAGAGGCGAAGCTGCATTAGCTTATGTCTGGCTCAAGTAGGTTGGAGGTGTTCTGACTTGCTTCTAGCGAAGTGAAATTCTCTGTGTCCATAGTAGAGCGGAAGTGGATGGGTGGATTTGTCGATCCCTACACAGGGTCAGGTGCTCTGCTAGGTATTTTGTCAAAAACTCCTTTTTGATGTTATGGTATACCCAGATTTTGTCATTGCACTAATACATGGTTTCTTATTCCATGTAGATGGGCATTTAAAGATTCGTTGTTGTCATCTCCTCATGTCTATGTGTACTCTATTTTTGTCATGCCAAGGGTAGGACTATAGGAGGGCACGGTCCTGGCCAAGGGCCGATGGATACACATGCGGTACAGGGGCTATATATAGCTAAGAGCCAGAGGGCCAAGGGCCTATATATAGGTACGGTTGGGTGGTTATTGGCATGTCTATCTCCCTATATCCAAGCGGATAGGAAAATTACAAAGTGTAATCTTGTGCTAAAGGATATGCAAAGTGCATACATTAGCACCAAGAAATCCAATTAATAAGCATTTATTGCTCTACCTGGAGTTTGCTTACCATCAAATAAAGCATGTTTGTGATTAGGTTTAATCTCTTCATGTTTAAATCAGATTCTCAACCTTGAACACTAGTTATGGTTGGGTTGTTTACTGATGAAATTTGAGAACAAGTCAAGGACTTACACTTGGTTGATGAGTTATGTCAGCAAGTTACTTTCACGGAAAGCTGAAAAGCGGCACTCTTTCAAGTACATCCTTGTTGTGATAACTCATCTTAGCATGCTAATGTGCATTTTAAATGGATTCTACACACTAGATGGTTCCAAAAGGACAACAATGTGCAAAATCATGATGTTATTCTTGATTTCATTGAACCTCCTACTGTACCGTGTTTTGGTTAAACAAATAGCTGGATCCATGAAGGATACCACTCTAGAAAACATTAGTGTTCTTATGAAGATCCTATCACTTTTGTTTTTGCGGACGCAAACGCTTCTCCAAGGGGGGAATAATGTCATGACAAGGGTAGGACTAGAGGAGGGCACGGCCCTAGCCAAGGGCCGATGGATACACATGCGATACAGGGGCTATATATAGCTAAGAGCCACAGGGACAAGGGCCTATATATAGGTATGGTTGGGTGGTTATTGGCATGTCTATCTCCCTATGGTCTTTCAATTTTACCCTCCACTATTCTCTCTCTCTCTCTCTCTCTCTCTCTCTCTCTCTCTTCTCACAACATGTTGTACACATATATTCACCCTCCACAATGTTATATTTTTATTGAGTACGCTTTCATTCATAACACCCATTCAGGGGTAGCACTAGTTGCTAGGTACCTCTAGATGCAGTTCGGATCATGGCCTAGCCTCCATGCTTGGTTGGACATTCAGAATTCCTCCCCTATGCAAATGCTTCCACAACTCTGATGTATATTGAAAATTGTATAAAAGTATAAATTGTATACATATTTTGCATAGAACACTGGGGAGGGGTACTTCTCACCTGGTATCAGAGCCAATGCATAACGTTATGGGGATAGCCAAAGAGTGAGACTAGTCGGGTTAGTTATGCATCATGCACGCATTCATGCATTCTGTTTAAGAATCATATTGTATTCATGATGCATCTATAAGTGACATTGGTTGGTGGTACTTGTTTGACTTGTCTAATTGAGTGGAAGTGTTTGGTTTGAGTTATGGTTGAAGTGTTCAAACAACGTCATTGTAATATCTTTGAATGTTTGTTTTAGTAGTAACAAATGGCTCCCAGAGTGACGTTTGAATGCTTTAGCCAGCAGAATGAGTTTTTGGCCATAGTGCTCAACAATATGGCGACACGCTTGTCCAAGGATGAACGGGAATTCTTTTACTTAGAAATCGGGACCAAAGTCTTTGGCATACCAAGAAGCACAAATTGTTGGAAGAGTGTTGACTAAAGTTACCTTACCCGTCACCAAGAACCCTTCCATCCATTCTTCATCTATATTGACGACAATCCAAGAGATTGGCTTGCCAACCTCATACTACTTCAACTCAGAATATGGTTAGGCCTAGAAGACATGTTCTGTCACTTGGCGATGCGTTCCTAGATGTTACGAATTGCCGAAGTCGCTAAAAAGTTTGAAGCTCTTGCAACTATATCATAAGAAAAGAGAAGTTGGAAGATAACTACAGGCCACGTTGTCACGTGGGAGATCTAAGAGAATACCCTGTTATAAGAATTAAAAGAATATTTACAGAATTAGCTCCAAGACACCCATAATATTGTAAGGAAGTCATAAGAATAAAATTTTGATGAATAAAAGAAGCGTAGACTCAATTTTGGTTCACATGTGTACTAAGTTTTCTCTCTCTCATTGTCTTGTTTTAGATGGATCTTCTTAACTGTCTAGATGAACTCCCGAGTGACTTTGCACAAAGAGTCTTTTTCAGTTATGCGGTTGGATTTAGTCTCCATTGGGGAATTGAAGTGATTCAAGCTTCAAAGGGGACTAGAGATTACCTTGTATCCAACACTTACATAGCATGAGAGTTATATGTAAAAGCTTAGCTTGAATATCTAACACAAGTACATGATAGATTTATGATCAACCCAAAGCTTTGGGTGAAGGAAAAGATCTAAAAAGGCGATGTTAAAGTGCAAGGATATGTTCTTTACCTTAACTTATGCTCTCTTTTGGACATACCAAATCATGAACTCATACTTAGTAAGAAAGCCCTTATGTTAAACCAAAGATATGGCTTTTGTGATAAGGTCATAATAAGAGTATGAAAGAAGTCAAATAGCGGCACCAATTCTATTATGTACCCCAAAATTGGTTCAATAGAGTTTATGGACCTATCCTCAAATACAACCGTCATAGTGTCACGGTTACCTTTGATGACTATGAGAAACCAAGGTGCATTGGTGACTTTGCCCAATCACAACCAATGGTAGTGAACTCGACTACTTCTACAAAAATGATATAAATTAACGACTTGCTCATGTAAAGTGCTTTACTGGATTATCGCCCAAGGATGTATCACGGGGGGAAGAATGGTACGAAAAGAAAGACATCACTTTAAGTGCACAACTTGAAGTTATAAACTTTGACACCGAGATGTGAACAAGTATAGGGGTCGAACCTCAGTTGTAAGAACCAAAAATTGGTTCATTGGACCCTTTCATATTTATGTATCTCCCTAGAGACAAAACATATCTTTTTTTTCTTGTGTGGCTATAAAACTTTGACTTTGATATAACACATATTGTTTTGAAGATATACTAATTGAGTTTGAATCTTGGTTTTATCATTCTAACTAACTTGAATGATGGGGTGTTTATATAGATGACTGCCATCTTACCTTGGGGGATATGGGCGGATATACTCTCTTGCCTTATGGTGCAGGAGCATTTCCAAATTGGAGTGGAAGTACAAAGACTTGTCACTACCACGCATAACGGAGAAGAGAAGAAAATATTGATGTCTACAGATTTCATTGTACCAAATACCTTCCCAGCTTGGTATCATTATGCTGCAAGGAACCTTGAGTTTAGACCTTGTGAACATAAACCTATTGGGAGTATCGAGTAAATACAATCTAAGTTGGGAATGGAGATTGTAGTCACTAACCAAATATTGTACATAAATTCTTACGAACGTACCCTAAGTCCGACAAAGGAAATTTGGAGGGCTGGCTATGGGATGCTTTGACATTGTTATATATAATGTATGGGGATGGCAGTATGAAAACAATGACCGAAATTCCTTTAGATCAATAGCTTGGAAGTTATTCTTTGAATTATTTGGGAAGTCACTGATCTACAATCCTCGCAATGTAAAAATTTTATACAATACCTACAACAGACCTCACTGCCTTGCAGATTGTGAAAATATACACAGCTCAGTGCGATGGGACACACCGGATGTGTTTCTCAAAGAATCTGCTTTCTTTGATGACTACTTTAGGTATGGGATCAAGGCGATTATCCATACCAAAATGGGAGTACCTGTAACCAACAAATCTCTTACTCGAGAATAGTATGACTCACATGCCATGGAAGAGATGTTACAACCAAAGATCATAAAGGATTATTGGAATGAACCATCAGACATACTCAAGGTGTGGGACAACTATACTCCACATGTGAAAGGATGTCACAATGGATATTACCAAGTGCAATATGTTAGATCCATTAGGATTTATTAGAAACTCTTAAGACACTTTGTAGACTTTTCGAAACCCAAGGTTTTGTGATATAGGAATTGGATTAATTTACACATTATTTTTTTTCCTATTTTCTTCTCATCTTATCTATAAATGTTTATTCTATTTGATTTGAGGACTTCGAGCGGAATATAATAATTTACTAAGTGTGACCTTGGTTGATATGGTGCAGCAGGTTACCATGCCTCCTAGAGGAAATGCGGCTGCTGCTAACACAAATGCGCCTATTGTTCCTCAGCACACCATCATAGATAGAGACGTTGATGCTATGCTTTGCAAGTCTCAACTTGGAAATTTTAGTGGGATGCTACCGAATTCTTTACAGCCATGTTATGTTCTAAAGTGGTTATGCAGGATTGGTCGTGCCTCACCCAAGTTAGGTGGAGTGCTCGTCTGTGTGATGTGATTGGATTATGGTTTATGGTTTTTGGATTGGATCATCAAGTGATTTGGATGGTCTATGGTAGACGTCTAAGGGTAGAGACCCTGCACAGTCTAACTACTTGGAAAATATTGTTTGTGCATATGGGAAGTGCTATTGTAATTGGACTCATGTGTTATGTTTCTCATGGCTGCATCGCTACTAGGATCCCCTACATTGCTTAGTCTTAGAATAAAGGGTCATTGACCTGGGGCTTTGCTAGATCGGGGGTGTTGCCTAGGTCTTCTTCTTTTGGTTAGGGTCATCTATGTAGTTAGTACGTCGAGGGTTGAATGACCTACACGGTTAAAGCATTAGGGATTTTTCCTTGGATTTTCCTAAACACCCAGTGTTGGACATCGAAAAGGCATGGCGCCTAAACTGGTATGGTTGGTGTTGATACCCTACCACCTACTGGTATTTGGGATCCTTTCAGAGCTCGGGTTCATGGAGGGAGGCGAAGCGGCCTCAGCTTATGTTTGGCTCAGGTAGGTTGGAGGAGATATGGCTCGCTCCCAGTGAAGTGAAATTCTCTCTGTCCATAGTAGAGCGGAAGTGGATGGGTGGACCGGTCCATCCCTACAGAGGGTCCGGTGCTCTGCTAGTTATTTTCTCATAAAGTTTTTTTTTGATGTTATGGTATACCCAGATTTTGTCAATTGCATTAATACATGGTTGCATGTTCCATTAAGATGGGCAATTAAAGATTCTTTATTGTCATCTTATCATGACTCTGTGCACTCTATTTCACCCTACATTATATTCTCTCTCTCTCTCTCTCTCTCTCTCTCTCTCTCTCTCTCTCTCTCTCTTCTCGCAACGCGGTGTACACATATATTCACCCTCCACAATGTTATATTTTTCTTGAGTATGATTTCATTCATAACACCCATTCAGGGGTAGCACTAGTCGCTAGGTACCTCTGGATGTAGTCCGGCTCATGGCCTAAAATCCATGCTTGGTCGGGTGCTGAGAACTCCTTCCCTATGCAAATGCTGAGTCCATGCTTGGTCGGGTGCGAGTTTCAATTTGAATTTGGGTGGGATAATTGAAATTTAGGTGGGATAGTGAACTTGACTTTTAATTTGAAATTGGGTGGGATTATTTAAATTTAGGCGGTTTAATTGGAATTTAAACGGGAACTTTTTAATTTAATCAAAATTTAGGGAGACTCCTGTGGATACTTTCAGACTAGAATTTCCATGACACAATGGACTGTAGGTTGGACAAGTGGTGGACCTCTAGGACAATCCATCCATGCTACTAGACTTAGTCCATTGAAACATGGGCCTTGAAACAAAAAATCGAGTATACAACATCTCCTGGGTTTTCCATGTACTTGGATCCTAATTTGGACAAACAGTAGAGCTTGATTTCATGGAGCTTGCTTATACAAGCTTCAATGGAGATTACCTTGGACAAATGAGGGCACTTTTTTCACTCCATGTTTCTATGGATCTTAGCTTGGACAAGTGATGGAACTTGCTTCTCTTTATGTTTCAATGTATCTTACCTTGGACATCCATGTGGAGCTTTTCTTCTCTCTATGTTCTATTGCATCTTAGCTTGGATAAGTGATGGAGCATTGCTTCTCTCTATGTTTCACTGAATTGGAAGTTGGACATGTCGTAGACCTAGATATGAAAAGCAGTGGAGCTTTGGTGCTCTAAATATTTTAATGAATCTAGATTGGAAAAGTGGTGGAGTCTGAAGCCTGCATGGAAGAGATGGTGGACTTTTACTTCTATCCATGTTTCGATGGAGCTAGCTTAGAAAATTGGTGGATCTTCAAACAAAAACTCTCCTATATCATGGGTTATCCAAGTGATGAAAAAAACACCATTCAAGATACAATGTTGGACCTTGCACCTAGATACTCTGATGGACAAGTGGTGGCCCTTGCATTATTTTCCCATGACCATCTTGGACAAGTAGTAAAACTTTCATCTCTAAGGTTGGGCACATTGTGGATTATTAGATTAATCCATACTATCTATGAAGGTAGCTTGGACAATTGATGGACCTCCAAACAAGAAACCCAATGTGCAACATAGCCTGGGTATCTCCATAATTTAATGGATCCTAGTTTGGACACGTGGTAAAGAAGGCTTTGTTTCTAGTTTCAATGGATCCTAGCTTGGCCAAGTGCAAGCGCCTTCTTTGCTCCATGCTTCAAGTAAGAATAGATGCGAAATATGCTGGAGATTTTCTTCTATCCATGTTTCAATTGAGCTAGCTTGGACAAGTGGTGGACCTTCTAACAAAACCCCTCATGGACAACATATCATGGGTTATCTAGGAGGTGAAAAAAAAACACGCAAGATAATTGCCTTGCAAGTTGGGACCTTGCACCTAGATACTAGAATGAGCAAGTGGTGGAACTTCTACCTAGATACTAGAATGTATAGGTGGTGGACCTTGTATATCTAAAATCTCTAAGGCTAAGGCTAGTAATGGACCTTCAAACAAGAAACCCATTGTGCAATATAGCATGGGTTTTCCATATTTTAATGGAGACTACTTTGAAAATGTGGTAAAGCTTGTTTTTGTCCTAGTTTCAATGGAAACTATCTTAGCCAAATGGCAGAGCTTGCTTCTCTCCATGCTTAAAAAATCAAAGATGGGAAAGATGGTGGAGATTTTCTTCCATCCATCCTTCTATGATTTTCCTTTGCCTACCTTAGAGAATGGGTACACCTTTCTTCTTTAAAGGTCAGACAAGTGATGAACCTTTAGATTATTATCTATGTAACCTAGCCTAAACAAGTGGTAGAGATTTTATTCTCTCCATGATTCAATGGATCCCAATGTGGACACATAGTAAACCTTGGAACAAAGCCCCCATGTACACCATATCCTCGGTATTCCATGTTTAGGGTGGAGCCTATCTTTCTTCTCTCCATGTTACGGGTGGAGCCTACGTTGGACAAGTGGTGAAGCTTTGTTTCTATCTATGTTTCAATGAAACACCCATGCTACTAGATACTAGGATGGACGAGTGGTGTACCTTCTAATTTTTTATCAATGCCTATCTTAGACAAGCCGCACACCTTGCATATTTTATTTTGGACACATTGTGGAGTATAAAATCAAACAACTTACAATTCATGAAGTGTAGCTTGGACACATGGTGTAATATTAGATTAAACCACTAATTATCTATGTAGCTTGGACAAGTGGTTAACCTCAAAAAATAAACCCAATGTACAACATAGCAAGGGTTTTCCACTTTTAAATGGATCCTAGTTTGGATAGATGGTAAAGCCCGCTTCTCTCCATGTTTCAATTGAACCAAGCTTGGACAAGTGTTGGAGATTTGCTTCTTTCCATGTTTCAATGAATCTTGATACCAAACCTCCTCACCCACCTAGCTTAGGTAGCTAGTTTACCTTGTATCTCTAAACCTTTGAACTGAACAACTACTAATCATGAAGCCTAGGTTGGAGCTTTGGTCCACACCATATTCTAATAGATCCTATCTTGAAGAACTGGTCGACATTGAAACAAAATTCCTCACATATATCATTTATTTAGGTTTCCATGTTCCCCTCAAACTTCCCTTGAGCTTAGCTTGAAGAAGTGGTTGAGATTTTCTTCCCTCCATGCTTCAATGGATCCTATCTTGGAAACGTCGTAGACCTTGGAACCAGAATCCCATGTACAATGAAACTATCATGGTATGGAGCTTAGCTTGGACAAATGGTTAAGCTTGCTTCTCCTTATCTTTCAATGGAGCTTTGCTGAGAAAAGTGGTGGAGCTTTTCTTCTCTCCATGTTTCAATCGAGTTAGGATGAATAAAACAAAAGGCCTAATGTTCAAAATAGTTGGGGGTTTTCATGTTCTGATAGAGTCTAGCTTATACAATTGGTGGAGCTTTCTTCTCTCCTTGTTTCACTTGATCCAAGATTAGACAAGTGGTGGAACCTATCTTCTCTCCATTTCTCAAAGAAGCTTGAGACCAAACATACGCATGCCTAGCTTAGATAACCAGTTCTTGCACCTCTCTCTAGAGGTTAGACAAGATGATTTATATAATGAAGTTGAAGGGCGTGCATTGAGGACAAAGAATACAAAACATGTACTTAGATTCCTTAAAGATGTGATATGTGTATGGATGTGCAAGAAAGATAATTGCAAATAGAGGAGAATTGGAATTTGATGAAGCAAGGGAATTCTTCTCTAGGATGGGAATCAAACTAGCTTTAGCTTGTGCTTATAACCCAAAGGGAAATGGCAAGAGTGAAAGATGGGATCCTCCAATAATTAAATTTTTGTCTAAGTCTTGTGAAAGTAAGCTTGCAAAGTGGCCAAGGATATTGATGTTTGCATTATGGGCTGACCATATGTTCATCGTATGACACATAGTTCAATCATTTTCTATATGCCTGTTGAGTTGATGTATGATAAAAGACCTGTGATGCCAATTGAAGATGTAGTTCTTACATAGAATATATTTCCATGAGAAGATGGAATGAGTAGAGAAGAACTTCTTGCATTGCACGTACAAAAATGGGAAAGAAGGCTCGAAGACATTCTCAAGACATTGAGCTTGCAAATGCTTGCAAAGGATCAAAGGACAAGAAACATAGGCTCTGACCAAGAGCCATTGAAGAAGGTGATTGGGTGTTGGTGTATCATAATAGCCTTGAAAACCATAACTCTACAATAAGGAAGCTTGCAAAGAGATGGTTTGACCCTTATGTTGTCAAGAATGTGCATGGAAATGAAACTTATATCTTGCATGAGCTAGATGGGGCAGAAATAAACAATTTATACATAGTAACCCACCTCGAGAAGACATTGAACTTGCAAATGCTTGACTGAAGGATCCAAGGACAAGAGACATAGGCTCTGGCCAAGAGCCATTGAAGAAAGTGATCGGGTGTTGGTGTATGATAATAGCCATGGAAACCAGAACTCTGCAATAAGGAATCTTGCAAAGAGATGGTTTGGCCCTTATGTTGTCAAGCATGTGCATGAAAATGGAACTTATATCTTGCGTGAGCTAGATGGGGTGGAAATGAAAATTCCCATTGCAGGAAAAAGGGTTAAATTGTTTAAAACAAGAGGGGACATTGATTCATTTTATGGACAACCTAGTGAAGAGGATGATAGGTCCAACAATATGCAAACTAAGGACGGAATTAAATGGTGTTTGACCTTGAGTTTTGATGCTTAACAAATACTATTGTGGCACATACCAAAGGACTTTGATGCATAGAAATAAAAGCAATCATGTACATATTATGATATATGCTAAAGCGATCGCTATCATTTACATACCAATTTAGGGATTCTTGGCCCTATATGTCACACCATTGCATGTTCTCCCACTTCATAATATGCCTAGTAATTCCAAGTGTTTCATGGTGGCTCGTCTAGCCTACGAAGATTGATGTGGGTAAAAATTGCCAAAAATAGCAACTAAAAGTGACCCAAAAGGAAAAATTTATAAAAACTAATGCATGTCTCTACTTTTTATGCTTATGCGAGTGATCCCACAAATTTAGGGATTTTGTTGACTTTGTTTGGGATTTTTCACAACAAAAATGGTATTTTTTGGGTTAAAAATGAGCTAAAAATGACCTACTTTTGGTTAAAAGTGGCAAAAAGGCCCAAAAATGGACACGTCGGCTCATATTTCCATGGGGAATAGAAAAAGGAGTGCTTCTTAGTATAAAAAACCTGTAATTTTTCCATAAGAAAAGGGGAAATAAGTTCATGAAGAAATTGCAAGGCAAGGGTTATTGCAAGATAATCTTGTTCTAGTGGGCAATGTTGTGGTGGACATGTATGCCAAGTGGGGTGCACTCTCGAGGGCAAAAGATGCGCTAAAGATTCTAGATTTTGGGATATTCTCTCCTAGAGTTGTCTAATTGTACGCTTTGTAAAAGAGGGTCGACATGACTAACAACTATCAATATGATTGTATGTAGCATGAGGGCATCATTCCAAATGCAATGACATACATATGTATCTTGAAACTTGTGCTACAATTGGGGCCTTAGACATGGGAAAAAATTTCATGAAGAGGTTGCAAAGCAAGGACTTCTATGGGATAATGTTGTAATCGTAAGAAATCTAGAAGTGGTTCTCTTCGAAGAGCTGTAACGACACAATATGCTCTAGCCAAATAGAGGAGAGATTTGTAAGAGCAACAACAAAGGACCACATGCTTGAATTTATCCCAAACGATATGAATCATCCTTGGGAAGATCCCATGCCAAAGATAGGAGAGTGGCATCTTGCTAAGGAACATGGTGGTGTAGGACTCTCTATGTATCACATGTTGAAGTGGAACAAGGGTGCATAAGGCAACCACACTTGGCCAGTGCCAGTACTTGAAGCTATCAATATCGAAGCAAAGACACAAAAAAATCCATTTAAAAACTAAAAAATGAGTTGGCTAGAGTAGTCCATGAGACTTATATATTTGTTGTGATTGGAGAAATTGTTCTAGAAAAACAATACATGTAACACAATATCCAACAAAAGTAGGGTATGCAATGCAAGATTTTCTACACAACACAACCTTAAAGAGTGTCCGCAATGTCTGTATAGCCAAGAGGGTTGCTAAAGGATTTGGTTGTATGCTTGGTGAAGAGGTTGATTATGTGATTAGGTTTTGGGAATTGCATGAGGCCTAAGACATTATCAAGTACATGACAGATGGAATGCTTTTGAGAAAAGTGATTGTGGGTAGTTATCATGCTTTCTAAAGCACATGAAATAACAATACACAATGATGTCCTCTTTGAGCTACTGAACCTGGTAAGGCAAAAAAACAATTTGCGTCTTATTGTCACCTCAGCTATATTTGACACTGAAGTTTTGCAGGTGCTTTTTGGACCATAACATTTTCAAATTTTCACTATTCTAGGTTGAAGAACATGTCTTGTCAAGATTCTGTTTATGAAACAACTAGAGAGTGGCTATCTAGATGTTGCACTTATTACTCTTATGCAGATGCATGTAACTGAGCCAAATAGGATAGGAAGAATTTGGTGTAGCATGCCAAATCTTGTATGAGATCAGAGAAGAGGTTGGGTCATGATGTTCTAAAGGTGATTATACTCCTAGTTTATAGTGCCCTTCCTAGTGAAATGCAAATAAAAAAATTTGACCCAGCACCACCAGCCACAAGAAAAGTTGTGGTTTCAACCAACATTATAGAAGCATCTTCAACCATTGATAAAATCTAATATGTAGAAGATCTAGGTCTTGCTAAGAAAAGTGTTTATAATCCCAAGCTTGGGTTAAATTCACCTGTCATCACACCCATTTCTCAAGCTTTTGCAAAGCAAAGAGCATGCAAAATGGGAATATATAGGATAGTGCTATCACTTGTACTACATGGTGAGCATGTATAGCAAAAATACAGATTCAACAAAACTTCAAGGCTTATCTAAATTGAGAGTATGAGTTTATAGCGATGGAAATCACATTTTCAACATAACAACTAAATGCGACAACCAACATGATGGTGAAAGGTTCTGAAGTGATGAAAATGATAGACATGACCAGTTGGCATAAATTGGAGAAGATATGATGATGAAGACTGTAGCAGACATGATCAAGATTGATGGGAATCACGATAGCATAAGTGAATATGACAACTAATATGACAACAAAAGGCTCAAAACAGGTGAAGATGGTCATCATAGTAGTCATGAATTGTTAGGAAAAATCGAACCAATATCAAAGATACACTTATATTTCAATTTCCTCTATGTGATCTCAAAAGTACTTACCATTGTGTACGCATTAAAGCAATGAGTTTACCTCCATCTTGATCGAAAAAATTTGTAGACGAAGGAGACAAGGATTGAAGAACTTTTGCGGTGCCCAACAAAGGGACACATGGAGAGTACACCATAGCATGGCAATCTAGAACATCGCTACAAGCATTCTAGATTGTATCATAAGATGAGTTCTTCCTTGTGCAATTGTGATATTTTTAACATAAGAAAGTCCCTCCAACAGTGGAGGAGAAGTATAAGCCCCCATTCAACACTAGAGGGAATAAAAGTGGCAGGCGAAAGGGCACCTTCAATATTATAAATGTGGAGAACGGTGCCAGCTCCACACCATACATATGTATCATACATATGATTTCTTCTTTCTTTGATGGGCACAAGCATCGAAATGCGCGCGTGAAATGCATTTTTCCATTTGCTAGTATGAAATTTCACTTGTCTTGCGAGGTTGTAGAGATTTTGGCAAAAGCTTCGAGGAGAGATGATACTGAACCATCTGAAGGAGACATGCCATGAGGTGAAAGGTACAACACCACTCCGGTTTTTAAATTCTTACCATTTGCATAGTGAAGCAATCAAGACATATTGACAGGTTTCTAATTCAATTGCAGCAAATCTTCATGGATACCTTCATGAGGATTCCTTCCATTCTTGTCTCTCTAGAGTAAAACTTTATTTTAGAATGGACTCAAACTGCGGACCTCATGAGCGATGACTTTAAGCTTTCTCCCCTAACCATCACATCAACTCCCTCATGGTGCTCATCCTCTGTCGCCTGCAATAAAAAATTGTTCCTATTTATGTCACCAATGCGACCTACTGCAACAACATCGCCCGAGTTGGACAAGGCGTTGCGTTAGGCGGATGAAGGAGTGCATTGCATCCTGTACGATGAAGCCCCTCGCCCCCCCCCCGCCCCCCCCCAACAAAAAAACAAAATTAAAAAAAAAATCATTTTCCTTTTCTTTCACTCCACGGAGATTCAAGGCTGGTTTGCTCTTCCTTTCTTTTTTACAAATCGTTGGCACATATTTAGTTTTCAAGTGTATTTTAGTTGTTTTGTGTCTTCCCCTTCATAAAACCGTGGTTATTTATGACAAGGAAGACAAAATCCCTTTCCCTCTAAAAACCACTTTACTGTGAAATTTGAATGTATAGACGCGAGTCGCGAGAGTTTGTCGTCATTTCGTGACTTCTACACTGCAGAAGGTGATCCTCCTCCTCCTTCGCGTCAAGGCGTAGCAGCTGAGAATTAGCAGGCCATGGCCGACGGAGGCAGTGACCGTAATCTACCCGCTACAGATTTGCAAACGATTCGGACGCGCGCATACATAGAGGTTATCCGGGCCTTGATAGCTGGACAACCGGATGGCATCACCTGGGTAAGATAGACGTTCCTTTCCCTTTCAAGGAAGCATCTGCACACGTTATTGCGCATTTCTAAGGCTTGTTTTGTTGCCAGAGTATGCAACATAGTACAAATCAGAGCTGCATGAAGTCGGCTTAAGGTTTACTTCCTGACAATTTAGTTAGCAGAAGGTGCTTAAAGAGAGTGTACTCAGTTTAGCCAGCACCTTGTTTCCATTATTTATTCTGTAGTTTTCTTTCTTCGGCCATTTGCACCTGAATTGGATAGGCCAGCTGCATTGGCCTTTAGATTATGCAAATGTTAGTTTCTTTCTTTCTTTTTCTCTTGTTTTGGGCTTGCATGCTTTTAGGTTCATCTTTCCTCAAAGACTTTGGCTGTTATTTTGATTTATTTCACTTATCCAGGTTCAACAAAGCTTACTAGCCCAATTGCGAATGGATTTTGAAATCTCGTCTGAGCTCCATAAGGAAATAATAAGAAAGTTGACATCCGACATTCAAGCATTGATGCCTGGGTATGTTTTGCCTGATTTACGTCGCTCTTATCTGTGTGTGTCCATTTTATTCCCACAGAAATGTGGTTAAAATACTGCATGAGGCGGGTCTTGCAGAGATCAGCTGCCAGATGCAGATGCGGTCCCCATGCATGAGCCAGATTTAACCTTGTCTCTAAGAGCAACACCGCCTACGTCTATTAAGGAGCATGTTTCAAGTCAGGCTCTAATTCCTCTAACAATACAGAAACCCTCATCGTCAACCTTACATGCAACTCGTGCAAACAGGTTGGCACCTCTTGTCAAAGGACCCGAAGTCAAAAATACCACACTGGTAATCAGCTGCTTTGAATTGCTCACTTCTGTCCATTTTCGTTTATTTTCGTTCAGGTATACTGCCTGAACTGCTCTGTTTTGCTTTGATTTTCGCTTGTTTGTCTATTTCTTGTCAGAGATATGCTTGATCGATCTAAAGAACCTGTACCTGTGAATTCTTTCTGAAGCTTGATCGATCTTAATTATCATGTTTTTGCGTGTGTATCTCCACATATACGGTTAAGTGGCAAATCTTACATTTCTTGGCACGCACGCACACACACACAGACACACACTCTCATACATACATACATGAATTGCACATAGATATATCATATTACAAACATACGTTCATTTATGGTACGTATGCATATGCAAATACTTGCCTGGTCACAAGACCTGCATGTCTGGTCTAGTGCAGGTCTGGTTTTGTCAATTGATAAAGTCAGCTCTCATGTCTCATCCAGATGGGATGAGCCATTGGGGGAAATGCACTCGTATATGAACCTAAACATTGCACTTCTCTCCAGTTCGGAAGCTTTCTAGAATTCAAGGCCATCTTGGAACGGGAATTTTAGGATGCTTAGATAAATAAGGATTCCGAAACTCCAGGCTCTCCTGGCTGCCCTAGCACCCACAGCATTTGTAGGGTCATCTAAGAAATATTTTGGCTTTGCAGCAGCCCCATTTTCTAGCAATTTAGATATTAGCCAACTTGTTTCAAACAGCTATGTGCTCATGTTTGGCTCTAACTTTGTAAGTAGCTAGATGTCAAAACGTTTGTTGTAAAGTTGAGCAGTAGCAATCATATGTTTATCTATTGTGGTCATCTATGATAAGCGTCATCTTCTCATGGCTTGCGAAGTGAGGTGCATTTGAATGTCATTATAAAGTGATAGTAGGAGGGAGCATACAACTTATATCATCCATTTGAGCAAAGAAAGTTGATGCTTTATGCTGCTATGATGAAGGGTTATAAATTCTAATCATGCTTATTGGTTCAGGTGAGCCAAATTCCTTTGGAAGGTGACCCTGATAAAGTTGCAAGCTTGAAAAAGCCAAAAAAGGTGTGTCTCAAGGCAGCATTACAGTGGCTTCTTTAAACGTCTGTCTCAATCTCATTCTGGGGCGCTTGCATGTGCATGTAATTGTGTCTATGCTTGGAGCATGTTGTTTGCACTCATGGTGCATTATGAGAACCATACATGCTCAGTCTCCTTTTCTGCACAATTTGTGGGTGTGTTTCAAACAGCTATTGGCTCATGTTTGGCTCTAACAATGTAAGTAGCTAGATGTTAAAACGTTTGTTGTAAAGTTCAGCAGTAGCAATCATATGTTTACCTATGTTCAGCAGTAGCAATCTTCTATGGCTTGGGAAGTGAGGTGCAAATAGTAGGAGGGAGCATGAAGCTTATATCATCCATTGGAGTAAAGAAAGTTGATGCTTTATGCTGCTATTATTAAGGGTTACTGTGGCATGATGCAAGCTGGGTTTTTGTTTCGTTTTTTTTGGGGCACACACTTTAACCTTCGACTCTGTAGGAAGGCGAAGAAACAGGCAGGAAATCTTTGGCTTGAATTAAGCATTAGAATCTTATTTCTTGAGCTTGATGTAAGGAGTACATGGAGGTTTTGTAAATGCTGATATAATCTTGTAAATGTAATTTCTTTTTACTAAGAAAGATTATTTCACTCACGGCGCCTTGATCATAGGGCAGGCATAATTTACTTTTTTGCAGCTTATTTGATTCTTTAAGACCGTTCATTGTTTTCTGACTAGAAATTCAAATCTCTGAAATCATTCTATCCGCCGGAAAACACAGGTGAGTTTGATGTTATACATTGAAGTGCCTAAGTGATTAGATCAGTAAGTAGCTCTTCTCTGTTTTCTATTCTACCAATGAAGGAGAGGCGCCGTCTAGCTCACAACCTGATCAGGAAACTGGGGGCCCTAGCTGTATAAGGGACTCTGTAAAAGCCATGATACACAGCTTGAAGACTCCAGCTTCTACTCCGACTGTTTACAGTACCAGATCGCGTGCAGGTTTGCCTAGTTCCATTTGAGCTGAAGCATTTTTTCCTGAGAATGCATCAAAGTTATTCGTACCTCTTATCTGCTTTGTATTCTACCTGTGAAGGAGAGAAGAAGGCGTCTAGGTTTGCGGAGCATGAGAAAGAGGGCTGCCAAAAAATGGGTTAGTTTGATATAATACATTGAAGTGCTTGAAAACCCAGTCAGGATTAGATCAGTAAGTGGAATGAATTAAGCTCTTCTCTGTTTTCTATTCTACCCATGAAGGAGAGGCGCCATCTAGCTCACAACCTGAACAGGAAACTGGGGGCCTCTGTAAGAGCCCTGATACACAGCTTGAAGACCCTAGCTGTATAAGGGACTCTGTAAGAGCCCTGATACACAGCTTGAAGACCCCAGCTTCTACTCCGATTGTTTACAGTACCAGATCGCGTGCAGGTTTGGCTAGTTCCATTTGAGCTGAAGACTGGTCTTTGATCCAAGCATTTTTTTCCTGAGAATGCATCAAAGTTATTCGTACCTCTTTTCTGTTTCGTATTCTACCTGTGAAGGAGAGAAGAAGGCGTCTAGGGTTGCGGAGCATGAGAAAGAGGGCTGCCAAAAAACGGGTGAGTTTGATATAATACATTGAAGTGCTTGAAAACCCAGTCAGGATTAGATCAGTAAGTGGAATGCATTAAGCTCTTCTCTGTTTTCTATTCTACCCATGAAGGAGAGGCGCCGTCTAGCTCACAACCTGAACAGCAAACTGGGGGCCCTAGTATAAGGGACTCTGTAAGAGGCATGATACAGAGCTTGAAGACCCCAGCTTCTACTCCGCCGATTGTTTACACCAGATCGCGTGCAGGTTTGGCTAGTTCCATTTCATGAGCTGAAGATTGGTCTTTGATCTGAGAATTTCTTCCTGAGAATGCATCAAAGTTATTCGTACCTCTTTTCTGTTTTGTATTATACCTGTGAAGGAAAGAAGAAGGCGTCTAGCTCACAACAGGTTGCGGAGCATCAGCATCAGGACGACAGGCACCACAGTCCATCGGATGGCGAGGGTACTGATGCTGATGGCGAGGGTCCATTGGATGGCGAAGGTACTGATGCTGATGGCGAGGGTCCATTGGATGGCAAGAGTGCCGATGTTGATGACAAGGGTCCGTCGGAAGGCAAGGGCTGATGATCGACATCTCTTGCTCCTGCATCGCTAGTTATACATGGACGGTTGCTTTTCAGATCCTATTCCATCAATGATCCTATTCCATCAATGAAAGAATTAACAAATCTTTATACCTGAACAAATCGAATTAGATATACACAATTAGATGCTTTGAGTTCACAATTAGATTAGATGCTTTCACATAACTTCAATAAAAGTGAGCAATTCCATAATTTTCTTGGTAGCATTGATAGACCATGATTTAGAGCCATTATCACAAAACAGATAGACCATTAGCATTGATAGACCATGCAATCCTTGTTAATACAAATCTACGTGTGTGTTGACAATGACAATGACAATTATCAATGCAATTTCTCTCTCTCAACAAGGAGTGTAAAGAGCTATAATAGACATTGCATGGGTTTGCTCTCATTTTTTTGTAGAGCTATGATCTAAACATGAATAATTCACATAACGATGGCGTTCGTAATGATAGAAAAAGAGCTTACATTGGTCCTATAATCACAGAAGGAACGTAGTCAACGTTGTGTGTGTGTGTGTGTGTGTGTGTGTGTGTGTGTGAGAGAGAGAGAGAGAGAGAGAGAGAGAGAGAGAGAGAGAGAGAGAAGAAGAAGAAGAAGAAGAAAGTTTTAACGTCGTAGGAAACTATCCCAAGAGACCTTAAAGATCTAGCTGACGACGAGAGTTGAACTCAAGACCTGTTATTCAAGAGGGAATGGCATAACCAATCTACCATATTTGTGTGTGTGTGTGTGTGTGTGTGTGAGAGAGAGAGAGAGAGAGAGAGAGAAAACAATGAGATGCTACATAAAACAAATGCACTCAATACATAAAATCATGTATTTATAAGTTATAAGGAACAAAAGGTTCAAGTCTAACTTTGGGGCTACCTTTCGCTTTGGAGTTGAAAATGGGAGAGAGAAGAGGGGGGGAGGGGAGGGGGGGGGGGGGGGGGGGGGGGGGGGGGGGGGGGGGGGGTTTCAAAAGACTCAAGAGTTACACATGACTAGTCATGAAATTACTCATGAAGTGCTAAAAAAAAAAAGATTTTATAGTGTAATATCAACATTGTTGGTTTTTTTGCGGCCATCATACATGACCAATTTCTTATATGGCAACTTGGATGTATATTCCAGTACCTACATGAATCCACCTCCCATTTTTATAGGCGACTAGAGGTAATCCCCATAGGTTCAAAGTCTCTCTTTCAAAAAACCATGTACAAACTATGTGTAGTTCATTAATAATCCAACTTCATTGATCGTAGTGTCACATGTAAGGATCAATAGAAGCTCGAATTGCAGATTCAGACTCAACAGTCTGTAGAATTCAAACAAGCAGTCTGAAGAATTAGACGAAGCAGTAAAGTGATGGAGATACACACACAGAAGATGAGCAAAAGTTAGAGATGGAGAGGATAGCTTCAACTCAGGGTTTGTGTGTACAAAAGAGTTATACCTCTTTAGGTTTTCTTTGATAGATATATTGTAGGATTATACAACCACTTGATAAGGATGAGAATATACAACCGCCCAATAAGGGTGCGGACGGACACGTGGCCCTTTATCCCAAGAACCTCCCACCGAGCTCCCACCAAAAGACAACGTACCTAAAGTGGAGAAAAGAATCAACTATGTACACTGAAGCTGAAAACACCTATATCTATCTAAGCCCCATCACCGTTATTTAAGGGTAGGACCGAGTAGGGCCAAGGGCCAGAATGGACATGCACTCAAGGGGGTCCATATGTTTAGCAGGCCAAGGGCCTATATAGGGCATGGCTGGGAAGTGACGAGCATGCTCCAGTCCTTAGTCTCTTATACTGGTATCAGAGCTCCGGGAAGGAGGATCAATGGAGGAGGGGAAGTGTGTCTCTCTTTCTTTCCTCCAAGAGGCATGGCCTCTCAAGGTGGTCTCTTTTGCTTTCTCTTGCTCGTCGAGGTCCCATGACAGCAAGGCGTGCATGGTCATCTCGAAGGGCAGCAGGGCATGCATGATCTCTCTCTCTCTCTCTCTCTCTCTCTCTCTCTCTCTCTCTCTCTCTCTCTCTCTCTCTCTCTCTCTCTCTCTCTCTCTCTCTCTCTCTCTCTTGCGCGCGCGCGCGCGTGTGCACGCCGTTCATGGCAAGCTTGAAGTCGTGGGCATAATTACTAAGGAGGTGCAACATGGGCATGGCCCCTTGGACACAAGGATGTCGAAGGAAGAGGGCGATGCAGGAGACGTGCGGGAACCACTGCTTGGTAGGCAAGGAGGCTGAAATCCAACTACCACCAAATCAAATGCAGGGGCCATGTATGGGTTCGCCTTCCATGGTGAGCCTTTTTCGACATTGCATCAGCCCTTGGTTTGGCGCCTGCAACGAGTTCTCTCTCTCCTTTTTTGCGCAACAGCTGCTGCCATCCCTTGCTCAGTTTGTTTTTGGTGTTCATGTTTTGGACTGGTGGGCACCCGTCCTAAGGCCATCCTAAGGGCCTTTCCCACAACGAGTGCAAGGCGTGCACGGGTGGTAAGGAGGGCGTGCAAGGCATGTTGCTGACACTATAGCAAGAATCAACAGAGCGTCATATTTAGCAAGTGAAGGCCAACCCCTACCGAGAATACCATGCACCAACGGCCAGGACTGCTCAACAGGTAGCGGTGGGTGGCAACAAATGTCAATGGACTGTAGGTTGCTTCTTCAGTGAATATTAACACGATTTTTGGCATGCATGGCATGTGGATTTTCTGATGAAGCAAGGCTTCTCTCTCTCTCATTCAGAGTTCCCAAGAGGAGCAAGGCTCTATACACTTACTTGGTCATAGATTTTGATTACCAAGTATTTTTTTGATTTATCCTCTTCCTACTATCAAAGAGGAGGGGGAAGAAAGGCTTCAATTTTCTAGGGCATGGCTCCTAGGCAAATTGTATGTTATGGATGCAATTAGGCAACAACATGTTCCACCCATTTTTGGCAAGTGTGATTCAACGAGTTTTATAAGACATCATGGAAGCAAGGCTCCATCTACAAATCCTCAAGATATTAGTAAACAAGCGAAGTAGATACAAGGTACATCTCATGCAAGTATTCTTTTGTTTTTCAATACATTGCACAATTCGACAAGGTCAATTACTTGTGACTGCTCAACAAGGTCGACTTTCTTTTGCTATGACATTGTACATTGGCAAGAGTATCCGTTCGCTATGAGCACCAAAACTCCATGAGTACTTATGTGAAGCAAGGATTCCCTTTCGACATTTGGCATTGCAGTTTCCATAGTTTGGAATATGCTATTAGCATACGAACTTGGGGAAACTTGCCAAGATGTCTGCAGGTTTTTACATCCCACGAGGGTGTATATGATACATACGCTAACTCACTCAAGCAGTACATATGGCTATGAGCCGAATTCAAGTGAACCACCACAAACCTCGCCACAAGTAGCAACAAGGTTAGTAAATTTCAAGTTATGTTTGTTTTTGTCTATGTTTTACTTTTCATTTTGGAAAAGTTCTCTCTACTGTGGAAAGCTAAGTGCTTGGGCAGATCCGTAAGAAGCTGTTGTACAAAGCAAAGTGCTTTGCCCGACTTTATGTGAAGCACGACTTCTCTTATGTGCCAAGGTATTATTGATTGACTTTAGATCAATGATAATGGCACACATATTTGGCACTATGTGGGTATAAGATCATAGTTTACGCAACGGTGCATTGTGATGTATCCATGCAACTGTAATCGTACAAGTCACGTTGTTGGGCGCATTTCTGGCACCCCGTTTTTTGTAAATTTGTACATATGGACATGAAGCCCGATGTCGAAAGGGCGTGTGGGCTTTCTTCTTGTGGGTTTTTTAGCTTGCTTTAGCAAGCACAGGTACATGCACTGCAAGTCGCTAGTCTAGTGACAGCTCTGTCGGGCTGTTGTAAGTGCTCGTGAGTGAGTTTTTTGAAGTGAGACTTGTATATAACTTAAATTGACGTACAAACTTAAAAATGTTCAGCCAAAGTTCATAAAATTGCAGGTTTGATCTTCTTGTGCCTCCTTGATGGTTTCTATTGCAGTTTTTGTCCCCACCTTGCCTACTTAATGTGTAGTTGTGTCGGGACGGCTCCCTGTTCGCATCAATTTTGCATGTAGCGGCATGTAGATTCAAATTGGGTCATCTTCAACTTTCTCGCGAGTCATATTTCAAGCTTTATCTCAAGATTTAAAGTGCCCCAATTGGAGTTGTGATCTTTAGGCTACGACTAGTTCTCTGCAGGGTTATGGCTATGACAGCCTAGTGGCAAATTGTGTGCAGGCAGATTGGGAGGGCATGTATGTATGAATTGTGGAATTGGTGTTGAAGTTGTGGGTTTTTTATGTTCAATGGTGAAAGAAGAGGCCCTTGTCTTCATATGCATTGGTCGGCGTGTGCTGTAAATCCATGCTTTGGTAGGGTTTTGCTCCTATGTGACATAGTCTCTTGGGTGGGCGACGGCCATTAAATTCCCAAGGTACTACTCTTGTTGGACTTGTGGTGCTTCAAAGAGATTTTGCAAAGCTTTTGGCATCTTGTATTTTTCTTTCAACGCTCTTGAGTGACATCGCTATAGAGGTGTTTCAGTTTGCTTGTTTCCTAACAGTGTTTTGGTGCCCACCACCGAGGAATCACTTCAAGTTACCTTCAGTTTACAGGTTTTAGAAGACATGGCATTTAATTTTCCAGAGTTTAGTGGGAAATCAAATGAAAGTTCCAAAGGTTTCATTGAGAGAATGGAGTTTGCTTGCCTTCTTGCTGACAAGCAAGACCCACGTTGGTGCTACGAATCTTCTACTTCTGTTTGAAGAGAGATCCTAGGGAATGGTTGGAAGAATACAAAAAGGAGCTACAATCAGCCCAACCTCCTCAAGTTATGACTTATGAAATGGTAAGGCATGCTTTTCTTACACACTTTCAGCAGGTGGAAGACCCACAAAAGGTATAGCAATCTATTCAAGGCTTGGTACAGGGTGAAGGCCAAACCATAGAAGACTTTGTGAAGGCATTCAATGCATTATGGAAAAAGTGGTGTACATCTTTGGGGGCTGAAATTCCTCCAACCAAGTTAAAGAAGGACAGGTTTCTTGCAAGTTCGAAGAGTAGCCTCCGCTTGAAGGTAGAGCTCAAGCAGCCAAGGACCTTTGAGGAGGCAATTGAAATT
This sequence comes from Adiantum capillus-veneris, assembly GCF_014529385.1. NCBI lineage: Eukaryota > Viridiplantae > Streptophyta > Polypodiopsida > Polypodiales > Pteridaceae > Adiantum > Adiantum capillus-veneris. The sequence continues at coordinate 51,970,260 of NC_140932.1, forward strand.
TCAAAGAATAAAGAGTGGAAAGCAGAGCGCCTTCATCAACTTGGAATCAATGTCAAGCCAAAGGTTGAAGTGAAAGTGGTAGAGAAACCAAGGGTCCTCATCAGGGAGCCAGGTTATGATCAACAAGCTTCTCATGATGTGAATGCTTTTTGCAAGGAGATAAAAGAGGTTGTAGGTCTTATGAAGAATCTTACTGTGCATATGATGGGAGGTGGAAGAGGTCAAAGCAATGGGTATGGACGTGGATATGGAAGCAGTGAGGGGTTTACAAGTGGTAGACGAAGAGGCATGGCTGGAAGAGGGGATATGTTTCAATGTTACAATTGTGGTGAATGGGTTCATAAAAGTCCTCAATGTGACAAGCCAAAGAGAATGGGTGGTGACATGTTTCCTCTTCCTCCACAAATTTCGTCTCGAGCTCAAGATTATGGTATTGAGATTAAAGGGGAAGCAGGACCAAGTGGTTTGACAGCAGAAGAGAAGGGCAAAACAAAAGTGGTAAGCATAATCCGTTTGGAGAAGAAAGAGGATGATTCGGGAGCTATAGTCATGCCTGTAAGTAAGAGGGTTATGAGAGATCATGATATGAGTGATGCAAGTCCCAGCCATAAAAGAGGGAAACAGGTTGAAACAGGGTACATGTAAAGAGAAGAAGAAGAGAAAACCAGAAAAAATTACAATGCATCCGACTTTCCTTTGGGAGAAGGGCAACCAAATTATAGTTTACGGGCTGATTTGGTGAGTAGAAAGGCTGATGTTACCTTTGGGCTACTCATGGAGATGTGTCCCAAGTTAAAGAGGCAATGGAAGCACGTAGTCAACCCCATGAAGAAGGAGCCTACAAGGGGGTCAGTGAGAGTTCTATCTTTGAATGAGCTACCTGATATATGCCCTACTATGGATGCATGTCATAAGAGGAAGTGCATTGGAAAGGCTTATATTGATGGAGGTGCACAGGTATGTGTTATTACTCAAGCTTGTGTATCAAAATTGGGACTCAACATGGTGAAGAATTCAGGTTTTCGCATAAAGCTTGCCAACCAATCAAGGGTGAGGTGCTTGGGAGTTGTAAAGGACTTGGAGGTGGATGTATTTGATGTTCAAGTGATGGTCAATTTCCATGTTATGCCCGCGGGTATTGGTGCTTTTCCCCTCATCCTTGGAAGACCATGGTTACAGGCAACCAAAGCTATACAGAATTGGGGACATGGTACCATCACTCTCTACAATAGAAGGGGTGATAAGAAGAGGTTTAACATGGCTAACAAGAAATATTTGGATGCTGATTTTGATGATAAAAGTGATGAAGAAGAGTACTCAAGTGAAGAAGAAGACAATGGGGATGATGGCAGTGATGTGGAAGATAGCAGCGATAGCGATCTAGATGTTTCCTCCTTGTTTCTTGAAGAAGAGCATGATGAGAAACAAAGATTTCTTGGCCTTATGGAGAATGAGGATATCTCTGGTCCTTATGAAAAAATTGAAGAGCTGATGCAACCCAAAATTCAACCTATTGTCAAACAGGAGCTGATACAAGGTATGTTGTCTCCCGACTTGACTAGTCATGAGAAGGGTGAGTACCTACATATGATACAAAAATTTCCTCACTTATTCATCACTACTTATGAGGAAATTAGAGGCTTTAAGGGAGAGGAAATCCACATTCCAATCAAGGAAGGAGCTCAGCCCGTACGTCAAAAGCTAAGGAGAAGGGGACAGGTACAACTTAATGCTTTAAAGGAAGAGGTAGACAAGCTTCTTGAAGCAGGTTTCATATGTCCTGTGAGTACTGTAGAATGGGTGAGTCCCGTTTTTTTCACACCCAAGAAGGATGGAAAGTGGAGGATATGTGTTGATTTTAAGCCTCTAAACGCAGCCATGAAGAGGGATCCATACCCTCTTCCTTTCATAGATGACATACTTGATTCTATTGCAGGGCATGAGAGGTATAGTGTATGTGATGGATTCTCTGGATATTTTCAGCTCACCTTGGCTTTAGAAGATGGCAAGAAGACCACATTTATCACACCATGGGGATGCTTTTATTATTGTGTGCTTCCTTTTGATCTTATGCATGGTTGTGCGTGGTATCAAAAGTGCGTCAATAAGGTGTTCTCTCCTTTCTTGGCAAGTTTGTGAAGGATCTTATTGATGACTTTAGTGTTTATAGCTCTAGAAAGGATCATTGTGTAAAGCTTGGGATTGCATTGAAGCAATATGATGAAAGTGGAGATCAACTCAACCCAAAGAAGTGTATAGCTCTAGAAAGGATCATTGTGTAAAGCTTGGGATGGCACTGAAGCAATATGATGAAAGTGGAGATCAACTCAACCCAAAGAAGTGTCATCTTGCTCAACCAAGGGTGAAGTTTTTGGGGCATATGATCTCAGAGAATGGGATTGAAGCAGATCCTGACAAAGTGAAGGATTTGGTGCTCCTCCCATCACCTAAATATACAAAGAAACTTTCTACTTTCATTCAAAAGGTGAAGTATATGGCAAGGTTCATTCCTTTGTTCTCTCAACTTCTTTATCCTCTATAACAAGTAGCAAAGTTGGATCCTCTGCAATGGACAAATGAATGTGAAGAGGTTTTTCAAGGTATCAAAGAGGTTCTTTGTTCTCTTCCTGCTATGCAAGCTCCTAATTGGGATAAGGAGTTTTATATGAATCCATCAGTAGGTGAGGATGTCATTGGAGCTATGCTTCTTCAAAGAGGTAACAACTCCCACTACATGAAGCCTATCTATTGTGCTAGCAGGGTGAAGCTAGAGGTGGAAAGATGCTATACTGAGGTGGAGCTCATTATGGTGAGTGTGATTTATGCATGTAGAAGGTTTAGGCACTACCTTCTCCCTAAACCATTCACATTCCTCACTAGCTACACTCTTCTACCTCAATTGGTGAATAGCCCTACTTTGTCAAAGAGGCTGATGAAGTGGATTGTGGAGCTACAGGAATTTCAATTCTCTTTTCTTGTTAAGGAGAGTACAAGGGCTACATTGGTTGAGTTGCTTACTTATAAGGAAAGCCCTCTTCTTAAGGAGGATGCGGTGAAGAAGCAACACATGGAAGCTCCTAACATAGACAATGCCTATCTAAAACACTGTTGGGAAACAAGCAAACTGAAACACCTCTATAGCGATGTCACCCAAGAGCGTTGAAAGAAAACTACAAGATGCCAAAAGCTTTGCAAAATCCCTTTAAAGCACCACAAGTCCAACAAGAGTAGTCCCCTTGGGAATTTAATGGCCGTCGCCCACCCAAGAGACTATGTCACATAGGAGCAATGTATACCAACAACTCACATGGTTGAGACCTTCTGGCAGGCCAAGGGTATCCCGGGTGGGTCAAGGACCCGGACAGGACCCGGGCCAAGCGGCCGGCTACCAATGTGGACTGGGGATTCAAGGAAAGGGCTATATAGGAGGTTGGGCGGTGAATCCAAGTAGGTAGTCCCCTGGGCTTCATAGTGGTATCAGAGCTAAAATTAGCCAGGCAATTAGGCACCATGAAAATCTACAAGTGTTTACTGCGTTGTTTTACCGCGTTATGTAGAGTGAAGGTGCAAATTCAAGTAGAGAAACAAGAAAGAGGAGGGCAGGGGGTTTTTTGTGTTTAAAATATTACCACGACTATTTTTGCTATTATTACCGCGTAAATTACCACTGTTATTATCACATATATTACCATTGTTATATCCGACAGTCAAATTTAGTGCCTAAACTTTTAAATTCTGGCTTAACCCCTCCCCCTTTAAACTTTCAAATTCTGGCTTAACCCCTCCCCCCTCCCCCCCCCTCAAATTTTGGTGTTTCCCTCCTCTCAATAAGATTTAAAGAATATTGTATATAATTTTCAAATTTAAAAAAGAAGAGAGAGAGAGAGAGAGAGAGAGAGAGAGAGAGAGAGAGAGAGAGAGAGAGAGAGAAAGAGGTAGGGGATATAAGCTTACACTTGGTTACAAATAAAATAACCATTGTCAATTGATTAACATAGTTGAGCATATTCTCAAATCTAAAGAGAGGAGTGGGGAGAGAGAGAGATGAATGGATTACATGACCAAAAAACTTCATAACTGCAAAATGTTTATGAATAAAATAACCATTGTCAATTGATTAACATAGTTGAGCATATTCTCAAATCTAAAGAGAGGAGTGGGGAGAGAGAGAGATGAATGGATTACACGACCAAAAAACTTCATAACTGCAAAATGTTTATGAATCATCTTCCAAAAGATCTCTACATGAAGCATCATCCAATTCTAAGCCCATGACTCCTAAATCAATAAAGAGAGAAACGGAATTGTCGTTTGTGGATGCATTGCCTTGATCATCTTTGAGTTCGTCATCCTCCATCTCATCATCTTTATCATCATGACAATCACCCTAGCTAAGACTTGCTACCACCGGACTTGATTCATCAACCTCTCTTGCGTCTGTTTCCACATCATCCAAAGTCAGAGGTGGAAGAGGGCCGAAGATAGTCTCCACTTCATTAGTGGAAAAAATGGTTCTCCGCCAAGGTGTTACGGGAATTACGAACCAATGTTTTGGTTGGTGGATTGTTGGGATATAGATGACCTATAAAATAGAAGTTCAAAGTGAGTAACATTGGTATAACTAACACTACAAGAAAATAAGAATAAAAAAGATACATGTCACTCACCTGCTCACAATTGCGCTGTAAAACTAAATTGTCATACCTCCCTGTGTGATGCACACTAGAGTCCACCATGTAGAGGCCATTCTCATGTCGTCTAGACACATTTGCAAACCACTTGCACTAGAAGATGAAGGTATAAAAGGTTCTCAAAGTAACCTTTAGTATCCTTTCAATAATTCTGTAGTACCTGGCTTCATCACCGTCTGTGTAAAGTTGCCAATGATGGCACAATCCATGGTGGTTCTACGCTCGTCAATGTGGCGCGTATGAAAGTGACAACCCTTTAACCACATAGAGTTAAAAGACAGGCACTGCAAAATAGAAAAATATATTAATTTATCAAATACACATTAAAGATAATTTCAAGAAATGGCGTTACAATATGGTTTATATGAGTACTCTACCTTTGGTACCCAGCCTCGTGCATACTCCCATTCTTTGCTAGTGATGTCTTCTCCAGGCGCTTTTGCCTCGGTTATTCTCTCATGAATCCACTCTGTACTAATGAGATCTGGGAAACATTCAAGGTTTCTAGGCACTGGGGGTTCCCTCCTTCCTATATGTGCTTGTTTCCATGCTTCCCTCTCTTACAAATGCCTTGCCTTTGCCACTATCCACAAGTCCACCCACTTGGTCATAATCTTTGCATTGAGAATGCAAAAGTTATCGACCACTTGGGATAGATTCATATTAAGTAGTTTCCCCTTTTCACTTGGCAAGTGTGAAGTCATCCTTGCATCTTCCTCGTATGACCACATGCGAGCCATTGAAGGATCAACTTGTGCCAAATACTTTGATATGTAAACAAATTCCTCTTGAAGGATCCACCCTTTGGCCATACATGCCTCTAGTTGAGACCGTAGCCGCACAAAATCTTTGAGAGTCTTAAAAAACCTCTCTTAGAAGAACATACATCGTGTGTGCACTACTCTACATATAGCGATCACCTCGACCACGTGAACCAAGAGGTGAATTTGACTAAGAAGGACCGATCAAGGAAATGCATCTTTAATGGCACACACAATTTCTGTTGTAAGTGTTTGAGCAGTAGGGATAGCATCTATTTTGATTTCCTTGGAGCTCACAAATCTGCAAGAAAACACACAAGGATATACTAAGGGCTAGTTGAAATTATTGTCTACATAAAAAGGTGTAGTTAAGTAGAGTCTTGTGGGGTACCTTACTAGCTCTCTTAGTTTGAAAATAGCGTCCCTGACTTTCTTATCCCGACATATACACATTCTCACCAGCAGAATAAACTACAATGTAAATCAGGGAAAGGTAATGTGAGTGATAATCATACACACAAACTATAGATAGATTAGGGAGTATGAAGATTATTTGAAGCATCTTATGCCAATCATGGGACTTCAACCCATACAATTAAAAGCTTCCACCCTTATTCGCTTTTGTGAAAGCTCCCTTTAGCAACCTCATGTATCTTTAGAGAGAGAAAGAGGGAGAGATAGAAAGAAAGAGAGTGAGAGAGATAGAGAGGGAGAGATAGAGAGAAAGAAAGAGGGAAAGAGAGAGATAGGGAGAAAGAGGGAGAGAAGAGATAAAGAGAGATAGGAAAGAGGGAGAGATAGAGAGAAAGAAAGAGAGAAAGAGAGATAGGAAAGAGGGAGAGATAGAGAGAAAGAGAGGTAGAGAGATAGAGAGAGAGAAAGAGGGAAAGAGAGAGACAGGGAGAAAGAGAGAGATAGGAAAGAGAAAGAGATAGAGAGAAAGAGAGAAGGAAAGAGGGAGAGATAGAGGGAAAGAGAGAGACAAAGAGAGAGAGAGAGAGAGAGAGAGAGAGAGAGAGAGGCATTAGGGAATTTCAGAGGTCATTTGGAGGGCCTTCTAAGAAAATGTATTTTTTGCACTCTCTCTCTAGAAAAAATGGCAAATAAAAGAGTTGGGTCTTTCATAGTAAAAGTTAAAAAAAGTGTACTTTAAGTAGATTCCTTACTCTTCTGAACATTCATTTGTAGTGATTGAGGGATAATCCTCTTTTCAGTTGCATTGAATGAAACTCGTCAATATGGAGGGAATGAGGCTAACATGGAGGGACGAAGGCGCAACCGCTATTCACTTTCCATTAAACCTGCACATTTGGCTAATGGCACACTCCTCAAATGGCACAAATGTTACCCAGAAACGAGCCAAATATCACCTTCACATTGATTTGAACAATGAGTACCAACCATTGATTAAGCGCAGTAAAACAAACACACATATACCTCCCTCTTCCATAGACACGCTCAGAGCTCAGGGAGCTAAACACATAGATATCTGGACGAGAGGCTCTCTCTACCCTAAGAATCCAATGACTAATGTGTCTCCACCGTTTGTCAATCCTACAAGCTTATTGACCTTTGCTGGTGATGGAGAAAAGGGCCTTCTGGGTTATTGTAAATCTCTTACAAGAGAAGCTGAAACTTACAAGAGCATTCTCCAAGCTCAACAATGTGAGATTGTTCGCCTTTCACATTTACATTCTACAGAGCAGGTTACCATTTTGCAACATAAAACAGAGGTACAAGAACTGAAAGGAAAGGTGCGAAGTTGTCAAATGAAGGACACCATCTTGGGTGGTCGTATCCGAAAGAAGAAATTGCGCAATCTTGAAACATTGCAGGTTGCATCAGGAGGTCTCAAGAAAAGAATCCGAGCATTAAGGTGATGCTTCTTGGTTGGCTACATTGTCTTAGTTAAGTAATCTTTTTGTTTTTTCTTGTTATGCATTGTTTTCATGTGCCTAAATAGTGTTAGTGCAGCAAATTTTCTGTTATTTACTTATGCATTGTTTTCATGTAGAGATTCAATCTATCCTGACAAGGAAAACATTGACCCCAAAGCCAATATAGGAAAGAGATTGAAGCCACTTATAAGTAGAAGCCTGTCAGCAGATATAGTACATGACAAGAAGTTTAAGGTCCTACAATGAAATGTAGTGGACCGCTTTATTTCAGAGAACTCAGTGCCTGCAAAAGAGATACAAGGCACACTTGATTCACTTGGTGTAAGCAAAAGAGGATATTTGGTTATCCAAAAGTCTGTCTCATCCATCTTTGTTAGGAAGGGTATAAAATCCAAACTTCTACCATCAGCCTCAAGTGTTTGGAAAGAGAGGCTTCAGCTTAATGAGGCACAGGGAGACTATCTTGGACAACCCTTTCATATTAAAGCAACTTACAGTGGCCATGGAGCAAACATGGCATATGATGAGTTCAATAATATTTTTATGGACCTGCGGATATTACAGAAGAGAATGGTGGAGTTTTACAACATCACATTTGAAGAGTCACGAGGGGTATTACATTTTGTGTTAAAACTGGATGAGTGTGAGCTTGTTAAAGAGAAAAAGCTAGAGCGTGTTACTATTACTTTAATGAATAGAGCCCTCTCAAAGTGTCCTAGTGATGATCCTTTATATTTTAGTGTTCAATCAGAATCTAACATATGCTGGCTTGGTGCGTTTGAGGTAAGCAAGATTCTCAGGTAAGCTCAAATGTTCACATCTACTTAAGTCTCATTTATTTTGTGTTGCAGGTAAAGAAAGAAGATCATGAGATTCTATATTGGGTGTTCCATCGAACTAATATTCCGGAGGTGATTGATCGACAGACTAACCAGGGAGAGGTACTACGTCTAGAGGACGGGGAGACTTTCAAGTTCAGTGGCATCTTGCAGGTGACCTCAAAACATTAAAGTGCATGTATAATTGTGGAATGGGTGCAATGGCAAAGTCGCTGTGTTTGTTCTGCATGGAGCCTGCAAAGGTCATGGACCCAAAGTGGTGGAGAAAAGCTCCAACACGTCACATTGAGGATTCTGCTTTTCGACCGGTTTTGAAAATACCACTTGCGAATGTCCACATTTGTACAATGCATGCCCTTTGTAGAATTGTGGAGAAATTGGTCTACTTATACATCGGGTTTGCTTGGAAGATTAAGAACTCCGCAGAACGACAAGTAGCCCTGCAGTGCTTAGAAATGGTACTGTCGGATATGGGGCTTCATGGTGGCAATGTGAAAATCCAGTGGGATGAAAAGAGATCAACTGCTGAGAAGGATGTCCCATGCAAACCATCCATCGGTGGGGTGAAGGCACGGAGGTTTTTATCTAAGCCCCAAGGCTAGGTACAAGAGATCCGAAGCTAACAAAACATGGAAAAATATATAACACATCTTATGTTAGCAAGGTAGAGTATCAGAGCTGGAAAAAGCTACATATTGCAGTCAAAGACCAAGAACCAACTACTCGTAACGCGAAGGCTGAGGTTTGGCGATCAATAGACATCCTATTTTGATGTGCAACAAAGATGACTGGTCACAAGGTGATATGAACAAGTTCAAGGAAAATATCAACCTTCTGAAAAAATCATTCAAGACAGCATGGACAGACACCCAGATTACTCACTACATGGTATTATCGTGTATTTCTTTCTCTCTTATGTGCAAATATGTGACTGTAAAACATTCTAACTAATCTGTTTTCATATCCAGCACATCATCTTCAGTCATTTACCATATTTTATACAAAAGTATGGGAACCCGGCAATATGGAATACCCAAGGGATGGAAAAGTCTCATTACATGGCGAGAAATGCTTATTTCAGGCACACACGACATGGTGGCTCTCGAATCAAGGCTAACAGTTTGAGAGAACTATTTGAATGGTTCTATCGTAGAATCATTCATTGAATGCAGGCAAAAGAAGTCTTGGCAAATTCAGCAACAGCACAAGCCATCAGACATTTACAACAACAAAAAGTTAAAAGATCAATGGCATACAACAACTCCGGAGCTCGTGAAAGTCAACGAAGGTGGAGAGAGACAATGGTGTATGTGAATCACAAGTGGAGAAAGATACTTTGAGTGGATGACATTGTACAAAATTTATGTAATACATGATCTTATACAATTGCTACTTGAAGTGTATCAAGATTTTGAAGGTTCAAATTTTTTTTTTGGCACGTCACCCTTGTAAAAAATCATGAGATGTTTGCCATACTCTAAAAGTTCATCTGGGTTTTGTCTACCAAGAGCTAGTGCCATTGCTATGTAGGTGTAGTAATACGCTGCTCGACCACCTGTATAGGTCGGACAGTAACCAAAACAATCTCTAGCAAACACTTTGTCCACAAGAATGACTTTATCTGCACTTTTGGGCAGCACCGGTCCACCCAAGAAGCGTGATAGTGTCTTGAATGTGTAAGTTGCTATTGAACCCTCTTGTGACATGGAATGGTGAAAAACTACTATCGGCAACTCGCAAAGCTTTGAAAGGTACTGCACTAGGGCCGCATCCCTTCCTCGATACTCTCGAGTCCGCCGCCGAAGGAAGTCATCCTTGTCAGCAATCCAAGACTGCACATATCATGTCAGAAGTGACACAAAGAGAGAGAGAGAGAGAGAGAGAGAGAGAGAGAGAGAGAGAGAGAGAGAGAGAGAGAGAGAGAGTTACCATGAAGCTCTCATCCTGCAGAAAGAGGTTTTCTTGCCACAGGTCTACAGATGTAGTTGACCCCTGACCTGAATGGTTAAACCAATCCTCCACTTCTTTGTTACTTGTTGATGGTCTTAGGCTTTGTCTTATTGCTTGGAAGGTGGCTTCATCAGGTAGTGTCTCCTTGTATTTTTCAGCTTTCTCAAAGCATCTTCGAAGGCATTCCATTGGATTGCTGGATGTTTCCATTGCCTCATCATCACTACTATCCTCTGAAACAAATCCACTCCTCTCCTCTTGGACTCTGGAAATAATAGCCAGGGAGAAATCCTCCCTTAAATAAAAGACACTTTGCACATCATGTAAGAAGATATAGGTCCTGTCTCCAATCCTGAAGTCAGGCACAACAGGCAACATCATCTGAGCATGCTTCTCAGTGAAGTTACTGACATCCAATGGAAGTTTGATTTCTGTGGTTTTCACAGAGAGCATCTTACTTCTTTGTACTTCAATTGCCTCAACCTCAAGGTCGACTGTGTCTTCAACCTCCTCGACTTCTTGTATATGAGTTGTCTCCTCGCATTCTTCATCTGGTGCTGCATCCTGCTCCTCTAAGACCTCATCAGGATTCTGCATGAGGAATCCAAACAGGCTGTTCAGGTAAATCATAAAGCCAAAGGCTTCCTGAATGAGTTTGCATTCTTTTTTATGCAAAGGGCAGGCTGAATGTCGGCAAGAAGGTGGTAATTCCCTATACTTCTTCAGTCCCTGTCCCTTTCCACCACAGTCATTTAAATGCACAAGAGTCATAGTAGGCAAAACAACCCTCCCTACCTGCACCATCACTTCAAACTTATCTCTGTAGGACTGCAAGAAATTACTGTGCTGAGCTAACAGGTCTTCAATGTCAAACTTTGGATTAAACATAGAATGAACTAGATCAAACTTGTCCCCAGCACCACAAGATGCTGCAAAATCAAACAGCCTCTCATCAGTTGCAGCTGGGTCTTCCAGAGAAGACACATCCTCTTTGGATTTACATTTAGTTGCACAGGGACTACTTTCTAGCACATCTGCATCATCTGAGAAGTCTATATTCCTCTTTCTTGTATTTTTCTTCAGAAGTACTGTACAGGGCACCAAAGCCTTGTAGGGTGAGGGATCCTCTTGCCCTGGTGACCTCTCTGATTGATCTTCACCAATTGACTTTTCTTCAGATATGTCCTGACAAAAGTCAACAGTTCTTTTGGCAGAAACATTAAGCAACTGAGCCTGCAAAGGTTGAAATCCTGGCACAAGCTCTGGGTCTGGTTTCAGCCTCTTCTGCCTACTGGACCTTAATCCTATTCATCAGGAAACATGACAAGTCTCACTCACTCTCTCTCTCTCTCTCTCTCTCTCTCCAAATATATATATATATTTGTCTCTCACCAAAGCACAAACAAAAACACACATAGTCTCTCTCTCTCTCTCTCTCTCTCTCTCTCTCTCTCTCTCTCTCTCTCTCTCTCTCTCCAAAGAACACTAAAAAAATACACATAGACTCTCTCTCTCTCTCTCTCTCTCTCTCTCTCTCTCTCTTTGTATGGGTCTATTTGTACTAAAGGCGCGCAAGGACGAAAACGTGCTTTTTGCAACTCTCTACGCACGCCTTAAGTACAATTGAGGGAAAGGCGCGTAAGGATGTACACGTGCTTTTTGAGAGAGTCATAACTATACTATAGGCACGCGGAGAGAGCTGCTGCCAATGTTTGGTTGGCTCTACGTGCCGTTAGTAACGGGGACAGAGAGGGGAGGGAGAGAGAGAATGTGTGTGTGTCTGTGTGTATGTGTGTGTGTGTCTCTGTCTATGGAAGTATGTGTTGAGGTGTGTGTGTGTGTGTGTATGTGTGTGTGTGTGTCTCTGTCTATGGAAGTATGTGTTGAGGTGTGTGTGTGTGTGTGTTGAACAACAGTCTGGGTTTTTCTTTGTTTACACACACACAATTTGTACCAACTGTTGGAAATACAAAGAGAAAGAGTGAGAGATCACCTTTTGTTGGTAGGGTTTGCAGGAACTCCAAGGGAGGTGTCTCCTCCATTGCTTTTTGTGTGTCAAACTGACTCTGTCTCTCTCCCTCCCTCTCTCTCTCTCTCTGAGAGTAAGGAGTCCCTCTCTCTATCTCTCTCTCAATTTGTGTCTCTCCCTCTCTCTATCTCTCTCACAATCTGTTCTCTCTTTCTCTCTCTCTGTCTCTCTATCACTCTCTCTCTCTTTATCACTCTCTCTCTCTCTCTCTCTCTCTCTCTCTATTGTTCTCTCTCTTTCTCTCTCTCAAAATCACACTTATAACGGATACACACGGTGGCGCCCCACGTGTTACTATAAATTAGAGTATAATTTCATGTTGTCACACATGCGGTCATTATTGAGACCGTATACTTTTGTACGTCATATATAGAGGTCAAGAGAGAGAAAAACCACACCTCGTGAAAGAGAGTGAGTGAAAGAGAGAGAGAGAGAGAGAGAGAGAGAGAGAGAGAGAGAGAGAGAGAGAGAGAGAGAGAGTGCAAGAGCCGTCGTCTGCGTCTCCAAAAGCAAGCCGACCCATCGACATAACGAAGGTCTGCCTCTCCCTCTGCCTTTGCCTCTATCTCTCTATCTCTGTTTCTGTCACAGTACCAAGCTCACTCTTAACAAACAACACACACAAACAGTCACAAACACAACACACACACACACACACACTCACAAACACACAGACACACATATAAAACATACACACACACACACAAATATAACATACACACACATAGACACACACACACACACACATAGAGAGACACACACACACAAATCACAAACACACACACACACACACAAATATAACTTATACACACACACACAAATACAGACACACACACACACATAGCCTCTCTCTCTCTCTCTCTCTCTCTCTCTCTCTCTCTCTCTCTCTCTCTCTCTCTCTCTCTCTCTCTCTCTCTCTCTCTCTCTCTCTCTACCAAAGGCGCGCGTAGAGAGGCATAACCGGTGTGCATGTCTCTATGCGCGCCGTTAGTACTGTGCATTGACCAGTGTATGTCTGAGTGTTATAGAGAGAGGATGTAAGGCGGGGAGAAGAGAGAGAGAGAGAGAGAGAGAGAGAGAGAGAGAGAGAGAGAGAGAGTATTTCTTTTACCTTATACTAACGGCGCGCGGAGGTGTTTGTTGAGGTCAAAACGTGCTCCACGCGCGCCTTTAGTAATGGGCTCTCTCACTCTCTCTCTCTCTCTCTCTATTTAAATATGCTAAGCTATAGAAAGGAGAGAGAGAGAGAGAGAGAGAGAGAGAGAGAGAGAGAAGAGAGAGAGAGAGAGAGAGAGAGAAAGAGAGAGAGACTCTTCTTTTTGTGTACAGTGAAATGGCTAGAACAAAAGCCACTGCAAGGCAGGCAGGCAAGGGACCAGGATTAGCATCTAAAGCAAGTAGCAGATCTGCAACCCCAAAGAAAAGACCTGGAAAACCCAATAAAATTCTGAAAGGGCCAAGGGTGAAGAAGTTACAAACCTGCATGGGAATTTTCAGAGAAATCAGAAAGACACAGAAATGTGTAGATTTATGCATACCAAAGCTGCCCTTCCAGAGGATGGTGAGGTCCATATGTGAAGAAGCTACCTGGGGCACCAAAAGGTGGAAGGTGGTGGCATTAATGGCTCTACAAGAAGCAGCAAAGGACTTCCTACTGGAGTACTTCAGTGACATGACCATTGTTGCAGCCCATGCCCACAGGGTTACTATAATGGACAAAGATAGTGAGACACTGAAAAGAATAAGGTGGAGGTATGACAAACTACTGGTCCCCAATGTCTGCAAGGATAAGAAAATGAGGGAAATTTTGTTATACCCCCCGGAGTTAGTGCCACAACTCACAGTTGTAGATGTCACACATGATGTGAATACAAGGGCAAGGGCAGAGACTATTGCTCGCCAAACAGAGGACATGAGGGAAGCAGAGCTTAAGGAGAAAGCAAAAGTAGCAGTGGAGTCCCAGAGGCAAACAGAATGCAATGTGACCCTGTCCATAGAGGCAAGCAATCAAGAAACTCTACTTTCAATGAAGGATGGTTTGCTTGCAGAGATACCATTTGTAGATGGAGCCAGAAAGCTAGCTCTGGAAAAAGTGGACATTAATTTATTGCAGAATCCAGATGCTCAGATTTCAGACACAATTATCTATGCTTGTCTTAAGTAAGTGTTACTATCTTGCTAGCTTTGAAAACTCAGATAATAGGTTTGCTAACTCAGGTAGAGTCTCTGCAACCTGATCAAAAGTCAACTCCCACTGCACACCCACACAGAGGTGTTTCTTGTTGATCCACAAATGTTAGTGATTATTAGACAAAAGAACAGTCCATCTGGGACCTTTGAGAGTTGTTTTCTCCACTGTGCTATGCTGGAAGTTACTGTTATCGTCTTTCCATATGAGAACAACCATCACTGGAGTCTCATATGCCTTGATGTTGACCAACCAGCAGTGTGGGTGTTCAATTCAATAAAAGGAACCCACCCTGAAATTAGGCTGTAAGTGTTCAGAAAGTGTTTCTTATAGATATCCATGTAAATTTGAAGCCTCATTCTAACATCTTCACATTGCTTTGTGTAGTTGTATAAAGAGGTTGTTACTTGCCTATGGCAAGCTATGTGGAAGGTATGAACTATACAAGGCCCCAATCAAAGATGTACCTGTCCCAAATCAAACCGATGGAAATTCTTGCGACTGGAGATGTCTTCTCCATGTAGAATATGTCCTGCAAAGCTACTTTGCATTAAAACCTTTCATGACTAAGGTACCCATTTGGCAATGCATTCAGTTAGTTTTGGTTTAGTCTATAAAAGAATTCTCACCATGTGGTCTTTCAATTTTGCAGAGTGCTTTAAAAAACTACACATATGATTATTTGCAAAGATACCGGGTAAGTTTAATACAACACCTGCTTACTATGTCTAGCCCCAGAGAGCTTGAAGGTAGCGGCTTGGATGACCGCACTATTGATCTAACAAAACATGACGTGCCACCACGACAAACCCCTGCATCCGATACAGTGGAATCACAATGGGCCGAGGGGGTCATATCAGCAGAAGATGAAAGAGCCGAGGATGAGGAAAGGTCAAATGATCATATGGAAGGTGCTAGTGTACAACCAGAGGAGACAATGAAAGAGCCAAGTCAGCCAGTGGAGGAGCCAAAAGAGCCTATGGCTGAAACCCAAGATGAGGAAAGCAGGCCTATAAATGAGAAAAAGGATATGGATGAGGAAAGCAGGCCTAGGGATGAGCAAACTGATATGGATCAGGCAAGGATGTATGAGGCAAGCCGATCAACCGAGGGAGAGGAAAAGACCTTGGAGGAAACCTTGAATGAGGCAGAAAGAGCCATGGGGGAGACCCCTGATGAAGATGTGAATGATGCTTGAATGAGGCAGAAAGAGCCATGGGGGAGACCCCTGATGAAGATGTGAATGATGACTATGAAGATAAAGCAGAGGAGAGCAACAACGACATGAACACTACAGAGACCTAGTATGGACCCTTGCTACCTGTAGATACGGTTGTTCCGGTAATATCTATTCAAGTATGGAAAAATATGTTCAGCTTCTAACTACTTATATGTACTTGTCAACTTTTACAGAGGTTGATTATCTTGGACGTCAATGGATTGCTGTTGATGCGGGTGCCTCTCGGTGACAAAGAACCCTTTGAGGATTTGCAAACGTTTCGGATGGGAACTTGTCGAGTCGTAGTTCGTCCAGGAACCAAGGAATTTATTCAGTTTCTTCTTCCGCGCTTCAGAGTTGCCATATGGTCTTCAATGCAAAGGCAAAACTTGTCGCCACTAGTTACAATAGTTTGCAGTGTATGCCACGCTCACACGTCAGATTTTGCCTTTTTGTATGATCAAAGAAAATGCGTTACCGTTGAGGGCCACTACCACCCTAAAAAACCACACTTACCTCTTTTGTACAAACCGTTTAGCCAAATCGGTGTACCCTTTGATGCAACTAATACACTACTGATTGATGATACTCCTGAAAAGGGAGAACTAAATCCGCCGGGAACAACTATCTCACCACCTTCTTTCGAGGGGCATTCCTTCGATTTTTACCTTGAAGACATTCTGATTCCATACTTACAGAAATCGTATCTTAGTCCATTGTTCACGGACGAGTTTGTACTTTCTAATGAATTAAGATGACTCTTCTATCATGTCTTTGTCTTGTCTAACATTGAGAGAGAGAGAGAGAGAGAGAGAGAGAGAGAGAGAGAGAGAGAGAGATTTGACATGGTAAAGAAATATATTTCAAGCACACTTTTTCACAGGGCACAATTGAAAAATGATCTCAATAAACTTCATGTCTTGAAAGTCATTTGTATACACTTGGGTTCACAAGAATATTTGTTACATTGACACTACTTCAACCCGACCATCCAACTCTTTGCACAAAATATCTTTTTCCCTTCGCCGCATCACCTTACGGCCAGCTAGGAAAAAGGAAAAATCTGATAGGTCCTTGTCCATTGACTCTTCAATTATGTCATGCCGCAAATGCTGAAGACTGCATATCTCCCTTATTGTAACCACCAACAGTAGGCCATGCTCTTTATCAATCACTTCCACATCCACAGCAGGATTATCTTCCAAACCTGCAGAAACCTGGTCCATAGGAATGTACTTACCGTTGAGCATTTGTGATCGCATATACCAAAACGAGAGTAACAGTGATTGGCTTGCAATCATGTACTTGACAACTAGAGTATCAAGCGCGACCTCGCACCGTAAACCAATCTCTTCCTTTGCATACCATCCTCTGTCAAGAAGTTTGTCACAGGATGACTGCTGAAATGACTTGCACATGAACATAGTTTTCGTAACACGGATGTTGTAGCTATGAAACAACTCTATGAAGAGTGCAACAGGACAAAAGTTTGCAATTCTAACCTGTTTGGTGGGAATAGAGCTATGTAGAGACCTTTGTATATCCTTGTAGAGCTTACTTCGCATTGCCTCCACCATTGTTTCCTCGGGAACTGGCCAGTCCACAGTGTTCCAATCGGTTGGTAGAGGCACTTTCACCAACATGCCATTCTTATTCCCTGAGCTGAGTTGGTAGAAGTGGTCATAAAAAAATATTCCCTCATCAGCCAGTCTTTTGCTGCTCCTCCCTGAATACTGTAGAGAACCAATGTGGGCATGAACAACATGGAAGAGTCCTATTATGCACTCCACAGGCTCCCATTGCTCATAAGAAGAGGGATAAACATCTGCAATATATATAAGAAGAGTTAAACTAAGAGTATCAATAAGTACAAATGACAAATCTAATGTAATTGAGCTGTGAAGAATGGAGACATTGCTCATAACAAGCGGGAGAAACATTGAAAAATATATAAGAAAAGTTATAATGAGAGTATCAGTAAGTTCACATGTCAAGAGTACTTACAATTGCAACGTGGTTGATGTATATCTGATACATTTCCACCGTTTGCTATCACCTCTGGATGGGTAAACACATGCTGAACAAGAACTTCCTTTAGAGATCTTTTGCCGATTTCAACTTTGAAATCCAACACTCTGGCCTTCCATGCTGAGTGGTAAACGTTGATACCACTAGACCTCTTGGGTCTTCTTGGTTGCATGAGGACCCATGAACCTTTGTTTATCCTTTGTCCAACCCATTGGTTCTCTGCACTTATTGAAGCTGATATTGTAATTGAGGATATGCTACTACTTGGCCTTCTAGGCAAAGTGCAGTTTTTGGTTGTTGGTGTGAGAGACAGTAAACACCTGGAGCCTCTTGGGCGAGAAGACGTGGAAGCCATAGCTCTCAGAGAAAAGCTTTAGTGGAGGGAGATTCACTTTGAAACCATTCTAATGGAGGGAAAGTGTTTTAGAATTCCAATATCTTGTGCGGGCTTAATGGTCACCCTCCAGTACGTTAATGACCATAAGAGAATATCAGAAGTGGGACCACATGCAAGCACCTAAAAGCTCGGTAAAAGGAAGGAAATTACGATGCTACAATCCTAGATTTGTGAAAGTTTTATGCTATTTTCCTATTTTTTGAGTCTTTCCACGTACTTTCCTACGTAACGTAGCCTTCGTGCTCATTGGACGCGCTCTATTATTCTCTCTCTTCATATGGCCCTCCAAATGACCTCTGAAATTTCCTAATGAGAGATAGGAGAGATAGAGAGAAAGAGTGTGAGAGGGAGAGAGAGATATAGAGAGATAGGGAGAAAGAGTGTGAGAGAGAGAGATAGGGATAGATAGAAAGAGAGAGAGAGAGAGAGAGAGAGAGAGAGAGAGAGAAAGAGGGAGAGATAGAGAGGGAATGAGAGAGAGAGAGAGAGAGAGAGAGAGAGAGAGAGTGGAATTGGAGCTGATCTCTTGAGATAGCTAATTCCAGTGTTAAAAGATTTCAGCTACTACTAGTGATGTATTAGTTCAGACAGTAGACTGGACAGAGGAACAGAAACTGAACTGGAATATATCTACTGGAATAAGAACCAGACTATGTACTGAAAATGATATTCAGATTCAGAGTACTGAATATAGAGTAAGTGTAACTAGAATATACTGTTGTGATTGGAATATACTGTCATGATTGGAATTACAGATAAAAGATTACAATGAGTATGATGTGGCTTATAACAAGAAAGATAGAGTACAACCGACAACAACTGCCAATGATTGACAACTCAAGTACAAATGCCACCAAAATACTAACCCGATTATGCTAACCTGATTACAATGTAATGGGCCCTATTTATATGCCTTGGGTTTACCATGGTAATTACCGTAGTAATTACTAACTGATTCACTGTCCGTCTCATAAGAGAGCGTTCCCACTTAGTGAAACTGTCTCAGCCATCTACATCCTTCCCTCCTTTCTTGAATTTTGACAAGATTCCAAAATTTCAAAAAAATTCCCCTGTCTGATTCTGGTTTGAAGCTGAAAAATCCATTGTTTGCTTCTGATGTTGGGGATTGGACTTGACCAATGATAGAGAACCAGTTGGAAGGGTCAGTGTAGAGATCTCATCATCGACACAAACGGATATCAACCTTCCAGCTGAGAAGGAAAAGGTCAGTGTAGAGCTCTCATCGTCTACACAAACTGATATCAACCTTCCAGCTGAGGAAGAAAAGCCTCCACTGAATTCTAAGATGGAACTACCCAGTATCCTTCCATTGAACTAGCTTCCGTTTACCCTTTGGCCTAGAGGGCGTCTAAGAAGTCCCAGTGCCAACATTCTCCTTATGAATGAGTCTGTAAATGGCCTCCTGCTCAAGCTGATCCCACCTTTCTGTGGTCATCTCTACTTCATAAGGAGTAAGGGAATGATAGGTTTTGGTGTCAGGATCATAGAGCGTGCGTCTGCCTTTGGTGATCCTAGTTCTGGCCAGCTTGTGACAATGCGAAGCAGTATGGATCCATCCTTCTGGAAGAGGCTGATTGGTTTTGACCCGATCTTCAAAAAGAATCTCAGCCATCTCTCTATACTGTGGTGCTAGGCCCGCCTTAGTTGCAATATCCTTTTCAGGCAATTTAGAGGACTCAACAGTAAGTTGCAACAACTGATTGGTGATCTTAGTCAAGCCCCTGATCTGACTCTTCCACTGACCCATACACAACTGGATCCTCTCCTTCTCTTCTTTCAGTTCGTGAATATCATTGAGTTGGAGAGCATCATTGAACAGTGTTTGCCAAGTTTTCATTCCACAGTCGATCGCTCATACCAATCCTGGAGCTCATCAATAATCTTGAAGTATGTAAGGCGATCGACTGGTTCTGGATGTTGAGGGTAAAGTGCTGGAAAAAATCTTGGCATATATGTCTCTCTTGCTGGGAAGGCATACAAGAGAACTGGAGAATCAGGCACGAATTCTAAAAAATTGAGAACAGCCTGGTTCTCTTACTGCATCATTTTTCTAGTTATTCTCACTAGCTGAAACAGTTTGCGAAGAGTAGTTGTCTGTTCTCCGACTGACATTCTAGTCTGAGGTCCTTTACTAGTGGCTGTCTGATCTTCAAGAATGGCCCGCACTCTTTGATCCAAGACTCCTCTGGCAATTTGCATCTGCACCAAAACCTCTTTCAATTGTTCCCTAATATCCTTCATATATTTGTAGGTTGGTTTGTTTCCCACCAGGATTTCTAATTCAAGAGCGAGAGAGCGACAATCTGCAGTAGACTATCTTTGCAAATGTGGGTTGGTCACTCTCTCTTCAGAAGCAATTATCCATTCAGGGACCCTTTCCAACAGTTGGATGGTGTTGGGATGTGCAGGTAAACGGCAAGTTTCTTGATCATGAAAATCCACTGATTTCCAGTGCTCCACCATTTCCCTGGCCCCGACATACCGTCTCTGAAAACGTTCCAGATCCGATAGGAGATCATCATCCTCCAGATATTGTCTGGTTATGGGAGCCTGTTGATGTCTCAATCACCCATTAAGGGTCATAAACTGTAAGGAATGCTGCTAATCAGCTGTTGGTCCCTCATCCTTAACTTTGCTTTTCCCTTTAGCCTCCCTACTAAGCTGGGACTGATTTGCTAGCTGATTCCCAGTGTGACTGGGTTGTTGTTCTTCTGACTGCTTATTGCTCGACTTCTATCCTTCATTCTGGCCTGGCTGGTCTGGCTGTGACTAACCTCCTTTAGTTGGCCCTATGCCACCAGTACCAGGTCCTGGCCGTGGAGATGGAGGTGAGGCATCATCATCATCATTAGTATGCCCTTCTTCTTGGTCATCCTCCTCCTTATCAGCTCTTTCTTCCTTATCCTCTTCTTCTTTCTTATCTTCTTCTACTTCATCCAGGGAATTCTGTTGCTCAATATAATCCAGGATCGCTTGATTCGTTAGAGGACTATTATATTCAGCCACTTTGTCCTGCAAGTCACTCTGCATAGTCTCCATAAGAGACTTCAAGTTTTCCAGATCAAAGACAGCGTTGCCTGCTGGATTTAAAATTTCAGTCCGGCTATTATAAATATATCTGTCAGTAGGGGAAGCCTTCAGAACTGTATGGCGAAGTAGCAAGGAGTTGAAATCAACTCTCTTCATTTTCAGCATCATTTGAGCCCGATTTGCAGCTCTTTGTGCTTCATTTCTTTCTTCCTTCACAATCTGCATATCAGACTCCGCCTTAGCTAACTTGCTTTTTAATAGCTCAATAGCCTTGTCTAAATGAGCTTCAAGTAGCCTATGGCACAGATTCTGCTCATTTCGTGTTGTCTTCAGCTTTTGAATCTGGTCTTCAGCTTCCTTCAAGTCAACTTTAGCCTTATTCAGTTCATCTTCTGACCCTGCAGCATCCAGCATTTGTCCCATACAGTGGACAATAGTGTTCCATGAAGACTGGATGAGGACTGAACATCCATCCTTGACTGTGGCTGGGTCAGAATCAGTGGGCTCATACACTGTAACTGAAGCCATATAGGGTAAGGCTACATAATTAGCTTTCTGCAGGAAGAGACGTCCTTTCAGTGGATGGGTCTGCATCTGCTAGAACCTGTCCTTCTTTGCCAGATGCAAAGCTTCTTCATTATTTGGGATGGAGACACCACCCAGTAAAGTTGGAGATGCTGGACCTTTGCCTTTGTCTAGTTGACCTTTACCCTTGTCGAGTTTTCCTTTGTCCTTGTCCGACTGTTCTGCTGCCTACTCAGAAGTTGTTGTTTTTGTCTGATCTTTGCCAGTACCAGTAGCGATTGTAATCTGTCCTACTGACTGGTTGACTTCAGTGTTCTGAGTAGGTTGTTTGTCAGCTTGGATAACTATAGCCTTTTCAGTAGTCATAGTTTTGACCTGACTCTCTATCTGCTTCAGAAAAGCACTGCTCTTCGTCAGTGTCGTCTTTGGTTTCTTCGAACTGCCAGCCTAATCTTGGGTGGCCTTCCTTTTCAGACCAGTTAGAGCGGTTTGACTTTCCGTGGCTTCTTTATCTGAAGACAAATCAATATTCTTGGATTCTAGAACTGGCTTCTCACTCCAAGCCATTTTTTCCAGGCCATGAGCATTTGGAGCAGTGGCCCAATATAAAAATTGTCAAACATACCAAGCTTTAAAAACAGTCTGGGATTTCAACTTGGTAGTTTGTTGAAGCACATTGTGTGACAGAATCTGACAAAGGTTAATGGAAACCTTTGAATCCAGCGTCTTGGCTAGCAGCATAGCAAAAACTTTCTCGGACACATATGTTGGATTATTTTTAAGACTTACTGCTTCAGCTACAAACCTGTAAGCAGTAGAGGCCTCCAGTCCTGCCACTCGAATCCCCTGACCACTGGCTTTTCTTTTGCGCTTAGCAGCTTCATCCTCCTTAAGGACTATACTGATCTGCTGTGGGGTTGCCACAGATGGCTTGGGCTCATTTTGCATCCGAAATGCAAAAGCTATGTCTTCTGGTGTAGCAGACACCTTTTTACCATACACCATGGCACTGCCATCTTCAGCATCGAAAGAGTCAAGAACCTGCTTTATGATGGCTGCGTCGAAAGCGATTCTTGTAGCTTGCAGAACGACTCGTAGATCCCATAGTTGCAGCAAAGTCATAGCTTGGTCGGTGAATACGTAGCGCTGAATCTTGCTATAAGGAATGATGGGAAGGCTTGCCTTTGCAGCAGTGATGATGGCTTGGGTTTCCTCAAGAGATTCCTGCATCTTATATGAACGCTTCTTCCTACCCATACACTCAGAGCTTGGCGATGGCGAATGGACAACGGGAGGAAATTGTCACGTAGGAGATTTGTGAGGAAAAATGACGACTCTCCTTACTGTTATACGCATTCGCGCCATAAAAGCTCCACCACTCGCCGCTCCTAGACTTGTGTGCATCGCTGCTGTCGTGGCAGATATGCATTGGACAAGACTTCTACCCATCCTTGAAATGATTACTACTGGCGTGCCATCTGACCGTTGGGCGCTTAAGAATTGAAAAGTGTGTCCCCACTATGGCTTGATCACACTGGTACTGATTCTGAGATCAGTCTGGTTTGTTTCTACTGGCACTGGTTCTAAAACTGAGATTAGTTGCACATGAAAAAGCCCAAAAATATCTGATTCTGGTATCTCTTGATCTTCAGTTCCTAATTCCCTAGTTCCGTGTTCTTGGCCATACTCTCTAGCTTCTGAATAGTAGAGCTTGATCTTCGCACCATTATATACTCCTGGCAACAATAATCCAGATAGATCTTTCAGTCTTATTGTACCACTGGAGAAGACCCAATCTACCTCAAATGGTCCTGCCCAGGAAATCTTCAGGTTTGGCTTCTTCGAGCCCAATCTAGACTGATAGAGAAGCACCAAATCTCCGTTTTGAAATTCCCGAACCTTAATTCGATGATCATGCCAGTGCTTCTTTCGTTGCTAAACAATTTCTTATTCCAGCATAGCCCGTTGCTTGAGTTCATCTAACTTCATCAGTTCATCTAGGCACTTTTTCAGATTGTGGTTGAAGTCTAAGCCATATTTCATAGCCATTCTCAGACTTGGGATAACAAACTCCCTAGGAACCACAGCTTCAGTGCCATACACCATTTTGAATGGTGTCAACCCAGTAGTGACCTTGTAAGCTGTCCTATACGCCCATAAAGCAGTCTGGAGTTTCAAATCCCACTGGTTTGGCTTCTTTTGCACAACCTTAGTGAGAATAGTCTTGATTGTCTTGTTACTATTTTCATCCTGTCCATTGCATCTGGGATAATAAGGAGTAGATTTTCGATGCTTGACTGAGAGCATATCCAATAGAATTTCCATGGTGTTATTGATAAAATGTGTTCCTTGGTTTGACACAATCTCTACGGGACATCCATATCGACAGACAATATTCTCAAATAGAAACCTTGCAGTTGGCTTAGCTGTGTTGTCAGGAAGAGCCTTAGCTTCAACCCACTTAGTGACATAACAAGTAGCCATTACTATGTACTTGTTCTTTCCTAGGGGTAACCTTCTTAAAAGGTCCCATAAAATCTAAACCCCATTTCATGAACACACCCAGTGGTTTTACTGGCGTTAAAGGAGTCATATATGCAGTTGTAGGTCTACCCATTCTTTGGCATATGTCACAAGTTTTACAAAAACTTCTAACATCAACAATTAGTGTTTGCCACCGCAGACCAGCTTGCAGAATCTTCTTGTAGGTAACTTCATTGGAAAAATGTCCACCAGATTCGCCATTATGTGCTTCTGAAATGAATTTCATTCTCCCTTCCATAGGCACACAACACCGAAGTATACCATCAACACCTAATCGATAGAGTGACCCTACGATGATAGTAAACTTCAAGCTTTAAATGACCAAAGCTTTCTTCTGGTTCTATTTCCAGACCTCTGGGAAAGCACCTTGAGAAAGAAACCGATAAACATCATACCATTCAGGGTCAACTGATTCTCCTGCTTCCAAGGGAAATAAGTCAGCATCCACTGGTTCATCCCTCAAGGGTACTTTTGAATAACCTTCTGTACTTTTGGAAAGAAAATCAGCTCCACAGTGATTCTCGCCAGGCTTATGAAAAATTCTGAATTCAAACTCCATTAGAAACATCATCCACCGTATCAGCTTGCCTTGAATAATGAATTTATTAATCAAGAATAGAAGAGCCTAATGATCCACATAAAAATGGAACAATTTCCCTAACAGGTAATGCCTAAAATTTGTAGCACTAAAAACCATTCCAAGGGCTTCTCGCTCAGTGGTTGTATAACCTTGTTCAGCCTGACTGAATCTGTGACTGGCAAAATAAACAGGATAATCAGTCCTTCCGTCTGGCTGAGCCAATATCGCCCCCACTGCCAGTCCCGAAGCGTCCACATGTACATGGAAAATAACATCCCAGTTTGGTTGCCTAAGGACTGGTTTTTTGATAATGGCCTTTTTTAGATTCTGAAAGCTCTCCTCACATTCAGCAGTCCAATTGAAATTACTGGTCTTCTTTGTGAGCTCGTATAATGGTACTGCTTGAGAAGCAAACTTATGCACAAACCTTCTATAGAAGTTAACATAACCCAAGAAAGAGCTTAGCTCAAATGCATTTCTGTGTACTTTAGCTTGCTGAACACACTGGATTTTATTGTTGGCCATTTTTATTCCATTACGGGATACCACATGTCCCAGTAGCTGTCCCTTCCAGACTAGGAAAACGGATTTAAATGGATTCAAACAAATCCGCTTCTCCTGACAGCGTTTGAAAACCATTTCTAGGAATAGTAGGTGTTGTTCCTCATCTGAATATACGGTAAATTCATCCATAAAGATGGCGAGGAATGGATAAAGGAACTCATTAAACATTAACATCATACATAGCTGAAAGGTAGCTGGTGCATTGCACATGCCGAAAGGCATCACCAGATACATGAAAGCTCCCCACTCGGTGATGAAAGTGGTCTTCTCTCTATCTTCAAGAGAGATTTGTAACTGGTTATAGACACTGTAACCATCCATAAAGCTATACATTTCATATCCTGCGATCTCATCAAGCAACATGTCGGTAAAAGGCAATGGAAATGGATCTTTGATAGTTTGGGCGTTGAGTTTCCTATAGTCAACACAAACTCTCAATTTCCCATTTTCTTGGGAACTATGACTATGGGAAAATGCCAATCTCTACTGGCCACCTCTGTGATGAACCCAGCCTTGAGAAGATTGTCAATCTCCTCTTTGACCTTCTTAGCATAGTTGGGGTTCATTCGGTACCTTTGCAGTCGTACTGGCCGAGCATTTGGCTTCAACGGTATCCTATGCTGACATACTTCAGGATCCACCCCTTTCAGGTATGTGTGTTCCCAGGCAAATACGTCTTTGTAGTTCTGGAACATCGTGCGTGCCTTTTCATTCATTATAGGATTGAGATGCTTATTGACCTTGATCATCCTAGGACTATCCTCCGAGCCTAGGTTCCATTCTTCCACTTCTTGGTCGTCCGGAAGCAAGCCCGCCTCCTTTTCGCTTGGTCGATTCCTCAACATAATCCCAGGATGGCCCATTCAGTTCTGAATCATCATTCTGATCCACTGTGTGTTCTTTAGAATGTACTAGCTCCTCTACCATGCCAATGTCATCTGATTCCTCCAGCCTCCCAGTTAACTGAACTCATCTTTCTCCTGTGTTGATTTCAGTAAACTTATATGGGAATTGCTTTTTCTGCTTGTTAGCCTGCTCTTTATTTAGTAAAACTGCATTCAAGTCAGTCTCTACTAAAGGAAATATGTTCAGAGCTGCTAACATTCGTTCGATCTTCTTTGACTTGTATTTGTGGCATAATTCCTTCGGCCTCAGATCTTTTCTCCAGCTCCTAGTATTGTTCGTCTGGATCTGAATTCTGCCACTGGCCCCTTCTATGGTTAAGGTTTGATCTGCATAGGACTTCATGAACAGCATGTGTTGTTCTCAACCATGGGCACCCTAGCAGCATCCCATATGCCCCTTGCACATTTAGAACTAAGCAGCTGGCTTTAAATTTTTCCCTACCTACTCTTATCTGCATATTTTCAATCATGCCCGTAGCTTGTACTACTCTGTGATCTGCCATTCGCACTTTAAATGGTGCTGGCTTTAAATTCGTGATGCCCATTCTTTGCTGGAGATGGACTCCCATTATATTGACTCCTGCTCCTCCATCCAAGATAACACTTGAAAGAGGTTCCCATTGCTTTCGAACCTTGTAGTCCACCTGAATGAGCGGGACTTCATCATCTCGGACGGCCGTCAGGTCCACTGTTATGGCCTCCGCTTCAGCTTTCCTGCACTGTCTGATGAAGTTTTCCACTTCAGGCAAGGTTTTCTTGATATCTTCCAGCTCCACAGTCAACTTCTGAATTTTATCATAGATTTTAACATGGATTTCTTCTTTCTCTTTATCAGACCGGTTCTCAAAGCTCGAAGAATTGGTTGTATCTTCACACTGCCATTCCTCCCTTGCAGTTCTTCCAATCTTTCCAGCAAATCCCAGTTCACCAACCATTCCTTGTACCGCAGCCACCATGGTCTCACGTATGCCCGGTATTGACTGATCTTTCTCAGTTGATTGGGTTGGTATCTTCTAAATGACTAGGGCTTCAGAACTTTCTGGCTACTCTGGTAGCTTCTTGGCTAAATCCTCCGTGATTTTAGCCGCTAGTTCTCTCTGCTCTTGACCTTCATCTACCACCTTCTCTTTACCCTTGGCATTCCAAATCTCTCTTTGTTGAGCCCATTTGTTGCTGTCAGCAGTGACTGGTTTTTCTGAAGTATCTGGAATTTCTTCAATTACCACGCCTTTGCTTCTTGTGACTGCCCATACTGGGACTGGCTCTGGTGCCTTAGACTCAGTAGCAGTAGATGGAGGTGCGTCTGGGCATTGAGCTGCGAAATGACCATACTTCCCACAAGTGTAGCAATTCAAACTCCGACTCTGGAAGTTGCCACGCCCTCTGCCTTGGCCCGTACCCGCTTGGAATCGGCCGCGTCCTTGACCAGTACCACTGGTACCTGGTCTTTCCTCCTGAGAAGCTTTGGCGGGTTCTACTTTCACTGGTTCAGTATAGGCTACCACTGACAGGTCTTTGCCCTTCTGAAAGTGATGAATCTTGATACCACAATTGTTCCATAAATGACCAAAGGCCTTATAGTAAGTACATTGTGGGCACTCGTTGGAAATATGGTCCTTGTATTTGCATTTCAAACACCATATTCCAAACGGGTTGTCTTGTGTGGCTAATCTTGGCAATCTGCCTAGCCATCTCTTCAATCTTCTTAGTCCAAGATCCCTTCTTTGACTTATCCTTGGACCATTCATTAGAGCTGCTTTTAGAGCTGCTGGACACTTCACTAGAATCAGAACTCTCAGTAGAAGAGCTACTGCTACTGGATCTTCTCTTTTTATGGCTCTTTTCCTTCTTGGCCTGCTGTTCCAGCTTCAGTGCCCATTGTACCAGATCATTGAATTTCTTGGTTGGAGCTGGTACCTCATGCTCCCTAAGCTTCTTGCTTCAAAAAACATTTAGAAACCATGCTCGCAACCGCTTCTCAGATGGCGGTTCCTGTAAAACTGCCTAGTTAGCCCCTTGATTTTTTCCACATAACTTCGGACTTATCCAATTCACAGAGGATATCTTCATCACCTCTGTTGTCAGAATCTAGTCTAAAGGCTTTAAGTAATTTGTTGTAGGATCTAAGCTGACAAGTGGGGTAATGGTAGTACCACTTTCTCGCTGCCTCCTTCAAGGTTTGCGAAAAGTATTCCCCCCAATCATCCTCATCAATATTCTTCAGCTCACCATACTGCTCAAAAGCCTGTATGTGAACGTCTGGATCATCCTGCTTGCCTCCCTTGAATACTGGAAAAGAAATTTTCAGGAAAGATGTGTAATCATTCCGATTACCACTGGTTCTGCCGCTTCTCTTCTTTGATTCTGAATGGCACTTGGGAGTCTTCTTCCAGTTGTCAGTATCGGCATCCCAATCAATATATGTTTATGTCTCTGTGTTAGTGTCCTCTCTGGCCTGTCTGCTAGAAGTGCGGTGACTGCCTTTACTTCCCTTGGTACCCTCATCCCCCTTCCTGGACCGAGGATTCTTGGCTTTTTGTGCTTCTCTTTCTACCCGTCTGCATCTAGAGTGACTGGAATGCTGTGAGTCCTGCGTCTCATCAGCCTGACTATGCTCCTCCTGAGCTTGAGTGTCAGTCACCCTCTCTTGCTTAGGGTTATACTCTCTTCCCGACTCCTCAGGAATAGGATCAATACGGATGGTGGATTTCCGGCCACGACTAGGTTTGGGTGCCATTGCTGTTACTGAAAACTTCCAATTGGGAGAAGATTATTTCAGTCAACGAGCTTCAGCTCTAGCCACCCTGATCGCCAAAATGCAATTGGAGCTGATCTCTTGAGATAGCTAATTCTAGTGTTAGAAGATTTCAGCTACTAGTGATGTATTAGTTCAGACAGTAGAGTGGACAGAGAAACAGAAATTGAACTAGAATATATTCACTGGAATACGAACCATACTATGTACTGAAAATGATATTCAGATTCAGATTCAGAGTACTGAATACAGAGTAAGTGTAACTAGAATATACTGCCGTGATTGGAATTACAGATGAAAGATTACAATGAGTATGATGTGGCTTATAACAGAAAGATAGAGTACAGCCGACAACAACTGCCAATGATTGACAACTCAAGTACAAATGCCACCAAAATGCTAACCTGATTATGCTCACGATTATGCTAACCCGATTACAATGTAATGGGCCCTATTTATATGCCTTGGGTTTACCATGGTAATTACCGTAGTAATTATTGATTGATTCACTATCTGTCTCATAAGAGAGCGTTCCCACTTAGTGAAAATGTCTTAGCCGTCTAGAGAGAGAGAGAGAGAGAGAGAGAGAGAGAAAGAGGGATAGAGAGAAAGAGGGAAAGAGAGAGAGAGATAGAGAGAGAGGGAGAGACAGGAAAGAGGGATATATATATATATATATATATATATAGAGAGAGAGAGAGAGAGAGAGAGGGAGAGAGAGAGAGAGAGAGAGTGAAATCCCAGGGGATTGACCATGGAAAATTTACCACACCACGTAAGTGCAGGGGAGGGGGTTTTTTTTACGAGTTACATAAGCATATAAGTTAGGGGTAGGCCCGCAATAATTGTTAAGCTGAGGGAATTTTAGATGTTTTACCTTAGTGGAATTCAAAATATCATTTTTTGTACTTTTGGGATTCCAAGGGGTGTTCTTGGGAAAGGGCGTTGCCCATTAGTATTCTCCAACTATGTAACTGTCGATGTGTGTCTTTTTGGGAAGATGAAGGCAGAAGTTATAGCGGAATTAGTCTGTTTTTTTGTTATGTTCCAGTTCCATTCTGATTTCTGTGTTTGTCTGCTCTGAATGTTTGTACCAACAACACTTGGCGATCACAGTGTAGGTGTGATGTAGCATGGACGAATTCAAGTTTCTCTTGTAGGAGCGAGTGCTGAGGCGGTGAAAGGTTTAGTTGAGTGGAGGGAAGACGTTCAAAATAGTGCGGGTTGGTATGGGTGTTTGGCTGCACTCTGGAGGAAGCAGAAGAGGATACATTCCCGTATTGGACAAGGTCAGTTGCTAGGCAGTTCCGACAGTTTTATAGGCGAGATGGTCAAAGTTTGGAATTGCAGGGAAGTTTGGATTATATAGGGATGCACCGAGTTTTTGTAGGATAGGATTCTGATGATACTGTGGAAGATTTGGATGGCGCAGAGGATTAT
Organism: Adiantum capillus-veneris; assembly: GCF_014529385.1. Lineage (NCBI taxonomy): Eukaryota > Viridiplantae > Streptophyta > Polypodiopsida > Polypodiales > Pteridaceae > Adiantum > Adiantum capillus-veneris. Next base: position 52,000,624 of record NC_140932.1, read on the forward strand.
TTGAGTGATAGGTGGAGAAGTAGAGGACGAAGAACCGGATTTATTTCCGCGGCTATTGACGGTTGTAGTTTTTCAACATGCATTAGTGGCAAGAAGGAGATTGATTTTTGATCCGTTGAGAAGTACCAGTGCAAGAAATCTTGTACAACCAGGTGGACTTACAAATATGGCAGCGACTAGGCAAGATATGCGCATCAAATTCCGGACCTTTTCAAAAAAGTCAAAGGAAGACTCCAATTGCCACGTATCTCAATACAAGACAAGATGGCAGGCCAGAGGATTTGCCGGAGTGTACGATGCCCAGGCTAAGATGCACCAGTTTGATGCTACATTGGATGGGAAGGCTATGCAATGATTTAGTGTTTTTCTAGCAGGTCATTTTGCTGATTATGATGGCTTGAACGCAACATTTTTGAATAGGTTCAGAAGGGAAAAGACTCCACATGATGTGTTGACCAAGCTTAGGGAAGTGAAACAAAGGAAAATGTTTGTTGAGGATTATGCACAAAAGTTTAACCAATATGTGAGAAGGCTGGCTGCTCAAGAAAGGCCAACTAATGAAATGCTTGCTGGGTATTTTTTGAATAGATTAAGGAATGTTGCTGCTGGAGTTGATGTTGTGGGTGGATTACAAGAATTATTGGAAATAGCTCAAAGAGCAGAGAAAAGGTTTGGGGTCTCTCATGGGAAAGCAACCAAGAGGTCATCTAAAGAAAAGAAGAAAAGCACGTCGAAGAAAAAGAAGAGGTCGGATGATTCGGATTCGGACACCGATTCGAATTTGGAAACTGATACTGATTCAGATTTGGAAACGGATTTTGATGGTGAAGAGGATTCCAGTGATGATTTGGATTCAAAAGGAGATGAGGATAAGAACAAGAAAATCAAGAAGAAGTTGAAGAAAAAGTCTAAGGATAAAGGGAAAGATGATAGAGTGGAAAAATTGGTGGAGAAGAAATTGAAGAAGTTGGGAGTGCAGAAAGTTGTGGAATCAAAATCCCCTCATTGTGAAATTTGTGTTAAGGATGGGCATTGGACAAAGGATTTTTGTTTTAATTCGAATTTCAGGGATGTTGTACCAGAAAGGATTCAACAGAAGATTCAACAACAAGGACCTCAAACTCATGGGGTGTTTCCAAAGACATTAGGACGGTAGAGGATGTTCAACAATCAACAACCGTATTCTGGGTAGAGACCACAGTTTAATCAATGGGGACCATCATTCATACGAAATTTCAATTCCGGAGGAGGACTGAGATATGGAGGATGGAAGAATTCAAGACCCCCATGGAGGGGGAATTGGGATCAGCAGCAGCGTTGGCAGAATTGGCAGCAACAACCACAAGGATGGAATCAGCCAAATTGAAATTATCAAGGGGGGGATCAGCAACAGCCAAGGGGGCAAGTGCCGCAGTTGCCAGCACAATCAGCCGAAGCAAACAAAGAACCGGGAAGTAGTTTGATAGTAGTAGAATCATTTCAGGATCAGGGGGTGAATGAAGTGGCTATGGATTGTCAGCCGGAATGTGATTGTTCTAAATGCTTGCAAGAGGAAGTAGATGTATTAGTGACAACAAGGTCAAAAGCAAAGTTGAAACCTCCACTGGATTGGGAGGATCAGAAGGAGATTTGGGATGAGGTACCTAAAGATCTGATGGAAAAGGAGCAACAACAAATCAAGCTGAAAAGGAAGGAGAAAGGGGTAAAAAAGAGAAAGGACGGATGCCTTGTTTGAAGAGTTAACTAATTCCTCTATGCATTTTACCTGGATCAGTTGTTGTCATTAGTTCCAATTCTCAGGGATAAATTATATACAGTGATGCGGAGGTTAAAGACTGCTTCAAGTATGTATGAGGTGCAGCAGACAGTTCAGAGTTGCCAGATTAGCCCGGAGGATGTGGATTTTTCAGTACCGACACTGTCGTTGGAATTTAATAACAACAAATTTTTTTATGTTCTATTGGATGGTGGATCAAGTGTCAGCATACTTTCGGAATCAGAATTTAAGGATGCAAGATGTCAGGTTGGAACCAGCTCCATTTCAAGTGCGCATGGCTGATTAGAGCAGAGTTCAACCAGTGGGGATGTTAAGGAGGCAGGGTATTACCATTCATGGATTGCAGTTTATGGTAAACTTTGTAGTCATCAGGATGAAGGATTCAAAAAATACTTATTCTATGTTGTTGGGGAGGCCATGGTTTCGCACGGCTAAGCTAAAACAAGACTGGGGAAAAAATGAAGTGACGGTTAAGAAAGGAAGGAGAGAAGCTACATTACCAATGGGACCAAAGAAGGAATTGTCAGAATCAACAAAGACGATGTTGGCACAAGCAATTAACATGTCTAAAGGTTTGGAGGATGATGAAGAGGCATATTTCCTAGCAGAAAATTTAACAAATGTTCCGGTACTTGAGGTTGATGTGGAACGGATCATTGACAAATATATAGTGAAAGAGGACAGTTTGGGAATTGATCAGTCGGAGAGGAATACAGATGGTGTGGAATAGGAAAATTCGGAATTAAAGAGGGAAGAGAGGAAAACACAAAAAGAAACTGTGATGGAGGATTTGGAGCTGGAGCCAAAGGAGGCAATTCAGAGAGCGGAGGCTCTATATGATAAGATGATAAAGAAAGTTACTCGAGTTAAGGAGGATGATTTACAGGATCTGAATTTGGGGACGGAGGATCATCCAAAGATGGTAAAAGTTAGTGTTCATTTGGAGGACGGTTTCAAGAAGGACTTGAAGGAATTAATGTTGGAGTATATTGATGTCTTTGCATGGAATTATTCTGATTTGAAAGGCATGGATCCTCAAGTTTACAAGCACCATATAAATTTGAGAACGGATATTGTTCCAGTGATTCAGCAAAGATATCCGATGAATCCAAACTATGCCAAGCAGGTGAAACACTACAAGAGGCTCTTCATATTAGCGACGCTCACACAGTGACGCTCAAAAAAAAAATTCCCGGCGTCGCTATGAGCGTCGCTATAAGCGTCGCTATGAGCGTCGCAAATTTCTTTGTAAATTTGCGACGCTCATAGCGACGCTTATAGCGACGCTCATAGCGACGCCGGCTGGGGTAAAAAAATAACCGAGCGCGCCCAAAAACTCAGATCTCAGATCTGAGTTTTTCGGCGCCCTCAAGCAAGGAGCAGGTAACGCTCTCCCTCACTCTCTCTCTCTCTCTCTCTCTTTCTTCTCCACACACACACACACACACACACGAGGAGAGGAAGGAGAGCCAGGTATGCTCCTTCCCTCTCCTCATTCTCATGTTCCCTTCCCCTCTTTGTCTCTCCCTCTTTCTCTCTCTCTCTCACACACACACATAGTGTTTTTGAGAGAGAGAGAGAGAGAGAGAGAGAGAGAGAGAGAGAGAGTACAAACAAAAACAAAAACGCACACACACATACATAAACAAAGAATGCACACACACATTGAGAGAGAAAAAGAGAGAGAGAACATGCATAAACAAAAAACGCACGCATTGAGAGAGAAAAAGAGAGAGAGAACATGCATAAACAAAAAATGCACACATTGAGAGAGGAAAAGAGAGAGAAAACATGCATACGATCCAAAAAAACGCACACACATTGAGAGAGAAAGAGAGAGAAACTAATTTAACATCGTAGGAAACTAATTAAAATTAAAAGACCTAAAGATCTAGCCAACGAGGAGTTGAACTGAAGACCTATTATTCAAGAGGGAAATGGCATAATCAATCTATCATACTTGGCATGGGTGATAGAAAGGTTGTACCATTTATCTCTTTTTATTGGCACACACATCCACACACGCGCACACACACAAGAAGAAGAGAGTTATAACGTCGTAGGAAACTATCTTAAAAGACGTTAAAGATTAGGTTATATGTAGACTTACATTAAATTAGATTTAGGTTTATTTTTAACTAGATTTACGTTTATTTAAGCTAGATTTAGATTTACGTTATATTAGATTAGATTTAGGTCTCCATAGACTGCGATGCCTGGATGAAGCGGGTGAAGAAAGCCCTCAATGGAATATAGGGTATTGCTGCCTTCACTCATGGTGGGCTCCGTCGATCCAAAAGTACTGGTGAAATGTCTTCAGAAGATAGGGAAGAAGGTGGATCTTCAGGGCGGCAAGAGTCACTACATCCCCGACACAATGACCATCTAGACAACCTCTAGTCATTAGACTTACGTTAAATTAGATTTAGCTTTATTTTTAGTTAGATTTACGCTTATTTACGTTAGATCGAGTCCACGCAAGAATTACTTACGGTTTAGGGTTTAGAGTTAGACGAACAGTGAAAAGATCTACTGTGAAAAGATGTTAAGATGAAGTGAAGTGCTACAGCTAGAGAAGAGGCAAAGGGGTTTTGTCCACTACATGCAGTATCATGTAGACGTGGGTGTGTAGATTTCTTGTACCCACAAATATAGGTATTGACCAATAAAGACGAGATTATAACCCGGTGGTTCTGATCTCCGTGCACCTCTAGACCGAGGTGTGCGGGGATTGGACATGACTAGAGAATGTGAGGTAGAGAGAGAGAGAGAGAGAGAGAGAGAGAGAGAGAGAGAGAGAGAGAGAGAGAGAGATAAGACGAAGAATGCCAATAGAATATTAAATTTGTTGTCCAGGTTATAAGTTTTTTATCCTCATTATGAGTAGCGACGAGGATGTGGGACCGTCCAACCGAAACACCTATCTCTCAACGAGGGTCTTATGTCCTTGTAATCAATGCAAGCATGCTGTGCGACGGACAAGACGTGTTTCTTTGCAGCACGTTCGCAAATTTGGCGAGTTCGATCCATCTATTATAGATCGAGTTGTTGCCAATTATAACTCGTCAGACTCTGACGCTGGCCAACAAGCAGCAATCTTGCAACCCAATAGACGTGTTCGCAGGCACTTTGGTCAAGCAGCATATGTGAGGCCACAAGATGTAGCCTCTGACAGCTCGGGGGATGATCATGCAGAGCACTTCCCAACGAGGCAATGTTTGAGCCCGAGATTGATGAAATGATCGAGACGATCATGGATTCAGAAAGGCTTATCTATGATGATATGAAAAGTGAAGCCGATACGCCATTGTATAATGGAGCACGTATGTCTAGATTGAAAGCACTCCTGGTTCTTCTCAACATGCAGGCAAAGTTTGGATGCAGTGACACTAGCGTCATAGCGCTTTTCAGGTGATCTATTACAATTAGTTTACTTTAATAGAACTCTAAATGTATAATGATCTGATAGATTTTTACACGACTGTATCATATATTTATGTTGTGTAGATTGCTGAAAGAGCACATACTACCAGCTGACAATGTGATGCCAGATTCCCGAGATGAAGCAAGAAAGATTTTGCGAAACTTGGGGATGGATTACAATTCTATCCACGCTTGTCCTAATGACTGCATTCTTTTCAGAGGGGAATACATAGACATGGAGAAGTGTCCGAAATGTGATTCCGAAAGATATCGAGTAGATCTCCACGGGACAAAAATTCCACAAAAGGTTTTGCAACATTTCCCTCTGCTTCCTCGCATCAAGCATTTCTTCGAATGTAAGTCCATGGCCGCCCTAGCATCATGGCATGAGGAGAATAAATCTTCGGATGGTGTGCTACGAATTCCTGCAGATTGCGTGGCGTGGAAACATATAGATGGAACATGGTCGGATTTTGCCAGGGAAGCTCGAAATTTGCGCTTAGGCCTGGCTATGGATGGCGTAAATCCATTTGGTCAAAGATCAACATCTTACAGTGTATGTCCCGTTGTCATCGTCAACTACAACATTCCCCCGTGGTTGACTACGAAGAAGGGGCACCTATGGCTAAGCTTGATTGTGCTAGGGCGATATAAAGTGGGGAATATGGATGTGTATCTTCGTCCACTATTGGAAGAGCTACAACAATTGTGGATTGGCATAGAGGTGGTGGATATGAGCCGACACACAGGACGACGGAATGCTTTGATCAGAGGCATTCTAATGTGGACCATGCATGACTATCCCGGGCTAGCAGAATGTTCAGGTGATCTATTGACACTCCTCACTCAGACACTGTAAATCTTGTTTTTTCCCATAGTTGATCTATTATCATGTGTATACATGCAGGGCTTCAAACAAGCGGATACAGAGCATGTGTCACATGTGGAGCTAGACTGAATGCACATAGGGCACCCTCACTGAAGAAGCAAATCTACGAAGGTCATCAAGCGTATCTTCCAGAGAATCATGTGTTACGCGACGGCTTTTTGGGAAGAGAGCCACCAAGGATGTCTGCACAAGCATGGTTAGAGCAGAAGGAGATGTGCGATGACGGATTGCCTCCAAGGATGAAGAGACTATCTCTATGGTACGAGTTACCATACTGGCCCCGACTCATGATCAATCACTTGCTCGATCCAATGCACATATTCAAGAATGTGGGTAATCTACTATGGGACCATTTGACCGGCAAGAAAGATACTTTGGGAGCCAGAGTTGACCTTAGAAATGTGGATCGTATGGAGCAATATTGGCCGCAAACAACGTCTGATGGATCGATAAAACTCCCTAAAGCACCATGGATTTTCACAGGAGCCCAAGAACGCAAAGTAAAAGAGACCATTCGATCTTTGCGGACCCCCACTGGCGTAATGCACTCGCTCCGAACGTGTTTTACTAAAGAAGGAAAGCTTACCGGTTTGAAGTCACACGATTGGCATAAAATGTGTCAGGTACGTTCATAGTGGACTTTAATATCATTGCATAAAATGTGGACTTTAATATCATTGCTGCATACTTTACAGTTTATTTTACCGGTTGCCATTGAGGGATGTTTGTCTCTCGACATCCGTAACACAATCTACAAACTTGCAAAGCTGGTGCAATGGATCTCACAAAAGGAGATCAACGTAGACTCCATACCATTCGCCAAACTAAATGCTGCGGAGCTTGTGTGCATGTTTGAGAAACATTTTCCTACTACAATGCTAACCATTCAGGTGCATCTTCTTGTTCACATAGTTGATGAGGTGGAAATAGCTGGCACAGTTCATTCCAGATGGATGTTCTTCTTAGAGCGTTTCATGAAAACGCTTAAGGGATATGTGCGTCAAAAGGCACGTCCGGAGGGTAGCATGGCAGAAGGTTGGTTGGTATCAGAGTCCCTAGTGTACATTGGAGAGTGGCTAGATGGATTTGATAAATCCCGGGATACGCTATGGCGAACCATAGATGATGAGCGCATATCTGGGATTGTCATGTGCAATCTCGGTGTTGAGAAGAAGATGACGGAAGATCTAGAGGCTAAAATCAACCGATTTTGCATGCTTCACAATCCAGTGATGCAAAAGTGGATTTCACAATATGAGGATGCAAAGCAAGAGCGACAAAGGGCACGAATTGAGTGGAGACGGGGAAGACGACCACCGATGCACTATCCAGCGGTTCTAGAGAGCCTACCAACCTTCATGAGCTTAAGATGGTTGCACAACCAATTGAAAAGTGCACAACAATGCGGTGACGAAGTGACTGAAGAAGAGTGGGAGTACTCTCGGGGTTGCGCGACCAAGGTAAGTTTGCAATGTACGACTAGCAAGTGACTTTATTTATAAACGTTTGAACGGCCACTCATAACCTTTGTTCGTTGTAGTATAAGTCATACACAGCAGCATGGTGTAAAGGTCGACATTTTAGGGTGGAACGAATCGACAAAAAGTGTTTTACTCAAGATTGTGGAATCATGACAAAATTTGAACAGTCTAGTCGACGACGTTGCTCTGATGCAGATCCTGTGGTGGCGGAACTCACTTACTTCGGCACGCTGCAAGAGATTTTGAGGATCGATTACAGAGGATTTTTTGTCGACTTGTTCGACGTGCAATGGTTCAAGATAATCATGGAGGGTCGCAACGCTACTGTGCGTAGAGGAGAGTCTGGTTTTCTTGAGGTGGATTCTACTAAGAAATGGACTGACCTAAGAGACACTTTCGTACTACCCGAGCATTGTGAACAAGTAAGTATGTAAATAGTTAACATCCCCCTTTTACAAGTTATGTGCTTGAAAGCTCTCATGTAAGTTATGTGGCTCTGGCAGGTAATATTTCATCCTACAAAGTCTACATCAAACTGGTGGTATGTCATAGAGGTAGCCCCTCGTAGTGCAAGGACTTATGAAGGCTACCATGTGCCAATCACAATGACATCAATGGAGGAGATCAGAGAAGATGCTCAATCAGAAGCCGCTGCGGTGGTGCCAGACGAGCATCAAGATGCTACTACTCTATATGGGGTGCATGCAGAGGAGCTACAAAATGAAACAGAGGATATGTGTTTAAACGGAGAGCTCTATATAGATATAGGAAGTTATGCTGAGTTATGCGAGGATGAGAGAGAGATCTCTTAAAGCCACAAATATTGTATTTGAACAATTTTGCTCCGTGTTGTAAAAGCTCTGGCTCTCTAAGTACCTTCCATGGTGTATAACGCTCTTTTCTACTCGCACTCACATCTTTTGATTGAAAATTCTGAGTTTTCGACTTGCCTCTTCTATCACTCGATTCATTGCGTCATTGTATTTATATGCATCATTACGTCATTGTATTTAATGGTCTTTGCGTCATTGTCTACTCTATTCATTCAATATTAAGTTTAAATATTCGTGTGTTTAATGCAGGTATGGATGATGAGGAGTTTCTTTCTTCTTTGTCACCGCAGCAGAGACAGTGGTACGTGGAGCGTCATCGCTCTGGCGCATCATCGATCGTTCCTACTCCATCCGCATCTCCCTCTCTTTCGGAGCATTCGGCGCGCTCCGAAGCTTCGGTGTCGACGAGACGAGCTTCACACTCGTCTAGACACCGGCGCTCTAGTGGTGGCGGTGGCGGTTGTTGTGGGGATTCCGCCACCGATGCCTCCACACCGCCTCGTGTTCGACGAGGCTCTTTACCCTCCCCTTCTTTGCCCGCCCCCACACCAGCCACATCATCGCCATCTACGCCAGGTTTTGCACGGCTGACTATTCCTAGAAGCTACACACCTCTACCTACTCCGCCAGGAGCCACCCCACTCGACACTCCTCGCTTCGGGGCCCAAACGCCGATGGAGACACCTGACGTCCGTACCCCCATCGACACGCCGCTAGAGACCCCTGGCGGGACACCCAGGTTCACGCGTCACCGGCCAGAGGGCTTGCCTTACTCCGTCGACATCAGCGGCAGCATCATCATGGATGATGACGGCAAGAAGGTGATCTCGCGCATGCGTGGTCTTTGCTCTCAGCTGTTTAGACACTACATACTAAACAAATGGAGTGAAGTACCAAGTGATTTAAAAAACAGAGTCATCAGCATACTTCATGATGAGTTTCCCGTTCCAACACGGGATCAGCGCTTCAATGAAGACCTGATGAAGATTCGAATGCGCGAATACTGCAAACACAAGCGTTCCGAAGTGCAAAAAGCAATCAAGAATGGGTGGAACAGGCCAGATTGGCTGGCCAAAGAAGATTGGAAGAATGCGAAGAAAGCAGCGCGCGAGAATCCCGACAAGTGGAAGCAACAAAAGGATGCAGCCAGAGCGCGAGTAGAGGCAGGGAGCTCGCACCACTTGGGGAGCGGTGGATGGGCATCATTTGAGGCCAATTTTGTAAGTGTTTTCACATTGCTCTTTATGCATGTTCGATAGTTTAGGGTTTATGAGTTTTTTAGTTCTAACATAATGAAATCTTTGTATGTTTTGACAGTGGCCGATGACAGGACGTGATCCCACACCGTACGAGCGCGAGTACGCAGGCAGGAAGGGCTTAAACGCCTTGATGGACATTCTCAGTTCTCGCGGCGGCATGGTTAGTATTAGGGTTTACTCTTTTTTATTTTTTGTATTGTTTTATAAATGTCGTTATATGTTTATACTTACTTAAAGCTGTCTTATTGTCTTTTTTTGCAGAATCCGACAGATACGCCGCTTGGACGCGATGAGACGTCTGACTAGACGACGTCAGTTTAGCCGTAGCTAGATAGCATTAGTTTAGGGTTTCTCATAGCTTATGTATCATGAGACGGATTTTATACGTCTTTTTGAACCATGTATATTATTACATTTGTCACCGCAGTTTCTTTTGCCAATCAATTCTTTATGCCTATGATGTTGTACAATTGTCATTATTACATTTGCCAATCAATTCATTTTGCCTATGATGTGTACAATTGTCAATTTTGCAAACAATGCGTCTTGTGGGTGACTATTTTGGGTCTATTATCTACCTTTGCACTTTTTTAAAAAAGTGAATCAAGTACAATATGGTTGATGGGTGGCAGGGCATTCAATGTCCTGCCACCAAAAAAAAATTCTCTCGGGCGTCGCTATAAGCGTCGCTATTTATGGCTCTGTAGCGTCGCTATTGGCTTCTGTGTAAACGTCGCTATAGGCGTCGCTATCTGTGTCACTATATGCGTCGCTATGAGCGTCGCTATATAGCGACGCATATAGCGACGCAGATAGCGACGCCTATAGCGACGCTCTCGTAGCGACGCTCTTAGCGACGGTTTTAGCGACGCCGGGGGTTATAAAAACCCAGTGTATTTCCGTCGCTAACAGCGTCACAAGAGCACACAACCTCTTGTAGTGAAAGAGGAATTGGACAAATTGCTGAATGCAGGATTCATTGTGCCAGTGGATCGGGCGGAATGGTTGTCACCAATTGTGGTGGTACTTCAAAAGACTAGGAAGTTAAGGGTTTGTGTGGAGTACAGAAAATTGAATGTAGCAACAGATTCAAATCCATTTCCATTACCTTTTATTGATTCAGTTCTGGATGACGTAGCGGGACATGAGATGTACACTTTCCTTGATGGATTTTCAGGGTATAATCAAATACCAATGGTTGAGGAAGATGTTGAAAAAACTACTTTTATCACAGAATGGGGAGCTTTTGCATATACAGTGATGAGCTTTGGTTTGAAGAATGGACCACCATCGTTCTTGAAGGCATCATTTAAAACCTTTGAGCCGCATTTGACAGATTTTATGAGGATTTTTATGGATGATTTTTTGGTTTTTGGGAAAAAAGTCAAACATCTGGAATATTTGTGGAAGTGTTTTGAAAGATGTAGGATGTTTCGGATGTCACTTAATCCTCAGAAGTGTGCAATAGTAGTGCAGAAGGGAAAATTGTTGGGACATATCATCTCTCAAGAAGGAATGTCAATTGATGGGGACAAGATTAGTGCAATCCAAAAAGCTGTAGCTCCAGACAATCTGAAAGCAGTGATATGGTTTGTTGGACAGATCAAATGGCATGGTAGGTATTTGCGGTATTTGGCGGATGTAAGCGCACCACTTAGTCATTTGACTAAGAAGGATGTGGAATTTGTTTGGGGTGAAGAGCAAGATAAGGCTTTTCAGATTATCAAAAAGATGTTGGTGGTTTCACCTATACTTCAACCACCGAATTGGGAATTGCCGTTTCATGTGTATGTAGGTGCTTCCAACATGGCAGTAGGAGCTGTTTTAATGCAGGAGGAGATCAAGGGATGGTCTCGGCTAGTTTATTATGCTAGTAGAATGTTGAGAGCACCGGAGAAGAATTACACAGGGGGAAGCTCTTGGAATGATTTTTGCTTTGGAAAAATTTCGACATTATCTATTGGGGAATAAAGTGGTTTTCCATGTGGATCATCAGGCTTTATTGTTTCTGGTAAAGAAGCCAAAATTGGAAGGCAGATTAGCAAGGTGGAAGCTCATGTTGCAAGAATTTGATTATATAGTTTTCCATACTCCAGGAACTCAGCATGCAGTGCTGATTACCTCAGCAAATTGGAACATAAGGAGTAATTACTAGGAGTATCGGATAAATTGCCTGATGCGGATTTGTTCCGTGTGGAAGGTCAGTTTTTTTATAATGGGTATGATCAGATGGTTCCGTTTCTGGTGGATGGATTTTTACCTTCGACAATGTCTCCAGATCAGAGGAAGAAGTTTGCATTGAGGAGCAGACCATTTCTGATTATAGCTGGAGAATTATATAGAAGAGGAGCAGATCAGATTATACGCTGATGTGTTCCGGATGAAGAGTAGAAAGCAGTGTTGCAGGAGGCACATTGGGCATCAGCTAGAGGACATTTCTCAGGGGAAATTACAAGTTGGAAAATTTTACAAGCTGGACTTTGGTGGCCTTTGGTATTGAAAGATGCACATAGTTTTGCCAAGGAATGTGTTCAATGTCAGAAGATGGGGCAGCCTACACAAGGGGATAGGATGCAGGATCATCCTGTCTTGCCATTGTAACCATTTCAGAAGTGGGGATCGGATTTTGTAGGCCCAATAAAACCACGAGCAAAGAGGACGGGTTCCAAATATATTCTTGTTGCAACCGATTATGCTACCAAATGGGTGGAAGCGGTGGCTTTGAGAGATAATAAAGTAGCAAGTGTGCCACGATTTCTATATAAAAACATTATGACAAGATTTGGATGTCCTATTGAGTTGGTGTCGGATCAGGGAGTACATTTTTTGAATTCTGTGATTCGGGAGTTGACATCCAGACATATGATTTTGCATAAGAAATCTACTCCATATCATCCACAAGCAAATGGGCAGGCGGAAAGCTCCAATAAAGTGCTAGTGAGAATTTTCAAGAAGATTGTGTCAGAAAACAAATCAGATTGGGATGATAAGCTGGATTCAGCACTATGGGCTTTGCGGACGGCTTTTAAGGTGGCGACTGGAATGACACCTTTCAGATTGGTGTTTGGAATTGAAGCTGTGGTGCCAATGGAATATGTAATTCCAAGCTTGAGGTTGTCAGTTCAGCATAAGTTGAGTCCAGAGGAATCAATTGCTTAAATTGGAAGAGGATAGAATTCAGTGTGCCTCCTTGGTGGAAGTTGGGCAGAAGAGGAGACAAGCATGGATGTCCAGGCAAGTGAATTCAAAATTTTTCAGGTGGGAGATTGGTTGATGTTATATAATTCTAAGTTGGGACCACATCCGGGTAAGTTGAAGCTGCAATATTTTGGACCTTATCAAATTGTTTCAGAACATGGCCAAGGAACATTTTTGTTGAAAGATGTCTTCGAACCAAGATTTTAAAACCTGTGAATGGGTTCAGACTAAAGAAATTTTATGGAAAGGTTCCTGAGGTTCCCAAGTGGATGGTCAATAAGGTTGAGGATATTGGCAGTAAGTTGTTAACAGTTAGTGTTTTGTGGGTTGCAGCGGAATTTTTGGAGGTAGCATTGGCAACTTGTTGTTGCAACTCAAAACCTGTAAAGCGATCTGGAATTTGGAATTCGAATGGCGGACTGGATGTTGGAATTCGGACTGTGGGATTGGAAGTCCAGAAAGAGGAAAGCCGGAGGAATGGAATTGGGCAAAAGGGCCAAGGGGTACTCATTAGTGGGGGTACTCACTTTAAGGCTAAAAAATCACTTAGTGCTGATGTGACTCATTTAAGGACGAATATTTTTTGGGTGAATCTTGCATGGTGTGCCCAAATCGAGGTGAAAAATCATCATTATAGGTAGTATGGTGGTAAGAAGTGTTGGAGATCACATCCAAGTGTGCGAACGTCGCAGTTCCCTAACTGTTAAGTCGGAAAAGAAGGGTGAAATGTTTTCTGAAAATATCAAGGAAAAGTTGATGGCGGGGATGCAGGATGATGCGTCAAAATTGATGCCGCACACTAGGTCGATGAAGATGGCGATCAAGGAGCTGTTTAAGTCGAGGAAGCAGGAAGATCACATCCAGGTGGAGAGTGATGAACCTGAGTCTATGAGTGATCAGGGGCGTGTGGAGGGTGGGGGTGGCAGCGTTTGACCCAAATGAGGTGGAAACCCAGGTATGGCTCAAGCGCATAGGCCTTTATGAGTTTGCATGTCTACCTTGGGACGAATGGGCAGAGAACAACTTCGCTGAGCAGTAATGGAACATGATTAAGGAGAGTGATGGAGTGATTACAGGGGATGTGAGCTTGACACCAAGGTTGGTGTCCAAGGTTTTCAAAGTTCGGTATTTGCCTATGTCGGCTAAGGGGAGGAAGGTGACTCACTCCCAGCAGATGAAGGGAGAATTTGGAAATCCGGTTGGGACGAAGGCATACTATATGGTGTGGAATGCGGGTGGAATCAGAGCCTCAAATTTGTTTTGGTATCTGGAGAAGGTGTGCATTTTGCAAAAGACCGCTTACATGTCTGAGAAAGCTTTTGCCCCATTGTTTCAGGTTGAGAGAGGCATTAAGGTTGATTGGGCAACAGTGTTGTATGATCGGATGAAGCTTACAGGCAAGAGAGATCGGCGTCGCACATCGGCAGTGGACCGAGTGGCGCCTTATTTGGACGCAATCTTTGAGCATGTTCTGAAGGTTTCATCAATAGCAACAGGTTTGAAGACACCGGTTGCAAATGTGGTGAAGGAAGAGGGAACATTATGTGGAATGAAGCGGAGGAAGTTGTTGTTGGGTTCCCAACAATTGAAAAAAGCAAATCACATTTTAAAGTTTCTTGGAAGGGTTTGGAGGAGCCTGAATTAAAGTTGAACATTTTCACTATGGAGTCAGAATCTAAGAAGTCGGAGTCTAAAGGTAAGAAGGTCACATTGTTTATGAAAGGAATGGGTGGAGATGCGGAGAAGAGTGTTCCCGAGAGTTTGAAGGTTAAGGCAGCTAGTAGTGCCAGTTATGAGGCCAGGGGGATTTTCTTTGTGGAGGAGGCTGCTAACTGTTTGGCTGATTTGAATGAGTTCCTGAAGAATCAGGATCCAGCGCTTAGGGTGATTGAAAGTGAGAAGATGGAACATAAGTGTAAGTGCTATTCCAGAATGGGAAATGCAGAAAGTCAAGATGCAATTATTTCAAGAGAGGTCGGATAAGGAAAGATTGCAGGAGGAGGTTAGGAGGATTACAACTGAGGCTATGGCAAGGAATGTTGAAGTTTTGAGTGTAGCTGAGGATTTCACTCGGTGGGAAGATGGACTGGAAGACTGCAGTTGATGAGAAATTTAAAGAATTGGGGGACAAGGTGGCTTATTTGACCACTAAAAATGTTTTTTTGACTAATAGACTAACTCCATTGGCGGATATGAAGAAGGCGGCATTGCAGAACCACGGAATGACAGGCATCTTAGTAGCTGATTTGGATGCGGATGCCTTGAAGCAGGAAGTGTTGGAATATGCACAGGGGATGTGGAATAAAGAAACTAGGCTTTGGAGGGAGCATATGGAAGTGTTGACGGACCGCTTCAAGGATTGGTTTCAGCAAGCTGGAAAGGAGAGCATTAGGAGGGAGAATGAGGCATTGAAGATGGAGAATGAGAGGCTGGTTGCAGAGATGGAGGAGTTGAAGAACAAAAGCAAGGGAATTGAAGTAAGTGCAGGCGGTCTGAATTAGTGGATGGCAGAGATGAGCAGTGGCGTTTTGGGATCAGAATTTGGCAGGTGGAGTGGAATCGAAAGTGGAAAATCAGGCGGAAGCGGAGGTGGAAAAGCAAGCAGATCTGGATTTTGTGGCAGAAAAGGCTTTGGAGACAGATGCAGAAGATGTTGCTGGGGAGCAGACTACTTGATCAAGGGATTATGGGTCCAGGTCAGGCCTATGGCTCTAGCCACCGGGATGTGCTAGGTGTTAAGCTGAGGGAATTTTGGATGTTTTACCTTACTGGAATTCGGAATATCAACTTTTTCACTTTTGGGATTCCAAGGGGTGTTCTTGGGAAATGGCGTTGCCCATTAGTATTCTCCAACTATGTAACTATCGATGTGTGTCTTTTTGAGAAGATGAAGGCATAAGTTATGGTGGAATTAGTCTGTTTTTCTGTTCTGTTTCAGTTCCATTCTGATTCCTGTGTTTGTCTGTTCTGAATGTCTGCACCAACAAGAATAATTTATCTCCCAAGCTTAAAAATAAGGGAGGGGGTATCATTTTTTTTTTTGGCGGGGGGGGGGATTGACGCGGGTTGATTATTTGTAATGAATACTCACCGATGTACACTAGATCTCGGATGAATTTAGGGGAAGTTTTTTATCAGGTAACACATCAAATTTTTCATCAAGTCGATCATAGATAAGTTCTGATTTGGAGTAGGTCAAGGGTTGATTTACACTAGCTTTGTATGAATTGGACGAGTAGCGCGAGTGCAGGCTGATCGGGCACATAGTTTGAAAGTAAACTTAAGACACATTGAGCGTACATCTAGTTATCAACAGAAGTGGTTCCTTATTACTACATTTCTAGTAGAGCAAGAGATATAGGGAGAGAGAGAGATAGAGAGGATGAGGGATAGATTGAAAGAGAGAGAGAGATAGAGAGGGGGAGACAAAGAGAAAGAGAGAGAGAGAAAGAGGGAAAGAGAGAGAGATAGGAGAGATAGAGAGATAGGAAAGTGGTGGCCAGAAGAGATCTTATGACAAACTCCATCAACACTACATGTGGCCAAAAATGAAGGACGATGTAATCGACTACGTGCGCACCTGCCCAACCTGTCAACTGGTCAAAGCTCAAAGAGTCAAGCCTCTTGGCCTCCTCCACCCCATGCCAACACCCTCCCAGCCTTGGGACATGGTTACTGACAAAATGGGCACTTGGCACAATTTTACAGCTCAGCAATTGGATCACTGAGGGTGGATTGGCAAACAAGACAGACAAAGGGTGAAAAGACAGATTTTTAAAGGGGCTTCTTGAAGTTTCTTCAAATGACTTGAGGCCATGAGCCATGGGGCAGCCACGTGGTGCCCCATTATTCGGTATGTGTAGTGGGGCCGTCTAATGGCGGAGTGTATAGGCCAGGGCGTTAGCCCCTTAGAAATCATGGAAGCGAGCTCCTTTGGAGCTCCATGAGCCGATGGTTATGGCGTTGGCGACGGCAGCCCTTAGGGGCGCTGTGAACTGGCGCTATAGGCGGCGTGCGGCCTTGTGGGGGCATATAGTAGTTGATTTTGGCCGAGCAAAGTGTCGCAGTAGCGTGCATGAGAATTGGTGGCTAGTCGATGATGACATGGTGCCCGACACGAAGCAGTTCCCATGGTGCCCGGCACGGGGCAGTTCCCACTGTCCCGTGGCCCCAAAATTTTGAGGAAGGGAAGGGAGGCAATAGTGACATCGCTATTGCTGTCCCCCCCCATGTAAGAGGAAGTCCCACAGTGAGCAGAGCAGGAGCCAAAAGGCCACTCCAAGGGCGGGCAAATGATACCACTCCACAGAGTGTCCCGGCAAAGGCATGGACCAAAGAGGGGTCGGATGGAGAGAGAGAGAGAGAGAGAGAGAGAGAGAGAGAGAGAGAGAGAGAGAGAGAGAGAGAGAGAGAGAGAGAGAGAGAGAGAGAGAGAGAGAGAGAGAGAGAGAGAGTCAAAGGGTAAAAATTGAAGGATAATTTTTTTTATTAAAAAAAGCTAGGGGGCAATAGCGACCTCGCTTATGTCCCCCCCCCCCCCCCCCCAAGTGCAAAAGAGAGAAGAGGAGAGCAGATGGAGCAAGGCGGTGCCCCCCTCCCAAAAAATGCCAATTCAAGGTGCCAGGTGGACCAATTAAAGTGCAAATTCCCAAATTAAAGCCATCCCCTAGAAAAGTCAAAATTGGATTAAAAAAAGGGCTTTTTTCTTGGCCTTTTGAGGTGCCGTTGGAAGCCTGAAAAGTGGAGTTCTCTAGCAAGCTAGCCCCTTTGTAACTTTTGCTTGAAAATGGCCATGGTGATGGCATTGCAAGCGTGTGTATATGTTTTCGGAAGTGCAATCAAGCCATAGTTACCTCCTGTGCTGTTGTTTCCCCTTCCCCCCTTCTCTTTCTACTGCTTTCATGGTTCTCCTCGGTGTCGGCTATGTGGAAGTGTGTGCCCCCCCGGACCGACGGTGTTTTGAGTGAGAGTGAGATTGAGTGGCTGTGTGCGTGCGTAAGGGTGGAGACAGGCAGTGGTAGTAGGTGTATCTTGTGTGGTGGTTTGTAGAGTGTGTGAGCAATGGCAATTGAGCAGGCGGTGGTTTGCTAGTGTAAAGTGTTTCTTTGAAGGTGTTTTCTGAGAGGATAGGGGTGTTGTGAATACCCTGAGCTATAGAGAGGCCCTTTTGTTTGTGTTGGGCGTGTTCCCCCATTCCCCCTCTCCAACGTGGAGTGGGAGTGGTCAATTCAAGAGAAGAGCGATCAAGCTGCGATGCACTCATCATACAAACAACAACGCGAGCTTGTGCAAGACAAACTCTCACGCGCTATGGCTCAGGAGGCTAGGGAGCTTGGAAGGATAAATATGTAATACTAATTGAATTATAACGTCGATCGGTGACTATAAAGATTGTAGTTGATGATTTGGTATTGTTATTGCTAACTTAGGAAAATATCACTCTCTCTCGACCAACCAGAGAGATGGTCAAGTATCAGAAGCGACATACTAAATTTGATACTTGGTGATGGTTGTTAGAAAACAACCACATCTCTCGCGAGCAATTCGACACGGCAGTTGGACCACTACAAGCGGTAAGTTTAAACAAGTAATTTGGTATCAATTGTTTTGAGCTATTAATAACTGTTTAATTTGGTTTGGGTTTATGTAGAATCAAAGTGATCCAACATACGTGCCTGTGGATGACGACAAGATAGAGGATTAGATAGAAAAATGTTTTGTCCAAACTTTCGTAAAGTCCCAATGTGGCACAATGTATATACAATTATTTATTTTTTATTGTAACTTTTTTAAATAGTTGATCTTTTGCATTTTAAATTATCAAGGTAAAGTCAATTCAAATTCAATTCCTTGGTATTTTTTACATTCTTCCAAAAAATAATTGATGTTTCATTGTTTTATGCAGGTCAAAAATAAAGGTGCTCATTTGGGCCACCCAAAATTGGGTGGCCCAAATGAGCACCTTTATTTTTGAATTAGAGTGTAGCGGCAATAAGCGCGGTAATAAATGCGGAAACTGTAGCGATAATAGCAACGGGTATATTATCGCGACTATTACCGCGCTTATTGGTGAGAAAGCACTACCGCGTCCATAGCCGCGGTTATTGCCGCCCCCCTAATTTTTTCTCTCTCCTTTTTTCTTTGTCTTTCCGCGGCAATGCTAGTAGTTATAGACAACTCATTTTATAGTGAGGGCGTGGTCTTCTACTTTTTGCATGCACTATGAAAATCTCTAGTTGTTTACCATGGTCTTTTACCATGTTTTGTAGAGAGAAGGTCCAAACTCAGTTGGAGAGGGAAGAGAGAAAAGGGCGGGGGGATTTTTTGTATTTAATGTATTATCGCAATTATTTCCGCTATTATACCGCGTTTATTACCTCGGTTACTATTGTTGATATTATCGTGCTTATTTTCGAGGAGAAATTTAGCGCCTAAACTTTCAAATTCTTGCTTAAAAATCCCCCCGCCCCCAAAATTTTGGTGCTTCCCTCCTCTCAATAAAAAATAAAGAATATTGTATGCAATTTTTAAATTTTAAAAAGAAAAGATAAAGAAAGAGAAAGAGGGAGATAGGGATAGAGAGAGAGGGGGGGGGATAATAAGATTACACTTGGTTACATCTAAAATAATCATTGTCACTTGATTAACATAATTGAGGATGTTCACAAAATTAGAGAGAGGAGGATGAAGAGAGAGAGAGAGAGATGAATGGATTACACGACCAAAATCTACATAACTTAAAGTATGCAAAATATTTATGAATCATATTTTAAAATATCTCTACATGAAGCATCATCCAATTCTAAGCCCTTGGCTCCTAAATCAATAAAGAGAGAAACGGAATTATCGTCTGTGGATGCGTTGGCTTCATTATCTTCGAATTCATCATCCTCCATATCATCATCTTCATCATCATGACAATCATCCTCCCTAGGACTTGCCGCCGTTGGACTTGATACATGATCAACCTCCCTCTCCTCTATCTCCACCTCATCCAAAGTTGGAGGTGAAAGAGGGTTGAAGATGGTCTCTACTTCATTAGTAGACAAAATGGTTCGCCCCCGAGGTGTTACGGGAATTACGAACCAAAGTTTTGGTTAATAGATTGTTGGGATATAGATGACCTATAAAAGAGAAGCTCAAAGTGACTAACATTGGTATAATTAATGCTACAAGCAAATAAGAATTAAAAAGGTAGCTATCACTCACCTGCTCACAATTGCGCGGTAAAACTAAATTGTCATACCTCCCTGTGTGATTCACACCAGAGTCCACCATGTAGAGGCCATTCTCATGTCATCTAGACACATTTTCAAACCACTTGCACTAGAAGATGAAGGTTCTAAAATTAACCTTTAGTATCCTTTCACTAGTTCCACAGTACCTGGCTTCATCACTGTTTGTGTGAAAGTTGCCCATGATGCCACAATCCACGGTGGTTCTACACTCGTCAATGTGACACGTACAAAAGTGACGACCCTTTGACCACATAGAGTTAAAGGAAAAGCACTACAAAATAGGAAAATATCTTTTATCAAATACGAAGATAAAATCCAAAAAAAATTTACAATATGATTGAGGTATATGAGTACTCTACCTTTGGTACGCAACCTCGTGCATACTCCCATTCTTTGTTGATGATGTCTTCTCAGCGCGCTTTTTCTTTGATCATTCTATCATGAATCCACTCTGCACTAATGAGATCTGGGAAACATGCAAGGTGTCTAGGCACTGGGGGTGCACTCCTTCCTCCATGTGCTTATTTTCATGATTCTCTCTCTTGAAAATGCCTTGCCTTTTCCATTGTCCACAAGTCCACCCACTTGGTCCGAATCTTTGCATTGAGAATAAAAAAGTTACACAAGATAGATTCATATCCATGTTAATTAGTTTTCGCTTTTCACTTTCCAAGTGTGAAGGCATCCTTGCATCTTCCTCGTCTGACCACGTGCGATACCACGTTCGAGGCATTGAAGGATCAACTTGTGCCAAATACTCTGAGATGTAAACAAATGCCTCTTTCACAATCCACCCTTTGGCATACATGCCTTTGCTTGAGACCATAGCCACACAAAATCTTTGAGAGTCTTTAAAATACTCTCTAAGAAGGACATCCATCATACGTACACTACTCCACATATAGCAAACTCCTCCACCACGTGAATCAAGAGGTGCATTTGACTAAGAAGGACCGATCGAGGAAATGCATCCTCAATGTCACATACAATTTTTGTTGCAAGTGTTTGAGGAGCAGGGATAGCATCTATTTCAATTTCCTTGGAGCTCACAAATCTGCAAGAAAGCACACAAGGATACACTAAATGCTATTTGATATTATTGTGTACATAAAAAAGGTGTAGCTGAGTGGAGTCTTATGGTGTACCTTACTAGCTCTCCAAGTTTGAAAATAGCATCCCTAACTTTCTTGTCCCGACATATACACATACTAACCAGCAAAATGAACTACAATGTAAATTAGGGAAAGGGAAAGTTAGAGAGCTATACACACAAACTATATATAGAATAGGGAGAGGGACATTACCTGAAGCATCTTGTGCCAATCATGGGACTTCAACCGTAAAGCGAGTGAAGGGTAAGGAGCCATATTTCAAACTTACCCAAGGAGTGCATCGACACTTGCATTGCTCCAACTAAATTTCTCTTGCAAGTTGAGGACTTCCAATAATGCCCGGAGCACCGAGTATTGTGCACCATCGTAAAGAGGTGTTGGGGCACTCGCCATCAATCTATCCTTTGTTTTTGCCCCTGCCCGTTGAATGTAGGGCTGGAAATCTTCCTCGCATACGTCGTGTTCATGAGCTACTAAATCATCACACATGTCAAACATTGTTGATGGGAGGATCACCATGCGGTGCACCTCCCCGAACACAAACCAATGGGGCACCTCCTAAAGCGATGGATGAGTGGCGCTCTCATCTCTTCGAGCGCTTTTTCAAGGATACCAAAGCTCCAGTGCAATGTGCCTCAAGCGAGGGATTGCCCTTTTTCACTTGGCGCAAGGACAAGGGAGTTCTTCCTTAAGCCACCGATCGCCACTCAAGGCCTCCAGGGGGGCCACGGTCATCCCAATCCATGTCTTGTATATGCGATAAATTTTTTATTTAACCATATGTGCCCTAAAAATATATAATTAATTAGCAAAAGTTCTAAATTTCAATTTAAAAAAAGTGAATTTAAATTCAAAGAGAATAAAGTGCAATGAGTGCTACAATTTTTATTTTTTTTTAAGTAGACTTGAAAAATGCAAATTAAAAATATCTAAAAGTACTCATAAAAATTTTAAAAAACTTCATTAAAAAACTCAAAAGGCTAAGAAATGAAATAATTGATATCTAAGGGTAGAGGGTGTGGTTTGTACCCCCTGGTTTGGTAAAGGCGGTGTGCCTCATAATGCTTGCCCGTGTCTTCTAGTCAGTGTCCGATCGCCCACATTTATCTCCTTATTCTTTACACATACAAAGAATAAGGAGCTCTCACTCATTCTCACATTGTGCTCATACAGTGAAGTTTGGGAGCTCCACTGACATCCTGTGTACTCTCTCTCTCTCTCCCCCCTTCTCATTCTCCGCACACGCACCACATTCGCGCAGTCACAATTGGTATTAGAGCTTTGGCAACGCGCGTGCGACGGCTTTCCGGTGAGACGGAAGCAACAGAGCTCGGCTATGGCGCCTTGAGCTCGGCGGAGGTAGATACAGCTTGATGGTGTCAGATCTCAACTTAGGCAATGTAGCAAGCTATTGCTGAATTTTCTAGAAAAAGAGCAAGAACAAGAAGTGTTGCAACTCGTTTCTCTTGTTTTCAGCTCTCGAAACAGTGTTTTTTGCATATCTCCGTCACACGGAGTCGGATGGATATGGTCAGGAGTCTAAGTCGGGGTTTTGGCACATTCTAGACGTGATTGTGATGTCCATTTTTTGAAATTCTGCTCTAAATTATAGCAAGTGCAACAACAACAAGTTTATATTGCATTTTTTGACCAAAACGAAGGTTTTTGGCATATCTCTCACACCCGGACTCGGATACATGTGATCCAAAAGTCTACCTTGAAGTTTTGGCATGTTTCGGGTACACTCGTTATATCAGAATTTTGAAATTTTGAGCGCTAAATTTTTTGCAGCAGCCTGTCATCACCAATCTCGACATAGGGGTTTTGCAGTTTGATTCCTACAATATAGAGAGTGATGCGGTTTGCATCTTTGGCTATGTATTGCACAATATAGTGCTATTTGAGAGAGAATTTACCTTGTTTTTGTGTATGCAAGTGATACTTTGGGATGTGCCTTTTCGATTGTTACACATTTGAATTCGGTTCCTTGCACATTGTTTAACTATGTGGGGCATTTTAGAGGCTATTTTAGCACGGTTTGTTGCAGTTTCATGCTATATATACATTATGCGGATACAGTTTGAGCTAGCATAGCTCGCAGGTAGCAAGTTTTCAATGTTTTTTGGACAATTATACGTCCATAGAGCTCCTCGGTTAGGAGTGAGCCAGTTTGCTAGGCTTTTAGCATTGCATGTAGACCATTTTTGGAATTTTGCCTACTAAGAGAGTGTCTATTGTCATGCATATTATGTGAGATTTTTTGAGTTTTCGCTCAATTTTCAAGGAACTCTGTCGGAGTCTTCCCAGATTCTCTCCATGGTTTATGCGTTTTAGTGGTCGAGTTGACTCCCACTCTGGCAATTATCTGCAATATCTTGGCTTGCGGTTTGCATTGAGATTTGACTCATTCTGCAAAGGAATTCTGTTTTTTTTTTCCCGTCTTCTTGCCATTAAAGTTTGCAGTGTTATGCCATCTTGTATAGTGGTCGATATATTCCAATTTGACAGTGATCGAGTATCTACTCTCACTTTTGACAGGTTTTGTCAATTTGGACACGGTTTGGTGTTCTTGTACCCACTCTCGCAGGAGTGAGGATTTGTGTATGCTTGTGTGGCTACAATACAGGCTAGTCACAAGTTTCACATGTGTTTGCAGATTTTTATAGGCATTTTCTCTTGTGGGACGTGTTTTGAGCTAGTTTGCTCTCTACTTGCGGCTCTCCGTAATTGCCATAGTGAGTTAACCCACCCTACCAAAATCATGCAAACACTGTGGCTATCCCTACCATTTCATTGTATATAGGTGTGTGTGAGTTAGGAGACTTTTCCCATATCTTCTTAAAAACCCTTAATTAGCTAGTCACTCGGCTAGTTAAGCCAAAAATAAATAAAAAAACAAAAAATATAAGTATATTATGGCCCATTTGTGTGTAAATATTTCATTGTATATAGGGCCTAAATAAAAGGATTTTTCATAATTATTTTGGTATTTATTTAAATATTTCTACCTATGGTGTGTTATTTATGCTATATACATTGACTCAACATTACCATATTTTTTCTTACCATTTTGCATATCTTTATTCCATATAAAAATAATTTCATGCAAGCTTCTCTTATTTTTTGTGTAACTCCATCCCAACAAAAATCCAAAAAAACTAGTTCTATTTATGTGTATATTTTTTCACTATTGTCATTTTTTCCTTCCTACATCTATTCTCTATTACTCTCAGAAATTAAACCACCAAAAATATTCATCTTTTTATGGTAGACTTATAATGAGAGAGATTTATTTTGAGCCCTTTATATTTTTTCCACCTATATTATTTATATTTGACATGTACATATTTCTTTTAGACCCCTCAATATTTGATTTTCTTAGTTGTACTATTCACTTATATCATGATCTCAACAATATCTTCAATGATAGACCTACCAAATAAGGTAAAGGGTATGCTGCATGCATGCATGCACCATGGGGAGCTCACTCTTGGAGGTATTCAAAAGAATCATCCAAAGAAGGACCTCACAAGGACTTTGTGTAGTGGAAAAAACAGTCAGTTTTGCTGAATCTTTAAAGATCACATGCTCCCCAAATTTGAAAAGGTGATACAAACAAAAGTTGTAGCTTGAGCGCTGAAATTTTACCTCAACTTTTTTCATATTTTTTTGAGCTACGAGCTATGAGCTATGATTTTATTGGTGGACCCCAGTTTGCCCATGCTATGCAGCCACACTCCCTCTTCCACTTTATCATTTTTCTCTTTCACACACACTTCTCCACTCATCATCCCTACCTCTCTCACCACTCCTCTCTACACCCTACTCACCTTCTTTTCAACCTTGAAGAATAAGAGAAACCATGGTGAACTCATGTCTCCTACACACACTTCCATTCCAAAATTGACCACCTAGTCTCATTTTTCCTCATCCATATTACCCATATCTATAAAAAAAACCACAAAATTCAGTCTCTTCTCTTGAAAGACAGCATCATGGTGATTGATTACTCATGTTCACTTACCTTGGCTCTCAAGGAAGGTCAAGAGTGGAGAAAAAAAGTACCGTCAAAGCTAGTGGACCATCAACAAGCGCCAAAATTGACTCTACTCAAGACACTTGGAGCATCAACATTGTAAGAAATCCATGATTTCTTACCTATTAAGAGTTTTTTCTTCCTTATTTGTATCTTACATGAATACTCCCATTGTAAATATCCAATTCCATTTGTAAATCAATAAAAGTACTAACTCTACTAATTTACTAACACTAACCTACTATGAAAAGTCCTATCACCTCCACTTCTCTCCTCTCTCTCTTCTTCATCTATCCACACCAACTTCTTGATAATTCCAAGCAAAAGAAATTAGATAAGTGCTGAAAATCTAGCCCAACCATGGTTAGAAGAGTAACCAAAGCCTTCAAAATTGCTATAAAAGGAGGGTGTAGCTAGCACAAATGAGGGGAGCCATAAGCAAGAGCACTATGCTATAGCTTGAGAATCCAAGCTCAATCTCTCTAGAAGGAGCTCTTGAGTGGAAGCTCATTGTCTTATGCGTATGCATGTGTTGTATGCCAATGTAAGAGAGAGTGATCATTCAATTGAGAGTAGGAAATCTATCATTTCTCCTACTATTGTAAGCCCAACATTTGTTGAATCAAGGAGGGTGGATTTGGAGTAAGCTTGGATACTTTGTCTCTCTTCCAACGTGAAGTAATGGACAACAATGATGTGTAAGTGTCTTGGTGTTTTTTTTTTAAAGTTCTGGATAGCATGTCTCTGGGTGTTGTCATCAATTTAGCCATAAATCCCACATACTGTAAGAGGGCGACAGGGTGGAGAGGACTCCCCTGGCTTTAAGACAGTGGTTGGGGTGGCCTTTCTTGTGAATGGTTGTGGTGTAACTTACTCAAGCTATGTTGAACAAACACTAATCTTACTTTCATTGGTCATGATAGATTTGTAAGAAGGTATTAGTGCAACAATCACCCCGTCCCCCTTCCCTCTTTTACTTACATATATAATTGTGTTTGCTTGATCACTGTTGAACATTTCAAAGCAGCCCGAGCTCTCTCTCTCTCTCTCTCTCTCTCTCTCTCTCTCTCTCTCTCTCTCTCTCTCTCTCTCTCTCTCTCTACGCGTCCTAGTTCGCATCCAAAACTAGGTGGTGCCTCAAATTTTTGTAGGATTAGGTTGCGGGTTTGTGTGTGTGTTTGCTATTTTTTCCAACCCCAACCCAATTGAGCAGCACGGGAGCCTAGAAAAGTGCTTAAAGGCCACTCTTTTTGTTTCTCGCCGCCCCGGACCACCTCAAATTGGTGTCCCCACAGAGGAACCAACTTGTGTATGTTTTTGTGTAGGATCAATCTTTAGAATAGTCAAGTAGTTTGCATGAATCACGAGAATTTGTATGATCCTTTCATTCCGATTGCAAGGCAAAAGGTACACATAATTGTTAGTAGTAAGTTGTAATTTCAACGTGTAATTCGTAGAATTTTAGGTCCCCTTAGGTTGGCAGAGATAAACGCATCAGTAAATCCCTTTATTTTGCCTCTCATTAGGTACGACCTTAGTTTGGACGTCTATATTTTTGTTTTGTTTTAAGCATTAGGTCATGCATAGACCATGGATAATGGCCCAAGAATAGAGGTTTTCCCCTTCTATTTCACTCCACACATTAGAATAAACGTTGCAGTTAGTAAGAAGATCTACTTTCAACAATGTATGGTGTTCATGTTTGGTGCCCAAAGAGTAGGAGAAATTTTGGCATCACCAAACCCTATCATCCTGCCTCTTATTGATTATCATAGGTCATTTGATGTGAATATTTTTATTTTGTTGTAGAATATATTGCAATTTAGAAAATATTACTGTGTAAATCTAAAAAATAAAACAAACAAACAAACAAAAACGTGTTGTTACCTTAAAACTGATTCAATGGAGGCCCAACGCCAAATGTCTGGATATCCTCTTTTCTTTGGAGAGCCTGGAGAGGATGCAGAATTATTTTTGGCGAATTTCAAGATGTCTTGCCGTATCAAGAGGATAGTAATTGATCAGGAACGTGTAGAAATGTTTGAGGTAGTCCTTAGAAAAGATGCTATTGCCTGAGGAAGTTAAAGGGAATTACACAGAAATTGTGAATCATTTCAAGAGATACTTCTTTGATCCCCAAAACACTCAAAAACTATGGCAAGACATTGTTTCTCATAAGCAAAAAGACCTAGATGACTACTACTTGTACAAGCAAGAGTTTCTACGTCTTTGGCCTGTATAGATGAGAAATGTTGCTAACCCTGGTGATGGTGTAGAGTTCCTAAAGAAGGAGAGGTTCATAGCCGGACTCTTTCCTGACCTTAAGAAAAAAGTTGAGGCGGGTGCACCTCCTACCTTTGATGCAGCTGAAACTAGGGCTGCTGAGAAATATAGAAAACTCAAGTGCCTAAGGGGAGAGGTTCCAATAGAAGGTCTTAGACCCAAAGGTAAGTCACAAGCATCGACATCTAGGGAGCTTCCTGAGGTAACAGTGGAAGTGATTGAGAAGTTAAATGAATCTTTAAGCAGCTTGTCAATTCACCTTGCACAAGTTGTAGGTCCAAAGGGACAAGCAAAGAAGTCTGAAGAGCGAGATCCACGACCTAGGAGAGTCTTGCAATGTTGGAATTGCGGAGAGTCTGGACATGGGATGTATAATTGTCCTTGGCCTTGTGGGGAGCCAAGGAGACCTAACTTGAATTACCCAGTGATGAATGCAGGTGAAGGAACTTGTCAACAACCAAGGCTTCTACAAAGACCAAATGGACCAAGACCACCTCCACAAGGGGTAGAAGGAGTTCCACCTTTGCCAGATCCAAATGTGCATGTGGTAGAGGTGACAAACTCAAATGAGGTTGACATGGAAGCAAATGGCATTAAGCGTCGCCGAGGAAAAGGGAAGGAAAAAGAAGGAGTCACGTCACAAAGTGATCATGGACGAGAAAAGAAGGCAAAGCAGACCAAGGAAACTAAGAGGACTCGACGTCGTATCAATCTCCAAGACTTCCCTCTTGGACATGGTATGGCTCCATACAACCTATTGGAAGACATGAGAGGTAAGGGTCCTGATATCTCATGGCCTCAGTTTCTTGCATTATGCCCACAAGTTAGGAGGGATTTAACAAAGGCAGTTAGCACTAGGAGAAAGGTAAAAGAGAGTGTTCCTGTTGTAAAAATTGCAGATGCTGAAATGAATGAGGATATTACACATGTGCTAGATTGTTACATCAAAGGAAGATTGGTTAGAAAAGTTCTAGTGGATGGGGGTGCACAAATTTGCATCATGACAAAGGGACTCATGCAAAAACTAGGCATGCACATCCATGAGACACCTGAAATTAAAGTCAAGATGGCAAACAATAGCAAAGCTAGGTGTGTAGGCATTTGTAAAAATGTTTTTGTAGAGGCCTTTGGCATTAAGAAGGCAGTGGATTTTTATGTTATGTCTATGAAAGGAAATAGTTATCCATTTATCCTAGAGAGACCATGGCTAATGAAAATGCGAGCTTTGCAGGATTGGGAGAGTGGAAAGCTAATTTGCAGGAATGACAATCATAAGAAGGTTGTCTTTGACATGAAGGAGCAATGCCAAGAGGAGCTCCATGAAGAATCATCTCAAAGTGAGACGGAGGAACGCTGGACCGATAGAACTTCAGAAGGAGAGAGTAGCGACAGCATTACTGAAGAGGAGTTTTCCATCGAAGTCATGGGGGTAAGGTTTAAGCCAAACAACCAAGAGACCTCTTGCCCAGGTTTGGAAGAGGTAGGTTCCCAAGAGAACCAAAATGTGCAAGATGAAGGAATATTAGAAGGTATGAAAGAGAGGAGTTCAAATGTGTGCTAAGGAAATTTCCTAGGCTTTTTGCTAAAGACTACACCGACGTGCGTGGAGTAGATGCTATTCAACACAAAATTGAGCTAAAGCCAGAGGCCAAACCTAAAGCTCAAAAGCTACGAAGGCTAGGAGTCATCAAGGAGCATGCTCTACTCAAGGAGGTAAGAAAGCTTCTAGAATCAAGTTTCATTTATCCAGTGGAGAATTCAGAGTGGGTCTCTCCCGTTGTTATCACTCCCAAGAAAAACGGGAAGTGGAGGGTGTGTGTGGATTACCGTCCGCTCAATGAGGCAACAAAAAGAGATCACTTTCCCCTCCCATTTCAGGATGAGATACTAAATGAGGTAGCTGGTCATGAGAAGTACACTGTGTGTGATGGCTACTCAGGTTACTTTCAAATAGGGATTGCATTGGAGGGCCAATTGAAAACAACCTTCATCACTCCTTGGGGTTGTTATGCTTTTAGAGTTATGCCATTTGGCCTGACAAATGCTCTTGCAACTTTCCAACGTTTCATGAATATGGTGTTTCAAGCATTCTTTGGAAAGTCAATTAGGGTGTTCATTGATGATTTCTGCATTTATAGCTCAAAATCATTGCATCTACAAAGGGTAGAAGAAGGATTGAAGAAGCTTTATGACATGGGAGGTCAACTCAACCCGGACAAGTGCCACAGAGGTGAGGATGAAGTGATCTTGCTTGGTCACAGGTTTCCTATAAAGGCATTGAGGTGGATCCTTCAAAGGCAAAGGTTCTTATTGAGCTCCCATCACCCAAGAATCTCAAAGAGGTCATCTCATTGATTCAAAAGGTGAAGTATATGTCACGCTTCATTCACTTAGCTTCGGAGTTGCTTCACCCTTTGCAAAAATTGACACAACAAGTAGAATTTGCATGGTCTGATGAGCTTGGAGAGTACTTTTGTAACATTAAAGTCATTTTGTCAGAGCTACCAACACTCATGCCTCCTTGTTGGGAGTACTCATTCTTTGTTAGCTCTAGTGTTGGGAAGGAAACAATTGGTGCAGTTTTATTACAACAAGATCCCCACAGTACCAGGATACGACCCATCTACTTTGCTAGTAGGGTCATGAATGCTTTGGAAAGAGGCTACACGGAGGCAGAACTCATGATGCTGTCTCTCATGTTTGCGGTGAGAAAGTTTAGATCCTACTTGCTACCAAAACCTTTTGTAATTCTCACTGCAAAAAATTTATTTCCTTGGGTATCATCTCAAATGAATCTTAGCACCAGGATCTCAAAGTGGATTATGGAATTGCAAGAGTTCCAATACTCTTTCAAGGTGGAAGATAGTGTGCGTGCACAATTGGCAGGGATCCTTACTTATAGGGTACATGAGAAGGAGATTAAGGTGCCTGAAGTAAAGACCCTACCATTGCCACCACCTAAAAGTATTCCTAATGCGTTTACCTTGTTCTTTGATGGAGCTTTTCGAGGAGTCACAGGAAAAGCAGGGGGGGGGGGGGCTAGTATTGCTCAACCCAAGTGGAGAGGTGGTCATGAAAGAGAAGTTCAATCTACCAGGTTCAACTAGCAACAATGAAGCAGAATACGACACACTACTTCATGGTTTAAAGATATGCATTGGCCAAGGTATACAACGTCTCATGCTAAAAGGGGATGCACTTCTCATTGTGAAGCAAATTTTAGGCATTTGGGCATGCAAGAATGAAAGCTTAAGGACAAAAGTTCATGCCATTCGTAGGATGTTTAATCAGTTTGAAGAAGTGCAACTATATCATATTCCTAGGAAACAAAATGAAGATGCTGATTTACTTACACAACAAGCAATTACATGTGTTGAGAAAGAAGTGCAGGTCATCATGGTGGCAGCAACTGTCAAGCAACCGAGATACCAAGGGATTGGAGTCATTGACTCCCATTATTAGCTACATTTTGGAGGGTGAGTTTCCACAAGAATTCACGAAGGCTCATAAGAGGAGACTCATGAAAAAGGCAAGCGTGTATCTCTTTCTAGAAGGATCCCTCTATCAGAGAGGGAAGGATCAAGTGTGCAGAAGAGTACCAACTATCAAGGAAATTCCAGCCATTCTAAAAGTTTTGCATGAAGAGGCATGTGGTGGTCATTTTGCCCAAGAGTTAACTGTGAAGAAGATTTTGCTTGCGGGGTATGTTTGGCCAAGTCTGCATATGGATGTCCAACATTGGTGTAAAAGTTGTCACAATTGTCAGGTAAATGGGAATAGAAGATTGGTTTATGGTCCAAGGCAAATCGTGCTTGCAAATGGACCCTTTGAAAAGTGGGGCATTGATGCTATGGGTCCTCTCCCTAGGACAAAAAATGGTAAACTCTACATTCTAGTGGCTGTAGACTATATGACTAGGTGGGTGGAAGCACAAAGTGTGACAAAGGTAAATGAGAGGACAGTGAGCAAATTTGTCTACACTCACATTTGTTGTAGATTTGGCACACCTTTCGAGATTGTTTCTGATAATGGTCCAGGGTTTAGAAAGGGCTTGCTCACAGAAGTCTGTGAAGAACTTCACATTATACATTGTCATAGTACACCCTACTATCCCCAATCCAATGGTCTGGTAGAAAAAGCTAATGGTGTCATTGCAGACATCATTAGAAAGATGGTGAGAAACAAGACAAAGTTGTGGGATGACTTCTTGGATGGTGCCTTGTGGGCGTATCGAACCACATATAGGAAAGCCACGGAGTTCACACCATTTCACTTGGTCTATGGTCAAGAGGCTTTACAACCAATTGAGCTTAACATTCCAACAATGCGACTTCATGGCAAAGCAGCATAAGATGATCAAGAAGCATGGATGGATCGACTTCTTACCTTAGCTGAGCTTGAGTGGAAAAGAGAAGCAGCATACGAGTGCTACAAGAGGAAAGCTACGCAGGCGAAGGAGAAGCTTGACAAGAAACTAAAGGACAAAGGTATCAATGAAGGAG
Source organism: Adiantum capillus-veneris (assembly GCF_014529385.1). NCBI lineage: Eukaryota > Viridiplantae > Streptophyta > Polypodiopsida > Polypodiales > Pteridaceae > Adiantum > Adiantum capillus-veneris. The sequence goes on from NC_140932.1 coordinate 52,032,655, forward strand.
ATCTTGTGCTAAGGTATGACAATCGACTCGATAATCGTTTTGATGCCAAATTTGAAACTAGATGGCAGGGGCCATACATAGTTAAGAAGGCTTTCAATTCAAGTTACTATCAACTTATGGACTTGAATGGGAAAGAGCACTCTAGGAAGGTAAATGGTTATCGCTTAAAGCCCTATTTGAGTCACCTTCTACCAAAGGATCTACCAAAGATCTGTCAAAGGACAGTTTTCTCATGTAAGTATTGTTACATGAAGCATGAGTGTAACTCTAGCCAAAATTCTGAGGGGCTAAACAATGAAGATCTCGTCAAGGACTCTGAAGCAATCTCTTTGGAAAAGATGCTCTATGATGGTACATGAATATACCATCATCCTGGGGAAGGCTAATGATAGCCGTTTTTCGGCTCTCCATAATTGCCATAGTGAGTTAACCCACCCTACCAAAATCATCCAAACACTGTGGCTATCCCTACCATTTCACTGTATATAGGTGTGTGTGAGTTAGGGGACTTTTCCCATATCTTCTTAAAAACCCTTAATTAGCTAGTCACTAGGCTAGTTGAGCCAAAAAAATAAAAAAACCAAAAAATAAAGGTATATTATGGTCCATTTGTGTATAATTATTTCATTTTATATAGGGCCTAAATAAAAGGATTTTTCATAATTATTTTGGTATTTATTTAAATATTTCTACCTATGGTGTGTTATTTATGCTATATACATTGACTCAACATTACCATATTTTTTCTTACCATTTTGCATATCTTTATTCCATATAAAAATAATTTCATCCAAGCTTCTCTTATTTTTGGTGTAACTCCATCCCAACAAAAATCCAAAAAAACTAGTTCTATTTATGTGTATATTTTTTCACTATTGTCATTTTTTCCTTCCTACATCTATTCTCTATTACTCTCATAAATTAGACCACCAAAAATATTCATCTTTTTATGGTAGACTTATAATGAGAGAGATTTATTTTGACCCATTTATATTTTTTCCACCTATATTATTTATATTTGACATGTACATATTTCTTTTAGACCCCTCAATATTTGATTTTCTTAGTTGTACTAATCACTTATATCATGATCTCAACAATATCTTCAATGATAGACCTACCAAATAAGGTCAAGGGTATGTGGCATGCATGCATGCACCATGGGGAGCTCACTCTTGGAGGTATTCAAAAGAATCATCCAAAGAAGGACCTCACAAGGACTTTGTGTAGTGGAAAAAACAGTCGGTTTTGCTGAATCTTTAAAGATCACATGCTCCCCAAATTTGAAATTAAGGTGATACAAACAAAAGTTGTAGCTTGTGCGCTGAAATTTTACCTCAACTTTTTTCATATTTTTTTGAGCTACGAGCTGTGAGCTATGATTTTATTGGTAGACCCCAGTTTGCCCATGCTATGCAGCCACACTCCCTCTTCCACTTTATCATTTTCCTCTTTCACACACACTTCTCCACTCATCATCCCTACCTCTCTCACCACTCCTCTCTGCACCCTACTCACCTTCTTCTCAACCTTGAAGAATAAGAGAAACCATGGTGAACTCATGTCTCCTACACACACTTCCATTCCAAAATTGACCACCTAGTCTCATTTTTCCTCATCCATATTACCCATATCTATCAAAAAAACCACAAAATTCAGCCTCTTCTCTTGAAAGACAGCATCATGGTGATTGATTACTCATGTTCACTTACCTTGGCTCTCAAGGAAGGTCAAGAGTGGAGAAAAAACGTACCGTCAAAGCTAGTGGACCGTCAACAAGCGTCAAAATTGACTCTACTCAAGACACTTGGAGCATCAACATTGTAAGAAATCCATGTTTTCTTATCTTTTTAAGAGTTTTTTCTTCCTTATTTGTATCCTACATGGATACTCCCATTGTAAAAATCCAATTCCATTTGTAAATCAATAAAAATACTAACTCTACTAATTTACTAACACTAACCTACTATGAAAAGTCCTATCACCTCCACTTCTCTCCTCTCTCTCTTCTTCATCTATCCACACAAACGTCTTGATAATTCCAAGCAAAATAAATTAGATAAGTGCTGAAAATCTAACCCAACCATGGTTAGAGGAGTAACCCTAGCCTTCAAAATTGCTATAAAAGGAGGGTGTAGCTAGCACAAATGGGGGGAGCCATAAGCAAGAGCACTAGGCTATAGCTTGAGAATCCAAGCTCAACCTCTCTAGAAGGAGCTCTTGAGTGGAAGCTCATTGTCTTATGCATATGCATTTGTTGTTTTAGGGGTGATTAGCAAGGGAACTCTATGCCATTGTAAGAGAGACTGATCATTCAATTGAGAGTAGGAAATCTATCATTTCTCCTACTAGTGTAAGCCCAACATTTGCTGAATCAAGGAGGGTGGATTTGGAGTAAGCTTGGATACTTTGTCTCTCTTCCAACGTGAAGTAATGGACAACAATGATGTGTAAGTGTCTTGGTGTTTTTTTTTTAAAGTTCTGGATAGCTTGTCTCTCGGTGTTGTCATCAATTTAGCCATAAATCCCACATACTGTAAGAGGGCGACAGGGTGGAGAGGACTCCCCTGGGTTCAAGACAGTGATTGGGGTGGCTTTTCTTGTGATGTGTTGTGGTGTAATTTACTCAAGCTATGTTGAATAAATACTAATCTCACTTTCATTGGTCATGACAGATTTGTAAGAAGGTATTAGTGCAACAATCACCCCCTCCCCCTCCCCTCTTTTTTTTACATATATAATTGTGTTTTCTTTATCACTGTTGAAAATTTCAAAGCATCCCGAGCACTATCTCTCTCTCTCTCTCTCTCTCTCTCTCTCTCTCTCTCTCTCTCTCTCTCTCTCTCTCTCTCTCTCTCTCTCTCTCTCTCTCTCTCTCTCTCTCTCTCTCTCTCTTTACGCGTCCTAGTTCGCATCCAAAACTAGGTGGTGCCCCAAATTTGTGTAGGGTTAGGTTGCGGGTTTGTGTGTGTGTTTGCTATTTTTTCCAACCCCAACCCAATTGAGCAGCACGGGAGCCTAGAAAAGTGCTTAGAGGCCACTCTTCTTGTTGCCCGCCCCGGACCGCCTCACCGCCAATGGAGGTAAAGGAGAAGCGAAAATCCTCTACATCGACGTCCACCACGAAGAGATTATCCATATTAAGGAAGGAAAGAGGTTGATAAAGCCTCTCTTCCCCAAGGAATCTAAAGTAAAGGTATAGCCTCTGCTCCTCAGTGGCCCAAAGGGGCTCCTCGTACCAAAGGAAAAGGAGGGCTAGGCCAATCCTAAATCACATGACCCCCAAGGAAGAAGAAACACCTGGCCACGCAAGTGCTTCGAGTTCGGAAAGTAGAATAGTGCATAGGCTACCAAAAAGAAGGTCATCCGAAGCAAAGCGGATGAAGATCACCTATTGATTTTTGTGGTGCATGCGAGTGCTGCCAGTTCACTTCGACAACCCCGAATCAGAGGTGATAAGGAGGTTCACATGCCGTAGAGAGGAGTGGTTTGGCTATTATCCTCGTTGTTTTGGAGGGCGGATAGAGGGCCTTCCTTCTCTCCCTATACAACTCATCCTGAACAAACTGTCTACCACGGGTGAAGTGTAGTGGACCGGAGATGAGCTACAATTAAATGGTGTGGAATTCATGCAATGAGCCGATTACGGTAAGTATTTTCAAATGATGCTAGCTAAAAGGCTAGGAGTGGTCAAACGCGTCGCCATCACTCCATACGTGGTGCTGAGAAATGAAGCAAAGGTGGAGCCTATGAAGGGTGATGACCTCCCGTGGATGTGGCAACTTGTCAACACTAGCATGGTAAGAGTATAAGTTAGTACTCTACACTCTGTGCATCATGGATAACAAACCAACTGCTTTTCCATTAATGTTTTTGCAACACATGCACGTAAATATATATGCAGATAGGAAAATATTCTATCAACAAAAGATTGTGCATCTGTTTGGTGGTGCGGTGCTAGGAGAGATCCTTAGCTCCCCAAACCCCACTATCCTTCTCGTGTTGGGTCACCATCACTCCTTCAATGTTTCCATTTTCATCCTGTTTTGATGTATCCACCCAGCCTTGTAAGAAAGCTGCAATAAGCCGATTAGTATTGGTGTTTAAGAAAAAAAACAAAAAGAGTTTGTAATTGTTTGCTCATTGATTTATTACCATGGCAAGTGTCTCTTTTCCACATTTAGTGGCAAGAAGGGAGAAGACATCACCACTGATTTTTTGGATAACTTTGATATCGCTTGTGTGGTTTCCAACAAGGATGACGATGCCTCACGGCTATGAATCTTTCCTCCACCGATGAAAGTAGAGGCCAAGTCTTGGTACAATGCTTTTCCCCAAGCTACCAAGGATGCATGGACTTGATATGTGCTACCTTTGTGAAGAGGTTTGGTGGAGGCACAGCCTCAGAAAAGTTATGGCAGCTATTGATAGAGTTAAAGTAGGGAAGTCTACTTACGTCTAGAAATAGGATGGAATGATCCAGTGGACTCATTGTCAGTGCATGCCTACATTACAAAATGCCAAAAAAATGAGGCTATTCTAGAAGAGAAGCGTAGATGTGAGAATGTTGATAAAGGACCATCAAAAAGAGCTTCTAGAAGTGGGGGAAGAAGCAACTCAATGCCTTCCCAAACACCCCCGACACAAGGAGCATCTCCACCTGAAGTACTCATGGAGAGTCTACAACAGGAAAGAAGAAAGATCCAACAAAAGGTAAGACAAAAGTCCCAAATTATAAACTAGAATCTGATATTGAGGTTGCTACAGATTTAAACAAAGTCTTTGAGGAAAGGATCTTGAATATCAAGATTGAGTTTACTCTGGGAGAAGTTCTTGGCATTGCAAAGCGTGAATTCCACGAGGAGATGATTGACATCATCAAGAGGAAGAGGCAAACCCTTGCTGAATTTTCTCGTCCACAGCTTGAAGGGGAAACCTCGAAGACACAAGGGATACAGTTGCAAAATAAGGAGGGTGATGGAGCTGTGGTAGGATGCTACCAATCTAGTGGGAGAGTGAAGCAAGTACATTTCTCAAATGATGATGAAGAAGTTGAAGATATTCCTAGGAGTTACTATTCACGAAGTCATTGGGCAAGGGCTACTACAGAAACTTTGGTCAAGGTAGGTGATCTTGAACAGGCATTTGTTACCTTGATTGACCATGGTTCAAAAATAAACATAATGTCAAAGAGTCCCTAGAACAAGTGTAAATGGCCGATGGACATAGATCATGGTTGGATGGTAAAAGTGGAAAACACTTCATCCGATGAATTGTATGCAGCATGTCTAGGTGTGAAGGTGACAATAGGTGATCTAAAGATTGACCAAAACTTCTTTGTACAGGATACATCTTCATATCATCTCATCCTTGGACAGCCCTACATTCTGGGAGTTCGAATGGAAACAAAGGTAATGGATGATGGTTCAGCATATGCTAGGATATGCAGCAAAGATGGCAAACAAGTTATCCAGTTTTTCATAGTTTGTGTAAACCATGAAAGAAATCATGACAACCTCAGAGAAAATCCTCTACCAAAGGTGAGCAAAGAGTTTTATGATCATAGGGTTTTGGCCAAGTACCATTGTCAAGCGAGATTGCAGTGGTACAGAAAGAAAAAGGGTCTCGCCTGATCCAAAAATAAGTGAAACTTTCTCAATGGGCTCCTTGGTAACAAGGAATGGATCAGTATGTTTTACAAAACTTGAAGATTTGAAGAGATGTGAGAGGCAATATGTACATAATGTACAAATAGGCATGAAAAAGAGTGGGTTGCTAGAGCCTATTGAAAATGTTTTGGGTTTTTGTGAACAAGTTTCTTTTGTAGATACTATTGGTGAGCTTGATTCTATAATGGAGTCTAGTTTGCATCTTGAAAATAAAATTGTGGAAGTTTGCTCTATGGAAATGTATCAAGTAGTAGAAGCCTTTAAAGGAAACCAAACAGTTGGCCCAGAAGTCCATGTTGAAACTACAACAAGAGTGTAGCGAAGAAGGTGAAACCAATAGCTTCACCCTTACCACCCAACAACAAGGAAAAGATTGAGAAAGCTTCTTTGAAACCAAGTTTAAGAAATCCTAAAAAGATTGGGCATACCTTCACAAAGGAGTCTTTTCAAGAGTTGCCGATTGGTTGTGATGAGGAGTTTCTATAACAGGAGGAGAAAAATTGCTTTAAAGAAATGATTTCAAAGCATGGTAAGGCTTTTTCATTTGAGCCACATGAGATAGGATGTGTTGATCCTTCTATTGTATCTCCTATGGTAATTTTCACAATATCGCATGTGCCTTGGAATTTGCGGCCTATTCCGGTTCCAAAGGCTCATTTGCCAAAGTTAGTACAGCTACTAAATGAGAAAATCAAAATGGGAGTCTTGGAGCCTTCTTGTGCTCCATACTCAAACAAGTGGTTCACAGCTCCAAAGAAGAATGGTGCTCTGCGCTTCATCCAAGATATGCAACCAGTGAACAAGGTGACAATTAGAAATGTAGATACAGGACCGATCGTGGATGAGTTGCAGAGGCGTTTGCATGGAGGGAAATCTACTCAATGGGGGACCTCTACTTAGGGTATGATCAACTTCAACTTGCAATCGAAAGCAGAGACTTGACAACCATGAGGACAACTTTGGGTTTGGTGAGGATATGTACCTTGCCACAGGGAGCAACCAACTCGGTTGCACACATGATGAATGGGATGAATAAGGTCTTACGTGAATTTATTCCTCAAATCACAATGCATTTCATTGATGATTTGCTTATCAAAGGATGTGCAGAAAGTGACAAAGAGGAAGCTTTGGATCTCAAGGGATGTTGCAAGTTTGTGGTAAATCACATAAATGCTTGTGATAAAATTATTTCTAGGTTGGAAGAAGTGAATCTTATTTTGTCAGGGAAAAAGTCTATGTTTGTTGTCAATGAAGTGCTCATTGTGGGGCACATGTGCCGGCCATATGCTAGGAAACCGTGTCCAACAAAGGTAGATGCCATCCAAAGAATGAAAGAAACATGCACTAACATCATTGAGGTTAGAAGGTTTTTGGGAGCATGTGGCTTTTATGTTATTTGGATTCCACATTATGCACATGTAGCTGATCCTCTTTATCAATTTCTTAGAAAGAATCAAAAGTTTAAATAGACAGAAGCACGTGTAAAATCCATGAAAAAGCTAAAGGAGTTTCTCCAATCAGCACCAGCTTTGAGAAAGGTACACTATGAGTTTCAAAGGTCAGTAATTGTGATAGTAGACACCAGTCCTACAAGAATTGGATAGGCAATATGGCAAGATGATGAAGAAGGACACAGGTATGTGGTGAGATTTGGAGCAAAGGTACTAAGTTGTCGCCAAAGAAACTATCCACAAATAAAGAGAGAGTTATGGGGTATGGTTACAGCCTTGAAAAATGGGAAAGAGTACCTAATTGTAGCTAATAGGAAGGAATCAAATCCTAGTGGGACACTAGATGGTGAGGCGGTCCGGGGCGGGCAACAAGAAGAGCAACCTCTAGACACCCTTCAAGGCTCCCGTGCTGCTCAATGGGGCTGGGGCACAACACAACACAAACCAAAACAACAAACCCACAGCCAAATCCCAACTACACAAGGGGCACCAACTAGTTTAAGAGCGAACTAGGACGCAAAAGAGGAGAATCGTTAGAGCAACCCACGAACAAGCAAGGGATTTACACTAACCCTAACACCAATGGAACACTCTCACACACTAAAACACGAGAGAGAGAGAGAGAGAGAGAGAGAGAGAGAGAGAGAGAGAGAGAGTTGGTGCTCGGGCTGCTTTGAAGTGTGTCATTAATGATCAAGCAAACACAAATACATATTTAAGAAAGAGAGAGAAAGGGGGAGGGGGTGCTTGTTGCATTAATACCTTCTTACAAATCTGTCATGACAAATCAAAGTGAGATTAGTATTTGTTCAACACAGCTTGCGTAAATTTCACCACAACACATCACAAGAAAAGCCACCCCAATCACTGTCTTAAGGCCAGGGGAGTCCTCTCCACCCTGTCGCCCTCTTACAGTATGTGGGATTTATGGCTAGATTGATGACAACACCAGAGACAAGCTATCAAGAACTTAACAAAAAACACCAAGACACTTACGCATCATTGTTGTCCATTACTTCACGTTGGAAGGGAGACAAAGTATCCAAGCTTAGTCCAAATCCACCCTCCTTGATTCAGCAAATGTTGGGCTTACACTAGTAGGAGAAATGATAGATTTCCTACTCTCAATTGAATTATCACTCTCTCTCTCTTACAGTGGCATAGAGTTCCCTTGCTAATCCCCTATTACAACACATGCACAAGCATAAGACAAGGAGCTTCCACTCAAGAGCTCCTTCTAGAGAGGTTGAGCTTGGCTTCTCAAGCTATAGCATAGTGCTCTTGCTTATGGCTCCCCCTTTTGTGCTAGCTACACCCTCCTTTTATAGCAATTTTGAAGGCTAGGGTTACTCCTCTAACCATGGTTGGGTTAGATTTTCAGCCATTTATCTAAATTCTTTTGCTTGGAATTATTAAGAAGTTGGTGGGGAAAGAGAGAGGAGAGAAATGGAGGTGATAGGACTTTTCATAGTGGGTTAGTGTTAGTAGAGTTAGTATTAATTTACAAATGGAATTGGATATTTACAATGGGAGTATCCATGTAGGATACAAAATAAGGAAGAAAAACTCTTAAGAGGTAAGAAAAGGTGGATTTCTTACAAGGTTGATGCTCCAAGTGTCTTGAGTAGGGCCGATTTTGACGCTTGTTGACGGTCCACTAGCTTTGACGGTACATTTTTTCTCCACTCTTGACCTTCCTTGAGAGACAAGGTAATTGAAGCTGAGTAATCAACCACCATGATGCTGTCTTTTAAGAGAAGAGGATGAATTTTGAGGTTTTTTGAAAGATATGGGTAACTTGGAGGAGGAAAAATGAGACTAGGTGGTCAATTTTGGAATGGAATTGTGTGTGGGAGGTATGAGTTCACCATGGTTTCTCTTATTCTTCAAGGTTGAGGAGAAGGTGAGTAGGATGCAGAGAAGAGGGGTGAGAGAGGTGGGGATGATGAGTAGAGAAGTGTGTGTGAAAGAGGAAAGTGATAAAGTGGAAGAGAGAGTGTGGCTGCATAGCATGGGAAAACTGGGGTCCACTAATAAAATCATAGCTCACAGCTCGTAGCTCAAAAAAATATGAAAAAATTTGAGGCAGAAGTTCAGCCTAGGAGCTACAACTTTTGTTTGTATCACCTTTTCAAATTCAGAGAGCAAGTGAACTTTAAAAATTCAACAAAACCGACCGTTTTTTTCCACTGCACAAGGTCCTTGTGGGGTCCTTCTTTGGATGATTCTTTTGAATACCTCCAAGAGTGAGCCCTCCATAGTGCATGTATGCATGCCACCTACTCTTGACCTTATTTGGTAGGTCTATAATTGAAGATATTGCTGAGATTATGATATAAGTGAATAGTACAACTAAGAAAATCAAATATTGAGGGGTCTAAAAAATATGTACATGTCAAATATAAATAATATAAGTGGAAAAAAATATAAAGGGGTCAAAAGCAATCTCTCTCATTATGAGGCTACCATAAAAAGATAAATATTTTTGGTGTTCTAATTTTTTAGAAAAAAAACAAAATAGATGTAGGAAGGGAAAAATCACAATAGTGAAAAAATATACACATAAATAAAACTAGTTTTTTTGGATTTTTTTTGGGGTGGAGTTACACCAAATATAAGAGAAGCTTACATGAAAATATTTCTATATGGAATAAAGAGTATGAAAAATGGTAAGGAAAAATTGTGGTAATGGTGACAGAGCATAAATAACACACACCTAGGTAGAAATATTTAAATAAATACCATAATAATTATGAAAAAATCTTTTATTTAGGCCCTATATACAAAGAAATATTTACATACGCATGGGCCATAATATACTTATATTTTTTTTATTTTTTATTTTTTTTTTGGCTCAACTAGCCCAATGACTAGCTAATTGAGGGTTTTTTAAGAAGATATGGGAAAAGTCCCGTGACTCACGCACGCCTATGTACAGTGAAATGGTAGGGATAGCCACAGTGTTTGGGTGATTTTGGTAGGGTGAGGTAACTCACTGTGGCAATTACAAAGAGCCGAAAAACGGCTATCAATGGCATGATTCAAAGATACACCTATTTTAATGCTTTTTGCAAGCATGATTACAAAACCTTGTCAAGGAGCAATGTCATGATTTCATATGCCATGAGGTGTCCATTGGAATCGGAAAAAAAAATCTAAGCTAAGGGGACCACAAGAAGACTTTTGCTGCCAAAACTATATCTTATTTTTATGATTTTTTTACACAAGGTTTCAATCCGAATTTAAAAAAGTATATAAACTGGGAGTCGTAGCTAATGAGCTGAATATTCTATCCATATTTTTACTTTTTTATTTGAATCCATAGTTGAGGAGATATGATCAAAATACTGGACCCCAATCTGCCCACATCATGCAGAGACAGCTCATTTCAAACTTTTCGAGTTTCTGTTCACACTGGCTCTTCTCTTCTTGTGTAAACCCTTGGGGGTTCCCTTCACCTATAAAAGGGGACCTCTTCTTCTTTGAAATTCATTCAACCCATTGATGAGAGGAATTCATTAGGGAGTGAGAGTAGTAATGCCTAATTGTACTTAGCCATAAACATAAGCCTAAGCCTACACTTACTCCTAGAGGAAAACTAGCCATTCTCGTAAGCTATCCTTGGAAGATAAGCTCTAATCAAAGAAGAACTTGAACTTGGTGCATCAATCAAGGCTTGAAGTCTGCCCGCTTCTTCTCTCTCCATCAAAAATGGTGAATAACTCTCAAAGGGTTTGTCAAGTAAGATGTGTTCTTCTTTGATATTTTGTTGATTTCTAGTTGTTTTCTATTTCACCTCTAATCCAACATATATCTCTAATCTCATCTCCCTCTCTAACCAAATATATCTCTCTCACTCTTGGAAATTCATTTTCTCTACAAATTCTAGGTTCTCCTTGCTACAGGTACATTCTACCCGCAGTATCCTTATTGCCTAGGGCAATAATAGGGCTTGGGAGGGAAATTCTCTTCTCTTCTCTTTTCTCATATCTACATTTTGCACATAATAGAGTTACCCTAGATGAATAAACCACATGATGAGAATTTCTATCGCTTCCACTCTATGTGATCCATTAGAATTAACGTATGGATTAGCCGTAAGATACACTTTCAACAACGTATAGTGTTTCTCTTTGGCCCAGAAAGGCTCAATGAAATACTTCTTTCATCGGATCCCATCACACTACCTCTTATAGACTATAACTTTTCTTTTGATGCAAGTGTAGTTATCTTGCTATGAACCAAGAGGATTTGTATACACAATTAATCCCAATCACTAGACAAAACATATATATTATGGTAAGCACAAAGCTACAATTCCAAAGAAAAATGTGTAGCATGTTTGGTCGGCGAAGATTGAGCATCATTCACTCATCTATTAACCCTTTCATATTACCCATGATACGATATGACCATAGCCTTGATGTTTTCATCTTTGTGTTGTTTTGATATTCTCTTTTGTGTTCTTCCTTTGCATGTGTGAGTGCAAGAGAGAAAGAGTGGGGCTTCTTTTATTGCACTTCCTTCCAAACCCTAGACTTCATGGCATCTATGGTTTAACTCCTTCATATAGTTTTTTTGAAGTTCTCTCACAGCCAAGCGTTCACACATTTGTGCCAAGCGTTCACCACAGGACAAATGTCGGTAACTCCCACACAACCAACACTTTGACATGTCCATGCTTCGGCTCTTTCTCTGGATTCACTAATGACTTCCATTGCCTCTTGAGTTTGGGCACCATAATCATCAACTATCCAAAAGTACAATCTACTTTCCTCCCAAAACATCTACAAGGTCTTCTCTTCCTCTTGGCTCTTGCATCTTATCCCTCTTTCTCTTTCTCTTTCCCTTTCTTTTTGTGGGACCTGGAGTGGCATAGCCTTCCCTCTCTCTTTTGCCTCAGTGGGCAGCATATCTGCTTCTGTCCAGAGGTTGAGGCCTAATTTTCATGTTCAATATCTTGATCTCCTCGTATATCCAATGCATAATCATTAGCCCCATTAGGAACATTTTGGGAAAGTGGAAACATATCACCTCCCATCCTTGTTGGCTTTGAACAATAAGTGCTGATATGACCAAGTTCACCACCATTATAATAGGTAGGGATGAACCTCCTCTGCGGATCAAAGACACCTTGTCCACAACCTACATTTGCATTAGGCTGAGCTTCACATGCATGGGCCATTCCTCTACCACGTCCATGACCATGACCACCTCCACCTCCAAGAACACCGAGTTGCAATTCTTGCATCATGATCATTATGTCTTTCATATTTTGTTGTATATGTTCAGCACCGCACCTACATAGGCGGTTGTTCGTAAGGACCCACATCCCCTTTACATTCTCTGCCTATAGAATAGACATATTTCTATGGGTAAGGGTTTCATTTGGGGAGTGGTCCTTTAAGTACAGTCTGATTTGCTCTAAATTTTTCCCATGATTCTCCGAGTCCTGGGATAACTCTCATACGAGTTGTCAACTTGTAATGTGAGTGTTCCTAAAAGACTTTATATACATCAAGATTAGTAGATTTCGATATCCATGCAACCTTTAAACTGGCTGAGTCGAGGGACTAGGATAGCTGTGACCAAGAGTCCCAAATTATAGTCTAAGAGGCACCTCCTAGCACGAGCCAACCTAAAAGTAGGATTTATTGTGATAGTGGGTCCAACTTAGCTCTATAGTCCAAATTAGTCCCTAAAGCAAGTGTCTTGGCTTTCCCAAAAAGCTGGGAAATCCTTGTGAGTAGGATGTGTGTGTAGTTGTTTTACTAAAATACATAAGTACAAAAGAACCATAAAGTTCAAACGACAGCTAGCTTCAGACAAGTGACCAAAGATAGCACAAAAACAACTTAGTCTTAGAATTATATTTGTACATTGCAACAAGAATGAGGTCTCATTCTAGTAACATAGTAAAAAGGAACAATTGTACTGTCGACTTCAAAAAGTGGAATTAGTTTGATCTATGAAGGATGGACGACAAAAAATCTAAAGAGGTTCCAAGAAAGGATAGAGTCCTCACCTGTATCCATTTAAACAAAACAACAACACTATTGACCTTCAATTCATTTTATAGGTGTCAATGGACTATATCATTTGTTATCCAAGTCCAACTTACAACCTCTAAAACTTAAAACCGTCATCCTTAAGAATCATGTGTTCTAGTTTCGTCACATGGAAGTAGTGTTTTTGTTTATTCTAGTTTCATTTTAGAACTTGTAATCAAAAAGGTCATCACTCCCACAGGATACAAGTGATTTATATATATATACAAAGTTATTATATACCCCAATTTATTAATACCTTAGGTATTTATATACAGATAATTCTAATCAGAATGCCACCACCCCTTCCGATCCAAGTGGCTTATTCCCCATTTCAGACCCAAATCATCTTGTATCTTTATCCCAGTCTTTCTATACGGTATTCCACACCTTTAGGTTTTACAAACTGAATGTCATCATGAACTTTTTTAGAATTTAAGACAATTAATCTAAGAAATCCTCAAGACCAAGCAAATGTAAGCGTGTCACCCTTTTCTCTTTCCAAAATCACATAGTCTAAGTGAGGCCCATAAAGCACATAAAGCATGGTGAGGCCCACCATTTGGGTTGGCTAAGTGAATATAAGGGGGGTTGTTTGACTTACTGCACACTAATGTTTGATGTTTTTTCTAGGGTTTGTAGGGGTGTTTGCCTCGGTTGCATACCAATGTTTTACTTGTTCATTACTTGATTGTTTGGATGAGATAATGCAATACATTATTTGCATTCACATGGGCGGGTGTAGTTTCTTAAAAACTTTGGATTGACTTGTACTGTCGCTTAAGCATGGTATATTGATCACTATCACATAAAGCTTGGTAAGGCCCACTGTTTGGGTTGGCTAAGTGAATATAAAGGGGTTTTTGACCTGTTGCACACTAATGTTGGATGTTTTTGCTAGGGTTTGTAGGGGAGTTTGCTCCGGTTGCATAACAATGTTGTACTTGTTCATTACTTGGTTGTTTGGATGAGATAATGCAATACATTATTTGCATTCACATGGACTGGTGTAGTTTCTTGTTTTTTTTTTAAAAAAACCCTTATAAGCAGCTAGTCGTTTTTTGGTTTTGACATTTGGGACTGGTAGGATACCACTTAGTTTTCTAAGAGATTGGATTCCGTATAAACATAAATTGTTTCTATTCTGAATAAACAAAAACAAGTTTGAAGTATTTATGGAATTTTTTAGGCTTCTTTATGGCTTCATATGATGGAGCCTCATTAATCTGGCAAAAAAAACTCAAAAAGTTGTTTGATGGGGGGATAAGACACTTGGATTAGAAGGGTCTATGGCCTTCTAATCAAAGTAATATTATATTTAAACTAAAAATTAACTTTAGGATAACAAAACATTTTTTCCAAATGGAACATATAAATACTTTGGACTAAGCTTGTAAAGTTTTAAAAAAGTTGTGAGATGGACATGGATAACAACTGATATAGTCCATTGATACCTATAAAACACATCCAAGGCTAACATATCTGTTGTCTTGTTTGGATGGATGTAGGTAAGGACTCTATCTTATCTTTGAAAGTTTTTTTGGCCTTTAGCAGTGGTCCAATATAGGATTACACATACACCTACTGCAAGGGAAGTACTTCTGTTACTTGTATATTGGAATGAGGATTCATTCTTACAAACATTGTACAAATATATTTATAAGACTGAGTTCATTTTTGTACTTATTATTTCCTTTATTCTGGAGCGAGCTGTCTTTTGAATGTAAAAGTTCAATTATGTCTTATTAATTATGATAAAACAACTACACACACACACACAGACACACACACAGTGGCACTTTAATCTGGTTGGAATTACATTATCCAAACTATTTTGCCTAACGGAGTTGATGGAAAGGTTTGCTTCAGTTGACTTTGATTGCTACACCTGACTACATTGTGTCAATTATCTGTATTGCTCACTATACTTACACATAATAACTACTTTAGCTTGCTATTCTACATTTTACATTAATTATGATAAAACAACTACACACACACACACACACACACACAGTGGCACTTTAATCTGGTTGGAATTACATTATCCAAACTATTTTGCCTAACGGAGTTGATGGAAAGGTTTGCTTCAGTTGACTTTGATTTCTACACCTGACTACATTGTGTCAATTATCTGTATTGCTCACTATACTTACACATAATAACTACTTTAGCTTGCTATTCTACATTCTACATCCACTATTGTTGGCTTGTCCTTACTAGATAAAGTAGATGGTTATACTATCTTATTGAGTGAACACCTTGAATATTTAACCCAAATTGTCCTAATGGGTGATTCTGGCTATTGAAGCTAATAAGTTTATTGTGGTTGACCTATGGGGTGTTTGCCTTGGTTCATTTGTTTTTCATCACCCACATGCCATGGGAACCTACAGGTTTAAAAACGATGTGATATATATTTTTCAATTTTGTGTGAAGCCCTCACCTACCTCTTTAATGAAGGTGTACCATGTAAATACCTTTCTATTGCAACAATCATAATCACTTCTCCTCTCCACGTGCTCGCTCCATGTGTTGAACCATTGTCGAGCCATGATGTGTTGCATGCTGAACCTGCATATCTTAACTTTTTTCTCTATACCATATTGAGGTGCATATTATATCTCTCTCTCGCTCAATCTCTTGGTCTAGTTCACAACACGATCAATGAGCTGTCTTTGGTCTTCCTCTCTCTCTATTGAAATGATTCTACTCCTTCTCACCTCTACTTGGAGTACTTGAGCTTGATTCCAACACAGACCCCCTCCCTTGACTAATCTCCCTTGACATCACTACTAAACAAGCTCTGTGCCAGCTTGGGGATTTGCGACCAGTTGGGATTGGTTTTCAACCTATTAATAGCATCTATGCTACAGGTGAGTGAGGGTTTTATCCCCTCACTTAGCCTTGCAATAGTATTTAAAGTGATCGAATATCTTTAATTGTTGTGCACCTTTTCATCTTGCAATGAAAGTGAATGGATACAAGAGATATTATGATGTGGCAATGGTTCTTTGCTTAAAACCGAGGAAATGATGGTTACACTACCTCTTCACAGTTTTGTCAAAAATGGAATGGATGTTGTGAGCATGTAGTTTAAATGACTTAATGGGATTTTTTTCTTCTAATGGTACGGTGGAGCAACCCATCACCTCACAGGTTTTATCTTGTACACATGTCTTACCACTGTCATGATTTTTTGCTATAAACTGAATTAGGGTTGTGACTTTTTTTTGTTGGTTGCCATGGTTGGACCTCTCAGTATGATGGGTTTGTGGATTATTGCTTTATTTGATGATTACATCTTTTGCCTAGCAAAGAACTTTAGAGCACCTTCCATATTGGACTTTATATTTTGATTGAAAATTCATGAGGTCTATACTTTTGTAGTTGAGATTCTTTTTGAAATTATCTTTGAAACTCCGTAGCTGAGGTCTTTTATTTTAAAAAATATATATGTGGTAGATCGCTTGTGACATCCTAAACTATGGCAGTTTTTTGATGCCTAGTTTGAAAAATGGTCTTTGATTTTCATAGTGAATGACTGAAACCATTCACTATGAAAATCTCTAACTGTTTACCCCGCAGTCTTTTACCGCATTTTGTAGAGAGAAGGTCCAAAATCAGCTGGAGAGGGAAGAGAGAGGAGGGTGGGGGGAGGGGAGGTTGGTATTTAAATTATTACTGCAAGTATTTTTGCAATTATTACCATGGTATTTACCTCAATTATTGTTGCTACTATAACCGTGTTTATTCCCATGCCCCCCCCCCCCCAAATTTTGGTGTTTCCCTCCTCTCAATAAGAATTAAAGAATATTATATGAAATTTTCATATTCAAAAAGATATATGAAAACATGAAACAATAGTTAGCTATCTAGGATTAACTTGGTTACATTTAAACTAATCACTATCACTTGACTAACATAATTGAGCATGTTCACAAAATTAGAGAGAGGAAGAGGGGGGAGAGAGATGAATGGATTACATGACCAAAAAATTTCATAACTTAAAGTATGAAAAATGATTATGAATTATCTTCCAAAAGTTCCCTACAAGAAGCATCATCCAATCCTAAGCCCATAACTCCTATATCAATAAAGAGAGAAATGAAAATGTCGTTTGTGGATGTGTCGGCTTCATCATCTACGAATTCGTCATCCTCCATCTCATCATCTTCATCGTCATGACAATCATCCTCGCTAAGACTTTTTGCCACCGGACTTGATTCATCGACCTCCCTCTCCTCTGTCTCCCCCTCATCCAAAGTAGGAGGTGGAAGAGGGTTGAAGATGGTCTCCACTATAGAAAAAATGGTTCTCACCAAGGTGTTATGGGAATTACGAACTAAAGTTTTCGTTGGTGGATTGCTAGGATATAGATGACCCATAGAAGAGAAGCTCAAAATGAGTAACATTGGTATAATAAATGCTACAAGCAAATAAGAATAAAAAAGGTAGTCACTCACATGTTCACAATTGCGTGGTAAAATTAAATTTTCATACCTCCCTCTATGATGAGTCCACCATGTAGAGGCCATTCTCATGTTGTCTAAACACATTTGCAAACCACTTGCACTCAAATATGAAGGTATGAAAGGTTCTAAAATTAACCTTTAGGATCCTTTCAATACTTCCACAGTACCTTGCTTCATCACCATCTGTGTCAAAGTTGCCCATGATACCACAATCCATGGTTGTTCTACGCTCGTCAATGTGGCGCGTATGAAAGTGATGACCCTTTGAACACATAGAGCTAAAGGAAACACACTACAAAATAGGAAAATATCTTTTATCAAATAAAAAGATAAAATCAAGAAAGAACTTTACAATATGGTTTAGGTATATGAGTACTCTACCTTTGGTATGCAGCCTCATGCATACTCCACTTCTTTGTTCGTGATGTCTTCTCCGCACGCTTTTTCTTCAGTCATTCTCTCATGAATCCACTCCACACTAATGAGATCTGGGAAACATGCAAGGTGTCTAAGCACTGGGGGTGCCCTCCTTCCTCGATCCATGTGCTTGCTTCCATGCTTCTCTCTCTTGCAAACCCCTTGCCTTTTCCATTGTCCACAAGTCCACCCACTTGGTCATAACCTTTGCATTGAGAATACAAAAGTTAATGACCACTTGGGATAGATTCATATTCATGTTCGATAGTTTTTCCTTTCCACTTGGAAAGTGTGAATTCATCCTTTCATCTTCCTTGTATGATCACATGCAAGGCATTGAAGGATCAACTTGTGCCAAATACTTTGTGATGTAAACAAATGTCTCTTGCACAATCCACCCTTTGTCCATACATGCCTCTCGTTGAGACCGTAGCCACACAAAATCTTTGAGAGTCTTTAAAAACCTCTCTAAGAAGAACATTCATCGTGCTCCACATATAGCGATCTCCTCCACCACGTGAACCAAGAGGTGGATTTGACTAAGAAGGACCAATTGAGGAAATGCATCCTCAATGGCACACACAGTTTCTGCTGCAAGTGTTTTCGGAAGATGGGATAGCATCTATTTCAATTTCCTTAGAGCTCACAAATCTTCAAGAAAACACACAAGGATACACTAAGTGCTAGTTGAGATTATTGTGTATTGTAACATAGAAAAAGTGTAGCTGAGTGGAGTCTTGTGGTGTACCTTACTAGCTCTCCATGTTTGAAAATAGCATCCCTGACTTTCTTGTCCCTACATATACACATACTCACTGGAAGAATGAACTACAATGTAAATTAGGGGAAGGGAAAGCAATAGAAAGTCATACACACAAACTATAGATAGAATAGGGAGAGGGATATTACCTGAAACATCATGTGCCAATCATGGGACTTCAACCCATGAAATTAAATGCTTCCACCCTTCTTCGCTTTTGTGAAATCTCCCTTTAGCAACCTCATGTATCCTGCTGATGTGAAACTAGATGCAATGGTACCCTTCACTTTGTTGAATTCTTGTTTGGCTAGCATCCATGGTGCTTTAGTAAGAACAATATTTCCATTGGGGGCACGAAGTGGAGTAGTAGAGGTGGGGAGACGTTTCAAGTCCCTCAAATCCTCCCTCGCACCCAATGAGTCCTTCTTGCCAATAATGTGGTCCCACAATGTTTGGGTTACATTCTTGAATATGTGCATGGGATCCAAGAGGTGTTGTATTTTTAAGTCCTTCCAATATGGAATACCTTGACATACCTTTTGGTGGAGGACAAGGATCCAGATTGTTGTTGTAGTGCTCTTCCCAAATGGTTGCCCAATTTGCCATCGTGAGCTTTAGAGGTGTCTTCCCATTTGTTGGAGCCTCGTGCTTGCTATGAACTTGGGGTAAGAAATGATGGTTGTTTGGATAGATAACCTTGCACAAGGCATCGGGCCTCTCTGTCACCAATGATAACCCGCAAGTAGGAGATGCATTGTGACCCAATGTGGACAACCCTTTATACATATCATATCATTAGAGAGAGAGAGAGAAAGAAAACCAAAGGGAGAGAGAATAGAGAGAGAAGGAGAAGGGAGATACCAAAAATGTCTTGCCAAGCCAAACGGCAGCAACCCCAATTTTTTTCAAAAAACCAATGAACAGCTAATGTAAAGCTACCAAGAATCAACTTTTTACCGAGTTTAAGCGGAAAGAAAGGAATATGCCATACCCCAAATTCTAAAGATCACCTATAATCAAAACCACGGAATTGTATTACGTAGAGCTTAGTGAAAACCGAAACCCAGTAGTGGGGTCAAAGCTTTTCCAAAAAAAAAACCATCAACCATATGCCATTTACATATCAACCAACAATCTTTAAACAAGTTTTGCTACGCTGAGTCAAAACCACACAATGTGCCATACCATCAGAATGATAGAGAAACACCATAATATTTATATTGCCCTAAAAAATAGGTTTGCAGTGAAACTCATGATAAGAAGCAAAGTAGCGAACCTGTGTTGTTGTGTTGCAAGCTCCATGTTTTGGTGCATCAAAGAATAGATACACAGTCCTTAACAATTTATGCAAGCAAAAACTCATACAAAGCTAAGTGAGGGGCAGAGTTGTGCCCTCACCTCTCAAATAGAAGAAGGAGGAAGGCCGCCATCACTGTGCAGCGTGTAGAGAGTAATGAGTGGAGCAATCCCCTCCTGGGGAACCAAGACTGCAAGGCCGCATGTGATGCAGTATGCCAAAGCAAAAAAAACACCATAGCGCCTTCACGTCCAGGTTTACAAAAGTCAGTATACTAGTTTTTTAGGTTTTTAGTATTACTTACAATTTGGGCCATATCCATGGTGGATACCCTATATAGTGAAACTAGGAAGCGTGTTTAGTAGAATCCAGGATGTCAATTATGTTATAGAATCTTATAGGTAAGTAATACTATGTGTGTGTGTAGCTATTTTACTTATAATAAATACAAACCAAGGAACAACACATTCAAAAGACGACTGGCTAAAGATGTCTAGGCAAAGTTTAGTACAAAAACAACTCAGCCTTTGATTCGTAACTATACAGCATAATAAGAATGAAGTATCATTCCAAATGATTTTTTACAAAGGTATCAGAACTCTCCCAGTTGAATCATCAAGTGTTTTCAAAGTCGGATTGTAGCAAGCTAAACCTTTTTAGGCCAAGATAAAATTCTCACCTGCATCCATATAGTCAAGACAACAGATATGTTAGACTTGGCTACGTATGGCAGGCTTCAAAGAATCTATCAGTTGTTATCCATGTCAAACTTAAAAATTATTAGACTAGCTATTGTAATGCATATTAAAGTCTCAAGGATTTTTTACCATCATATTCTTGCTAGAGTTACTCTATATGTTTTAACTCCTTTTTTATAATAACCATTTACTGTAATGTTGACTAATCCATATCATTGTATGTACTTATTTAACTTAAAAAGCTTGCACCATGCAATGCTAAGTTATGTAATTTTATCTTCAAAATATGCTCCAAGGTCGATCCCTTCAAAGCCAGAATCAACTAGGATTATCACTCAACCAAAATCTAGTCCAGATATTAAGAACCAAAAGTTGATGAGTCATCCCTTAGTCTGCAACATGTTATGCACATTCATCAGTACTACGCTATATTCCATAAATAATTCCCTTTCAAATTAGCCAGTCATAGAGCAGGCCACCTCAAACCATTCCTAGAAATAGCCATTGTATGAGAGTAGGATCAAGTCGAGAGAAATAACTAGCCATATCTAGAGACCAAGAAAAACCCGAAAAATGTGTTGTAGACCAGATCACTTAACTTGCCAGAACTAGCAGAAGACACCTGCTAATGAAGTATGGATACCCAGTCACAGTTAGCAAGTCAAGGCCACCAGGCCTCCCCCTGTTACAACACTATACCCATCTTGGTCAGGATCTTAGTTTATGAAAAATCATAAGTAGTAAAGCATAAGAAGCCAGAATAGGTATGTGTAAATATAAGGTTTTTATGGAAATACCACCACCAAGAACTCGATGTAGTGTATATATGAAAAAAAGGAGGCAAGATCTAAGCCAGACATCCAAGCAACAAGCTGAAGGATAGATTTATTGTAAGTCAAAGCAAACAGTCTCTTAGTAAAGTATCAAGACTAGAATATGTATAAGGTTTACATATATTTTATGATAGCATTATCACAAGATGTAGTGGGATATGTATGTAAAAAAACCATATCTAAGCCAGACATCCAAGCAATAGGAGAAAACCATCTCCCCCAAATCATAATACCATAACAAACTTAGGTAGTAAAGCACCAAAAACCAGATCATTATCCATATGTAAAGACTAGGAATAAAAGACCAGCAAATGAGTTGTAGACCAGATCTCTTGTCAATAGCAGAGAAAACCTTCTATTGAAGCACATATATAAATCAAATCATAGTGAGCATGATAATACCTTAAGACCCTTGAGACCCCTAGCAATGGAGAATATGGTTACCAAAAAAAACCCGATTTAGGCTAGCTATCAAGAACCCGAGGTTAATGAGTAATTTCCTAATCTACAATAGGCATGTTTACCCATCTGCACACACTAAGTACCATAAAAAATCTTCATCAATAGTAGTTGGATTAACTGCCTAGGGAAGTATTAGCCATAGCCAAAATTATTAGATAACTAGACTCCCTCATATCTCTAACATCATAATATGTTCAGGTATTAAAAGCATCAAAACCTGATTAGTAACCATATGTTGGTTAGAATCCTAGGTTATGCCAAATCTTTAGGTAGAAAAGCATAAAAGAAACTAGAATATGTATGTATACATACAGTTTTACATATATTTTAAGGTAGCATCACCTCAAAGAACCAAATGTAGTGAATATGGTTTTTTTGAAACAGGACTAGATCTAAGCCAGCAATCTAAGTACCAAGCTGAAGATCAATTTTTTTGCTTAGTCAATGCAAATAGCCTCCCCCATATCCAAATACCATACCATACTCAAGTAGTAAAGCACCAAAAGTCCAGATCAGTACTGACCGGATTAAAAACAAGGCCAAAAAATGTATAAGTTTACACATCTATTTTATGGCAGTATTCACCACCAAGAACTAACTATATGTATGAATAAGGTTAATAAAACTATATCTAAACTAGTTATCCAAACGAGATATCAAATATCCGTTAGCATGTCAAGGCCATATGCAAGCTAGACATCCAAGCAACCAGATGTAGGTTAGATTTTTTGTTTGGTCAAAGCAAATAGTTTCCCCTATATCACAATATCCTACCATACTCGGGTATTAAAAAACCAAATCTTGCTAAAAAATAGCCCAGAGAAGTATTAGCTAGAGCCAAAGATGTACTAGCCAAAGCCAGAGCCAGACCCAGCCATCTCCAATCATACCCAAATAAAGCCACTTTATGAGACTAAGATCTAACCTAGAGACCAAGACATAATTTGGTAGTAGAGCACCAAAAATTAGATCAGTATCCATAGATTTTAAGCCAAGCATCAAACCTAGAATATGCATGAATGTATAAGTTTACATTTTATGGCAGTACCCCCCCCCCCCCCCCCCCCCCCCCCCCCCCCCCCCCACCAGCAGCAGCAGCTAGCTGTAGTTGAAGAAAACAATTTTTTTGGACTAAGCGAGATATCCACGACCCAAAAAGAACTTAACCAGTAATTAGCAACAGGATGTAAGTAAGTCAAAGCAAACAAGCATCTCCTCCTCATTAGAGATATTAAGCCAGACAACTATAGATACTCATGGTTTAATCTGCAAAGTGTATGTATCATAACTAGTTTAGAACCTGCAATTTCTAAGCTCATCTTCCATCAGTAAATCAATTCTTATGGTTTTGTAAAAACTTGTAAGCCGAAATCCTTTCTCAACAAAATCCCAATGTAACTCACTGTTGGCTTATGAACCACCACATAACCTACCAGAATATTTAACTGAAGGAATATGAACCATCATATAACATTCCAGAATATCAACCTGTGTTCAGCACAGTCAAAACAATTTCCCCCATATCATCATAATATAACACATTTAGGTAGTAAAAAAAACCCATCAGTAACCATATGTCTGTCAAAATTGATGCCAGGAAAAAAAACTAGAGTGAGTATGTATGTAATCAGTACCAAGCACGAAGCAAAAAAACCCTTTCTTGATGTGAAAATATCAGTACCTAGGTTATCATACCATATTCCTTAGCTGAAAAAAATTCCAAATGTACAATTCTTTCAAAATTCTTAAGGTAGAAAAAACTGTTATAATCACCCAACAGAGCAAGGGATTATCTAAGCATTGAGATTTTGAGTACAAAATTATATGACCTGTGAGGATAAGTAATCCCTAGATTTTCTCCAAAGAGCCAAGGAAGACCAAGTCTAAGTGAAGGGAAGAGCCCCTCAACTATTATAGGGGTCAGAGAAGCATGACAATAGTCCTCGTCACAGCATGCCAAGTAAGGCCACACCCTACAAGAAATTCACAACATGCAATCCTCATCGAAATAGTGAGCAGGCCCTAAGGAGGAGGAGATTTTATGAAAAGGCAGAGCTACAAGCCTCGCCGCAGGCTGCCAATCATCATCAAAAGGGGAAGGGGATCGGGAGAAAAAAATGGGAAGGTGACCCATCACTTAACCAAGTTTATCAAGATAGCAATGCAAGCAAGTACTTAACCAAGTTTATCAAGACAGCAATGTAAGCAAGTACCAAAGGTCCAAACACAATTATCCTATGCGGTGACTTCAATCTTAAGGTGGACTCCCTTATGCTCAGAATAAGCCACTTGTAATCACAAGTATTCATGCAGTAGTAATCTCCTAGCCTTAGCAACTGCCAAAAAATGTGTGTTTAAGTTAGGTAAAGCATTAGTTGTATAAAAAGGTCAAGTAGCACTTCTAGTAGGTTGAGTTCATTTTGTGAGTGTAGCTAGAATTAGCTAACATGGTCAGATGCCATAAGGTGAAAAAAGTGCAAGGTAGAAAATAATTATTTATGGTGGCTAGCTCCTCTCAGCCACTATAATCTGCTGAGTTGTCATTATGGGAGGTGTATAGTAAAGCATAAGGTAAACTCCAATATGGAAACAACTTGAGTCTAAATTATATAGTTGGATGTCACAGTTTTTAGTCAAATAAAGTGATTTAAATCACAATCAGAACCCCTTTAGATGTTATCATGGTCAGTTGTTGTGACCAACTGTGTGTGTGTGTGTGCGCGCGCGTGCGCGTGTGCATGTGCGTGTGTGAGTGTGAGTGCGCATGTGTGTGTGTGTGTGTGTGTGTGTGTGTGTGTGTGTGTGTGTGTGTGTGTGTGTGTGTGTGTGTGTGTGTGTGTGTGTGTGTGTGTGTGTGTGTGTGTGTGTGTGTGTGTGTGTGTGTGTGTGTGTGTGTGTGTGTGTGTGTGTGTGTGTGAGAGAGAGAGAGAGAGAGAGAGAGTGAGAGAGTGAGAGTGAGAGAGAGACAGAGAGCGAGACAGAGAGAGAGAGAGAGAGCAACAGAGAGAGAGAGAGAGAGAACAGAGAGAGAGAGAGAGAGAGAGAGAGAGAGAGAGAGAGAGAGAGAGAGAGAGAGAGAGAGAGAGAGAGAGAGAGAGAGAGAGAGAGAGAGAGAGAGAGAGAGAGAGACGGCATGCAACAAAGCCAAAGATACCTTGTGTAGAAGTGCCTAAGCTCGTGCCCGCATTTTGCAATATCTTGAAATTACCCGTCTGTTGTGTTCTCATGTTTAAGTGAAGCATCCCTAAATTAGATTGACATGTGATGGAGAGTAAACACCATCTATTAATAGTATGTGTAGTTTAGCTTAAAAAATTAATGCTCTACCCATGCATGCCAACGCATTACCAGATGGGCATGTGTCTGTACCACATATGAGTGTATAAACGTTGTTCTTATAAGATTCCAACTCATTGAATGATATCAAAATGGCAAAGAATAAGGAAGATTAACAAAAATTCACAATCCCCCATTTATTCTTAAGAATGTCAAGCTCGAATGGACGTTGTCTTGCAGGTTATGATGCCTAGTCCATCTACTAGGTCTAACCAAAGATAAATATGGTTTTTTCCAAATGCAAAGGTTTCCCTTAGTATGTTTGCACCATCTCTAGAAAGGGGTGTGTAAATCAAATGGAAAATATTTACCAATTCTTTATGACACTATTGTGAAAAAAGCCACTCTTTCAACCGAAAGGACCAAGCTAAGAAGCAACACCCTTGACCAATAGGTCTGATCCGTGGTGATATTCTCTAAAAATAAACAATCAAAAAGTGTGAGAGATTGTACACATGTGTGTGTGTGTGTGTGTGTGTGTGTGTGTGTGTGTGTGTGTGTGTGTGTGTGTGTGTGTGTGTGTGTGTGTGTGTGTGTGTGTGTGTGTGTGTGTGTGTGTGTGTGTGTGTGTGTGAGAGAGAGAGAGAGAGAGAGAGCATATACAGCTTCTGGGCAAAGGGCTTCCCTATGGCAAGATATTTATTCCTATCCATGAACCTCTAATGTTCTTCTTTGTATTGATTTTAATAATACTCCTAATATGTATAATAGAACCACAGGCAATGCACATATGCTACTTGTGGAGAGATAGGCTTGGATCATCTCCGTGCTTCTGCACAAATGCTTGACTCATGGCATTGTCTTTATCCAAATGTTTTAGGTTTAATTTTCAACATACTGCTCATCACTCACATCGTGCAAGTGTGTGGAAAAAAAAACACACACACGCACACGCACGCACACACACACAGATGTAATTTTGATATAATTATAATTCAACTTCATGTCCTTATAATAATTTTAACATAATATTGCTAGAAAATTATTCTTGGTGTTAAAAGTTTTGAGTGTATAGTTTTCCTTGTGTGTGTGTGTGTGTGTGTGTGTGTGTGTGTGTGTGTGTGTGTGTGTGTGTGTGTGTGTGTGTGTGTGTGTGTGTGTGTGTGTGTGTGTGTGTGTGTGTGTGTGTGTGTGTGTGTGTGTGTGTGTGTGTGTGTGTGTGTGTGTGTGCGCGTAGCTGTTAAATTAAATAAATAACACACCAATTGAACAAGATGTTCAAAAAGACGACTGGCTAAAGATGTGAACGCAAAAATATGTACAGAAACAATTCAGTCTTTGAATCAAAACTGTACAATATAGTAAGAATGAAGTATCATTCCAAAGGAATTTGTACAAGGGTATCAAAAATTATCCCAATTGCATCATCAAGTGCTTCCAAAGTCGGGCTGCAGCAAGCTAAACCTCTTTAAGCCAAGATAGAATTATCACCTGCATCCATATAGTCAAGACAACAGACATGTTAGACTTGGCTACGTATGGCAGGCTTCAAAGAATCTATCAGTTGTTATCCATGTCGAACTTAAAAAGTTTTACTAGCTACAGTCCTGCACATTTAAAGTCTCGAGGATTTTTCATCCTTTATTTTTTGCTAGAGTTATTCATATATTTTGCTAGAGTCCCATTTTGGTAGCAGAACCAATAGTGCTACCAAGCTTTTAAACATCATATTTAACGAAGGTTATCAAAGTAGGATCCAATCAGAAACTAATCAAAAAACAGATTAGTAGATCCAAGTAGGATCCAGTATGCAATACTCAAACCAGCAACCATAAAGTAAGCTTGAGTAACTATCAACACTTTAAAATATCAAGAAACCCTTGTATCGGGAATCTACTTGTATCTGCTATATTTGAGCCCATTAGCAGAGGATCAGTTAGTATCAGAAAGAGAAGAAAAAAATCCTCATATACTGATGTGAACCAACCTGAACCAGAAAATGACATATAAAAAACCAGTGTACCCTATGCAGTGTTCCTTTAGATTAAGCCTGAGTAACTTGCAAGTATGACCAGTTACTGATGTGAACCAATCTGAACCAGAAAATGGCATTAAAAAACAGCACCATCACTAGGTATTTAGCCAGGATAAGTTAGATGCTATATTATAGCACACTAGAGAATTTAGAGTTAATGTATGAAGTCGGTATCAAGCAACAAGAAGAAGACCCCATTTGTAAGGGTCAGTTGAATCAGCCAAGCTCTGTTAAATGAAGAAAACCAGACCTTGCTATTATTCAATCATACCAAAGATTAATGTAGAGACTGTGTATAGCCAGCTAGATTAGACTAATTAAAAGCTCCCCCCCTTTTTTTTGAATGTAACATCACCAACTGCAGCTATCTCAGAATGGAAGTATAACCCTCTTTCTATTACTCAAAAAAAGCATGTATAACGAGCAACTTACCAGCTTTCAGCCTTAATATTCCCTCATCAACACCAAACATCATCCCATACTGATGTGAATATAATTGTACCTAGAAAATGCCAGCCAAAACTAGTGTACTATTTTGTAATTCCCTTACCAAACTGATGTCATTTTTATGCCAAGCAATCAAAGACCTAGAGTAAGTAATCAATGCTATGCATAAAGAAAGCCCCATCTGTACAGATCCTTCTGTGTATTGTAGGAGGCCATTTTTAAGCCAGAAATCTAAGTAGAATTGTAAGTCAGCACCAGAGCCAAATCTAGCTATTCCCAATCGTTCCCAAGAGAGTATGATTATGTTTAGAAAAAACCAGATTTATACCAAAAATTTGAGACCAAAAAACCAGCTGGTGGCCAATAACCAGCCAGTAAAGTTTACCAGTTAGTGGGAAAAGAATCTTTACAGATTCCTTCATTCAGTGAACAGGACAGGAAGCCAGCAAAAAATTAATCATATTCTTTCACTATGTCAAAGTAAAACAACATGTCATCCTTGGCACCACCACCAGAGTTTATACATAACCAACACCATCACCAGGTTTTTAGCAGAGGATCAGTTAGTAAAAGAAGCCCAAACCAATACCATCACCAGAGTTTATGCATAACCAGCACCATCACTAGATTTGATGTCATCTTTTATGCAGTCAGTACCAGTCAAGCATCCAAAAAAATGATCCTTTGCTAATGTGAAAAGACAAAAGAATCCCAAAAGACCAAAAAAGGTTAAAAAACTTGTTTTATATTCAGCTATCAGAGCATGAGATTATTGAAACCTGTGAGCAGTCACCATGCCAATCAATTTTCCAAGAAGCTAAGGAAGACCAAGCCTAAGTGAGGGGAAAAAACCCTCACCTTTTATAGTGGAGGAGGCAGGGATGCACTCCGACAGATACTCATTAGTGGTGGTGCCGCGACCACCTAGCATTTGATGAAAGTAAGAGGTAATCCGGTAGGATTCCATCCATGAGTGGGCGGTAGAGAAGCCAAGGCAGGCAATCTTTTGTTATGCGAGATAATCTGTGCGGGGTAGTGACTCAATATGACTGTCGCGACAGCATGAAGACGTCCTAAAGTAAAAAATAGTGATGTTAAAAGCCACCCCGGTTTTTGAGAAGCCAAAGAGTAGGTTTTTAGCTAAAAACTAAAACTGGTAGGAGGTAGATTAGGGGATGGTACCCATAGGGTAGCCAAAATAAGATGTTGGGAAGGTGTTAGCTTTATGGTAACTAGCTCTATCAACCAATGTGATCCAAATCAAGCATTTGTACAGCACAGGGTGCTACCTTATCAGGCAACAGCTCAATTTAATCTCTTGAGCTCAGACAGTGATTCAGAGTGTATCCTACAAACCCCCTCCATATGAGATCCTAGAGCAACCACAGCCCCAAGGCAGTAATTTAGCATGTAAAACATAAGGTAAAAATCCCTTACAGCCACAACTCAGAAAAAGATTCGAGTGTTTGGAGGTCATATTGTGGCCAGAAATGGCGATTTAGAACATTAACCGAGCCCCATAGATACTATCCAGGTCAGAAGTCGTGACCAAGTGTGTGTGTGTGTGTGTGTGTGTGTGTGTGTGTGTGTGTGTGTGTGTGTGTGTGTGTGTGTGTGTGTGTGTGTAGTTATGGTCAGCTGTTGTGACACAGTGTGTGTGTGTGTTTAATAATGATTATCTAACAATAGTTTGTTTTCACAAACTATTGAACCACACAATGGGACTAGAAACCAGACAAAGTGTATATAATAGTCAAGAACTATGTCTACATTAGATAAGAAGTATTCTTCAGAATTGACAGAGATAAGACTACCATTGACACATAGACTAGACTTTGACATATATAGTGTTATTTGTCACTATATTAAATTATCAAAGAAGCATATACAAGGGCTATCAATACATTATACAAATAACTAGAGAATGGGTGATCATCTGTAATTGTTGCAGTTGTCGCCGTAATCCCAAGGAGGAAACCTCTTACATGTCACCATCCAAGAAACACAAGCTCGTAAGAACAGGCATTACTTGGGAAGACAGGTGTCAACGACTACCTCCCCTTGTTATCTGTGTCAAAAGTTACAACAAAAACTAACAAAACATAAATCAAATATTATGTTTAGAAAATGAGCCATTTATTTACGATAATGTTTTTATCATTTATTTACAGAAACAATCGGACAACACCTCCTTTGTAAATTGGATCAATTCTCAAAAGTCCAATCTAATGCCATCTCATTTGAGACCCCCACTTGAGGATTAAGGCTCTTTTAACAATCTTTGGATAATTTTCAAAGTAAATTATAGCATCAAAAAGCACTTTTAAATTGTGAATTTGTGTACAATTTAACAGTTTAAAGACACTGAATAATCATCTCAAAAGTATGAGATCACAAGGTTAGTATGTTACGGCTATGCATATGATCCTGGTAGCCATGAACACCAGATAAAGTAGTGTCCAGCTAATAAATTTGGGTATGGTAGCCCTGAAATGAAGCTAATTATCCTCAAGTCAAATATGATGGGCATTATTCGTTGAAATACAAGATACCAGCTTTCATCCATTTATCAAATGGTTAATAGCCATATATACACAGTCTATGTACAAAAATTAATGTATAGAGATTTTGGAAACCATTTCTTAGTATTTGCTCATTATGTTAAAAGAAACCAGTCAATGCCCTCACTGTTGAGACCCTTACATGAGGTTGTAGGCAACCCAGGTAGTAGTGACAATCATTTTCAAAAAACCATATCCCAACTAGACTATGTCAATTTATGTAGACATTTTCCTCCAAGTCTCAAAGTGAGAAAACCAAGAATAAAAAAAATATTGGACGATATGGAAACCAGGTTATAAGTCATGTGTGTGAGAGAAAGAGAGTAATGCCATCCTTGTTATGATACTACTTGTTATCATATGTACGACCGCTATAATAAAGAAAATTGGGCAGTACGTAGATTGTATTTTCAAAAAAATCAGTCACTATCAGGTCTTCCAATATCCTTACCAGAGGCATAAGCATCTCAATATAATTGATTGAGCTCAAAAGATCAATAATACCTCAAGCTAGTAAGTGAAAGAACAAAATTAACCCAATCTATGTAAACTAGATCTAAGTGTCAAGTTGTAATACATGGGGGTATCCCAATGCAAGCTATATGTATGTAACAAGTTAAGAGCCCAATGTTACATGCGTACAAAAGAAATTGCCAGGTGTGATATAATGGTTAGGATGTATGTGTACATACTGAACAGATTTACCAATCGGAATGCTTATGAAAAAATGAACTCATAAGATCCAAGTTTATTGCAAAGGCATTATAATCAAGATCACTCTCAAAACATTCAAAACAATATTCTGAGTAGGTGCAAAAGCACCTACTCAGAATTTTGATTAGTCT
The DNA here is from genome assembly GCF_014529385.1 of Adiantum capillus-veneris. Taxonomy (NCBI): domain Eukaryota; kingdom Viridiplantae; phylum Streptophyta; class Polypodiopsida; order Polypodiales; family Pteridaceae; genus Adiantum; species Adiantum capillus-veneris. The sequence continues at coordinate 52,063,928 of NC_140932.1, forward strand.
CCGACAACAGTTGATCTCGTGACAAGGTATTGTCTTCTGTTGTTGCAAATACTTTCTTGGAGGTTTTGTGTATTCCTTGGATGATCAGATGACGACCACAGCCTTCAAATAGCAAGTGATAATTGATTAAGCAGACCATGTTACTTGTGTATGTATGTGTAGCTGTTTAAATCTTAACTAATAAGAAATAATTGAATTTTTACATTCAAAAGGCAGTTGGCCAAGGAACAATGAACTGATATGTACAAAAATAACTCAATATCAGATTTATTTAAGTACAATGATTGTAGGAAAGAGATCCTCTTTCAGTAAGGTTGGTAGTAAAAGAACTTCCCCGTTCCTCATTGGGTATTTCATCACAGTAATGTTGCTTGACAAAGAAAAGAAAACCCTCCAAGATAAGATAGAGTCCTTACATGCATCCATATAAACAAGACAACCATTCAGTTAGCCTTGGATGTGTTTTACAGGTATCAATGGACCATATCAATTGTTATCCATGTCCATCTTACAGAATTTAATTACTTTAGACAAGCTAGGTTATTAGATTTTGTATGTTTTAGCAGTCTTTACATATTCCTTCCAAAATCAGTGGTACAATCTACCTTCTAATCTGAGTGGTGAAGTCCACCAAGAACCAAGAGTTTTCTTTAGAAAATTTTAAAGAATAGTGAGGTTTACTTGTTAGGCCATAGCTTGGTAGCTATGCTTGAGCTCATAGTAGCAACCATATACTTACTAACCAATAGAGTATCATAAAACTCCATTTTTACCAAGTGGGACCTCATTTCTCGAGCCATATCTCGGTATTTATGCCAAGCTTGAGTGTACCAGCCATATACTTACCTTCAACCTCCCAAGATTTCTCCATAGCTCGGTGGCTATGCTTAAACTAACAGTAGCAACCATATACTTACCAATCAAAATAGAGTATCAAAAAAACTTATTTTTCTCAAGTGGAACTTTATGTCATGAGCCAAAAGGCCAGTTTTTTACGCAAAAGCCTCATGAGAGTAATCCCCATATACTTACCTTCAAGACTTCAAGTTTCTCATTAAGTCCTTAGCAACCCATACAGTTCAGCATTGTTCATCCCTATTTTAGCCAAGATACTTTCAAGTTTCCACCGTCATGGGTGCTACATGGGTTAAGATAACCCCAACACCTTTTCCTCATATGAAATCATGAGGGAAGGTATTATGAAGAAGTCCAAGTGTTGCCATATTTCATAAAACAGAAAAGCCAGACGTGTCCGTGCAGGTGTCGGACAGAAATTCATCACCAAAAAAACAAGCTTTTCGAAAACCCAAGGTTCCATTCACATCCAGTGCGGTTATAAATCACCAGCCTTAGCTTCAGGCCAAAGCTAAAAATGCATTAGCTATATACTTACCTTTTTTATCCCAAGTGATTAGTCATCATACAAAAACTTGTAATATCCGGTTACTATTAGGCCTGCAAAAAAAGACTTGTGTCAGATAAAACACAGCCCAAAGAAAGCCTGTATCGGCTAAACAAAGCCCTCTCTTTTTTGAACAAGTGGAACTTTATGTCATGAGCCAAAAGGCTAGTTTTTTACACAAAAGCTGAGAGTAATCCCCATATACTTACCTTCAAGACTTTAAGTTTCTCATTAAGTCCTTAGCAACCCATACAGTTCGGCTGTGTTCAGCCCTATTTTAGCCAAGATACTTTCAAGTTTCCACCGTCATGGGTGCTACATGGGTTAAGATAACCCCAACACCTTTTCCTCATATGAAATCATGAGGGAAGGTATTATGCAGAAGTCCAAGTGTTGCCATATTTCATAAAACAGAAAAGCCAGACGTATCCGTGAAAGTGTCGGGCAGAGAGAAATTCATCACCAAAAAAACAACTTTTAGAAAACCCAAGGTTCCATTCACATCCAGTACGGTTATAAATCACCATCCTTATCTTCAGGACAAAGCTAAAAATGCATTAGCTATATACTTACCTTTTTTATCCCAAGTGATTAGTCATCATACAAAAAATTGTTATGTCCGGTTACTGTTAGGCCTGCAAAAAAAGACCAGTGTCGGCTAAAGCAGAGCCCAAAGAAAGCCTATATCGGCTAAACAGAGCCCTCTCTTTTTTGAACAAGTGGAACTTTATGTCATGAGCCAAAAGGCCAACTTTTTACGCAAAATCTGAGAGTAATCCCCATATACTTACCTTCAAGACTTTAAGTTTCTCATTAAGTCCTTAGCAACCCATACAGTTCGGCAGTGTTCAGCCCTATTTTAGCCAAGATACTTTCAAGTTTCCACCGTCATGGGTGCTACATGGGTTAAGATAACCCCAACACCTTTTCCTCATATGAAATCATGAGGGAAGGTATTATGCAGAAGTCCAAGTGTTGCCATATTTCATAAAACAGAAAAGCCAGACGTATCCATGAAAGTGTCGGGCGGAGAGAAATTCATCACCAAAACAAAAACTTTTAGAAAACCCAAGGTTCCATTCACATCCAGTACGGTTATAAATCACCATCCTTAGCTTCAAGACAAAGCTAAAAATGCATTAGCTATATACTTACCTTTTTTATCCCAAGTGATTAGTCATCATACAAAAAATTGTAATGTCCAGTTACTGTTAGGCCTGCAAAAAAAGACCAGTGTCGGCTAAAGCAGAGCCCAAAGAAAGCCTATATCAGCTAAACAGAGCCCTCTCTTTTTTGAACAAAACCTTAGTTAGGTCGGTAAACGTCAAGACGTGCAATGGCTTGAGCCAAGGAACCCATGATGCACAGTTATTTCTAAAAATACCGGTCGACAGTAAATCCCCCCAATCCTTCTAATAAGTCCAATTAGGTGTGCTTTTTAGCAATCAAAAAATGCCTTGCTGCAATATCTAAGGGCTACAGCGATTTTCTGTCAAAAAAACCAGTCTAGTAAGAAAACAAACTAGTAAAGTAGAACCCCCTAAGAAAATGATTGTTTATACAGTTCAACTCTATGCTGTGAGAGCTACTGCAATCAGTACCAACCAATTGTTTTACTACTAGAAGCAACAGATAACCAAAGTTCAAAGAATTTTTTCTCAAGCACAAGCGTGAAGTAAAAAGGCCTAGAAAAAAACCTGAGTATTTTCAGCAGTGAGCTCCATAGCTCGAACAGTGAAGCAAACCTTACACCACCTTTAGTCAGAACAACAAAAAATACACACAGGCTAAGTGAGGGGCAAGGTGCACCCTCACCTTATTTATAGAGGTTGGACTTCATATTCCTGAGCGTGATCGATGAGAGAGACAAGCCGCCCTGCTGTGTAGCGTCATCAAGTGATGCACAGAAAGCCTTACAAGGGGAGATCCATAGCCAGGATGTGCAGGCCGCCTACCATTTGTAATGAGAGCCCAGCGTTTTCACTCACGCCCATTATTCTAGAAGAGAATTGTTATGCAAGGGCATAGTCCCATAGGCCATAAGTGGCATGTTATGAGTCAGTATCCTATGAGTTCTTAAGAAGGGGGGGGAGGGGGGGGGGGGGGGGGGGGGGGGGGGGGGGGGGGGGATTTTATATAGAAGGTTGGAAAAAAAAGAACTAAAGTATTTATAGTACCATTGTGTGTGTGTGTGTGTGTGTGTGTGTGTGTGTGTGTGTGTGTGTGTGTGTGTGTGTGTGTGTGTGTGTGTGTGTGTGTGTGTGTGTGTGTGTGTGTGTGTGTGTGTGTGTGTGTGTACCCGCCCTAACCCAGGCGCCACACACAATTTGTCGGTAGTAGGCCCATTGTGTATGGGCCTACTACCTTATGAGAGAGATAAGACTCTCTTTTTGGAATAATAGTCCAGGCCAATTATGCCGAATGAGAGCTTGAATGATGTTGTTATGGATCTGATTTGTGATTAAATCCGTATGGCTGTATTTTTTAATTAGTACAGAAATTTCTTCCCAAGCCATGGAGGGTGTAGATGAAGAGTAGCAGATTAAGTAAAGAAGGCCAATACAAGAGCAGATAGAGGCTTCGTATGGCCTATTTCTATTTCTCTTGATGAATTCTATGTGAGGCAGCTTAAGAAGATCCTTTCTCCAGATAAATCTAAGGTCATATCCACCTGTACATGGGGAGTGAAGGGGTATTGAAAGGTTAAGAAATTGGGCTGATTTGCAAAAGTTCCCAAGAGTCGAATTTTTTGGGATGGAAGTAGGCTCAATTCTTAGGCAGTGGGGGTATATTTGATCGATCTCAATAGAAAACATTATGTTGTTAATACTAAGCAGGTCATCCATATATCTAAAAGTATGATTGAATAGTGGAAGTTTTTTATGGTTAGCTTCCATGTTCTTAAGACACCATTTGTACTCAAAAAAAGCCAGGTAAATGCTACACATAAGTGGTGAGCAAGAGGAGCCCATAGGGATGCCAAGGCATTGATTTAAGCAGCAACCACTTGCAATAATAGTGCAGTTATTCAACAACCAAAAAATATAGGAGCAAAGTTTTGTTTCATTGAAGTGTAGAGGGTGTATGGAGTGAGATGCTTGAATCCATCTAGGTTTCTTGGCTAGGGAGATAAAATGATGCTTTCTTTTTTTAGCATTGGTAAAGGCAAAATTAATAACCTTGGCTAAAACAGTCTTAAGGACAAGATCCCCACTAAGTGGGATGTTTTCGTAGCATTGTGTAATATCAGCTGCTGTAAAGATGTGGAAGATATGTTGAGGAAGTTTGAGTGTGACTTTTGTAGCATTTTTTGTCAGCCATAAGGGATTGTATTTGATATTTAGGAAATCCTTGCAGATTTTCTGCTTCTCTACATAAATGAGTTCTAATTCTGTGAGAATAATATCAAGGCAAAGAGTAATATCTTTGGTGATATCTGTGAAGATACAGTTACAGGCATCAGATATCCATCTGAATTTATGTTTGTGGAGTTTATATGTATGAAATAGTACTTGTAACCTGGTGTTACTAATAGAGTAACCAAGCTGTCCTAAATGTTTAGAGATCTTGTTAGAGATATCTTGCGGCGTTTTGTTGGTATGACAAATTTCTTTTCCTGATACTCGATCCCGAGCTACTTTCCAAGCAAGGTATTTCCACATAATAGTAGGATAGTTGGAGCTTTTATCAAGCCCAACCACAAGCCATTTATCTGAGATTAGTTGAAACCAAATGCTAGTTGAGGTGTAAGCCAAGAATTATCAGAAGAAAGCCACTTTCTAGGAAGTAGAGAAATTTTGTGAAGGAAGCATTCCTTCACTAATTCCTTTTAGTCCAGTAGGACTGTCATCTCCAGTCGGAGAGCACTGACAAGGTCAGTGAGGCAGCTAAGTAAAGCTGATAGGGAAAGGTAAGGGTTTTTTGGATAGTTGGGTATGTGATTGAGTCCTTTGGCCAGTAACTTACGTATTGTGACATTATCGATAATGTTGAGGTCCTGAGTACAGACATGGTTACCAAATCCTTCAAAATACCTGCAGAATGAGCCAAATTGGATGCATGTACAGTAAGGGATTGTTTCTTGTCTAAGAAAGTCATTATTTAAAACTAATCCTTTTATAGGATGATGGTATTTCCATCCTATGAGAATATTGTCAAGCAGTTTATGATTCCCAAAAAATAAGTCAAAGCACTCACAAAAAAGACTTTTTGGTAAGATCCAATCGAGAAATATGTTGTGAAACAGACAGTGTATGTAGATAGCACCACAATTCGAATCATCTTTAGTGAGAACTTTTCTTCCACATGGGTTTGTAGAGAATTGCAATATATTCAGGGGTTAGATTTTAGGGAAGTTTCTGATTGCAGGGAATCTACCTCTCCCTCTTGTAAGCTACGAGATTTTCCTCGATTAGATGAGGAGCTAGGTGTAAAAAACGAGGTGAAAGAGTTGGGACACGCCAAAGAGTTAGCTCTTTCCAGAGCAGGAGAATCATCATCTTCAATACAAGGTTTAAGCAAATTAGTGATGAATTTGACCCCTTTGAAGTTAGCATAAGTGGTGAGGTATAGACCGGGCTCGTCAGCTTTAAGTTCTTTCAGAATATCATGCATAAGACCACGAAAGATATTAAAGGCAATTTGTGCAATCACAATCTGCTTAGCCTGTCCACCCAGCCATGAGCAGATGAGGGATAGATGAAAGTCGACTGGTTTCTCTGGGAATAACAGATCCAAATGGTTGAGGATATACCATATTGCATGATCAAACCACGTGATGCTTGACTCACAGGTAGCTTTGGGGTCAAGAAACCTGCAGGCACATTTCACATAGGGGTGGATATTCCAAATGGACTCTGTATAGAAATCTGCGTTACTTTTCGCAAATTCCATGCTACCCTTAGTACGTATGTACAATCCAGCATTTGAGGGGCATTTGGAGTGGTCGATAAGATGAAGGTTAAAGGGGGCTTTAATCAGTTCTCCCTTGTCCAAGAATTGCCCACCTTTAAGAATCTTGAGTTTACAATCTTCCACTGTTGAGGCGGGAAGGTTGGCCGAGTATACCCAGGTTTCACTAAGAATAGGAGCCAGGAAGGCTTTGTTTGGTAGAACCCATAGTTGATGGTCCACTCCGAGAGATTCAATTTCTATTTGTCTTATTGGTAAGACAGGAAAGACTTTTGAGATTTTTGGTACCATCTCAAGGAGGTTAACATCATTGAGAGAGCAAAGATTATTTTGAAACTCTTTTACTGCTTCTAGTGCTGCACTATCTCGACAGAAAATGCCACCAGTTGGAGGGATGGAGAGGGTATTTGGGGTGCAGACAAACGAGGGGTTAAGACCACAGAGTTTTCTAACGAAGTTTGACAACTCAGCTCCAGATGAGGAGAACAAGGCAAGCTCTTGCTGGTATTGTGAAGCAAGGACAGGAAGTTGGGCAATATATTGGGATAGCAGATTAACACCTTCTAGGGGGTCTTTGTCCAATGTAGCCAGAATTTTTACCCAGTCATTAAATGACAACATATGCAAGACAAATAGTTTTTTGTCTGAAACAAGAGCTGAATCATGAATAAGCTATGAAGCATCCAAACTGCTAATACATCTGAGGACCAAAGAGGAGGCCATAGAGAGGGGCTCCGAGGTAAGTTCCAATCCTTGAGATAAAGCAAGAGTCTGCAAAAACAATGAGGTCAGGTTTAATTTTTCTTGCCATAGTATGTGATACATAATTTGTCTTTCCTAGCAAAGAAAGGTCTAGTTCTAGCAGCTAAGGCATCCTTTGGTGTATGGTCTTTAAGGTAGAGCTTAATCTGATCAAGAATCTTTGCATGATTCTCAGGGTTGTGATTAGTACTCATGAGAGCTGTCATCCTATAATGTGAGCAGTCCTGAAACAGAGGTGACATAAAAATTAGCAAAGTGTCTATATTGTAAAGTCTTTTTGGTCCCGCAAACCTTCAACCGGCAAAGTCTAAGACTATGGTAGCCGTGAGTAGGGAACTAGAAAAGAGTCTAAAAGGGGCCACCTAGCACCAGTCTACCAATGAAGGATTTACAGACTGTGGGTCCAATTTAGAGCTCCATTCCTACAATAATTTCCTAGGCCAGCATCCCGATTTCCCTGAAGAGAAGAAACCTTAAGTATACGATGTGTGTGTAGCTGTTTAAATCTTAACTAATAAGACATAATTTAATTTTTACATTCAAAACACAGTTGGCCAAGGAACAATGAACTGATATGTACAAAAATAACTCAGTATCAAAATTATTTAGGTACAATGATTGTAGGAAATAGATCCTCTTTCAGTAAGGTTGGTAGTAAAAGAACTTCCCTGTTCCTCATTGGGTATTTCATCACAGTAATGTTGCTTGACAAAGAAAAGAAAACCCTCCAAGATAAGATAGAGTCCTTACATGCATCCATATAAACAAGACAACCATTCAGTTATCCTTGGATGTGTTTTACAGGTATCAATGGACCATATCAATTGTTATCCATGTCCATCTTACAGAATTTAATTACTTTAGACAAGCTAGGTTATTAGATTTTGTATGTTTAAGTAGTCTTTACATATTCCTTCCAAAATCAGTGGTACAATCTACCTTCTAATCTGAGTGGTGAAGTCCACCAAGAACCAAGAGTTTTCTTTAGAAAATTTTAAAGAATAGTGAGGTTTACTTGTTAGGCCATAGCTTGGTAGCTATGCTTGAGCTCATAGTAGCAACCATATACTTACTAACCAATAGAGTATCATAAAACTCCATTTTTACCAAGTGGGACCTCATTTCTCGAGCCATATCTCGGTATTTATGCCAAGCTTGAGCGTACCAGCCATATACTTACCTTCAACCTCCCAAGATTTCTCCATAGCTCGGTGGCTATGCTTAAACTAACAGTGGCAACCATATACTTACCAATCAAAATAGAGTATCAAAAAAACTTATTTTTCTCAAGTGGAACTTTATGTCATGAGACAAAAGGCCAGTTTTTTACGCAAAAGCCTCATGAGAGTAATCCCCATATACTTACCTTCAAGACTTCAAGTTTCTCATTAAGTCCTTAGCAACCCAAACAGTTCGACAGTGTTCATCCCTATTTTAGCCAAGATACTTTCAAGTTTCCACCGTCATGGGTGCTACATGGGTTAAGATAACCCCAACACCTTTTCCTCATATGAAATCATGAGGGAAGGTATTATGCAGAAGTCCAAGTGTTGCCATATTTCATAAAACAGAAAATCCAGACGTGTCCGTGCAGGTGTCTGACAGAAATTCATCACCAAAAAAACAAGCTTTTAGAAAACCCAAGGTTCGATTCACATCCAGTGCGGTTATAAATCACCAGCCTTAGCTTCAGGCCAAAGCTAAAAATGCATTAGCTATATACTTACCTTTTTTATCCCAAGTGATTACTCATCATACAAAAAATTGTAATGTCCGGTTACTATTAGGCCTGCAAAAAAATACTTGTGTCGGATAAAACACAGCCCAAAGAAAGCCTATATCGGCTAAACAAAGCCCTCTCTTTTTTGAACAAAACCTTGGTTAGGTTAGTAAATGTCAAGACCTGTAGCGGCTTGAGCCAAGCCAAGATAACCCATGATGCACAGTTTTTTCCAAAAAGACCAGTCGATAGTAAATCCCCCCCAATACTTCTAATAAGTCCAATTAGGTGTGCTTTTTAGCAATCAAAAAATGCCTTGCTACAATATCTAAGGGCTACAACGATTTTCTGTCAAAAAAACCAGTCTACGTAGAGTACTGCCAAAACAAACTAGTAAAGTAGAACCCCCTAAGAAAATGATTGTTTATACAGTTCAACGCTATGCTATGAAAGCTACTGCAAGCAGTACCAACCAACTGTTTTACTACTAGAAGCAACAGATAACCAAAGTTCAAAGAATTTTTTGTCAAGCACAGGCGTGAGGTAAAAAGGCCTAGAAAAAAACCTAAGTATTTTCAGCAGTGAGCTCCATAGCTCGAACAGTGAAGCAAACCTTACACCACCTTTAGTCAGAACAACAAAAAATACACACAGGCTAAGTGAGGGGCAAGGTGCACCCTCACCTTATTTATAGAGGTTGGACTTCATATTCCTGAGCGTGATCGATGAGAGAGACAAGCCGCCCTGCTGTGTAGCGTCATCAAGTGATGCACAGAAAGCCTTACAAGGGGAGATCCATAGCCAGGATGCGCAGGCCGCCTACCATTTGTAATGAGAGCCCGGCGTTTTCACTCATGCCCATTATTCTAGGAGAGAATTCTTATGCAAGGGCATAGTCCCATAGGCCATAAGTGGCATGTTATGAGTCAGTATCCTATGAGTGCTTAAGAGGGGGATGGGGGGGGGGGGGGGGGGGGGGGGGGGGGGGGGGGGTAGGGGTATATAGAAGGTTAGAAAAAAATAACTAAAGTATTTATAGTACCACAGTGTGTGTGTGTGTGTGTATGTATAAAATGTTGGAAATTCATGCACAAGTAGAAATTAAAGTGTGTGTTCTGTTTTGACATTAACTCTCTCTCTCTTGTGTGTGTGTGTGTGTGTGTGTGTGTGTGTGTGTGTGTGTGTGTGTGTGTGTGTGTGTGTGTGTGTGTGTGTGTGTGTGTGTGTGTGTGTGTGTGTGTGTGTGTGTGTGTGTGTGTGTGTGTGTGTGTGTGTGTGTGTGTGTGTGTGTGTGTGTGTGTGTGTGTGTGTGTGTGTGTGTGTTTCAGCCGTTTACTCAGGGTTTGATGGCAGCCATGACTTGTAGGTGATCTAGAGGGGTTGTGGATAATTGAGTAGGGTGAAACAGCATGTGCCAGTGCATGTCAAAGAAAATGGCAGTATAGAAAAGGGATACATTATGCAAGTGTGTGTATGTAGATGTTGGCGACAGAAGGAGATGGTAGTTTGATCTACATACCTCATATAGACTTTGTGGGTGTATTGCAATCCATCAGGAAGGGTGGTCAGCCTCAGGATGTATAGACAAGCAAAGGGTTCACCGAAGGACGTCCGATATGCAGGCATAGTGTAGTTAGAAAAATCGCTCACACTATCAGCTCGAAGAGTGAGAGAACAGTCGTGAGTGGAGAAGGGCCAAATAGGGATAATAGCTCTATATTAAATAAGCAAGTGTGGGTGTGGGTGTGGGTGTGGGTGTGGTATATATTTGGTAGAGATTAGGTACAACTAGCAATTATAAGTGGTCATCGTTAACAGAGAGCACGTGGGCCAGCAACCTATCGAACAAATTTTTAAGTGGTCTTTTACTGAGAGTGGCCGACATATTTTATAGTGTATTACATGTTATTATAAAAAAAAACATATACAAAGGTTATCTATCACTAATAACAATAACCAAATGGTGGTTGATCTTCTGTTATTGCTGCAGTTGTCATTCTAATCCCAAGGAAAACGAATTTCCTACCTGTCACCATACAAGAAACACAAGCACGTCAGAACTGGCATTACTTGAGAAGACACGTGTCAACAACTCCCTCCCCTTGTTATTGGTGTCAAAAATTACAACAAAAACTAACATCAGTGACATAGATTAGATATTAAGTTTAAAGAATGAGCAATTTATTTATGATAATGTTTATATCATTAAATTCCAAAAAAAATCGGACAACATCTCCTTTGTAAATTGGATCAATTCTCAAAATTTCAGTCTACTGCCATCTCATACGAGATCCCCACTTGAGGATTAAGGCTCTTTTAACGTTCATTGAACTAATTTCAAAGTAAACATTTGTTTCAAAAATTATGCATCTATCCACTAAGAAAATATGGCATCAAAAGGTACTTTTCAATTGTGAATTCACCACTATATACTTACCTTCATCAAAACTGAGTTTCTGTATACAAAGATAAAAGTATATGTCTATAGGACCATTTTTCTAGGCGGATGTTTAAGTTGGCCAACATGATATTTATATACAAATTGTATTTTCAAAAAATCCAATCATTACCACTTCTTCCAAGATCCTTACCAAAGGCATAAGTATATCTATACTAAATATATTGAGCTCGAAAGATCAATAATACCTCTAGCTAGTAAGTGAAAAATCAAAATTAACCCACTCTATGTAATCCAAATTTGAGTGTCGAGCTGCAATCCATGGGGGTCACCCAATGGAAGCTATATGTCTACTATGTGTATGCTTAAAGGATCCCAAAACCTAGTCTACGAGAGCCATGTTGATAGGTAGATGTTTGAGTCTCATTTTGCAGTTAGCATGTAAGCAGTTAAGAGAATACCAGAGCTAAAAATATGTTTATGCTCAACCCAAAAACCAGACGATGTTTATTCTCATACTAAAGTAAAAATCCACAAGGAATACCTACAATCCAGAGTATTTTCATCGCGAAATGCTAGTAAGGCCAAAACGGCAGCAGCTAGAAGTTCAGCAAGTCAAAGAATAAAGTTAGGTGCCATCAAACAATTAGATTTTCGACCAACACCAGGCTCCTGACATGTATCATCCATATTGCTCAAATTTCAACAGTATTTCGTTTGTAGCTTCTCAGTCTATTGATGTTTGCAAAAGCTAGCATTTCATATGCTATTATATAATCGACCAGCACCATGCTCCTGACATGTATTAGCCATACTGCTCAATCTTTAACATATAAGAGAAAATAATTAGAAAACATCATTATTTGTATAGCCATCTACACTGCAAAGTCCGACAGCAACCATCTGATATAGGGTCCTAAGTATCAATATGTGCAGTCATGATGATCTCTCAAAAGTTTGCATGCATATGGTGAGTATGCTTTCTTAAATTCCTTTCAATTTATTGGATTTGTTAAGTTTACCAATATTTAATTCCAAAAGAGTACATCAAATATACTACATATGAAAATCCAAAAAGTACTAAGTAGGTGCAGATGTACCTACCTGTATTGCATTGTTTTCCGTTACACAAGCTTCATAGGTTTGTGATGAGGGTTGGCGGATGAATCCAAAGCTTCTGTAATTCCAAGTGTGCAAGAAGAGCAACCTTATAGGATCTTTCTAGTCCGAGCTTGTGAGTGATCTCATCGATGAGATGACAAATGATGTCGTCTTTCGACCAAGGTCTATTTAGTCCACCTCCATTCCTCCAAATGAGAAGAGTGACAATAAATACTGATTATCATGTCTAATGCATAGACATTGTGTGTGACTCTGTGTGTGTGTGTGTGTGTGTGTGTGTGTGTGTGTGTGTGTGTGTGTGTGTGTGTGTGTGTGTGTGTGTGTGTGTGTGTGTGTGTGTGTGTGTGTGTGTGTGTGTGTGTGTGTGTGTGAACATACTTAGCATGCCATGAGGGCGGAAGTACCGAGCACAGAGAATGCTCGTTGTGCAAGTGAGCATCCGAAAGATGCCTATCTGCGTAGAGAGAGGTCTCATGTGCAAGCCCTGTGTGTGCAGAGAGAGGTTTTACAAGCCTCCACAATGCCCTGGTGTGTGTGTTTTTTGTGTGTGTGTGTGTGTGTGTGTGTGTGTGTGTGTGTGTGTGTGTGTGTGTGTGTGTGTGTGTGTGTGTGTGTGTGTGTGTGTGTGTGTGTGTGTGTGTGTGTGTGTGTGTGTGTGTGTGTGTGTGTGTGTGTGTGTGTGAACATACTTAGCATGCCATGAGGGCGGAAGTACCGAGCACAGAGAATGCTCGTTGTGCAAGTGAGCATCCGAAAGATGCCTATCTGCGTAGAGAGAGGTCTCATGTGCAAGCCCTGTGTGTGCAGAGAGAGGTTTTACAAGCCTCCACAATGCCCTGGTGTGTGTGTTTTGTGTGTGTGTGTGTGTGTGTGTGTGTGTGTGTGTGTGTGTGTGTGTGTGTGTGTGTGTGTGTGTGTGTGTGTGTGTGTGTGTGTGTGTGTGTGTGTGTGTGTGTGTGTGTGTGTGTGTGTGTGTGTGTGTGTGTGTGTGTGTGTGTGTGTGTGTGTGTGTGTGTGTGTGCACGTGTGCACGTGCAAGTCTGCTTGCAGGAAAGAACAGGACCCGAAAGGGCTAGTGGGTACGCAGAGAATTACAGTGAGTTCCTATAAAAGAACCCCGATTCTAAAAATAGAGGGGTCGTCCTTGAAGCGCACATGTATGCCTTTGTAGACTTCATTATGAGCATCCACATTATGTGCATTGATTCAAAGATTTATAATTCAAGTCTACTACCTGCCCCATCTCCAGTTAAGCAAACCTTTAGTGTATTCTCTTTAGAGGTTCTAGGGTTTTGCAAGCCTGTTTTCTGTAAGAGAGAGCTAGATCTATTTGTACATGAAGCCGAAGGGAGGGAGGAGGGACAATACATACCCTGAGAAGTGCGTGTCGAGGCAAGTTCATGCCATCTTCAAGGATGTGTTGCAAATAGTTACAGACTACAACCAAAGTTCATACGAGCGAGAGAGAGAAAAAATATAGTGGCATTTTTTATGTTGGGGAAAATGGGATTTTTCTATTTTTTCAAATGTCTAACTGGTATTTAATGAGTCATAACATACCCACACATGGTTAGGTATGAAGCAGGCTATTGGGGCATCATTTAAAGCATGTGTAGGTAGGGTGGGTAGGTCATGTACTCGGCATCAAAATATCTGACTAGATCCAATTTAGAGATACACCACATTTTGTAAGTCACCAGCTACCAGTATGTCTCTATGTGTGTGTCGATTTTTAGGTAGAAATGATCAAGCCATTGGGGACATAGCTAAACTTTTAAAGGAAGCATTATCATTGAGCAATTCTGCTAGATTAAAACAAACCATCATTGAGCTTATGATACTAAGTATGAGCAGAGGTGTGCACATATTTGTGTGTGTGTGTGTGTGTGTGTGTGTGTGTGTGGCCCTCGCCCATCCCTGAGGAAAGGTCCACTTGGTGGAGGATAGGCCACCAAGTGGACCTATCCCCTACTAGATTTTTGATTGTATGAATCAATGTAAGTTTAGGAGTTATGAATTTTTGGTATAATCCGTATAAAGGAGCCATCAGATTGCTACCTTTTGAAGTGACAAAAATTTCTAAGTAAAGAGTATGAAGTGTTCAAAGAGGTATTCATCATATGTAGAAAGGTTACTATTTAATAAAGTGGTGCCACAAGGGCCAATATATAAGCATAATCACTTATAGAAAAATTCATGTAATAAGGTATACTTTGTCAAATATTGAGTAAGAGAGAATCTCTTACTTGTTGTTCATCATCACTGAATTGATTTGTGTTCAATAGTTTCTAGTGTTTCTATATGGAACTCGTCCAATATCCTTCAACAACCCTACATATTATCTTAGTATCTTGTGACATAATCAATGATACAAAAACAGCTTCCAGATAACTGCATAGTTGATCTGTATAGTTTTAAAAAAAGATATGTATGCTATATGTGCTTGACCATATAAGGATCTGTGGCCCCAACCCATCCTCTTGAATTACGTGGGTCAAGTAAGCAAATATATGACTAGTCTAGGCCCATTGTATGGCACTAGCCCGACCAAAGGCTCGCTAGAAACAAGTGTGTGTGTGTGTGTGTGTGTGTGTGTGTGTGTGTGTGTGTGTGTGTGTGTGTGTGTGTGTGTGTGTGTGTGTGTGTGTGTGTGTGTTTAATAATGATTATCTAACAATAGTTTAATTTCAAAAACTATTGAACCACACGATGGTACTCAAAACCAGACAAAGTGTATATAATAGTCAAGAACTATGTCTACATTAGATAAGAAGTATTCTTCAAAATTGACAGAGATAAGACTACCATTGACACATAGACTAGACTTTGACATATATAGTGTTATTTGTCACTATATTAAATTATCAAAGAAGCATATACAAGGGCTATCAATACATTATACAAATAACTAGAGAATGGGTGATCATCTGTAATTGTTGCAGTTGTCGCCGTAATCCCAAGGAGGAAACCTCTTACATATCACCATCCAAGAAACACAAGCTCGTAAGAACAGGCATTACTTGGGAAGACAGGTGTCAATGACTACCTCCCCTTGTTATCTGTGTCAAAAGTTACAACAAAAACTAACAAAACATAAATCAAATATTATGTTTAGAAAATGAGCCATTTATTTACGATAATGTTTTTATCATTTATTTACAGAAACAATCGGACAACACCTCCTTTGTAAATTGGATCAATTCTCAAAAGTCCAATCTAATGCCATCTCATTCGAGACCCCCACTTGAGGATTAAGGCTCTTTTAACAATCTTTGGATAATTTTCAAAGTAAATTATAGCATCAAAAAGCACTTTTAAATTGTGAATTCACCACTATATACTTACCTTCATCAAAAGTGAGTTCCTACATAAAAAGATAGAAGTATAAGAGCTTTGTTTCTAGACAAAGTTTATGTAAAGTTATTGTTATTGGAATTCTAGTCAACAATAGGGCAATTAACATTAAATCAAATCTATCAAACTTGATTCCCATATATATCACTATTAAAGTCCCAAATTGTTGAAGTTTTATCTACCATTGAATCTCAATTTGAGACTACAATACAGCCAAAGTGTACAATTAACAGTTTAAAAACACTAAATAATCATCTCAAATGTATGAGATATACATTATGTATGTATCGCAAGGTTAGTATGTTACGGCTATGCATACGATCCTGGTAGCCATGAACACCAGATAAAGTAGTGTCCAGCTAATAAAGTTGGGTATGGTAGCCCTGAAATGAAGCTACATTATTCTCAAGTGATATATGATGGGCATTGTTTCTTGAAATACAAGATATCAGCTTTCATCCATTTATCAAATGGTTAATAGCCATATATACACTAGTCTATGTATGCAAATCAACGTATAGAGATTTTGGCAACCATTTCTTAGTATCTGCTCATTATGTTTAAAAAAAACCATTCAATGCCATTGTCACTACTGAGACTCTTAGTACATGAGGTTGTAGGCAACCCAGGTAGTGACAATCATTTCCAAAAAACCATATCCCAACTAGTCTATGTCAATTTATGTAGACTTTTTCCTGCAAGTCTCAAAGTGAGAAAACCAAGAATAACAAAAATATTAGACGATATGGAAACCAAGTTATAAGTGATGTGTGTGAGAGAAAGAGAGTAATGTCATCCCTATCATGATACTACTTGTTATCATATGTACGACCGCTATAAAAAGAAAATTGGACAACATGCAGATTGTATATTCAAAAAATTTAGTCATTACTACGTCTTCCAATATCCTTACCAAAGGCATTGACGGGAGAAAAGAGAACCCCGACAGCCTCTAAAAACGCCGGGGGCCGAATGGCACGCCTCGAGCCTATCACAGTAAAGCGAACAGGGGGCACCACCTATCTTTGAGCGGCTAGGACGGAGACCACTATGATATGAACACACACACACACACACACACACACACACACACACACACACACAGAGATTGACAAATGATGAAAACCCTCGGGGGTGTGAGGGTGAATAATTTCTGCAGTATTTACAATGAACTCCCTTTCAGCGAGGCGGCACACTGTGGTGATAGAGAGGTAGGGAGAAAGAATGGTGAAAACTACTTGGTGCGTTCTCTAAGACGACTCAATGATTGTGAAGCTTGCTACCAAGAGCGTGTATACGTGTGTGCATCAACCATTGGAGTCGAGTGGTGGACGTGGCTCCCTTCGCATGGTGCAATTCCCAAGGCAAACAAACACACAAGCCCCCTCCCGTGATGCCAATAGTGTCAACTCTTCCCACTACACTCTACCAAGTGCTGACCTCTCATGAACTGCACCCCCCCCCCCCCCCCCAATAGTGACCTCTCAGTGCCAATTGATAGGTGTTGGTTGCTTGGATTATGGTAATCCTGGTGTGATTAGGGTAAGCTAATCGGGGAGACAAAGCAAGTGGTGGTCCCGGTGTGGTTGACCCTTGCTTTGTTTTGGGAGGATATTAAAGAAATGAGAATCTCTACGTGGGCCTTTGTGACCATCACCTAGAGAGAGGGAATTTTCAAATTGGGAATTTTACAAGGCTTAGGTGAAAACTGAAGAAATGATGAACATAAACTACAAATTACTAAAAATGGCATCGTGATTGCGTGATGCCGGCGAATGGTGTGTTGCCCGTGTGTCGGTGTAACGCGTACTTCTTTTCGGGGTCGGTCGGGGCATGCCTTCGGTGCACCCTATAATTTTAATTCCGAGGGTACACAGCCAAAGAAATTCCATCGCCTTATTGGAAAAATCCATCGTCTGATTCTGAGATCGGCTAGAAAAATCCATCGTCTGATTCTGAGATGGAACTACCTAGTGTCCTTCCATTGAACCCACTTCCTAGATTGCCCTTCGTTCGTGTTGGTGTCTCAGAAGTCCCAGTGCCAGCATTGTCCTTCCGGATAAGTCTATAAATGGCCTCCTGCTCAAGTTGATCCTGCCTTTCTCTGGTCATCTCAATTTCATAGGGCGTGAGAGGATGATAGGTTTTGGTGTCGGGATCATAGAGCGTGCGTTTACCCTTTGTCAGACGGGCTATGGCCAATTTATAACAATGTGAAGCTGTGTGGATCCCTCCTTCTGGGAGAGGCTGATTTATTTTAATCCTAGCTTCAAAGAGTATCTAAGCCATTTCTCTGTATTGTGGTCCCAGACCTGGTTTAGCCGTAATATCCTTTTCAGGAATCTTAGAGGACTCCACATTAAGTTGCAGCAGCTGATTTGTGATCTTGGTGAGCCCTTTGAGCTGGATTTTCCATTGCCCCATACAAAACTTGATCCTCTACATTTCATCTTTCAGTTCCAAAACGTCATTTAATTGGAGAGCATCATTGATCAATGACTGCCAGGTTTTCCATTCTACAGTGAATCGCTCATACCGATCCTAAAGATCCTCAGTGATATTATAGTATGTAAATTGATCCACTGGTTTTGGATGAGGATACAAAGCTGGAAAAAACCTGGGCAGCTCAGTCTCTCTAGCAGGCAAGGCATACAGGAGAACTTGAGAATCAGGTACAAATTCTAAAAAATTTAGAATAGTCTGGTTCTCCTACTGCATCATCTTCCTGGTGATTCTAACCAGCTGAAACAATCTTTGGAGAGCAGTGGCATGTTTCCTTACTGTCATTTGAGTTTGTGGTCCCTTACTGCTAGAAGTCTGATCTTCAAGAATAGCTTGTACCCTCTGGTCCAGGACTCCTCTTGCAATTGGCATTTGCAGTAGGACTTCTTCTAGCTGAGTTTTGAATTCTTTCATACATCTATATGTAGGCCTATTCCCAAGCAGGAGCTCTAATTCAATAGCTAGGGAATGACAGTCTGTAGTAGACTGTCGCTGCCAGTGTGCATTGACTAGCTTATCATCAGAGGTTAGTGCCCATTCAAGTACTCTCTCTAGCAAAACTGAATGCTGCTAGGATGCTCAGGGAGTTGGCACACCTCCTTATCATGGAAAGCGACTGATTTCCAATGTTTGACCATTTCTCTGGCACCAACATATAGTCTCGGAAACCGTTTCAAATTGGAAAGAATAGCATCATCCTCCAAGTACATCTTAGTTATAGAAGCTTGCTGATGTCTTAGCCTTTTGTTCAGTGTGATGAGCTGCAATGAATGTTGCTCATCACCTTTCAGATTTTCAGTCACAACTTTTAGCTTTCCCTTTCACGTCTGCACAGTGTTGTGACTGGTGTACTGGGGAGTCTTCAGTGTTGCCCATTTGCTGATTTTCAGCCCCTTGATCTCCCGACTGCTGATCCTTATACTGGTCTGGCTGGTCTATGTTGGGCTGACTGTCCCCTGTGGCAGCTGATCCACCAGCACCAGATCCTGAAGGCAGAGATGGAGGAGAATCATCATCATCATCATCATGTTTATCTGTTGGTTCCTCCTCCTTTTCTTCATCCTTCTCTGCTTCTTTCTCAGAATCCTCCTTGAGTTCATTCTGCTTATCAATATAGTCCATAATAGCTTGATTTTCCAAAGCACTATTATACTCAGAAATCTTATCCTGCAAATCACTCTGCATGGTTTCTATAAGCACCTTCAGATTATCTATGTTGAAAATAGCATTGCCTGTTGGATCTAGAATATCATCCAAGTTATTGTATATGTATCTCTCTGTTAAAGAGGCTTTTAATGCAGCATGGCTGGTTAGCAGGGCATTAAAATCTACTCTTTTTATTCTCAATATAGTTTCAAATTTGTCAGCAGCTCTCTGAGCCTCTACCTTTTCTTGTCTCAACTACCTCATCTCAAACTCGATCTTTGTCAGCTTACTTTCTAGCGTCTGAATTGTCCTCGCTGAATGATTTTCAAGAACACTATTCCTCAAGGACTGTGCCCCTATATCCTGTTTTAACTTCTCTACTTGCTGCTCATTGTGCCTCAGTTCAAGTTGTAACTTGGTCACTTCATCAGGGGACGTTGAGGTATCCATCGTTTGTCCCAAGGCATGGACAATTGTATTCCAGGATGATTGGATTAATAGTGAGCAACCATCATTGATCATTGCTGGGTTAGAGGCAACTGGCTCATAAATTGTAATAGGAGCCATATATGGTAGTGTAGTATAATTAGGTTTGTGCAGGATTAATTGTCCTTTGAGAGGATGAGTCTACAGCAGCTATTGTAATTTGTCCTTCTTGGTTAAGTCCAAATCCATGTCACTAAAAGGGATAGTAGAATTACCGAGGGGGCTAGCAGGTATCGGACCTTTTTCCTTATTAGTTGGTCTTTTCCAGCATTGGTGGTTGTTGAACGTTGCCCAGTTTGTTGGCTAGTCCCAACAGCAGTCTTCGCTAGAGGTTGGTATGTCTGGCCAGCTGATCTGCTGGAGATTTTTCAGTAGACACAGTTTTGACCTGAGTTTTTAGTTGCTTTAAGAGAGCATTACTCTTGGCCAATGTAGTTTTAGGTCTCTTAGAGCTGCCAGCTTCCTCTTGCGTGATCTTTCTCTTCTGACCAGTAAGAGCCAACTGAGTGCCTGGGGTTTCTTCATCAGAGGATAAGTCAACATTGTTAGCCGTTGGGATGGGTTTCTGACTCCACCCCATCTGTACTTGATGATGAGCATCTAAGGAAGTTTCCTAGTAGAGACACCTCTATAATACCATGCTTTAAAAACAGTCTTAGACTTTAACTTGGCGGTCTGCTAAAGCACATTATGAGGCAGAATCTGACATAGGTTGATTGAAGCCTTGGCATTCAATCTCTTTGCCAGTAACATAGCAAAAAAAAATTGTGAAACATATGTGGGGTTATTCTTCAGACTCACAACTTCAGCCACAAATCAGTAAGCAATAGGGATGTCCAGACTTGCTACTGGAACCCCTTGTGCATTGGCCTTACGTTTTTTCTTGGCTGCATCATCTTTTTTCAAAGCTGCACTTATCTGCTCTGCAATTGCCACAACTGGCTTTGGCTCATTTGGCATCTTGAAAGCATAAGAAATGTTGTTCGGAGTTGCTGACACTTTCATTCCATACATCATAGCACTGTCGTCATCAGCATTGAAGCAATCGAGAACCTGCTTAATGATGGCTATGTTGAACTCTATTCTTGTGGCTTGCACAACCACATGCAAACCCCACAGTTGTAACAATGCTTTTGCTTGCTAGCAAACACATACTGTAGTATCTTACTATGGGGAATGAGTGGTAGGGAGTCTTTGATAGAGGTGATAATTGCTTGAGTTTCCTCTATAGTGTCCTGCATCTTTTTCGACATTTTTCTTCGGCCCATACAAGGTGAAGATGATGCCTTTGTGGAAGAAGAAGAAGACTTACTCGAATATTCAAATCCGTATCCAGGTGTTTCGGGTAGAGACAAATAGAAATTGACTGTTGCTTCTGATGAAGAAGTCTGTGGTTGCAGGGACGAGGCTTTAGAGCTTGGCGATGGCGAATGTGTGACTGCAGGCAAACGTCGCGCAGGAGATTATAAGGAAAAATGCTTACTCGTCTTACTGTTATACGCGTTCTCACCATAAAAGCTCCACTACTTACCATCCCTAGAGTCTTGTGCACCACAAATGAGGTGGCATACATGTGTTGGCTAATACTCTCCATGTTCCTTAAAATGATTACTATTGATGGTCCAACTGGCCCTTTTCCCAATAAAAACTGATACTGGTTCTGACACTTTACGGATTCTGCTACTGACATAATTTTGTCGTGCTGAGACTCTTCTGACCCTTCGACTAGCTCTAGTACTGGTTGTACATGAAAAAGACTTAAAATGACTGATTCTAAATTTTCCTGGTTTTCAGCTCCCAGAATACCTGTATCATCATCCCTGGAAGTCTCTTTGTCATTGGAATAATATTGCTTGATTTTGGCCCCATTATAAACTCCTGGCAACAATAATCTAGATAAATCTTTCAATCTTATTGTGCCATTGGAAAACACCCAATCAACTTCATATGGACCAGCCCAAGCTATCTTTAAGTTCGATTTTCTTAGGACCCAGTTTTGATTGATATAGCACCAAATCTTCTTTCTGAAACTCCCCGACTTTGATTCGTCTATCATGCCAGTGTTTCCTTCTTTGCTGAACAATTTCTTGTTCCAGCATAGCCCTCCATCTTAACTCATCCAGCTGTGTTAACTCCTCCAGTCTCTGTTTTAGATTGTGATTAAAATTCAATCCATACTCTATCGCCATCTTGAGACTGGGTATTACAAATTCCATGGGTACGATAGCTTCAGTTCCATACACCATTCTAAATGGTGTCAGTCCAGTGGTGACCTTATAGGCTGTCCTATATGCCCAAAGAGCAGTTTGAAGTTTCAAATCCCACTGATGTGGCTCTTTCTGCACAATCTTAGTGAGAATAGTCTTGATAATCTTGTTGCTACTTTCGGCTTTCCCATTGCATCTAGGATAATAGACTGTCCTATTATGCTGCCCATTGCACCTTATAGGCTGTCCTATATGCCCAGAGAGCAGTTTGAAGTTTCAAATCCCACTGATGTGGTTCTTTCTACACAATCTTAGTGAGAATAGTCTTGACAATCTTGTTGCTGCTTTCGGCTTGCCCATTGCATCTAGGATAATATGGTGTTGATTTTCGATGCTTGATTGAAAGCATTTCCATGAGAACGTCCATAGTGTCATTTATAAAGTGTGTTGCCTAGTCAGACACAATCTCCACAGAACATCCATATTGGCAAACAATATTTTCAAATAAGAACACAGTTGTGGACTTTGCAATGTTGTCGGGAAGAGCCCTAGCTTCTACCCATTTGGTCACATAACAAGTGGCCATCAATATATACCTATTCTTCCTTGGAGTAATTTTCTTGAATGGACCCATAAAATCCAGATCCCATTTCATAAATACACCCAACGGCGGCTGGACTGGAGTTAGAGAAGTCATAATTGTTGCTATGTGTCTGCCCATCCTCTAGCATATATCACACGTTTTACAAAAGCTTCTGACATCATATATTAAAGTTTTCCACCACAATCCAGCCTGCAAAATCTTCTTGGAAGTAATATCAGTAGAGAAATGTCCTCTAGAATCCCCATTATGTGCCTCTTTAATGACTTGCATTCTTTCCTCCATAGGCACATATCTGCGAAGAACCCCATCTACTCCGAGTCTGTAAAGTGATCCACTAATGATGGTGAACTTCAGACTCTTGATAATCAAAGCCTTCTTCTAATTCTCAGTCCAGTTGTCTGGGAATCCTCCTTTAGAAAGAAAATGATATACATCATATAAATCAGGATCAATTGTTTCTGCAGTTGTTATCTGAAATAGTTCCGCATCCACTGGCTCATCCCTCAAAGACACCTCAGAGTAGCCATCCGTACTCCTGGACAGGAAATCAGCACCACAATGGGTTTTACCGAGCTTATGAAAAATAAAATATTTAAATTCCATTAGGAACATCATCCATCTTATCAATCAGCCTTGAATAATGACTTTGTTAATTTAAAATAATATTGCCTGATGATCCACATACAAATGAAATAGCTTGCCCAGTAAACAACGTCGAAATGTAGTAGCACTGAAAACCATTCCTAGGGCTTCTCTTTCAGTAGTTGTGTACCCTTGCTCAGCCTGACTAAACCTTCGACTAGAAAAGTACACTGGATAATCAGTTCTTCCTTCTGGTTGAGCCAATATTGCTCCCATCGCCAGTCCTGAAGAATCGACTTGTACATGAAAAATGACATCCCAATTCGGTTGTTAAAGTACTAGCTTATTGATTATAGCATTCTTTAAACTCTGAAAACTTTCCTCACATTCAACAGTCCAATTGAATTTGTTGGTCTTCTTTGTGAGTTCATACAAAGGTAATACTTGGGAAGCAAACTTGTGCACAAATCTTCTATAAAAATTAATATATCCAAAGAAAGAACTTAACTCTGATGCATTGCAAAGCGCCCTGGTCTGTTGGACACACTGAATCTTGTCATTGGCAATTTTCGTACCATTCCTGGATACTACATGTCCCACTAACTGTCCTTTTCAGACCAAGAAAATAGATTTGAATGGGTTCAAACAGGTCTGCTTTTCCTGACAGTGCTGGAAAACCATTTTCAAAAAAAGTAAACCCCATCATACATCGTTGGAAAGTGGTTGGTGCATTGCAAAGACCAAATGGCATAACCAAATACATGAATGCTCCCCACTCTGTAATAAAAGTGGTTTTACTCCGGTCCTCAAGAGCAATCTGTAATTGGTTATAGCCACTATAACCGTCCATAAAGCTATACATTTCATAACCTGCAATTTCATCAAGCAACATGTCCGTGAAGGGTAATGGAAAGGGATCCTTAATGGTTTGAGCGTTCAACTTCCTATAATCCACACATAGTCTAAGATTTCTATTATTCTTGGGCACCACCACAATAGGAAATAACCAATCACTACTGGTAGTAATGAACCCATCCTTTAGAAGATTATCAATCTCTTCCTTGACCTTCTTAGCATAATTTGGATTCATTCGGTGTCATTGCAACCGCACTATTCTGGCATCTGGTTTCAATGGTATTCGATGTTGACATACCTTTGGATCTACTCCTTTGAGATCAGTATGATCCCATGCGAACACATCTTTGTACTACTGGAACATATGTCGGGCCTTCTCTTTCATCTTAGGATTCAGATGTTTGTTAACTTTGATCAATCTAGGACTTTTTTCAAAACCTAGATTCCAATCCTCTATTTTTTTATCATCTAGAAACAACCAGTTAGGCCCACCACCCTTTCTTTTGGTTGACTCATCAGCATAATCCCAAGACTGTCCCCTGAGCTCTGAACTGCTATTCTAATTTTCAGTAACTTCTTCAGAGTATGCTTGTTCAAAAACCACTGGTGTACTGGAATCAACAGGTTCTTCTGGCCTTCTAGTCAGCTGAACTGGGCGTTCTCCAGAGTTCAGTTCAGTGAGCTGGTCTAGAAACTACTTCTTTTGCTTTTCAGCCTAATCCTTGTCCAATAACACTGCGTTAAGATCTATTTTGGTTAATGGAAAAATATTCATTGCCGCCAGCATCCTCTTAATTTTCTTCATAGCTTCTGGCAAAGCTCTTCTGGTCGTAGCTCCTTTCGCCATCTCCTACTGTTGTTTGTTTGAATCTGAATTCTTTTATTGGCACCTTGTATTGTCAGAGTCTAATTAGCATAATCGTGAACAGCCTGTGCCGTTTGCAACCATGGATGCCCCAGTAGCATCCCATATGCGCCTTGCACATATAATACTAGGAAGCTAGTTTTGAACTTTTCTTTGCCCACTCTTATCTACATAATCTCTACCATATCAGTTGTCTGCGCCACTCGATGATCCTCCATTCGAACTTTGAAAGGTGTTGGTGTCAGGTTTGTAATACCCATCCTTTGCTGAAGATGTGCCCCCATGACATTTACTCCTGCTTCTCCATCCAGTATGACACCAGATAGTGGATCCCACTGTTTTCTAACCTTGTAATCTACCTGGATCACCGGTACTTCATCATCTCTGACAGCAGCCAAGTCAACTGCTCTGGCTTCCGCCTCAGCCTTCCTTCGTTGTCTGATGAACTTTGCTGCTTCAGGCAAAGTTTTTCTAATGTCATCTAGCTCAACTGTGAGTTTCTGAATTCTGTCACAAATCTTGACATGAATTTCCTCCCTCTCATGATCAGAGTTGTTATCAGAATTTGAAGAATCAGAAGTTTTCGCACAGTACCATTTCTTTGTTTTGGTGCCTTCAGCTCCTCTATTAATCCCTAATTCTTCCATCAGTCCCTGAACTGCAGCCAACATGGTCTCGGGAATCCCAGATCCTGATTGATCCGGTTGTGTTTTCTAAGAAGACTGGCCTGGTATCTTTTGAATGACCCGAGCATCAAAACTCTCTGGCTGCTCTGGCAACTTCTTGGCTAAATCCTCTATAATTTTTTCTGCCAATTCTCTCTGCTCTTGCTATTCATCAACAACCTTTTCTTTACCCTTGGCCTTCCACACCTCTCTCTGCTGAGCCCATTTTCTACTTTCAGGACTGATTGGTTTCTCCAGTTTATCTCTCAATGACCACCCCTTTGCTCCGTGTAATTGCTCTTATAGGAACTGGCTCTGGAGCCTTCGCCTCAGTAGCTGCAGTAGTAGGTGTTTTTGGACAACACTGAGCCGCAAAATGCCCATACTTACCACAAGTATAACAGTTCAGACTTTGGTTTTGGAAATTACCACAACCCCGGCCCTGGCTACTATCCCCCTGGTACCTGCCATGCCCATTACCAGTACCATTGGAACCTCTTGGGATACACTGGTAGTCTCCACTCTAACTGGTTCAGCATTGGTAAATGCCACCACATACATATCTTTTCCCTTCTTGAAATGATGAATACAAATGCCACAGTTGTTCCATAAATGGCCATAGGCTTTACAGTAGTACACTGTGGACATCCATTGAAACATGATCTTTGGATTTACACTTTGAACACCAGGTTTCCATTCTTCGTACTGGTTGTTTGGTCTGGCTGGTTTCAGCAATCTGTCGAGCCATCTCATCAATCTTCCAAGATCCCTTCTTGGCCTTGTCTTTGCTCTTTTCATCTGAGCTACTGGAGGTCTTATTGGAATCAGAAGTCTCAGTAGAAGTACTGCTACTAGTGGACCTCCTATTCTTGTGACTCCTTTCCTTCTTTTGCCTGTTTTTCCAAATTCAAGGCTCGCTGCACCAAATCATTGAATTTCTTTGTTGGTGCGGGCACCTCCTGTTCCCTAAGCTTTTTACTGCGGAAACCATTTAAAAACCATGCTCGCAACCTTTTTTCTAATGGTGGATCCTGTAGCTGCCTAGTGAGCTCCTTGATTTTCTCAACATAACTTCTGACTGATAATTTTTTTTACTTATCTTATCGAGTTCACATAGGATATCCTCATCTCCTCTCTTGTCTAAATATTTGAGTCGGAAAGATTTGAGCACTTTGTTGTATGATCTGAGTTGGAAAGCTGGGTAATGGTAGTAGCATTTCCTTGCTGCATCCTTTAGTGTCTGAGGAAAGTATTCCCCCCAGTCATCTTCATCAATATTTTTCAACTAAGCATACTATTCAAAGGCTTGGATATGAACGTATGGATCATCTTTCTTCCCACCTTTGAACACTGGAAAAGAACTTTTCAATAAAGAGGTGTAATCATATCGATCAGCATTGTTTCTACCTCTTCCGATTTTAAAAACCTAACTCTTTCTTGAAGATTTCTTGTAATGGTCTGTATCGGCATCCAAATAAATTGCTTCATTATTCTCAGTTTTTGTTTCCTCCCTGACTTTTCTACTAGAATTGTGGCGACTGCCTTTACTGCCTTTGGCTCCTTCATCCCTCTATGTGGTCCGAGAATTCCTCGCCTTGCGTTCTTCCCTCTCAACCCTTCTTCTTCTGGACTGACTAGATTGTTGAGAATCATTGGCCTCATGAGCATGACTGTGCTCCTCCTGAGTCTCGGTATCAGTCACCAATTCATTCTTAGGATCAGAATCTCTTTCTGATTCCTCAGGGATAGGATCAACGCGGTAGGATGGTTTACGACCACGACTGGTTTTGGGTGCCATCACTTTAGCTGAAAATCCTAACTGGGAGAAGAGTTTTCTTGTCAACGAGCAAACAACTCTAACCACCATGATTGGTAATTGGAGCTAATCTCTTCAGATAGCTAATTCTATTGTTAGAACTTACAGCTACAAGTAAGTCATCAGTTTAGTCAGTGAAACTGGAATAGAAGGTGGAAACTGGACTGACATAATTAACTGAACTAAAATAGTATACTGGAATGAGAAACAAACTGGATGACTAAAAAAGCATTTACAGTTTTAGATTCAGATTCATAGTTTATGAATAACCAGTACAAGGTATAACATATTGAACCTCAATTGACTACAGTAGTAATGATTATAAAGTGGAGTTACAGGCGAAGAGATTGTAGCTCAGGAACTGCTTAGGAGGCTAAAACCAAGAGAACTAAGAAGTAAGAAGCCCAAAAGACAAGCAGCCCGATTATAATGTAATGGGTCCTATTTGTAGCCTCTAAAAGTTACTGTAGTAACTGCCGTGGTAATTATGTTGTGTGACCAATCCACTGTCCGGCTTCCAGGAGATAGTTTCCGCCTGTTGGAGCCGTCTTTTCCTTCTACACACACGCAGACATATACTTTTTTTTGTAAATCTTTGGGATTAATTTACAAGTGGGAAACCTCAAGGCAAGGAAAACCCACAGAAAAGATGATACACAAAAGCGAGAACACGTAAGTGTTCATTAGCAAAAAGCTAAAAGCATTCATAGGAAAGCCGATGCATGTCTGAAGTGATATCACCAACTTCCCAGGCAAAACATAAAGAATCTTGAAAATTTGAAAAGGATCAGCATCAGCTTGAGAGAACATGCAACTCTTGCGATGACGCCATAGAGTGGACAATAAGCCCAAAATCTGACCCACATCAGGAAACGAACACAACGAGAAGAGCAGATACGACGTGCATTGAGCAAAGAGCCTACAGGGAGCACTCCAAGCAAGCATCACCAAAGAAACAATCGCTCCTTCAAAGGCAAGTGGCTCTTCCAAAGGGTAGAAAGTGCTTTCATCCACCAGAAAGCGGGCTTGTTCATCGACCATAAAGCATTACCACGATCAGCAATCCATGGCTGAGACAGAAGAAGAGAGTAGACATTACTGACAGACATGGCCCGAAAGGGCGTTTCCTGGAGACACCAATCAGCCATGCGACCCTCATCAACAGACAAAAAATCAACCAGCATGTGTTGAATGTCTCTCCAAATCTGACGATAATGCATGCCCAATCCAAAACGAGGAGCGGTAAGAGGAAATTGTAAAGTGTACGGGCCCGCCTCAGTGCTGCATAACCTAATCCACTTTTTTAACACTAGGTTGGTAATGGGACACTTTTATGTCTTGCTAAGTGACCATTTTCCTTGAATTATGTCAAGAGTTTCAAAATGGATTTTGAGGTGCTATCTATAATATAGAAAGTTGTCTCATGAGCTGAAAAAAACTCGACATTTTTTTGGAATACCAATTCCATCTTTAACATTGTCCTTGCACAGCATTTCACAACCTAAACTGTGTGAAAAAACAGGTCCTGTTTTTTGGCCTTTTTTAACTTTTTGCAACTATACCACTCTAGAATTCATGTTTGTGAGGTCTATAATGCTAGGGAACTATCTTTAGTAGTCCTCAACATGTCCTGATGCTTCTAGGGAGAAATAAATATTAAAGTTGTAAGTTATGACCAGATTACAAAAATTGTCAAATCCTATTTTTTTAGCCAATTTTAGCTCTTCTATGATTTTTTTGGTGGATTTCATGATATCCAAATGCATTTTTTATTTTCTATGTCGCATATTGTAACATAAAGCTAACATTCCTTGAGTTTTGGGGCACCTAATACCCTATTTTTCATAGTACACAACGATGGTTGATTTTTTCGATTATAGAAGAAAACGAAACATTTTAGTATATCAAGTATATCTTTTTCAATATTGTTAGTTTCTTGTGACAACTACATGCATTTTGTAGGTAGTAACCATATCTAGTCATAAGGATCAAACTTGGCTAGATATTGAATAGTTTCTATGGGATTCTACAACTCATAATGTTGAACCCAGTTTTTTCATGTTTGCTGTATTTAACACTTCATCTTTGTCCCCAAGATTCCCCTTGGTAAGAGATATATTATTCTTTTGACATGCTCCATGGCTCCTTATGAACATAAAGGACAATAGGGAACTAAGAAAACATGCATATATTATTTGTATGGAGCGTGGCTATAGAAACTTTGATGATATGTTTGCAGAATGGTAAAAATTCAACTTTTTTGTACCTATTTATTTTGGCAAAACAAAAAATAGTGAGTGAGAAGCAATCATATGTTCTGATCACCAACCTATTGAAGTTAACTAGGGAATTTATCTCAAGTCCTACAAAAATCCCTAATCTTATTTTTATGCAACAAAACGTAAGAAATGACTGTTTTGATGAAAATGCACTGGTCCATCAACTTTGGAGGCTTGGTGTGACCAAAAAATGAGAAATTTTACAAGTTTCTTATTTTTTCTATGTGTAGTAGGCCTTGAACTATAATCTCATGAAAGGATTTTACAAAATGAGTGGATCTACTATGGTTTTGGAGGTTTTTTTCAAAACCCTCAAAGGACACTTTTATGTCCTGTTAGGTTACCAACCTAGTGTTAAAACAAGTAACATTCCGATTGGATAACCCAAATGCCTAACAATCACATTCGTGGAAACAATGTCCCCTAGCCACAACAAAGCATGCCAATCAGAATAATTCAATGGGAGAAGCTTCGACTTACAAAAATTAACTCTAAGACCAGCCGCAAGCCCATACAGCTCCAAAGCCTCCATAATCGTTCGAACATCAACCTGGCAATTGCGAGGCATAAACAAAGAGTCATCAGCATAAGCCTGCCCAATGAAATTGAGACCTAACGGTAACTGCAAGCCATGAAGACAACCAGTGGAAGTCAAATGGTCAAGATGCATCCACAAAGGATGGGTGGCAATAGCATATAACAATGCACTAAGGGGACAACCCTTTCTAATTGAGCAACCAAGAGGCTAAGATGTTGTCAGATCACCTTGAAGGATCCCCAAAGACGAACTACGAGCATAAAATAAATAAACAATATTGGCTAATTTAGGGCCAAACCCAAGACAACGCATCGTAGCCGCAATATAGTCCCACTGCACAGTGTCAAAGCCTTTTCAATGTCAACTTGCTTAACAAGCATATCCTTCTGCGTGTACTTCGCATATTCCATGCCAAATCATCACATTAGCCAAGTTGTCATTGATTTGATGATGCGATATGAAACCATATTGAGGTGTGTGTAACCCTGCAGTCCTTAATCCGATTCACCAATATCTTAGCCAATAGCTTATATACAATAGGCATCAACGTAATAGGCGTCCAATGCGAGAAATACTCACAAAGTGCTTGCGTGGGCAGCAATTTCAGCAAACCCTCTTTCCAAGACTTGGAAAATCTTGTTTCTCCCAAGCCGCATTCATCATGAAAAGCAAAGGCTCTTTTAGAGTCTCCCAAAAAGAAAGAAATAACTCCACATCAAGTTCATCCCAACTAGGAGATTTCCAGCGGCCCAATGAATGTAACACACAATTCAATTCAGAGTCAGTGAAAGGTTCCTCAAGGGATTGTGCATCCTGAGAGGAAACGATTGGTCGTACATGAGAGAGCAACAGCTGGTGTGCCTGACAAACCATTGTCGAGACTGGAGGTGGAGCAACAAAGACCGTCATGACTATAATGAAAAACCAAGGCATCCGCAAGTTCCGTTTTAGAGGACCAAACACCCGAAGGAAGCTTCACTCGTTTAATGTCCTGAGAAACCCTCGTGTGATGCAAGTGTTTGAAAAATTGTTTCGAAGCACAACCTTTGTCCACAAAAGCCCGTTGACGAGCCCTTTTTTAGATGATGACCAAACACCCGAAGGAAGCTTCACTCGCTTAATGTCCTGAGAAACCCTCGTGTGATGCAAGTGCTTGAAGAATTGTTTCGAAGCACAGCCTTTGTCCACAAAAGCCCGTTGACGAGCCCTTCTTTGCCATTTTTCAAGCTTTTATTTTTCATCAAGCTATATGCATACTGAAGCCTCACACAATTTCAACAATTCAGAGTCAGATAAAGGTCTCGAGTCAGCCAATTCTTGTAGATGTTGACAATCCTGCTTGGCATCTCTAACATTGCCGCAAGTCCAATGCATGTATTGTTTACCATAATCTTGAATAGCACATTGTACTCGCATGAAAAATCAAAACCAAGCAACATCAAGATCAAGATGCATGTGAGCAAGCAAGGGAGGATTAAGTCCAGAAATCATATCATGAAGGGCCTCATGAGAAAGGTAGGCATTGTTAATATGTAGTAGTTAACAATGTAGTAGATGCTTTCGAGGGGACACAATTTTTTGGCGAGCATTTTTCGGCGAGCGTTTTTTTTGGAATCCAATGAGCAGATTCCAAAAATATTCTCTCCCTGTCAACCTTGGAGAGTTGAGGATCCACTCTTTTTCTCTCTCTCCTTTCTCTCTCCTAGATTTCTTTCCTTGGTGAGAGCACACACACCAAGGAACAAAACACATCCAAATCATTAAACATACACACACTCTTTCAAATATTTAACACAAATCAATCAAAGATTGTGTTCCCTTGAGCAATAATGGTCTCTCTCTCCCTTCTCTTGTAAAGCTCTCTCTCTCTCTCTCTCTCTCTCTCTCTCTCTCTCTCTCTCACACACACACACACACACACACACACACACATTTGAACGTGACGCTCTGTTTCATTATCTCGCTCTATCAAAAATGTTCTATACCCTTGGCTAGGCTTGCGACCA
This sequence comes from Adiantum capillus-veneris, assembly GCF_014529385.1. Classification (NCBI taxonomy): domain Eukaryota; kingdom Viridiplantae; phylum Streptophyta; class Polypodiopsida; order Polypodiales; family Pteridaceae; genus Adiantum; species Adiantum capillus-veneris. Next base: position 52,096,148 of record NC_140932.1, read on the forward strand.
TCTTTGCTACTTACAACTATGTTCGGACATCATATGTGACATCGACCACTCTCAGTAAATGACCACTTAAAAATTTGTTTGGTAGGTTGCTAGCCCACATGCTCTCTGTTAATGATGACCACTTGTAACAAAATTTTGGAGAAAATGACAAAATTGCCTACGTAGTATTGTCTGTAGTGGAAACGGAGGTTGAAATGAGCCCGAATTAAAATTATGAGCTAATCAAGATCTACAAGTTTGCCTGAAGTATTTGGCAACCTACTCGCGCTCACCAAATCTCACCCAAATTAAAGAAAGTGAGCAGGCGGATGCTGGTGACTATGCCCGAGAGGACACAACCTACGTTGATTCCAATTGTTGGAATTAGGGTTGCAACGATGCACACACAGTTTGGAGAAGATGAAGAAGCTCAAGGCACACAACAGAGAGTGTATTGCTTAGTGCACAATAGAAAGATAAGTTAGTCCTAGAATGATGGGGGTATATACAATGCACGGCGAAAAAACCTCCTAGTGAGGGAAAAAATACCCCGCAATCCTAAGGGTGTTCACACACACATCACTACCACATATATGATAACAATTGAATATTTGAAAATGTCTTTTTTTAAGTTCTTCTTCTTTATATCACAAACCAAATAAAGAGAATGTCTTTTCCTGGAGTTTTGGTTTGTGATATAAAGAAGAAAACCCACGGTCTTGCATAATCTGGGAATTAGTTTCTTCTGCTATAAAGGAGAGTCCTCTTCATTTGGGGTTTTTTAAGATGGATCCATTAACTCCTTTTGTATCAATTCATGTTCATATGGTGCCAAGATAAAAACTAAACTCTGGGATGCTAAATTCTAGAAGGATCTCACATAGTTTAATCAAGAAAAATCAAGAATATTAGGATGCTGTTTGGGTTTTTGTACAAATCATGTATTGTGAGTTGTCAGTTGACATTTGTAACCGTTGTAACCGTTGTACTGTTCACCTCTTGTTATCTTTAGTAAAAATAAATAAGATAACACACACACACACACACACACACAATACAAACCTTCTAAAATTGGAGGAACTATGTAAGCTCTTTTTATATCATTACAACAATCATTGTTTATGCAATTCATCCTTAGATCATAGCTCTACAAAAAAAAAACCATGCAATGAGCTTCAAAGTGAGAGAATTTGCATTTTCATTTGGATGATTGCTTGCCATTGTCAATACAACAAACACTTCTTTTGTATTTACAGTGATTTTTGAATGAAAGATTGCCCCATCAACATACACTCTGGCGAGAGAAATGATTTATTCACTACTTCACATCCACAAATGCACTTGACACATTCTTAGTTTGACACCACACAGGTCTTGTAGTTAATATAGATATTGCAAAGCTGTTTTATGATATTGCCTCCAAATCAAACTCCACAATAAAATTTACAGTATTGCAATGTGGGATATCAATGTTACCAAGCAAACTATGGAATTGCTCCTTAGTTGGTCACAATGGCATCCACTTGTGTACCAATATTTTAACATGTCCTGTAAATTCATAACATTCTATGAAACAAGGCTCCATACCTACAGAGTATATTTTGTACCCGAGTATGTGCCTACGATTTTTAAAAAAGAAAGCAGGAGGCGAATCACTTTAGACGCGATGAGTAAGGGCCATATTGAAAGTGCTAATTTGTCAGAGCATTCGTGCGAAGCAGGGGGAATCATGCACGTGAGGATGGCAGCAGTTGCAACCTACAATCGCATGAATCGGGGGGATCGTACACGTGAGGATGGCAGCAACTGATAGCAAGAGGGCGGCATCAACAACAGCAAGCTGTGGGAGTTTTTTTCTTAATATATAGAGGTCCCGTGCAGTCAACGAAACTAACATGATGTGTTGGTTAGCTCAGTTACTTTGATTAGCGCAGGGTCGAGTTTGAATCTGGCTAGAGATCTTTTGTTGCATGTGCGCCTGTCTGAAGAGGCGATGAACGAATCGGATCTGGGAAAATTCTATGCAAATATAATAAGAACCCCACCAATATGAAGTATCTTTTCACTATCTTTGTTGCTTGCATATACGCAATCAAAATCTATTGAAATTTGAGTTTAATGTTAGGATAGTAGCTCCTCACTTGTGAAGGTATTGCTTTTTATTTGAAAGCTATGCAATACACTTGCTCAGAAAGTTCAATTGATTTGAAAGCTATGCAATGCACTAGCTTGTTCAGATAAAAGTCTCTTCTTCCTTCCAAATTAACATCTTATTCATCCCCTTTGTTTATGCTGAAGGGTATCCCCCCCCCCCCTTCTGATTGATGGAAACTATAGTACTGATTTCTGTGGGCATTGATTCACTCATCCCAGTTCTTCCTAGTTGGAACAGGATGACTACGGCTTCAAAAGGATAACCTTGCCACAGCCAACTTCTGAAGAGCAACCGCAGGTCTATCAATCACCGTCTAACAATATAATGCTGCCGTACAAAGTATGGTTGGAGTTTCATGCAAGGACCTCAATCATCAGCCATCTTGCGATCCAATGGACTCCCCTAGTGTTTGTGGTCCTCGCCATCCAATGGACTCCGGCAGTGTGCACCGTCCAATACGACGTCATCAATGTCATCACCTCCACGCTTATCCTCTCCATCACCACCTCCATACTGGTCCCTCCAATCTTGACTGCCCTCTGCCCAATGTCCCTGATACCATTGTGAGCAAGAACGCTTCTCTCCATCTATATCTTGTGCCACATCATCCTCGTCATGAGCTCCATGCAGGTCCCCTGTTTCTTGGCTGCCCTCTTTCTCATGCCGCATTGCCCGTTCAGGTCATGAAGAGAAGACCTCTGCTTCACAGGCACCATTATTATGGAATAACTTAATGCATTTCTTGGAAAAAAATTCTCCAATTGAAGACCATCTTCGGCACTATGCATGCACTATGTATTTCCACTTTCTGATCTAGCCCAGACCTCAGTATATGAAAATCCATCTATCAATTGGAGAACTTCAGTATGTTACATAAAACTCACCCGTGTCCCTTACAGAGTCCAGCAGGATGATTAACTCCAAAGCCGCTGTATTAAGTTCCTGTCAGAGATTTCTAGTCAGAAAGCAAAGGACCTTCAAGTAAATAAGCTGCCAAAAAAAGTGATCTTGGTGGGGACATGCCGTTTCAATTTTTTTCAGTTTTACTCATGGCACACCCATTGATTAGTTCCTGAGGACAAAGTTAGAGCCAAACATGAGGCAACAGCTATTTGAACACACCCACAATTTTCCATGCAGATCATGCAGAATAGGAGACTGCATGTGTTGTTCTCGTAATGCACCATGAGAGCAAACAACCTACTCCAAGCATAGACACAATTACAGACATTCTAAGAAGACACACCTCTATTGCCTTTTTCAAGCTTGCAACTTTAGTAGGGTCATCTTCCGAAGAAATTTGGCTAACCTGGACAGATAAGCAAGATTCATAAGATCACTTTCTCAAGATTAAAGCGTGTAACACAACAGAACCAGTAAATTGTGTCACACGTCAGACTAAGATTACCAAAAAGATCAGACACTGCAGGGTTGGATCTTCACCTCTTCATCAAGGGAAGATAACTGCAAGAAATTCCACAACAGCATACGCAACAAGTCATCTTCAGGCATTATATCCATTTGAGGCAAGTCAGAAACAGACCCGCCATCTGGTCCAGATTCACCTTCCCTCACTCCAGTTTCTCTCTTTCCCTTCTTAATGTTGCTACTTTCTGGCATGTGATGGCCCATCATAAGATTAGCTAGCTGGCCCTTGTTGAAACTATGCAACTGAGGTCCTTCAACAAACTCATCCGTTGGTGACAACTGTAAAATCAAGTTAGAATATCAGAAGATGTCTTTTGGAAAACTCATAACTTCTCTATGGAGACTAATAACCAAAACGTTCTGGAACAATATCGCACTTACAGACGGATGACTCTTTGTTTTATACAACCTCACTAAAACCCAATTTATGAAAACCATTGAAAAGGGTAAGGGAAAAAGAACTCACATCATTGCTCAAAAAACTCTTTTCGAATTTCCACAGCATGCCTAGCAGTTAAATTGCAAAAAAAAAAAAAAAAACAGAGTGCCAACCTAGGTGGGTAGCTAGCCCTATGATCTAGGTACCAACACATGCCCACGGTGGAGTTTCGGTCCTCTAGACAAGCAGGAGATGCCCTCACTGCCAAAAACCCCCCATCAAATCCTCCATGGTGCAACCCAAGGAAACTGGGATCATTATGCCATCATTCAGGCTCCAACCATTGTCACACTTTTTGCAATTCTTCCAGAGTGTCAAGATGAGCACCTTTACGAATTTTCAAGAATCATTGGAACGGTATTTCCTTTGGCCAAGTCTAAAAGCAGACATCGATCACCAAGTAGGCAGGGAATGCTTAGGTTGCCAAAAAGTCAAGTACGATCGGCATAATTAGTTCTCAGGGATTACCCATTAACAACTCATAAAATTTTTGAGGCCGGCTCATAATTCCATTCCTCCATTTCGGGATTCCATCCAGCAGTAATGGACCCTCCATGTGCGTCCATAGAGTATCCCCTCTCCTCAAAGATTCCAGCTAGCAATGGAGGGGACCATGTATTATCAGTCAAATCCCTATGTCCATGAGAAACTTGAATAGAAGCCTAACAGTCAACAGTATAAGAAGAAAGAAGAAAATGAGCAGCAACCATTAAAATGGCTAGTCAATCTCCACTTCCTAAGTCAATTTCACAAGTGGCTACAAACCCATCCACTTAGTTGCAACAAGTTGGCTAATTGCTAAATCACCAGAACATGGGCTGCTGAAGAATGCCAAAATATCTCAGATGACCCTACAAATGCTGTGGGCCTTAGGGCAGCCAGGAGGGCTTGTTATGTATAAATAAAATTATGTGGAGATTTCACGAGATTTGGCCCCAAGTTCCAAAACGCAGCTCACCTAGAACCACAGAACCTCGAACTTTGTATGTAGGTATCCTCACATTCTGGTTGCAAGAAAAGTGGCCTCAAGCTCCCAAATTGGAGAAAAGCACAATGTGCACACCTGACTTTAGGCTCATAAAATGCATATCCCCCCAATGGCTCCTCCAATCTGGATGAGACCTGAGACATGACTCGGGCTCATCCTAAGCTACATGCTAATGTTGCCAGATGCCCACCGAAGTGTAATAGCATACCTTGTACAAACAATGCAAAGAGACTATCACTAGACAAAACCTAATCTAATGGGCTAGCCCACACATGCAGGTCCTGCAAACAGGCAAGTATTTGCATATGCATATGTACAATAAATAAATGTATGTTAGCTCCACACACGCACACATAAACAGCATCACATATAATCTCCAACATATGAAAAATTAAAAATCAGTACAATCCAGGCACCAGTAAACACAAGTTCGGTATTTTAGATAGTAGGTGTGTGTGTGTGTGTGTGTGTGTGAACATGTTTCAAGGCACTGATGTTGATCTGTTTCCCTATTTTAAATTGTTGCTTGCCAAGCGCTATATTTTGCTATAATGCTGGGGACATTACTCTTGATGCATACAAGATTCACTTCGACTGTTTCTAGCCCTCAGAGCCTCATGGTGCCCCATTTTTTGTATCTCTTCTTTTTCGTGGGTTTTCCTCGCTTTGAAGTTTCCCATTTGTAAATTACATCAGCAAGATTTACAAGAAAAAAAAAAGAGTGTGTGTAAACATGTAAGTGTTTACATGCAGGTAATGTAAGAAGTCACCATATATAGAAAATATGTATGTATGCAGCTACACACACACACACACACACACACACACACATGCAGAGATCAGATTTTATACGTGTGGGGCTACACACGTAAGTAAAATAACTCAGTACGATCCAGCTTCAAACAGAATCAAATCAAGCATGTCTCTAACAAGAAGCAGACAAACAAACAGAAATGGAAAAAAGTGACAATTCAAAGCAAAACAGAGCAGTTCAGGCAGTATTTCTCTATCTGATCAGACAAACAAACAAAAATCGACAGAAGTGAGCAATCCAAAGCAAAATACCCCTGTGTTGTTTCTGTCTTCGAATCCCTTAACAAGAGATGCCAACATGTTTGTGTGAATTGCAGGTAAAATTGATGAGGGTTTCGACTTCATGTTCGAAAGGGCCAGACACGAATGTGAACCATGCTCCTCATTCATGAGGACCGCATCTTCATCTTGCTCTCTTCAAAACCCATCACATGTAGTACTTCAGCCCAATTTCGTGTGAGAATAAAATGAAAACGCACAGATGGAAGCAATGTCAGACAGGCAAAACCAACCCAGACACCAATGCTTCAATGTTGGATCTCAATTCGCTTATTATTGCCTGATGCTTCTCAATCGAGATTTCCAAATGCAACCGCAATGAGACCAGCAGTATTTCTTGAGCCTGGATAAGAAGAAAAAAATTAAAATGACAGCCAGGGTCTTCCAGGAAATATGGACCTAAAAGAATGCTTTCTCAAAACAAGAGAGGAAGAAAGAAAGAAACTCGTATTTGCATCATTTAAGGGCCAAAGCTTTGCCTGTAGGAAAATCCGATAAAACTGTTGGGATTATATTCCAGTTCCCGGTGTCAAAAGAAAGGAAAATACAGAAGAAAGAATCTCTAACATTTTAATAGAGGATGGAAACAAAGTGCTGGCTAAACTGAGTACACATATTCGACACCAGGATAGCAAAATGACTTTCCAACTCTTGTTGAGCCCTTTGAGTTAACTAATGTCAGGAAGTAAATCTTAAGCCGACTTCATGCAGCTCTAATTTGTACTCTGTTGAATGAAATTCTCTATCTCCAAAATGAGCCTTAGAAATGCCCAATAAGGTGTGGCAAAGTCATGCAGATGCTTCTTTGAAAAGGAAAGAAGCACCTGTCTTACCCAGGTGATGCCTTCCGGATGTGCGGCTATGAAGGCCCGAGCAACCTCTATGTAAGCGCGCGCCTGGATCTTTCGCAAATCTGTGGCCGATCGATTATCGCTAGTGTCTCCCATGGCCTGCTAATTCTCCTCTGCTACGCCTTGGCGCGACGAAGGATGATGATCTTCTTCTGCAGTGAAGGACGAGATCACCATGCAATGAAGAGTGAAGTAATCTGGCGTCTACACCTACATTCTAATTTCGCATTAAGTGGTTTTTAGAGGGAAAATGAAATACAAATTTATTTTGTTGGAAATAGGATTGCAAGGAAACACACACACCTTGGAGAAGACCAAGGAAACTAAAGGCACACAGCAGAGAGTAGTATTACATAGTGTGCAATGAAAGATAAGATAGCCCTAGAGTGATGAACGTATATACTATGCACGACGAAAAAACCTCCTAGTGAGGAAAAATTTACTCCGACGGTCCTAAGTGTCTTCACACACATCACTACCGCATGTATATAGTAACAAACCCCCCTGGGAGTGATCCAGTGAACGAGATCCGTCACATAGAGTATAGGGAAGTGCCATGCCACGAGGACATGATTAGTCCTCAAAGGGGAGTAAGCCCAAACCTTCATCGAAAGCTTCGAACTTCTCACGAGACAATGCCTTTGTGAAAAGATCTGCAAGATTGTCCTGTGTTGGCACATAAGCCAAACCGATCTCTCATGCTGAGAGTCTCTCCTATCATAGTGGTAATGTACCTCAATGTGCTTTGTGCGAGCATGAAAAACTGGGTTCCTTGCAAATGTCAATGCGCTCTGATTGTCATTGTATATGATGTTGGCAGTGTCTTGTCCAACACCCAAATCAGCCATAAGACGTCTAAACCATACACACTCAACCGTAGCCGTGAAGACTGCCTTGTACTCAGCCTCACAAGTGGAAATAGCCACAGTAAGTAGCTTCTTGCTCAACCATGATATGCATGAACTGCCGAGCATAAAACAAAAACCACTCGTGGACACTCGCGTGTCATAACAACCAGCCCAATCTGAGTCTGAAAAAGCATGTAAATCTGGCGGCAATGATCCCCCCTTGGGATAAAACAATCCAAGATGTAAAGTGCCACTCAAGTAGTGAAGCATCCTCTTAACAGCCTGCCAATGCTTAGACCCTGGGCTATGCATAAATTTGATGACATGTGAGATTGCAAACTAAATATTCAGCCTCGTGTTGCATACATAAATTGTGAGGTCCCTGTCCCTTGTCGAGAGGAGCGGAGTACCTTTGATAGGTCTCCAATCCTGAGAAGGAAAAACCAACGGACATTGCCTTAGCTACTACGTAACAACGGGCATGAACCGTTAGTGAAGGATTGGTCCTATCTCGCTATGGCGGAGCGTGACCACCATAACCCTATCTAAAAACTATCTATAATCAATTATACCTAAAAGTATAAATCTTAGAGTGACCAACCTGTGCGCTTTTTTCCTTATGTTTCAGAAGCACAGTCGCCAAGGTTTGTCTCTTTTAAGATTTATGACTTTAAAAAAAAACAATTTTTAGCGTTGGAAAGTTACCCGACTCATCGGGTCCACCCGTCCATAGAATGATACCGTCGGGGTATCATCCTCCCACTTTCCACCCCGCACTCACCCTTCTTTTGTTATCTAATTACTACCACACTGTTTAAACATACATGTTCCCTTACTTTATTTATGATACTGGTTCGTTAAAACAGCCCTTCAAACAGTATTACAAACAATAGTCAAACAAGGAGTCGTCCAATTTTAAACCAACAACCTTTAGATTAGGTTCACTCAAGAATCTCTATCGGCGCTATTATGTCCGATCGGTATATACATTATTTATAAAAACCCTTGTCTTCATGAGCGTCCCATACCGCTCGACAAGTACTCGTTGTGCTAATCTGGACGTACTCCCGCCACAGCAACAACGGTGCCAATCTGGGCGTCATCCTCACGCCACGACAAAACAAAACTGCAGTATCCAACTGGGCTAATCTGGGTGTACTCCCACCACAGCATCAGTAGTGCCATCCTGGGCGTCATCTCACGTCTCGGCAACTGCCACATAATACCAGCGCTAATAAGTAGAGAGACTTGAGAGAAACCATACCGAAGGTTTTGGACAAACATTCTTTCCTATAGCAACCAGTTTAACCAGACATTCTTTCCTACTTGTCAAACATATGCCGAGTTTCTTGGGGTTAAGCCCCGTGGTTTCGGTTCGTGTTTTCTTTTCATAAGGTAAATAATATATTCCTATGGTCTCGCATATACAATGATGCATAACTTGAAACTGCAATACTAACATGTACCATAGCTCCGATTGGTCCGATTGGTGGAGACATAGCATGTTCCGCAGGAGTTCCACCGTTACTTGTACCAGCTTCATGATCATTAGCGCTTTGGGTTCGAGCACGCTTTGGAGCCATTTTTTTGTACTACATGAAGGGGATCGGGGAGCACCACAGACGGAGAGTGAGAGAGAGAGAAGGAGACACACACACGATGTGGGTGGGGAGACTGTGAAGTGGCAGCTCCCCCTATACAGTATACTCACTATAAGTATAGGGTAACAGTGGGCAGGCGCGGGCGCCCATGACCTAGGTGACCGGTCAAGGCACATAGGCCTTAACCCCAACAACCTCCCACTTAAAGGCCAATGTGCCTTTAAGCAAGATCTACTAGTGTACAACTAATAGAAGGTGAGATATTCTCTCAACCTATGCCCACTGACTCTCGATGAGCTAGTGCATCCGGCTCTACTGATAGACAAACATCCTGCTGCGGAAGCCACACAGAGCTAGCTCCAAGCTCTGCAAAGAGTCTACAAGAGCTCATGCACTCCTGCAAGTATTGGTCCAATACCTGCAAACCTCCCCTATGCTCTATGCCGAGATCAGTCATCGAACAACTAATCAACCCTGCTGCAAATGCTCCCACTGCAGCTGCTATGTCGGGCCTCGAGATCAGCATCTCGTACATGAGGACACCGAACGTTGATGCAACCCTGACAACCTCTGCCACCTCCAACTCAGAACTCAACTCATGGCAATCCTGTCCCCTATCATAGAGACCATGGCACTCTGACTCCGAGCTCTGGAGTGACTCCTCGTGCCCACCACATATCACATGTGTACCAAGAGTATCCATCTGTCCTGAATCTGCATCAAGCTCTGGCATAAGCATATCAAGAAATGACTCCACAATATCCGACATCTCAGCATCCATGTGAGTCATCTCTGTCATCACCTCTGATGACTCATCCTGCTGTGACTCACTAGAGCTATCCCACTCTACCTGTGCATCCGTAGACGCAACTTGCACAACAAGGTCACTGCTCTGCACTCCATGCAAAGAATCCTGCAACCCACAAGCAAAAGAGACTCGCCTGCTCTCTCGCTCTCTACCTGGCTGCATGATCACAGAGACAACACCGTCTCTCGCGTGATCCACATGCAATGGGTAACCTGTACCACTCCTGGCACCTCTCGCAATCACTAGCGAACCCAAATGCATCACAAAATCTCGCTCTCGTAGCGAAATCTGGCATCCACAATCTCTAAGCTGACCAATCGAGATCAAACTCACTATCAAATCTGGTACATAGCGCACATTGTTAAGTATGGAGCCTGATTTACCCTTGTAATTTTCTCTGGTAAAAGCGCACATTTGTAAGGCCCCCATTATGAGGAGAAGCCATTGTGTGTGAAGGAAAATCACTCACCGGAAACCAAAATTTTCACGGATAAGAATCAGGGGCAACTTTAAAGGCCTCGGGGGCAGAGACCCCCGAGACTTTTTTTTCCGCCAGAATATTATGGCCGGACGGCGGCCGGAAAGTGGTCGGAAAACAACCGGTCGGTTGGCCGGTGGCCGGTAGTCAATGGCCGATGGCCGGTGGTCGGAAGTCAATGGCCGGTGGCCGGTAGTCGGAAGTCAATGGCCGGTGGCCGAATTCAAAAGCGGACTTGTCTTCTCAAGGGCGGCCACACATGGGCGGATTGGAGGGTCCGATTTGGACTTATTCGCACAAGGGTGGCTACACATGGGTGTCTCTCATAAGAGAGGGCAGCCCTTTTGGCCTATAAAAGGAGGCCATTTCTACACACATTTCATAGTGTGAAGTTGATGCAACAAGGTGAGTGTGAGGTGGTGAGAGTGAAGCAAGGCGGGAGCTCCATTAAGGGTATAATCCCTTTGTAAACTACTTCTTGTTTTGAAGTACTAAAGCCATTGAGTGGCTGCTTTCCCGTGGACGTAGCCCACATTGGGTGAACCACGTATATCGTGTGTACTCTCTCTCTCTCTCTCTACTCTATAATCTCGTGTATATAAATCTGTCTCTCTCCATTAAGTAATCTACTCAATTATCTATTTAGCTACGTCTTATTTCCTAACAACTGGTATCAGAGCAAGGTTTGCTCGTAGCTAAATTATCTCAAGGAAAGGATTCCTTGAATTGAGTGGGAGTTATGGCGGAGGAAGGGAAGCTCAAGATTGAGAAGTTCAACGGCAAAAACTACCAACATTGAAAGATGCAAATTGAAGACTATCTCTACCGGAAGGACCTCTATTTGCCACTAGGCGGTCTTGCGAAGAAGCCCGCAACAATGGCAGATGAAGCATGGATTGTCCTTGATCGAAAGGCACTGGGAACAATCCGGTTAAGCTTGGCGTCAACGGTGGCCTTCAATGTTTCGGAGATGAAGACCACGGAGGACTTGATGAAGTCACTTGACGACTTCTACGAGAAACCATTGGCATCCAATAAGGTATTTCTTATGAAGCGCTTGTTCAATCTAAAGATGGCAGAGAATGGTTCAGTTGCAGAACACCTAAATGACTTTAACACAAACATAAGTCAACTTCGATCAGTGAAAATCAATTTCGATGATGAAGTGCGAGCTCTCCTTATACTATCATCTCTACCGGATAGTTGGGACAGCCTTGTGATGGCTGTAAGTAATTATATCTCTGGCACAAATACTCTTAAGTTTGATGATGTTGTGGGTGTTCTTCTAAGCGAGGAAATGCAAAGGAGAAGCACAGGAGAATCATCAAGTGCTGCACTATCAGTGGAAACAAGAGGAAGGCCTAAGGAGAGGTTCAAAAACCAAAAGGTTCGTGATCGCTCAAGGCGGAGCAAGTCACGCACAAAGTCAGTTCTTGAATGTTGGAACTGCGGCAAGAAGGGCCACGTCAAGAAGGATTGCTGGTCCAAGAAGAAGAAGGAGACAGAGTCTCAAGACAACAAGCCAACATCGGAGGCCAATGTGGCAGGTAAAGTAGAGCAAGATGCTCTAATTCTCTCATTAGACAATGTGTCTAATTCTTGGATAGTAGATTCTGGGGCTTCATTCCATGCGACACCACACAAGCAACATTTCCAAGACTACACCAAAGGTAATTTTGGGTATGTATACTTGGGAGATGATGAAGCTTGTGAGATTGTCGGCAAAGGTACAGTTTCTGTCAAAACTGCTAACGGAAATGAATGGAAGCTTAAAGATGTTAGGCATGTTCCTTCTCTTCGGAAAAATTTGATCTCTACAGGACAATTGGACGATGAAGGTCACAACATTGCATTCGGAAATAAATGGTGGAAGATCTCAAAGGGATCTTTGGTGGTTGCTAAGGGTGAAAAAGTCGGTACACTTTACTTGTGTACTGTTAGCACGCAACCTTCAGCTTGTGCAGCAACTACAGAAGTTGACAGTGCGGTGTGGCACTACCGACTTGGGCATATGAGTGCCAAAGGAATGCAAATCCTTCAAACAAAGAAGCTTCTACCAGGTTTGAAAGAAGTGGACTTAGAGTTCTGTGAAGATTGTGTTTATGGTAAACAAAAGAGGGTAAAATTTCAAAAATCAGGAAATGAAAGAAAAAATAATAAACTTGAGTTGGTTCATTCTGATGTTTGGGGTCCTGCAAGTACACCATCACTTGGTGGCTCATTGTACTATGTAACATTCATAGACGATGCGACTAGAAAAACATGGGTTTATGTCATGAAGAATAAATCCGATGTATTTTCCATATTTCAAAGGTGGAAAGCCTTTGTGGAGAATGAAACAGGTACCAAGGTTAAATGCCTCAGATCCGACAATGGAGGTGAATATTGCAGCCAAGCTTTTGAAAGCTTTTGTGCTAGCAATGGAATTTGGAGGCAAAGGACAACCCCAAGGACACCTCAACAAAATGGGATTTTGGAAAGGATGAACAGGACAATCATGGAATGAGCACGAAGCATGCGGCTACATGCAGGCCTACCGCTTGAGCTTTGGGCGGAAGCTGCAAGTACGTCTGTGTACTTAATCAATCGGTCACCCTCAACAGCATTGGATGGGGGAGTTCCAGAAGAGGCATGGACAGGTAAACCGGTGAATTATTCATTTCTCAAAGTGTTTGGGTATGAGGCTTTCATGCACATAGATAGAAGCCTAAGATCAAAGTTAGATGCAAAGTCCAAAAAGTGTTTCTTCATTGGCTATGGAGAAGGAGACTTTGGGTATCGCCTATGGAATCCTGAAGATGGTAAAATCTTAAGGAGTAGGGATGTAATTTTTAACGAACAAAATATGTACAAAGATTACTTGGAAAGAAAACAAACAAAAGAAACAGGTGATGAGTACATGGAGCTTGAGGACGGTGAAGACTCAAGGACTGCAAACGGTGACAATGTGCAACAACGTCAACCAAATGAGGAGCCTCAACCTATTCCCCGAAGATCTACAAGAGCAAGTAGACCTCCAGAAAGGTTTGTCCCTTCCTTCAACCATCTCTTGATCTCAGATTCTGGAGAGCCGGAATCATATGAAGAAGCTATGCAACATGAATCCAAAGAAGAATGGACGAAGAGCATGCAAGTGGAGATGGACTCACTACATCGCAACCAAACATGGGAGTTGGTTGAGTTGCCTAAAGGTAAGCGGGCACTTCAAAACAAATGGGTGTACAAGCTAAAGGAAGAAGAAGGTGGGAAGAAAAGGTACAAGTCTAGGCTTGTGGTAAAAGGGTTTTCTCAAAAGAAAGGTATTGACTTCAATGAAATATTTTCTCCTGTTGTAAAAATGAACTCAATTAGGCTTGTCTTAAGCCTTGTGGTTGCTCATGATCTAAATCTCGAGCAAATGGATGTAAATACGGCATTCTCTCATGGTGACTTAGAGGAGGAAATCTACATGCTTCAACCAAAGGGGTATGAAGTAAAAGGTAAGGAGAAAATGGTTTGCAGATTAAAGAAGAGCTTGTATGGTTTAAAGCAAGCATCAAGACAATGGTACTTGAAGTTTGATCGATGGATGTTGGATCATGGATTCACAAGATGCAACTCGGATCACTGCGTCTACACGAAGAATTTGGGAGATGGAAAATTCATCATCCTAATATTGTATGTTGATGACATGTTGATTGCAAGTGCTAACATGCAGGACATCAAAGACCTAAAAGAGGAGCTGTCCAAATTTTTTTCAATGAAAGATTTAGGTGCTGGGATATTTGCATGGGTTGCCAGATCGGCAAGCTTCTAATCTCTTTCTCTCTCTCTCTCTCTCTCTCTCTCTCTCTCTCTCTCTCTCTCTCTCTCTCTCTCTCTCTCTCTCTCTCTCAGCTGCACATGACTCCTCCCCTTGACCAGCCTTGCCCACTTTTAATTATCTTCCTAGCTTTGCTTTGCCCTCTTGGCCACCTACTCTCTCTCCCTCTCTCATTTGTACCCGGGGTGCCACCTTTTCCCACATCTCCGCATTCCTTCTCACACACAAGTCCCTTCCCGAGGCACTAGCAACATTGCTAGGGGTGGGGGGGGGGTCTCTTTGACTTTACTTTCAAAAGGAGGGGGTCCTTGTGGGTGTGGGAACGATCGTCCACCTATCATGCCACATCATCAACTAGGCCCGAGTGCCGCCCGTCAGCCACTACAACCAGCAGCACCACCGTCTGCCAAAATTGGCATTAGGGTAAATTTGGACTCACAAAGGGGCCTTATAAAGAGTTTGACTTCCTCTCTCATGTCCAAAATGGGCATGCGGTAAAATTTTTGCAAATCAACTCTAAACTTGGCGGAGATTTGGCAGTTAGAATCTACTCTTCAAGCTCTTTCTATTGATATATAGCACGCCACGAGATTCCTCATATTTTGAAAGATTCTATTTTTGATTCTCTAGATTCTAGACAGAGTTTTCACATCACAAGAGACTCTAGATTCTAAACGGAGTTGTCACATCACACGGAGTTGTCACATCACAAGAGACTCTAGATTCTAGACGGAGTTGTCACATCACAAGAGAATCAAAAATAGAATCTTTCAAAATATGAGGAATCTCATGGCATGCTATATATCAATAGAAAGAGCTTGAAAAGTAGATTCTAACTCTCAAATCTCCGCCAAGTTTAGAGTTGATTTGCAAAAATTTCACCGCACGCCCGTTTTGGACATGAGAGAGGAAGTCAAACTCCTTATAAGGCCCCTTTGTGAGTCCAAATTTTCCCTAATGCCAGCGTCTTCTCCCTGCTGCCTGCGCACAGCGCGCCCAGAGCGCCGTCGGGTGGACTCACCATAGCCATGACATGAGGGAGCTCCCCTCTCTCTCCCTTTGTGTGATATTGAGGGACTCACACCGTGAATGATACATTACCATCTGGCTCGACAACCCTTCATGTGGGTTTTTTTTGCCACATGGCAACACGCCATGACTCACTATTTTGAAACATCCAAACTTTCTCAAAAAGCCCAAAAAAACCCTCCTTTTGCTTCACTTGCAATTGCCCATCAATTAATGCCCACAAACTTGGTGGCAAAGCCGCAAAGCCGTGCTGGGTCCCCACCACGCTACGAGCCATGCAAACCCTAAGGGATTGGGACTCCGCCAAGCCTTTCAATCGAGACTGCAAAAACCGCTAAAATTCATTTGCAACCATCCCTCAAGCAACCTTCCCAGAGTTTGACCGGCCATAACTTGCAGTCCATACCCTCATTTGGCGAGTAGTCAGTTCTTATTAGCTTCACTTGATGCATATCACCCTCTAGAACCCAGTTGAGGCCAAAGAAATGCCTAGTGGCACGCTTTTCCCAAGCAGTTGAACTGTCACACACATGGCCCCGACACAACTTCAAAGCTCCATATCTTGATACTCATGACTCAGATTTTTGATCTGAAAAGACTAGCAGGCTCCACAAATTAAGCACTAAGCATCTATCCACTAAAACTGGCTCCGACTATCTGGCAACAACCTGCCCCGTCCATCTCAGATCCGTTTGATGAGCCGTCTGGACCAATTTACTCAACACTTCAAGCTCTACCTTTCTAAGCAGAAAACCAACCCTTCATTCAATCTTCACTTGCTAGCCCAGTTAGTTCACTTTGAGGAACTTTTGGTTTTCAAAAACCCACATAATGCATACATTCCTGCTAATCTAATGCCATAAGCAGTTCGAACATAGATTATAGTTTTCTCAAAGTTCATAGATACAGGCAAACCTTTGTTTTTTATCTTGTGCCTGCAATGCGGCACGACATCCACCCCCTCTAAACATCCTCCGGTATATGCCAATCTTTAGACGTTGTCCAATGCTACATCTTTGTCAGAAATCACATCTTCATCATCTAAATTCTTATCTTTGTCCACATTGAAGTCTTTGTCTGCAATTTGAAGCTCTTCATTTCTCCTTTTATATAGCTTGACACGCTTACCTGCAACTGAAAGTTTCAACTCCGTACCATCCATCTCACATAACTTGTAGGTAGCATTAGGAAAAGCATGTTTAACCACATACGGGCCAAGCCACTGCTTAACCATCTTCCACTTAGCTGTGTACTGGTTGTCCAAGCTGCTATCATAAATAAGAACCCAATGCCCTTCTTGAATAGCACTTGGACTTAGCCTATTCCGTTTGTCAAAAGCCTCCTTATTTTTCAAACAAGCATTCCTCAATTTCTCCTTTGCAGCTTCTATATCTTTGCTTCTCCTCTCTAGCTGTCGAATCCTTGAAGCGAGCAAATATTCTCTGCTCATTTCTAGATCCCAAGGTAATATACTCCATGTAGTCACCACCTCATCAAGATGCATAATAGGCTTCTGTCCATACATTAGCTCTCATGGCATGAAACCTGTCATTGTGTTTTGTGTAGTACGATCTGCCCATAAATCATAAGGAAGTAACTGAGGCCAATCACCAATACGGCCCTTACATTCCTTAGCCAATGCCTTGACAATGGGAGGATTCCCTCTTTCACTTTTCCCATTCCCTTCGGGATTGTATGCCAGTAGATAGTGAGTGTTAACTTGACACCCATACAAGCAAGAAAGTCTCTGGCTTCATCACCATCTAGCTCTTCTCTATCTGTAATAATTCTTCCAACACAACCATATCTACATATTACGTCTTCTAGAGAAAACTTGCATACCATACTTGTAGCTTTGGTTCGCAAATCCCTCCCTTCAGCCCGGTTTGTCAAATCTTCCTTGGCAAGCACGATGTATCGCATTTCCATAACACTCTAGGCATTGTAATCAAATAGACTACCCATTTGAAATGCATGCATAATGTATACGTTGGATGTAATCCATCTTGATGCTTTACATTTGAGTACATATGACATACAATACAAGTTTCAAAAAAGTGCTCCATATCTTTATACATACCCTTACACCAATATCATTCTTTGATTTTAGCAAAGGCCCAAACTCCCCTGTGTCTTCCCCATAGCGGCTCATGAAATTCTTTAAGTACTTGAAGTTGTGTTATCTTATCACAAACAACTCGCAGAGGGGTTCCTCTCGACTTCTTTGGATGCTTCCATAGAAATCCATCCTGTAAGAAATACCCATAAGCCTTATTTTGATTATGTTTAAATTCTTGTTTGGTCCAATGCTCTTGCTTCTTTAGTGTACTCAAATATTTTCCAATCAGAACCCATTCACCTTCATACTTGTCCTCAGCAAAAGACTGTAATGCAAAAATCGTGTTTTTACATTCTAAATGTAGTTTTGAAGAGGTAAAGAACCTCAATCCCACATCTTCAGCTTCAAAAGTCATAGTCTCTTTGTCTTCAAACTTGGCCCTGGACAACATTTCAGCTACCATATTATCCTTCCCTGCAATATGATGAAACTTGGGATTTAATGACTTAATATATGCTATCCAGTGTAGCATGACTATGTCTGGTGTAGAACAACTTGTGATCATCCCAAGTAATGGTAAGCAATCTATCTCTAATATTTTAGAAGCACCAATAAAGTACTTCTTGTCACACCTTAAGGCAGTTTCTACACCCCAAAGTTCCCTTTTATCCTATGGATATGCTCTCTACTGATCACTTTACACCTATAGGACTCGTGTCAACCATCACAATAATTGGCTTTTCGCTTTTGTAGTTTGCTTTCCTTAATGTAGGAGCCTCTTGTAACATCTTCTTTAGTTGCAGGGTTGGCCTTTGATTGGTCCGAATATGTCTGATGTCCGAAAATGAACCCTATTTGATGACTAGAAATAGCTTGAAAAGACTAGAATTCACTCAATCCGACTGGACAGTAAGCCTAAGAGTTGTCCGAACCAGTGGGTAAGTTCAAAGATACTTCGAGATAAAAATTTCAAGAAGTTGACTAAAGCTCATATTATTTACTTTTTCTTGATATTTTTCTTGATGGATGGAAAGGCCAACCAACCAACCCTATCACATCAGACAATAATGCTTCCACTTGGAG
Organism: Adiantum capillus-veneris; assembly: GCF_014529385.1. Classification (NCBI taxonomy): domain Eukaryota; kingdom Viridiplantae; phylum Streptophyta; class Polypodiopsida; order Polypodiales; family Pteridaceae; genus Adiantum; species Adiantum capillus-veneris. The sequence goes on from NC_140932.1 coordinate 52,114,788, forward strand.
GGAAACCTCCAGCACGCCAGGCCTAGATGGGATATTCCTAAACAAAAATTGGGAGTATGACCTACAAGCAGAAGCTTTAACTAATCGGTACACAGGACACACCTATCATGTGGGTTGGTTAGATGTTCTACAATCCACATCGGGTGCTACTAGCATAGATGAGCAACAACAGAAAGTCTGTGATGTCCTCCATAGGATTGTCGAGTTAGAAAGACAGAACACAGGGATCAACATGCCTTCAACATGCCTAATGAGATTCTTGGATACGGGAAAGGCCAACCAACCAACCCTATCACAAATGGAGGTGTGTCCGAATATGTCCGAATATATCTTCTTTAGCTTGATGGATTTACAGCTCCCCCCTTCCCAGGGTGATCACTATAACCTGCTTCATTGTAAGAGTTCAAAATTGTTTGGCTCTGATTTAGTCTCACCTTTTGGGAATGTGAAGGTACACTTTGGGTAGCACTGTTGACATTTGGCATTTATAAACCTTCTACATAGTTTCCTATGTATCTCCATGAAACATGACAAATTATTCCCCAAGTTAAGCTGTAGATAGATTTATCTTTGCCCTGATATTGTCTATCCCATGGGTCTCCTATGATATGAGCTTCTGTGGTTTTAGGACACAATGCATCATAGATGCTAGACTCTTGTCTATATCTACGACTGTTTTGGTCAAAGTATATGTTCGTAGTTGATATGTCTCTGTTGTCTCGATTTCTTGGACAATCTTCAGAAAAATATCCACCTTTTCATCCACAATCTGAGCAATATGCTATGACTGGTGGTATTTCAACTGGCTCTATCATGTCAAGCTCTTGCTGAGAAGTTTCAGCTTCTGTACTTGCCAAGTTGTCGGCATCTTCTTTCAAAACACTGAGCATCAAGCTGTAGACTACTCCATCTTGACCTTTGTACCGTCTTTGGCTTTGTTTTCCAGTTAGATTGGCTTCTATTGGTTGATCTGTTGGATCTTGCAATTCTGGCTTGCGACTGTAGATCTAACCACTGTAATCCATGTACAATGACCCCGATTGTATATGCACCAATTGTATGTGTTGTTGGCTTGTGCAGATTTCTAGATAAACACTTGGGTTGATTTGTTGCACTTCTATCTGCACTTCATCTTTGAGTTTGCAATACCTAGCTCCACTGAAGTCTGTGAACATATGGGAGTTCTCTGAATCTGGCTTTACTTTGATCAATAGGATCTTGGCTCTTGTGTTGCTTTTGCTGCTCATAAGATACCTATGACCTTCTGTATCTGTGTACAAAAATTTATCTCCATTATAGCCATATAGCTGCAAAATTTGCTATATTGCAGTTGAACATGTGTTGCCACTGCTACTAGCTTGCTCTGTTGTACTTGAATTCTCAGCTCGATTTGAGTCCATGTCAAAGGGTTCTGTAAAAACTGTCCCCCTAGCAGATGGTAGTGTTGATTAGCAGAATTTCTCCTGCTTAGTTTTGATAAAATTGCTTGTGGCAAAGCACTTTTGCAGTTGACTGCTCTTCAGATTCGCAAGAGTTGATTAACCCTAGCTTGACAATGTCAGCATTGATTTGGCCTTTGAATTGATGAGAATCTAGGACTTGAACAACTTAATTTGCAATCCACCGTGATTTGTGTCTGTTCGTCCAATTGGAAGCTGATTTGCAACGCAATTACTCGCACTAGTCAATTTCTAGCATGCAAAATTCTTGAAATTTATTTGACTAACGCTCCACTTCTTGGAGTTGGTCTTTTTACTCGTTTTTTCCCAGCTGATCTCTGATTCTCTTTTGAGCAGTTTGCCCGGTGTGATTTTCGGCTTGTGGTGTTGCTCGGTCTGCGATACACTACTTCCCAGCTTTTGATTTTTGCTTTTCTAATGATTTCTGACTCGTTCTAGATTTTCTATCTTTTTCTAGTACTTCCGGTGAATTTTTTTAAAAAAATTTGTGAAATTTTGAATTTTCTAAATTTTTGGTCTTTTTCTAAATTTTTATGCTTTTTTGGGAAGTTTTTGTTTTTTTCAATTTCTTGATTTATTTTGATTTTTTCTGCCGATTTTGGATTTTTTGTGAGTTTTTTAATTTTTTTGATTTATCTGACTTTTGGGTTTTTTAAGATTTTCAGTGAGTATTTTTGAAATTTTATGATTTTTCAATGTGCTTTTTATTTTTCTGTGAATTTTTCTAAATTGTTTTTGTGAATTTTAGGATTTTTAAAAGGTTTTTAAACCTTTTTTTGTGATTTTTTTGTCATATTTTCATTTTTATAGAATTTTCTAGAATGTTTTTCTTGTGAATTTTTTATGCTTTTCTTTTTTATTGTGAATTTTTTACTCTTTTTGTGATTGTTTTGGATCAATTTTGATTTTTTAATAGTTTTTTAATTTTTTATTGGATTTTTGATTTTTAAAAAAAATAAAATTATAAAACTCTTTTTTATTTTTTATGAGTTATTCTTTTTATTGGATTTTTATTCTTGTTTTTGTTTTTTTGAATTTGATTTTTTTGTTTTTTGTTTTTTTGTAATTTTGTTATTTTTTTAATAATTTATTTTTTAAATTTGCTTACTTACCTATACCTTATTTGTATTCGGGCCTACCGCATGGTTGACTTGAGTCCCTGCAACGCCAACGATTTGACAGCTGGGGTAGAGCGCTAGTGGCGGACTTGAAGGCGAGGTGTGTAGCAGAGAGAGAAAACTGCGCGTGGGTGTTGGGTGGTGACAGCGGCAGCCTTGGCGTGTAGCATAGAGTCACAGAGAGAGAGTGAGACTGTGAGTTAGTGAGAGAGAGAGAAAATTAGAGAGAGAGAGAGAGAGAGAGAGAGAGAGAGAGAGAGAGAGAGAGAGAGAGAGAGAGAGAGAGAGAGAGAGTGAATGGTGTTCTCACGGAGAAAAGAAGGGCAAATTTGAAAAACTCCCGGTTGTCGAAATTTGAAGCTTTTGCACATAATTACACTAAAACTTGTGAAAATGTCTCGGTTTTCTTCAAGGCAAGCTCAAAATCTAACAGGGTTTTAGGATTTCGCCGATTAAAATACATTGGACCCGAGGAACAAAGAATAAGGGAGAGAGAGAGAGTGAGTTGGATGGGTTCACGCGGACGGAAAGAAGAGGAAGAGAATTTTGAAGCCGACAAGCAATCGTACAGATCTAGTCAACGAAGTTGTTTTCTGCGCCGCAAGGAATGGTGTCGAGCTCGAAACCAGCCTTCTTTTATTTTATTTTTTTCAAATTTCCAAGAAATGCCAAAACTGGACGAAAATTAGCCGAAACTCCAAAAATCGCCAGAAATTTCCAAAATTTGCCAGAAAGTCCAAAAAATTCCCGGAAAATTTTACGAATCTTAGAAAATCATCGTAATTCACAACTGATCATTTTCGACACGCAAAAGCACACCGAAAATAGTAGATTTTACCGAAAATGCCAATTTTGACAAAAATTTTCACCCGCCCCCGGAGATAGTTAAACGCTCAAAACTTGACCACGGAAGGCAGATTGCGAACAAAATGATGCCGTAAATATGCACACGCAAAATAGCTCATAAAGATCGCAAAATCAAAATTTTATCAAATTATCCAAAAATTAATGCAAAAATTAGCAATAAATTGGCAAAAAATTACAAACATTATCCGAAAAATAAACAAAAAATTCTACACATTGGGGAATGGTGCAGCCAAATAAAATTGCCAAAATCACATCAATTCAATTGCCAATTAATTTCATCAATAAAATCAAGACTAGGCAATTAAATCGGCAAAATTACTGATAAAATTAGGTAAAAAATTGACGCAATTAGAGTGTATAAATCATTGTTTTGAGCACAAAAACGCAGAAGTTCATCACTACACACATCATTTATGCAATCAAAACATTGAACTAACCATGTAAATTACACACTTATTAGGCACACACACACACACTAAAAAATTGGCAGTTTTTACCAGTCTTTAGGTGCGCACACAAAAGGGTTAAATTTGTTGGATTTGAAATGTTACTTCACAAATCAATAGTTAGGCATGAGCACAACACAAATCAATCATCACAATTCAAAAATCATAACGCATACATTGATTTCTAGGTGCTCAAACATGGGCAAAATAGTGCACACACACCTAGGCATACACACATTCAATTAGAATGCACACGCACTTGATTTTAGTGCACACACTTGAAATTGACCATCCAAGCATGCAATTAACTCAATTACGCATCCAATTAGCAACACGCATACATCAATGAGCAATTGAAACTTATCAAATTCATGCTCTGCCAATTCTGAAAAATTTCGGCATTACGACGGCGTGAAAATGAATAATCGCAAAATTTACAATCCCTAACATCAACATTGCATTGCATCAACATAGCATAGCATTACATTGCATCACATTGCATTGCATCACGGTGGGATTTCTACACAATTCTACACATCTCTAGATTCTAGGGAGGTTGAGAATACCACCTTAATTACCTTTCCGTTGAAGCTCAATTGAATGGTCGAATGCTTCAATCCTTCATAGCACATTAGTAAATTAGAAAAAATTAGTCAAATTAGCAAGGGGTTATCGAGAAATTAGAGTGTGTAAACACACAATTGGCAAGATATGGTCACACATTAGGGAATTATGAACACAATGCTTCATGCACACACATCCAAAATCCACAAAAACATAAACACACAAGTGAAATTAGTGAGGGAACTCATTCGTTTATGCCACAATTACACTAGCATAGGCCATCATCCCCGGCAACGACGCCAAATGTTGGGGGTCCCATCGTTGCAATAGCTCCAACGACCAACAAAATTATCAATCCGAAGGGATGAGCTACCCGGCTAGGGCATGGAAACACTCACACGGTTAGTGAGCTAATCGTGGAAACACAAATGGTTAGCTCTACAAAGTGAGCTTCTCGGCCTATGGAGGAGCTAAGCCACAATGAAGGGCAATCTCCATAGCCACTTCTCTTCACCTCTAGTCAACCCAATCACACACACTACGATTCCAAGATGCACACAACACTAATCCTATCATGCAACACACTAATCGCAAGCACACACACATAGATCTATCGAGCACCACACTCCCATCAAACCTACATCCACACACAAGCAAAAGAGGGCAATCACACAAGATTAGAGAGGGATTAACCATTAATTAGTTAAGATCTAGTTAATCTAAGCATCATAGGCAATCATAAGAAGTAACAGAGAGGCATAGTGAGAGAGATCGAATCATTGATTAGTGTTAATCAAGTCTCATGAGCAAGGAGAAGCTCAAGGAATCCATAGCCACACACCTCAAGAGCTCTCACCAAAGAGTGCTCTCAACAAATGACTTGACAACCCTAATTTCTTTTGCACACTGTCTTATATACCTAGGTTAAATATGCAATGTCCGGGCACCCAAAGCCTTTAGGGCTCACCACTTTGAATCTGCAACCTAGGCACAGTAAGTGACCTATTCTTTACAACTTGGAACTCCCATTGAGACCGTAACACATTAAAATATTACAATGGCTTCAAATACATCGAGAATTTACAATACGTGACCATTTTGGAAAAACGTGAAAAATTTGTAACTCCAATCTTTATTGCTTCTTTGCATTCGTCCTTGATGTGCATTCGTACGTCTTCGGTCCTTAGCAGCTTTTCTTTGTTAAGTGACGTTGACTCAGTTAACAAGTAACAACAAAGCCTCCACTTTCTTTGGATCTGCTTTAATCTCATTTTTTGAAATAACATGCCCAAGAAGCTTCACCTGTGGCCATGCCAAATGACATTTTTAAGGGTTTAGCTGACCCTTGCATTCATCATACCTTGCAAAATCATTTCAAGATGTTGAACAGGCTCTTTTATTGAACTGTATACACAGAAATCATCTATGAATCCTTCGGAAAACTTCCCAAGGAACGGGGTAAGGACCCAATCCACTTTTGTTTCAAAGGCTCCCGGCCCATTTGACAACCCAAAAGGAAGGCAAGAAAACAAAAAACAACCCCATGGTGTGATAAAAGTAGTCTTTTTTCAGTGGTCACAAGCAAGGATAAGCTGAAAGTATCCCGAATACCCATCATAGACACTGTATCTTTCAAAACCAGCCACTGCATCTAACAATTGATCAATAAAAGGAAAAGGGTAAGGATCTTTCTTGGTCACCGCATTTAGTGGCTTGTAATCAACACAAACTCTCCAACACCCATCTTTCTTTGGGGTGACTATTACAGGGTCACCCATTCAGCATTATCCTCTCGCACGATGAACCCTGCATGCAAAAGCTTATCCACTTCTTCCTTTAAATCATTCATCTATTCCTTACCCATCCTTCTTAATTTCTGTCGTATTAGCTTTGCCCCTTCAACTAGCTCGATCTTCACAGGATCCCCAACAAAAACCCTTATTTCCTGATATGAGCTAATGAAAAGATTTGGAAACCTGTCCAACATTGCTAAAATCCTTTCTTTCTCCTTGTGTCAAATCAGTACTCAACATATTTTGAAACAATTCTTTCTTCTCTGGAAGTGCTTGTATAGTTTGCATCAACTCTTCAAGTTGCTCTAAACGGCTTGAAGCATTTATATTCCCTGATATTTATAACACTTCACTAATTTATTTTTGTTCCTCATCCAGCAACAAAAATGCCACTTCACCCTCATCATTAGAACTCGAAGTAGTGCTACTTTCTGAGTGTTCAAAACTATCATCACTGGTAGTTTCAAACTCATCATTCTCACTCACATCTTCAAGTGCCATAGGTTATTTGGTAGTCATATCAAACACTTTCTTATCACCCTTCTTGCCATGCACACCGATTGTGCCCTTGCCCCGATCTTGCACCACACCAACATCTCTCAACCAAGGTCGTCCCAAAATGAGAGGAAAGGCTCTTAGACCAGCTGGCATAACATGAAAGTTTACCATAACTTTCACGTTAAAGACTTCGACTTCCAAATTCTTGATCATTTCCAAACATTTCACTTTGGCATGGTTTGCTAGTCAAATCCAAAACCGAGAGATTCCACATGTAATGAGACCGAGTCTCTCAACACATGACTGTGTGATCACACAAACTTGAGCACCTCCATCAATCTAGGCTTCTCCCATGCCCACACCTTTGTGCCAAGCGTTCACCACATGATAGATGTTGGGTAACTCTCCCACAAACAACACTCTGACTTGTCCATGCTTCGGCTCTTTCTGTGGATTCACTAATGACTTCCATTGCCTTTTGAGTTTGGCCACCATATTCATCAATTGTCCAAAAGTACAATCTACTTTCCTCCCAATCAGGTCTTGCTTTAAACTGTAAGTTGTTTGGCCTTCTCCCAATGGTAAATCCACCACTTCAAATCGTCTATGAGGCTTTCTCTTCCACGTGGCTTTTGCATCTTCACCATCTTTCTCCTTCCCTTTCTTTCTACTAGGCCCTGGTGTTGCATAGCCTTCCCTCTCTCTTTCGACTCGCACAATACCCACATGACCACTAGAAGTTGAGGCTTGATTTTCATGTCCAGTACCTTGATCTCCCCGTATATCCAATGCATAATCATTAGCTCTGTTAGGAATCTATTGAGGAAGTGGGAACATATCCCCTCCCATCCTTGCTAGCTTTGAACATTAAGTGCTAATATGACCAAGTTCACCCGCAATTATAACAAGTGGGGATGAACCTTCTTTGCGGCTCAAAACTTCCTTTTCCACAACCAGCATTCGCATTAGGCTGAGCTTCACATGTCTGAGCACGACCACCTGTACCACCAAGAACACCAAGTCGTAATTCCTGCATCATGGTCATCATGTCTTACATATTTTTTTGTAATTGTTTAATATTAGCAACCCTTTGAACCGGTTGGCCTCCAGCTTTTTCGTGATTCTCCTCCTTTTGGCTACCATTATTTTGCTCAAGGGACTGCTTTCCCATATTCATTAAGCCTTTCAGCTTTCCATTCTTTCTCTCTGGGAATGGCAACTGCCTCCTCAAAGGTGACGAGTCTTTTCAGCTCAACTTTGAACTTTAGACTTTCTTTTAGGTTTGTCACAAAATGGTCCTTCTTTAACATGGATGGAGGGATCTCTTTTTCCAAAGCCTTGGCCCATTTGTCCCATAAATGGGTGAGCTGCATGAAAAAATCATCAACAGTTTGATTAGCCCTTTGAGTGTACCCCATAATTTCATGCCAAACTGCATTAGGTACTTCGATGGATCGGTATTGTGCCAGTAAAACTTGCTTCACATGATTGTAGTCCAAAACCACCTTTGGAGTTTGTGCCTGCATCAACTCCTCAAAATTGTGTAACGAAACTTTGCCTCATCCTGTAAACTATATTGCAGCAGCCGCAACAATATAGCTTGGTCTAGTATATTGCACAGTAAGCAACTGTTGACTTCCAACTTTCAATAAACGTTTGTGCATTTTCATTAGGCAATCCATGAAACTGTGGGAACTCATCTGCCATGTTTGATTGCCACAAAAACACTTTCATGTGATGTCATAAACTCAAGGGATGTTGATGGATCACTCCAGTACCTAATCTACCTCACACTGGGTAACCCGGCCCCCAGTGCTTCGCTTCACAAAACCTCATGACTCTCCAAAGGCTGCAATCCAATTATACGACTACCTCAAATGATGTCCACAATTTGCATATACATAGGTGGTTGTCCATAAGGACCCACATCCATTTTACATTCACTGCCTATAGAATAGACATATTTCACAGGGATAGGAGCATATGAGCTCTTGCTCCTCAGTGGGGGCACCAAAACGATGTTAACGTGCAAACAAGAAGGAAAAAAAGAACCTCTATAGCCTTGCACACACCACACCATCGAAAGGAAACACCATAAAGCTACGGAAAACACCTATGTCAAACACCTGTAAAATCTGGCGAGAAACAGCCCTAACCCGACCCATGATGAAAATTGATGAAAACCGAGACAATAAAGATAAAGCTTGTGTCATTGATAGCCGTTTTTTGGCTATCCAAATTGCCATAGTGAGCTGCCTCACCCTATCAAAATCACCCAAACACTGTGGCTATCCCTACCATTTCACTGTACATAGGCGTGTGTGAGTTAGGAGACCATCCTCATATCTCCTTAAAAACCCTCAATTAGCTAGTCACTAGGCTAGTTGAGCCAAAAAAATAAAAAATAAAAATAAAAAAGAAAAGAATATTATGGCCTTTTTTGTGTGTAAATATTTCACTGTATATATGGCTTAAATATAGAAATTTTTATAATGATTTTGGTATTTTATTTAAATATTTATACCTAGGTGCGTGTTTTATTAAACCTATGTACGCCTTCTTTCATTCTCTTGCACCATAAGTATATTTTTTGCCAATGTGTACATACTCTAACCTCATATTTTCTTTTATACAAATCACCCCCACATTTTCACCCTCATCCTCTCGTGAAAACAAAAAATTGATTTCTACTCCCTTAGTCACGTTTATTATATTATTTTCATTTACTTGCATACCTTTTCCTCTTTCACCCAAAATAATACAAAAGAGGGACCATATCATATGATTCCAATATCTTTTTCCATATCCATATTTCTTACATAATTTTTTTATTATGTACTCATTATTCTAACACCATGTGCTCATTGAGCTAAAATCCATGAACAGTCCATACAATAGTCCCACCATGTATATATTTCTTATTTCATCAATAATTCTCCTCCATGCGTGTGTAAAGGTAACTTGGTTGCTTTGTATTATGATATGACAAAGGAGGGGCTCACTCTTGGATGCATTGTGCAAATTCAACAAAGGAGGGGGCCACTAAAAGACTTTTGCACGCATAAAAAACAGGCTTCTTGGTAAAAACCTCTTCATTCACTAGAGATAGGTGGAAAATTCCTTTTCCATCTTGTGGTTTCGATCAAATTGTGTATATTCTCATCCTTCTCTTTCTTTTTCTCATTGTATAAATCATGTAATGCACCTTGTGTGCATATGCCATGTAATTTTACCCCATCCTACTAACCACAAACTACTAACACTAACTGCTAACCTTTTCTTGTAAATTGCACCCACTCTACACTACCGTGGAGTAGGTAACCTCACACAAAAAATCACTCACCTCTCTAGAATCTTTTGTATTTCACCTCAATAATTCTCTCCTTTTAAGACCACCTCCATGTGAATCAAGAGACAAGAGAGCCCCACTCTCATAAGAACATATAAAAAATTTCATAAACATGGTTTTCTATGTAAATGTTGATCAGGAGATAATCCTAATAAGGGTTCTCCTCACCTATAAATAGAGCCCTTTTCCCTTTGTAAATAGCATAATCTCTACACTATTGCTCACTACTTTGAGCATACCATTCTCCATCTTAGTTGTAGGGAGAGAGAGTGAGCTCTCTATACACCATTAGTTGTGGCGTATATGAAAGCTTCTTGAGCTAGTTGTAGCATTGCAAGGAAGTGAGTGATTCATAACCTCCAATGAAAGTTGTATCTACTCTTACACATCAATTGAATCAATGATTTGGGTGCAATTGCGGTTCAAAACTCTTTTGAGTCTCTCCAATTCACGCTTGGCAACCTCATCTCGCTTGGTTTAAGGTGACGCGTTTCCATTTTGAGATTCTTTTGTAGTATTTGCTTGTATGTGACTCAAGAGCTTTTGTGTTTGTTTTTTTTCTTGGGAAAACATTATAAGAGGGTTGTATGGTTAGAGGGCTCCCATAACCCTAAGATAATGTGTACATTGAAACATCATCAAATTTAATTATGTCTCTTGACTCTCCTCCAAGTTGTTTATATACCTGCGTCAATCATTAACATTGAAGCTAAATTCTTGCACAAAACTATCTCTCTCTCTATCTATGTCTCTGTGGTTGGTGTGTGTATTTGTAGCATTGATATTAGTGATAGTGTAGCCTTCCTTATCACTTGTATTGCTCAGGGATTCTCCTCTTTTGCATCCTAGTTCGCTCTATAGCTAACGCTCTATAGCTAGGTGGTGCCCCTTCACTTGTTTGGCTGTGGGTTTGTTGTTGTTGTTTTTTGCTTGTGGCTGCCCCAGCCCCGATTGAGCAGCATAGGATCCTTGAGGGGTGTTTAAAAGTGGCCTCTCTTTTTGCCCGCCCCGGACCGCCTCATTGTTTAGACCTCTGTAGAGTATCTATATGATGGATTCCAACAACAGACGAGGGAGTTACAAGCTTTCTCTCAAAAGCTCCAAAAATCCTAGTCTTTGTAAGCAGAAAGGGTGTGCAAGGAATTGTAGCAATTAAAAGGGAGATTTTTTTGGCTCTTATCCCAAGGTATTTTCTCCCTCCTCTTACACAACATGATTCCCCTAGTAGTCCTCTTTTAATTGGCTCATTTTGGGCTTAATTTGGGTAGAAAATGGCATGTCGGCCACTTTTTGACCAAGGAAAAGGGGGGAGGGGAAGTGTCCAGAGTACCAAAAGCATACCCAGGTGCCTGTGCAGCTGGTGGGAACCCAAAATGGGTGCCCCCTCTCTCCCCCAACACCCACAAGCGCCCATTAGCAAGGCAAGAGAGCACCATTTCCCCTTTGAGACAACCTTAGGGGGTACCCACTCCCCCCCCGTATACCCTCCAATATTCTCCACTTGCTCCCCCCATGTGGGATTACTTCATTTCCACTTGGAACCATCCTCCCACCTCCCCACTTAAGCACATAAATTTCCTGTTTTGCTCCCCACACCGACCAATCTTGACAAAGGCATGGCGGGTGACTCCGAGCACCGAATGCGACTTTGTAAAGCCCGGCTTGGAGCTTATCACTTCGGCCATTTCCAAAAATCTTTGACCACACCTGTTCTAATTAAATCTATCAAATTAGCCCACTTGCCTTTCCTTGCATGCATCCGTACCCACTTTCGAAGTAAGGAACCGCCCATTTCAAATGCATGTAACTCATTATGTATGACTCCGATTCAACGACTCAAACCCTAAACTGGTTTTTGAGTGGACCCCTGTCTGTCCACTTTTTTCACAAAGTAACCCATAGTCTTCTCTCACCTCATTTCCTACTTCCACACAGACACACACACACTCATTTCTCTCCTTCCCTCAATCAAACCCGCAACTTTCATGGCTTCTTTCATCTTCTTCACCTTTTCCATCTCTCCCTTACTCCATAGCTTAAAATTATCATCTCTACACACATATAGCTCAGATTCTCTCTCTAGAATCAAATTCATATTACCATAGCCTCTTCATCCTTTCATAGAAAGAGAGAAGAGGTTGGGTCATGATGTTCTAGAGCTGATTATACTCCCAATTTATAGTGCCCTTCCTAGTTAAATGCAGATAAAAAATTTTGACCCAGCACCACCATCCACACGGAAAGTTGTGGTTTCAACCAACATCATACAAGCATCTTTAACCATTGATAAAATCTAATATGTAGCAGATCTAGGTCTTGCTAAGAAAAATTTCTATATTCCCTAGCTTGGGTTAAATTCACATGTCATCACACCCATTTCTCAAGCTTTTGCAAAGCAAAGAGCATGAAAAATGGGACTAGGATAGTGCTATCACTTGTACTACATGGTGAGCATGTATAGGAAAACTACAGATTCAACAAAACTTCAAGTCTTATCCAAATAGAGATTATGAGTTTATAGCGATGGAAATCACATTTTTCAACATGACAACTAAATGCGACAACCAACATGATGTGGTGAAAGATTTTGAAGTGATGAAAATGATAGACATGACCAATTGGCTTAAATTGGAGAAGATATGATGATGAAGACTGTAGTAGATAGGATCAAGATTAATGGGAATCGCGATAGACATGGTAATCACAATAGACATGATCAAGATTGATGGGAATCACGATAGCATAAGTGAATATGACAACTGATATGACAGCAAAAGACTCAAAACAGGTGAAGATGGTCATCATAGTAGTCATATTGTTAGCATAAATCAAACCAATACCAAAGATACACTTATATTTCAATTTCCTCTATGTGATCTTAAAAGTACTTATTATTGTGTACACATTAAAGCAATGAGTGCACCTTTCAATATTATAAATGTGGAGAACGGTGCCAGCTCCACACCATATGTATGTATCATACATATGATTTCTTCTTTCTTTGATGGGCACAAGCATCACAATGCGCAAAATGCATCTCTCCATTTTCTAGTATGAAATTTCATTTGTCTTGTGAGGTTGTAGAGATTTTGGCAAAAGCTTTGAGGAGAGATGCTATTGAACCATCTGAAGGAGACATGCAATGAGGTGAAAGGTACTCCGGTTTTTAAATTCTTACCATTCGCATAGTGAAGCAATCAAGACATATTGACATGTTTTTAATTCAATTGCAACAAATCTTCACGGATACCTTCATGAGGATTCCTTTCATTCTTGTCTCTCTAGAGTAAAACATTATTTTAGAATGGACTCAAACTGTAGACCTCATGAGCGACAACTTTAAGCTTTCTCCCCTAACCATCACATCAACTCCCTCATGGTGCTCATCCTCTCTTGCCTACAATAAAATGTTCCTTTTTATGTCACCGATGCGACCTACTGTAACAACATTGCCCGAGTTGGACAAGGTGTTGCCTTAGGCCAATGAAAGAGTGCGTTGCATCCTATACAATGAAGCCCCCCCCTGGCCCAAAATAAAAAATTAAAAAAAATCATTTTCCTTTTCTTTCAATCCACGGAGATTCAAGGCTGGTTTGATCTTCCTTTCTTTTTTACAAATCGTTGGCACATATTTAGTTTTCAAGTGTATTTTAGTTGGGAAAACCCGAATTCACTCCCTCACAAGCTTAGATACAAGATTAAACATTGATTAGGCAACCATGGGAGCTATTGCACAATATTGATAACTTGTAAACTTTTTTGTAAAAGTCATCCCTCTCTCGCTTCTCCACAGCATTCTCAGTTGATGTCTCAATTTTTGGGCCATTTTGCCACTTAGGACCAAAACTAGGTCATTTTCATCTCATTTTTGACCCAAAAACTGCCATTTTTATGCAAAAATCCCAAACAAAGTCAAACAAATCCCTAAATTTATGGGATCACTTGCATAAGCATAAAAAGCATAGATATGCATCAGTTTTCATAAATATACCATTTTGGGTCACTTTCCATGCAATTTTGCAATAGTGGTTGTGTTAGTTGTTATTTTCTGTAGGTGAGATGAGTGTGCCACCATGAAACACTTGGAATATGTACATCATAAAACCAAAATAGGCATCTTATCAAGTGGAAAATCATGCAAAGGCACCACATCCAGGGCCATGACTCCCTGGATAGGTATGTACATGATAGCGACCGTAGTAGCCGCTTCACCATATATCACAATATACACATGATTGATTTTATTTCCATGCATCAAAAAGTGTCAAAAATGAGATGAATGTTTTTATTTCACACTATGTACATTCCACAACAGGACATTGTACTCAGAGAGAGAAGCTCATGAGACGTCGGTACTTAAAGCACATTACAAAATCAATGAGAGAGAGAGAGAGAGATAGAGAGGAGGAGGAGGAAGTGCTCATCCTGCCACTCGAGCGCGTCTTCAAATTGAGATACCCACATCCCTCCAACTTCCCTTTCCTACACATTGAATTTTTGTTTGCAAATAATGTGTAGAGGGTGTGTGTGCATGTATGAGAGAGATTTAAACAGCCCAAAAACAATGTGTAGAGAGAGGTGCATGTATGTGTGTATGTGAGAGAGAGAGAGACAGAGGGAGAGAGAGATTTATGTGTGTGTGTGTGTGTGTGTTTGCAAGATATAGCGATCGGGCACCCAGAGAGCCAATTACAAGTCACATTTCATTGTACTCTATCCTTTTTTTGAAGAAGCCTTGTAATTAGAGAGTAATGATTCTTGAAGTGTACTCACAAATCCTATTAGTCTCTATCTTCCGCTCAAAAACCTACAGGCCTTGTAATGTGGCCGATGGCCGTGAGAAAGGGTCCCAAGTCTTTGGGTCAAAACCCTTAGTTTTTAGAGTAACATTATGATTATCTGTAAGGCGTTTTTGGGCATCGATTGTGAGCTGCAACTCAAGCTACAGCTTGTAATCAATCTTTCCCTTTGTCTGGTAATCAAAAATCGGTTCCAATTTGTGCATTGTGTTCCTTGTCTCTTGCTCTTGAATTCTCAATTTTGTTGTGGTTTGTGACAACCTATTTGTGAGCTAAAATGCATGGATTTGAGTGCTAAAGTGGTTATTTTTTGATGTTTTGATTGGAAGAGTGTTTCTACGTCATAGAACAACCTTTTTGAATAGTTCTTCTGTAGTTTTTTGCACAAGTATTTGTGATGGATCATGATTTTGGTACCTCCTCAGATGACCACAGGACTTTGTAGGATTGTGCCCTTATGTGTTGTAATAATCCTCTCAAAGTTTCGCTGCATTTTAACTCTGTTTTGATGCCAAAAAGGCGTAACTACCTGGAGCGATGAGAAGAGTTCTGGACTAGAGAGTGATATATTTTCTATAGTAGTAGATCGAGTAGTTTCGTAGGTTTTCTTCTTGAGATTGAAAACCTCAAAGAGTCTTCGTGCCCCATCTTGAGTCGCTTCCCTGAGTATTGACATTATGTTAGTGCCAAATAGCTATGCCACATACGTCCATCACGATGACCCGCTAACATTGGCGCCATTATTGGGGAGTCGCCCCTTAGGTGGTGAGTGACCTAGTCGTACAGAGAAGCCTCCTTAGGTGGTGAGTGACCTAGTCGTACAGAGAAGCAACTAGACGAGGGTTTCGTGGTTGGTAGAGACTGGAGTCGGGGACTGGCTAGTTCTACTCTTTATGAGCAAAGAGAGCTGTGAGTGAGATACAAAAGACATTTCATTCTTTGATTTTCTCTATTCTTGGAAAGGACTGTTTCACCATCCATTTCATTGTTATTTTCTCATTGTTTTATTTATTTCCATTCATAGATTGATTTCTATTATATGAGTAGGTTTTAAAAAAAACTTCAACCATCATGGGGCTATAAGAATCAGGGTAAAACCTATCTGAAACCATATTTTGGCACAAAAGACCACAACTATGAAGAAGTTTTGGACTTACTTGTGTAGGTCTTTTATAAGAAAAATTTAGCTAAAAAGAGGAAATCTACAAGATCTTGGAAGAGGGATCTTGTGGAGGCCATTTTTCCATGAAGATCATGTTGCATAAAATTTTGCAAGAAAGCTATGTATGTCCAAGCATTCAATGAGATGTTAACCATTGGTGCAAGTCATGTTTGCCTTGCCAAAAGATGGGAAAGAGAATTTTGAAGCCCGAATTGCAAAATAAAACTCTAGCTTTTGATGTGCAGTTTGAAAAATGGGTCTTGATGCTATTCAACACCTTACCTATGACTATCAAAAGAAATGCTTAAATTTTGATAGCAGTGGATTATTTGTCACGATGGGCAGAAGCCAAGGCTGTCAAATAGATTACCCATAAAGAAATGGGAAAGTTTGTTTATGAGCATATATGCTGCAAATTTGGTGTGCCCCTAGAGCTACTTTCTGACCAAGATTTAGAGGAGAGCAGTTTGATTTCTTATGCAAGAAGATCAACATACAACACACATATATCTCTCCTTATTATCCCCGATGCAATGGTCTCAATGAGAGGTTCAATGGAGAGTTAGTGAAGATCTTGACAAGGATGATGGGAAGACTTGGGATTCAGAGTTGTGCATTATGGGTCTACATAACTACTATCAAAATGAGCACAGGATTTTCTCCTTACCAGTTAGTTTATGGCAAGGAAGCTTTATTGCCAATTAAAGTGGAGATTCCCGCACTCAAATTGTTGTCATTGGGAGATGAAGAGCAAAAAGATAGTTGGCAGAAAAGGTTGTTGGATTTACAATGTTTGCAATTAGACAGAGTTTTAGCTTTGAACTAATATGAAGAAGTGTCAAAGAAGGCTCAGCTAAAAGCTAATGAATGTGTAAAGGATAAGGGAATTGAAAAGGGTGACCTGGCGTTGCGATACAATAGTAAGTTGGACAATACCTTCCAGAAAAAGTTTCAAATCAAATGGGAAGGTCCGTTTATTGTTGTAAAGAAGTTCCATAAGGCACATATCAATTAGCAGATTTGAGTGGTGCACCACATAAATATCGTGTTAATGGTTACAAATTAAAGAAATATCTAGCATGCTTGATGAAAATTGTGACAGATGAGATGCTATCAATGAAGTAAGACAGTGTGGAAACATCTAAAATGTGCATGCGGTTTCTGGGAATGAGTTGTAGAAATTGTTCACCCTAGAAACCTCTGCTTGTCATGAATGATCAAGTAGGATGGGGGGGGTTGGCAAGCTATGTCAGGCATTTTTTTGGATGAGTGTAAAGTCACTAAGTCATTCCAAAAAGCTTGCCCACTAGCCTTGTGTATATATGTGTACATTGCTCTACAAGTCTTGGAAGGGACCATGTAAAAATTCATGAACAAAGGTGTGATTTTGCCAAGCTTGAATGCTGATATTTTGGGTTGTTTGATTATCCACAACATGGTTTTTGATAAGTATTTTTAGTTGTGCTTTATAGCTTGTGAATCGGACTTGTACATCATGAGTTATGAGCATCCGAAGTGGACGGTCTCAACTTAGAAAGTAATTGTAGGTGCACGCGACAAGGGCAACTAGGACAACTTGATAATTTGAATTAGAAATTATGAGGTTTGAGAATTCAAGATGTAGCGGAGATGATGGGCTTCAAGCCATGTGTTACGGTATGTCATTCGGTGACTGGAGCAATAAATTATGCTTAGGGGAGGTTGGTTCGAGAAGCTCTCCTATTTTTGGGGGAAATTTGGAAATTTGTGGGCACAAGGGATTTGGGAGGATTGAGGAGGAGGTTGCCATGTGGCGGGGGGATTATCCTACATGAGAAGGAAAAAGTGGAGAGTGGGGGTTATATAGCCGAAAGGGGGATCCCATTATGGGTGTATCCAGCTGAGAGGAGCTCTCAAGGCTTGCCATGGAGGGGCTCGTGGGCTTCATGGGGGAGAAGTGGTGAATTTTGGGACACTCAGCTGGACACGCACCTGACATCTTTTATTGGTCCCTGGCCACTTGCCTCACCCCATTCCCTTGGTCAAAGGGTCAATGACACCTCATTTTTCACCCCAAAAAGGCCAAAATTGAGCGAATCAAAAGATGCCTACCAAGAGAGCCTTGTCGACTGAGGAGAGAGAAAAATATTTCGTGATAAAAGATAAGGGAGCCCCCATTTAATAGCTACAACACCTCCAAAACTTCCAAAGAGCTCATTTTTTAGCAAGAAAGAGTACACCCCCATGTTCGAGTGGCCATAACTCTTTCATCCTTCATCTTTTTTTTCTTGCCTATGGATGCTCTATGGACATCTCCACGAGACGAACTTCGTCATGATGTCCCTTGTTTGTCCTAATTTAGAGTGTGTTCCATGCTTGACGGGTTTTTCATAAATCTCTACATGTGTTTATCAAAGGTGTTTTCGATGGTGTGATAATTCTTCCTTTCGACGATGTGATTCGTGCAAGGCTATAGATGCACTCATTTCAGTGGTGTGATCCGTGCAAGGCTATAGAGGTACTCATTTTTCTTGATGTTTGCACGCTAACAACGCTGAAGAAGAGATTAAAGAGAAATCACCCTCGACAGTACCCAAGGTGGAGGGGTCTGTTCTCGACGATCTGGTAAAAGGTATTCAAGATCTAAATTTAAATTTTAAAATTGTTAAATTTGAAGGGTTAGTTGCAAAGGCATCTACTTACAAACCTAAGCAGCAGAAGTCACCACGTAAAAATTGGGATACTCAATGCATGTGGTGCAATAATGAACACCATAGATACATGAAAGAGTGTGATGAGTTTGATGAAGCTTACAAGAAGAATGTGGTTTTCTTGAAAGACACGAAGATTTGTCTCAGGGAAACAGGAGATGATCCACTTAAACTTTGGCAAGGGTGGCATAAATAAGCTAGTGGAAAAAATACATCATAATGTTGGAAGTAGCTACATATGGGCTGCAGGTTTGAGGTAAGAAAGATGATGAAGGTACATCTGCAAAGGGCCAACTGTGGCCGTATGCTTTAAGGACAATAGAAGCAGGTAAGTTAATGTATGGGAAGTTATGATAGGTAGAGAATTCAATTCAAGAAACTACTAGGTGGACCTATCCAATAGATTCTCTTTCAGTATATGTATTTATTGCTAGGGCTCAAGCCAATGAAGCTATGGTAAAAAAGAAGCGAAAAAGGGATGAAGATGTTGCTGGGACATCAAAAAGGGCAACGAGATCTAGCAGCAAATAAAGAGGAAGGTCCTACTCCTAAGCCCACTCCTGAAGTGGTTATGGAGGAGGAACCAAAGGAAAAAAAGCAAGGTAAGCCTAAGGGACCCTCGTATAAGCTTAAATCTGATATTGAATTGGCTACAGATCTGAAGAAGGTTTTTGAAGAGCGTATTCTGAATAGTAAAATGGAGCTCACATTGGGTGATATTTTGGGAATTTTCCAAGCGCAAGTTCCATGAGGAGATCATCAATATTATCAAAAGGAAGCGACAGATACCGAGTGAGCAAGAGCCAGAACTAGTTAACAGCAAAGTGGTTCGACACATGAAGCAATTTTGGATGATTATGAAGAATATTTGGCAGTTCTTGAAGAAGAACAGTCAAGTTCTGTGGTGGTTTCAAACCCGATTGTACCCAAGAAAAGAAACGTGCATTTTAATGACAAGAAAGACGATGAACTTATACCCAAGAGTCACTTTTCAAGGACTCATTGGGCAAGAGCAACGACTGAAACTGTGGTAAAGCTTGGCGACATTGAGGAGCCGGTCTTAGCCCTTATAGACCATGGTTTAAAAATCAATTTGATGGCAAAGAGTTTGTATCAGAATGGGAAGTGGCCTATTGATGTGGACCACGATTGGCGCATACGAGCTGCCAACATGCTTCCAGTTGATCTTTATAGTGCATGTGTAAACATCAAGGTAACTATTGGGGATGTCTGTGATGAGCAAAACTTCTTTTTATAGGAGCATTCCTCCTACCCACTGATTTTGGGACAGCCATACATTATGGCTATGCGAATGGAAACCAAGGTGCTAAATGATGGCTCGGCCTATGCCAGGGTTCAAAGCCAAGATGGTAAGAAAGCGGTTCAATTTTTGACTGTATGTGTTGACCATGCTAGGAATAAAAGGTTACGTGATCGACCAATGCCAAATATACACAAAGAGTTCAAAGAACAAATATTTTCTCATGATTTTCTTGGGGTGCCACTATAAAGCGGTACTATGGTGGCACAAATGAGGGGAAGTTCTCGCAAAGAGAAACCTTCTCTTCAAAATTTTTGGGATTGACATCTGAAGGTTCAATATCTTACATAAAATTTACTGATTTACTAAGTGGGAGAAACAATATGTTTCAAGTATTCAAAGTAAGTTGCAGGGATGTGATGTGATTGAACTAGATGATGTGATTTCAAGAATCTGCAAAGAGATTTCTTATGTTGACACTATGTGAGAGCTTGAGGATATCATGCAATACAGTTTACAAAGTGGAACTGAAGTTGTTAGAGTGTGCACTCAATGGACATGTATGAAGAGCTGGATATATACAAGGCACTTATGCATATTGAGGATGATTTGGGTAAAAAAGTTGAAGCACAGGTAGAGACAAAGTACAAGACTGTTGCAAAGAAAGTGAAACCAGTAATGGCTATACCTTTACCAAAAGGAAGTGATGGGATGATCAAAGAAGCTTCTCAACAGCCTATGTTCAGGAATCTAAAGAACATTGGGCATAAATTCACTAAGGAGACATTGCAACAACTAAAGATTGGAGAAGATGGTTTTCTCAAAACAAAGAGTAAATCAAGTAATTTCAAGGTATGCTCAAAAAACACGGTAAAGCTTTTGATTTTGAGCCAAGTGAGATTGGGTGTGTGGATCCAAGTGTTGTTTCACCTATGGTTATATTCTTTATTCCTCACATGCCATGGAGCTTACGTCCTCACTTGCAAAAGCTTATCGAATTGATTAATGAGAAGATACAAATGGAAATTTTGGAACCATCATGTGCTCCATACTCCAATTGATGGTTCACTATTCCAAAGAAAAATGGTACTTTAAGGTTCATACAGGACATGCAGCCGGCTAGCAAGGTATTAATCCGCAATGTGGGTATTGGCCAAATTGTGATGCATTTGATGAGTCCTTTGCATGTAGATCAATTTACTCTATGGGTGATCTTTAATCTAGTTATGATCAATGTCAATTACTTTGGAGAGCACGATCTTACTACGATGCGTACACCTCTCATGTTGGTAAGGATGTGCATTCTGCCACAGGGTGCTACTAATTCTATAGCTCATATGATGAACGGCATGAATAAGATATTAAGGGACTTTAGCCCTCATGTCACTATGTCTTTTATTGATGATCTACCAATTAAAGGATGTGATGAAGGATCAAAAGATGAGGTAAAATATCAGAGGGGGTGCTGACAGTTTGTTTCTCAACATATTGCTGACTATGATGCTATTTTGTCCAGGCTTGAAGAGGTTAACTTAACACTTTCAGGGCAAAAATCAACTTTTGGTTCTAAAGAGGTTCTAATTGTGGGGCATATGTGCAGTCCAAAAGGTAGAAGGCCGAGTCCAGCTAAAGTAGAAGCTATCCAAAAGATGAAGGAAACGTGCTCTTCAGTTACTGAAGTTCGTCGGTTTCTGGGTGCATGTGTATTCTACCTTATTTGGTTTCCATATTCTACTCATGTTGCAGAGGTGCTTCATCAATTGCTGAGAAAAGGTAAAAAATTTTCTTGGGAAGAAGTTCACACACGAGCTATCAGGAAATTAAAGAAGATGCTTCTTAAGGCTCCTATCTTGAGGAAAGTCAACTAGTAGGTTGTGTTGGTGACATACACATGAACAATTTTTTATTGCACACGAGAGAGGATGATCACCATGAGGGCGTTGATGTGATGGTTAGGGGAGAAAGCTTAAGGTCATTGCTCATGAGGTCTGCAATTCAAGTCCATTCTAAAATAAAGTTTTACTTTAGAAAGACAAGAATGGAAGGAATTCTCATGAAGGTATTCGTGAAGATTTGTTGGAATTGAATTAGAAACTTGCCAATATGTCTTGATTGCTTCATTATGCAAATGGTAAGAATTTAAAAACCAAAGTGGTGTTGTACCTTTCACATCATGGAATGGCTCCTTCAAATGGTTCAGTAGCATCTCTCCTCAAAGCCTTTGCCAAAAGCTTTGCAGCCTCGCAAGACAAATGAAATTTCATACTAGCAAATGGAGAGATGCATTTCGTGCATTGTGATGCTTGTGTCCATCAAAGAAAGAAAAATTAATATGTATACATACGTATGGTGTGGAGTTGGCATCGTTCTCCACATTTATAATAGCAAATGTGCACTTACCCCTACCGGTTTTATCCCCTCTACTGTTAAAGGGGGGCTTATACTTCTCCTCCAGTATTGGAGGAACTTTCTTATGTTAAAAATATCACAATTGCACAAGGAAGCTTATGATACAATCTAGAACGCTTGTGTCATTCTAGATTACCATGCTATGGTGTACTCTCCATCTGTCCCATTGTTGGACACCACAAAATTTCTTCAATCCTTGTCGCCTTCATCTACAATATTTTTCAATAAAGATGGAGGTAAATTCATTGATTTAATGCATACACAATGGTAAATACTTTTGAGATCACATAGAGGAAATTAATATATAAGTGTACCTTTGGTATTGGTTTGATTTTTACTAACAACTCATGACTACTATGATGACCATCTTCATTTGTTCTAAGTCTTCTATCATCATATCAGTTGTCATATTCACTTATGCTATCATCTCGACCATGTCTATCACGATTCCCATCAATGCCAATCATCTTTGCTATAGTCTTCATCATCATATCTTCTCCAATTTATGCCAACTAGTCATGTCTATCATTTTCATCACTTTAGAATCTTTCACCATCATGTTGGTTGTCGCATTCAGTTGTCATGTCGAAAATGCAATTTCCATCGCTATAAAATCATGTCTATCATTTTCATCACTTTAGAATCTTTCACCATCATGTTGGTTGTCGCATTCAGTTTTCATGTCGAAAATGCAATTTCCATCGCTATAAACTCATACTCTTTATTCGGATAGGCCTTGAAGTTTTGTTTAATATGTAGTTTTCCTATACATGCTCATCATGTAGTACAAGTGATAGCACTTTCCTAGTCCCAATTTGCATTCTCTTGCTTTGCAAAAGCTTGAGAAATGGCTGTGATGACAAGTAAATCTAACCCAAGCTTGGAATTATAGACATTTTTCTTAGCAAGACCTAGATCTGCTACATATTAGATTTTATAAATGGTTAAAGATACTTGTATGCTATTGGTTGAAACCACAAATTTCTTGGTGGCTGGTGGTGTTGGATCAAGAATTATTATCTGCATTTCACTTGGCATACATGTCCACAACAACATTTCCCAACAGCACAAGATTATCTTGCAGTAGCCCTTGATTTGTAATTTCTTCATGAACTTGTTTCCCCTTTCCTTATGCTTCAAGAATGGTGTAGGCTTTCAAGACATAGATATAGGTCACCGCATTGGGAGGACACCTTCATGCAACATGTGTTCGTACTGCCTCAATGCTTTTTCATCCTGACATGTTGCTACATATTCCTACAATTAGTGCACTCTACTTAAGACACTACAAGAGAGGAGCTTCTCAAGCTCATCCCAACCTTTGAGAGAACACAACACTTGGTCCACAAGTGCAGTGCAAAGCATGAAATCATCTCGTAAGCAGTCCCATTGCATAAACTTATTATAAATCTGTTTCCATTTTTCTACTACTCCATTGTAAGCACAAGCATTCAAGGTGCATTTTTAAGTCACTTAGTGCATTTGGAATGATACCTCACTCTACATTTGGCCGAAGCAAAATAATGTTTGCTCACCTTGAACTCTCTTGTGCATATCCTACTATCAGTGTGTTCCAAGTGACAAAATTTTGAGAAGGAAGACTCTCAAACAACTTATGTGTCATCATATATATATATATATACCACATTAGGCATATATATCCACAAGAGAATTACCTACAACAACATTATTTAGTAGCAACCCTTGCTCCACAATACCATGATGAGTTTGTTTGCCCTTATCAAGGGCTCAAATCAGGTACAAGCTTTCAAAATGCAAATATATGTCACAACATTTTGCAAGAATGTCCTCGCTTTGCATGCATTAAAAGAAATCCAATGCTTTTCCACCCTGGACCTCCTATGCATGTCTTGCAATCAGCATACTCTAAGACACTACATTCCAAGAAAAAAGCTTTTCAAGAACATCCTAAGCCTCAAAAAGTGTGACACACTCCTCATACGTGTCCTCAACAAGGGTAATGCCCATCACAATATTGCCTTCTTGCCCTGCTTTTAAGAAACGGGCGTGATGAAAAGTGAATTTAGCCCAAGCTTGGGATTATAGACATTCTACTTAGGAAAACATGGATCTGCTACATCCATAAATAATTAGAGATGTATGTGTAGTGTTACTTGCAACCACCACTTTTGGTGTTTGTTCAACATTTTACTAGGAAGGGAACAATTAACTTAGAGTATAATCAGCTCTTGAGCATTTGACCCAACCCCTTCTTTCTCATTTAAGATCTGGCATGCTGCATCAATTTGTTCTTATCATGTTAAGAGGAAAAGAATATCAGCTCTTGGCTTAGTTAAATGTACATGCCTAACAATTATAAGTGCAATATTCAGATAGTCACTCTTCGGTTGCTATGCAAGTAGAATCTCAAAATATATACTTGATTATTGGAGTTGAGATGGGTTCTCAAGGCGTGCAAACACGCTTGAAAGACCAAAGTTCCACTACAGCCAACCTAGCCACACCTTTTCGAAGTTTGTCGTCCTCTAATTAAGATTGCTGCAAATTTGTCTATAGTCGGCCGTCCAAAGCCCATTGTAGCTGCTTGCAACAGTTGTGGCCAATGGGTCTCACGACTCTCCCACTATCGTGCACAAGAGGCGGCTTCAGAGAAAATTGCACTCCTACCTTATGTTGACATTTATGGCTACAATCCCGTAAGTATCCCCTCCTGGCAGTGTTGTCTATCACTACCCCATCTCTTCCATCCGCAGTACCTTAGAGACAATTTCATTATTTCCTTATGTTTACATTCATGGTGAATACAATCTTGCAAGTGCCCCCACACGGCATTGTTGTCTATCAATCCCCCATATCTTCCACCCACTGTAGCTCTGATAGTTGTTGCTATAGGCCTTGCTATGGCATTGAATTATCTTGGGCATTAATAAAAGTAGATGACTATTGTCATATAAATTGAGTAGATGTCTTGTTTGAGTGTGCAAGGCGGAGAACGTTGTTTTTTCAATCTACAAGTATAACCATGAGAGTAGTTAAACTTTTCATCATGCGATGGGTGAAGGTTTTCAAAGGAGTTAGACTAAATTGGATTAAAAAAACATTAACGCTTGTAGAATCTATTACTTTGTTTTCACAATGGCCACGCCATGGGAAAGATCCAACTTGAAAGATATGTTTCTTTAAAGCAATGTACACAAGTGTACAAATTTAGTCTTCTCTTTTTGATGTTAGAGCAAGTTTCAAACAAGGATGTTGGGTTTGCACAAAGATGTTGTCGAAAAGTTGTAGTCTGGCTGGGAAGGTGCAAAACCTTTGGCTGTGAGAGTTTATAATGAGAATCACAAAAGTGCTAATGGAAAATTACCAACCCTCTTCCTAAAGATGGTTTAAACTCTAAGAGCATTCATGACAAAACAGTCACAAACCCTCTTTCCTATTGTGCTTGGAATCTTCTTGTTTTTGTATATAAGTTTGTGATGAAAGGATCAACAATCCATATCCAATTGTACTTAAAAAAGACAATTATAAATGCTTAAGTTTTATCCATGAAACCTCAACTCTCATACAAGCATAAATATCATTCAAAACCCAAACATATTTCATGGAATTTTGTAGCATCGCCCCCAATTACATAGTCGTAACTTCAAACAATTGAAAGGAAATCACAAGCTTCCACCTTCACAACAACCATTTTCTATATTTTCAAAGATTTAAGAGCTTCCACATTGAATCCCACACACCCTTTTGATAAAGGGAAACCCTAATTGACTCCTGCCAAGCTTAGATACAAGATAATGGAGAAGTGAATTGAATAGAAGGGAAAAATTGCAGGTTTTTTACACTAAGAAGTATCCCTTTCTCTCTTCCCCATGGCAATATGAGCTGATGTGTCAATTTTTGGGCCTTTTTTCCACTTTTGAACAAAACTAGGTCATTTCTAGCTCATTTTCGACCCAAAAATACCATTTTTTATATGAAAAATCCCAAACAAAAGAATCCCTAAATTTGTGGGATCAGTTGCATAAACATAAAAATTATAGGTATTCATCATTTTTTATCACTTTTCCTTTTGAGTCACTTTTAGTTGCTATTTTTGGCAATTTTTGCCTGCATTAATCTTTGTAGGCGAGATGAGCCACCATGAAACACTTGGAATATGTACATTATAAAACCAAACTAGGAATCTTATGAAGTGGGAAAATGTGCAACAATGCCACATCTAGGGCCTCGACTCCCTAGATAGGTATGTACATGATAGTGATCGCAACTCGCGAGGGGGGGGGGTCACTTAATAATTATGTGACTATCACGTGAGTCCAGCAGAAGGGGTTATTAATTTTTACTTTTTCACATACAAAAGAGTACCGTAAAATGGAATTGGAAAAAAATTGTACAGATTGAATAGGAAAAGGGTGTATTTTATTTGTTAAAAATTCACAGATAAGGAGTTTGATAAATAATCCTTGAACGCACGTGATATACACAATTTATACATAGTGACCCCCCCGAGGATCACAATAGCCACTTTAGCATATATCACAGTATGTTCATGATTTCTTTTATTTCCATGCATCAAAAAGTGTCAAAAGTGAGGTGAATGTTTATCTCACATGTGTACATGCCATGACATGACATTCACCCCATCCAAGCGTGCGTGTCCTCCGGTATGTGCCACAATAGTATTTGTTAAGCATCAAAACTCATGGTCAAACATCATATCTTCACTTTCATCCTCAGTTTGCATATTTTTGGACCTATCATCCTCTTCACTATGTTGTGCATAAAATGGATCGGCATCCCCTCTTGTTTTAAACAATTTAACCCTTTTTACTACAATGGGAATTTTTATTTCCACCCCACCTAGCTCACACAAGATGCAAGTTGCATTTACATGCGCATGCTTGACAACATAAGGGCCAAACCATCTCTTTGCAAGCTTCCTTATTGTAGAGTGTTGGGTGTATAAAGCCCAATGTGGTCGCCCAGGTAAGTGGGCGGGCCTCCAGGTATGTACACATATTCTTTTGTGAAAACCTAATAAGAACTCACTATGCTCTACACATTACAGTAGAGTGAGTTCACCATATCGTCGTGCTCTTCTTCCGCACTCTCTCTCGCGTCGCATTTCCGCTCGTACTCCTTCAACTGTTATCAGAGCTCAGATCGAGGCTCGGAGAAGCATTTGCAGGTAGCCAGAGTCACCTGCTCAGATTGGAGTGAGATTCGACAGGCGAAGACATGGCCCCAATTCCTGAGGGTAAGCCCGAAGAGCTTGGTGTTCTCAGAATTTCATTCTGAGGTCATCTCGGCCACCGTTCGGCTTCGGCAAAGATCTGCGCAGGCCATTTTTGACTACGTGGTCTCGGCGGGTGCAGATCCGACTCTGCAGATTTGGGTTTTCGGCCTACAACTGCAAGTGTTGAGGATATCTGCACTTCTAGAGTGCTGATTTGTGACTATCTACACAACGAAGAACAGCTTACAGTTCTTGGAGGCGTGTCACATACGACACGGGCACACCTACACACAGACTGTAGGCGGCATCCACCCGTTCATCAGGTAGCTTGTGTTTGCTGCTTGATATTCCAGATTTCATCCTGACATTGTAGGTACTTCCACATGGGATGTATTGTCAGAGATGATGTATGTTTGTTGAGGGTTTGTTGGCTGTGAGTCACGCAGCAAACAACCGCCGCAGCAGTTACAGCATACAGTGGGAAATTTGTGGATGTATGAATTTGTGGGAAGTCTATGTACTGTCAGATTTACTGCAGCCTTTGTTGAGGGTCGAGTTAGGTTTTATTGAGCTGGGGGATTCTCGAATGTTGAGATCCTTTCGGTGATACAGGTCTTGGAGCGATCCCTCGAGCACCCTTAGATAGGCAGCTAGGATGTATTGACTGTGAGTTAGACAGTTGGGATTGCATCTTTTCTTTACTGCCGTTGAGGCATTGTCGCACTCTATGCTTACAGGATAGTGACAGGACAGTGAGAGACAGTATAGGTGCAGGACAGGTTTACCCACAACTTACAGTGTTAGAGAGACAGTGGTTTTTTGAGCTGTTTTTGGTCTGTTTTTGAGTACACCAGAGCCATTTTACAAAGGAGACTCTGCCAAAATTTCTGTAGAATCTGAAGCTTTATTGGTTCATTTGACAGGTTGATATTGGTTCAGAGGTCAGTTTACAGGAGAAACTCTGCCGAATTTTTACCAGGAAAGTAAACTACTGTGAAGCGTAGCTATGGCTGGATCACAGGACACTGCTCTTTACAATATCAAGAAGCTGGATGGAACCAATTTCCCATTGTGGAAGAAGTAGATTTGGCATGTGTTGGTACAAAACAAGAAGATAAAACCTATAAAGCTCAAGGGGATAAAACCACAAGATATGGACGAAGATGAATGGAGCGAAATGGATAAATTGGCACTTTCTACCATTATGCTGACTTTGGCAGAAAGCTTTTACTTCAATGTAGCAGACGAGATGTCGGCTTATCAAGCATGGACAAAGCTGAGTGATCATTATGAGGAGCAGAGTGCAGCTTCACAGGTATACTGGCTTAAGAAGCTTGTTGACTTGAAGATGAAAGAAGGGACACCTATGTCCAATCATCTGAATGAATTCAACACCACCATCTACAGTCAGTTGTCAGCTCAAGGTGTCAAGTTTGATGAACCTGTTAGAGCTATGTTCCTGTTGATCACATTGCCGGAAAGTTGGGACACTTTTTGCACAGCTTTGAGTAATTCTGTACCTCCAGATGGTTTGACCATAGCAGGTGTAGAAGGCAGTCTGCTTACTGAAGAAACCAATAGAAAGACAATGGACAAAGGCAAAGGAACAGCCTTAGTTGTCAGGGGAAGGACCAAAGAAAAGTACAAAGGTGGAAAGAGGGATCAGTCTCATAGCAAGTCCCACAGTGCTAAAGGCAAAAGTGACATAGAATGCTCCCATTGTGGCAAGAAGGGTCACATGAAAAGAGACTGCAGAGAATGGAAAGCAGAAAAAGGCAAAGAGAAAGCAGA
The DNA here is from genome assembly GCF_014529385.1 of Adiantum capillus-veneris. Classification (NCBI taxonomy): domain Eukaryota; kingdom Viridiplantae; phylum Streptophyta; class Polypodiopsida; order Polypodiales; family Pteridaceae; genus Adiantum; species Adiantum capillus-veneris. The sequence goes on from NC_140932.1 coordinate 52,144,213, forward strand.
AGACCATGGTGAGAAGAACTAGTCCTCAGTGAAGATTCAAGAAATAAATGTGACAAACACTGTTGCAGAGGATGACAGTCTAGTGTCAGGAGATATCTACTTCTTGAAAAATACAATGGACTCATCTCTTCTTACAGCATCTGATGGAAATGAACTGAGTGACTAGATTATAGACTCAGGGGAATCACTTCATGTGTCTCCAAACAAGGAGTGGTTTACCTCTTATGTGACCACTAAAGATCATGTTCGGCTAGGCAATGGGCAGACATGTGAGATCTTAGGTGTTGGAGATGTTCAATTGAAGTTTCAGAATGGCTCTTCTTTCATGTTGAAGAATGTGAGACATATTCCCGCAATTACAAAGAGCTTGATCAACACATGTTTACTTGATGATGCTGGCTACGTCACCACTTTTGGACATAATATGTGGAAGATATCCAAGGGTTCTATGACAGTAGCACATGGAGTAAAGTCTGGAGGACTTTACATGATTTATGTATCAAATGTCTCTAAAAATGTAATCAATGTAACCGAGCAGCAGAACGTATCTTTGTGGCATAGCCGGTTAGGACATATGTCCAAGAAGGGAATGGAAATCTTATCTCGTTCTGGTTATTTGCCTGGCTTGTCATTTAATGAATTTGAATTCTGTGAACATTGTCTGTATGGTAAGCAAACACAGCAGCCACATAAGCATAGAAGCAATAGAAGAGATACACAGTTGGCACTTGTTCATAGTGATTTGTGTGGACCTATGCCTAACATATCTCTAGGGGGAGCTTCTTACTTTATGACATTTATAGATGATTACTCGAGGAAAGTATGGGTTTACTTTCTCAAGCACAAGGATGAAGCGTTTAGTTTTTTCAAAACGTTTGTGACACTTGTGGAGAATCAAAGTGGCAAGAAACTTAAATGCTTACACATTGACAATGGTGGAGAGTATGTTTCAAAGGCCTTTCAGGACTTTTGTGAGTCAAAAGGTATAAAACGTGAACTTACTGCTCCTTACAATCCTCCTCAAAATGGTGTTGCTGAGAGGATGAATAGGACCATACAAGAGAAGTTCAGAAGTATGTTGTCTAATGCACAACTGCCAAATGGGTTTTGGGTTGAAGCTGTATCAACAGCTGTTCATCTTATAAATAGATCTCCTAGCAAGGTTTTACAGAAGGATTCAGTGGCAGAGGTGGTATGGTTAGGCAAAAAGCCCTCATACAAGCATCTTAGAGTCTTTGGCTGTGAGGCATATACTCATGTTCCAAAGGAATTTAGCAACAAACTTGAGCCAAACAGTAGAAAGTGCATCTTTCTAGGCTATGGTAATTCTGGTGAGATGGGGTACAGACTTTGGGATCCTGAATCCAGAAAGATTATCCGCAACAATGATGTTCACTTTAATGAAGCCAAATATCATTCTAAACCAGAGAGGGTTGAGGAGATTAGAAGAGTTGTCTTCCAAGAAGATGGACCTGCACATGCAAGACAAAATGTCAGGGCTCAAGAGGAGCAAGGACAGGATAGAGTGGAACCACAGGTTGTGGCTGAGCATGAGCCACCTATTTTGCGTAGATCTTGATGTATCACGCGACCTCCTGATAGGTTTGTTCCATCTATGAACTATGTCATGTTGACTGATTGCAATGAGCCTTCATATTACAAGGAAGCAGTGCAAATGAAGGACTCCGAGAATTGGCAATTGGCCATGCAGTCAGAGATGACAGCTCTGCATAGAAACCAGACATGGAAGCTAGTTAAATTACCACATGGAAAAAAGGCTCTACCTTGTAAATGGGTTTACAGGTATAAGATCACCGCTCATGATAGTCAGCCAAAGTACAAAGCAAGGCTTGTTGCCAAGGTCTTTAAGCAAGAACAAGGCATTGACTTTGATGAAGTCTTCTCTCCAGTGGTCAAGATGAATACATTGAGATGCTTTCTTGCATTGGTTGCCATATTAGATTTGGTGTTGCACCAAATGGATGCCAAGACAACGTTCTTGCATGGTGATTTAGATGTGGAAATTTACATGCAGCAACCAGAAGGGTTTGTTGAGAAAGGCAAGGAAGATTTGGTGTGCCAGTTGTTAAAGAGTCTTTATGGCTTAAAACAATCACCGAGGGCATGGTACCATAAGTTCCACAAGTTTATGCTTTCTCAAGGCTACAAACGTAGTGAGTTCGATCACTGTCTATATACAAAGAAGGCTAAGGATGGTAGTTGGCTGATCCTTATTTTGTATGTGGATGACATGTTGATTGCTGGCAAGCACTTGGAAGAAATTTCAGCTTTGAAGTCAAAGATGGCAAAATCGTTTGACATGAAAGACATGGGTGAGGCAAGTCATATACTTGGTATGCGCATTGAGAGAGACAGATCAAAGAAGTTGATTTGGTTATCTCAAACAGAGTATATTGACAAGGTTTTGCAATGTTTCAATATGGAGAAGGGAAAGGCATTGAGTGTTCCATTGCCACCATATGTGAAACTTAGCAAACAAGTTTGTCCTATGTCTGAGGAAGAACAAGCTGAAATGGATAAGATTCCATATGGATCTTTAGTGGGTAGTTTGATGTATGCAATGATTGCTACTCGCCCAGACATTGCATTTGCAGTGGGAGTAGTAAGTCGATACATGTCAAACCCAGGCAAGAAACATTGGGAGGTAGTGAAAGGAATATTGAGATACCTGAAAGCTACAAAGAGTATGCGCATATGCTATGGGAGTCAGGAGCTAAGTGTAAAGGGTTTTACAGACTCAAATTATGCAGGTGACTTAGACACTGAAGGTCTACGTCAGGGTATGTCTTTACATTGGCTGGTGGAGCAGTATCATGGCGTTCTAGATTACAAGATTGTGTTACTCAGTCTACTACAGAGGCTGAATATGTTGCAGCAACAGAGGCATGCAAAGAATCAATTTGGCTTAATCGACTAGTAACAGATTTGGGAATCAAAGAAGAGATGCCTGTGTTATATTGTGATAGTCAAAGTGCTATACAATTGGCTCGCAATCCAGTTTATCACTCAAAGACAAAGCATGTGGATGTGAAGTATCATTTCATCAGGGAAATGCTCGAGGATAAGCAACTTCATCTTGTCAAAGTTCACACCACAGAAAATCCTGCTGATCTACTTACAAAAGGACTTCCCTCAGAGAGCTTTGCGCATTTTCGCAAGCACTTAGGTGTAGGGTAGTACATCACTTCTCTACATCTCTTGTATATTAGCTTGTATAGTAGCTTCTCTCACACTTAAAGTACCACATTGGACTTTAAGTGGGAGGTTGTTGGGGTATAAAGCCCAATGTGGTCACCCAGGTAAGTGGGTGGGCCGCCAGGTATGTACACATATTCTTTTGTGAAAACCTAATAAGAACTCACTATGCTCTACACATTACAGTAGAGCGAGTTCACCATATCGTCGTGCTCTTCTTCTCGCACTCTCTCTCGCGTCGCACTTCCGCTCGTACTCCTTCATAGAGTGCTATTTTCAAGGCTACTATCAAACACCAACACCCGATCACCTTCTTTAATGGCTTTTGGTCAGAGCCTATGTCGCTTGTCAAATCCATCTTTTTTTTTCACCCTTGCATCCTTTAGGCGAGCATTTGTAAGCTCAATTTCTTCAAGCCTTCTTGCCAATTGCCCTTTGGGTTATAAGAACAAGTTAAAACTATTTTGATGTCCATCCTAGAGAAGAATTCCCTTGCTTCATCAACTTCCAATTCTCTTCTATCTGCAGTTATCTTTCTTGCACATCCATAACTACATATCACATCTTCAAGAAGGAATTTACGTACATCTTTTGTATTCTTTGTCCTCAATGTACGCCTTTCACTTCATTAGATAATTCCTCTTGCAAGCACAAAATACCTCATGTGCCAAAGTCCCAAAGGCCTTGCGACCAATTCCACAATCCATTTTTAATGTATGGCCAATGGATAAGTAGGATGTAGTCCATCATAACGCCATACATTTGAATAGATTTGGTATGTCACACAAGTTTCCACAAACTCGGCCACATCCTTATATATCCTTTCCTCCAATACCTCTCTTTTACTTCAAAAACGGTTTCCCATACACCTCGATGTCTTGCTCATAAACTTCCATGGAACTCCATTATAATCTCTTGTTGAGTAGCCTTATTGCACACTACTCACAACTGTGTTTGTTTAAGATGCTTCCATAAGTAGCCATCCTTCAAGAAGTATCCACATGCTTTTCTTATTGTCCTCCTAAATTCTTGCTCAGTTCAATTCTTTTTCTTTTGCAAGGTACTTTACGTAGTGACCTATCAAGAGCCATTGACCCTCATACAGCTCCTTTAAAAAGGACTCAAGTGAAGATACAAAGCATGCATGATTACTCTTTGCATGAGCAATAGTATAAATTATTGTGCCTACATCATCTTCCTCAACAATCATGTATAGGTTATCTTCATACCTTGCCCTAGACTACATATCTACCATTGGTTGTCCTTTCTTGCAATATGCCTGAACTCAAGATTCAAGGACTTTCTGTAGGCTATCTATCTCAACATAGCAATGTTAGGAGTTGAACAATCTGTAATCATTCCAAGAAGTGGTAAACAATCAGTTTCCACAACTACTGATACCATTATCAAAAGTACTCATTGTCACATCTCAATGTTGTGACAACTCCCCATAATTCCCCTTTTACCTGCACATAATCTTATTGGCAAGAACTCATAACCTTGGTCCCAAACCTCTAGGACTCGTGTCCAATGTCACGATGATAGGTCTTTCACATGCATAGTCTACCTTTCTCATGGTTGGTGACAAAAGAAGTAGCTTCTTTAGCTGCCTCATGGCTTTTGTGTGCTCTTCTTCCCATTGAAACTTTTGATTCTTTTTCAACAACCTATAAATAGTATTTGCTACATGTGCATAAAGTGGTATCCAAATAAGATAGAAGATGCAATCACCAAGAAATATTTAAACTTGAGTGATAGTTGTACATGTTTCTTTCATGTTTCTGATTGCATCCATCTTTTTTGGACAAAGGCCTTCTACCATAAGGACCACACATATGCCCCATAATCAACACTTTATTAACTCAAAATACAAATTTTTGTCCTAATAGGGTAAGATTAACTTCTTCCAACCTTGACAAAATCTTATCACAGTCTTCAATATGGTTTGTAACAAACTTGCAGCACCCCCTTGAATCCATAGCTTCATCTTTTTCTTTGTCCTTGCCTCCTTTGATGGGCACATAATCAAGAAATTGCATTGTGATTTGAGGTATAAAGTCACGTAGAAATTTGTTTATCTCTTTTATCATATGTGCAACTAAATTTGTTTCTCCTTGAGGTAAGCCCACATCCTTAACAATCCCAAAAGTGTTTCTATAGTTGTTAGATCTTTACTCTCAACATCTAGCTGAAATGATCGTAACCTGAATAGAGATCTCCCATTGAGTAAACTGATCTTTCTGCAAATTAATGCCTATGTAAATTCATCCACAATTGGTCATGTACCCACATTTGTGATGATAACTTTTTTTATAGGATGCATTCCTATATGAAAACACAAAGTTCCTGATGCATGGTTTTTAGGACCCCTTCTGAAGATGCAATAAAGGCACAGTCAGTTGTTGGGGAGATGAGGATACTCTAGTCCAAGGGATCTCGAAAGAGAAGAAAAATCTACTTCACAAGCACCAAAGAGTAAAAAGTGTCATGGACAGAAGATATGTGGGAACGAGCTCTTATGCATGCCTACAACCTATATCTTACAGAATAGCCCATTCTAGGAGTGAATTTCTAGTGAAATTTACACGAGGATGTTCATGTGGACTCACAGCACAGCACAACATACTCCGTTTTCACTTTTTTACCGACAGTAAATATTTTTTTACCACAGTAAATATTTTTTTACCTACAATAAATATTTTTCACCTACATGGTAAATACAAATCACTTTTTACCTACAGTAACTTTTTTTACCCATGGTAAATATTTTTTACTGCACCATAAGTATTTGGTAGGTAACAGTTGACTGTTACTAGAAGCAGTGATTGGGCATCAACAATGCAGTTACAGGAGGAGAAAAGGGGAAAATCTTATGGTAAAGGTGAGTCAACAGGGATAAAGACTTTTGAGTTGAAAAGAGACATGCTGATTTTTTCAAAGAACACATGTCAAAAGAAGCCATGGTTGAGGATTTTTTGAGAATTTGATATTCAGGAGGATCCAGCTGCCACCTCCCCCCCGCAGGTCCCCCCCTGACATGTGCAGAACCTACAGTTTCAACAGCCACCTTACCTGCTCTTAAATGCTGGTCAAGGCCTTATCCCCATGTGTCACAATCAGAAAAATCAGCATTTACCCTCCCCTCTCACATCACTCTAGAGAATATCTTGATGGTGACATATCAGGTGACCTCAATCTGTTGACCACCCTAAGCAAAAAGTAACCCCAATCAGCGGATTTAAGCATGTTTATCCCTAATCCTAAACCCTCTCAGAAACCTATATAAGGAGGCCTTCTCTCACTCAAAACCAACACTTCACCCACTTCACCAAGCAACGAAGCTATGACGACATTGCTCACAACGAGGAGCTATGGATGGAGCTCTACTCTCTCTCCCTCTCTCTCTCTCTCCCTCTAGTATGCTACATTACTAGCCCTAAAACCTAAATAAGGAGTCTTCTCTCATGCTCCATGGCCACCATCCTCGCCATCATTCTCTAAGGTATTGATGTGTTGCTAGTAGAATCATACCTACTTGCTGGGTTGATTGTTTTTGACAAGGGATTATGCCATCCTTGGCTTGCTTCTCTATATCCTTGTTATGTATGATCAGATGCCGTTGTATTGTTAAGCTGATGTCTTGTGTATATATGCTACATAAGGTCCCTAAGCTTCGTTTCTATGTGTTTTGCCATATGTTTTGATGCCATCATAATGCCAGAAGTCTCACTTGCCTATGTGCACTATGTGTGAGGTCCCTAAACCTCTTAATTTAGGGTGGTGCCCCCTTTGTTTTGTTCTTTTCTTGTTTGCATGAGGCGTGGTTTGTGGAGTGTGCACGAGTATAGAGGCCACCCGATTGCACTGCTCTTTTTCCCGCTATCAGTTCCATTCTTCCTAGGCACAATAAATCACCTGTTTGAATATGACACACAAGAAGGCTTCAAAATACCCATACTAATCTTCTCATTGAGTAGTTTTATTAGCTTTGGAAAATGTGCTTTTAAAGGATTGGTCACAAATTGCAAGGTATATGAGGGATAGTGAATATCACCATAAGTGCAACAACACTAGCATCAACACACCCTATCTCATGTGGCTAAAAAGCACAAGACTTTAAGCATTTCTTCTCTTCTTCTATTAAAAACTCCTCACAGCCAACCTTTATCGTTTTTAGAGATTCCATTGCAAACTTGCATCCAGTTCTTTTTGGATCCCTAAGATTTGGCTCTGCAAAGAATCTTGTTCTAGCTTTTCCTGGAAACGTAATGGTAAAAGTAAGTCCATTGGTCACACTTTCTTTACCACAATTGTGTACTTGGTCTCTAACCACATTTTTGGTCCTTCATTGCCATCAAAATCTTTCTGATTTCAAAAGCTTTAATCACTTAAGGGGCCCAATATAAAGAGAGTTCCACCATGGAAGCTTGTGCTACTACCACATGAAACCATGCTCCTCACTGCCAAGGAATAAAAGGCACCCAAAGAATGGACAACCCATTGCCACTTCAAACGGACCAATACCCAATGGGAGTCAGGCTATTAAAGGGGAGCTACTCCCTTATAGAAAGCATTGCTTTTCTCCATATAGCCACTAAAGCTTTCCACCAATTGCAAAAGCCCACAAGCAAGAGTCCACCAAGAATTGACCATCAAACAACCTCTTAGAGGGATGAGAGAACAAATTGACGAGCAACCCTCCTATCATTAGGAGAAATATGAACCTTGCATGGGCCTTGTAAGGAATCCTAATTTTTAGGGATTAAGGCTAATGTTGTGTGGGGTTGAGGGGGCAAGGGCATTGAAGAAGGTAGTTTTGAGTAGGCTTTTCTAGCCTTTTTTTTAGACAAATGTAGTATGTGGACCTAAAGGGTTACTTTATCTCTCTAGCTTTTTTTAAAGTGAAGGAAGCATAGGGGTGTGTCCACATCAGCAAAAACGTGGGTCACAAAGAGACAAAATTTGACTTAAAAAAAAAAAAATCATTTTTACTTGTTTCTAACTTAAAACTCCCTCCCAACATATATACATATCCAAAAATCATTTTTTGACCCATTTTTTAACCCACAAGCTTAGAAAGTCCATTTTTTCAAAACTTTTTTCCCCCAAAAAGTAATAAACATTTTTTTCTCTCCTCCTCCTCCCTCCTCCCTCCTCTCTCTCTCTCTCTCTCTCTCTCCCTCTCCCTCTCCTCTCCCTACTTGCCCCTACCTTCCTCCTCCTCCCCAATCTCTCCCTCCCCCCCCTCCCTCCTTCTCTCCTCCCATCTTCCTCAACCTCTCTACCCTTCCCCCTCTATCTTTTCATCATTTGCTTCCTCACGCAACAGCTTCCATGGTGCTCACGGACATCACAAATGGTTTGCTTCCACCACCACGTACTCCGCACACCAAAATCATACATATTCGCTTACCCACGGCATTTGCACCGAAGACCACTAGTGAAGGTGATCTAAGGTCATCACAGGGACGTCACACCGCTTGTGAGACCAATGTTGACATTTGGGTGGATGGCCATTTGTACCCTTACGATCCTATAAGCCGCTTCCATCCACCGTTTAATAGCCTTTCCACATTTCTTCAATTTCTTGGGAGGGGAGAATCAGGTTTGTTAGGCTATTGCAAGCGGTTGTGTATGGGTGCAGGCGCTTCTTTGCATATGTGGATGCAGTAATGTCAAGCTCTTCACCTCAAGACGACGGCATTACAAGAGAGTGTTGACTCTTCGGAGAGGGTAGTTAAAACTCTTGAACAACAAATGCAAGAAAAGGAGTCCCACATCCAGAAGCTTACCAACACCATCACATACTTGAAAGAAACACCCCTTGGTGTAAGGGAACGCAAACGCACGTATTCATCCATTGAAACTCTTGCACATTCGGGAGGAGCACGCTAACGATGAGTTACAGTCACAAGGTGATTTGGTCTTTACTTGCATGATGCATTCTTACTTCACACTATTTTCTAACATTTATGTTTATTTGTTGCTAGAAACTTCATCCAGGAGGCATGCGGTGGAACAAGCCAAGATGATCGAGTCAACCTTCTCACTAGTTGTCTGAATACCCAGGACGTGATTTCTATCTTACAATCACCTGGAGGTAAGCACATTAAGGATGCAGTCACCAAGGACCTTATGCGTAAATTAAGAAATGTGGTTAGTGATGATGACGTTCAACAAGCTTGTGATGAGGCTGGAATCAGCACCAAAGACTATCATTCTATTTTCCAACTCCTAAAGGATGCCCTCAAAGAACATGGCATTGTGGAAAACCTATTTCCCATTCCTCACAAGGTCAAGCTCGCAAAGAAGGCCACAAACAAAGATGTGTTCTCCCGCATTGGGACATACCTACACATTGAGGACACAATGCCAACTTCCCTTTATGCTTCGTGCGCAACAAAGACAAGGGGAAAAGATAAGAAACAATCCATAAGACCTTCGAAAAAGGGCTTTCCTTACACAATGTGGAACAATATTTTTGTGGATCTTAGAAGGCTTCAAGAAGCCATGCTTAGATTTTACAAGTTACCTGAAGAAGGTGACACACTTTACTTTTTTCTTTGGTATTATTCTTATCATAGACTCTGAAGTTTAAGGTCTTAGCACTATTTATTTTGTAGTGCTTGGCACAAAAGTCGCTTTTGTGCTGAAACTCGCGATGAGTGTCAAATAGTGAAAGGCCAAAGGTTAGAGAGGCTAAGTGTCACTCTAATGAACGAGGCCCTTCTGCAAACCAAGCGAAGGGATTCAGTCGCCACCCCATCTTTTAGCGTGCAATCAGAGAAATACATTTGGTGGTTGGGTGCTATTGAGGTGCTCAAAGAGACCAATGGAGTACTTTCATGGATTTTTGAGAGAACTCCATGGATCACAGAAGTAATACACTCCCAAATTGCAGGTCAGAAGTTGGAGATTGAGGGTTTTGGTAGTTATGATGTGGAGTGTCACTTAGGTGGGGATTTGAAGACCATAAAGCGTTTGCTTGGCTGCAAACAAGGGGCTTCTTCTCTCATGCCTTGTCCATTTTGCACTTGAGGGTACAAAACTAATGGAAAAAAATCACATAAGAGCACTGCAAAGGCCGGATCCATGCTTCCATGGCAAGGGCATGGAGAACAAGGGTTAGATTGTCGTGATGTCGGAGATGAAGGTAGAGAATGGGAAGCGTCTATTCTGAGATGTCCCATGCTCAATGCCCCAAACCGTGATCAAAAGGACCACGCTTGGACCAATCTTTCGATTTCCTCTATCGATTGTACATTTTTGTACATTACACGCATTCATGCGTATTTTTGATAGGCTATTGAAGCTCCACATTGACTATGCTTTCACGATGAAACCGTTGGAAAAGTCCCAGGAAGCGATTGAAAGAGTGGAGGTACTCTTGAATTCCATTGGCTGTCACGATGGAAATGTGTCTATCGTTGCTACAAAGAACACAGGGGAGGCCCATGAAATTGCTCAACAAGTGTCAATGAGTGGACAAAAAGCTAGACACTTTTTGAAGAAAGTTTCCCAAGGAAAGCCAAGTCGATATGATGCTCAAAACAGCTCCAACCAGCAGGCAGGTAACCTTTGGGAGCTTTGGAAGGAGTTATGAAAAGCTACTACCAACAATGATTCAAATGGCGAGCTTGCAAACAAGAGCAAGCAAGTTTGGGCACATTTTGATAAAATGGTCAAGCTTATGGGTCTTAACAGCACAACAGAAGAACAACGCCAATCATTTCAAGAAGCCTTGGCGGATTTTACCAAGGTCTTCACCCTTTCTTGGGGTGAAAATAACATCACACATTACATGGTAAGTCATTTTACATGGTGTATTCATTACAAGGGATTGTTTTTATCTAATAATGTGGATAGTTTACTCATGTGAACAACATATCTTGTTTGCGCATGGTGCATTTTTTATGCACAAGTATGGATCACTTGAAATTTTTAGCACTCAAGGCATGGAGAAGTCCCATTATCGAGCAAGGGGAGTGTACTTCAAAAATACTCGACATGGTGATGGAATGGTGCAATCCAATTATTTGGAGGAGATGTTCAATTGGTTTTTTCGCACAACATTTGCTCGTAAGCTCACAATGGAGCGTGCGTGACAATCCAAGATTGCTATTGAAGTGCGGAAATGGAGTCGTCAAGAGTATAGCAAAGTGGATACTGCGTGAGTCACTAAATGTGAACGCAGGGTCCAACTCTTAGCGACATGTTTATTTAAAAAATAATACTTTTTTTAAAAAAATTTGTGTGAACAGGGCCCTTTTTAAATGGGCCCTTATAAATATTGCATGCTCTCATAAACCACTCATTTCTTAAGAACAGGTGAGCTCTTACCAACGAAATGGCGCGCACCAAACAAACCGCGAAAGAGAATCCGCCTACCAACAAAAACACCCTCCAAGGATGTGAGAAGCCGTCATGGCTTAAAGGCACAAGAAAACGGCCACGAACGCCTGGCCGTTCTAGGAACTCATCTGGTAGTGGGCATGGTGGTAGGGCACGAGAGTCATCGAGGACTGTTGAATCTCCACCTCCTTAAGATATAACACCTAGAAGGAGAATGAAGCAACGTGCCCAGCGCTGGAGAGAGGAAGAGGGCCAGCAAACAACAGAGTCCAATAGGGAGCAGCCGTCGCACCACCAATCACAAGCAGGACCATCCAGGACTCAGGTGGTCCATACAGACACTGAATCAGAGAGTGAGCCACCATGGCTGCGAGAAAAAGTACCGCGTACACACCGGGTGGCCGTTGGGGGTAAGACATTGCCTGGAAGCTAGGGAGCTCTCCCCACACAACAAGATCAGCAGCCAAGGGAAGAGGAAGAATCAGAAGAGGCTGTAGAACCAGCCCCTAAGCATGTAAACATGCGCAAGTCTAAGTTTTTCAAGAAGCCTAAACGCCACCCGCAAGGAAATGTGCAAGTGCCACTACCAGAATATGACAGAGCTTTTGATTCGACGCGCCCCCTTTGCTCGCACTGTGAAGGAGGTGCTTCAAAGCTATGGAAATCAGTATAGAATGCAAGCAATAGCGCTGTCGTGCTGTGACACGTACATAGTGGGAACGCATGCTACAAGATCTATCTTGTAATTTTTTAGATACATAATTATATTTCCTATAGTGTACATATGCATATTTAAGTATAATAATAAGCCTTCTATCTCATCCTATTATTTTTCTCAAGGGTAACATATCCTTACTTTACCATCAGAAAATACTATGGGAAAAGCATCAATAGCTCCGCCTCTTTAACTTGGGGCAAAAAGCATTGATTCTTTATTTCTACTATTTCATTATCATCTCACACCCTATCTAGATCCTATATCTAGGGTAAACTCCAATATATATATATATATATTCTATGTATTTTTTATACTTTTCTTATATTTCTTTTTAAATAGCTACTAGAAGAGAATCAAATCCTAGTGGGACACTAGGTGGCATGATTTCAAAGATACACTTATTTTAATGCATCATTATAAGCATGATTACAAAAATTTGTCAAGGAGCAATGTCATGCTTTCATATGACATGAGGTGTCCTTTGGAATTAAATGAAAGTCTAGGCTAAGGAGACCACATGAAGACTTTTGCTGCCATAAATGGACCCTATTTTGATGATTTTTTTACACAAGGTTCCAATCCGAATTGGAAAACAATTTTAAAATGAAAATCGTAGCTAATGAGCTGAAGTTTTTGCCCATATTTTTACTTTTTTATTTGGAACCACGGTTAAGGAGATATGATCAAAATACTGGACCCCAGTCTGCCCACATCATGCAGGGACAGCTCATTTCCCACTTTTCCAATTCCTGTTCACACTGGCTCCTCTCTTCTTGTGTAAACCCTTGGGGGTTCCCTTCACCTATAAAAGGGGACCTCTGCTTCCTTGGAAAGAACTCAAGCATTCAAGCCATTGATGAGAGGAATTCTTGAGGGAGTGAGTAGTAATGCCTAATTGTACTTAGCCCCATTAACATAAGCCCACGCCTACACTTTCTCCTAGAGGAAGACTAGCCATTCTTGTACGCTATCCTTGGAAGATCAACTCTAATCAAAGAAGGTGTTGTACTTGGCGTATCAATCAAAGTGGAGTGCTCCCCTCTTCTTCTCTCTCCATCAATAATGGTGCCGAAGGGTTTGTCAAGTAAGATGTGTTCTACATTGATGTTTTCTTGATTTCTTATTGTTTTCTTTTTCATCTCTAATCCGACATATATATATATATATATATATGTATATATATATATATATATGTATCTAATCTCATCTCCTTAACCAAATCTATCTCTCTCACTCTTAGTAATTCATCCTCTCTACAAATTTTAGGTTCTCTTTGCTACAGGTACATCTCTCCCCGCAGTATCCTTATTGTCTACGGGCAAGAATAGGGCTTGGGAGGAAAAATTCTCATCTCTTCACTTCTCTCATATCTACATTTCTCACATACTATCCTAGATGAATAACCCACATGATGATCATTTCTATCGCTTTCACTCTGTACAATCTATTAGAATTAACGTATGGATTAGCCGTAAAATAGACTTTCAACAACGTATAGTGTTTCTCTTTGGCCCTGAAAGGCTCAATCAAATACTTCTATCACCGGATCCCATCATACTACCTCTTATAGACTATAATTTTTCTTTTGATGTAAGCGTAGTTATCTTGCTATGAACCAAGAGGATTTGTACACACAATTAATCCCAATCACTAGACAAAATATATATATTATGGTAAGCACAAAACTACAATTCCAAAGAACAATTCGTAGCCTATTTGGTCAGCCAAGATTGAATGCCATTAACTCATCCATTAACCCTTTCATATTACCCATGATACTATATGACCATAGCGTTGATGTTTTCATCTTTGTATTGTTTTGACATTCTCTTTTGCGTTCTTTCTTTGTGTGTGTGAATGCAAGAGAAAAAGAGTGAGTCTTCTTTGATTGCACTTCTTTCCAAACCCTAGTCTTCATGGCATCTATGGTTTAACTCCTTCATATAGTTTTTGTTGAGTTCTCTCACAAACTCTCACAGCCATAAGCCCGGTGCTTTCCTGGCAAGACCGCAAATTTCTCGACATATTTTTGGTGAACCCGACGTGAATCTGCTAGGGTGAGAGTTTGTGGGTAACCATGGGTGATCATGTTGAGCAACAGGGTATGCATTTTGACCCAGCAACAATGCAAATGTTTCAAGCATTTGCAATGTTCATGCAACAACAACATGCTACTGAAAGAAGGGATATTTCAGCAACGAAGGCCATACAAGTGGTCGTCAACAGAATGGATCAGTTCAATGGCAAAGATGTAACCAAGTACTTACGCGAGTATGTGAAGGAGATGGAGCTGCATCGCGTGTCAGAAGGTGAGATGATTCAAAGCTTTGAGCTAGTTGTTGCTCCAGAAATTAGGGAGCATGTTAGGGCAATTAAAGATGGGCATGGGAGAAATTGGGAAGAACTCAAAGTAGCTTTAAAGGAGGAATATTTCATGGAGGACCTGGAGAGAGTGACCAAAAGGACATTCTTAGAATGGGTAGTCAAGCCAAAGCAAGGACTATCAATAACATAGCTACTTAGGGAATTTGAGCGGCGCTATGCACAACTCACTAGGACAGAAAGGGCCACACTAGATGCAAAGAAGACAGATCTTTTCTTACAAGCTGCAGGTAAAGAGTTTCAAGAAAATTTGGAGCTTCTTCTTGAAGATAAAGATGCTGAGCAAGGACTAAAGACCGACTGGAATGAGGTTGAAGGTGCTGTCTCACTGCTTGCCAAACGACAAAGAAGAAGGGACAAGATGGTAGTAAACACTACAAGTCCTTCCACCTCAACTTCTGACAAAATGGTAAAGCCTACTTTTATCACTCCTAAGTTTGATAAGTCCATGCTAGATGAGCTTGTGAAGGGAATGCGTGACTTGAAGGTGAAGTTTGCAAAGCTTGAAGAAAAAGGCCAACCATCAGGGCGACTTCCTAGGCAAAGACAACAGCCCAAAGAAGGGTTTGTTAATAGATGTATTTGGTGTGATAGTACAGACCATGTAAGAAGGGATTGTGATGATTTTAGTGATGCTTTGTCAAAAGATGTTGTCTTTTTTTAAGGATGGTAAAATACACTTAAGAGAGACAGGTCTACCCTTGAGAACTAACTTTGGGAAGGGGGGAATGCAAACCTTAGTTGAAGATATGGCAACCAAGCATGCCACCTCTTCAGTTGAGGCAGCTACTTATAGAGTAAAAATTGAACATTTTTGTGATGAAGAGGTGAGTGACCATCATGGTCAAATTTGGCCAAATGTCATGCAATTAGCTAAAAAGGGAAAGCTTACAAAAGATATTCTACATGAAGCAGGTGATTGCATACGTTTAGAAACAAGATGGAATGATCTAGTGGACTCATTGTCAGTGCATGTCTACATTACAAAATGCCAACAAAATGAGGCAATTGTAGAAGAGAAGCACAGACGTGAGAATGCTGATGAAGGACCATCAAAAAGAGCTTCTAGAAGTGTGGGAAGAAGTGACTCAATGCCTTCTCAAACACCCTCAACACAAGGAGCATCTCCACCTGAAGTACTCATGGAGAGGAGTCTACAACAGGAAAGAAGAAAGAGCCAACGAAACGTAAGACAAAAGGCCCAACTTATAAACTACAATCTGATATTGAGGTTGCTACAGATTTAAAGAAAGTCTTGGAGGAAAGGATCTTGAATAGCAAGATTGAGTTCACTCTGGGAGAAGTTCTTGGCATTGCAAAGCGTGAATTCCACGAGGAGATCATTGACATCATCAAGAGGAAGAGGCAAACCCTTGCTGAAGTTTCTCGTCCACATGTTGAAGGGGTGTCATAAAATCGAATATCTAACTAACCCAAATGATTTTCTCATATTAAATTGATCACTTAATGTGGGAGAATAAACGGGAACAAGTGTTAAGATATAGGTATGTGCTTTTAGATCTATCTCAACACGGGGCCAATGTAAAGGGGCCCAAAAGAGAGATGGTCTATCAAAGAGCAAGGCTAACCAATGGAGCATAAGACCTTAGGGTTAGCTTCATTGAAGACCTCCAATAAATGTATATAAAAAGTCCTTTGACCTTAAGTAAGCTAGGGCTGAGCTTGAGGTGGGAACCCGGCCCAAGCTCGAGGTGCTTGTCCTGCTTGAGGTGCTTGTCGTGCTTGAGGTGTTTGTCATGCTTGAGGTTCTTGATTAAGATGCTTGAGGTGCTTGACTTGCTGCATGATTAAGGTACTTGAGGTGCCTTGAGAAGCTTGCCTGAGATGCTTGTGGGAACACCCCCTAGTTCAAGTGCTTTGTCATGCTTGATGAGTAAGGTGCTTGATCACCTAAAGTCAAAATCATTCCTACAAGAGGGGGGGCGAGCCCTTTTCCTAGGAGCTAGAGAGAGAACACCCACTCACACACACAAGGGAAGCCCCAACTTGAAGAGGCAGCAAGGACACATGTCAAGCCCCTACCCATGTTACCTTCATGTGCTGCTTGAAGCCTATTGGCTAAGCTTCAAAGGGGTCCAATGATAAATTACTTGAATTATCTAATTGATTTTTCATTTATCAAGTCCTCTCTCTCAAAGGGGAAAGGGGGACACTTGTCCCAAGGCTACCCATGTTGCTTGTAATGGCTCCTGCTTGTGATTGGCTAGGCCTGGAGGGGTCCAATGAGCTTCAAGCATGAGCTACAAGGAGGGGTCGACCCAAGCTAGCTAGGGCCTTGCTGGGGGGGTATACTCACCCACACACACTCACAATCACTGTCATTGTGTGCTATGCAAAGTGCAAGAGCTCCCTCTCCAAGCAAGTAGAGGTTGAGAGCCTACACCAACACTCTTGGCTATGGAGTGCAAATCCAACCAAGAGACATGCTTCAATGCTTAAGCTTGCCATCTCCTTCTTCTTCATTACTATGCTATTATGTATGCTAGCAACAAGAGTATGATAAGTGAGGAACTAATTCTTTCTCCTACGAAATGTTTCTTCTTCCTCTTCCCTACCCTCATTCCCTGCTAGCTCTCTCCACCTTCGAAGGTGTTTGAGGTCTTGGGACTGAGGCTTGGGATAGTTAAAGCTTTCTTCAAGTTTATGTTATGTTTGTGGTGCATGAAGCCTTCCATCTTCATGGCATCACCTAGGTCACAAGGAACACAAAGACTGTATTGTAACAAGTCTCTTTTTATGGGAGAAATCATAATACAAATGCCTATTGGAGGGGGGACCGGCTCCACATAAATCCGGTCCTCAATTGTTGTCATGTTCTCTAAACTCTCTCTCTTGCAAAAGTATTGTCTATGCCAAGTTAACTAATTGCTATGATTATGTTGCTATCTTCAATTATGTCTACCCGCTATGCTCACAAAATCATTTCTTGAAAGTACTCTCATTAAATTCCGCTATTCTCAAATTGAATAGGCAAATTCCATTACATTGGTATCAGAGCATTTGGTTTCTCTTTTCTTGCTTAAGAAGAGAGGTCCTTAAGTAGCCTATAAATGGTTGATGTTGTTAATTATAATAGAGTAAGTGGAACTGGGATCTAATACCGGTTTTGTTAAGCCCACTATGTGGGGGATGGTGCACACCTCGGGAGCTTTGGACTTAATAATGGAGTCTTTTTAGACTTGCCTACGGCTTTACCATTATTGAGCCATAAGAAGTCCGAAAGGAGCTAGCCCTTGGCAACTCTGCTATGTTAGACCTACTCCTCTACTCTCTATAATTAACCACTTTGAGCCGTGGGTGTAGATACTTAAGAGCCGATTTTCAAAGGCTAAGAGGAGTGGAAACTAAGGTTTTGAATTGCCAAAGCATACACTAAGTACATACATAAAATTTTGTTAACATGGCTGACAATAATCAAGAGAGTAGAATGAACATTGATAGCTTTGATTTTGCACATGAAGGTGCTAATGATGATGCTCCCATGTTTGTGAATTATCTTGTGACTAGGTTGCAACAAGCTATGGGCAACCCTACCTTGCAAGCCGAAGTTACTCAACAACTTCATGCCTATGGAATTTCCCTTCCTCTCCAAGAGGATAGAGAGCTTAGGAGGCCTCTTGAAGAGACCCCCAAAAGAAGACTCTCTCCCATTCGAGAGGAGGAATCCAAAGAGAAAGAAAGCAATGAAAGTCTAAGTTCTTCTGAAGATGTGGCTCCACGAAGAAGGCGGTCCAGACGATCGCCTACTCCTCCCAAGAGGAAAAGAGCAACCCATAGTCCTTCTCCTCATCACTCTCAAAGGCAAGAGAGGAAACAAAGGAAGAAAAGGGCTAGGAAGAGGTCACCCTCTTCTCCTTCTTCTTCACCTTCCTTCTCTTCCGATGAAAGTTATGGCTATTCTCCTAGAGAATACAAGAGGGGAGGACATCGCAAATCATTTCCTGCATGGCGAAGGTCACAAAAGCTAAAGAAGTTCAAGGAGGGAGGAAAGAGTATCTCTTTTCTCACCTACGATGGCACCTTTGGTGCTACCGACAAAGTGTTGGCCTTCATCCAGCAATTTGATGCGGCCTTTGGGGACGAGGGCTTCACAGAGTCCTCCAAGCTACGCCATGTAGCTATGCACTTCCAAAAATCAGCTCGTCAATGGTGGGCTAGCCTTCGTGGCAATGGAGAAGCCCCAAAGACATGGAAAACTCTACGAGTTTCCATCATGAAGCAATTTCTTCCAAGCGATACTAAAGATAAAGTTCTTACCGAATGGCGCGGCTTGAAGCTCCTCTCTCATGAGTCTATCAACAAGTATGTAGATAAGTTTTGGGATTTACATCTCAAAGCTACTGTCTTTCAAAAGATAGACTTTGCCGAGCAAAGACAACAATTCTGTGCGGGATTACCTGAAGAGATGGCCGAATATATCAACTCTCAACGGCCCGGTACTATTACCGAAGTAATCCACCACACCATGGTTGCTTCACGCATCAATTTCCATCAAGGGGCTAGACGTAATGTCAAGCCCATGGAAAACAAAGATAAAAATGATGCAAAGGGGAAATCCAATGCTCAAAATAATTCCCAAGGCACTTCCAACAACAACAACAACAATCGGTCCAAGGAGAAGGGAGTTTACAAAGGTAAAAATAAACTCTCTCCTGAAGAGCTTGAAGCTTTTCGCAAGGACCATAAGTGTTTCAAGTGTGGGGAGCAAGGACATGGCTATCGTTCTTGCCCCAAGAAGAATACTCGCAATGAGACTCCTAGGGCTTCCACCATCGAAGCTCCAAAAGAGGATGCTCATTGCAAAGGATCATCACTCTCCTATGCTTGGGGAAAGGTAAGAGAGCATGATGCCTTCATCTTGTTTGACCCTGGCTCTACTCTCAACTTCATATCAATAGAGTTGGCCACCAAGTTGGGCATTCAAGCTTTTGAGATGGGAGATATAGTAACAGCTGATGCAGCTTTCAAGGGACAACAAGCCTTCGTTACTCCCTTGATTGGGAAGTTGAGGCTTCATGTCCAAAGCTATGTTGACAAAGAAGACTTCTTCATGTCTCCCCTCCAACATCAGGATGTTATCCTAGGGGCACCATGGTTTGATCGCATGGCTGCCAACATGAAGTTCCCTGAAAGGAGAATTTACTTCACCTACAGGGGAAAGAACATGTATATAGATGCTAGTGAGAGTGGTCGCACTATTCCACTTGTAAATCCTCTTTCTTTTGATAAATCAATGAAGAGCTCAGTTTCTGCGTACATGATTTATGTCAAAGAGTCTCTAAAAGCTAATAATGTTTCATCAAATGAAAATGATAGGAATCAAGAAGAGTTAGACTTGTCTACTTTTCTAAAAGGATTCCAAGATGTGTTCATCGATGATATCCCTATGGACCTACCTCCAAAACGAGGGGATGATGGCCATCGTATTGAGCTCCTTCCAGGAAGCTCACCGCCTAACAAACCTCCTTATCGAGTCTCACAAGCTCAACAAGAGGAGATCATGAGGCAAGTACAAGAGCTGGTAGACAAAGGGATGGTGAGGCCTAGTTCCTCTCCCTTTTGTTCTCCAGTCCTTTTAGTGCAAAAGAAAGATGGTACATACCGTATGTGTGTGGACTATCGAGCACTAAACCATATCACTATCAAAAACAGATTTCCCGTACCTCGGGTAGAAGATCTGTTTGATAAGCTACAAGGCTCTACCTACTTCAGTAGGATTGACCTTAAGAGTGGCTATCATCAAATAAGGATAGTGGATGAGGATATCTTAAAGACGGCGTTTCGCACAACATTTGGTCTTTATGAATATCTAGTCATGCCTTTTGGCTTAACTAATGCACCAGCTACGTTCAATCGTTTGATGGAGAAAATTTTTAGACCATATCAAAAATTCACTGGAGTGTTCTTCGATGATATCATCATCTACTCCCAGTCTTTGGAGGAACATAAGCAACATCTCCAAGTGATTTTTCAAGCCTTGAGGGAGAACAAACTTTTTCTCAACCAAAAGAAAAGTGAATTCTTCCTTCAAGAGATTCAATATCTAGGCCATATTATCTCTCACGATGGTATTCGTATGGATCCATCAAAGTTAGAGGTAATAAAATCATGGCCTAACCCAAGGAATCTACATGAGCTAAGAAGCTTTATTGGTATGTGTGCATACTATAGACGCTTCATAGCAAAATTCTCTCAAGTAGCAGGACCACTACACGACTTAACCAAGAAGAACGTTAAGTTTGTATGGACTGCTAAGGAGCAAAATGCTTTTGAAAAACTCAAAGAGAAGCTTACTTCCCAACCAGTCCTTGTGCTTCCGGATCTCTCAAAGCCATTTGAGGTCCAATGTGATGCTTGTGGTGATTGCCTTGGAGCGGTTTTGCTTCAAGAAGGGCATGCCATAGCATATGAGAGCCGAAGGCTCAATGGTGATGAACGAGTCTTGGGCATTTATGAGAAAGAGCTTTTAGCTGTTCTACATGCCCTAGACACATGGAAGCACTACCTATTGGGGACTCCATTTATCCTACGAACCGACCACCAAAGTCTCAAGTATTTCATGACGCAAACCAAGCTTTCCGACAAACAAATGAGGTGGGCAAATTTTCTTTCGCAATTTAATTTCCATATTGCTCACATAGCTGGTAAGCACAATCAAGTTGCCGATGCACTTTCACGACGACCAAAAGTTAATGCGGTGTCTATAGCTACTCACAATGATCTATCCTCTATGATAGATGAGTATGCTACTGACCCTGACTTTAGAGACATAATGTCAGCCCTTGCTTTGGGGAAGAAAGAGGAACCATTCACCTTGCAGGATGGTTATCTTCTCCACGGCAATAGGCTATGTGTTACCCATTCCCTTCGTGAGAAGGTTATGTATGAATCCCATGCTCCTCCATATGCAGGGCATAGAGGTATTCAACCTACTCTCCGAGGAGTAGAGACGTATTTCTATTGGCCTACCATGAAAGTGGACATACAAGAGTATGTTTCAAAATGTGTAGTATGCCAAAAGACCAAGTATGATAGAGGGAAGCAACCTGGATTACTCCAGCCATTGCCTATTCCAAATTCACCATGGGAGAGTATATCCATGGATTTCATCTTTGGATTACCCAAGTCTATCCATGGGAATACAAGAATATGGACAATAGTCGACAGGTTTAGCAAGCAAGCACATTTTATTCCTGTCAAAAAGACTATTAAGGCACATCAAATGGCAACTCTCTTCATATCTCAGATTTTCAAACACCATGGATTACCCACATCCATCGTGTCAGATAGAGATCCTAGAATGACCAGTAATTTCTGGAAAGGTCTCTTTGAAAATCTAGGAACAAGATTGAATTTCTCTTCGGCCTATCACCCACAAACGGATGGCCAAAGTGAGATAGCCAATCTTACGATACTCGATCTACTCAAGACTTATGTTACCGAAGTAGATCAACGCTCACAATGGGAAAAGTATTTACCGCTAGTAGAGTATGCCTACAATAATACTGTACATACTTCTACGGGCAAAGCACCTTTCGAGATCATAGAAGGAAGACCTAAAAGTCCCTTGCTACTGAAAGTACATGGGAAGATCTTCGCCGCCGATGAGTATAGCCGTGACCTACAAGAATCTTTTCAAAAGATTAGGGAGGCTATAGCCATCTCTCAACAAAGGCAAAAAGCTGCTGCTGATAAGCACAGAAGAGCCTTAATGTTCAAAGAAAATGATTGGGTCTTACTCAAGTTTCCTAAGGCTCGATTAAGGCAAACGACGGGCAAAAATCCTACGGGCCATCAAAAGTATTATGCTAAACTAGCAAAAAGATACTATGGTCCTTTCCAAATCTTGAAGCCTATCAATGAGACGGCTTATCAACTCAAGTTGCCCAACCATTGGCTTATACACAATGCCTTTCATGTAAGCTTACTTAAGCCCTACAAAGGAGATCCACCAATTGAACCAATTATTGAAGACCCTCCCGAAGTTGAAGACCAAGAAGAGGTGCTACAACCCGAAGCTATCCTTCGGCATGAAGACAAGGTACTACGACATGGTAAGATTATCCGACGGTATCTTATTAAGTTCAAAAATTATCCTTTTGAAGATGCTAAATGGATGCAAGGAGTACAACTTAAGGATAGTATGAACCTTGTCAATGCTTACAATGCTACATTAGAGTAAGCAAATGTACAAATTTCTTTTAAATAACTCATGTTTTTGTCTTATATGACTAGTCCTCTTTTTAATTGTGCACAAATTTAACTAGTATGCATGCTTAGAATCATGTTTGTGATGACGACGTCTTTCAAACACCAAGTAGAATTTGTCACTCTACTTTGGGAGAATGAAATGGACTAAAGAGCAGACATGCTTGCGGCAGCTATGTCTCCCAAGCACCAAATGGATTAGTCATCCATCTTGGAAAGATGTCGTAGGGTAAAAAGGGATCCTTTACCCGCTAAGTACAATTGACTAATGACTAAGACTTTATCTTTTCTACCTCATAGTCGAGGACGACTATGATTTCAAGAGAGAGGTAATGTCATAAAATCTAATATCTAACTAACCCAAATGATTTTCTCATATTAAATTGATCACTTAATGTGGGAGAATAAACGGGAACAAGTGTTAAGATATAGGTATGTGCTTTTAGATCTATCTCAACACGGGGCCAATGTAAAGGGGCCCAAAAAGGAGATGGTCTATCAAAGAGCAAGGCTAACCAATGGAGCATAAGACCTTAGGGTTAGCTTCATTGAAGACCTCCAATAAATGTATGTAAAAAGTCCTTTGACCTTAAGTAAGCTAGGGCTGAGCTTGAGGTGGGAACCCGGCCCAAGCTCGAGGTGCTTGTCCTGCTTGAGGTGCTTGTCGTGCTTGAGGTGTTTGTCATGCTTGAGGTTCTTGATTAAGATGCTTGAGGTGCTTGACTTGCTGCATGATTAAGGTACTTGAGGTGCCTTGAGAAGCTTGCCTGAGATGCTTGTGGGAACACCCCCTAGTTCAAGTGCTTTGTCATGCTTGATGAGTAAGGTGCTTGATCACCTAAAGTCAAAATCATTCCTACAAGAGGGGGGGCGAGCCCTTTTCCTAGGAGCTAGAGAGAGAACACCCACTCACACACACAAGGGAAGCCCCAACTTGAAGAGGCAGCAAGGACACATGTCAGGCCCCTACCCATGTTACCTTCATGTGTTGCTTGAAGCCTATTGGCTAAGCTTCAAAGGGGTCCAATGATAAATACTTGAATTATCTAATTGATTTTTCATTTATCAAGTCCTCTCTCTCAAAGGGGAAAGGGGGACACTTGTCCCAAGGCTACCCATGTTGCTTGTAATGGCTCCTGCTTGTGATTGGCTAGGCCTGGAGGGGTCCAATGAGCTTCAAGCATGAGCTACAAGGGCGGGTCGACCCAAGCTAGCTAGGGCCTTGCTGGGGGGGTATACTCACCCACACACACTCACAATCACTGTCATTGTGTGCTATGCAAAGTGCAAGAGCTCCCTCTCCAAGCAAGTAGAGGTTGAGAGCCTACACCAACACTCTTGGCTATGGAGTGCAAATCCAACCAAGAGCCATGCTTCAATGCTTAAGCTTGCCATCTCCTTCTTCTTCATTACTATGCTATTATGTATGCTAGCAACAAGAGTATGATAAGTGAGGAACTAATTCTTTCTCCTACGAAATGTTTCTTCTTCCTCTTCCCTACCCTCATTCCCTGCTAGCTCTCTCCACCTTCGAAGGTGTTTGAGGTCTTGGGACTGAGGCTTGGGATAGTTAAAGCTTTCTTCAAGTTTATGTTATGTTTGTGGTGCATGAAGCCTTCCATCTTCATGGCATCACCTAGGTCACAAGGAACACAAAGACTGTATTGTAACAAGTCTCTCTTTATGGGAGAAATCATAATACAAATGCCTATTGGAGGGGGGACTGGCTCCACATAAATCCGGTCCTCAATTGTTGTCATGTTCTCTAAACTCTCTCTCTTGCAAAAGTATTGTCTATGCCAAGTTAACTAATTGCTATGATTATGTTGCTATCTTCAATTATGTCTACCCGCTATGCTCACAAAATCATTTCTTGAAAGTACTCTCATTAAATTCCGCTATTCTCAAATTGAATAGGCAAATTCCATTACAAGGGGAAACCTCGAAGACACAAGGGATGCAACTGCAAAATAAGGAGAATGATGGAGCTATGGTAGGATGCTACCAATCTAGTGGGAGATTGAAGCAAGTGCATTTCTCAAATGATGATAAAGAAGTTGAAGATATTCCTAGGAGTTACTATTCACAAAGTCATTGCGCAAGGGCTACTACAGAAACTTTGGTCAAGGTAGGTGATCTTGAAGAGCCATTTGTTGCCTTGATTGACCATGGTTCAGAAATAAACATAATGTCAAAGAGTCTCTACAACAAGTGCAAATGGCCGATGGACAAAGATCATGGCTGGATGGTAAAAGTGACAAACAATTCATCCGGTGAATTGTATGCAGCATGTCCAGGTGTGAAGGTAACAATAGGTGATGTAAAGATTGACCAAAACTTCTTTGTACAGGATACATCTTCATATCATCTCATCCTTGGACAACCCTACATTGTGGGAGTTCGAATAGAAACAAAGGTAATGGACGATGGTTCAACATATGCTAGAATACGTAGCAAAGATGGTAAACGAGTTGTCCAATTTCTCACAGTCTGTGTAAACCATGAAAGAAATCGTGACAACCTCAGAGAACATCCTCTACCAAAGGTAAGCAAAGAGTTTCATGATCATAGAGAAATGATGGGTTTTGGCCAAGTACCATTGTAAAGCGGGATTGCAGTGGTACAGAAAGAAAAAGGGTCTCGCTTGATCAAAAAATAGGTGAAACTTTCTCGATGAGCTCCTTGGTAACAAGGAATGGATCAGTATGTTTTACAAAACTTGAAGATTTGAAGAGATATGAGAGGCAATATGTGCATAATGTACAAATAGGCATGAAAAAGAGTGGGTTGCTAAAGCCTACTGAAAATGTTTTGGGTTTGTGTGAACAAGTTTCTTTTGTAGATACTATGGGTGAGCTTGATGCTATAATGGGGTCTAATTTACATCTTGAAAATGAAGTTGTGGAATTTTGCTCTATGGAAATGTATCAAGTAATAGAAGCCTTTAAAGAAAGCCAAACAGTTGGCCTAGAAGTCCATGTTGAAACTAAATACAAGAGTGTATCAAAGAAGGTGAAACCAGTAGCTTCACCCTTACCACCCAACAACAGGGAAAAGATTGAGCAGGCTTCTTACAACCAAGTTTGAGGAATCCTAAAAAGATCGGGCATACCTTCACAAAGGAGTCCTTTCAAGAGTTGCAGATTGGTTGCGAGGAGTTTCTCACACAGGAGGAGACAAAGTGCTTCAAAGAAATGCTTTCAAAGCATGGTAAGGCTTTTGCATTTGAGCCACATGAGATGGGATGTGTTGATCCTTATATTGTAGCTCCTATGGTAATTTTCACAATACCTCATGTGCCTTGGAATCTGCGGCCTATTCCGGTTCCAAAGGCTCATTTGCCAAAGTTAGTAGAGCTACTGAATGAGAAAATCAAAATGGGAATCTTGGAGCCTTCTTGTGCTCCATACTCAAACAGGTGGTTCACAGTTCCAAAGAAGAATGGTTCTCTACGCTTCATCCAAGATATTCAACCAGTGAACAAGGTGACAATTAGAAATGTAGGAACAGGTCCAATTGTGGATGAATTTGCAGAGGCATTTGCAGGGAGGGCAATCTACTCAATGGGGGATCTCTACTCAGGGTATGATCAATTTCAGCTTGCAATTGAAAGCAGAGATTTGACAACCATGAGGACACCTTTGGGTTTGGTAAGGATGTGTACCTTGCCACAGGGAGCAACCAACTCGGTTGCACATATGATGAATGGGATGAATAAGGTCTTACGTGACTTTATTCCTCAAATCACAATGCCTTTCATTGATGATTTGCCTATCAAAGGATGTGAAGAAAGTGACAAAGATGAAGCTTTGGATCTCAAGGGATGTCGCAGGTTTGTGGTAAATCACATAAATGATTGTGATAAAATTTTGTCTAGGCTGGAAGAAGTGAATCTTACATTGTCAGGGAAAAAGTCTATGTTTGGTGTCAAAGAAGTGCTCATTGTGGGGCACATGTGCGGGCCATATGGTAGGAAACCTTGTCCATCAAAGGTAGATGCCATCCAAAGAATGAAAGAAACATGCACTAGCATCACTGAGGTTAGAAGGTTTCTGGGAGCATGTGTCTTCTATGTTATTTGGATTCCACATTATGCACATGTAGCTGATCCTCTTTATCAGCTGCTTAGAAAGAATCAAAAGTTTAAATGGACAGAAGCACATGTAAAATCCATGAAAAAGCTAAAGGAGTTACTCCAGTCAGCAACGACTTTGAGAAAGGTAGACTATGAGTGTCAAAGGCCAGTGATTGCGACAGTAGATACCAGTCCTACAGGGATTGGATGGGCAATAGGGCAAGATGACAAAGAAGGACACAGGTATGTGGTAAGATTTGGAGCAAAGGTACTAAGTGCTCGCCAAAGAAACTATCCACAGATAAAGAGAGAGTTATGGGGTATGGTTACAGCCTTGAAAAGTGGGAAAGAGTACCTAATTGGTGCATGTGTGGTTGTAGAAACAGATTGTCTACCACTTCTTGGGATGATTACAAGCTGCTCAACACCAGACATTGCTATGTTGCGGTGGATTGCCTACATTAAGTCCTTAAATCCCGAGTTTAAGCACATTGCAGGTAAAGACAATAGAGTGGCAGATATGCTATCAAGGGCAAGGTATGAAGATGAGTCACAAATGATTGATGAGAGAGATGATGTAGGCACAAAATTCTATTCTATCTCTCAGGTCAAAGGTAACAATGTCTGCATGACTAATTCACTTGAATTGTTCTTGAAAGATCTTTATGAAGGTGATTGGCTTTCTATTGGAAGGTACTTGAGTACTCTAACAAAACAGGATGATTGGTCTGAACAAGAATTCAAGAGGATACGCAGGAAAGCATATGGGTACTTTTTAAGGAATGGTTACTTGTGGAAGCATCCTAAACAAAAGGGTGCTACACCACAACGGGTTATATGTAAAAAAGAGACTCAAGTAAAGCTCATGCAAGAGTTTCATGAGAGTCTGTGGGCGGGACACAGGGGTGTGTGGGCAACCCTCTCCAAGTTGAAAGAAAAATAATGGTGGAAGGGTATGTATAAAGATGTATCTCAGTTTGTAGAGTCATGTGTAACTTGTCAAATGTATTCAAATGTTCGACATCGTGATGGATTGCACCCTACATATCCACTAGCCATGCACTATAAATGGGTTGTGGATCTAGTCACGATGCCTTTAGGACTCTGGCAGATGAGATACTTGGTTCTTGCACGAGAGGACCTAACTAACCAGGTTGAAGGAAGAGCATTAAGAGCTAAGACCACAGAAGCTGTGTGCAAATTCCTTCTTGATGAGGTGATTTGCTGTTATGGTTGTGTGGGAAAAATCACTGCAGATCGAGGTGAACTCGATGCCGAAGAAGCAAGCGAGTTCTTTTCTAGATTAGGGATCAAGCTTTCTCTTACTACAGCTTACAACCCTGAAGGCAATGGAAAGAGTGAAAGAGGGCATCCTCCTATCATCAAAGCTTTGGCCAAGGCTTGCGAAGGAAGAGTTGGTGAGTGGCCAAAATTGTTACCATATGATTTATGGGCTGATCGTACAACACAAAGCTCAGTAACTGGCTACATGCCTGTGGAGCTAATGCATGGTCAAAAGCCAGTGATGCCGATTGAGGATACAATTTCCATATGGAATGTACTACCTTGGCAAGAGGAGCTTAGTAGGGAAGATCTCCTTGCACTGCGTATAAGGCAGCTAGAGAGAAGACCTGGAGACATTGAAGCTGCAAAAGAACGACTCAAAAATGCAAGGTTGAAAAACAAGGACTATTTTGATAAGTGACATCGACTCAGGAGCAAAGCAATTGACAAAGGTGACTGGGTTTTAGTGTATGATAGTAACCTTGATAACCAGCACACAGTCATGCGTAAGTTCTCAAAAAGATGGTTTGGACCGTATGTTGTAAAGCATGTGCATGAAAATGCTACTTACAGCTTGTCTGAACTAGATGGTACAGAAGTAAAGATTCCCATTGCAGGAAAAAGGATTAAAATGTTTAAGAGAAGAGGAGATAATGATCTAGAAGATATTGATGAGGAAGAAGAGAAAAACACAGGTGAAGATCAAAGTGAACATGAAGCTCTGGAATCATCCAGTGAAGAAGAAGACAAGGAAGATGTACAAGAGGTCTAATCTTACAAAGAGACAATGTGGCACATACCGGAGGATGTGCAGGTTTAGAGGGGGTGGATGTCGTGCTGTGACACGTACATAGTGGGAACGCATGCTACAAGATCTATTTTGTAATTTTTTAGATACATAATTATATTTCCTATAGTGTACATATGCATATTTAAGTATAATAATAAACCTTCTATCTTATCCTATTATTTTTCTCAAGGGTAACATATCCTTACTTTACCATCAGAAAATACTATGGGAAAAGCATCAATAGCTCCGCCTCTTTAACTTGGGGCAAAAAGCATTGATTCTTTATTTCTACTATTTCATTATCATCTCACACCCTAGCTAGATCCTATATCTAGGGTAAACTCCAATATATATATATTCTATGTATTTTTTATACTTTTCTTATATTTCTTTTTAAATAGCTACTAGGAGAGAATCAAATCCTAGTGGGACACTAGGTGGCATGATTTCAAAGATACACTTATTTTAATGCATTATTGCAAGCATGATTACAAAACTTTGTCAAGGAGCAATTTCATGCTTTCATATGGCATGAGGTGTCCTTTGGAATTAAATGAAAGTTTAGGCTAAGGAGACCACATGAAGACTTTTGCTGCCATAAATGGATCCTATTTTGATGAATTTTTTACACAAGGTTCCAATCCGAATTGGAAAACGATTTTAAAATGAAAATCGTAGCTAATGAGCTGAAGTTTTTGCCCATATTTTTACTTTTTTATTTGGAGCCACGGTTGAGGAGATATGATCAAAATATTGGACCCCAGCCTTCCCACATCATGCAGGGACAGCTCATTTCCAACTTTTCCAATTCCTGTTCACACTGGCTCCTCTCTTCTTGTGTAAACCCTTGGGGGTTCCCTTCACCTATAAAAGGGGACCTCTTCTTCCTTGGAAAGAACTCAAGCATTCAAGCCATTGATGAGAGGAATTCTTGAGGGAGTGAGTAGTAATGCCTAATTGTACTTAGCCCCATTAACATAAGCCCAAGCCTACACTTTCTCCTAGAGGAAGATTGGCCATTCTTGTACGCTATCCTTGGAAGATCAACTCTAATCAAAGAAGGTGTTGTACTTGGCGTATCAATCAAAGTGGAGTGCTCCCCTCTTCTTCTCTCTCCATCAATAATGGTGCCGAAGGGTTTGTCAAGTAAGATGTGTTCTACATTGATGTTTTCTTGATTTCTTATTGTTTTCTTTTTCATCTCTAATCCGACATATATATATATATATATATATATATATATATATATATATATATATATATATATATATATGTATGTATATGTATCTAATCTCATCTCATTAACCAAATCTATCTCTCTCACTCTTAGTAATTCATCCTCTCTACAAATTTTAGGTTCTCTTTGCTACAGGTACATCTCTCCCCGCAGTATCCTTATTGTCTACGGGCAATAATAGGTCTTGGGAGGGAAAATTCTCATCTCTTCACTTCTCTCATATCTACATTTCTCACATATTATCCTAGATGAATAACCCACATGATGATCATTTCTATCGCTTTCACTCTGTACAATCTATTAGAATTAACGTATGGATTAGCCGTAAAATACACTTTCAACAACGTATAGTGTTTCTCTTTGGCCCTGAAAGGCTCAATGAAATACTTCTATCACCGGATCCCATCATACTACCTTTCATAGACTATAATTTTTCTTTTGATGTAAGCGTAGTTATCTTGCTATGAACCAAGAGGATTTGTACACACAATTAATCCCAATCACTAGACAAAATATATATATTATGGTAAGCACAAAACTACAATTCCAAAGAACAGTTTGTAGCCTATTTGGTCAGCCAAGATTGAATGCCATTAACCCTTTCATATTACCCATGATACGATATGACCATAGCCTTGATGTTTTCATCTTCGTATTGTTTCGACATTCTCTTTTGCGTTCTTTCTTTGTGTGTGTGAATGCAAGAGAGAAAGAGTGAGTCTTCTTTGATTGGACTTCTTTCCAAACCCTAGTCTTCATGGCATCTATGGTTTAACTCCTTCATATAGTTTTTGTTGAGTTCTCTCACAAACTCTCACAGCCATAAGCCCGGTGCTTTCCTGGCAAGACCACAAATTTCTCGATAGCGCCAGAGGCTATTCAAGAAGCTGCAGAGGCCCACATCATTTCGGTGTTGGAAGATACCAACCTATGCGCCATACATGCAAAGCGAGTGACAATACAGCCAAAAGATATGCAGCTTGCACGTCGATTGTGACGAGACTTCGAGCATTAGCCAAAGCTACCCCTCTTTTTGTATTGCACACCCTTATCTTTGTAATGATTTGACTTTCCAATGACAATATGATCAACAGTTGTGTCTACTGTGTCTACTATCTTTGTAATGAAATGACTTTGTAATTTCAAGTTCTGTATGTAATTTCAGTCAATTTCAGTAAATTTGTGCTTTTTAAGTATCCTTGGGGGTAGATAAGCCTATAAGGGGCAATAAAAAGCCTGGCCACAAGGGCACGCAAATGGCCCATCCATCAGTTTTGGATGGGCCATTTGCGCACCCTTGTGGCCAGGCTTTTTTTTCCCCCTTGTAGGCTTATCTACCCCCAAGGGTACTTAAAAAGCACAACTTTACTAAAACCTATTGGTTTTGCAACATTATTTTACATGGATCCTTGTGGACACCCTTTTTTGGCCATTTCAAGCTTTGAATTCCCTATAGGATATAAAAAAAAAACCATATTGTGAAACCAAGTGTCTATGCAACATTAATTTGGATTTTTCAAATGTCCAATGTAATTGGACTCTTTGGTGCGGGGTGTACTAGGTAGAGTTAAAGCAGGTGATAGTGTGCTGGAAACTTCATTTCATAATTGATTTCACCTTTTCTAGTGTCCTTGAGTGTGAACATATGTTGGAATTGCCATAGAAAGAGTGCATCTAAATTAATGATGCAAAACCAATTCATTTCAATAAATTTGTGCTTTGTAAGTATCCTAGGGGGTAGATAAGCCTAAAAGGGGCAAAATAAAGCCTGGCCACAAGGGCGCGCAAATGGCCCATCCAAAACTGATGGATGGGCCATTTGCGCGCCCTTGTGGCTAGGATTTTTTTGGCCCTTGGTAGGCTTATCTACCTCCTAGGGAACATAAAATACCTAAATTTACTGAAATTGACTGAAACTACATACAGAACTTGAAATTACAAAGTCACTTATCAAAACAATTTTCATATCACCAATTGAAACAATTTTCAAGATTGACAAATCACATTCAAAAGAATTTGCAAGATAGAGAGACAATTTCAAATATTTTTTATTACTTCCAAAACGGTGATTTTACATCATGTATCTGAGGAGTTCATAATTTTTTTGACCATTTCCTGGCGCCTATTTTGCGCGTAAGGCAACTCCCCAGTCAAGAGGGAGTGCGCTATGGCCTTTGGGTCAGTTGAGCCAATGGAAGCATGTATCCCTATCTGGGCAAGCACTTTACCACGAAAGCCAGTGCCAAATGCTGTGCATACAAGGGATCTACGCACTAGCAACACTTGATGTGCAGTTTGAGCAATGGGGCTCAAACACAAAAACTTGCTCAAAGCTTTTAATGACCAAGTCATAAAATGGGCTTGGGGAGTAAATTCATTATGGATAATGGCCACATCGCCAGGGGGGAGTTGTCCTAGGTAATGCGCAAGGGAAGCTTGAGGTCCAAATCCCGTCCCGCTTGCCACCCGTCCTTGCAGTAAAATCATCAACCTCCACGACATCCTGTCATAAACCGATGAAGGTTGAGAAAAAAGACAATGAAGGATAAAATAGTAACATGAAATTTAGGATACAGTTTACCTCCTGGTCCTTGTCCTCCTCCTCTCTGTTGCCCTTTGCATCCAAGTCAATGCTCCCATGCACCACAGATACGACCTTTGGATCATCAGATGGGAGGTTGCATAATGGCATAGGCATCCTAGCAGCCTCAACCTTGGCTTGCGTGGCTTGGAACTCTTCATCAGCCACGTGCAACTGCTCTGCTGCGAGGACCTCTACACATACAACTGCAATAGTGTCAGCAACAGAGTCCCCATCTGGCAAGAGCTTGCTTTCTAGGGCATCTGGCATATTGTGTAAGGGACATTTGGTGTTGTTTCATAGCACGCTCAAGCATTCATCCATGCGTAGGCCAAATGCTTTCTCCAAATCATGCAGGAACACATACTCCTTCCCATCCACTAACACTGAGGAGAAGCGGCTGATTCCTACCTCTGGGATAGCCACATCCGTCAGTGGTAGTGGCACTGGAGTGTCACTAGGGCTAGCCGCAACTATGGATTTATCAACCAGTTCCTCAAGATCCCTAGGGTACTCGAGTCGGTGTGCCTTTCCTTCCGCTACAGGGTTCATGGGGATAACCTGCTGCTCCTTGGTGTCCTTGATAAAGGACCCAACCTAAAGGTGTGGTAATCAAAGCTCCTCCAAATCAGGTTCCTCGTTCACCAAGAAGATAAATGTTGCAAGCCGAGAAAGGTACTCCACCCCCAACTTGCGCTTCTTGAGCGCTGACACCCCTGGGGCTTGCTCGTCCAAGTAATGGCCTGCATCGGTTGCAATTTCTTGGAATCGTTGCAACCGCTTGGAGAATGGGCGATCACCTTTGTGTATATAGTGCAAAAGATCGCAAGGCACCCAGATCCCTACATGTGGGGGGATAGATACATAATATTTTATGATGTGCTCCTCCATGAACGCAAAAATCTTGGCAATCCATGTGAAGGGCAACTGTGGCATCGAGGTCAGGGAGACGAGTAAAAAAGTTGTGGAGGTCCAACTTCCCTTTGTATTTGGTGTCCTTGAGGAAGAGGATGAAACGTGACAAAGGGGTGGATGTGGCTGTAGATGCAGAGGCTGTGGAAGCATCCATGTCTAGCCTGGGGTGTAGACAGAGAGTGGAGGAGCTCAAGAGTTGCAAAAGTGAAAATAGTGAATGAGTTAGGTGGCCCCGGCACTTTCACCAAAAAATGATTTCTCATCCCAATGCAAAAAATTATATTCAAAGGCATGATTTGCCAAAGCAAATGATGTTGATTACAGCGGGGATCAGTTTGAAAATTGCAAGAGTTACAAAGTTATAAGATCGATAGCATAGTTCCATCCATCCCCCAGTCCTCCTCGACCTTCAGTTTGTCTTCCATTCTCTTCCCAATCTGCAGACATTCATTACAATAAGCATCCAATGATCGACAAACCATGATGTATTGAAAATGTGGTGGAAGGATTCTCACCTTGTGACCTTGTAAACGAAATTGTGCTTGTTGAAGGGCCTCAAAACCCTTAATAACCAAATGTTCTCGAACATTACTGAGAGTCCAATGCTTGTTCACTTGGACTGCCTCCAAAGCATCGTTGGGCATCTTCACTGCAATGTCAAAGCTTGCAATAGCTCCGTCTACACTCGGTAAGGGAGTCCACACTCCAAGCTTGCACAGTCCTCTTCTAATTAAAGCCTTCCTAATTCCTCGTAATGCGCATCTTTACATACAAGCATTGTGGTAGTCTCCACAAATCCAAACTCTTTAAAAATGTGCACAAAACAATGAATAGGCAAACACCAACTCAAGCCCATAGACCTAGAAGCTTTAGAGTATTTCAAAGAGTTTTGGACATCCATTATCATCTTTTGCTTGAAAGATGCTACCGACCACAAATTTGGCACCGGCCACTCCATACTTAATAAGGAAGTTACTTTGATGGGTTCAAGCGTTCCAAACGCTTGTGCAGAAGTAGGGACAATATAGGAGTGAGAATAGAAGAAAATCCTTCTTTGAACCAGTTTGGTTGGGCAAAGATGTGGGAACATTATTGCTCCAATATCCGCATGTATAGCATTGAATGTGCCGGAGAGACTATGTAGTGGCTGCTCCTCCACCAACGTGGATGGAAATATGACTATAAATGCATGACAAATCTTAAGTATGAATCCATAATAACATTACACTGTGATTTCACACCTAGCTTTGTATTCTCAAAACATGTACTTACAATGTGTTGGAAATCGAGGTGGTTGTTGCAAATGCATGGTTGACATTGAGAAAACATGTTGCACAATGGCTACGGTCCCCTTGTCTTTGCGGTTCTTGAAGCCAAGGAGCTTTCCTTTCCAATGAAGATCCAAGTTTGCACGATTCCGCACACGATGAGGGCCAATAGCAGATGGTTGCATGTATACCCAAGCACCTTTGGTGAACTCTTGTGGCACCCACTCATCATCTACACCTCTAGTGTTGTGGCATGCAAGTGGTGTGACCTCATCCTTTGGCCGCCTTTACGAAGTAGTGTTGGCCATGGTTGAGCAAAGAAAACTAGGAGGAGGAGAAGGACCTTGCTTGTTGCTACAATGTACAGAGAATAAAGTGATATGAGAAGGTGGATAACCCTTGTGGCAATGGGAGGAGAAGGTGGATAACCCTTGCTTGGTGTGGCAATGAGAGGAGAAGGTGGATAACCTTTGCTTGGTGTGGCAATGGAAGGTGGTAGGGGAGGAGAGAGGAGCTTCCTTGCTGCAGCAATGGAGATGGTGTAGAGAGCGAGAGTGTTGGAGTAGAGGATGAGTGTGATGGTTGCAACCAAGGAGGGGTTGGAAAAGGGGGGTTCTAGAGAGAGAAAATCACTTTTTGCCTAAGAAGTACTTTTGGGGGAGCTCTGGATAGCAGAAAAAGATTTTTCAAAAGTTTTTAAAAATTTTGAATTTTAGGGTTTTTGGGTGCACGTTTTGACTTTTTGAGGTCAAAAAATGCTTTTTGACCATAAAATAGTTTTAGGGGGGGTTTAAGAAGATGAAATTTGAGTTTTGAAAGTTTTGAAAATTTTCAAATTTTTGGGATTTATTCAAAACCTATGGAGGTTCACCCCCCCCCCCCCCCCCCCCCCCCCCCCCCCCCCCCACTCCACCCCACCTTCTCACTAGGTAAGAGCCCATTTAAGAAGTGTAAGACTACTTTGTCCCCCTACATTTTTGAGGGCATAGAGTGTGTCCACCACCCTCTTCTCATTGGCTGGCCTCTAATTAACCTTAATCCCAAAGGGCCCCTAGAGGGTTCATATTTTTCCTAATGCCCCCGAGGCAGCAGAGCAAATCATGCCACCAATTGTCGTAGATATGCCACTCCCAAACTCTCCCGAGGACTAGTGCACTGACCCATCTCCTAGATAGAACGCCTTTGAGTGCTCCTAACTGTTGCATGACCGCTAGAGCTGAAGAGTGATTCCTGAGATAGGGTTACATCATTGTTAAGTATGGAGTCTGATTTACCCCTTGTAATCCTCAATTTTAAAGAGCGAACATTTGTAAGGTCCCCATTATGAGGAGAATCCATCTTGCGTGAAGAAAAATCACTCGTTGGAAAATCAAAACTTCCACGGCCACTTCACCGGAATATTATGGTCGTACGACGGCCAAAAAGTGGTCAAAAAACGGTCGATCGGTTGGCCGTTGACCGATAGTCGATGGCCACTGGATGGTGGTTGGAATTCAATGAGTGGTGGCCGATCTCACATGGGCGCATGGGAGAATTCAACTCGGACTTGTCTAGACAAGGGCGACTACACACAGCTATCTCTCATGAGAGAGGGAAACCCTTTTGGCCTATAAAAGCAGGCCTTTTCTACACACAAAAACGGATTGAAGAGGTGAAGCATCGTGGTGAATTGTGAAGTTGATGTGAGCTAGTGGTGAGAGTGAATCAAGGTGGGAGCTCTATTAAGGGTATAATTCCATTGTAACCTACTTCTTGTTTGAAGTACTTAAGCCATTGAGTGGCTGCCTTCCCATGGGATGTAGCCCACATTGGGTGAACCACATATATCATGTGCTCTCTCTCTCTCTCTCTCTCTCTCTCTCTCTCTCTCTCTCTCTCTCTCTCTAATCTCTCATGTCTAAAAATTATCTCTCTCCATTAAGTAAACTACTCTAATATCTATTTAGCTTCGTCCAATTTCCTAACAAATGGTATCAGAGCAAGGTTTGCTCGTAGCTAAATTATCTCAAGGAAAGGATTCCTTGAATTAAGTGGGAGTAATGGCAGAGGAAGGGAAGCTCAAGGTTGAGAAGTTTAACGGCAAAAACTATCAACACTGGAAGATGCAGATTTAAGACTATCTCTACTAGAAGGATCTCTATTTGCCACTAGGCAGTCTTGCAGAGAAGCCCACAACGATGGCAGATGAAGCATGCCAATTGTCCTTGACCAAAAGGCACTGGGAACAATCCGGTTAAGCTTGGTGTCAACAGTGGCCTTCAATGTTTTGGAGATAAATACCACAGAGGATTTGATGAAGTCACTTGACGGCCTCTACAAGAAACCATCGACATCCAAGAATATATTTCTCTTGAAGTGCTTGTTCAATCTATATATGGCAGAGAATGATTCCGTTGCAAAACACCTCAATGGTTTAACGCCAACATAAGTCAACTGCAATTGGTGAAAATCAATTTCAATGACAAAGTGCGAGCTCTCCTCTCTATCAGATAGTTGGGACAGCTTTGTGATGGCTGTAAGTAAGTTTGATGATGTTGTGCGTGTTTTCCTAATTGAGGAAACACGAAGGAGAAGAACATGTGAAGCATCAAGTGTTGCACTATCAGTGAAACAAGAGGAAGGCCTAAGGAGAGAGCCAAAAACCAAAAGGGTAATGATCGCTCAAGGCGGAGAGAGTCACACACAAAGTGAATGTTGGAACTGTGGCAAGAAGGGCCATGTCAGGAAGGATTGTTGGTCTAATAAGAAGAAGGAGTCGGAGTCTCAAGACAACAATCCAACATCGGAGGTCAATGTGGCAGGTAAAGTAGAGCAAGACACTCTAAGTCTCTTATTAGACAATGTGTCAAATTCTTGGATAGTAGATTTTGGGGCTTCATTCCATGCGATACCACACAAGCAACATTTCAAAGATTACACCAAAGGTAATTTTGGGTATGCATACTTGGGAGATGATAATGAAGCTTGTGAAATTGTCGGCAAAGGTATAGGTTGTGTCAAAACTGCTAACGAAAATGGATGGAATCTTAAAGATGTTAGGCATGTTCCTTCTGTTTGCAAAAAATTAATCTCTACAGGACAATTGGACGATGAAGGATACAACATTGCATCCGAAAACAAACGATGGAAGATCTAAAAGGGATCTTTGGTGGTTGCCAAAGGAGAGAAGGTTGGTACACTTTACTTGTATACTATCAACACGTAATCTTCAACTTGTGTAATAGCTACAAAAGTCAACAGTGGTGTGGCACTACCGGCTTGGGCATATCAATGCCAAAGGAATGCAAAGTTGTCAATCAAAGAAGCTTCTACCAGATTTGAAAGAAGTGGACTTAGAGTTTTATGAAAATTTTGTTTATGGAAAACAAAAGAGGGTAAAATTTCAAAAAACAAAAAATAAAAGAAAAAAATAAAAACTTGAATTGGTTCATTCTGATGTTTGGGCTCCTGCAAGTACACCATCCCTTGGTAGCTCATTGTACTATGTAACATTCATAGACGATGCAACTAGGAAAAGATGGGTTTATGTAATGAACAATTCTAATGTGTTTTTCATATTTCAAAGGTGGAAAGTCTTTGTGGAGAATGAAGGAGGTACCAAGGTTAAATGCCTGAGATCCGACAATGGAGGCAAATATTGCACCTAAGCTTTTGAAACCTTTTGTGCTAGCAATGGCATTTGGAGGCAAGGACAACCCCAACTAGGATACCGCAACAAAATTACATTTTTGAAAGGATGAAGAGAACAATTATCGAGCGAGCACGAAGCATGCAGCTACATACAGGCCTACCACTTGAGCTTTGGACGAAAGCAGTAGTACGTCTATGTACTTGATCAATCTCAATGATATTGGATGGGGGAATTCTAGAAGAGGCATGGATAGGTAAACTAATGAGTTATGCATTTCTCAAAGTGTTTGGGTGCGAGGCTTTCATACACATAGACAAAATCCTAAGGTCAAAGCTAGATGCAAAGTCCAAAATGTGTTTCTTCATTGTCTATGGAGAAGCTGACTTTGGGTATCGCCTATGGATTCTTGAAGATGGTAAAATCTTTAGAAGTAGGAAGGTAATTTTCAATGAGAAAAATATATACAAAGATTACTTGGAAAGAAAACAAACAAAAGATACAAATGATGAGTACATGGAGCTTGAGGATAGTGAAGACTCAAGGAGTGCAAACGGGGACAATGTGCAACAACGTCAACCAAATGAGGAGCCTCTACCTATGCCCCGAAGATCTACGAGAGCAAGTAGACCTTCAAAAAGGTTTGTTCCTTCCTTCAATTATCTCTTGATCTTAGCTTTTGGAGAGCTAGAATCATATGCAGAAGCTATGCAACCCAAACCCAAAGAAGAATGGATGAAGAGCATGCAAGTGGATAGACTCATTACATTGCAACCAAACATGGGAGTTGAATGAGTTGCTTAAAGGTAAGAGGGCATTGCAAAACAAATGGGTGTATAAGCTAAAGGAAGGAAAAGGAAGACAAGGTACAAGTCCAGGCTTGTGGTAAAAAGGTTTTCTGAAAAGAAAGGTATTGACTTCAATAAATAATTCTCATGTTGTAAAAATGAACTCAACTAGTCTTGTCTTAAGCATTATGACTGCTCATGATTTAAATCTTGAAAAAATGGATGTAAATATGGCATTCCCTCACGGTGACTTAGAGGAGGAATTTTACATGATTCAACCAAAGGGGTATGAAGTAAAAGGTAAGGAGAAAATGGTTTTCAGATTAAATAAGAGCTTGTATGGTTTAAAGCAAGCATCAAGATAGTGGTACTTGAAGTTCGACCAATGGATGCTGGATCATGGATTTAGAAGATGCAACTCAGATCATTGCGTCTACACAACTAATTTGGGAGATGGGAAGTTCATCATCCTA
Source organism: Adiantum capillus-veneris (assembly GCF_014529385.1). Lineage (NCBI taxonomy): Eukaryota > Viridiplantae > Streptophyta > Polypodiopsida > Polypodiales > Pteridaceae > Adiantum > Adiantum capillus-veneris. The sequence continues at coordinate 52,184,149 of NC_140932.1, forward strand.
ATTTTGTATGTTGATGACATGCTAATTGCAAGTCCTAACATGCAGGATATCAAAGACCTAAAAGAGGAGTTGTTTAAATCTTTTTCAATGAAAGATTTAGGTGTTGCAAAACGGATACTTGGTATGAAGATATCAAGGGACGTGACAAAAAAGACAGTAAAGCTATCTCAAGAGGATTACATCAACAAGGTACTAGAAAGTCACAAGGTGCTGAAAAATATGTATTTATGGATAACGTTTGCAATATTCTACTTAGTACCAATGTTAGGGTACTTGTGCATGCAAAGAAACTCTAAAACATGTATTTTTGGGTCTAGATTTAAGCTTCTAACTTTTTTTGGGGGGGCAAAAACTCACAAAGCCATGCCATGCTCATACGGAGCCATGGCACCATAAACAGTCCATCCACGATACATTGGGGGACTAAGCAGTGAGCCACCTTCGACCATACCCTCAGCATCAAGAAAACAAACGAATACCATACATTGGTTGAACAAGGAGCCGCCCTCGACAAGACACCATAATAAATGATGAAGAAGGGGTTGGGCCCTTAGTCCCCATCACCCACCAAGAGCTCTTGAGGTGCCACCACCGCGTCACTGCAACCACTTGTACCGCCGTGCCTCACGAAGACCAAGAACCAAAAAGGAAACAGAGCATCGATCGGAACCAAGAGAGATCAAGCTAATAAGGGTGGGTGAGCCAAGCACCCACATCCCATCATGTCCTCTCGAAGACGCCTCATGGGGATGCCACCATGAGAGATGACCTACCACATCAAATCTCATGTCCACCATGAGGATTAGAGCGAGCCTAATCCACAAAGCCAACCCATACACTAACAAAATCATCACATTATGCAAAACCAGCAGCTTACAATGACGCACAGATCCAAAAGCCAAAGAATATTGCGCCCATGCAACCACAAACATCCAGTGATCCCTTCATCAGCATTTAGCGGGCCCTGCATCAAAGGAATAATGTTGTCCATGAGTCGATGGGGAAGACGAGCAGAGGCGACCCCCACAAAAAAGTGAGGCGTACCTGCACAACCTCCTAGCATCCACAATAGCCACCGTCGAAGGCAACCGAGAGATTTCCCCACAAAGTGAGGACCGTGTAACCTTGGATCCAAAAAAGAAAGGGGACCGCTAGTGCCAAGAGAGGGAGCCTAGGGCTACCCAGCCCAAGCTTCTAACTTTTTAATTACAACATTTCTTACTTGAGATCCGCTTCTATATGTATACTTCTTAGCATTTTACAAAGCTTCCAAAATTCCTGAAAGGATTCTTCTTGACGGTGGATGATGGTTTGCTTCTCTAGTTTTTACAAAACATCCCATTGCCTAAAGCTTCTCATGATAGATCAGAATGTCGTTTGATACAATCAATAATAAATCAAAGAGTCTTGATGGAGACAATGAAGCACCGAATAATTCGTAGGCGTGCCAAAAAACTGTTTGACCTGCGTTACTAAGTAGAATCTCGTGAGATCCTCCCAAGCTGTTGAGGGGGAAAAGGAGAGAGTGGCACATGGAGGACAGAGAGAGGAACAAAGAGAGGTAGGGGCAGGCGGATGAGAGAGAGAGAGAGAGAGAGCGAGAGAGAGAGCGAGAGAGAGAGTGGGCAGGAACTTGGAAGCTTGCATGAACGAAGCACAGAGCAAGAGGCAACAACACCGGCGAAGCAGGCACGGTCATATCGACCACAAAAGCAACGTTAGGTGCTTTTTTTAAAAATGATGGTAGGGAGATTGGGCCTGAGTTCGACTTCTGTTTTTAACAGCCAAAAGTCCCTTTGGCAAAAAAAGAATCTTGCGAAGATTTTATCTGATAAAGCTGGAGTACTTTCATTACGTGGAATCTCCACCAGATTCTTCCAATCGCTTTCCGAGCAAGGAATTTTTTAGTAAAACTCACATGCACATAGGTATCCTCCCCCAGCGGGTGCTCTGCCTTGGATGCATCATCTGTCGTAGATCTATCGCCCTCCCTCATGCGTCGCCTATTAAACCACTACCATCCTGTCTGCACTCCTGCCACGTACCTACCCTACCCCTTTCATTTTTCTTGTGATCTTTCTTTATCCCAACTAATTGGACCCATTTCAAAATCACTTTAAAACCCAGTTCTCTTTTACCATAAGCGAGCTTTACTTTTCCCTTCCAAGATCTCCCAGGATTCTTTCTAATAGAATTGAGCCCAAATTGAACACGTAGACATACTTATTGGATCACCAAAGCAATATATGAAACACATGATGTCATCCCGCTTCACAATCCCTTTGAACCACTACAAAAAAAAGAAATCCCTTGACGCGGAGGTTCCTCTGGACTCTCCTAAGGCCACTGATGTGGAGATCGGGCATGGGTCAAATGTTGAAGAGTTTGTTCCCTCTCTCAATGATGGAAGTCCTGGCTATTCAATCATAGAATATGAAAGGACTGAAAACCGAAAGAAGCACACCTTCTTATGGGAGGCAGTTAGAAAGGAGAAGGACGTTAATTGTTGGGCCATCCAAGAACATCATCTGGATGCTCATAGCAAAACAAAATACGCATTGGGAAAGAAGTTGGTGTTTTATGGAGAGGGAGTGGACGGGTTTAGTGGCGTCCTCTCTATTGTGGACAAGGACTTGGAGCCCAAAATGGTCCTTAACCACCCCTTTGGGAGATCCCTAGGAGTGAGAGTCATGTGGGATGATCAACCTATCACTATAGTCAGCATATATGGCCCCTGCAATGCAAAGGATAGAGCCAAATTATGGATGCACCTTAGGGATTCCCCTATTGAAGGAGAGTGGCTACTGTTTGGTGACTTTTATATGGTGGAGAAGAGCAAGGACAATACAGGCTCAACCAGTCTATTGGTAGGTTATAAAAGAACTAAATGGTTGGCCTGCAGAAGGGCATAGGGTTTTAGTGGCAAGGAATTTTTGGCCTGCAGAACGGCATAGGGTTTTAGTGGCAAGTTTGTTGCAACCTGTAGGCCGTCCGATGGTTTGCTAGATGGCTGCCACGTGTAGCAAGCCTTTAGGGTTGTTTTATCAGGGGTCATTTGACCCATGTGGAATCCCTTTTCATGCTGCTCCTGGCGGGCCTCGGTCCTTTCTGCTCTGCTCCTGCCAGAGGATGTGGAGCGCGCGCAGCGGGTGCTGTCCTTGTGAGAAGATCGCTGCACAGCAGGTATTGTCCTACCACAGGACGTAGTTGTTGCATACGTAGCTTTTTGTTTAATGGCGGGCGGTTTTCAAGGCTCTGGAAGGTGATTGCATTGAAGGGGGTTGCTCTGCAGGCTCAGGCGGCGAGGACGTGGCAGCGAAAGCTTTTCCATGCGCTGTTCTACTCGTTTAATGCCGCAGGCGGGCTTCTCAAGGTCTTTGAAGGTGATCGTGCAGCCTGAGATTATGGGGACTGCTCGTGTTGGTCTTTGTGGTTCAGTGCACGTGTTGAATGGAGCACAGGACAATGAGGAGATGTAATTTGCATGTGGTTGTTGTAGCCTATATGACAGGCGAGAAAGCGCAAAAAAATGCTTTGTAATATGTTCTTGCTTCGAGTGTTATCATTATACTGTGTCATGGCAGCAAGTCTGAGAATTTGTTTTGATGTGTGAGCTTTTGAGCTACATTATCCAGTGCAAGATTCTCTGTTTGTCCTGCTTTGTACAAGCTTTTGAGCTACATTACCTAGTGGAAGATTATCTCTCTGTTTTGCTTTTGCACATGTGTCCTCAAGTCTCAGTTCTTGCTTCGGGTGTTATCATTATACTGTGTCATGGCAGCAAGTCTGCGAATTTGTTTTAATGTATGAGCTTTTGAGCTACATTATCCAGTGCAAAATTCTATGTTCATCTTTGAGCTTTTACCTATCTGTTACTATTCAATTTGTATCTGCTTATGTGCTGTAATCGTAAATTTAAATCAGTCGAGCATTTGAAAGTGCGTTGTGGATTGGTTTGAGAGTTTCTTTCTTGCGTCTCAAAGTACTTGGAATAACATTTCTTTGCAAATCATCTTCACCATGGCATCTGATGATGGCGTTGTCCGTGGCGGTGAAAGGAGTGCAAGCAGTGCCTCACCCAACGATGGTGAGAGCATGGACTTCTCTGGAGGTTTGCTTTTTTGACTTGTGCGCTGCTCTTGTGTTGCGTTGTCAGTCATGGTTTGTCCGTGCTTGCGAGCGTTGCAGTTCAAAAATTTTGTTGCGCTAGTCTTGTTCTCCTGATCTTGCTGCTTGCTTTTTGTTGCGCTTGCAAGTGATGCGCTCGTGATGGTGGTCACGTGTCTGGTTCCAGAAAAGCGCAACAGTAGGGCTGCGGGTGCATGGGTCCTTGCTAGCATTATTGGCAGGTCACGCTACAAGGGGCTGGACCCTCATCGCTCCAGTGTGGGATTGGCATCAGGCCGTGAGTTGCCCTGCGTGGAGCCGCGAGCAGCCATCAGGGAGTTTCTCATCTAGGAGCCAAGAGCAGGCTGAGCTTTATTCAATTGTGTGCCTCAGCGCCCGCATACGCGTTCTGACCATCTATTCTAGATGCTTGCAGTGGGTTCTGGTACTGTACCATTGCGCCGAGGTTAGGGGCTGTTTTGCTCAATCGCCTGAACTGTACAGGGCCAGGGTGATTAAATCTCAATGACTTTGTGCACATAGGTAGCAGCCCTTTTTGACTGAGGGCTTGTCTCCTTCTTTTGCAATGTAATCTGGTTGTGGAGCTGTGTCGAGCTAGACATTTGCTGGATGTGTTTGGCTTACGCTTTGAGGCCCGGAGTTGGGTCCGAGGTTCAAGGGATTCTGGATCCCTCTCTCTATTTTGGTACTTGGCTGTCATTTAGGTGTTTTCGGCTACTGTAGACCCGGGCATACTGTTGCTCTCGGGTTCGAGAAGCTCTCATGTGTTGATCATTGTTGGAGTGTTGTGGGTTCCCCGTTGTATTAGACCAGTGGCGGTAATCTGTCTTCACCTTCAGTAAGCTCTGCTCAATCGCATCGAGTACCTCGCTAGGGGGCTTCTTATCAAGAAACTTAGGTGTTCGTAATCGGCATCCATGACTTCGATGGCTGGTGCGTTCAACGTTGCTCCTCGTGAGCATAAGGCCGCAATACAATAGCACGAGCATCACAACAAATCTGGGCTTGACCTCCCAAGACGCTCATTTACTGTCATGTTTGAAACGAAACTTGGCTTGCACCATGTTACCTCCTTGCATTTTGTCTGCCTCTCCAGCTCAGGCTCCACTCGCTCGTGCCATCTTGATCGTCGACCAGATCGTCCACTGTAGTGCAGGACGGCTCAGGTAAAGGCACAGCCAGCCCTTTGCTTGCATCATGTCTGGTCAGTCAAGCCAGCTCTGGGGGCTCAATGTCCTAAAAAAAATTTCAGTCGAAACTTTGCTCCATGCTTGTCATTGAATGGATAGTTCTCTCGTGTATCAAGTGAGTACAATGATTTCCGTGTACGAAGTGAGTACAATGATTTCCGTGTACGAAGTGAGTACAATGATTGTGACCAGGACACCAATTATTACTAATGGCTGCTCATCTGCCCAAACTTTCTCGACAACATGCTTGGCCGTTCATTGGTTCACAGACCGCCTCAGTCGAGGGGAGTTTGACTCCTCCAACCGCACCATACCTGATCTACCGAACCAGGTTTGGAAAGCCCAACTCTTGATGGCCAGGATTTGTGAATACTTGATGAACGGACACCTCATCTCGAGTGCCAAATCCGGAACGTGGTGGTTCATTACAACTTTATCGAAGTGGAATTGCACACGCCATAATCTGCCCCTGCTTGCCAAGGCGCATGTCTGTTGAGAACAACCCGAAAGGTGTTGCCTCTAGTTTCTTTAACTCTGTATACACCCCACTCGACGACGCCCTGCCTTTGCCTATGATAGCACTAGCATCACGCACATGCAACGGCTGTCTCATATCTCACAGGAGAAATCTTTTTATGTTGTGGTTATATCTTTCCTAAGCTGCCTCTACTTCCAACAACTCACAAAGCTCAGTAAGCCCAGCCTTGGGCATCAGTCCTTCATTAGCTTTTGGCTTATGCATGTCTATGTATACGTATGCTCACATTTGCCCATTGGCAGAGGGAAGTGAATCAATAGACTCGACGTGCGCTCTTTACGATCATCCTCGCTTGAGTGGCTCACAATCTTGCTACCTAGCTTGGAGGCCTCCATATACATTGCCTCTCGTGCAGAAGCTCATGATGTTATGCATTGTATGCAAAACATCGAGAGACTTCGTTTTCCTGCATGAGAAAATTTCTAAATCTTCTTGTGTATGTAACCTGGCGACGGCTTTGAAACATGACATTTTCCAAGATTAAATAACTTGTTTGCTTGCTCATCCAAAAAGAAATCATATTTGGCGCAAGCTTGTTCGCAACCTTTCAAGAAGTTCGTTCCCGTGCCTCGTTCTTGCTTTCCTTTTACAAGTGTGCTGCTCCCAGGATGTTTTTTGCGCCCTCTTTGCTTTGCTCAACTAGTCAATGCTATGGTTAATTGGATGCTTCCTTTTCTTTTCCTCTTGCAGAGCTGCGTAGGTTCGTTGAGTCTCCTCCATGCCCTGCAGGGAAACATTCATCGCACATGGTAGTGTCGAGCTCTGCTGGGTCACCGCCAAATTCGGGCTTCGAGGAAATCGTAGCTGGGAAGAGGTGTAGGCGTGCCTTGCTTCAAGGAAGCCCTGCGAGCGATCCCGTTGGCAGTGCAGGCATGGCCGGTGTGCACAATCATTCTTTCTGGTCGAATAGTCTTGACGTGTCTACGTTGTTCTTCGCCACAGCGCATTCTTGATTGTCGAGTTGCGTTAAGATGGTGCTTTTTTTCTTTTCTGCAGGCAAAGGATACTCTCCACCAGGGAAGGAGTGCGCACATGCACCGTCTTCGTCTCAACAAGAACTTCCTTGGCTAGGTCATGAATTGGGCAAAGCTGCAGCCTCATTTTCTAAAGTTGGCCAATCTTCAGCCGCTCAGAATGTCGTGCACACCGGCAAGCTACTGGACAAAGGGAAAAGCTTGTTAGTCAAGGAAACCTTTCCGCTATTCAAGATTAGTGATATAGATGAGGATAGTAAAGCTTTCTCCACATAGGGGAAAATCTTGAATTGGTATGGCACATATCGTTCTATCTCCCCTGGGCAAAAGAAAAATGCAAGTTACTTCAAGTTCGACATTGTCGATGCCGATTGCATTGACACGATCACGGCCGTCCTTATGGATCCCTTCATTGAGACCTACACCAAGGAGCTCAAGATCGGCTTGTTCGTAAGGATTGACCGTCCCCTTGTGAGGCCTAAAAACCATAATGATGATGGGTCAGCTTTGTTCTCCTTGCATGTCGGTGCGTCGACAACCATTCGACCTTGTGACCCATTCCCTGTTGCTTTAGCTTTCTATCCTGAGACCAAGATAAGCACATTTCTTGCTGACGCTACAATTTCTGAGACTACTAGCCCACGTCCGCCCTTGGCGACACTAGCGTTCGTTGTCTTGCAAAGCTGTAATTTCCATCAAAGAATTGGCGCTACATTTGGGGATTTGGTTGTTGCTGATGGCCCGACCCCAGACGACAAAGCAGTTGTACGTATCAGAAGCATTGGCTTCAGCATTTCTTTCTTTCGATATTGACAGACCTTTTGCCATATGTAGGTCAGCTTTGTCAACTCTCGAAAGTATGACTATGATCGAGTCATGGCCCAGATGGCTAGGGAGGACATTGTTATGTTTGTGGCTAGGAATATTGGCCTCTTTGTTGGCAAGGTGCGCACATTGTCTGTTCTGGATATCACAACTTTGGCCCTCGTGCGAGGATCACGCTTGAAGGAAGAGTTGACCACAGCATTTCATAGACAGTGTGAGATTCTCGGCTACAATAGAGAGGTGACTTTGCATGGTTTGCACTCAACCGCATAAAGACATCTTTAGTGGTCTTCACACATTTGTTTCTTTTGTAGGTTGTGGGGACTTTGCGCTTTGTGAACTTCAATAGAGCTCTCTTGCATTCCAAGTGCTCAGTTTGTGACTCGCCGAAGGTGAAGAAGGTTGAAGGCCGACTGTCTTGTTCTCTTTGCGATAAAGATCACGTCATCAACACAACTCTCAGGCTGGAGGCACAGATCCGAAGCAGTGTTGACAGACGTGTTGTGGCGGTTCAAGTGTCAGAGTCTATGGTGGATCATCTTCTGGGCTTGCCAACGAGCTTCAAGGAGGTATACATGGAGAGCATTCCAGAGGCGAGGGATATTTTATCGACATCTGTTGTCGAGGGTGTGTTCAAAATTGGCACAAATGGGTGTATGATATCTTTCACTCCTCTGTTGGAAACCTAGATACTTTGAGAGCATCGATTTCCATAGCTTTTGGCCTTTCACTACGAATAACTATGCTTCCTTATCTAGACCCCTCTACAATCAATGAACTAAATTTTGTCTTGTCCATTGTATATCGCGTTTCATAAGAAAATCGTATCTTGCTTTTGAGCCTTGTTGCCGTGGTGTCTCTCCATAACTCGCTCTCTATTCTTCCTTCCTCTCCATCTTTTCAACCTTCCAAAGCACAAACTCTCTCTCTCTCTCTCTCTCTCTCTCTCTCTCTCTCTCTCTCTCTCTCTCTCTCTCTCTCTCTCTCTCTCTCTCTCTCTCTCTCTCTCTCTAACACACGCACGCAAATGAACACACAAGGTGACTAAATATTTACAATCTTTGCGTGTCTTTCCAATGGCTCGCTTTACCGAGCACGATGACGATACTGTTTTTGTGGCACAATTTTCGAACAATTCAGACATCTTCCTCGCGCTACACCATCTCCGGAACTCAACAGGCACACCGCATGACCTTAGATCGAATTTGCTCAATGACTTGTTTGAGAGCTTCTTGCTTGAAAGACATGCTGTCCCGGGTGCTTGTCTCTTCTTCCGTACTGATGGGTCCACTAGCACAATGACGGTCACAAAATTCTCATCTTTGTATTCAACATGCGCCAACTCACTTGCTCTTAGCCTCGACGTGTTAACGGCCTTCGCTCACTTTACGACTTGTAGATTAAAAGTGTATTTGAAAAGAAATGGAAGCGTGAGAACAATCATCTTGGGGATGGCATCGAAACCATTTCTTGTAAAGGGAATTCTGCTTTTCAAAACAAGCAATGGCATCACATACCTTCCCACATTCACAACGTGCTCAAGCCGTGCACGTGGTGGATGGAAAGAAGATGAGGTGGCCACTTTGCATAGGCTTTGCTTGTTACATGAGGATTTGTCTGATGTTGAGGTGGTCCGCATGTTCCAAGCCAAGCACACACACACGTTGCACACAACCCAGGCCGTCAAATGCAAGCTCTCACGCCTGAAGAACGAGAGGGGCCTGGTCACTGGTGCTCAAATACGACGCACCCATGCCAGCTTGAGTAAGCCGATTAATAAATACAACAAAAGCATCAAGGACAAGCCCATTACACCCTGCAAAAAATGTGGACGCTTGCTATTCCGCCGCCAGCTAACACGTCAGCTTCTGCCTCCAGTTGCGGAATCCACTTCAAGTAAGCGAAGACGCTATGGAGATGTGTATGTCTGTAGCCAGTGCAAGAAACACTCGACAAGCAATAGCAATCATCTGTGGAGCTTGCAAGAGATAGGGCTCAATCCAGCGCTTCCCTTTGTGTCATATCTAAACGCCATAGAGGCACGCTTGGTCTCCATTCGTATCCCCTTCACCAAGATACGTGAACTGACATACGAAGGCCAGTATGGGCTTAGAGGTAGCGTTGTCAATGTGCTTGCCAACTTGGAGAAGAGCCAGGCTGTCCTGCCTTGCTTCATTGAGGATGAGGCTTCTGTCCGTGTGGGCATAAAACGCAAGCTCGAATATGATAGATGTTACCTAAGCGGTGTTGTGCAACCCCTGCTCACAATGCGTGCAACCACTACACTATTGTCCACACCACTCTACATGAGAGAAGGTGTCACGATCAATGACAAGTGGCTTGCACACCTTTCTAGTCTAAGTATGCCTCCTACGAATACCGTCGATGCCAATGCGCATGATGTTGAGCTTGAGGATGAACAGACTGATGTCATGCTTCACGGCGTCACCAGTGCGGCAGAGGTTGTCGATTACAGTGGCAAGATTCTTCATGTTGCACCTTGCGAGGGCAATTCACCGTTGAGCATCTTCACGGATGAGTATTGCGAAGAGTTGAGCTTCCCAACTCTTTTCTTCGGGTCCCCTAGAAGATATAGAGAGGCTGCAAGCAAAGATTATCAAACGATTGCAAAGTGGGAGCTCCTGAACGTTGACAAAAGATTCGTCCTGGACATCGAAAATTTATTTTTCAAGTCTATCAAAATCATGTCACAACAAGTTGCTTCCTCTGTTTGGGTGCGAATGCGCAAGGGAAAGCTAGCAGGTACAACTCTGACTACAAGGCAAGTTGTACAAGACACAAACATAGAGAGCCTTCTCAACTCAAGATTAGGCTTCAGAGACTTCGAGGCACTACGCACATCCCCCGACTACAAGGAAAAGATGAAAAAAAATATCTTTGCAATGATCCGACAACTTGGACCGCCCACATTTTCTGTCACGTTCTCCTCCGCAGAGCGAAGATGGAAAGAGCTTCTTGCTACACTAGAGAAGTTAGTCCCGCTGACCCAAGAGCCTGAGGAGAGTCTGAGCTCATACCAACGTCGCCTCATTCGTGCCGACCCCATTACAACTGCTCGTTTCTACGTCAACGGGTTCAACGCAATGAAACGGTTATTGCGGACTGATTCCTCTATATGTGGAAAAATACAAGATTTCTTTTTCATCACGGAGTTCCAAAGTCGCGGTAGCCAACATGATCATGGTTTGTTGTGGCTAGAAAATGCTCCATCACTCACAACGCACTCAGATCAAGATATTGTAATGTTTATAGATACCCACATTAGCACAGATGGATCTATCTTGCCCAATGACCTTTCTGAAGCTTACAAGCACAAGCACCATAAGACTTGCCAAAAGAATAGCAAAAGTTGCCGTTTTGGATTTCCACGTTTTCCCATGCCATTCACAACTATTATCCGGCAAGGAATACTTGAGGCGAACATAGCTAGACAAGGTAAGGTTTACTTGCAATAAGTTGGAAGACAACTCAGCCAAATTGATTTACAAAATGCGCCCACATTCAAAGAATGGCTAGAACAAGCACAACTCTCCATGGAACAGTACTTGCTTGCATTGCAAGCAACTATCTCGGGACCCACTATTTTCCTCAAGCGCAAACCAATCGATATATTCACGAACAACTTTAATAAGTCAATAGCTTCTCTTTGGAATGCAAACACAGATATACAATTCGTGCTAAACGCACATGGAGCTACGAGCTACTGCACCTCATACATGACAAAGATGGACAACACATTAATAGGAGCAATCAAGGCACAGCTTGATCACTGTGTCGCAAACAATGCAACAACATTGGAGAGACTACAAAAAGTTGGTAGCACAATCCTTAACACACAGCAAATTAGTTCACAACAAGCTGCTTACATATGTCTCTCGCTTCCGTTGCATAGCTCCTCTAGAGAATTCTTATACATAAATACTAATCCACCTGAAGCACGAGCTCTCGTTCTCAAAAAAAAGAACGCCTTGCAAAAAATGCACCCCGACACAACAGATATCTTCTCTGCCTCCATCATCGACAAATACGTCTCCAGACCACACTCATTCTTTCCCATGTGCTTGGCCCAGTTCGCTTCCACAACCAAAAATCCCTCCAAGCCTGACACGTTGCTGCGAAGGGCACGCATCATATGGTACGTTAGATACAATAAAGCCAAAGACCCTGACAACCACTACAGAGAACAATGCCTTCTCTTCCTGCCATGGACAAGGAATGAGAATGAACACCTCCTCGAAGGTTCGTCTTGGATCGATGTCTACACTTCGAACATTGACACAGTGAAAAACAATGAATCACAGTTCGTTGTCGAAACAGCTCTACTGGACAGGCTCGCCACAGCCATCGCAACCTCACGCAGCACGAGAAGTGTAAGCTCCTTGAGCGATTTCGACAATGCCAACGTGATCGTCAACACCCCGTCAAAGCAACCGGCAAAGAAACCATTTGCTTTACATTTTTCCAAACATATTTGCATGACCAATGAGGATTTCCAAGCATCAATAAAGAAGCTAAACCCACAACAGCGACTCATCCTCGATGACATCATGCTCAAAAAACGCATAGCACCATCAGAAAAGATACATCTCTTCCTCACAGGTGGAGCAGGCACTGGAAAAACATTCACGTTTCTCTTGCTAGTCGAAGCCCTCATTCATTTCTACACACATAAGTCAGGACACAATCCTGACTTTCCTAAGGCACTCCTAATGGCATATACAGGCAAGGCAGCATTCAACATTGGTGGCACGACTATACACTCAGCTTTACATTTGCCTTTGATAACTACGACACACACAAGTCTCGGAGCAGAAAAGCTAGATGCATTGTCCTTACTTTATCAAGATTTTGAGCTTGTAGTGTTTGATGAATTCTCCTTGATAGGATCAAGTGTCTTCTCATTGGCTGACTCATGTCTTCGTGACATCAAGAGAAAACACGACCAGCCTTTTGGTGGCCTTGATGTCATACTTTGTGGTGACATCTGCCAAGCTAGCCCAGTCAAAGACTCCTTTATATTCACAAGCAAGAAACCTCTTCTAGAGGCGGTTGCACCTTCGTACTGGCATGAATTCCCTAAGTGCTACAAGCTAACGACGACAATGAGACAAACCGATGGACAGTTTATAGAAGTTCTCAACCGAATGAGAATTGGCTCACACACCATCAGCGACCTTGGTACATTAACAACTCCTTCCACAAAGAGTTACCTGCTGACATAACCATATCACACCTATTCTACTCTAACAAGGCAAAGGATGAACACAATGAAAAGGTCTTCGCACAATTGCCTGGTGAGCCACACATATTCAAAGCGATTGACAAGCTTGCCGCTTCATGCAGCAAAACAATAGCAATTCCATTGGATGCCAGACAAACTGCAGGTCTCCCAGCAAAATTGCGCCTAAAGCCAGGCGAGCTATGCGCTGGAAATCTAGACATTCTCAACGGCCTCGTCAACGGTGCAGAAGGCGTCTACAAGCTGTACACTACATTCTCCGACACGACATGCCTCTGGATTCATTTCACCAACCCTAGCATAGGGCAAAAACAAAGGTACGACCACCGCCATCTTCGCAACCCACTCACAATGCCTAATTGGACACCAATTCTACGCATCGCACGCGAAATCCAAATTGGCAAGAACTACTTCAACACCCTCACACGCAAGCAACAATTCCCAGTTCAGCCTGCCGCAGCCCGCAAAATTCACTGATCACAAGGGCTTACACTCAACACACTAGCTTTCAACCCCAAAGGAATTAGGTCTCACGGCCTCGCATACACTGCTCTCACACAAATTCGTGACACTGCAAATCTATATTTGATAGAGAGCTTGCTACCCTGCAACATTCACACCGATGCATCTGTCCTTAAAGAACTCCACAGGTTGCGAACAGAAGCAGCTTATTCCCCCATCCAGAAGCAGCTGCATCTCCACCAAGATACACATTACATTGTGCAATCACTAAACGTCGTCTCCCTTGGAAAGAATGCAAACGATATCATCCACGACAAAAGCCTAATGGCCTCCGACATCCTCTGCCTACAAGAGACTCGACAACATACAACAGCCATTCCAGGCTTCCGTAGCATATCCTCAACACAACTACACGGTGAGGCGGTCCGGGGCGGGCAACAAGAAGAGTGGCCTCTAGACACCCTTCAAGGCTCCCGTGCTGCTCAATGGGGCTGGGGCACAACACAACACAAACCAAAACAACAAACCCACAGCCAAATCCCAACTACACAAGGGGCGAACTAAGACGCAAAAGAGGAGAATCGTTAGAGCAACCCACAAACAAGCAAGGAATTTACACTAACCCTAACACCAATGGAATACTCTCACACACTAAAACACGAGAGAGAGAGAGAGAGAGAGAGAGAGAGAGAGAGAGAGAGAGAGAGATAGTGCTCGGGCTGCTTTGAAACGTATCGGCAATGATCAAGCAAACACAACTATATATTTAAGAAAGAGAGAGGAAGGGGGAGGGGGTGCTTGTTGCATTAATACCTTCTTACAAATCTGTCATGACAAATCAAAGTGAGATTAGTATTTGTTCAACATAGCTTGCGTAAATTTCACCACAACACATCACAAGAAAAGCCACCCCAATCACTGTCTTAAGGCCAGGGGAGTCCTCTCCACCCTGTCGCCCTCTTACAGTATGTGGGATTTATGGCTAGATTGATGACAACACCAGAGACAAGCTATCAAGAACTTAACAAAAAACACCAAGACACTTACGCATCATTGTTGTCCATTACTTCACGTTGGAAGGGAGACAAAGTATTCAAGCTTAGTCCAAATCCACCCTCCTTGATTCAGCAAATGTTGGGCTTACACTAGTAGGAGAAATGATAGATTTCCTACTCTCAATTGAATGATCACTCTCTCTCTTACAATGGCATAGAGTTCCCTTGCTAATCCCCTATTACAACACATGCACATGCATAAGACAATGAGCTTCCACTCAAGAGCTCCTTCTAGAGAGGTTGAGCTTGGCTTCTCAAGCTATAGCATAGTGCTCTTGCTTATGGCTCCCCCCTTTTGTGCTAGCTACACCCTCCTTTTATAGAAATTTTGAAGGCTAGGGTTATTCCTCTAACCATGGTTGGGTTAGATTTTCAGCAATTTATCTAATTTCTTTTGCTTGGAATTATCAAGAAGTTGGTGGGGAAAGAGAGAGGAGAGAAATGGAGGTGATAGGACTTTTCATAGTGGGTTAGTGTTAGTAGAGTTAGTATTAATTTACAAATGGAATTGGATATTTACAATGGGAGTATCCATGTAGGATACAAATAAGGAAGAAAAACTCTTAAGAGGTAAGAAAAGGTGGATTTCTTACAAGGTTGATGCTCCAAGTGTCTTGAGTAGGGCCAATTTTGACGCTTGTTGACGGTCCACTAGCTTTGACGGTACATTTTTTCTCCACTCTTGACCTTCCTTGAGAGACAAGGTAATTGAAGCTGAGTAATCAACCACCATGATGCTGTCTTTTAAGAGAAGAGGCTAAATTTTGTGGTTTTTTGATAGATATGGGTAATTTGGAGGAGGAAAAATGAGACTAGGTGGTCAATTTTGGAATGGAATTGTGTGTGGGAGGTATGAGTTCACCATGGTTTCTCTTATTCTTCAAGGTTGAGGAGAAGGTGAGTAGTGTGCAGAGAGGAGTGTTGAGAGAGATGGGGATGATGAGTGGAGAAGTGAAAGAGGAAAATGATAAAGTGGAAGAGACAGTGTGGCTGCATAGCATGGGAAAACTGGGGTCCACTAAAAAAATCATAGCTCACAGCTCGTAGCTCAAAAAAATATGAAAAAATTTGAGGCAAAAGTTCAGCCCACGAGCTACAACTTTTATTTGTATCACCTTTTCAAATTCGGAGAGCAAGTGAACTTTAAAAATTCAGCAAAACCGACCGTTTTTTTCCACTGCAAAGGTCCTTGTGGGGTCCTTCTTTGGATGATTCTTTTGAATACCTCCAAGAGTGAGCCCTCCATAGTGCATGTATGCATGCCACCTACCCTTGACCTTATTTGGTAGGTCTATAATTGAAGATATTGTTGAGATTAGGATATAAGTGAATAGTACAACTAAGAAAATCAAATATTGAGGGGTCTAAAAAATATGTACATGTCAAATATAAATAATATAAGTGGAAAAAATATAAAGGGGTCAAAAGAAATCTCTCTCATTATGAGGCTACCATAAAAAGATAAATATTTTTGGTGTTCTAATTTTTTAGAAAAAAACAAAATAGATGTAGGAAGGGAAAAATCAAAATAGTGAAAAAATATACACATAAATAAAACTAGTTTTTTTGGATTTTTGTTGGGGTGGAGTTACACCAAATATAAGAGAAGCTTACATGAAAATATTTCTATATAGAATAAAGAGTATGAAAAATGGAAAGAAAAAATTGTGGTAATGGTGAGGCAATGTACAGAGCATAAATAACACACACCTAGGTAGAAATATTTAAATAAATACCAAAATAATTATGAAAAAATCTTTTATTTAGGCCCTATATATAAAGAAATATTTACATACGCATGGGCCATAATATACTTATATTTTTATTTTTATTTAATTTTTTGGCTCATTTAGCCCAATGACTAGCTAATTGAGGGTTTTCTAAGAAGATATGGGAAAAGTCCCATGACTCACGCACGCCTATGTATAGTGAAATGGTAGGGATAGCCACAGTGTTTGGGTGATTTTGGTAGGGTGAGGTAACTCACTGTGGTAATTACAAAGAGCCAAAAAACGGCTATCATTAGCCCTCCCCCTAGATGATGGTATATTCATGTACCATCATAGAGCATCTTTTCCAAAGAGAGTGCTTCAGAGTCCTTGACAAGATCTTCATTGTTTGGCCCCTCAGAATTTTTGCTAGAGTTACACTCATGCTTCATGTAACAATACTTACATGAGACAGCGGCCTTTGGACAGATCTTTGGTAGATCCTTTGGTAGAAGGCGACTCAAATAGGGCTTCAAGCGATACCCGTTTACCTTCCTGGAGTGCTCTTTACCATTCAAGTCCATAAGCTGATAGTAACTAGAATTGAAAGACTTCTTGACTATGTATGGCCCTTGCCATCTAGTTTCAAACTTGGCATCAAAACGATTGTCAAGTCGATTGTCATACCTTAGCACGAGCTCTCCTTCATTGATGCCTTTGTCCTTCCGTTTCTTGTCAAGCTTCTCCTTTGTCTGTGTGGCTTTCCTCTTATAGCACTCGTATGCTGCTTCTCTTTTCCACT
The DNA here is from genome assembly GCF_014529385.1 of Adiantum capillus-veneris. Taxonomy (NCBI): domain Eukaryota; kingdom Viridiplantae; phylum Streptophyta; class Polypodiopsida; order Polypodiales; family Pteridaceae; genus Adiantum; species Adiantum capillus-veneris. The sequence continues at coordinate 52,201,092 of NC_140932.1, forward strand.
CAAGCTCAGCTAAGGTAAGAAGTCGATCCATCCATGCTTCTTGATCATCTTGTGCTGATTTGCCATGAAGTCGCATTGTTGGAATGTTTAGCTCAATTGGCTGTAAAGCCTCTTGACCATAGACCAAGTGAAATGGTGTGAACTCCGTGGCTTCCCTATATGTGGTTCGATACGCCCACAAGGCACCATCCAAAAAGTCATCCCACAACTTTGTATTGTTTTTCACCATCTTTCTAATGATGCCTGCAATGACACCATTAGCTTTTTCTACCAAACCATTTGATTGGGGATAGTAGGGTGTACTATGACGATGTAGAATGTGAAGTTCTTCACAAACTTCTGTGAGCAAGCCCTTCCTAAACCCTGGACCATTATCAGAAACAATCTCCAAAGGTGTGCCAAATCTGCAACAAATGTGATTGTACACAAACTTGCTAACTGTCCTCTCATTCACTCTTGCCACACTTTGAGCTTCCACCCACCTAGTCATATAGTCTACAGCCACTAGAATGTTGAGTTTACCATTTTTTGTCCTAGGCAGAGGACCCATGGCATCAATGCCCCACTTTTCAAAGGGTCCATTTGCAAGCACTATTTGCCTCGGGCCATGCACCAACCTTCTATTTCCATTTATCTGACAATTGTGACAGATTTTACACCAATGTTGGACATCCACATGCAGACTTGGCCAAACATACCCCGTAAGCAAAATCTTCTTCACAGTTAATTCTTGGGAAAAATGACCACCACATGCTTCTTCATGCAAACCTTTTAGAATGGCTGGAATTTCCTCAATAGTTGGTACTCTTTTGCATACTTGATCCCTCCCTCTTTGATAGAGGGAGCCTTCTAGGAAGAGATATGCGCTTGCCTTCTTCATGAGTCTCCTCTTCTGAGCCTTCGTGAAGTCTTGTGGAAACTCGCCCTCCAAAATGTAGCTAATAATGGGAGTCAATGACTCCAATCCGTGGTATCTCGGTTGCTTGACAGTTGCTGCCACCATGATGACCTGCATTTCTCTCTCAACACATGTAACTACTTGTTGTGCAAGTAAATCGGCATCTTCATTTTTTTTCCTCGGAATATGATATAGTTGCACTTCTTCAAACTGATTAAACATCCTACGAATGGCATGAACTTTTGTCCTTAAGCTTTCATTCTTGCATGCCCAAATGCCTAAAATCTGTTTAACAATGATAAGTGCATCTCCCTTTACCATGAGACGTTTTATCCCTTGGCCAATGCACATCTTCAAACCATGAAGTAGTGTGTCGTATTCTGCTTCATTGTTGCTAGTTGAACCTGGTAGATTGAACTTCTCTTTCATGACCACCTCTCCACTTGGGTTGAGCAACACCAGCCCTCCCCCTGCTTTTCCTGTGGCTCGACGAAAAGCTCCATCAAAGAACAAGGTAAAAGCATTAGGAATACTTTTTGGTGGTGGCAATGGTAGGGTCTTTACTTCAGGCACCTTAATCTCCTTTTCGTGCACCCTATAAGTGAGAATCCCTGCCAATTGTGCACGCACACTATCTTCTACCTTGAAAGAGTATTGAAACTCTTGCAACTCCATAATCCACTTTGAGATCCTAGTACTAAGATTCATTTGAGATGACACCCAAGGGAACAAATTTTCTGCAGTGAGAATTACAAAAGGTTTTGGTAGCAGGTAGGATCTAAACTTTCTCACCGCAAACATGAGAGAAAGCATCATGAGTTCTGCTTCTGTGTAGTCTCTCTCCAAAGCATTCATGACCCTACTAGCAAAGTAGATGGGTCACATCCTTGTACTGTGGGGATCTTGTTGTAGCAACACAGCACCAATTGTTTCTTTCCCAGCACTAGAGCTAACAAAGAATGTGTACTCCCAACAAGGAGGCATGAGTGTTGGTAGCTCTGACAAAATGACTTTAATGTTACAAAAGTACTCTTCAAGCTCATTAGACCATGCAAATTCTACTTGTTGTGTCAACTTTTGCAAAGGATGAAGCAACTCCGAGGCTAAGTGAATGAAGCGTGACATATACTTCACCTTCTGAATGAAAGAGATGACCTCCTTAAGACTCTTCGGTGATGGGAGCTCAATAAGAGCCTTTGCCTTTGAAGGATCCACCTCAATGCCTTTATAGAAAACCTTGTGACCGAGCAAGATCACTTCATCCTCACCTATGTGGCACTTGTCGGGGTTGAGTTGACCTCCCATGTCGTAGAGCTTCTTTAAACCTTCTTCTACCCTTTGTAGATGCAATGATTTTGAGCTATAAATACAAAAATCATCAATGAACACCCTAATTGACTTTCCAAAGAATGCTTGAAACACCATGTTCATGAAACGTTGGAATGTTGCAGGAGCATTTGTCAGACCAAATGGCATGACTCTAAAAGCATAACAACCCCAAGGAGTGATAAAGGTTGTTTTCAATTGATCCTCCAATGCAATCCCTATTTGAAAGTAACCTGAGTAGCCATCACACACAGTGTACTTCTCATGACCAGCTACCTCATTTAGTATCTCATCCTGAAATGGGAGGGGAAAGTGATCTCTTTTTGTTGCCTCATTGAGTGGACGGTAATCCACACACACCCTCCACTTTCCGTTTTTCTTAGGAGTGACAACAACGGGAGAGACCCACTCTGAATTCTCCACTGGATAAATGAAACCTGCTGCTAGAAGCTTTCTTACCTCCTTGAGTAAAGCCTGCTCCTTGATGACTCCTAGCCTTCGTAGCTTCTGAGCCTTAGGTGTGGCCTCTGGCTTCAACTCAATTTTGTGTTGAACAGCATCTACTCCACGCACATCGGTGTAGTCTTTAGCAAAAAGCCTAGGAAACTTCCTTAGCACACATTTGAACTCCTCTCTTTCATCCTTTGTAAGTGTTGTTGATAGCATACCTTCCAGCATCCCTTCATCTTGAACATCTTCATTCTCTTGAGGACCTACCTCCTCCAGGCCTTGACAAGAGGTCTCTTGGTTTCTTGGCTTAAACCTTACCCCCATGACTTCGATGGAAGACTCCTCTTCAGTAATGCTGCCGCTACTTTCTTCTTCTGAAGTGCTATCGGTCCAACCTTCTTCCGTCTCACTTTGAGATGATTCTTCATGGAGCTCCTCTTGGCGTTGCTCCTTCATGTCAAAGACAACCTTCTTATGATTGTCATTCCTGCAAATTAATTTCCCACTCTCCCAATCCTGCAAAGCTCGCATTTTCATTAGCCATGGTCTTCCTAAGATAAATGGATAACCACTTCCCTTGGTCGACATAACATAAAAATCCACCGCTTTCTTAATGCCAAAGGCCTCTACAAAGACATTTTTACAAATGCCTACACACCTAGCCTTGCTATTGTTTGCCATCTTGACTTTGATTTCAGGTGTCTCCTGGATGTGCATGCCTAGTCTTTGCATGAGTCCCTCTGTCATGATGCAAATTTGTGCACCCCCATCCACTAGACCTTTCCTAACCAATCTTCCTTTGATGTAACAGTCTAGCACCGGTGTAATGTCCTCATTCATTTTTGCTTGTGCAATTTTTACAACAGGCACACTCTCTTTTACCTTTCTCCTAGTGCTAACTGCCCTTGTTAAATCCCTCCTAACTTGTGGGCATAATGCAAGAAACTGAGGCCATGAGATATCAGGACCCTTACCTCGCATGTCTTCCAACAGGTTGTATGGAGCCATACCATGTCCAAGAGGGAAGTCTTGGAGATTGATACGACGTCGAGTCCTCTTAGCTTCCTTGGTCTCCTTTGCCTTCTTGCCTTGTCCATGGTCACTCTGTGATGGGACACCCTCTTTATCTTTACCTTTTCCTCGGCCACGCTTAATGCCATTTGCTTCCATGTCAACCTCATTTAAATTTGTCACCTCTACCACATGCACATTTGGATCTGACAAAGGTGGAACTTCTTCTACCCCTTGTGGAGGTGGTCTTGGTCCATTTGGCCTTTGTAGAAGCCTTGGTTGTTGACCAGTTCCTTCACCTGCATTCATCACTGGGTAATTCAAGTTAGGTCTCCCTGGCTCCCCACGGGGCCAAGGACAATTATACATCCCATGTCCAGACTCTCCGCAATTCCAACATTGCAAGACTCTCCTAGGTCGTGGATCTCGCTCTTCAGACTTCTTTGCTTGTCCCTTTGGACCTACAGCTTGTGCAAGGTGAATTGACAGGCTGCTTAAAGATTCGTTTAACTTCTCAATTACTTCCGCCGTTACCTCAGGAAGCTCCCTCGATGTTGATGCTTGTGACTTACCTTTGGGTCTAAGACCTTCTATTGGAACCTCTCCCCTTAAGCACTTGAGTTTCCTATACTTCTCAGCAGCCCTAGTTTCAGCTGCATCAAAAGTAGCAGGTGCACCCGCCTCAACTTTTACCTTAAGGTCAGGAAAGAGTCCGGCTATGAACCTCTCCTTCTTTAAAAATTCTGCACCATCACCAGGGTTAGCAACATTTCGTATCCATAGAGCCCAAAGACGTAGAAACTCTTGCTTGTACAAGTAGTAGTCATCTAAGTCTTTTTGCTTATGAGAAACAATGTCTTGCCATAGTTTTTGAGTGTTTTGGGGATCAAAGAAGTATCTCTTAAAACGATTCAAAACTTCTGTGTAATTCCCCTTAACTTCCTCAGGAAAAGAGTCAAACCAAGTACTAGCATCTTTCCTAAGGACCACCTCAAACATTTCTACACGTTCTTGATCGGTTACTATCCTCTTGATACGGCAAGACATCTTGAAATTTGCTAAAAATAATTCTGCATCCTCTCCAGGCTCTCCAAAGAAAAGAGGATATCCAGACATTTGGCGTTGGCTCTCCATTATTATGAAAGATTACAACACGAGTTACAATAAGGGATACAATAGAGATTTAGAACCACTCGCCTGCAAATGAAGAAGTGAGAAAATACCACTCTAGGTTTTCTTCTTCAGCTATCCAAGCTTCAATAAGGTCTCGATTTGTTTGATCAAAACAAAAGGGTAGACTATTGATGAGCTCTAAGAAGGGTTGAAATTCTTCAAAGCTAAGGCGATAAACAGAAATCTCTAGAACTTCATTTTCTGGATCCAAAAGAGCAACCACGTCCCAAGTGATAAATTGCACTTGCTCTACAATTCCCAATGCACAAGCGGTTTGTATAAAAACTAGATCTTCATGCTCGTCGAAGGCCGTGAGAAAGTAGCAATTGACTAGGAGCTCCTTTCCTTCGAGTTCCACACAGTCGGAGTGAGGCAACCTTCTCACAATTTCATAAAGAACATCCTCATCAAGTCCAATCAAGTTTGCAAGATTTAAAGACTCCACTTGTGCTACAAAATTCCTGGACAAAAACTCCTTAGGATTATGGTTAAATCATTCAAAAGCATAAAGAGATTTACAATGTCTCTATGAACAAAGTGTCATAGAAAGTAGAGAAGGATGAGAATTTATACAAATTTGCAATCTTCTCTATGCTCTCTTTATTAATACAAGCTCTGAATAGCTCCCTATCTCCTTTGTTGAAAGCGAAAGGAAGACTATTAATAAGACGCAAATGAGGGAAAAATTCACCAAATGTGAGTCTATGAAGCATGAACTCTGGCCGCAAGTTTCCTGAAGAGTCTTCCTCAATGGTGAAATGCACTCGCCAAACGCCAAATTTCACTCTATTTACCAATCTTAGGGCACACACTAGTTGGATGAATGCGCGGTCTTCCTTAGTGTCCAACAACAAGAGGAAAATGGAATCCACGCGTAGGACCTTCCGTCTTAACTTCACCACCCTCTTGTTATGAGGGAGACGCCTTACTACTTGCTCCTGCAACTCAATTGGTAATAGAGCTAGATCTCTAAGGATGGAACTTTCACTGCACACACATTCCCAGTTAGAACAAATGATCGTTTTTTTGTTTCTTGTAACAACTTGGACAAAGAAAAAACAAACATACACACTATTTTGTTGGGCTGCACTTCATTTTAGAATAAAATGAACACATGTACATCAAAAGAAGTGTGGTAGTTGATGAGAGGTAGAATGACAGGGTTTGGTGATGCAAGAATTTCTCCTGCTCTTTGGGCACCAAACATGAACACCATTCGTTGTTGAAAATGGATCTTTCTACTAATTGCAACGTTTATTCTAATGTGTGGAGTAAAATGAAAGGGAAAAACCTCTATTCCTGGGCCATTATCCATGGCCTATGCATGTCCTACTGCTTAAAACAAAACAAAAATATAGACGTCCAAACTAAGGTCGTACCTAATGAGAGGCAAAATAAAAGGATTTACTTAAGCGTTTATCTCGGCCAACCTAAGAGGACCTAAAATTCTACGAATGACACGTTGAAATTGCAACTTAGTACTAACAATTATGTGTACCTTTTGCCTTGCAATGGGAATGAAGGGATCATACAAATCTTCGTGATTCATGCAAACTACTTGACTATGCTAAACGTTGATTCTACACAAAAATACACAAGCCGTCCTCAATGGGGGCACCAATTTGAGGCGGTCCGGGGCGGGCAACAAGAAGAGTGGCCTCTAGACACCCTTCAAGGCTCCCGTGCTGCTCAATGGGGCTGGGGCACAACACAACACAAACCAAAACAACAAACCCACAGCCAAATCCCAACTACACAAGGGGCACCACCTAGTTTAAGAGCGAACTAGGACGCAAAAGAGGAGAATCGTTAGAGCAACCCACAAACAAGCAAGGAATTTACACTAACCCTAACACCAATGGAATACTCTCACACACTAAAACACGAGAGAGAGAGAGAGAGAGAGAGAGAGAGAGAGAGAGCGAGAGAGATAGTGCTCGGGCTTCTTTGAAACGTATCGGCAATGATCAAGCAAACACAACTATATATTTAAGAAAGAGAGAGGAAGGGGGAGGGGGTGCTTGTTGCATTAATACCTTCTTACAAATCTGTCATGACAAATCAAAGTGAGATTAGTATTTGTTCAACATAGCTTGCGTAAATTTCACCACAACACATCACAAGAAAAACCACCCCAATCACTGTCTTAAGGCCAGGGGAGTCCTCTCCACCCTGTCGCCCTCTTACAGTATGTGGGATTTATGGCTAGATTGATGACAACACCAGAGACAAGCTATCAAGAACTTAACAAAAAACACCAAGACACTTACGCATCATTGTTGTCCATTACTTCACGTTGGAAGGGAGACAAAGTATCCAAGCTTAGTCCAAATCCACCCTCCTTGATTCAGCAAATGTTGGGCTTACACTAGTAGGAGAAATGATAGATTTCCTACTCTCAATTGAATGATCACTCTCTCTCTTACAATGGCATAGAGTTCCCTTTCTAATCCCCTATTACAACACATGCACATGCATAAGACAATGAGCTTCCACTCAAGAGCTCCTTTTAGAGAGGTTGAGCTTGGCTTCTCAAGCTATAGCATAGTGCTCTTGCTTATGGCTCCCCCCTTTTGTGCTAGCTACACCCTCCTTTTATAGCAATTTTGAAGGCTAGGGTTATTCCTCTAACCATGGTTGGGTTAGATTTTTAGCAATTTATCTAATTTCTTTTGCTTGGAATTATCAAGAAGTTGGTGGGGAAAGAGAGAGGAGAGAAATGGAGGTGATAGGACTTTTCATAGTGGGTTAGTGTTAGTAGAGTTAGTATTAATTTACAAATGGAATTGGATATTTACAATGGGAGTATCCATGTAGGATACAAATAAGGAAGAAAAACTCTTAAGAGGTAAGAAAAGGTGGATTTCTTACAAGGTTGATGCTCCAAGTGTCTTGAGTAGGGCCAATTTTGACGCTTGTTGACGGTCCACTAGCTTTGACGGTACATTTTTTCTCCACTCTTGACCTTCCTTGAGAGACAAGGTAATTGAAGCTGAGTAATCAACCACCATGATGCTGTCTTTTAAGAGAAGAGGCTAAATTTTGTGGTTTTTTGATAGATATGGGTAATTTGGAGGAGGAAAAATGAGACTAGGTGGTCAATTTTGGAATGGAATTGTGTGTGGGAGGTATGAGTTCACCATGGTTTCTCTTATTCTTCAAGGTTGAGGAGAAGGTGAGTAGTGTACAGAGAGGAGTGTTGAGAAAGATGGGGATGATGAGTGGAGAAGTGTGTGTGAAAGAGGAAAATGATAAAGTGGAAGAGACAGTGTGGCTGCATAGCATGAGAAAACTGGGGTCCACTAAAAAAATCATAGCTCACAGCTCGTAGCTCAAAAAAATATGAAAAAATTTGAGGCAAAAGTTCAGCCCACGAGCTACAACTTTTGTTTGTATCACCTTTTCAAATTCGGAGAGCAAGTGAACTTTAAAAATTCAGCAAAACCGACCGTTTTTTTCCACTGCAAAGGTCCTTGTGGGGTCCTTCTTTGGATGATTCTTTTGAATACCTCCAAGAGTGAGCCCTCCATAGTGCATGTATGCATGCCACCTACCCTTGACCTTATTTGGTAGGTCTATAATTGAAGATATTGTTGAGATTAGGATATAAGTGAATAGTACAACTAAGAAAATCAAATATTGAGGGGTCTAAAAAATATGTACATGTCAAATATAAATAATATAAGTGGAAAAAATATAAAGGGGTCAAAAGAAATCTCTCTCATTATGAGGCTACCATAAAAAGATAAATATTTTTGGTGTTCTAATTTTTTAGAAAAAAACAAAATAGATGTAGGAAGGGAAAAATCAAAATAGTGAAAAAATATACACATAAATAAAACTAGTTTTTTTGGATTTTTGTTGGGGTGGAGTTACACCAAATATAAGAGAAGCTTACATGAAAATATTTCTATATGGAATAAAGAGTATGAAAAATGGAAAGAAAAAATTGTGGTAATGGTGAGGCAATGTACAGAGCATAAATAACACACACCTAGGTAGAAATATTTAAATAAATACCAAAATAATTATGAAAAAATCTTTTATTTAGGCCCTATATATAAAGAAATATTTGCATATGCATGGGCCATAATATACTTATATTTTTTATTTTATTTTTTAATTTTTTGGCTCATTTAGCCCAATGACTAGCTAATTGAGGGTTTTCTAAGAAGATATGGGAAAAGTCCCATGACTCACGCACGCCTATGTACAGTGAAATGGTAGGGATAGCCACAGTGTTTGGGTGATTTTGGTAGGGTGAGGTAACTCACTGTGGTAATTACAAAGAGCCGAAAAACGGCTATCAACGGCATCTCCATTCTCCATAAAAACAACCTAATACCTACACAAATACGCATCTGCATAAATCAAACACTTGAAACAATCCATGCAACTTTCCACTGCACCAACAAGTGCCTAGCGACAGTCATTTCACTCTACAGGGCACCGACATCATCGCTCCCACGCTTCCTACATAGCATCTCCAATCTTCTTAACTCAACCCGCACCATGCGACCACTAATCATAATGGGAGATTTCAACATTGGTGCACTTCAGGAAACCAGCACATATAGAACCCTTTCCAACCTCGTTCTCCAGCACGGTCTCCACCAATTGATACACCATCCAACCACAATACACAACTCTATACTAGACCATGTATGGGTTAGCAATGACCTACCACAAACCACATCTGGCACTAACTATAACTACTGGTCCGACCACTCCACCACATACCTCGTCATCGCCAAAACTAACCTTCCCTTGCTTTCTGCAGGCCATTGTGAGTCCTCGCCTTGTTTAGTAAAACTCACATGCACATAGGTATCCTCCCCCAGCAGGTGCTCTGCCTTGGATGCATCATCTGTCGTAGATCTATCGCCCTCCCTCATGCGTCGCCTATTAAACCCCCTACCACCATCCTGTCTGCACTCCTGCCACATACCTACCCTACCCCTTTCATTTTTCTTGTGATCTTTCTTTATCCCAACTAATTGGACCCATTTCAAAATCACTTTAAAACCCAGTTCTCTTTTACCATAAGCGAGCTTTACTTTTCCCTTCCAAGGGATCTCCCAAGATTCTTTCTAATAGAATTGAGCCCAAATTGAACACGTAGACATACTTATTGGATCACCAAAGCAATATATGAAACACATGATGTCATCCCGCTTCACAATCCCTTTGAACCACTACAAAAAAAAGAAATCCCTTGACGCGGAGGTTCCTCCGGACTCTCCCAAGGCCACTGATGTGGAGTTCGGGCATGGGTCAAATGTTGAAGAGTTTGTTCCCTCTCTCAATGATGGAAGTCCTGGCTATTCAATCATAGAATGTGAAAGGACTGAAAACCTGAAAGAAGCACACCTTCTTATGGGAGGCAGTTAGAAAGGAGAAGGACGTTAATTGTTGGGCCATCCAAGAACATCATCTGGATGCTCATAGCAAAAGAAAATACGCGTTGGGAAAGAAGTTGGTGTTTTATGGAGAGGGAGTGGACAGGTTTAGTGGCGTCCTCTCTATTGTGGACAAGGACTTGGAGCCCAAAATGGTCCTTAACCACCCCTTTGGGAGATCCCTTGGAGTGAGAGTCATGTGGGATGATCAACCTATCACTATAGTCAGCATATATGGCCCCTGCAATGCAAAGGATAGAGCCAAATTATGGATGCACCTTAGGGATTCCCCTATTGAAGGAGAGTGGCTACTGTTTGGTGAGCTTTATATGGTGGAGAAGAGCAAGGACAATACAGGCTCAACCAGTCTATTGGTAGGTTCTAAAAGAACTTAATGGTTGGGTCTTTGTGCGAAATGGGCTATGATGAAGGAGACCTAGAACAACATGCCAGGCTTCACATACACAAGCCTACAGTGTGCTTGCACGGCTTCCCGGCTTGATAGGTGCTACTATTCTCACTAGGTTGATTGTATCACGTCGCTACTTGAGATGAAGGTGCTTCCAAAAAAGAGCTTATCAGACCATATGCCTTTACACCTAAAACTCAGGAAAGCCAATGGGGTGGGGCATGCCCCCAAGGGAAGTAAGAAGCTTCTTGTGGGCACACATGTTCAAAGACCCTCTATTTTAAAGGCTCACAAAAAAAGCTTTGAGTAAACTCAATAAAGATGTTAATATTGAAAATCCTAAAGCTTGGGGCCTCTTTGCTTGAATTTTACAGAAATTGATCAAAAGCTCGGGCTCTTGGATGAAAAAAGGCTCGGGAAGAGCATTGGAAGTAGCTCAAAGAGGAGGTTGCTGACTTTGAAAAAAGCTATTGGGCTGGCCTTTGAAGAAGAACACAGAAGGTGGCTGGAAGCTAAAACCAATGTGGTCGAGTAGCAGCTCAAGGAGGCCAGGAGGGCGAGGTTGATATCCAGGGAGACCTTCCTCCACCCAGAAGCTGCTAATCAAGCACATTTGTTTAGGGCCCTGAAAATCAAGAAGAGCCGTAGCTCAGTCCACTCGCTCACAGATGAGAATGGGAATGCTACACAACACCAAGAGGTAATGGTTAGGATGATGCTTGATCACCTAAGCCAAATCATTGGTCAGCTAGAGACCCTCTCTCAAGAAGTGGATGAAGCCAGAGCCCGGGGCAGTCACTTATCAAAAGACCCCTATATCACGTGTGTTCAAGAGGTAATTAATAATACCCCAATATACATACTATACTTACACTCTGAGCCTATTTAAAAAACCCCCACCCCCCTCTGTATGTATACATTTTTATACATTTTGGTCTTTTAATAATCCTCTCCGGTTAACTCACGTGATATCATACACATTCTAAAAAGTGACCGCCCCGGGAGCCAGAGAGACCTTGCTTGAGAGTGTCAACATGAAAAATTCCCAACTTGAAGCCAATCATCTTGAGATGGCCTTTTCTGCAGATGAATGCTCGCTTGCCTTGCATGCTCTAGGCAAGGAGAAGTCCCTTGGGTGGGATGGTCTGACCATGAATTATTTAGGGAGTTCGGGGAGCACTTGAAGGTCCCAGTCACGTGTATGGCTAACCAGACTTTTTTCAAGGTGTCATTGGATCTCAATGTGAAAAGAGTGCTTATCAAGCCTATCCCGAAACAGGTTTGCCACTCATAGCTTAAACACTAGCATCCCATAACTATGATGTCTATGGAATAAAAAATTGTAACCATATACATGTGTAGTGACGTGTGTGAACACACTTAGGACCGTCGAGGCATTTTTGCCCTCATTAAGAGGTTTTTTTCCACGTGCACTGTATGTACTAACTAAAACCCCATTCTGCATCAACATCAGCATCATAGTCTCCTTTCACAAAAGACTCAACAATAGCTGCATTTGTAACGGATCCAACATTTGCAATGGAACCATCCTCTTTCTTCTTAGCCTCTTTGGCCTTCAACTTAGGACACTTCTTGATCAAGTGATCATTAGCTTTACAATAATGGAAATGCATCTTCTTTTTACCCTTATCACACAAAACAATTAGGAACATGTGGTTTTCCACTTGCAGGACCATAAGAAGTGGTTGCATTGATGTTACCACCCTTTCTTTGAGCATCAATAATATCCTCTTCAATTGCACGTTGTCTAGTCTTGTTTTCTCTGGAAAGTGACTCTTGCAACAACAATGTGCATAATGCATCAAACTTGAAAACTTCAGGATTTCCTTGGGTCATAAGTCTCCAAGTACTAGCAAAAGTCTAGTAAGAATCTGGCAAGGCATCAAGAACAGTCTGCACAAGGGAACTGTCTAAAATGACTTCACCTGCACAAATAAGCTGCTCATTGATATCCTTGACACTAGCAAGGAAAGTGTCCATATCATCTTACTCATGCATAATCTTCGATTCCAGCTCTTTATGCAGTAATGCAACTTTAGCCTCATTGCGACTTGCATAAAGACTAGCCAGAATATCCCAAGCCTATTTGGAAAATTTTGCTGCACGGATGTGGGGAGTAATAGTGTGCCTTACAGACAACACAATCAATGCATGAGCTTGCGCATCTTTCACATCCCAACGAGCTTGCTCAGTTGTAGGCAAAACAAATCTGACAGTAAGCAATCCTTGCACCAAGACCTGCAACATCCTCAACATTGCCTACATCCTCAGAACCAGGATGTACATCAATGCCCTGCACAATATTACAGACACCCTTCGACACAAGAACATGTTGCATCATATAAGCCCACATAGGGTAATTCTCCCCATCCAATCTTTCCTCAACAACAAACATCTTGAACACATTTGTGTTGTTGTCAGCCATGGTAAATGCTACACCTAATGTGAAAACTGCCCGAAAAAAGGAGAAACAAAGCGGGAACATGTCACAATAATCAATATCTAATTCTCCTAAATGATTTTCTCATGTTAAACTGGTCATTTAATATGGGGAAGTGCCAGGGGAGAAAAATCTAGAATATTGGTTAAGTTAGCAGACCGGCCACAGTAGGGATCCAAAGGAGGGAAAATAGGGATCCAAAGGGGGAGCCATCTGCAAAATATGGGAAAGTGCTAGGGGAGAAAAAGCTAGAATATTGGTTAAGTTAGCATACCGGCCATAGTAGGGATCCAAAGGAGGGAAAATAGGGATCCAACGGGGGGGCCATCTGCAAAAGAGCTATGTGCAAAAATGGGCTCAAAAGACCATAAGGTTCAGCCCATTAAGACTTCCAAAATGCTAAGGTTCCAAAATTCAAAGGTTGTGTCCAAAGGTCAAAAGCCTAGGGAAATTGGATGCTTTATGTGTGTCCCAAAAGTCTTCAACCATCCCTACCTAGGAGGGAGAGAGCCCTAAAAGTAGGATATGAGAGAGAAACTCACACACACACACACAAACTCCCTTTACAGAAAGGGAATGAGGGACACATGTCAGCTCCCTAGCCTAGATGCCCACAAGGTGTACTCAATTCCTATTGGATGGCCTTGGAGGTGGACCAATGAGAATTAGGCTAGAGTAAATCTAGTTTAATTAATTCAAAAACGCTTAATAAAAGAACCAATAAGAATTAAGCTCTCTAGAAGACTATTGGATAGTCTCCCAAGGGGTCCAATGAGCATTCAGCAACCCAATGGCTTGCCTTATTCCTATTGGCCAGGAGGCAAAGGGGTCCAATGAGAGTTTAGTTGAATTAAATAATTACCTAAAGCTCTCACAAAAGGGGAAAGGGGGAAACATGTCAAAAGACTATCACTTATGCTGCTTAATTTCCATTGGCTAGGCCTGGGGAGGTCCAATGAGGTGTGAGGATGAGCAAATAGCAAGAGGGGTCGACCAAGAGAGAGAGGGGGCTCATTTTTCAAAGGCATTATCGACTTACACACTTACACAATGTATGTGTGAACCAAGAAGACTCTCTCTCTCTTTCTCAAGCTGTAATGGAAAGCTTACCACCTACTCCAAGCTTGTGAGAAGGGAAGCCTACACCAACAACTCTTGGCTTTGTGATGCAAATCCAACCAAGAGCCAAGTTTCAATGCATGCTCATCTCCTCTACCGTGCTAATTATTAAGCTAAGCTATGCTAATAAGAGTGATTATGTGAGGAGATGTATATCTTTCTCGTAAGAATACTCCTTCTTCCTCTCAATCTACTCTCATACCCCGCTAGCTCTCACCATCTTCGAAGGTGTGTGAGGTCTTGAGTCTGAGACCGTGAGAGAATTGATGTTGCGTCTAATAAGTGTTGTGCTTAGTGCTTGAAGTTTCCATCGTCAGAGCACTAGCTAGTATTGATGGAACACAAAGAATTGTATCGTAAAATGTCTCTCTTGATGGTAGAAACCATAATACAAAGCCTTTTGGAGGGGGGACGGGCTCCATGCAAATCCGGTCCTCAATTCTTGTCAACTGCTTAATTTCTCTCTCTTTTGAAGTATTGTTCATGCTATCTAACTAGATGTTATGATTTATGTTTCTCTCTCCACCCAAGCACTCTTGTTATTCTCATTAGAAATCTATTCTAATGAAATGCTCACTATGTTCATGCTATTTTCCGCTACATACAAGTTACTAGGCCATTAAATGTTACATTGGTATCAGAGCACAAGTTTCTCTTTTCTTGCTCAAGAAGGGAGGTCCTCAAGCTAGTTATAAATGGCTGGCATTATTAATTGCATGTGAGTAAGTAGAATATGGATTTTTCAGCCTTGCATTGCGCCTCCCTTCGTGCATATAACCGGGCATCACCGTCGAGAGCTATGATCTTAATAGTCGATTCCTATGGGGCTTGCCTACAGCTTAACCACTATTGAGCTATTAGAAGCTTGACAGGAGCCGGTGCTGTTTTTGTGTTGAACGACCCTCTCTTCTATTCCTTGTAATTAATGGTATTCGAGCCACGGGTATAGTAGGTTGAGTGCTTTTTCTAAAGGGGTAAAGAGGAATAGCAACTAGGGCTTGAAGTGCCAAAGTACAACTAAAAATTTTAGACCTAAAAGTTGTTAGAATGACTGACAATAGTAAAGAGAGTGAAATTAGTGTTGATAACTTTGATATTGCTAATGAGCAGGCTACTAATGATGCCCCGATGCTTGTTAACTATCTTGTTTCTAGGCTTCAACAAGCCATGGGAAATCCATCCCTCCAAATTGAAGTGCAACGGCAGCTTCGTGCTCATGGGATTCTCCAAGATCCCCACCATGACGAGAAAGCACCTAGGAAGCCTCCTTGCGAGACTTCCAAAAGAGGCCTCTCTCTGATTTGGGAAGAAGAAGAGGATCCATACGAAGCTCAAAAATTTACTCCTTGATGATGCATCGCCTTCTCAAAGGAGAAATCAAGAGCCTCCACCAAAGGAACGAGAAAGAAGTGAGTCTCCCGCCACCTCGGGGAGATGGCTCCACGAAGACGGTGGGCTAAACGCTCTCCATCACCTCCAAAATAGAGAAGACCATCGCATACTTCTCCACACCATAGTTCAAAGAGGAATGACAAAAATCAAGAGAAGAAAAAGGCGAGAAAGAGGACACCCTCTTCTCCATCTTCTTCATCCTCTTCCTCCTATGAAAGTGATGGTGAAGACAAAGAAGATCAAGGCAAGAAAAAGGTGAGAAAGAGGTCACCCTCTTCTCCATCTTCCTCAAATTCTTCATCTTCTGAAGAAAGTGATGGTGCAACTTTTGAACCATCAAAAAGAAGAGGTCATAGGAAATCCTATGCCACGTGGAAGAGGTCATCTAAGCTCAAGAAGTTCAAAGAGGGAGGGAAGAAGAGGGAGGTAAGAGCATCTCTTTCCTTACCTATGATGGCACCTTTGGTGCTACGGAAAAAGTCTTGGCCTTTACCCAATAGTTCAATGCGACATTTGGAGATGAGGGCTTCACGGAGTCCTCTAAGCGACGCCATGTAGCTATGCACTTTTGAAAGTCCGTCAGGCAATGGCGGTCTAGCCTACGGGCCAATGGTGAAGCTCCACGAACATGGAAAGCTTTAAGAGCTTCCATTATGAAGAAGTTTTTGGCCACCAATGCCAAAGACAAAGTACTCATCGAATAGCAAAGCTTGCAGCTCTCTCCCTACGAATCCATTCACAAATATGTAGACAAGTTTTGGGACTTACAACTCAAAGCCACTGTCTTTAAGAAGTTGGATTTTGGAGAGCAAAAGAAACAATTTTGTGCAGGCTTAAGTGAAGAAATGGCGAAGTATGTCAACTCCAAAAGGCCACACACCATATCGGCGGTTATACACCATACTATGGTGGCTTCTCAAATCGATTTTCAAATGGGGGCTAAAAGAAATTCTAAGCCCACAAAAAACAAGGGTTCAAATGAGCCTAAGGGGAAGGACAATGTCCAAAAGTCTCCTAAGGGCAACTCCAACAAAGCTAAAGAGAAGGGAGTTTACAAAGGCAAAAATAAACTCTCTCCTGAAGAGCTTGAGCGTTATCGTAAGGATAACTATTTTTTCAAGTGCGGCGAGCAAGGACATGCATATCGCGCTTGTCCCCAAAAGAAAACCCGCCATGAACCTCCTAGAGCTACCTTGGTCGAAATCCAAGAGGAGGAAATTCACCACAAAGGATCTCCTCTATGCCATGCTTGGGGAAAGGTAAGAGAACATGATGCTTTTATTCTCTTTGACCCTAGTTCTACTCACAATTTTATATCCATAGAGTTGGCCACCAAGCTAGGCATACAAGCCTACGAGATAGGAGATGTTCTACCCGCGGACGGTGCTTTCAAGGGGCAAGAAGATTCAACCACTCCTTTAATCGGGAAATTGAGGCTCCATGTCCAAAGCTATGTGGACAAAGAGGACTTCTTTATCTCTCCTCTCAAGGATGAGGATGTAATCCTAGGGGCACCATGGTTTGATCGCGTGGCAGTCAATGTTAAATTCCTTGAAAGGAGAATCTTTTTAAGTTCAAGGAAAAAGATATATACATACATGCTCAGGAAATGGGTAACACCATACCCATTGTACATACACAAGCTTTCAACAAGTCAATGAAGAGCTCTATTTCCGTATACATGATTTTTGTTAAAGATTCTCAAAATGAACCTAATGTTTTAGCAAAAGAAAATATACACAATCAAAAGGAATTAGAGTTATCCAATTTTCTCAAGGTGTTTCAAGATGTCTTTATTGACGACATCCCTTGTGACCTACCTCCTAAACAAGGTAATGATGACCATGCAATTGAACTTCTTCCAGGAAGTTCATCGCCTAGCAAATCTCCTTATAGAGGTTCTCAAGCTCAACAAGAGGAGATTATGCGGCAAGTGCATGAGTTAGTTGAGAAGGGCATGGTTAGGCCTAGCTCATCTCCATTTTTCTCACTTGTGCTATTAGTGTGAAATAAAGATGGCACATATCGTATGTGTGTCGAATATAGAGCACTAAATAGGATCACTGTCAAGAACAGGTTTCTCGTTCCACGAGTAGAAGACCTATTTGATAAGCTACAAGGATTGACCTACTTCAGTAGGATTGACCTAAAAAGTTCTATCATCAGATAAGGATAGTTGATCAAGACATTGTAAAGACCGCATTTCGCACTAGATTTGGTCTTTACGAATACATTGTCATGCCTTTTGGCTTGGCCAATGCACCAGCCACATTCAACCACTTGATGGAGAAGCTATTCAGGCTTCACCGAACCTTTACTGGAGTGTTCTTTGATGATTTCATCATCTACTCTAATTCATTAGAGGAACACAAGCAACACCTCCAGGAAATATTTCAAGTTCTAAGAGAGAATAAACTTTATGTTAATCGAAAGAAAAGTGAATTTTTCTTACAAGAGATTCAATATTTAGTTCACATTATCTCTCAAGATGGCATCCAAATGGATCCATCAAAATTAGAGGTAATAAAAGGATGGCCTAAATCAAGGAATCTTCATGAACTAAGAACTTTTATAGGTATGTGTGTATACTATAGACCCTTCATAGAAAAGTTCTCACTAATAGCAGGACCATTACATGACCTAACAAAGAAAAACGTTAGGTATACATGGTATGCCAAGGAGAACAATGATTTCGAAAAGCTTATCTCTCAACCTATGCTTACACTATCGGATCTTTCAAAGCCATTTGAGGTCCAATGTGATGCTTGTGGTGATTGCCTTGGAGCTGTTTTGCTCCAAAAAGGGCACGCCATAGGATATGAAAGTCGAAGGCTCGACCCTGTTGAGCAAGCTCTAGGCATATATGAAAAGGAACTCCTCGCAGTTCTACATGCCTTAGACTCATGGAAGCACTATTTATTGGGGACTCCTTTCATTCTGCGAGCGAATCACCAAAGTCTTAAGTACTTCATGACGCAGACCAAGCTCTCCGACAAACAAATGAGGTGGGCAAATTTTATTTTGCAATTTCATTTTCATATTGCTCACATTGCTGGCAAGCATAATCAAGTAGTCGATGCACTCTCAAGACGGCCAAGAGTGAATGCGGTTTCCATAGGAACTCACAATGATCTATGTTCTATGATAGATGAGTATGCTATTGATCCCTATTCTAGAGATGTGATTTCAGCCCTTGCACTAGGGAAGAAAGAGGAACCATTTACTCTACAAGATGGTTATCTTCTCTATGGAAATATACTCTGTGTTACTAACTCACTCCGTGAGAAAGTAATGTATGAATCTCATGCTCCTCCTTATGCGGGCATAGAGGGATTCAGTCTACCCTGAAGGGGATTGAAACATATTTCTACTGTCCTACCATGAAAGCAAACATACAAGAGTATGTTTCTAAATGTGTGGTATGCCAAAAGACAAATTTTGATAAAGGGAAGCAACCTGAATTGCTTCAACCTTTTCCAATCCCTAATTCACCATGGGAGAGCATATCCATGGTTTTTATCTTTGGATTGCCTAAGTCTATCCATGGGAATACGGGAATATGGACGATAGTGGATAGGTTTAGTAAATAAGCTCATTTTATACCTGTCAAAAAGACTATCAAAGCCCATCAAATGGCAACCCTCTTCATTTCCCAAATCTTCAAGTACCATGGCTTGCCAATGTCCATATTGTCGGATAGAGATCCTAGAATGACCAATAATTTATGGAAGGGTCTCTTTGAGAATTTAGGGACAAGGCTAAATTTCTCTTCGGCCTATCACCTGCAAACGGATGGCCAAAGTAAAATAGCTAACCTAACAATTTTCGATCTACTAAAAGCCTATGTAACGGAAGTAGATCAAAGATCCCAATGGGAGAAGTACTTACCCTTAGTGGAGTATGCCTACAATAATACTGTACATACTTCCACGGGAAAAGCAACTTTTGAGGTAATTGAGGGAAGATCAAAAAGTCCCCTGCTACTTAAGGTACACGGGAAGATCTTCACTGCAGATGAGTATAGCCGAGACCTACAAGAATCTTTCCAAAAGATTAAGGATGTTATCTCTATCTCACAGCAAAGGCAAAAGGCTGCTGCTGACAAGCACAGAAGAGCCCAATCCTTTAAAGAAAATGATTGGATCTTACTCAAATTTCCCAAGGCTCGATTAAGGCACACGATGGGCAAGAATCCTACGGGACACCAAAAGTACTATGCTAAGTTAGCAAAAAGGTGCTATGGTTCCTTCCAGATTCTTAGGCCAATCAATGAGATGGCCTATCAACTCAAGTTTCCCAGCCATTCGCTCATACACAATGCTTTTCATGTGAGCCTACTAAAGCCTTACAAAGGAGAGCCACCTCAAGAACCAACTATTGAAGACCCACCGGAGATTGAGGACCAAGAAGAGGTACTGCAGCCCGAGTCCATTCTCCGATATGAAGACAAGGTACTAAGAGGCGGTAAGACTATCCGACGATATCTAATTAAGTTTAAGAGTTATCCTTTTAAAGATGCTAGATGTATGCAAGGCATACAATTAAAGGATAACCTAAACCTTGTCAATGCTTACAATTCTTCCCTAGAGTAAGCAGATGTACAAATGTTAAAAATGAACAAATTTTTTGTCTTATAAAACTCTCTTTTTCTCTATTGTGCACAAAAATGAAGTAGTATGCATGCTTAGATCAAGTTTGCGGAGACGACGTCTCCCAAACACCAAGTAGAGCTTGTCACTCTACTATGGAAGATTGATAGGACTAATGTGCAGACATGCTTGCAGCAGCTTAGGCTCTCAAGTGCCAAATGGACTAGTCATCCATTCTCAAATGATGTCGTAGGGTAACATAGGATCCTCTACCCGCTAGGAAAAAGGACTAATGAATATGATTTATCTTCTCTACCCCATAGTCGAGGAAGACTATGATTTCATGAGAGAGGTAATGACATAATAATCAATATCTAATTCTCCTAAATGATTTTCTCATGTTAAATTGATCATTTAATATGCGGAAGTACCAGGGAAGAAAAATCTAGAATATTGGTTAAGTTAGCAGACCGGCCATAATAGGGATCCAAAGGAGGGAAAATAGGGATCCAAAGGGGGGCCATCTGCAAAATATGGGGAAGTTCCAAGGGAGAAAAAGCTAGAATATGGGATAAGTTAGCAGACCGAACATAGTAGGGATTCAAAGGAGGGAAAATAGGGATCCAAAGGGGGGGCCATCTGCAAAAGAGCTATGTGCAAAAATGGGCTCAAAAGACCCTAAGGTTCAGCCCATTAAGACTTCCAAAATGCTAAGGTTCCAAAATTCAAAGGTTGTGTCCAAAGGTCAAAAGCCTAGGGAAATTGGATGCTTTATGTGTGTCCCAAAAGTCTTCAACCATCCCTACATAGGAGGGAGAGAGCCCTAGAATTAGGAAATGAGAGAGAAACTCACACACACACACACACACACACACACACACACACACACAAACTCCCTTTACAGAAAGGGAATGAGGGACACATGTCAGCTCCTTAGCCTAGATGCCCACAAGGTGTACTCAATTCCTATTGGATGGCCTTGGAGGTGGACCAATGAGAATTAGGCTAGAGTAAATCTAGTTTAATTAATTCAAAAACGCTTAATAAAAGAACCAATAAGAATTAAGCTCTCTAGAAGACTATTGGAAAGCTTACCACCTACTCCAAGCTTGTGAGAAGGGAGGCCTACACCAACAACTCTTAGCTTTGTGATGCAAATCCAACCAAGATCCAAGCTTCAATGCATGCTCATCTCCTCTACCATGCTAATTACTAAGCTAAGCTATGCTAAAAAGAGTGATTATGTGAGGAGATGTATATATTTCTCGTAAGAATACTCCTTCCTCTCAATCTACTCTCATACCCCGCTAGATCTCACCATCTTCGAAGGTGTGTGAGGTCTTGGGTCTGAGACCCTGAGGGAATTGATGTTGTGTTTAATAAGTGTTGTGCTTAGTACTTGAAGTTTCCATCTTCATAGAATTGGCTAGTATTGAAGGAACACAAAGAATTGTATTGTAAAATGTCTCTCTTGATGGGAGAAACCATAATACAAAGCCTTTTGGAGGGGGGACGGCGGGCTCCATGCAAATCCGGTCGTCAACTGTTGTCAGCTGCTTAATTTCTCTCTCTTTTGAAGTATTGTTCATGCTATCTAACTAGGTGTTATGCTTTTTGTTGCTCTCTCCACCCAAGCACTCTTGTTATTCTCATTAGGAATCTATTCTAATGAAATGCTCACTATGTTCATGCTATTTTCCGCTACACACAAGTTACTAGGACATAAAATGTTACAGAAGAAGCACAAACTATAGAAGACTGTAAGGGACCTGTTATGCAAAAAACAGCACTTACAAAAATTTTGCACAAAATGATGAAATAGTTTGTGCAGTACTGTGCCTTAGTGGAAACGGAGGTCAAAATGAGCCCGAATTAGAAATCTGAGCAGAGTAAGCTCTTGGAGATTACCCAAAAATTTTGTCGACATGCGAACGATCACCAAAGCTCATTGAAATTGAAGAAAGTGAGCAAGCGTGTGCTGGAGCTGCTGGCGACTAAGCTCGGAAGGACGCAACCTGCTCTAATACCAATTGTTGGAATTAGGGTTCCAAGAAAACACACACAGCTTGGAGAAGATGAAGGAATCTCAAGGCACACAATAGAGAGTGTATTGCTTAGTGTGCAATGAAAAGATAGATAGCCCTAGAATGATGGGCGTATATACAATGTACGCGGGGAAAAACCTCCTAGTGAGGGGAAATGCCCCGACGGTCCAAAGTGTGCTCACACACATCACTACCACATGTATATGATAACAGTTGATGTTGATGCAGAATGGGATTTTAGTGTAGAGTGCACTTATGGTCCTTATGTCCATGATGCATGTTTGTCAGTTGCTACAGATGCTCAAGTGTGGTACTGTGACAGTGGTGCTACAAAGCACATTACCTGTCAACGTGACTTTTTTACCTCTCTCAAGGATGTCCCTCATAAGAATTTAGTCACTTGTGCCAACAATGCCTCTTATCCGGTCAAGAAAGTTGAAAAGATTGTGCTAATTGCTGCGAATGGCAGCTCCTTCACACTTGTTGATGCACTTTATGAACCTAGGATCAAGAAGAGTCTTTTGTTTGTATCTACACTTGCTAGACTTGGTCTTGTATTCAAATTTATGGATGACAGATGTACAGTACAGGATCTCAAATTCAATGATGAAATTGTCGCATCTAACATTTTATGTCATGGGCTGTATAAGCTCACTTTGTATGACAAGTGTGGGTAGATTTTTGCAAATGTACTTGTGGATTCTAAGGCTATTTTAGATGCAAAACTCTGGCATGCACGTTTTGGACATCTGAATTTTTCCGGTTTTCTACATTTGCAAAAATCTAATATGGCTGCTTCTTTGCCACATCTTGAAGCACCCATCAAACATGTTTGTGAAGTTTGTATTTTGGGTAAGATGCATCATTTGAAGTTTCCAAAGGATGTTTCAGTTAGGGCCACATACAAGTTGCAGCGTGTGCATAGTGATGTTTGTGGGCCTATGCAGACTCCATCTTGGGCAATTACCTTTACTTTGTGACTTTCATTGATGACTACTCTAGGCATGCATGGGTATATCCACTTAAAGCAAAGTCCAAAGTATTTATGTACTTCAAACAATTCTTGTCTATGGCTGAAAATGTCTCAAAATGTACTATGGGCACCCTCCATTTTGATTTTTGGGGGGGGGGGGGGGGGGGGGGGGTATATGTCTCATGAATTTAATGCATTTTTAGCTAGTCGTGGGATAAAACACAAATGTACAGTGCCTTATATGCCTTAACAAAATGGTGTTGCTGAGAGAGAAAACATGTCACTTACAAAAATGGCACGATGTATGGTCAAAGGTCAAGCTTTGCCGCATTTGTTTTGGCTTGAGGCCATCATGTGTGCCACTTATGTACTTAATAGGTGTCCTACGAAAGCTTTGCAGTCTATGAATCCATTTAAAGCATGGCATGATGGAAAGCCTTCTATTGAGTACATGCGTGTTTTTGATGTTTGGCATATGCTTTGGTGCCACAAATGCAGTGCAAAAGATTGGATGATAAGAGTATCAAGTGTACTTTTTTGGTTATAGTGTTGAGAGAAAAGGTTAATATAGGTTGTATCATCCACAAAAAAAGAGTATCTTGGTCTCATAGGATGTTTTGTTTGTGGAAGATTATGTCTAGCCCTTGCTGTCATGTACTAGAGACAATAATGTCAGCTCATAGGACATTTATGATGCTTTGTTGCCTCTTTTCAGTGGTGGAAGTTTGAATATGTAAATTCCAATGAGACAAATGTGCAGCCTATGGAGGTTTCTAAAAATGTTACGGATCAACCTATTACTGATGCAAATGTACATGATGTACTTGATGAGGAAAGGGCTGAGAATGAGTAGGCTAGAGGTATGCCAGAGGGGCTGGTGTATACTTTGCATGATAGTAAATTGGATGCACCTTTGTCTAGTCATACTCATTCAAGTTCTCACCATGCATCTTATGTGTCACCTTGTTATGATTTGGCCATGTCTAGCTTATGCGATGTTGAAGAACCTCTCTCTTTTGATGAAGCACAAAATTCAAAAAATTTGTACAAAGTGGGTTTACAAGTTGAAACGCAAGCCGGATGGTGAGATTGATCACTAGAAGGCTTGACTTGTTGCAAAGGGTTATGCACAACAAAAAGGCATAGATTATGAAGATACTTTTGCTCCCACTTGTCGTATGACTACTGTGCATTTTCTATGTGCATTGGCAGCTCATTTTGGTTGGGATGTACATCAATCAGACATTGTTACTGCTTTCTTGAATGGTGATATATTTGAGGAAGTTTATGTAACGCAACCTCGCGGTTTTGTCATTAAAGGGCAGGAAGATAAGGTGTGCAAATGTAAGAAATCTTTGTATGGGTTGAAGAAATCTCCTCGTGCTTGGTATGAGATGACTGACACTCATTTGGTCACACAAGGCTTTTGTAACAGTCCAACAAAAAGCACACTGTATGTAAAGCATGAGGGTGATGTACTTCTCATTGTGGTTCTCTACGTGGATGATTTACTAATCTCTGGACCAGATGAGAGACATATTGATGAATTTAAGGCTGATTTGAATGCTACTTTCAAGAGGGTTGTTGCATCATTACTTGGGCATAAAATTTAAGCAATGTGATGGTGGTATATCCTTGTGTCAGACAAGTTACATAGAGACATTTCTATGTAAGTTTGGACTTGAGGATTGCAAACCCATCACCACTCCTATAAAAATAGGTCTGAAATTGAGTCTTTATGATGCTATTGATCCTGTGGATGTCACTCTTTACCAAACTATTGTTGACTGCCTTATTTATGTATGCAACACAAGGCTGGATATTGAGTTTGCAGTCTCAAATATCAGCAGATTCATGCATAGACCAAGATCTAAGTGTTGGCAGGCTGTCAAGAGGATTTTTTTCTACTTGAGTGGCACTTTACATATTGGCTTGTTTTATCCCAAGGGGGGATTGTTGCCGCCAAACTTACATGTTTTTTTGGACTCAGATTGGGCTGGTTGTTTGACATGAGAGTGTCCACAAGTGTTTTTTTGTTTTGTGCTTGGCAGTTCGTATATCTCATGGTTGAGCAAGAAGAAACCTACAGTGGCCACTTCTAGTTGTGAGTCTAAGTACATGGCAATCTTACGATTGAGTCTGTATGGCTCAGACGCGTTATGGCTGATTTGCGTGTTGGACGGGACACTTCGAACACTATCTACCATGATAGTCAGAGTGCATTGGCAGTTGCAAGGAACCCAATTTTTCATGCTCGCACAAAAGCATATTGAGGTGCATTACCACTATGTCAGGGAGAGGCTCTTAATAGGAGAGATCAGTTTGGCTTATGTGCCAGCACAAGACAACCTTGTAGATCTTTTGAAAAAGGCTTGTCTCATGAGAAGTTTCAAGATTTTTGCAAAGCTTTGGACTTACTCCCCTTTGTGGACTGATCATGTCCTTAGGACATGGCACTTCCCTATACTCTATGTGCCAGCTCTCATTCACCCCATCAGGGCCTTGGGGGGGGGGGGGGGGGGGGGGGGGGGGGGGGCGGGGGAGAGAGAGAAGGGGGGGTTGGTTGTTACCATATACATGTGGTAGTGATGTGTGTGAACACACTTAGGACCGCTGGGGAATTTTTTCCCTCCCTAGGAGGTTTTTTCCCTTGTGCATTGTAGATACGCCCATCACTCTAGGGCTATCTATCTTTCCATTGTACACTCAGTAATATACTCTCTATTGTGTTCCTTGAGCTTCCTTTGTCTTCTCCAAGCTATTTGTGTTTTCTTGCAACCCTAATTCCAACAAAAATCATTGCCAAGATAGCCGCTCTTAGAATGCCCCTTCTCCTCCTAGACAAAGTCATTTCCCCTCGTTAGCACGGGTTTATCAAAGAAAAGTCAATATATGACAATATCTTGAACAACAATGGTTGGCATCGAGTATGAAACTTTCACAAAGCAGAAGTGCATTTTTCTGAAGCTAGATCTGGACAAATATTATGATAGGATTATGTGGTCCTTCATTGAAGATTCCATGAAATCATTGGGCTTTGGGCCTCACCTTTGTCAGCTTATTCACACTCTGGGTGCAAACAACCAATCTAAGCTCTTATTCAATGATATAATTGTGGCCTCCTTTGAATCTAAGAGGTCGATCAAGCAAGGATGCCCCTCACCCCTCTTCTCTTTGCTCTACTGGGTCACATCCTCTAATAACGATTCTCAAAGCTGCTGCAGTGCGGGGGGAAATACAAGGGTTAACTTTGCCCAGTAGTGAGAAACTCCTGGCCAAGATGTTTGCGGACAACTCCCTCCTCTTTTTGAAAGCCTGCCCTCAGGTGTTCAGGAAGGCCCTAGAGATTGTGAAGACATTTTTTGTGGCTTTGGGATTGAAGTGTAGTATTGAGAGTCTAGATTGATCTCCCTTATGGAAAATGACTTATTTGACCCATCGGTCTGGTCAAGGGAGGTTGTGTCTAAAGGTAGGAGTTTTTGGCATTTGGGGCCCCTTTAGGGGTGGATGTTACTCACAAGAAAAGGTTCTAGTGGATCCTAGAGAATATCTAGAGGAAAATGAGAAGATGGGAGTATGTGTTGCTTCCCTTGTAGAGTTGGGACAGAGTGATCAACTCATTATGCTTCCTTATATTGCCTTCACCATCCCTCTCCTCAAAATAGCCAGATGTAACTGTTAATATTTTATGAAACCTGTTAAAAGATTCTTATGGAGGAACAATACTAGAGCCTTGTCATTGTGGAAATGGGCAAAGTGGGAAGGTATTGCTCAACCATTGGTCCAAGGTGGCCTTGAAATTCTCAACCCTGCTATTCATGTTGAGGCCCTGTGTGCCTGTGGTGTCAATCGCAAAACAAGACCGGCCTTGGGATATCATGACCAAGGATATGATCGACAAGGCAAAACTTTTCTCTAAAGGTGGTCATTGGAAAGGTATGAGGTGCACAACAAACTATTAGCCCCGAGATGGGCTAGCCTAAGACTGAGTAACATCACAAGAGCGTTGGTACAAGAGTGCAATAGAGCAACATGGGCACTTGAGTGGGGTGAATTAGCCAGATATTTCCATAACTCCATCTCGCACTTGTCCCCTTGGCTATCAGTTGTTGGGGTTATCCTCAACCCTTATTGGAGAGAAACTGCAAGAAGGATGAACAATAAAGGACTTCAACAACTAAGCCACTTTTGTGCTGGAAATCCTTTGACCTGATGGCTGCTCAGTTTTATCTCTATGGCATTGAGAAGCTACTTGTCAATAGGGTTGTAGAAAGCCTGGACAATGTTTTGATGCCAATTTGTGAATCTACTTTTGAGTGGAAATCTTGGAAATGACCCTTGAGTAGCCGATTTTCTAAACCCCATACTAAGGGCATTTACCAAGTGTTAATACATGAGTTTGATTGATTTGTTCCTTTAAACAAGCAATGAAAGAAGCAATGGTTGCAGGCTCAATGGGTAGAGGTTACAAAGAACATTTGGAATCCATAGTGGCCTCAATTTATGAAGATATCTTTGTGGAAGATTCTATGGGGGGCCTTATCAATAGGCGTCAAGATTCAAGTATGTGGCATCAGACTTGATGGATGTTTAGGGTGCCATTGGCTAGCAAAGACCTTGCCCACCTTTTCATGGAATGCTCGACTATTAGAGGCCTTGTAGAAAAGATGTGCAAATGGATACAAAGAACGTGGAAGATAGGGTTTTCAGAAAGGGTCTGTGCCTTGGTGGAAAACGGTTTTGAATTTATGCACTAATAATATGTACTCAAATTGTCAAATACTATTTCTTCAATAATATCTGGAAGGCCAAGAACTGTCGGGTTTTTGATAGAGATCTCTCTGTGGCTAGCTTATCAGAGATTGTACAAGAAAGCAAGGAGATAATATATGTGATAGGTAAAAGGCATAACTCAGATGATTGGCTTAGGGTGACCCTCGCCATACGATCAAGCCTTGCTTTTTGTAGAGGATTGGACTTTTCATAATAGTACCATGCTAGGTACTTTTAACTAAGCTCGTATTTAACCCTCTGTCCCTCAAGGTTGGTCATGAGATTCTGGTCAATTTGTATATTTGTTGGTGACATTATAATACAATCACTCACAATTTTGAGTTTTGCAAAAAAGAAAAGAAAAAAAAGAAACAACATACCTTATACAAATGTGAACAAACTAATTATTTTTTCATTAACAATCTCATTCTCCAGAGGCATTAATCATATCATTTTTTAACATTTATAGACAACGGGTGACAAAAAAACCTCGCACTTATGCAGTAGACAAAAGTCAATATGTGACATCACCCTCATGTTAATCATAGCAAATCATGAAGATCTATATTTTGCCCTCCTTTTGATAACATGGCTAAAGAGGTAGAATTTCAAAATGCTATACAAATGGGTGAAAGTAGTAGGAATTACATGCATGCTCACCATGCATTATTAAATAGCATTTTGCAAAGTAAGTTAGAAATCCTATCTTTAGTGCCACATACTTTAAAGCTTTCTTTATTTTTGGAATTCTACAGGCCCTTGTCAGCCAGCTGCCAAGCCTAAGAAAATCAATACTAGCAAAGTGAGAACCACAGACATAAAAATGATCAATTTGTGGGACGTAGATGACCTGACTGATGCATGGAGGCTACAAGAGATAGTTGACCTCTTGGAAAACCCAAGTCTAAGTGGTTTCTGCCTAACTCGGTCTGAAATGAAAGCAAAAGCTACTTTCCTTTACCACAACCTTATCAAGACAAGTTTGTGTAGCTACGAGACTCTGAATGCAACAAAACTAATGGCCTAGCATGAGTAGAGCATCCTTAACACTCTCATGTACTCGAATTTCATTTCTGACACTCGAAAAAAATTCATGCATAAGATAAAAAACTTATTTTAGGTCAGTCAATTTTGTGTCCGAAGCACTCTATAGCTTCCCTTAGACGTGCTCTACCTATTCCTAAGGTCAAAAACCAGTTTTGATGCATGTATTGTGCATAGGGAGCAAAAATAGCTCGTAGATGTGAACGACTAAAACACACTTTTATCACAAGAAACTTGTGTTACTGAAAGATATTTAACCTGCAAACTCATTGGTATGCTCCAAATAGCAATGCAACACCATACGAGAGAGACATGAAGAGTTGAAGAAAGAATAGACTCACATTAAGCTTTTATACCGTACGCTCAATTCCTTAACCCAAAAATCTCCGTTCAATAGTTACAAAATTGGCTTTTACACCTTAGCCAAGGTTCAAAGGATGGATTCCTAATGATTTGGGCTCAATTACAATGCTTAAGAACTGCATAAAGTTCCAAACTCGGAAGCTCTTGACCCCTTTAGACTCATTGGCAATCAATAATATTACAAAAGCTTTGGACTTTGTGGGGTTTCTCATTAATACAAAGGGGTTTTATACAATCAATCAAAATAAAACCATGAGCGATGTCCGTTGATGCTCTTTTTCTGGCTTTGTTAGCCCCCCCCCCCCCCCCCCCCCCCCCTTTCCTATGTCATCCGCGACTTAGTTAGGGTGCTAAGTAGTGGTCAAGCTTTCTCACTTCAGTCCTTTTTGCATGCTACTTAAGACCTTCTTGGTATTTGAGGTGGAGTTCTTTGTCCTCTGTCGACATGAATTGCATGGTGATTTTTCTCCTTTGCTCGACTGCTGGGGTAGCTAACAAATCTTGCTCTTAGGTTGGTGATAGTAAGGACAAAATTTTTGTATATGTAAGTGAAGAAGACCATATAAAATGCCTCTTCAAAATTTTGCATGTAATAGGATGGAAGAAACATCACCCGAGCATAGAATCCATGGATCACTTCCTCCGAAAGTTGGCCCAATAGATTGTTGCATCTATTTTCTCTGCTCGATGGAAAGTCTACACGTAGGTTAAGAGCATTTAGAAATTTAAAACCAGCATGATGCATACCAAGTCTAGAATCCCTTTGAATAGTTGAATGGTCAAGGATAGTGTATTCACCATATACGTCTCTATGGGTGGGTTATTCTATGGTGGTAGGAACCTGGGGTAGTTGATCCAAGTGGGTCTCTTTTGCTAGATGATCAAATGTTTCTACCAACTTTGACTCTAAAAATCGGGCACTACACAAGATCTTGTTTGATATTTGATTGTGCGCTTGTATACAGAATTAGATACCTAGGGTGCCGGTTTAGCCAGATATCCCACCATTTGGGATGTGGCATTGTTGGGTTTGGCCCTTGAAGTCCTTAAGAAATCTATCCTTTATTTGGAGCACTTCAAACTTTTTGAGTGGGAAGGGGAGAGCATGATGATGGCATGCTTCATTGATGTTGGCCGATGTGAGAAGGCTAACATTGATCAAGTTCAGGATCTGCTCTTCTCACACTATTGCTTCTTTCCAGATGGTCTCTATTTCTTCTTCCACTTGCTTCTTTAATGCTCCTTCCTCATCGGAAGTTAGGATTTTTGGTTGAGTTGAGGGTCCAACTTCTTCGTGAGGAATCTCTAGCTCTTGGGAGATTTTCCTCTTGAGTGGTATCCACTTCAAAGTCCATGAATTGTAGGGCATCTTTATCTCCCATTGCAAACTCAACTTGTTCTCCTCCTTTTACATGTGCCTTGGCAGCCTCTTATGCTTTTCTCAACTCATGTTCGAGTTGCTCAATTTCTTTTCGGTATCCCTTCTCCCGCTGCATAAAACTAAGGGAGAGTTTCCTTCTTTGCATTTGCTCTAGCTTTAGCTCCATTTTGAGGTCTTAAATTTTTTATTCTACCACTTTATATGCCTCATTTGTTCCCTGTAGTGTGGCCACTATAGGGTTGTCCTTGAGCTGATTTAGCAATGTATTTTTCTCTTTGCACACGAGCTTCCAACTCTGTCAACTTTGCAATATTTAGCTGGGTCTGAAGTCGTTGTATTGTTGAAGTTGAATCTTGTAAAGAGGTGTTTGCTTCAATAAACTATTGCTCTTGTTGTTGATTCTTTGTCTGGAGAGCTTCCAAGTCCGCTATGGACTTTGCAATTAATTTGGTCAGTTCCTTTTCTTTGAATTCCATGGCTTCCTTGTATGCCGCAGACACTTATAAAAATTGTGGAGCTATTGGTGAAGAGCATAGATCTTGTCTCTCAATTTGTCCACCACATCATGCACATCATCCACATATTGGACATATTGTCCACCACATCATGCACATATTGGACATATTCATCTATGTCCTCCAGACTTTCCAGGTTTCTTGAGTGGCTTGCTTCAGGTTGATCCGCTAATGTGTCAGGAGCCTTGGGTGCGAGTGGTTTATCTGACTGATTTTTTTGTGTGTCCGGAGTCTCTATTGGGTGGGCTTCATCTGGCTTATCTAACTACTCCTTTTCAGAGTTAAGCAATCAACAAAATATTAAGAGTTAAGAGAGTAATTTATAATGTGAAGAGGTTTAATCTTCTTATTAATTAGACTAATTAAGAAGTTAGAGATAAATTAGCATAATTTTACTAATTGAAAAGGGATTAGACTAATTACCATTGATAATCAGCTAGAGTTTTGTTCTCTAGTGATTTTTGAGTAGAGTTTCTCTCTATGTGAGAGAGAAATGGCCAGGACTCCGAGTCGAAGTGAAAATGAGAGGCCTAGGTTCCTATTTATAGTTTTTCAGGCACACACATGCTCTCTCTGGCTGCATCTGGCAATTCCTTGCAACTCAAGCAAACCCCATCCTCAAGAAGGCTCCATCTACTGCTAAATCAGTGCCTGGAAGCTCCTACTATCTCCTTTCACAGCCTGCCTGATTAAAAAATCAACCCTGCTAATTTTCTAGGCTATTTTTTTCTATTCTCTTAGATATCTAAGAAAATATGTGGAAGGCCTTAGTAAAAGTCTATGCTTAAATGATTATTGTAACCATCCAATTTTTTTGAACAAATTAATTGACATTGAATCTTTCGGAGGGACTAGCAGGGTCAGTTTTTGTTTGAACTTAATTCTAAAAAAAGAATTGAGCAAATTAATTGACATTGAATCTTTCCAATTAATTGACATTGAATCTTTCGGAGGGACTAGCAAGGTCAGTTTTTGTTTGAACTTAATTCTAAAAATTTCTAGCCCTGGGTTTGTCGTGCTTAAGATTCCAAAAAAAACCATTTTAATTGCTTTAGAGATAGTGGTTTACATGTTTGTACGTCCAATGCTTTCTCCTAAAGCTTTTTCATTTCTCTGCCGTGCTAGAAAGATGGAGATCTTACAATCACCCCAACTTAAGAATTTGAGATGCCCTCATCTCAACCAAAATTGGGTTAGTCTTTGAGAAGAGAGGTTTCATCTTCCCAAGTGGCATGTTCAATGGGATAATCTTTCCACTTTACCAAATGTTCCCTAATTACTCTATTTCTAAGAGTTCTTTCTCTAGTTTCCAAAATACAATTTCGTTGAAGTTCAAGCCCTCCTTGTTGTTGCATTACAATCTGTTCGTCCTCGAATGCATGATTGGGATTTGGGATGTAGGATATTGGTAGGCTGACATGAAATACATCATGAACTTTGATGTGTTCAGGCAACTTTAATTTGTAGGCTTGATCGCTGAGGACCTTGATTATTTTATAAGGACCGCAATATCAGGGAATAAGGTTTTTGAATTTTCCTAGAGATAGATTGCTTCTTTTCTGCCACACTTGAAGAAAGACTTTGTCTTGTTGTTTGAAGATTCAATCGAATCATTTTTTGTCTTCATAATTCGTTTGACGATCCTTAGCTTCCTGCATACCTTGTCGTATGGCTTTGGTATGGGCTCCCATTTCCTCCAGCATTTTCTTGAAGGCTTCTTGTAGGGTCAGAAAAATTCAATGGTTATATGCATTCATGCCCATATAGACATTGAAAGGTGACATCCTAATGCTTTTATGGCAAGAGGATTTATAGACAAATTCTAAAAAGGAAAGAGATTGAATCCACTTGCGGGGTTCTCTACTACAATAAGCTCGAAGGTTATCTTCAATTATTTGATTTACCCGTTCTGTATGTCCATCTGTCTGAGGATGATATGCTGAGATAAAGCATATTTGTGTTCCGAAAGCTTCAAATGGAGCCTTCCAAAACTTGTAAGTGAACTTTGCATCCATGTCACTAATAATTCTCTTTGGAAGCCCATGTAGTCTAAAGATCTCTTTAACAAAGATCCGGCTTATATCTGATGCGGTGTAAGTGGGTTTTACTAGTATTAGATGAGATGCTTTAGTAAACATATCCACAACTACTACTAGGGAGTCATACACTGCTTGAACCATGGAAAGACCCGTGATGAAATACATGCTAATAAATTCCCACTTCATTTTTGAGGTATGTCTAAGGGTTGCAAGTTTCCTGGCATCATCACTTGTTCAGCCTTTTTTCTCTGACAAGAGAGGCATTGTCTGATGTATCCAAGTACATCCCTCTTCATTCCGGTCCAAAAATAGCTTCTCAAAATTTAAGAGTTTTTGCATATCCTAGGTGTCCTGATATTGGGATATCATGACCTTCATGAAGAATTAACTGCTTTAGGGAGGTATCCTTGGGAATGTAAAGTCGGTGTCTATAGTAAAGAAGGCCATCCTTCATAGAATGTTCCTTAGCTAGGGTTTTTTCTTTCTCTATTGAATCTTCTTGATTGAGATTTTGATCATTTTGGAGATAGGATTCATCTTTTTGTGAGCATTCCCTCACCTTATCCAATGTTGGATTGTTGGCCATGGAG
Organism: Adiantum capillus-veneris; assembly: GCF_014529385.1. Taxonomy (NCBI): domain Eukaryota; kingdom Viridiplantae; phylum Streptophyta; class Polypodiopsida; order Polypodiales; family Pteridaceae; genus Adiantum; species Adiantum capillus-veneris. The sequence goes on from NC_140932.1 coordinate 52,235,042, forward strand.
ATGGCTCCAAGGAAGGCTTTTTTGCTAAGGGAATCAACAACCACATTTTCCTTGCCGGATTTGTATTTTATTTGGAAATTGTATTCCTAAACAAGTTCTATCCAGTGTCTTTGTCTCATGTTAAGAGCTGGTTGGACAAAAAATCCATTTTAGACTTTGGTGAACAACGATCAGCTGAAATTGGCATCCCAATAGATAATGCCTCCATAACTTTAGGGCATGAATAACAACTAATAATTCCAGGTCATGATTTGGATAGTTCAACTCATGAAGCCTTAATGTTTTGGAAGTGTAGGCAATTGGTCGACCGTCCTCTGTTAAGACTCCTTCTACAGCGAGCCCACTTGCATCTATTACCACCTCAAAATCTTGAGTAAAGTTGGGTAGCTTGATTACGGGAGTGGAGGTGAGATATTGTTTCAGTTTTTGGAAACAATCTTCTTGTTCTTTCTCCCATGTAAGCTTTGAGGATTTCTTGAGTAACTGAGTCAATGTTGCAGCAATGAGTACATTATCTTTGGCGAATATTCTATACCATCCTATAATACCTAGAAACCCTCTAATTTCATTGATAGTTTTGGGTTGTGGCCATTCTATTATGTCCTTAACCTTTGCAAGATTCATTGAGATCCCCTTAGCCTATATGATAAATACAAGATAGTTGACTTTAGGAGTACAAAGGACACATTTTCTCATCTTGGCATATAATTGATGTTGTCAAAGAATACTCAAGACCTTGCATACATGTTCCTCATGTTCCTTAGAATCTTTAGAATAGAACAATATATCATCAAAGAATACTAGAACAAAATCATCCAATTATTCTTGAAATGTATCCTACATAAGCCGATTAAAAGTTGTTGGTGCATTTGTAAGGCCAAAGGGCATAACTATGAACTCATAATACCCATATCGAGTGTTGAATGCAGTCTTGTGTATGTCTACTTCTTTGATGTGGATTTGATGATATCCTGACAAAAGATCAATTTTTGTGAACATTTCGGCCCCGTGCAATCTGTGTCTAGAAGTTTGTTTATGTGAGCAATATGATACTTGTTCTTTACGGATACCTGATTAAGGCTTCGGTAATCTATGCAAAGGCATAAGGATCCATCCTTCTTTTTTTGAAACAAAACAGGTGCTCCCCATGAAGAAATACTTGGTCGGATGAACCCTTGCTCAATTAGCTGTCGAAGCTGTTCTTTGAGTTCTATGGCTTCGGGTAGAGACACCATGTAAGGTTTTTCGGAAATAGGTTCACTACCTGGAAACATTTCTATCTCATGGTCTATGTGCCTTGGGGGAGGTAAATTTGAGAGCTCTTGGGGAAACACATCTGAAAAATTCTTAAGCCACTCCGTAAGTTGGTTGGCCTCTTAATCTTTGGCTTTGTTTAGTTTGACCATGAAGATTTGTTGTCCCTCACGTAGATCTTTAATAAGTCTACTAGCCTTAATTAAATGAGCTTTTGGCTTTCCATTATGTCCATGATCCTCCCCTATCTTATTCATAAAGGATAAACTACCCTCAGCACAGTGGATGTGTGCTTGATTTTTGATTAGGTTGTTCCATGGTCATCTAAGGAGCATATCGTCGTAAAGACACAAACTTTGTATAGTACTCCTCGAATGAGTCCTAACTGGCATAGTCCAAAGAGTTCATTCATCTTAATGGCTTTGTGATCATGAGGAAGATAACGCTCTATAATGGCTTGCTTCGTCTTCTCCCAAGTTGGTTTATTAGTACGATTATCTCTGCACTGTTGTTTCCACCATAGCTTTGCATCTCCGCTGAGATACCTAACATTGTTTGGTTTTCTTAAGCAATTCCTGCGGCTATAAAATAATCATATTTCCTTCGTATTCAATATAATTCCTCTTTTTAACCCAATTAAGATTAAATTTGTAGTCCTAAATGGTAATTTTTTGACCTAGTAATTTCTTATTTGCTTATATGGGTAAGATACCTTTATCATAGCTTCCTTAAGGGTTTTCTAAGCACTCTTAATTTTCTTATAGATTTCTACATCTTTTTCTTAATTTTTCCATCTTTATTAAGCTTGAAGTCTGCTTATTTTTGGCTTAATATTTATTATATTCATTATCTCTTAAAGATTGAATTTCCACAGTTTTATATCAATGTTTTATACTTCTATTAATCTTTCTAGAGACTTTTAACAATTTTCTATTTATCCTAATTACTTTTTAGATAAAAATAGGATTTTTGATAAATTGTAATGACTTAAACCAAGTAACTAATTATTTTATAATTAACACATGTAGATATTGATATTTTTCAACTCTGGTGATTACCTTGTAGTTATCCAAGTTGGCTATCTAGTTTTTCCCTTTTATTTTTAGCTAAAATCAATCTGTTTTGGCTTACTTAAATATCTAGATTATCTTTCAACCATGACCTAATTATCACGGATTACTTATAATTTATATTAACTATGATAAATATCCTATAATTGTCTAGCTTGATTAGCTAATTTCCTCCTTTTATTTTTAGGCTAAGATCAATCTGTTTTGGCTTAATTAAATAGCTAGACTATTTTTTTGACCAAAGGTAATTATTATAGCTTACTTGTAATGTATATTAGCTTTGATAAATATCTTATAGTTATCTAACTTGATTCACTAATTTTCTTCTTTCATTTTTAACTAAAATCCATATTTTTTTGGCTTAATTACATAGTTAGATCAATTTTTTACCATAAGCTAATTATCACGGATTACTTATAATTTATACTAACTTTGATAAATATCTTATAATTATCTAACTTCATTAGCTATTTTCCTCCTTTTATTTTTAGTGTAAATGAGTCTATTTTGGCTTAATTAAATAGCTAGATTATTTCTATGACCATAAGCTAATTATCACGGCTTACTTATAGTTTATATTAACTTTGATAAATATCTTATAATTATCTAGTTTCATTAGCTATTTGCCTCCTTTTATTTGTAGCTTAAATGAGTCTATTTTGGCTTAATTAAATAGCTAGATTAGTTTTATGACCATAATCTAATTATCATGGCTAACTTATGATGTACACTAACTCTGATATATATCTTGTATTATCTAACTCAATTAGCTAATTTTCTATTTTGTATTAAAAAATAATCAATCTGTTTTGACTTAATTAAATATCTAGATTAACTTTTTGACCACAAGCTAACTATCATAGCTTACTTATGATGTATACTAACTTTAATAAATATCTTATAATTATCTAACTCGATTAGCTAATTTCTCTCTTTTTTGTTACGAGCACGTATAGAGCTAGAAGAGAGCAAGAGGAGACGCTCACAATGTACAAGAACTTGGGACTTGATGATAAGCTTAATGTTGAGTACAAGACTTAATACTTTATTAAGAGAGCTAGATACAAGACTTGGATTACATGACTTGAGTACAAGACAAGGCTTGATTACAAGGACAAGACTTGAACATAAGAACTAGAAAAGGGCTTTCCTCATAGGAGCCGCACAACTGGTGTTGGCAAGATTGTGGGGCTTGTGGCCCAAGACCCCTATTTATACTAGTGCTTGAGGAGGTTAGAACTTTCTAGGTTCTTTTTGAGGAGGTTAGAATCTTCTAGAACCTTCTTGTTCCTTCTAGTTCTTCTAGAACCTTCTTCAACTTTCTAGAACTTTCTAGAAACCTCTAGATTCTTCTGAAATCTTCTCCAAGCTTCTAGAACCTTCTTGTTCGTTCTAGTTCTTCTAGAATCTTCTAGTTCCTTCTTCAACTTTCTAGAGATTTCCAGAAACTTCTATATTCTTTCAGAATCTTCTCCAAGCTTCTAGAATCTCCTTGATACTTCTAGAACCTTCTAGATCCTTCTAGATTCTTCTAGAGTCTTCTAGTGACGATGCAGGCAATGACATAGGTGATGATGCAGGCGATGACATCGGTGATGGCTCTCAAGCATCCATGACATTACCCCCTCCTCTAACGACATAGGTGATGATGTAGGCGATGACATCAGTGATGACTCTCAAGCATCCATGACATTACCCCCTCCTCTAGCGACAAGTTCCACGAGGAGTGGTGGTGTTCCTTGGCTGGGGCTTTCATGGATGCTATTGATGGAACTCTTGGACTTTTAGAGGTGTATGTTGAAGATTGTGCGTTGGCTCCCAGGTTTTTTCACTGACATCATAGCCTTTCCAATGCACCAAGCACTATAATCTGCCATGCAAAATTCGAGAATCTAGGACTTTCTCGACCTCATATTTGTCATGTCCTTGAATCTCAACCGAAGGAGGCGGTTGTAGGACTCTTCCTGGGATGTTAGATGTGTGACAAGGTTCTAGGAGAGAGACATGAAAGACCGGATGGATTTTCATGGATGAGGGCAACTGGTGTCAATAGGTGACTGGATTGACTTGACAAATAATCTTAAATGGGCCAAGCCTTTGATAATTGATCTTTTGACAGGGACGGGATGAACGCTCACGCCGAAGGAGCCACATTGTATCCCCCTCTTTGTATTTTGGATGTTGCAGGCGATGTAGATCTGCACTTTCCTTATACTTGGATTGAGTTTCTTTGATAACAATTGTAAGTTCTTTGTGAATTGCAAATAACTGTTGTGCAATATGAATAGCAGCTGGATTCTTGACTTGATGGTGCCTATGGATATCCTGTTTGGGATGTAAACCATATTTAGCAAAAAATGGAGTGTGACGGTGTCAGGAGTTTTTTGGAGCAAGGGATTGCGCATATGTACATACACATGCATGGTGCATCAAATAAAGAATTGCCCATTTTCCAGAGCCAGGTGGTTACGTGGGGCCCACATGTGTACAGGTAGGGCAGCATGTACATAGTGCATCGATTTTCACTATCACCAGTACCAGTATGTTTTTTCTACAATAATGAGGAGTTTATAGCGCGTAAAAATTCTCGAGGAAGCTATCCACGGGCCGACGACATGAGGTAAGCAGGTGTGTCAGATGGCATCTAGTGGCGTCAAGAGGGCGAACGGGGTCAATATTTGCACGCGGATGAGGACGAACACAACATGGGTGTTTTCTTGTGAGAGTTATGCAGAAAGGTCATCATTAGGAACACTTTTTGGGGCCACTTCACATGGTTGCGAGACGCATTATTGAAAAGAAATGAGTGCCAGGTGTGCGGATGATACAAAAAGGTGACAACTATGCATTGCGAGGTCAGTTTTTGGCATGTTCGGGGTCCGTTTGAGATCATCTAAAATGCCAAGGGTGCCCAACTAATAAAGCTAAGTGTGGGAACTGAAAAAACTGAGAGAAGACCAGAAAAAACGTGGAGAAGAGAGGAGGAACAGCCGCAAGTGTGTTTTTGGGGTTTTTGGAGCTTGTTTTGGCCGTAAACTGCTCATCCGAGGTCGGATTTGAGCACTTTGACATTGTAGACTGGGGTTTTGGGCCGTTCCGGACGCGATGGCGCTGTCCATTTTGCCAAATTCCTCACTCTTTTTCTACTATTTTTGCTGTGTAAGTTTCTCCTATGAGTGAAGTTTCTGCTCTAGTTTGTGATTGTATTTGGCTTATTTTACCCATATTGTGTGAGCTATTTGCCCCATTGGTGTTGGCCCAAGCTCAATTGTATCTAAACATCAGAAATTATCCTCTTTTGAGCTGTGTTTTTTGGGTGTATGTGTGTGTGTGTGTGTGTGTCTGTGTGGAGTGGGCAAGTGGATAGTCTCTCTCCTCTCACTCCAGAGGTGTGTTCCCTGTCTCGGCCAGGTGCGTTGTCTAAGCCGAGCGGTGCCCCATAGTGTGTGTGTGTGTGTGTATCTTTCCAAGAGTGTGTGTCGGGTCGTTATAGAGGCGTTGTGTGTGTTTTCATCCCACTCACATTCTTTTGGCGCCCCCACGGAGGATCTTCTTCGAGTACCTTCTGCTTCGAGCTTCAAGCTTCGAGATTTGGGATTACAGGTTGCAGGTTGCAGATTACAGATTACAGGTTACAGGTTACAGGTTACAGGTTACAGGGACAGGTACAGGTACAGGTGATTCACACAGGTACAGGTAGCTGGAGTACAGTGATATACTAGCCTTGGTGTCACTTGCAGTTGTTGTGGGTATGCATCACTTGGCGCCTATTTGAGCGCATTGTCTGCTGGATTCTACGTTACTTGTGGAAACTGCCATTGTACGCATTTGTCGAGCCATACTTGGTTGTATTTGGCAGTCCCAGCCATTTCTGAGACTTGGTCTGGAAGATAGTCATTTCTGAGACTTGACTATACGCGATTTGCATTAGCCTTCGTGTGAGGGTCGATAGCGTGAGGTTTTTATTGAGCTGGGGGATTCTCAAATGTAGAGATCCTTTCGGTGATACAGGTAGCTGGAGCACCCTTTTTGTGACCTCGCCATAGGCTATGTAGTAGTGAGTCCTACTTGATGCTCAGGTTCTATTGTTGACAGTTTATGCATACATATACAGTCTATATTTTGGGTTCCTACTACTCTATTTCTGGGGAAACTCTGCCAAAATTTTTCCAAGTTATGATGGCTGGTTTTTTGGTCTTTTGAGCCATTTATGCTGTTATGCTGCTGAAATTTGGCAAAATCAAAGGTTAAGTCAGGTGTGCCTTCTTGGGAGCTTCATGGTTGGCTTTAATGGATGATCAAAATGGCCCTCAATTCACTCCATTTCATTTAACTCAAAGAATCCAGATAAATGTTCATGTGTCCAGGAAGATTTTTTTCCAGTAGCGCATAGTCTTTATGTTCGGGCCAAGAAGATTAAGAGAGATCCTGGAATGTCCTTTGCCTGTTGTAATTCCGATGATCAACTATGAAAACTCATTTGATGTGCATGTGTTTGTCCTTATCTAAAGTTGAGCTCCATTGAAATTTCTGGGAATTGAGTCAGTAAAAGTTTTGGGTTCTTGCACGTGTGTTCAAAGGGGTTCTCAAAGCATTGAAACTTGGGTAGCCATGGCTTTCTCTTATCCGGAGTTTCATGGAAGAAGTGATGATGATGTGGAAGACTTTCTGCAAAAGATGGAGGTTGCCTGCATTAGCAACCAGATTCATGACTCTGTTGAGATGTCGAGCTCTACACCTTGAGTTGGCATCCACTACGGGTCTTGGCCGCTTACGGCATTTACTCACTGGCGCGTTAGGTGACCGACACGGAGGATCTCTGCCAGTGATTCTACAGCTGGACTACACTTATAGTGCCAGCCTAGTACGCTTCTAGCGAGTTCACACTTAGTGACCGCATGTACATATGTGCTACTTTTCAGCTTTAGCACTTAGTCATTTTGTACTCTCTTTTCTGTGAAGAAGAAGAAGAAGCTTTCCATCTCTGTGTGCTTTGTGCTTGTCTTGTGTAGCTCTCTTGCATCCTCATTCTTTACATGGTATCAGAGCCTGGTGTAGGCAAGAGAGGCTAAGAGAGCAAGAGCATCACAATCCCTTCATTCGCAATCCACGACCAGATGCCGAAGGCGCCTCGCGCAGCGAAAAAAATTTTAGGGGTTTTTCGCACAAGTTTCTGAACAGGTCTCCAAAGTGCAGTATACAGAGATTTACTGTACAAGTACAGTGGTTGTATGTACGCTTGATTGTGGACACTCGTTGAGTGTAGAAAGCGTTACAAGAACCACGATAGCAGGTTCAGCAGATTTGCAGGTTTTTGCAGATTGCAGCTATTTTGTGCTTCAAGATGTCTGACGGTTTCAGTCATATTGTTACTGAGAAGCTTGAGAAAAATAACTACCCTGCATGGAAGTTCAGAATAACAAATTTCCTAAAAGGAAAAGGTTATTGGGACTATGTAGAAGGAGACAATGAAAAGGAACCAGAGATTCCCGAGGCAAATGCTACAGCAGAACAAAGGAAAGCTTTGAGGGACTGGCAACAAGGCCAGAGCAAAGTGATGTATTGGCTGTCTATGAGCATCACAGATGGCATGATGGGCTATCTACAGGATGCTGAAACCCCCGCCATTGCATGGAGAAACTTAGGCAGAGTGTTCGAGGTGAACACCAAGGCCAGGAAGCTTCAACTAAAGTCGGAGCTAAATCAGGTTAAGAGGAACAACCTCTCAATCAATGATTATGCCTTGAAGATCAAGAGTATCATTGAGGCTCTTGGATCTATTAAAGTCTCAGTGGAAGACGATGACATTGTCCGTGCATGCTTGGATGGTCTAGGAGATGAGTATGTACATTTTAGGTCTTCCATGAATACAAGAGACGACATCCCCGTGTTCCAAGATTTGATTTCTATGCTTATTCTTGAGGAGAAGAACCTTGACACATCTTCTTCTCATGGCAGAAATAATTCTGAACAGGCCTTCTATTCTAACTCCAACAGAGGTAGAGGTAGAGGTCGTGGTCGAGGCCCAAGGGGTTGCAGGGGCCAATTTCTGGAAGGTCAATCAAATCAAAACAATACAGGTGGCAGGGGAAACCAGTCTCAAGGCAGGGGGAGTCAAAGAGGTCGTGGTGCAGGATCAAGCAGGAAGCAACATACTCCAGATAGTAGAGAATGTTGGACTTGTGGTGAAAGAGGTCACATGTCACATGACTGTCCAAAGGGAAAAGCAAGTAGAAAGAGAGAACAGGGCAACTATGCATCTACTAGCAGAGATGCAGATGACAGCAAAAATGAGCGCATGTTTGTTATGCAGCATGTAATGAATACAATGACTGCAGAGAATTCCACCCAAGATGATGTTTGGTATGTGGATTCAGGTGCCTCTAATCACATGACATCTCGTGGAGAGTGGTTTAGAGATATGCGCAAACCAGATGTGTCAGGCTATGTGCAGACAGGAGATGACACAGCTCACCCCATTGCTCATGTAGGGGACATACCTCTAAATACGAAGAGTGGGAAATCAAAGTACTTAGCAGATGTACTTCATGTCCCAAACATTACAAAGAATCTTGTTTCTGTTGGACAAATGGTTGAGCAGGGTTTGCAGGTTCGCTTCAATCCAAATGGCTGTTATGTAGAAGATTTCCAGAATGGCTGTAAGCTGATCACAGAGGGCAAATGTGTGGGCAGAATGTTTACGCTAAATGTAGACATGCCTGAGGTAAAAGCTGCATTATTTGCACAGGGCACAGGTGTTGTGGCTGATGTTGACATTTGGCACAAACGCATTGGCCATGTCAATGAGCAGAGATTGCGCAGCATGCAATCAAAACAGATTGTAAAAGGTTTGCCCAAATTCAAGGTGGATGGTATGCATAAAGTGTGTGCAGCATGCCAGTTTGGAAAACAGTCAAAGGGCTCATTTCCACATGAACGCAATGTATGTAAAAGGCCACTTGAGGTGGTGCACACAGATGTTTGGGGTCCAACCGATACTGCAAGTATACATGGTTGCAGGTATTATGTCTCTTTCATTGATGACCATACAAAGAAAGTATGGGTCTACTTCATGCGTAACAAAAGTGAAGTGTTTGGTCACTTTCAAGACTTCAAAGTCATGATTGAGAAGGAGACAGATATGCAAATCAAGACATTGAGGTCAGATGGAGGGGGAGAGTACTTCTCCAATGATTTTTCAGATTTTCTGCGAATGCATGGTATACACAGGCAGTTTACATGCAGATATACTCCACAGCAGAATGGGGTCGCAGAAAGGAAAAACAGGCACATTGCAGAGGTTGCACGTGCATTGATGAATGAGAAGAACATGCCTCATCATTTCTGGGCTGAAGCTGTAAATACAGCTGTGTATATTATGAACAGGACACCTACAGCTGCGGTGCATGATGTAACACCTGAGGAAAAGTTTACAGGTACAAAGCCTGATTTGGCACACTTGAAAGTGTTTGGCTGCATAGCTTACGTGCATGTACCAGATGAGTTGCGTAGGAAATTGGATCCTAAAGCAGAGAAATGTATTCTTGTGGGATATTCCCTTGAACAAAAGGGGTACAGGTGCTACAATCCTACTACACGAGAATTACGAGTGAGCAGAGATGTAGTCTTTGATGAGATGAGCAGCTGGTACAGTAATGCACATGGCACTATTGGGGCTGATGTAAAAGATGATGTGGTTGTACAAAATGTGAGGCCACAGTCACAGGTTTTGAGTGGACCACAAGAGTCCTCTTCTCGTGGCTCTGTTGAGAAACCATGGAATGGTAGACTACGTACGCAGGTTACTCCACCAACAGGTACAGGGAATGTATCACGAAAAGGAAAGGAAAAGGTTGATGAACCTCCCTTTATGGTTGATGCATCATCAGGTTTTTCACATGTAGACATGGATTCAGATGGTTCTGAACAAAGTCTTGATGAGGAATTTGGAATTCCGGCTGTCAAGACACCTGGTGTAAGGAAAGTACAAGAAGATGCTAGAGGGCAAAGGAGTGACCCAGGACCGCGCAGATCTAATAGAGTCAGAAATCCAGTTCAGAAATTGACTTATGATGGGTATCTAGCGCATCACCAAGCCTACATGGCTAAGGTGATACAGGATGTGGAGCCCACATGTTTTGAGGATGCAGTTGGAAATGTGCATTGGGATGATGCAATGAATGAAGAGATGGCTGCATTGGAAGCAAATGACACATGGGAGTTGGTGCCATTGCCAAGTGGCAAGAAAGCTATTGGCTGTAAATGGGTGTATAAAACCAAGCATAAGGCTGATGGTAACATTGAGCGTCACAAGGCAAGGCTGGTCGCAAAGGGTTATGCACAGACGTATGGCATAGACTATGAGGAGACCTTTGCTCCAGTGGCAAAGATGACGACAGTGAGAGCTGTCATAGCAGTGGCTGCATCTAGAGGATGGATTATGCATCAAATGGATGTAAAGAATGCCTTCTTGAATGGTGAGTTGCAAGAGGAAGTGTATATGGATCAGCCACCTGGTTATGTCGATCCAGGTTACCCAGATTATGTATGCAGACTTCTCAAAGCTTTGTATGGTTTGAAGCAGGGCTCTAGAGCATGGTATGACAGGATTGCCAAGTATCTTGTTAGTATTGGTTTTAGGAGAGCTCATGCTGATCATTCACTCTATGTACGTGAGAGTGATGTGGGGATTGTGGTCATTACCATATATGTAGATGACCTTATTATTGTTGGTGACAATGCTATGGAGATTGACCATGTGAAGGGTCTTCTCAAACAGGAGTTTGAAATGAAAGATTTAGGCGAGTTGCGCTACTTTCTTGGCATTGAAGTGATGAGGACTCCAGAGGGTGTATGGCTATCACAGAGACAGTATGCTTTGGACATGTTGTCAAAGTATGGTATGGCTGATTGTAAGCCAATTTCTATTCCCTTGGATGTGAATGCAAAGCTGAGTGCAGAGAAGGGTGATGTTGTTGAGGATGTCAACATGTACAGGAAGATTGTGGGTAGTCTAATCTACTTGACTATCACGAGGCCAGACTTGAGCTACACAGTAGGCTTGGAGAGTCAGTTCATGCAGCTTCCGAGGAAGCCACATTTGGATGGAGTACGACGCACACTTAGGTATGTGCAAGGTACTCTTGACTATGCATTGTGCTATGCAGCAGATGCACCATTAGCATTGTATGAGTATACAGATGCAGATTGGGCAGGTAGCATTGTTGATAGGAGATCTACGAGTGGCTTCATGTTCTCTTTTGGGAGTGCTGCTGTTACTTGGAGCAGCAAAAAGCAGCCTACGGCTGCTTTATCGAGCACAGAGGCCGAGTACAGAGGTGCAGCAGTTGCGGCATGCGAGGTAGCTTGGCTACGCACATTACTTGAGGACTTGGGAGTGCAGGTGGACCAGCAGATTTTCATCCATTGTGACAACCTCAGCAGCATGCAGTTGGCTAGGAACCCAGTGTTCCATGCCAGGACCAAACACATAGAGGTCCATTACCACTACGTTCGAGAGCAAGTGTTGGCGGGCGACATCGACTTGGTCTACGTCAGCACAGAGGAGCAGATAGCGGATATCTTTACCAAGGCCCTCGGAGCTGAGAAGCTTCGACGTTTCCGGACTATGCTTGGACTCTGCGACATGCAGAGCTCGAGGGGGAGTGTTGAGATGTCGAGCTCTACACCTTGAGTTGGCATCCACTACGGGTCTTGGCCGCTTACGGCATTTACTCACTGGCGCGTTAGGTGACCGACACGGAGGATCTCTGCCAGTGATTCTACAGCTGGACTACACTTATAGTGCCAGCCTAGTACGCTTCTAGCGAGTTCACACTTAGTGACCGCATGTACATATGTGCTACTTTTCAGCTTTAGCACTTAGTCATTTTGTACTCTCTTTTCTGTGAAGAAGAAGAAGAAGCTTTCCATCTCTGTGTGCTTTGTGCTTGTCTTGTGTAGCTCTCTTGCATCCTCATTCTTTACAGACTCTGCGCAGATGTTACGTGTTCTCCAAATTTGTTTGAAGAGTGATTCACGAGTTTGCTCTAAAGCATTTGAAGAGGAGTTGTGTGTGGCTGATCCACCTGTAAGGTTGAGTTGGGACAATCTACGACATGGGTTGGAAGTGGAGTTTGTGAAGATAGAAGATCCTGATAAAGTGTGGCAAGAAGTATAGGCTTTGGTGCAAAAGGAAGGTGAGCCAGTAGATGCGTACATACGTAAGTTTTCATTGGCATGGGAGCGAATGTGCAAGGCCTTAGCACCATAGGTACCCCCGCCTGACATGATGAAGAAGGACAGGTTCTTAGCTGGTCTTTGGGAGAATATACGTTGGAGAGTGGAGCTAAAGAATCCTAGGACATATGAAGATGCAGTAGAGGTATCAAGGAACAAAGAGTGGAAGTTGAGGAAAATGAGCCAATTAGGGGTGGAGTCTTTGCCCATGAGGTCTGAATTTCAGCCTATAGAGTCTTTACAAGGTCGCATGTCAAGGGTTCATCACGAACCAGTGGTTCCTGTTACTACTCAGGTTACGCTAGCAGTGGTCACTACAGCAGTGCAAGATGATGGGCTAAGGCAAGACATGAGGCAAGTGGTAGATTTGATGAAGAATCTCAGCCTAAACATGCTAGGTCAAGTGGGAAATAATCGAGGTCGAGGGAGGTTTGCAAATCAGCCAGGAGGTGAAGAAAGGCCTAGGAATGGTGTTGGACAAAGCAATGGTAGGTTTTGGAGGCAGACGCCCACATGTTATAATTGTGGAGAGTTGGGTCACATCAGCCCGCAATGTGATAAGCCACCAAGGATGGGGGGAGACGTGTATCCATTGCCAAGACAGGTGCTAACTAGGTCAAATGATTATGGCATCGAAATTAAGGGAGACGAAGGAACCAGTGGACTGAACCAGGAGGAAAAGGGAAAGACAAAAGTGCTAAGTGTAGTCACCTTGGAGAAGGCATCAAAGCAAGAGGATACATTAGTGATGCCTATTGGGAAGAGGACCACAGAGGAAAAGGAAGGAAGAAGTGCCCCAGGTCCTAGTAAGAAGAAGGGAAAGAGCCATAAAGGCGAGGATGTCAAGGCCAAGAGGAAAAGGAGAGCTCGTCGAAAGTTTCATGTTTCAGATTTTCCACTAGGGGATGGGCAATTAAGCTATGACTTGAAGGAGGATCTGACCAGTAGGAAGGCAGATGTTACTTTTGGGCAGCTTATAGAGATGGTGCCTAAGCTAAAGCGACAGTGGAAGAGGATGGTTAATCCAATGGAGAAAGAGCCAGAGAGAGGTTCAGTAAAGGTGTTGGCAATGGACGAGCTACCAGACATTTGTCCAATAGTAGATGTGTGGCATAAAAGGAAAAATTTGGGACAAGGTTATGTGGATGGCGGAGCCCAAATATGCGTCATAACACACTCATGCGTTGAGAAGATGGGTCTCACAGTGGCTGGGGTGTCAAGTTTCCGGATCATATTGGCAAACCATCAGAAAGTAAAATGTTTGGGTGTTGTAAAGAGCTTAGAAGTGGAAGCATATGATGCAAAGGCAGTGGTTGATTTTCATGTGATGCCAGCAGGGTTGGGAGCATATCCTATTATACTGGGTAGACCATGGTTACGTGTAGTGGGAGCTGTTCAAGATTGGCGACATGGTATGATTAGCCTCTATGGAAAGACAGGTACTGTTAACCCTCATGGCACACGGACACCCATCACCTACGATGGACGCGTATTATGTATTTGGTAGAGTCAGGTACCGGGCTTGTCGGACCAATAGGGAAAGGTAGAGTGATCGTCGATGAGAGGCGCACTTTAACTTGGACATTCAAGGGATTAGTTGGTTAAGCATGGGCGCCCAAGTGTGAATGGGGTGAGCTCCTATAAAAGCCAACTAAACCTAATTTTTACTCATTCTCTCATTTGTGCAATTGAAGAGTGCTCTTGCTCCATCTCCATCTTCTTCTTCTTCACCTCCTTGTGTGTGTGTGTGAGAGAGAGAGAGAGAGGGAGAGTGTGTGTGCGATCGAGCATTACGAAGGCACGACGGCGGCGAAGCGGTTGAGCGCGGCACGACTGCAGCTTCTTCTTCATCGCGGCGAGGAATCCACCACGAAGGCGAGCATAGAGCGGTGAGTGACACACCCTTTGTTTTCTTGAGCTTGCTAGTTTAGGCTTGTTGTGTGCTTGGAGCCGTTTGTGGCTCGCATACGGTGTATTGGCAAATCCCTTGCTTCGACAGTGCGGCAAGGAGCGCACATTTTTGGCGTCGTTGCCGGGGAAATGCCCTACACTAAGCTCGGTTAGCACTTTACGCTTCCTTGTGGTGCAATTTCTATCATAGGAAAGGCAGGGAAGGGGTGTGTGGAGATTTCTGTTTTTTGCGTTTTCTGCAATTGCTGTCAAATTTCAATTTCTGCTATTGTCTGTGTTTTTTCAATTTCTGCAATTTCTGCATTTTCAAGTTCGGCGTTTTCAATTTCTGCAATTTCTGCATTTTCAAGTTCGGCATTTTCAAGTTCTGCAATTTCTGCGTTTTTGCTGCATTTTCTGCAATTTCTGCGTTTTTTCTGTATTTTCTGCAATTTCTGCGTTTTTTCTGCATTTTCTACAATTTCTGCGTTTTTTCTGCATTTTCTGCAATTTCTGCGTTTTTTCCGCATTTTCTGCAATTTTTGCATTTCTGCGTTTTTTCCAATTTCTGTATTTTCTGCATCAACAGAAAAAAAATTTAAAAAAAAAACTGAAAAAAAAAGGGTTTTTTGAGAAAAAAAAAATAATTTTGAAAAAAAAATAAATAAAAGAAAAAAATCCGGAAATTAAAAACGCGAGCGAGTGGGCGGCGATATTTTTCGAAAATAAAAAACGTGACTCTTAAAACGGACGGGTTGGTTTGTATAAAAGATAGATCGGGATCGGGATCAACAGAAAAAAAAAATTTAAAAAAAAACTGAAAAAAAAAGGGTTTTTTGAGAAAAAAAAAATAATTTTGAAAAAAAATAAATTAAAAAAAATCCGGAAATTAAAAACGCGAGCGAGTGGGCGGCGATATTTTTCGAAAATAAAAAACGTGACTCTTAAAACGGACGGGTTGGTTTGTATAAAAGATAGATCGGGATCGTTCTCCCAAGCCCAAGCCCAAGCCCAAGCCCAGGCCCAGGCCTCAGTCCTCAGTCTTATGATATATACTAGACTCACTCTTATATATATACCCTACTCCCTCAAGAGAGAATGAGAGCATGTGGGACAAGTCCTCCACTCTCCTCCTTTCTCTTCCCACTTGCACCCTTAGACTTTCTAGTTTGGGCCTAGTTCCCTACTGGAAATTGACAGTTTTAGGGATTCCGAGGGCATAGAGTGACCAAACGGAGGGCTGTAAAGCACGGCACGACCCTCTGACCGATACGCTCGTTTCGAGCTATCACACGGCCCATTCCTCGACACGCTCTAAAAAATCTAGCAAAAAAACAAACAAAAAACACGCTAAAAACTAGTCACAAGGCCTCCTAGAGCAGCTTTTTGACACCTTAGGGTATCAAAAGCACATGCACTTACGCTCTGGGCGGGTGCTAGAACACGAGCATATTGAGAGTGCCTCTGTTCATACGGACACCCATTACCCATCCACGATAAGCTCTAGACCCTCAGCGGGGACACAAGGTAGCACCACCCAAGACCCTAAAATAACCGCTAGTGATTCCTCCTCCGACTCAGAAATCATGGAAGCATACCCTACCCAAAACACTGAGAGAGAAGGCCATGCACCTCCCGAAGCTCCACAGCCTAGTACTAGTATGTTTAGCCGTTTCATGGAAACATTAGGTAGAGCTACTCGCTCGGAACCTGATGCAGATGAAGCACGCGAAGGGGGTGGGGAAGTGGAATCTCCTTTCACATCGCACGTGGACCCCACACCCCCAAAGAGTGTCCATGTGGATATCCTACCAACTTCTTACCAAGAAGGCCCTGTTGAGCTGCCTCCTTCAGAAGTTCCCTCTAGAGTACCGTTGGTGACAAGTAAAACCATGGGGAGCAACATTGCTTCTACCTCACAAGAAACCGTTAACACGTCGACTCTAGAAGGATTGTTCATTAATGATCATTGGACATACGACCTCCACACTGAGGTGTTGACGGATCTACACTCTGGCCACGCCTACCATGTAGGATGGATAGAGATTGTACAATCCACCTCTAGTGCCACGAGCATCGAAGATCAACAGAAAATGATATGTAATGTTATCCATGGCATTATTCAATCAGAAAGGCAAAACCGAGGGGTAAATATACTCTCAACTGGCCCCATGAGATTTCTGGATACGAGCAAGGCTCAACAGCCTACTCTATCACAAATGGAGACTCCTCTAATGAGCCCCATGGACCCATCTTACGTCATTTCACCTGGGGTCTCTATGCAATCTGAGCCTCCGAGCGAAAACTTTAGCTTCCCTAACTTGGCTCAACCCTCTATCAAGGAAAACACAGTGCTCACTCCAGGGATAAGCCTGACAGAGAATGTACCGATGACATCTACGGTTAGCGCAGTGCCACTACCTAGTGTCGTAGTACCTAATATGGGGCCTCGACCATATGTGCCTCTAGCCCCTTATGCACACATGGCCCCCACACCTCCAATTGTACCACTTGCTTATGCTCCTCGAGTGCCGCTCCCTAGCTCTTATCCGAGTGGACCTATGCCCGGTTATGTTCCATATCCTGCATCATCCACACATATGCCAAGACCGGTACCCGTTCCTCTCCCACATATGATTCCAAGAGTACCTCCACCGGCCCTACCTCCTCACATAGGTGACTTGGCAGCGTTTGCTCAAACCATAGGTCGATCTATCGCGGAAAATATGCGTCATGCATCTGATAGAGAGCCTAGAAGTAAGGCAGTACAAATTGCCAAACTCACGCAAAAATTCAATGGGGACGAAGATGCTAGAAAACACATTGAAGTGTTTGAACAAGTATGTGATTCCTTAGGGGAACGCAACGAACTACATAAGTGCAATGCCTTAAGCTTGACATTAAGTGGGAAGGCTGGAGATTGGTATAGAACCCTAAGGGTGGACGAGAAAACAATCTACCCTACCCTTCGAAGGTTGTTTCTAAAGGAGTACATACGAGAAGGTGTGCTTTGGGGTGTAGCATCTCAGCTACAGAAGGCCGAACGTAAGGAAGGAGAGTCAGTAAGGGACTTCATTAGTCGTCTAAAGCACTTAAACTCACGTTGCCCTGTAAATGAGCGCTTCAACAATAACCAACGGCTTGATCGATTCATTCGAGGGTTGAGGAATGAAGGAATCTATAATGGACTAGTGATTAGAGGTATCACAACCTGGGAAGATGTCACTGCCAATGCAATCCAATTAGAGGACAACTTGATGATAGCAGGCATGAGGGTGTCTACTGACACGAGATCCACTAGCTCACAAGCCATTGAGTATGAACCCATGACTGCAAAGCCCATTGCCAATGAGCCAAAGGTATTTGAGACATTCTTGGCAGACCTCACCAAAGCAATCCAAGAGTCTCTTAAGGATAATCGACCCCCTCAAAATAGTCACATGTATCCAAGAAGGGAGCAACAATGGTGTTCCATTTGCTTAGGTCCACATAGCACTAGTGAGTGCCCTACGTTTAGAGTAAAATTTAATGGAACTTGCAACGCATGTGGTAGGTATGGTCACCAAGCTAAGGATTGTTTAATGATCAAACGTATGATGGCAAATAGACCACCTGTAGCCTGGACGGATGCGCCTCGAGCTCCTGTATTGATGCCTACTCCACCTGTTGAGCAACTACCGCAACACATGGTCCCTAGATCTCAAAATGTTGTACAAGCTACACCATTACCACCTCCTGTGCTAGGACCGCAGCCCCCGCATCCAAGAGTCGCCCCTATGAACCAAGTGGGTTGCGAGCCATCAAATGCTTATGTAGATGGCTGTGAGGAGGAAATAGACACTAGTATTGCCTACGGACTTGATACATTGGAAGAATGTCCTATATACTACATGGAAGATTGTTGGGGACAAGTCAAGCCGGTTTATCAAGCTGCTGCTCTCGCATCCAGAGGTCAAAATATCAACACCCAGGCTAGGAGGCCACCTCTTCAATGCTACGAGTGTGGTGGACCACATCGAGTAGCGGAGTGCCCTATTAGGCTGCAAAAGAATGCTGCACAGATGCAAATGAATCAAGGGAGCACGTCTGCAATGCCAATACTCACATGTAATCGTTGTGGCATAGATCACTTGATTGCCCAATGCCCCTATAACCCAAATGCGCCTAAAATCACACCCCTAAATTTGGTCGAAATTGCTAGTGTGACGTCACCAATACCACCCGTCGCACCCGCTTATGCGATTACACGGTCCATGCTTCAAGGGCCAGGACATATCCTCGAAGAGAGAGATACCGCGTCAGTTATCCAAGCAAAGAAAAAGAAGACACGAAGGAAGAAGTCGCAGAATACGGAAAATTCAAAGCCAAGTTCCAAAACAAACATAGGAACAGGAGATGACCCCGTGTATATGAATGACCTCGAGGATGATTCAAATTCAGTCGAGACAATGGAGACTAGAACCAATACCACAAAGGGAAAGACCGACAAGGAAAACCGTAACATGGGACCAAATGAAAACCGAATAAGGACACATTTGAGGTAAATTTTCAAGAGTTTGCAAAAACTCAAATTATTTACTTTTACTTGACATTTTAATCCAAATTAAGTTTTGACTTGACTCAGAGGCTTAAAATAGGTCATAAAAAGACTGTCCACTAAAGAAGTTGAAAAAAGTATTCATTTAGGACCAAATAATCACGATTATTTACTTTCGGCTCAAAAGTGACCAAGGTTGATACCAGAGACTCTATGCATGTGTATAAACATCTTTTGTAAAGGCCCATAGAATTTGGATCACCAAACTGATTAAAACCTGGGTAAAAGCTGAAATGTGAATTGATTGTTGAGAACCTGAGTGTAAATTGGGAAAAATTTATTCAAACTTAGTGAAACTTGACTCATAGGCTTATATTGAAGTGATAAACAAGTGTATATGCTCAGTTGACCAAAAAGATGCAAAAATTTGTCAGAAGTAAATAATTGCAATTATTTAATTTTGTCCCATTTTTCAACTTTTTTTACCAACCCAACATACCACTACTTTTAGCATGTTATATTAAGCCCACAAATCAAATTTGGTGAAATTTGGATCACAAAAGTGAGACTTAAGCCACATTCTCAAAAATTGAGTCTACGGATACGAAATAGTTTTGGACACTATCTTTGAAGAAGTCTCAGACACTTTTTCAGAATCAACATCTGAAATTTCTTCCTATTTTACTCATTCAAGAACTGGAACGATAGTGCGGTATAAGCACATACTCACCTTTTATAAGACTAATGGCCATGCAGCTTTACCTGGATCCTAATGGAGAGTATACTATTCGCATTGATGACCATGACATAGTGTTTGAAGAGGAAATCAGGGCAAACAAACAAGGGAAAATGTAAATGGATAACAAAGAAACTCATTATTTATAAGTTGAAAACCCTGATGTGATAGACAAATGTAAGTTAGAAGTAAATACCATAATTCCATATATGGCATCAAAAGAAGAACCACCGACTTTAGAATTTGAGGGCTACAATTAAGTCGATTTGAAGCCTTTGAAACGGCTTAGCACGGATAATCCTAGGATCGGAGTCTATTGTTGGGAAGATAGAAATTTCAAAGATCTTCTATGGACTTCACATGCCAAATCAGGACAGTTAACATCCATGAAGATCATCTATATCTTCAAAATCAAGGACAAGGGTGCAGCAGATCTACCAACCTACCTATTTAGGGATTGTTATAACAATATATTTTTTTTTATGAGTCCTGAGGAGTTGGAAAAATCCAAATACCAAAGGTACTCCATAACGGATTGGATATTGGACCAAGGACCAAAAACTATTCCAAGAGAGGAACTCCGTGAGAGATCTTTTGGGAGCAATGTTAAAAAACCCAAAACTACCTCATCACGAAGAAAAATGGGTGACACTAAAGGCAGTCTGGGGCTACATGAGTCACTATTTCCAAGAGACTCGTTTGAAGAACTAGGAACAAGACCAATTGCTAGAGGATCGGGAGTTGAACCAAATAGACGTGTCAGACCATCTGATTTTCAAAAATGGGTCAGAAAATACAATGATCCATATGACTACTTAGCAAGCTTTAAGGAAGTGCTAAGAGCAGAACGCATATTTGATTTCCATACTCAGTTTGAGGAATTTGGAATGACATTAGAAGGAAAAGCACTGACATAGTTCCAAAACATTCCACGAAGGTCAATCATGGACTTAAATACATTACCTAAAGGATTTGTAGCTGCATGTTCCAAAACGGGGATCAAACATAATACTGTAGCTCAAATCTATAGCTTCAAACAGAAACAAGGTGAGTCTGCTAGGGATTGTGCAACTAGAATGAAGCAATACATTGCAAGATGCCCAGAACTAGAAATACCTGTAGAAGAAAGGTTAGTATCATTGTTTCTAGAGGGATTGCTAAACAAAGAACTTCATGCCATATTGTGTAGCAAGAAACATATAACCCTAGAAGACTGTGTGTCAGATGTTATCAACTTAGGAGACAATTGTGATATTTTCAATGAAGAAGATGTCCCTAAGGATAATCTAAGTGAGAAAACAGCATCCACCAAACCAGCACAAGTGGGAACTGTTGTTGCATCACTGCTTACAGCCATAGAAGACATGCTTAAAAGGATGAAGAAAATGATGAATAACATGCAAAAAGCACCTATGAGGGGACCAGGGCAAGGGATACCTCAACAAGGACAACCAATTAAGCTGCAAAAATGGTGTGCAGCCGAGGTTAAATGGACCAACCATGAGACCAATGAGTGCTATTATCGACCAAAGATGATGATGGGAATGTTCAATATGTGCCTATGAGGCCACAAGGACAACCCATGTATAGATATTAGCCTAATATGGCACCAGCTCAAAGACCACAGATGGGTATGGAAAGACCTCAACTCATGTTGGGTCAACAACCTCCATATCCTGGACATAGTGCAGTGCATGTAAAGTACATGCATTCAGAGGGAGTCATAGATGAACAAGCACTAGTGCATGTTACACCCTATGTTGAGCCTAGTCTGCATCTACAGTAATGGTAGAAGGAGATTGGTATAATTCACATCCACCACCAATGGAAGAACCTGTGACTTATACTACACTAGAGCTTGCACCGATGTACTATGTAGCTAATCAAGGTGTTAGACCTATGATGGTAAGACCCATGATTAAGCCAAGAACTGGGAACTGTCATAACTATGGTGCAGATGATTACTGGAAAAATGAATGTCCAGAGCCTGACAAGAATATTAAGCTAGTTGAAGCTTTTTGTATACAATGTTGCAAAAAGGAAGGACACTTTCCTGAAGATTGTCCAAAAAATCCTTTAAACAAGGGTAAAACAGTAGTGAACATAGTCCAAGTGATACCTAGTAGCTCATCTGAGAGTGAACCTATTGTTCCAATCAAGGTAATCACCAGAGCCCATGCTAAGAAAAAGAAACATAACTCCTCTGATGATTCAAAGAATACTAAAATTTCCTCTCAAAAGACCAAGAGAACTTAGAAGCAAAAGGTATGAGATGAAAAAACAGAAACAAAGGGTTGAAATTGAGGAGAAAGCAAAGAAACTATTCCAGGAAAAAGTGAAAGAAACTGGAATGAAATCAAGGAAACCACAGTGAAATTTGGAGGATCAATTTTGGTAGACAAAATTTTTGAGCCAATCAATGCAGCCTTGGAAGCTAACCAAGCAGGACTTAAAGCAGGACAAAACATGAAAAGCAAATGGAAAAACTATCCTTCTCCAGATATGGAAGCAACTAAGCTTGAAGATTATCAAAATCTCGTAAGAATTACTCAAGAGATGCTGGGGAAAAAAAAACCAAGCTCGAGAGTATAGCAAAACTTGAGAAGCTTGTGGTAGGAACGAGTAAAGAGAAATTTGAAGTGATGGTAGAACCCCACCTTGAAACTAAAGAGCCACAACTCATAGTGCCTGACAATGAAGATGCATTTGATGGAATTAAGTTTGTAGAAAAAGACTGGCCAGGACACTTATGGAAAAAAGTTAGAGTGATTAATTATGGGAGCCTAACTCTGAAGTCAGCTTCTATAGGGGAAGTTTGGTTAGGCAATCTACCTCCTGATATATATATGGATGTACAATCCTTGTGTGTGGATTGTGGCTCTGAAGCTTCAGGAATATCTAAACCAATGACTCTGAAAACACTACCCTCTTACTTGGGAGATAACGAGGACAAATCCATAGTAAGTAAAACCACTCAGATAAAAAGAGTAGAACAGATCCTAAAGGTAGACAACATCCATTCAATCATGTCTACACCCATTCAATGCACTTTTACTTTAGGAGAACTATTAAAAATCCGACTATATTTATGAATGATCCACAAAAAACTCTAGAGAAGGTGGGGATAACAGGGCTAATCGCAAAAAATTTTGAAAATTTTGAAACACGAATTGGATAACAAAGAGATTAGATCCATTTCAACGAACAAAGTTGGAGAATACTATAAAGGGAAATAAGGAAACACAACCCTTCCAGTGAGATATAATGATATAGAAACCATGGCAATACTGGATAGTGGGGCAGCCATAGCCATAGCCACAAAAGCAGTATGAGAATCATGGGAAAACCAGCCATTAGACAAACTCGAATGAAATTGCAATTGGTTGATAGACACATTGAAAAACCCTTATGACTGCTTGAAAAAGTGATAGTTAATTTTTGTGGGATTGATTATCAACACACTTTTGCAATAGTAGACTTTGGAAAGAAACTCAATTATGAAATCGTATTGGGAATACCTTTCATGTGACAAGTACAACTCATCCAGGATTGGGAAAACAATTATTTGTACTTGAAGCAAGTGGGATCAATAACAAGGGTTAATCTAAAAGATCACACTTATAGGAATGTCATGAAATACAAGAATTTGACTCAGTCTCTTCGCGGATAAAACTAAGCTTCCATCTTGGTTGAATAAAGATACACCTATTTGGATGTGCGGAGCCTCAAAAAACGGGATCTTAAAATGAGAAGAATGTATCTTAGAAAGGGATTGCACAGATGAAGCTTATGTACTTAAACCCTTTTTGGAGCATTTTTTTGAGCCATTTGAGTGGACTCAAATTTTGGAAACAATGGATGTATGTGTAAATATGTCTATGTCTACTCAAATTTGCAATGAGGAAGGCTATGACGTAATTCCCATACAAATGATCTCAACCCTTCACATTGAAGATGAACTTCAGGAATCCAAGGACTTGATGAAAGCTCAACAAGTCTTTTCAGACCTCTACTATGATGCAACAGACGAGTTGGAAGAACATTCAACTACTTCAGATGATTCAGGGTCGGAAAAAGAATATGTGAGAGCGAAACTACTCATGAAAGGAGTGGAGGAAAAGTTTTTTGACTTTCCAAACCAGAAATCGAGAAGACAAAAATGGTATAAGAGGAAAAGAGACATGAGAAACTTCAAATCAAGACCTATGCCATCAATCTCCAGCAAAACACAATTTCTGATGCAAATGGATGCACATGATTGTGTCAAAGAAAAAATCACTGGTAGATATCCTTTAAATGAAAATCAAGGAATATCAAAAACATCGAGAAAAACGGGAAAGGAAACTCAAGAAAAACCTAAATACTAGAACACGGATTCAACCATGACACGAGTTGAACAAAAGAAAGAAGTATCAAGAGCTGAAGAAAGCCCTAAAGGAGATATATACAAGTGAAATAGAAACCACTGAGGAGGAAGGTAAAGATGTAAGAGTGTTCCATCCCCGGGGGATTCACTCTATCTACAAAATGGGACACCACCTTCAAGCGGACAACTTTGATAAAATTCCTATATACGACTCAGATAAGGGAATATGACCCCCCTTTCTACGCTTATATAAAAATCAATGAAGAAAACTATCATACTCCTATCTTACATATAAAATTCAAGTCTCACATGATCTAAATGAGTAAGACTAGTCAAAGAGTGTGTAGCATAGTGTGACTGGCAATGTATAAAGAAACCACTTTTGTTAATAATTATATGTACCTTCAATGTGTTTTAGTTTGACTTTCAAACTATGTGCTCGATCAGCCTGCACTTTGGCTACTCATCCAATTTTAACCCATCCACAATTAGTGTAAATCAACCCCTGATCCAAATCAACCCTTATCTATGACCGGCTTGATGAAATTTGATGTGTGACATAATAAAAACTTCCCCTAAATTCATCCGAGTTCTAGTGCACATCGATGACCAACCGTTACAAGTAATCAACCCGAGTCACGTCCCCTCCCCCCCCCCCCCCCCCCCCCCCCCCATAAATATGATACCCCTCTCCCTTATATTTAAGCTTGGGAGATAAATTATCAGGGGCCTACCCCGCTTATGTAACTTGTAAAAAACTCCCTCTCATGCACTTACGTGGTGCAATAAGTTTTCCATGGTGAATCCCCCGGTGTTCCATCCCATTACAAGAAATATACTCTCCAAGGCCGAAAGATCATAGTCGAACAACCTGTCAGGGAACTAAGAAAACAGGGCAAGTCCTATAAAGGACCTAAAAACGCAAAAACGATAGATCTGGCCAAACCAAGAGAAGAGCCTAGACCTGTCTAAATTATAAATGACCTAACGAAAGAAGAAGAAGATATTTTGTTAAGCTTACTGAAAGAATACCGAGATATCTTTGCTTGGTCTTATAAGGATCTCAAGGGTGATGATCCATAAATCTGTCAACATACCATACCGATGAGAGATGATGCGAAACCAAGCGGACAAAGGCCATATACATATAATGATACATTTGCCAAAAAGATCAAGGAAGAGATAAAAAATATTAAGGAAGCCGAATTCATTTATGAAATTGAATACACAAATTGGGTGTCTCCAATTGTGGTAGTACCCAAGAAAAAATGAAAAATTAAGGGTGTGTGTCAATCTCAAGAAAGTGAATGTAGCTACCATTAGAGACAACTTTCCTCTTCCAATCACTGAGCATGTTTTAGAATGAGTTGCATGAAAAGAAGCTTACAGCTTTTTAGATGGCTTTTCAGAATACAATCAACTTTTGGTTGACCCCAAAGATCACCATAAAACTGCCTTTGCAACTGAATGGGATATTTTTGCGTATTAGGTTATGCCTTTTGGGTTAACTAATGCTCCTGCCACTTTTCAAAGATTGATGAGCCATGCTTTTAAATAATATCTTCTGAATTTCTTGGAAGTATATATGGATGATCTATGTGTACATTCATCAATCCGGGCCAATCATCTTCAATACCTCAAAAAGGTCCTTGAAAAATGTAGATTTTATAGGATTTTATTAAATCCTAAAAAGTGCACATTTATGGGTAGACAAAGAAAAATTCTTGGACATATAGTGTCTAAAAATTGTATACCTAATGATGTGGATAAAATTAATATTATTACTGAATTGCTTAGACTGATAAGAGTCAAACGGCTCCAAGCTTTCATGGGACATTGTGGATATTACAGAGGGTTCATTTACATGTACATATAATTGCAAAACCCATGTACAACTTGATTACACTCTTTGAATGGACTGATGAGTGTGAAGAATCCTTCATGAAGCTTAAGCAAGCTCTCACTTCAGTCCCAATATTAAAAGCACCAGATTGAAATAAGATATTCCACATACATATAGATGCTTCCAACTTTGCCATTGGGTGTATACTAGCTCAACCAAGAGACGAGAAAATTGATTTTCCTATTGCTTATGCTAGTAGACAATTGAATATGGCACAAAAAAACTATACAGCCACCAAAAGGGAAGGATTAGGAATGATCTATGTCGTTAAAAAAGTGTAGACATTACCTGTTAGCTAACAAATTTGTGTTCTTTGTGGACCACCAAGCCTTATTGTACTTGGTCAACAAGCCATGCAACATAGGAAGAATAGTGAAATGGTTCATCATTCTTCTGGAATTTGATTTCATTGTAGTTGTAAAACAGGGCACCACTCACCAAAGAGAAGATCATTTATCAAGGATTATATCAGGAGAACAACCCAAGGGAGTAGACGATGATCTATCAGATGCATATCTATTCTCCATGGAAATGATACCTCGATGGTCGGAAAATATGGTATCATTGATGACCATAGCTCAAGTGGATTTGCAAATACCACTTCCTATTACAATTGGATTAATTGAGCAATCGGCTATGTATCAGTTACTAGCTGGAAGGCTATACAAAAGAAATCAAGATGGAATATTGTTTATATGTAATAATCCTGAAGAGAAAACAATACCTAATCAAGCACATACTACCATAGTGGGACTTCACTTTGCGAAAGACCAAACTATGCAACGGATCTTGAGACTTGGAGTATTTTGGTAAACTGTGAGGAGTGATGTTCACTCATTTGTAAAAATTATCCTCAATGCCAGAAACAAGCACCCATACCTCATGTGACATTGTTCCAAATATCACTCGTTCCTAAGTGGAGTAAATATCTAGTTACTTACTTATCAAGCCGAACATTTATTGAGGACATGAGTAAATGCCGTCAAAGAGCAATTGAATCTGAAGCAAGAGACTATGCTCTGATTGGAAACTAGTTGTATCGGAGAGGAAAGTATCAACATCTGCATGAAGATGAATATATTCCCATTATAGAACAAGAACATGCTAGATTATCTGGAGGTCACTTTTCTAATGAAACCATCGCAAGAGTGGTTTGGTTTTTTTTTAACCATTCTTTGTAGCCTTAAGATTTTCTCGAATCACTTGCAACTTATACGGGTCTTGGGTAACACTCATTCAAGAAGTCAGTTGATATTCCTATTTTACAGTATACAAATTAGTTGCCTTCATGTCCAACTAATACCAACTAGGTTGGTATTAAATTTATTTCTACTTTAGCAACAAGTCCTTAGTGTTATGATCCTCGTTGTTTTATTTATTTTTTGCCAGTTTCACTATCCTATCCAAAAAATTCTTTGTGTTGATTATCTTCTTAAAAGCTTGTTACAGACCACATTATGGTAAAAAGAATCACTACCACTATACTTTCCAAACCACATTATGGTAAAAAGAATCACTACCACTATACTTTCCATAGAAAAACTTACCTAAATCGATTTGTCTCATAAAATTTATGTTATCTATGTGACAAGATCTAAAACGGCATTCCATTGTATGCAAAATAGAAAAATAAAGCTATGCATTTTGTCCAAGTTTGTTCTAATGCTTACCCAGCGGGCAATGAGTCTATCTTTTTTTTTTCTTTTCAACTCTTTCTCAAAGAATTTCTCTTTCTTATGAAACAAACATTTTTCTTAAAATCCTACCACACTGAGAACGATAACACTTTCCACAATGGGTTATCCCAAGGGGCCATACATTTGTAAAATACAAAGTCATTTATGGCCTATTGTTATCAATTCAATAAACAAAACTACTTTTGAAGTTTATACAAAGGGAGATTGAGTTCTAATTTTTTTCCAAAAAATCCAAATTGCACCTGAAGGTTTGTTGCCGTAGCCATCATTTCACTTGGTATTGTTGCTGCGCTTTTGGAAAGAGTTAACAACTACGCCAGAGATGCTTTTCAATGTTCGAGACTACTTTTGAACGTTGCTTGTGTGTGTGTGTGTGTGTGTGTGTGTAGCTGCTAAACTATATGAATAACACACCAACCGAGCAAGATGTTCAAAAAGACGATTGGCTAAAGATGTCAAGGCAAGATAAGTACAAAAATAATTCAGTCTTTGAATCAAAACTGTACAATATAGTAAGAATGAAGTATCATTCCAAAGGAATTTGTACAAAGGTATCAAAAACTATCCCAATTGCATCATCAAAATGCTTCCAAAGTCGGACTGCAGCAAGCTAAACCTCTTTAAGCCAAGATAGAATTCTCACCTGCATCCATATAGTCAAGACAACATATATGTTAGACTTGGCTACGTATGGCAGGCTTCAAGGAATCTATCAGTTGTTATCCATGTCAAACTTAAAAATTATTAGACCAGCTACTGTCTTGTATGATAAAGTACCACGGATTTTTTAGCATCATATTCCTGCTAGAGTTACTCCATTTGTTTTAACTTCTGCCTTAAATCAGAGCAATCAACAACCAAACAAGGTATCCGTTATAAATTTGCTTCAGGTTGAGATCATCAAAACAGCCAGCAAAGGCCAGCCAAAGCCAGCAGATAGCCAACATCCCTAGAGAAACTCATGTATCCAGTATTATCAATCGAATCCGCAAATAAGTTAAATTAGGTTGTGTTATAGAAATCTTGGTAATCACTCCTTCTAACTAGTAAAAATCAGTAAATAAACCAGTCAAAAACATAGTAGTAGATCAAAGTAGGATCCAGTATGCAACATTAAAAAAAGCAACCATAAAATAAGCTCGAGTAACTACCAAAAATTAAAATATCGAGCAACACTTGTATCGGCAATTTACTTGTATCGGCCATACTCCAGCACAGTAGCAGAGGATCAGTCAGTACCAGATAAAGAAGCCCAAACAACATCATATGCTGATGTGAACAAAACTGAACCAGAAAATGGCAGCAAAACTAGTATACCACTTTGCAATGTTCCTGAAGATATAAAGTCTAACCAACTAGACCATGCCAAGTATAAGCTCTCCCCTTTTTTTTGAGAGTGTAACACAACTAACTGCAACCATAAAAAACAAGCAATATAACCAGTATAACTAGTATAACCAAAACTAGTGTATCCTTTTGCTGCTCCGTTAACTCACTGATCTCTTTTTTTTTGAGATTTTGTTACTAGAATATGGTAGCATTTGCGTAACTAGAAAGAAGTATGTGTGTGTATGTGTGTGTAGCTATGGTCATCTTGCTGTGACAAAGTGTGTGTGTGTGTGTGTGTGCGTGTGTGTGTGTGTGTACCTGCCCTAACCCAGGCGCCATACACAATGGGTCTTGGTGTATGGGCCTTCTGCCTCACCAGAAAGATGAGATTTTTAATTCCATGAGTATAGAAAAATTAAGAGTGACCCTCAAAAGGGAGGAAATGTATGTATATAAAAGTCCTCAAGGAAGACATTACTCCTGTAAGAGTTTTAAGGCTTTGTCATCCAGTTTGAAGTAAGTATGGTTGTCATTGAGTAGCTGTTGGAAGAAAAACATAAGGCAAGTCATCTTGTTCAGCATATGAGTAGCATGTACCTATAACAGTCAATAAACCAATTTGTCAAAGCATAGGTAAGTAGAATTGGATTAACCTGCTACTTAAAAACGACTGAGCCATAAAGACTATAATAGTCGTGAGAAGGAATCAAGTCTATAGTCAAGGAGAGACCACGTGGCACAGAAGTGGAAAAATCTAGTTCAAATATCCTCATACAAGAGAACCTAGAGCAACCTCATAAGACCCCCGTGACGTCAAATTGCTTGACCCGCTCAAACCACGAGCGGCCACTCGGTAGACCCTGTGCCTCTCCAAGTGGCTCGCCAAACCAACACCACAGAGCACTTGCACGACCTCAGACTATCTATGCAAGCCCTTGCATTACTTGCACGACCTCAGATCTCCCATGCGAGCCCTCGCATGGGAGATCTCACAAACTCAGATCTCCCATACTATGGTGCTCATTTTTTAAAAAGTAGAGAATCAAGCCTATCACACTTCTATGTTGCTTACATAAAGACTGACAACATTTACTACTCGCCCAAGTTAAGTAGTAAATTACAATTTTATGCAAAAAAGGCTCCCTTGATCACATCTCCAGGCCCTAATGTCAAAGAAAAAGTCATACTAGTACGCTCCGGATGGATATTGAAACAGAGACCCCACTGCAAAAGGTGAATGAATAGTCACGAGAAGGTGTGCAAATGGACGCAAGCACAAAAACACTAGAGAATCCAGAGAAGTCCGTTTAAGCCCTTCACATCAAGGGAAAGGCCACCTCGAGGTACTGTTTCACGTCTTTCGCCTAGCTAAAAACGACACACCCCATCATTTAGAAATTTGTACTACCAACTACATATAGAAAGAAAGATGGAGGTTGGAAAAAAATTCCAACATTTCTCGCAAGCAATTCAAATCCCAAGCACGGGCGTTTGGTCTACTGAAAGACTCCCTGTCAGATATTCCCAAAAACCCTTTTCTATATTATAATATATTTGAGGTTCTTCAAGATGCCAACCTGGAAAATCTCATGGTAACTAGATGATGAGCTCTTAGATGGGGAATGGGAAAGGACCACTGGAAAAGGACAAGAGGCAATAGGTGGACAAGTTCACACCCCTCTCACAGTAATGGAAGAGATTGATGTGTTGTGGAACATGTAGGGGCCTAAAACCCTGAAGAAGAGCTTCCTTTTCTGGGAGGAAGTTAGCAAAGGAAATACAATGGCATCCTATCTATTGTGGACAAGGACCTAGAGCCAAGGTGGTGTTCAATCATCCCTCTAGGAGAGCTCTCAGATTGAAGGTCATGTGAGGAGATCGTCATATTAGAATTATCAACATCTATGCACCTTGCACAATGAAGGAAAGAGCGATGCAACTGAAAGACATCCTTGTTGAAGGGGAATGGCTCCTGGTTGAAGACATTAAAATGGTGGAGAAGAGAAAGGACAAATCTTCAAGCATGTTAGCTAGTTCCAAGAAAACCAAATGGCTAAGCCTGTGTGAGAAGTGGACGTTAGTGGACATGTGGGAGATAGGCCCTTGGAATTCCATGCCAGGGTTTACTTACACCAGCCTGGAGTATGCCGGCACGACATCTTAGCTTGAATAATGGTACTGCTCTCATCAAGCTGATTGGAAGCCTTCACTGATTAAAATGCAGGTGGTGACCATGTAGTGCCTGTCAGTTCACTTGCCGTTGTACATGAAATTCAAGAAAGCCAAAGGAGAAGGTCGTTGTCCTAGAGGGGCTAAGAAGGTACTTACTACTAAGGTCCACCTTTTCAAAGAACTATTCAAAAAATAACTCAAGGAGGTGAGGAAGGCTATTATCCACAAAAATCTGCTTACATCCGATAGAGTCCAATCAAGCACACTTTTTTAGGGCCCTGAAATTCAAGAGAAATCAGGGTCTCATTCACTCGCTCACAAATGGGGAAGGTAATGATGAGGTAAAAATTATGAAAATGGTCACCTTTGGGCATGTACAGTTTCACTTTTTGTAGACCAACTTTGGAGTTGGCTGGAGAGATTCCTATGCAACTATTGCTTTGAGCATTTGGCCTTTGGACACCTCCACTTTTGTTAGTTGAATCAAGAATTATAGGGTCTTGTAGCACAAAAAGATCCTCTTCTGGACACTCAAAAGGATGCCCAACATGAAAAGACAAGGCTTGGTACTTCTTTTGGCCACTTAAATGGGCACCCAACATCAAACACGGGCTTACTAATATAAAATGGGAAATTAAAAGCTCAATAAGTAACAATGGCAATGTGAAAGGAAAGCGTGGGATAGGCTTTGGTAATACCGGTACTTTTCTATTATTGCATTTGAAATAATAACTAGAACATTGACATTGTTGTTTTGTCCCATACCATTTGTATTATATCCACGAACATGTTTTACTACAATTATATGTCCATTTTTTGGAATATTTCAACTACAAGCGTTAAAGGAACAAAGTGGAGCGCGATGTGCCACTAGAAAATGTCTTCTAGAGACCAAGGCCAGCCTGTGACTCATAAGACAATATGGGCGTACATGTATGTGTTCTCTCGGTATCCAAAAAAAAAGGTGATAAGGCACGAAGGCCTGCTAAGTAAAGGGAAACAAGGGAGAGTAAGTTTAAGTAAGTGCTTACAATCATATGGAATTTTGTTGTGTTTTCATATAAAATTGTATCATCTATTTTAAAAAAGTGGCTCCTACTAGCTTGCTTAAAATAAAATACACTGATTAAAAGATGTCTTCAAGATTCCTTTACCCTCCTGCTCCTGTCGACAAAACCTTTTTTCGTCTATGTCTTGTCCTTCCCTACCTTTGGACTCGTCCCTACGAGCCTGCAAATTTGCCTTTCCTGCAATCTTGCACCTAAGCTTCCCCCACCATTCATGGATTTGCACCTACAGAGCAGTCCCCCCACATCATCTCCACTATGCCTATATCAAGGGAGAACGCGAGATATATATATATATATATATATATATATATATATATAGAGAGAGAGAGAGAGAGAGAGAGAGAGAGAGAGATCCCTAATTGGGAGGCATGACCTCCACGTGGTCTGTATCCCCCTTCGCAGTCCTCTATTTCTAAATCTCCTCAAGCATCTTCTTGTCATCTCCACTAATGGGCCATTTTTTTATTTTCTTCTAGTCGGTACCCGATACTCGCAAATGGCTTATATATTATGAAGGGGCCCCAATAATAAGGTAAATGGTGCACATTGCACATCAGTATTTTGAAACAAAATAAAACAAAAAGAAAGTAAAATAAAAAGACACATTAAAAATCAAAACAAAAGAATATTTTAATGCTTTCAAATAAGCATAGAAAATAATTAAACAATTTAGTGAAGTGATTTTTTTTTAATCCTCAAATGAGAGAATCGTTTATCAATACCTCACTTTATCAGTGTTCAAGAAAGGTGTGTCTGAGCTTTAGGCTTAAGCCGATTGAAAATCGAGATTAGCCGATTGCAAAGGAGGGTAAAGGAAAAAAACTCGATAAAATATACTAGAAAATAGTTCGAACATTCTTCAAATTTGAAAATTTCTACTAGCATTTCCAGTTTTTATTTGTATGAGGAAACTTGCCGCTTAGACAAAAAGACTTTCTTGAAGACTGCATCATAAGATCAAACTCCTATGAATATTTTGTTTAATGTAATGATCTCTAAAGTCATTTTCAAGCATGCAGAAAAAGTAAATGCTGCCTTGGAGAATAGCTTTCTATTCCAAAGTTTTAGTTTTCTATTCAGAAGACTTTTGAATCCCTTAATGACACTTGTCTCTCAAGAAATTTGAAGTAAATGCTGCCTTGGAGAATAGCTTTTTATTCCAAATTTTTAGCTTTCTATTGGCAAGACTTTTGAATCCCTTAGGGACACTTGTCTCTCAAATAAATTTGAATCCCTTAGGGGCACTTGTCTCTCAAAGAAATTTAAACGACCTTTGGCCATAGTGCACTAAGGCCTTTAGCAGGCCAAAAAAAGGATAAGTGTTGAAAATAACCCTACTAAAATTGGACTAACATTGGGGTGTCTCCGTGTGTATATGGGATGAGGGGGATGGACATATAAGACTTAATGGATGTAGATCCATATGCACAAAAGAGAACAACTATGATATGCAAAGGGCTAGCTAGCTCCAAGGCATATGAAACCGGGGTAGCATGATCACTATATTCTTCTCTTTATCGATGGAAACTAGCTCCTTTGTCGATGAGTAGACTTCACTTGATAAATTGGTTTATTCATAGAGTTGTGTAGAATTAGGTCATACAAATGGCAATAATGTCTTGAAATGTCACCATACCACCAAAGATGAGAACACATGAAATTCTTGTGGCCTCACCATATGCTCTTATCTTGGTACAACTAGCTTGAGGATGTTGCTTTTCACCCCACCACACCTAATTAAAGGAGTGATGGCTATATATGTGGCGCACATAGTTTGTCCAAACCTATGTATTAGGCTCACGGGGTACTTTTTGAATTTGGGTAAAAGGGTTCAGGCCTACCATATAACGATATATCCAATCCAACTTCTACTTTTTTGTGGAACGATGCCTGCGGCCTGCCATCTCAACATGGCCACCTAGTGTGATATACGTTGTTAGCGTGCAAACGACAAGGAAAACGAGTGCCTCTATAGCCTTGTACGAGTCACACCGTCGGAAGGAAGAACTATTGCACTACCGAAATCATCTGGGACAAGCACCTGTAGAGATTTATGAAAAACCATTCAATCTTGAAACACACTTGGAATTAGGAGAAACCAAGGACATCATGGCGTAGCTCGTCTCATGGAGATGTTTGTAGAGTATCCATAGGCAAAAAACAGATGAGAAATGAGAGAGTTATGGCCACTCGAAATTGGAGGTGTACTCCCTCTTGCTAAAAAATGAGCTCTCTGGAAAGTTTGCAAGTGTTGCGGCTATTAAAATGGGCTCCTTTATCCTTTTTAATCAAATCCCTTTCTTCTCTCTCCTCAGTCGACATGGCCTCTTGGGGGTTTCATTTTTATTGGTTCACTTTGGGCTTTTTTTGGTAAAGACCTGGAGTTTGTGCACATGGGAAGGGGGGGGATTTGTCTAAAGGACCAAAAAGGAGGGTAGGCGCTTGGGCAGGCAAGTGTGGACAGCTGGAAAAGGCACCCCCATCTCCCAAGAGCCCACGAGCCCATCAAGCCAAGCCCTTCTCCAAGTGATACACCTAATGGGAGTTCTTCCTTTGCCCTATATACCCCCATTCTTCCATTGTCCCTTCTCATGTGGGATAACTCTCATGCCACATGGCAGTTTCCTCCACAATCCTTCCAACTCCCTTATGTTCAAGCTAATTTCTAGCTTTCCTCTGAGCGAGAGAACTTCTCGGACAACTTTCCAGAAGCATAACTTATTGCTCTGGTTACAGAATGACACGCCATAACACATGGCTTGGAGCCCATCACCTTGGCTACTTCTAGAAATCTCAGTATTTCTAATTCAAATTATCAAGTTGGCTCAGTTGCCCTTGTCGCATGCATTTGCAATCACTTTTTAAGTTGAGACCGTCCACTTTAGATGCCCATAACTCATGATGTACAAGTCCGATTCACAAGCTATAAAGTACAACTGAAAATACTTATTGAAAACCATGTTTTGGGGGCTGGAACAACCCAAAACATAGGCGCCCAAGCCCGGAAAAACCAAACCTTTGTACATGAATTTTTACATGGTCACTCCCAAAACTTGCAGAACTATGTACACATATATACATGAGGCTAGTTAGCAAGCTTTTTGGCAGAATCTACCGACTTTATGCTCATCCAAAAAATGCATGACAACGTCTAAGGTCAACTTGCTTCCCATTGTGCTTAAATCCAAAGAATGAAAGCAGCCACCTACCTACACTTCATTTAGTTACTATGGTATCTTATCTTGATGTAAAATTTGAATGACCATGAGCACACAAAGCTCCAACTCGCACATTGACTTGTAATCTTCCCACCATACCTTGCATTCTACATATTAAGTTTCATATTTCCTCGACCTTGATGCAAACCCCACTCCACCCCACCCCACCCCAACCCCCCCCCCCCGCCCCCCCTCTTGTGCTTCACGCAGACCTCACCCTGCTACCCCCGCCAGCACCTACTCGCTCTCATAGCCCACCAGCAACCCCTGCCTCTTGTTCTCTCAGGGCAGGATGGTCACTTTTCGACCTTGCCTCATTGTCTTGTCTCGCCTCCACTCCATTTTCATTCGCCGTCGTAGCAACAGACACAAATAGAGGATTCTGCTCCGCCACAAAGACTCGACTGAAGCCCCCTCATCCGACCCTACGAAACCCACCATCCGACTTGCTCTTTCACCGACATAGAAAGCGACCTTAGAGGCAGAGGTGGCGTGTCTTCAAGCCACCTCTATTATCTGCAAGATTATCGGCACCAGACCTGACAGAGGAGAGGTGCATGATCTCCTCCAGGTCTGCCTTTTAGCAAAGGTACGCAAGATCATTAACGTTTAGCTTCTCGGACGCAGCTACTATTAGATAGAGTTTGATTCCGAGATGGCGTCCAAGGTCATTCCGATGAGCCCCTTGGCCATTCAAACAACTAGAGGTTTTTTTCGGCAGTAGCGCCATGAATTTGATCCGACTACCGATGTTTTTGTCGAGGGGGCAGACCTTCCCATCTCAATTTGCTTCCCAAGCCTGAGAAGAGAGTACCCTCACTCCTTTCCAAGATTGATTCAGAGATTGAGACTGTCTTAGAGACACTTCGCACGACAGCTTCTGTAGCTGCCAAGGCAATCTGCATTCCTTCAGAACATGTTCTGGCTCGAGATACTCACACCCTCTCGAAGGTCGTTCTACTACCTTAGGTGAGTGGTGATTGGCTTCGCCAGAATGTGGAGTATTCGGGCCTCCCCGAATTAGTGCTTCATTTGTCGACAAATGGCCACCTAGCAAGGCTTGTCCATAGAGGAGGCCTAAACCTTCGACCCAAACCCAGCCTTAGGAGGCTGGCAGACACAACAGACAAAGACATAGGGAGCTCAGGCAGGGAGCTCCACCCAGGACAGTCCTTGGTCGGAGGAGCAGTTGTAACAGGCTCGACAGGAGCTGACTAGCATTGAGGAGCGACGTCATAAATTTGCCTTCCATCGACAGGCATCTTAATTGACCCAAGTGGGTGACAGAGTTACTAGGGAGTTCTTTGAGACGGTGGACCGTGCCATGCGCACACCAGTGTCAACTAATTGAGGAGACCAGACGAATCAATTCTTTCAGAGCCTGAGGATATACGAACGGTTGCTACTGATTTCTACCATGATTTACTGTGAGCTGAGCCTCAGTCAGAGCGTCAGGATACATACTAGATCAAGTTTGGGTGCAAATGTCTAGCCTTGCCACTGAGAAGATGCGTCAGAGACTAGAGTTTATCCAGCTAGAGGAGCTCTATGAGGCCTTCAGAGCACTCCCCCATGGTACATGTCCAGGGGAAGATGGTTTGACTCTCAGCTTCTTTTTGGAGTACTGGGACTTGCTTGGTTTGGATCTTTGCAGCGCCTATCAGTACATCTTGCACATCGGAGAGATGTGTGACAGCATGAGTGAGGGCTTGATCTACCTTATTCCCAAGGAGGAAGGCTCCTTGGATGACATTCGGTAGTGGCGTCCCATCACCATTCTCAACTCACCCTACAAAATTCTAGCAAAGGCTCTGGGTTTGAGGATTCAGCCACTACTTGAGAGCATTATGCATGGAACCCATACACGTTTTGTCAAGGAGTATAGTATCCTTGACAACATCTTCACCTTTTGGGGGGCGTTTGTCCTCGTGCCTCTGTGGAAAGAATCTTGTGATACTCCTCGATTTTGAAAAGGCTTACGACAAAGTTGACTGGGACTTTTTGGAGGACACTTTACGTAGGATGGGGTTCTCAGATGCTTGGATCATTGGTGTGTCAGCTCTCTACAGGCGTGCAGACAGTCCGATGCTCTTGGCAAGGGGGAAGAGGGGAATGCTTCATGCTCATGCGTTCGATCAGATAGGGTTGCTCTCTAGACCCCTTCCTCTTTCTATTCTATGTTGAGGCAATGAGCAAATTTTTTACTTCACAACAGGTTGGCTTGTGTGGTTTAGAGCTCCCTATTAGGGGAGACGAGCTACTTGACGTTGATAATCGTAAATCTAACCTAGTTGAACGTGTGGCGATTCGCGGCTAATTGAATATGGTTAGTGTGTAAGTTAATAGGTGTCAGATTCTGATGGGAATATACATATTGTTATGTAACTATTGTTTGCTCTTTGGACAAAGCGCTTCATTGACATGCACTAAAATCTAACATAAATCTCATCTAATTTAAATCGAACATAAATTTAGATCTAATCTAATCTTAAACTCAAAATAAAAATAAAACTAATCTAATCTAATCTAAACCTAAATGTAATCTATTTTAAATCTAAATCTAATTTAGTTAATCTTAAATCTAAATCTAATCCAATATTAAACTCAACATAAACTTAAATCTAATCAAATCTTAAATCCTAAACTTAAATGTAATCTAACTTAAATCTAACATAGCTAACTAATCTTTTATACTACCCTAATTTTTAATCTAACTTAATCTTAAACTCAACATAAACATAAATCTAAATGTAATTTAATTTAAATCTTAACTTAGTCTCTCTCTCTTTGTTTTCTCCACTTACCTCTCTCTTTCGTCTTCTCCCCCTCTCTCTCTTTCTCCCTCTTTCTCTTTCTCTTTGTTTTCTCCTCTCTCTCTCTCTCTCTCTCTCTCTCTCTCTCAATGTGTACATGGAGGGCCAGGAGGCCAATCTGCATAGGTGTGAGCAAGCTCTTGAGGTGTTTTTTTGTGCATTAGAGCACTAATCAATTGGAGGAAGACAATGGCTTTCTGGGTTGGCAGTGCTGCTACATCTGATTGGTCGCCAAGTGAGAGCTTTAGGTGGATCCCTCCAAGGACTCCAATACGATATTTAGATCTTAACTTAGTCTCTCTCTCTTTGTTTTCTCCACTTACCTCTCTCTTTCGCCTTCTCCCCCTCTCTCTCTTTCTCCCTCTTTCTCTTTCTCTTTGTTTTCTCCTCTCTCTCTCTCTCTCTCTCTCTCTCTCTCTCTCTCTCTTCCTCTCTCAATGTGTACATGGAGGGCCAAGAGGCCAATTTGCATAGGTGTGAGCAAGCTCTTGAGGTGTTTTTTTGTGCATCAAAGCACTAATCAATTGGAGGAAGATAATGGCTTTCTGGGTTGGCAGTGCTGCTACATCTGATTGGTCGCCAAGTGAGAGCTTTAGGTGGATCCCTCCAAGGACTCCAATACGACATTTAGGTTGTCAGGTTTACGATATTTAGGTTGTTAGTTTGGCTTGGACTTGTGCCCTGAGCAGCAGATTGCTCCCCTCCTGTCCATTAGGAGGAGACTGCTTCACTGGAGTTCAACACGGCTATCTTTGGCAAGCAGAGTTGTAGTGGCCAACCAAGTACTGTTGGTTGCTATGTGGTACATCACGTCTTGCTAAATCTTCTCGAGCTCTTGCATCAACCAGCTATAGAGACCGATCAAGAACTTTTTGTGGTCACGGCAAGACACCCAATTAGCCCGGGCCAAAGTGGCATGGCAGATCATCACCTTACCATGTTCTCCGGGGGGGGGGGGGGGGGGGCGACAGGGGGATCATTGACCCAGCACAGAAGAGCAGAGCCCTCCTTGGGAAGTTTGTGGTCAGAGGCTTGCTTCCAAAGGAGGAGCCCTTGAAGGAGTTGTTGCTCAAGTCCCTTGTGCAAAAGGCCCTTGGCACCCTTCCATCAACTGGATTTTAGGTGGATTTTTACAAAGATGCGCACAGTTGGTCTGAGAGGAGGCTGGAGGATCGGTTTGCTGCGAGCCTGCTTAGGTCTTGGGAGCAATTGAGGAGCAGCATGGAGCAGCATCATCCCACTTGCACAAAAAATTTGATTTTCCTGGCATGTTGATGAACCCCTTGAGACAAACTTGCAATCCATCATCTATTCTAATTCTTGAATTGCATGTCTTAAATTTAATCAGGTGCCATTTTTATGTGGTGTTTGCAGTGGACAAAATGTGCTTGTAGGCTCCAAAGCAGAGTTGGGCATTCGGATTTCTGACATACTTTGGTGTAACTTGATCTCAGATTCTACTCACAAGCAAACGTGCAGGGATTCTTATATGTACTGTACTTTATTAGCGGTGAATCCAATACTAACAAAGAATCATTGACATCTTTGTTCATAAAAGAAGTGGCAATGTGCTCAGATGTTGAGGTCTTTCATGGACTGGTACTTGTCGGCACTTCAGGTCTAAAAGCATTTAATGCTTTAATTTAGTATTGATGAAAAGCTTCCAAACGATTTTCATTGGAGCTGCTCAATTACAAAAGGGAGGAGGGAGAAGGGCAAAAAGGGGGACATTGCACAAAAATGGTGGTTACTTTACATCGGTTCTCTGCAAATCAGAACCTGTTCTATGTACAGAGCTTGAACCATCAAGCTCAATAATCCCATTAGAGCCGGTTTCGGTGCCATCGCTCCTAATGCGCCGACCCTTCTGTCTCATATCACTAGAATTTTCCCTCCATAGAGGCTGTGATTGTGCTTCAAAAGAGTCCCTTGCATGTATCGACCCTTGGAAATAGAAGAAATTAAAAATTTAAATGTGGCATCACATTTCTTAGAAGAAATTCTTGATACTTATTCATGCAAAGCTTACCTTCTGTAGGTGAAGGTCTAGTAGAATTGTCATTATGGTATGGCATCAGCTCCAAATCTTGTTTAATTGCGCTCGTTGTAGATCTGGACCCTGAGCCTGACAATCTGCTTAGCTTCTCCTGTTCTTGCACAATTTGGCTGTCTGATGGGCAGAAAGCCCTGTAAATTGAGAAAGGCCACCATTAGTCTACTTAACATGAGAAGCTAATATCTCAAATCAAATATAAACATGCACTTCAGTCTTCAAGAAGGCTCCAATTCCGTAGATCAACACCTGGCATACGATCACTACTACATTCTAGAATGTGTAATGGAATTCATTTGCACGGAAGGAGGGGCTTTGAATGCTCCTCGGTGACTTTGATCAGATTCCAATTAAGTGAGCAAGAAAGAAGAAAAGCTTGTGTCTATGCACATAAGTGCCTAACATACCTTCACTAGCTTGGGGGTTGCACCTCCAGAAATGGAAGTGTTCCAGATGAGTTCAAAATAAGGGGTTTAAAAATTGGTAAAATTTTTGAAAATTTCACAAGACTACATTAACAGAAGGGGTTTTTTATTGCAAAGTTGAAAATTTTCTGTTAAAAAAAATAGTTTTTATTACCCCAATAATGGTGAAGTACAGGAATTTTTCTAATACTATTTGAATGCACGTGTATAGCTAGTTTCCTTTAGGTGAACCCCGTGACTTCTAATTGTCAATACTCTACTTGAAGACCTATGCAGCAAGCATACAAATCAAATATGCGCATCTTACACCGATTTAAAAAGCTGGTGTCAAACCTGCAAAAGCAGTGGAGAGTGAAACTCGGAAGCAACGCTAGAACTGTAGTTAATAGAGTGACTCTGTAGAAACTCGATGAGGTAGCTGTGATTGATATGAAGAGTCTTTGGAGCTCTCCAGAAAATTTTGTTGGGAGAGCCCCAAAAACAAGCAGGAAGAGAAACCAAACCACCAGCTCTCCCCATATCAAAACATGGTGAATCCAAGTCCAATACTGCAGTAGAGCATCCAAAATCTTCCACTCATCATCAATTGTAAAACAGGATCTACATCAAAATAGTAGCAACGACTAGAAAGCGATGCCATGCTAATAGACACACATTCTCGCTCTCTATACATACATGCATGCATGCCTACATAAATATATATTCACTTATTTATTTGAATTAACAAGGAAGAACAGACCTGAATGACCATTGCAATCTGAAAGTTCACGACAAACAGCACAGCTGTGTACATTGTTGTCCCTATTGTGAATAATCCCACCATCCTTCCTCCGCTGCGATCAGGAACCTTGCCATAACCGTAACCATAGATAACGGAAAAGAAACAGATAGCAGCCTGGCATGGAGAATTTGTTCAGTATCAGTTAATCTTTCTCCAATCAAGCGGTGAACATGAAGTATCTGGTTACAACTACATTCAGTAACAGCAAAGACAAACAATAATAGACAATCATGCCTTAGTGACATTGTATGTTTGACAAAACATCATAAGAACTATCAGCTTCACACATTCTATTGAAAGGAAAAATGACTGTTTAGAGGAAGGCTACAACAGATCGTAAGGTGAGGCTTGCTGACTTCTACAGGGTAGGCGGATATACACAGAAAAATCAGGGAGACCTCACAACAATCGGAGGATGGGACCAATAGCTTTCTTGCATTTGATCAAAGAATATCACGGATCGGCGTTACCATGAAACACTTCAACCCCAAAACATTCCGAAACGCAGAGTTTCAGACAGCACAGGAAAGAGGTTACAAAATGTTGGAACAAAACATCAATATATTGAAATCAAGAGAAATTCATTGCTCAAAATGCATCAATTTTGTAAGCCGTACTACAGACATTTTGAGCCCAGGTTTCATGTGGGCCGTTTCAGCACCACCTGAAACATTTCAGGAGTTTCAAGGTTGGACCCCTGCCGGAACATGTTTCATGGAGACCATGTCATGGATGCATTTACATATTCACAGACCACTCCCACGTTGTGCAATCTGAAAATTGTAAATTCCATGCCACACGGTCATTCAATGGCAACATGACCATTAGCTCCATCATACATACTGCAAACTATCTACTGCTAGAAATCTTCCTTTAATCATTGAGGATTGGTCATCAAGTCCCAGTCAACGGATCTAGATGTGGTACTATTATATTCTTCCATGCACACACAAGAGCACACATCACAGACCAAAGCACGCAATTTAACAAAGTGTGCATGCATTGAGTTTCTGTCCTAGCTCCGGAATCACACAACACACTTAAGCATAATGGAGCCTATCATTAACATATTAACGTTGATAAACCATATGCATCACTAGAGAAGAAAGTTGCACAATAACGACTTCCTCCAACTAGATATTCGCACATATGGCATGAGCGCATACGTAAATGATTCCAAGAACAAGCCAAAACTTCCCACAAGAGGGCAAAGATATAAACTATCAGTAGCCCTCACAACCGATCCCATCATGCAAGGTTACATCAATCGTCCTCTATTATGGAATACAATGACACAAGCAAGTGTACAAGGCTTTGGTGCAAGCAGACCCGCTTCAGTCAGCTGAGGAACAGTGAAACTTTCCTTATGATCACCAATCATTGCTCACATCCAGATTCTCTTTCTTTTAGTGTGCACAAATTACTAGAAGAAAAATCTACTCGAAAGAGAAATCCAGAAGCAAAACAATATGCTTCTAGCCTTGCAGCACAAACGATCCCATGGCATGAGACTAGCTTTGGTTCAATTGAAGTTGGTGATTGAATATGCTCATTTTTTAGAATTGAACATTGTTTCACTGTCTGGCACAATGACTATTACAAAAGTGCATGTTAGATAAGTACAGAAAGCGACAAGCTTGCCATCAATATTCATAAAGTTGAAAACTTTGTACTTTTATCATTTTCACTTTCAACATGAAAATCTAATTAAAAGGGTAGAATTATTTCCCTCCTTAATTAGGATCTACAAGGATGGAGGGAAGAAAAACCTGAAGAACACCATTAAGCATCCAAAACATGATCCTGCGAATCAGAAGGTTTCCACCATGGGTTTGCCCCTGAACAAACCAAGTATGATCAATATCAATGCTCTCTTTTGAGTACGGAACTGCCAGTTAGCTCACGATATCACTCACTTTCTTGTAAAGTTGCGGGAATCTTAACCGTGACCTTGCTCCAAGATCTTGATCCAATACAGCTACTACAACTACTGGTGCAGAAGTAAAAATTACATTGTACAGCGAAAGGAACCAATCTGCGTAAATAGATTGGCCTGAAAAACGAGTATATGCATTGAATAGAAAAATGGAAAAGCCAAATACGAAGTTCTTGTAGAAAAAGTATTTTATCTGCAAAAATCAGGAAAGAAAGACTTCACAATCATCGTCCCTAATACCCTGGAAAGAATTGCATCAGAATGTTTCTCACCATAAATGTGATGCGTTTGTAACACCAAGCTCCATGAACTAACAGTAATTTTTCCAAAAACCGAAACTGAGCTATTGAAAAGTCAGCTGACATGGCAGCCTACAAAAACATACAAATTTTACATTCAAAAAGCAGCCAACTTGTTAGTGTTTTTGGATGAATATGCATAGTACAGAACATGGAAACTAAGGATGTCTCCGGTAATGGGTATAAGTCAAGGTAAATAATGAGACAACTACGTAGACTGATTGATTCAATAAGCCCTCCTTTGTCTTCTCCACAAAGGGGGAATGAAAAAGAGAGCATCAAACTTCGCCTTTAATGTTTCGTACCTGTTGCCCCTCCATTCCACTAATGCCAACACCAATGTTTGCCTTCTGAATCATTCCCACATCATTAGCTCCGTCACCGATCGCCAAGCATATCTGTTTCCCTTGGTTTTTGACGAGCTCAGTAACCTTTGCCTTCTGAATTGGTGATACACGACAACAAATAATAGAATCACATCTCAAAGCAAAGCTTATGAATTGTTGCTTGAGTGGGTCTTCTTGCAGCACGAAGTCCAATGATTTTCCATCAATTATAATCGCATGTGATGGCGTAGTGTCATCTTGCTCTTTGTCCAGAGCATCCATTCCATCCTGGATTTGTGATTGTACAAATTC
Source organism: Adiantum capillus-veneris (assembly GCF_014529385.1). Classification (NCBI taxonomy): domain Eukaryota; kingdom Viridiplantae; phylum Streptophyta; class Polypodiopsida; order Polypodiales; family Pteridaceae; genus Adiantum; species Adiantum capillus-veneris. The sequence continues at coordinate 52,279,468 of NC_140932.1, forward strand.
TGTACACAGCTGTACAAAAAGACATGCTTTAGAGTGGAGGTAGTAACATGTAGCGTATATAGTACATTGCAGTCATCGTTTATGCTTTTCAAATAACACGGTCAGGAGACCTTATCAAGCTGTCAAGATGACAAATTGATTTAGAAAGGGAAGAGCCTCAACGGAATCAAGATCTTGGAAGTTCTACCCTTCACGAATGTTGATAGCAATGGAAATCGTTGACAAGCAAATAAGTTACTTTCACATAAAACTGCCACTGGGACTAAGTAATAACTGGTCACATAAAACTGGTACTAGGGCCAGGGAATAACCTTTGCAGGGAGCAGGTATTACAAGCTTATTCTGCAGAAACAATAAACAAAGGTCTGATTGAATCTGACCTGTTGAAAATTTTTATTCCCATTTGCAGACTCAGATAAGATTGAAATGTTGTCTTCCAACCGAATAATATGTTTAGTCATGTGAGGCCGCAGTAGACTGCACGCATAGCCAATGTTAATGGCTGTCTCCATTTTGTCCCCTGTGAGGACCCAGATCTTAATTCCACCTTGGGCTAGCCTATAGATTGCTTGTGGCACCCCAACCTGTTCAAGAAAAGCAGGAAAATTTGCTTGCAATAATTAGCATTTGATTGACCTGGTCTTCATTAAGGTAACTTCATCCAAGGAAAAGAATTTAACATAAAAAACCTGAAGCTTGTCTTCAATTGCCGTAGCTCCAACTAGTGTTAGATTACACTCAATCTCATTAGCCAGCTCATCGAGTTTTCCTGCAGAGGATTCTCCAATTACTTGTTTTGCTGTCGTCCAACTATTCTGAAATCTAACATACAATATCAGAATTTAACAATCTACATGCATGCATAACCTTCACTTTTCCACATAAAAAACTATCCACATGAACAAAAAATTACCTGCCACTCGGAATACATGTTCTCTTCCAACTCACGATAAGCTATCGCCAATGTTCTGAGGCCAGCTTCACCATACTCATTCATGTGCTGCCTTGTGATGTTCTTTAAGTCCTTGCTATTATTCTCATCCAGCAGTTCAAAGATCACGTCATCTGCACCTTTGCAAAAAAGTAAAAGGCGGCCGCCTTTACGGACAATGACAGACATCCGTTTCCTAGAGTAGACAAGACAGAATCATAATCAGCCACAAGCCTGAACTTCACTCTTGCACTAAATTAATATGAAAGAAGGATAGACTAAACAAATGCGTTACATAGCAACCCAATTAAACGCACCGAGCACTGCTGAACTCAATTGTATTGAGTAAATCATAACTGCAGGGTGTAAAGCTCCCATCCTTATTAAACAACTTTATGTTGATCAAAATCTCTGAGCGATCATACAGGAAGACACCCAATCTTTTGGCAGCTACAACAAAAGAGGCCTCATCTGGTGATTCAGCTAAATAATTGATAGCATCAGGATCATCTGGCCCTTCAACAACAACGGTATTGCACACTGCAAGTATTTCTAGAAACCGCAAGATTTTATCCTTCTCCGGTTCATTTTGCCAATTTAAATTGTCAAGCCTTGAATCTCTCAACGCAAAACCCTTCTCAAATTTCTCAAAACTTCCTCCTTGTTCCTCCTGCCGACGTTTCAAGGCCTTACCTGTCCTTAGAGCTGCCACTTTTTCAACTTCCGTGATACCCATCCCATAAGAAATGCCAGCAATTGAGCACTTGAAAAACTCCATTTCATTACGTGTGAGTGTGCCTGTCTTGTCTGACAGAATAGTACTCACCTACAGCAAGCCAGAAAAGATGTATGATATGACCTTAAAACTGCAGAACAAAAGGCGAAGCATCAGCATCTCCTGATAAGCTGATGGCCCATATGAAAGCATATAGAATCTCTGACCTTCCTAGCCCCCCCACCCCCCAAAAAAGCCAAGTAGGTAGCTAAATATATCCATGTACTTTGTAAGTGTAACCTAAAATTATGGCCTGTTTGATTTGCTTTGATGTTTAACATACAGTAAACTTTGATATTTATCTTTGAAGTTCCTTTATTCGGATACAATAAATTCAGGTGAATTGCAAACTTCTGGACAACAAACCTGGCCAAGCTCTTCATTCAAATTAGAAGTACGTGCAGATGCTGGTTTATCCATCTCCAAATAATATAGTTCAACATCAGAGTTTATAAGGAGAGCCTGAATAACTTTAACTATTTCTAGAGACACATAAAGAGATATAGGAACAAAGTATCCTGAAAAGGAAAAACAAAAATGTTAAAAGACTGATCTGATACAAGTTTATACCTAGCTTTTTCCAGAGCAACTGCAGACAAATAAGATCTTTGACAAAAACGAAACATACAAAATGGCTGATTGTATACAGGGTAACAGAGCCTAGAATTTATAAAAACAGGACAAGTAACCAATACAAATCAATAATCTATACAACAGAGGGAAATGCATGAACAAAGAGGCCAACAAGGCTCGTTTGATATGCTAAATTTGGTCAAACAGGGACTAGTAGAAGACAGTTTTGGTCAAACAAGATTTACAGAAGACGAATGACACAACATATTAGCAGACAAGCAATAGAGACCATTTCAACAAGCCCCACTTTACAGGTAACACTATGCCAAAACAACGGGAGGGTGATTAAAGTGATATCAGAGGTCAGCTTTTCTCTCAGTTCTCATGAGAGGAATGACCATCTCCATGGGGGCTCCTCCTAATTTGACTCCAGCCGCTTGTATCTTAAAGAGTGTACCTTGGGATCCCCAAGAGAACATCACACCCCTCAAGTGACAAGATATAGAAGTCTTCTTGTGCTAGATAGTTTTGACAGTGCAAATGGATTTTAATCAAGGGTGTCACTGCAACTGTTGCTAAATGGACTACTGTCTTATTTTTCTGAGTAATTTCTATTAGAATATTCAAATGTGTACACTTGAACTATGAAAGTTAGGAATTGTAGATCTACTGGAATCGATAAAAGCCATCAGGAACGGACAACTCTGATGTGGTGACATTAAGCATCGCGAAGGAGTTGTACAGTTAGTTCAGTGGGAGAGACTGGGAAGTGGATATTCCCGATGCGTCACATGATGGGTGACGGGAACATCGGAAAGGGAATAGTCCATTGGTCTAGCAAGAAATCCGAGCTGGAAAAAGGAATACACCTAAAGACACAGGCACAAGAATAAAGATGGGTTCTGAGAAGTCTCTAAAAAGCGGAATATTTTTTAGTGTTTTCCGGGAAAAGCAAATGCTTTCCCACAAGGAATTTTTGTATGCATTGCATCTGTGCCTGAGATTTGCATCCAGGGATGCCTGCGAAGTGTTGTGTAGCATCAATTTTCAGCTCACTACCTTTTATCGAGTTTTTGAACAGGTTCACATCATTTTTTTAAATTGACTGGACGCCCACTTATTTTCAGCTCACTACGTTTTATTGAGTTTTTGAATAGATTCACATCATTTTTTAAAATTGACCAGCCGCCCTCTCAATAATTGGGCAACCAATGATTAAAATAAAGCAAGGCTTCTAAAATAAAGGACCAGCGCTAGCTATGGGCTGAGAATAAAACATACGATCTCTCTCTCTTGCGTGGCCAAAACTGCCACCAGCTCCCTCTCTCTTCTACCGCTCCCTCTGCAGCTATTGTTGCCAGCTTCCCACCCTCTATTCTTGTTGGTCTCAAGAGTCTATAAATTCAGCCAGCGTTCTCCCTCTGTCTCCAAGTTTTGCCAGCGCTAGCTCTTGAAGACTCTGCCGCAGGAATCTGAAAGCGATCATGCGAAGCTAGCTTGTGAAGGTCGCTTTTCCGCACTTGGAGCGGCAGGTACCGATTGTAAATACACTCTACGAGTTGTTATTTCGTGTTTGTGCTTTTGCAGGTACTCCGTCACAGAGAAGGAAAAAGGAGGCCTCGGTCTACGCTCAAGGATTCCGGAAACAGAATCAGGACACGTCTGTGGAGCTTCACGCCCCAAGTACAGACGAAAACAAAATTGAGAGCTCACCTCTCGGAATTCCCCGCACGGGAAGGAAAAGACCATTGAGTTTGGCAGAGGGGTTACTCCGGTTCTTGTGCTTGTAAAAAGATTCTCCCTAATAAAGATTCTCTTTAAAAGAAGGGACTAGCCCATCTTCTGATCCCCGATACTGTGTCAATCTTCTCCCTCGTCTATTTTGGTTGAAAGTCTATTTATTTTCGACTTGTTGATTATTCGTGTGCGCTCCCGTTTGTGACAGTGGTATCACAACTCGGATTCCTCTCTCTCTGTATCGAGGAAGATTTCGGGAAGGAACGGGAAGAGCCATGACAAGCCACGAAAGAACCGCAGAATACAAACTTCTAGAAGTACGAGTTCAACTCGCGGAATTGCAATAGCTTCTCAAGTTGTCAGCTGTCCAAAAGGTTTTAGAAGGAATCAAGAACCCGCAAGAAACAGATGCCGATGGGCGTCGGGAAAATCCTACCGATGGTAACAACCCAAGGCGGAAAGCGCGGAAAGAGGTGCCCAAGTGCACGAGGAATCTCCTGATCGGAACAAACGGCCTTCCAAGAGCAAGGGCCAAGAAAAAAAACTCTTTGTGTTGAACAAATGCAAGGATGTCTCTATCTCTTCTCCATCATACTCTCATGATTGTACTACTACTTCTCATATAGCATCTAAACCTACTTCGAAGAAGAAAATCCCTACTCCTTCCCTAGGAAATACTAAAAGTTCAAGAAGGATAACCACAAGCATCACCGCACAATACGGGTTTTCAAATCCGGTGACAAGGAGGTCAAGTTTGACAATTACACAAGACGGAGAGACATCTCCAAGGCACTACCTTTATCAGGTAGTTTGAAGTTGCTTTTGCCAACAGGAACTTCACCGACAAATCCAAGTTGCACCATGTTGGGATGTATCTCAAGGAGACGCAAGCAACTGCAACTGGTGGTTAGCCAAGATTTTGGAAGGTACACAAGCCAGAACGTGGACTCAATTCAAATCTAAATTCTATGAGCAAATTCTTCCGCCTGACTTCGGAGAAGGACATTCGGAAAGAATGGGACTGGCTCACCCAGAAGGAACATGCAAAAGTCATGGCTTATATTGACAAGGAATGGTCGGTTCTTCTGAAAGTTACGCCTTTCATAAAGATCTCCGACGACAAAAAGATTCGAAAATTCGAAGCAGGCCTTCAACCACCGCTTCGAAAGAGCATGAAGGTGTATCCCCACAATACCCTTTAGCGGATGATGGAGTCGGCAATCATTACCGAGGATCTACATTCCATTGGAGGTACCCCCAGACGGATGGAACGTAGCAAGTATCGTACAAGGCAAAGAGCGATTTATGATGACCATGGCGATGAAGGTAAAAAGCGTCCCCTGAGGACCCTGATCAGCGTAAGAAGCCAAAGGGTACCGGCAAACGGCTCAAGTTTCTCACGCTAAATCAAGTACAAACCTTCAAAGAGCAAGGAAGGTGCTTTTATTGTGGTGAGAAAGGACACATGAAGACCGACTACCATGTTTGGCAGCAACGGTAGAAACAAGCATCTTCAAAAAAGGAACAATCAAAGAAGGAATCCACTCCACTGAGCTTGAATTCTATTCATGGTGTGGGAATACGGAAACAGAAAAAGGGAAGCGTCAGCTCCTAAAAGGGTAGGGATCTATGAATAACCAACGAGTGTTGATTCTCTAAGATCGTGGATTAACGAACAACTTTATCTCATTGCAAACTGCCGAATGCTTGGGCCTTACACTGGCTCAGCTTGGAACTCCGGTCACTTCCGGATCGGCATTCGAGGGGTTGACCACCAATGCAACTCCCGTGCAAGGACAGCTCAATCTTCGGATTGGCTAGAACAAGGACCGTGAATCATTCTTGATGGCACCCATCAAGGGATGTGATATCATCTTGCATATGCCAAGGCACTAGAATATGCAACCGGTCCCAGATTATGTAGAAAAGACCCTCGCCTTTGAGCATGAGCATAAGAACATTAAAAGTTTTGCTGATGCAGGGGATTGGCTATTCCCTATTGTAAGCCATATCTCCATTGAAAAGGAAATAAAGAAGTGCGTTTCTGCTTACTGAATTTTCGCACAAGAAAAGGATAAAACTAACACGAGTTTGCTCTCTAGTTTGGCTATTAAACGTTTTCAATTGATTGAAAGGTATAAGGATTGTTTCACAGACACTCTTCCGGATAAGCTACCTCCGGAACATCTGAAAGATCATTGCATTAATCTCGTACCAGGCAGCTCTTCTCCAAACCAACCCCCTTACAAAGTAAGTCTTGCCCAGCAAGAAGAAATTTTGAAGCAAGTCAACAAGCTTCTGAAAAAAGGTCTAGTTCGACCAAGTACTTCGACTTACAGCTCTCCAGTTTTACTGGTGCAGAAGAAAGATGGCACCTTTCGAATGTGCATAGACCATCATGTGAGTGCGTGTGTGCGGTGCGGTGCGGTGCGTGCGCGGAAGGGGAGAAGCACAGGACCGCTGTGGGTGGAGCAACCTCTCGGAACTAGTGAGTGAGGTGCTTCTTATTCATATGTATATAATGAATAAGGGCATGTACACACGGTGGGCAAGCGGCCGGACACCGGACGTCCGGCCCGAGCAAAAGGCGGGCAAAAGACACAGCGACTTTACCCCAACAAACTCCCACTTAAAGGCGATGCGCCGATAAGTGAGCCTACTAGCTAAACTACTAGTATGTATAGGAACTCACTATGCATCAAGTTAGTGTCAACAATCGCACGACTGACAACCCCTACTGCAAGTGCTCCCACTACAACTGCTAGATCGGGCCTCGACACTAACAAGTCGAACATGAGACCACCCGAACACTCACGAAATCTGCGCAAACCTGGCTGTACTCGCCTCCTCTGCGCTATCTGCAATCACTGTATCAACAAGGCTACCATCACGTATGGATGTATCAACACTGACACTTGGAAACCTACGTCCTTGTCACCCATAGGCAAAACTGTGCGTCCTCGCACCAACTCATCAGCCTCTAACATGAGCATATCAAAGAACTCCATGTCTCTCATCTCTATCTGTGTCTCTAGGGAACAAACCTGCTATACCTCTTGCCTGCACAAAGTCTGACAACATCTGCTGTGTCTCACTAGAGCGCTGTCGTTGTATCTCTGTCTCTACAGAATCTATTGGCACGTCCTACCCAACTAAAAGCTCTGTCTCGTGAGCATGGTGGAGCTCACTTGCGAAAGAGAGACGTCTCGTCTCTCGCTCAAAGCATGTCAGCAACAAAACCGAGACTATGTCATCTTGAACCTCAGACATGTGCAACCAAAGTCTGCTAACTATCTCACTGAGATCAAGCTCTGTCTCGGCTGAGGAACGTAGCGTGCATATCGTAGTGTGTATAATGCACCATTGGGCAAAGACAAACAAACGTCTCCTGCACCCTCTATGTCAAACGCCGAACCATCGGCCAAGTGTAGACAACCAAAACTCCCACTAGAGAAAGTTCTTAACCAGTCACAATGCGGTGTGACATGGAAAACTACATCCTCATCTAGCAACCAATGTGGAGAAGTGTCACTGCTCAAAGACATGTAATCAGGAGGAACACTAAAGGCAAATGTGACATCACCGTCACTGGCATATGAAGCCACTGCTCTAGCATGTCTCAAAACCTCATGTGCACCATGTATAGATCTCCGCTGTTGTCTCATATGCCTGAAACAACGGCGCTTAATGTGCCATGTGTGCCCACAATGCTAACATCGTACGTATCGGCAAGAATGAGACCGCCATCTCTCACTGTCACACATGTCTGCTGCCATAAGTGAATGCCAAAATGGCAACAAAGTAGGAGATCACTTGACTACTACACATTCATGAAAATTATGAGCAATCGCATCAAAACCAATGCTCGTATATGTATAAAACAACTCCAAAATCTGCTATCTGCAAGCATAAACTGGGACAAACTGCTCAACCGAGCATAAAGCACATAACCATATACGCAAGTAGAGAGCAAACTAGCTCAAGACACATCCCACAAGAGAAACTATCTGCAAAAACCCGTGAAACGTGTCACTGGCAAAGTCTATAGCCACACAAGCATACACAATCCTCACTCCTGCAAGAGTGGGTACAAGAACACCAAGTTGTGTCCAAGCTGACAAAACTTGTCAAAGTGAGAGTAAACACTTCATCACTGTCAAAGAGGGAATATATCGACCACTATATAAGATGGCATAACACTGCAAACTTTTATGGCGAGAAGACGGGGAAAAACGAGCAGAATTTTCTTTGCAAAATGAGTAAAACTCAACGCAAACCGCAAGCCAAAAAACTACAGATAATTGCCAGAGTGGAGTCAACTCGACCACTAAACCAAGAGAGAGTCAACTGCGAATACGCATAAATCATGGCGAGAATCTGGGAAAAATTCAATAGAGTTTCCCTTGAAAACTGAGCAAAAACTCAAAAATCTCACCAAATACCCATGAAGATAGACACTCAGTGTCTCAATAGCAAAATCCACAAATGGCATACATAGCACTACCAAAACCCTGGCAAAACAGCTCACTCCTGAACAAGTGGCTCTATGGACGTATGCCTGTCCAAAAACACTTGTAAACCTACGAACCTACTAACCTGCGAGCTATGCCAAGCTAAAGTTGTATCCGCATAATGCATACATAGCATGAAACTGTGCAAAAAGCTCTCTGGAATGCATTGTGCCACCTGTGAGAAAAACCGTTGGGAAACTGACACACACTACCTCATTGATCGGTAAACTCGTCGATCGGAAACTCCGTCCAAGAGCCAAGTGCGTTCTAGGGAAGAACCCGCTCTGGAATGGGCCGTCGGAGCCGTATGTATCGATATGTACCGTAGAAGCCGAAACTAGAAAAAACGTTGAAGTCAAAAGACCGTGGAGAGTACGTCGAAGCCAAATCCACTCCAGAATGGGTGCTAGAAGAGAGCCGATGCCGCTCTCGCTCTATGGTCTCTTGATTGTGTCGAGGTCGGGAAACCGGGATGTCCGTCGGTACCGTCTTCCGCCGCCAGACGGAAGTGCCGATGCTATGGCCGTCTGTGCTCAAAGCCGAGAAAACACTTGATGTTGCCTTCCGGCGCCGGACAGAAGTGATCGCCAAATGCGGTAGTAGCCGCAAATCGGTGTTGAAACCGATGCGCCAAGCCGTCAATGCGAAGCCATAGAGGAAAACGCCAAGATCGAAGAGAAAAACGTCAAAAATCGGTGTCGAAACTGATGCCGAGGTCGCCTCCCGCCGCCGGACGAGTCTCCCGATGCCGAGGAGAACACCGAAGCTGTCCGGGAAAAACTCTCTCAACCGGGATGTCCTAGCTCTCCGATATGTCGAGAGCTACTGCAAATTGCCAATGCCGAGCCAAGGCAAATCGTCGAGAAGAAGGTGTCACCAAAGCCATAGCCACCGGTGCAGTGCTGCAGTCGTCAGAGAAGAGAATAAAATGCTCTCTCTCTCGCTGCTCTCATGCTGATGATGAGCTTCCAAAGCTCTGCTATCACAAAAACCGGCACCTTCTCTTTATGCTCGCTCTCTTTCACCCGCACTCACTCATTCCCTTGCGGAGAGGAACTCTCTTTCTCTCGTCCTCGGGCATGTGTGTAAGCCGGGGTGTGAGAACCGAAGAGTCGAGGAGTCAAAGGGGGTGGTCAAGGGCTTTGGTGGGAACGAGGGCTTGCACACCCATTAGTGTGTAAGCATGAGAATTTTTTATTTTTTTTAAACCTCCGTCTTTTTGCTATGCCGACTCTGTCGTCGCTGCATATGGACACACACAAGCTTGCTCTGGCTTGCTCGACTGCCTGATGAGCTTCCTTGCTGGCGACCTTGCTTTCACCTCAACGCAATGATGCTGCCTCAGTTTGTTTACCCAAGGCCCGATTCACTTGCCATTGAGCGTGTGTGTGTGTGTGTGAGAGACGAGCTCTGCTCGACACTGCCCGCCAAGCTTGCTCTGGCTTGCTCGAGTACCTGATGAGCTCTCCTTGCTGGCGACCTTGCTTTCACCTCAACGCAATGATGCCGCCTCGGTTTGTTTTACCAAGGCCCGATTCACTTGCCATTGTGTGTGTGTGTGTGTGTGTGTGTGTGTGTGTCAGGTGCATCAGGTGGTTGATGACTCGGGTTATGTTCTTTCTTTCGCTTTTGCCGTCTCCCGTTTTCAGTTGGGTCTTCACTATTCTCCTCTCTGGCGGGAGATTGCAAATATACTTGCTGCTCATTCGCCCATTCCTCCTCTCGATGAAGACTCTTGCTTCTCTGATTGGAATCTGGCTACTACTAGATTGGACTGCATCTCAGCTGCCAGTGTCTATGCCATTCTTAAGTCTGATGTATGGATTGTGCATCAGGGTAATCAGCCGTGGTCGCTTTCCGAGTCATCCTTGTGGTGGCAACACGCATTGTCTCGCATTTGGCAGAGTCATCTGCCTTTGAAGGAACGTGTTTTCTTGTGGCGGTGCTTGGTGGGAGCTCTACCTGTTTGGCAGTGTGTTGTATGCTCGGCATATTGCGACTTCCCGCTGCCCCAGATGCCTTGAAGCTAAGGAGACCGTGCCACACTTGTTGTGGTGTTGTCGTCACTCCAGAGCCTTCATTCGGCAAGTGTTGACTGCTCTTCGACTACGTTTTCCTTCCGGCTCTTTTCACAGACGATTTTGGCTTTTTGGGGTACTTCGGTCGCCACAATCTCAGTTTGCGGTCTTCTTCACCTGGGTCAGATTTTGGACTATGTGGGCCATCTGGCATCATAGGAACTCCTTAATGTTCCAGGGCACTTTTGTTGACCCCTTTCCCTATTTCAAATTATCTCTTGGTCAAGCGCTGCATTTTGCCTATGAAGTTGGAGACATCACTCTTGATGCCTACAGGATTTACTTTGACTGTTTTTAGCCTTCAGAGCCTCGTAGTGCTCCGTCTTTTGTATCCCTTTCTTTTCGTGGGTTTTCCTCGCTTTGAGGTTTCCCACTTGTAAATTAATCAAAGCAGATTTACAAAAAAAAGAAGTGTGTGTGTGTGGGTGAGTGACAAGCTCTGCTCGACGCTGCCCGCCAAGCTATCCTCCTGCAACAATTCCCGAGGCTGCCCGATCTGCTATTGCTTTGCTTGCACCCTGCAGAGCTTCCAAAGCTCCCAAACCTTTGCACACAAGGCTTATGCTTTCGATTCGAGCCCACTTGTTTCCGAGCTCTTGCTACTTAGTGCCGAGCTCCAAGATCTCCAAGCTCAATTGGTTGCTGCAGATCCACAGTTTTATAGAGATGCCACCATGTTTCCTTGCAAGCATCAAAAACTCTGCAGAGCTCCCTTTCTTGCTTGATTCCTAGATTCCTCTCAATATACCTCACACGCCCGAGAGGGGCTGCAAGCATCGAGAAGCCGAGATCTCACCGATCTCACCCGATCCGTGTCAAATCCGCCTTGAATCAACCGGATCCAATGCCGCGAAGCGCCAAGCTCCTTGGAAACTCTGTTGCCGCCGAGAGACCCCCGCCGCCGCCGAACCAAAGCTCTGATACAACTTGTGAGTGCGCATTGTCAAGAAGTGCGTAGTGCAACTAGGAAAGCGTCGAGCCTCTGACTATGAGGATTCGTAGCAAAATCAAGCAAGAAGTCGATGATTTGAAGTTAAAAACATACTCAAATAGAACAAAACTCCAGCCATGAAAGCTCCACTTTGAAAAAGAACCAATACTAACTCAAAACTCTTGTGTGCGTGAAGATTAGGTGTAGCCTCGCTCCCAATTGCATAGATGTAGTGCTCATTCGACCTGTTAAAAAAACCCTAAATTGATACTCCGATTCTTCATCGTGACCATTTCATGGAAACTTCAAAACTTCATTGAAGAAGTCCAAGTAGTTATTTGAGGAGGGGAAACCCTAATTGGAGGCCTCACAGCCTCAACCATAGTGGAAGCAGCACAGGACTGCACTAGCACCCTGTATTAGAATGGTTGTATCTCCTTGCTTATACACCCAAATGAGCTCATTCTTGGCTCTAAAACTTCTCTCCCTACTTGAGCAATGACAACACCATCGTTGATGTGGCAATTTGAGCCATTTTTTGCTATTTTCAAGTTATTTTGACCATTTTTAGCCCAAAAATGCCCCTTTCGGTTCGTAAAATGTTCAAACGAGCTGGGAAAATCCCTAAATTTGTGGAAAATTCCCATTGGGCTCAAATTTCATGTTGAACCTCTTTTTTCCACTCGGTAAGCACTTTGGATACGTCTTTTACTCCCATGTACAAAACCTGCTATTTTTTGCCAAGATCGCCCGCATTGAACTTTCTAGGCAAAAAGAGCGTGCCACTTTGAAACACTTGACATTTGTACATTTCTAAAGCAGATTATGCATGCCCTAATGTGAGAAAACATGCAACGGTGCCACATCCCTGGCCTCACCTGCTCGACAAGGTATGTACACGCCTGCAACCATGGCATCCATTTTCGCATATCACACTATGTACATTGTAGCATTTGGTCCCACATCAAAAACATTACGAGTGAGGTAGATATTTTTATTTTCACATTATGTACGTGCCACGGCACGACATCCACCCCCTCTAAACCTGCACATCCTCCGACATGTGCCACACATATCTTTTTACAGCATGTTCAGTCTTCATTTAAGGCCACATACATGTCGATTTCATCATCGCTTGCAACAAAATCTAACGCATCATCTTCTCTTTCTTCATCCAAATCCATAAAATTTTCATCGGAGCCTTCATTTTGACTTCCCTGTGAATTCAAGGGATCGGCATCACCTCTTCTTTTGAATAACTTGAATCTTTCCCCTACAATGGGAATCTTCATTCCTGTCCCGTCCAACTCATGCAAGGTATAAGTTGCATTCCCATGTACATGCTGAACCACATAAGGATCAAACCATCTCTTTGAAAGCTTTCTTATTATTGAATGTTGGTTTTCAAAACTACTGTCAGACACCAACACCCAATCACCTTCCTCAATAGCTTTAGGTCTCTAAGCCTATGCCTCTTATCAAATCTGTCCTTATTCTTTAACCTTGCATCTTTCAAGCATGCTATTGCAATCTCAATATCTTGGGGCCTTCTTACTAACTCTTGTATGCGCAAAGCAAGAAGGTCTTCCCTACTCATTCCATCTTCCCAAGGCAATACATTCCATGTGGGAATTACATCCTCGATTGGCATTATAGGTTTTTGACCATACATCAACTCAAAAGACATAATAACCAGTAACTCAGCTATGAGTTGTACGATCAGCCCATAAAGCATAAGCCAATAACTTAGGCCACTCTCCCATTTTACCTTTGCAGGCCTTAGCCAAAGCTTTAATGATAGGAGGATGCCCACGCTCTGATTTACCATTTCCTCAGGATTATATGCAGTAGTGAGAGCAAGTTTAATGCCCAACCTAGAGAAAAACTCCCTTGCTTTGTCAGCATCCAACTCACCCCTGTCCGCTGTTTTTTTCCCAACACAACCATAACGGCTAATTACATCATCCAAGAGGAACTTACATACCCCTTCTGTGCTTTTTGTTCTTAGAGCACGGCCTTCAACTTGGTTGGTTAAACCTTCCTGTGCAAGCACTATGTATCTCATTTGCCATAAGCCCAATGGCATTGTAACCAGATCTACTACCCACTTTTAGTGCATGGCCAATGGGTAAGTAGGGTGCAACCCATCACAATGACGTACATTTGAATACATTTGACAGGTCTCACAAGACTCCACAAAGTGAGATAAAACTTAATACATACCTTTCCACCAACACCTCTCTTCATTTTAGTAAAGGTGGCCCATACACCTCTATGTTCAGTATAAAGACTCTCATGAAACTTTTTCATAAGCTCATTTTGAGCGTCCTTATCATTCACGAATCTCAACGGTATTCAATTTCTTTGTTTCAGACGCTTCCATAAGTACCCATCTTTCAAAAAGTATCCATAGGCCTTTCTCCGTATTCTTTTGAACTCTTGGTCAGTCCACCCTTCTTGCCTTGTCAAAGTGCTCAAATAGCGTCCAATGAGCAACGAGTCACCTTGATATAGGTCCTCTGTCAATGACTCAAGTGCATTTGACATGCAAACATGATCACCCTTGACATGAGAGATACTATAGAATTGTGTGCCTACATCATCGCCCTCGACAACCATGTCTTCTTCCTTTTCATACCTTGCTCTTGAAAGCATATTCACAATTGGATTATCTTTCCTTGCAATATGCTTAAATTCTGGATTCAAGGACTTTATGTAGGCAATCCATCTCAACATAGCAATGTCGGGGGTTGAGCAGCTTGTGATCATTCAAAAAAGGGGTAGACAATCAGTCTCCACAATTCATTTGTCGCATTCAATGATGTGACTACTCCCCATAACTCTCTTTTTACCTGTGGATAGTTGCGTTGACGAGCACTTAGGACTTTTGCTCCAAATCTCACCACATATCGCTTGCCATCATCATCATCTTGCCCAATCGCCCATCCAATTCCTGTGGGACTAGTATCCACTATCACAATTACATATCTTCCACATTCATAGTTTACTTTCCTCAAAGTTGGAGAGATAAGCAGCAACTTCTTTAATTTTCTCATGGCATGTGTATGCATTTCTTCCCATTGAAACTTTTGGTTCTTTCTCAAAAGTTGATACAAAGGTTCTGCCACATGCGCATAATATGGAATCCAGATAACATATAATACACATGCACCCAAGAACCTTCTAACCTTAGTTACATTTATGCATGTCTCTTTCATTCTTTGAAGCACATCTCTTTGTTGGACAAGGCCTTCTACCATATGGCCCCGCACATATGTCCAACAATAAGAACTTCGTTCACACCAAACACTGATTTTTGCCCAAACAAAGTAAGGTTCACTTCTTCCAACCTTGACAAGATCTCATCACAATCATTGATATGATTTGCCACATACTTGCGGCACCCCCTCGAGTATAGAGCCACATCTATATCGCTTACATCACATCCTTTGATTGGCACACATCATCAAGGAAAGGCATTGTAGATTGAGGTATGAAGTCACATAGGACTTTGTTCATACCATTCATCATACGCGCAACTGAGTTAGTCGCTCCCTGAGGTAAGGTACACATCCTTAACAAACCCAAGGGTGTTCTCATGGTAGTCAGGTCCGTGCTTTCCATTGCTAGTTGGAACTGATCATACCCTAAGTACAAATCTCCCATAGAATAAATTGCCCTTCCTGCAAATGCCTCTGTAAACTCATCTACAATTGGCCCTGCATCCACATTTCTAATTGTAACCTTGTTGACGGGTTGCATATCCTGTATAAAGAGTAAAGAACCGTTTTTCTTTGGAACTGTGAACCACCTGTTTGAATATGGAGCACAAGAAGACTCCAAAATACCCATCTTGATCTTTTCATTAAGCAATTCAATGAGTTTTGGCAAATGGGCCTTTGCAACCGGAATAGGCCTCAAGTTCCAAGGTACATGAGGGATAGTGAAGATCACCATAGGAGAAACAATGGATGGATCAACACACCCTATCTCATGCGGCTCGAATGCAAAATCCTTTCCTTGTTTGGCAACCATTCCTTCAAAGCATACTCTTTCAATATTTGTCAAACTATCCTTGCAATCAATCTTTAACTCCTTCAAAGTATCATGTGTAAACTTATGTCCAATCTTGCTCGGCTCACGAAGACTAGGTTGCAAAGCAGCTTAATCCATCTTATCCGTACAGTCTTTTGATAGAGGTAATGCCACTGGTTTCACTTTCTTTGCCATAGACTTGTACTTGGTCTCCACTCGTACATCAACACCTTGAGCATTTTTGAGATCCTCAATGACTTTGTACATTTCTATTGAGCATACTTTCACGACCTCACTTCCCATATGAAAATTGCAATCCACTAAAGACTCCAAGTCTTGCACAGTATCCACAAACGAACACTCATCAAACACACCTGCAATGCATTCACCATCTTCTAGCAAACCATTCATCTTCAAACCTCTTTGTATACTATTTACATGTTGTCGTTCACCCCGCTTTAAGTACTCACACTTTGTAAAAGCAATAGATCCATAGTCTGCTAATCCTACAAAACCTGTAGAAAATGTTTCCTTTGCATATACATCATGCGAGAACTTTTCTCTTCTGTACCACTGCAATCCCGCTCTCAATGGTACATGGCCAAAACTCCTCGTATCTCTGTAGTCCTTGAATTCTTTGTTCGTCTTTGGCAAGGGTTGCTCTCTAAGACTTTCACGGTTCCTTTCATGGTCCACATAAACAGTAAGGAACTGTACTACACGCCCCCCATCCTTGCTCCTTATCCTTGCATAAGCTGACCCATTATCCATCACCTTGGTTTCCGTGCGAGTAGCAGTGAATGGCTGTCCAAGGATAAGAGGGACATGGTATCGGCAGCTCAACTCTCCATGGTCTGGGTGCTTCCCGCATGAGGTCCTCCCTTCCAAGAAGAAGATCAGCCAGCGATTAGCATCAGCCAGGCAAGCGAAGGCTCTTGGTGAGTTTCTGTCGCGGAGGAACCCCTCTCCACCTGCATTTTTGCATCCCCTGATGGCGATCACCCTTCTCCTCCCTAGCGCTGGCTGTTACAGCCCGTTTCATCATGACAAAGCCCTCTCTCTCCATCAGCGTTTTCAGGCCATATCTGCGTTTCTGGGCAGCAAGCTGCTTGCGTTTTTTGGAGCATACACCAGCGTTTGCTGCACAGAGGGGGAGCGCTAGGCCTATGGACAACCCCGGATCTTGCCTACCCCACCCGGCCTTGCATCTGGTGCATTGCCGTCATAATTCCTCTACATATACCACAGTTTTCAGCCGGCACTCACTGCTGTTTTCTCTGTTTTCAGCCCACTTGGGGTTGTGATTTTGATTCCCCATCCTCCCCAGGTCCCCCTGCACCGCTCCAGACCCTGTCGGGTGCGTACGAGCACGCTGGAAATCGCTGGACAGCAGCATTTTCATCACCTCACAGTTGCGTTTTTGGGTGGACAGCAGAAACATGGTTTGAGTTTTTTACAGAGGATGAGGTTACCTCCTGCCAGGACACCATCCAGTGGTGGTCCATGCGATCTCTCAGTGACTACTGCTGCAGAACACGGTATCTTCGACATCGGCTTGATCATCTACGGGCGTAAGATCCTTGGGAGATCCATTCATTCCAGCCACCATTCAGCAGTTGCGCACTCCAGAGGGGGTGGTGACTTGTGGTTTGTTATGGACACACCTATGCACTCATCTGAGGAGTTCACACGAGATATGGCCATGCTCATGGCATATGGGATTACGACATTCCCAAAGAAGACATGGGTGGACAGACACTTACCACTTGACCTCGACACATCAGATTACTTGCTTACTCAGGAGCATTTACATGGACTTAGGGAAAGGATGTTGGATCTCTTCTTCAACAGGTTCATTGCTTGGATCTACAGACTGGAGTGGAACTACAGTTCTTTAGACTCTCTTGGAGAGTTTACCTGCAAGATGTGAGAGATCAGGCATCATCACACGACTACATCCGGAGTCACCCGGAGCTTGGCTTGGATGGTAGTGCAATTGCTCTTCTACACTCCTGATCATTTGGATTGCTACCTTCAAAGTTTCTTACACTCACCCTTGGTAACCTTACAACAGACTTATCCCCCAACCTGGGCAGCAGGCCACTCCTAGCTCATTCACATTGAGAGCCACACTGAGATGTAGTTTCGTGGCGTTGTTGGTGCGGATTTTGTTTTGGTTGACACCGGAGGATTGGAGGCAAGAGATACAGGCAAGACGGCGTAGACAGATTGGTCTGGCCACTTCTCTTCTCAGAGATTATTCACAGCGCAGACTGCTCAATCTGGCTTCCCTACTTCTACAGGATGATCATGGTCTAGACAGCTTAGTCTGACCACACCTCTTCTCAGAGGCCCTTCATAGCGCAGACTGTTGAATCTAGCTTTCCCCTCATCTTGGATTACCCTACCTACTGACAGGACACCATTCGGTGGTGGGTAGTGCAGTCTATCGATGACTGCTGCTGCAGCTTATGATAGCTTCTACAGTGGAGACTATTTAGTCTAGCTTTCCTTGTTTCGCAGGATGTTTACGGCATAGATTGCCACATCTGGCCTTCCTGGAGTTTTTTCACAGCTTAGCCACCTGGTCACACTGGGTTGCACGTTCATGCATTGACAGGCTTCCAATCATTCTCATGACGGTTCCTAGGCTTCCCTATTTCTCCAGACGCTTTGACTACAGACACCACAGATCCTATTGGGCAAGACACTTGCAGGCCTATTGGCACTTCTTTTACGACAAGGAGTTGTTTTCACACTCAATTCGGGACCTTCACGCAACATCTTCACCCTGTATCGGCGGAGTACAACAGTTTGCTACACTGCTCGTGACTACACTTTACCATGGAGATCTCTCGGCTTCATGCGGTTTGTTCAACATCCAGTGCTGAGAGGGGGTGTTAGATTTACACCACTCTGCTGCTTCACAGGTCTAGGGCATGCATGTACGGCTAGTGTCTCCAGTCTGGCCACCGTCCAAGTTTGGGGTTGGCCGCCCACTTGAGCCGGCCGCCCACCTTGGACACTCATATATATGGGCCAGGGGGTACCCATTTTAAATAGATGTACTTGTCTTATGCTCTGGTAGTCAAGGGGGCTGATCGCTCCCTCTTCCCCAATAATAGCATTTGCGTTTGTGTTCTACTGTCTCTTGAATAACAGGTCTTGAGTTCAACTCCTCATCGGCTAGATCTTTAAGCTCTCTTGAGATAGTTTCCTACGACGTTAAAACTCTCTTCTTCTCGTGTGTGTGTGTGTGTGTGTGTGTGTGTGTGTGTGTGTGTGTGTGTGTGTGTGTGTGTGTGTGTGTGTGTGTGATTGATAGACTAGTTTTAGCGCGTGAAAATTCCTACGCATGAGCAATTCGCGAACTCCTACGCGCTGCTGCAGCCCACTACACCTGTGCCAGCGGGGGTATGTGAGTGTGTGTGTGTGTGCGTGCGTGTGTGTGGGCAAGAGATTCCTACGCCTTCCTCAGCTTTTGGGCACCCTTCAAGCTGCGTGGTCTGCTCATCCGTGACCTACTGTAGCAGTTAGCACTCAGCCCTGTGCAGCTTAACCCTATTGTGGGCTCGCCCCCTGTCAGTTATTGAGCGCCCTGCTGCATCCTCAGCGCCACTATAGTCAGTGCAGTCAGAGCAGAACATAACAGTTAAGATTTTACATGCTTTAAAATTTGCACTTGTACAGGCTTTTACCTTGCAAGATGTATATCCTCTGTGGCTAATGTATATATCTATGCGGCCTTTGTGAATAGATAAAAAACAAAAATACAAAAGAAATCTTTCGTTTTGGTTTGGGACGTGGTCTGGTTGCTGTACGTCAGAGTTCCAGTGTGTTTTTAAGCATCATAAAGCCATGGATAACGTTTCCGAGAGTGCTTCTGAAATCAAAAGCTATCTGTATAAGACTTCGAAGAAGCTCGAAAAGCCTGGAATGGTCAGGCACCTGCCCTTGAGGTGCGAATTCCAATACAGGACCTTATGGATCCGGTAGCACAATACGCCAAGAATACGGTCATCTTGTTTTTCCCGGGCAAAATGCCAATTGCGCAGGTTGTCGGACAATGGGTTGATTTCCTTCTTTAATGCCAGGCTGTCCAAGGCGTTTATTTTGGTGTTCGGGGTTTCTATGAGGTTTTACTGGCAGACACTGAAGCTAGAAACCTTTTGCTGGAGATGTCTCCGCGCTTTTTTGGCACGCCGATGACTCGTGTTCTACCATGGTCACTTATGAAGGACTACCAAAGTCTTATTCGTCATAAATGTCCAGTGTGGGTGGAAATAGTTGATTTCCCTTGCACGTAGAGGCATTTTCTTCCGTTGCTCGCTGCTCAGCTTGGCAAGGTAATTTGCCCTCCGAAATTGGATGCGAATACCAATAGGTTTTGTTTTTTGTTTTTGTTTTGTTTTCGGAGTCGGAGTCGGGCGGGGCAAGCCCAACCGCTCCCCTTATCCACCGTAAAAGTGGACAAGAAGAACGACCAGGACTATGCCCCGAGAAACCGAAGGCAGACGCTTTTGTCACTAGTTTCCTCTGGACTCGGGAGGCCAGAATTATCTACACTCTTAGAGTGATGACTGTTTCCTTGAGAGACCCATTTCGGTGGGCGTGACAGCGACCAAGTACCTCTGTTCATAGGCCCAGGTACTGCAGGACTTGCTTCGGTCTTCCCTTTGGAGTTGCCTCCTCTAGGTAACTTATCGTCGCTGACCTCACTAAACTGCCTTTGAAACCCGACGGTTTTCCCCTAGGAAATGCCATACCCACTTGGAAGGGCGTCGACTCACAGGTGGCGTCCGCTGAGGCTGGTAATGTCTCCCATTATGCATTTCCCAACCCCTTTTAGGTGAAGTTGACCCCCCCGGGGGGGGAATGGCAGTTGGGTGCTCTCGTAGCTCATTTGGCTTCGCTTGGGGAGAATACCAATAGGTTTTGCATTCTTTGGGATACAGGCAAACATACCCCGGATGGAATTATGGTGGATTCAGGGGATCCATGGGTTGGCAAGAGTCCTTTTAAACTCAAATGGGGAAAATTTGCAAACTCCTGTTTCCAATGTGGTAGATTTGGTCACATGCAATCTGAATGTCCTACACCAGTTCTACAACCTCCTCTTTCGGTTGTTCTTGCTTCTGTCCCTGCCCCTGTAAGCAAATTTGTTGGTGATGCTAAATTGAATGGAGTTTCTACTATGAAGGTGATTCCCAATGTAGACAAAGGAAAAAACAAAAATCCGCAGTCTGCTGATGTTGAAAATGTAAATACAGTGATAGGCAAGAATGTTGGGTCAGGTGATGTTAGCTCATGGGCGGTGCCTAAAAAGACAGTGAAAATTCGTACTCCAACCCCCTCCCATAATTATGTTCCTCTAGTTAATGCCAACAAGAATGTATCGTTTAAGCAGCTTCCTTGCAATGACAATCGCACGTTGATTGATGCTTGGGAAAAAGCGATGCATTCTAATAAGGATGTACTTTTGGGTGAGGCTTCAGGAAAAACATCCTTGAATTCAGTAACGATTTCCAAGGTAACGATTTCTTGGATAAGATTGGATTCGTCGAAATCCCCGAGTTCAACAGAAGAACATGAAACATTTTTACGAAATTCAATGACAGAAGTACCAAGCACTAATGAATCAAACTAAGCAGACGGTACACATTGATAAAAGTCAACATCAGAAGACTTTATTTCTTTATACATTTCCAAAGCTGTAACAACTGGTATTGCAAAACCATTATTTACAGACTTCTGATTACAAAGAGACACAGATACATGAGGCACGTTCTGCTTAACAAAAACAAGAGAGTGATATACATAGTCTATATACAATGAGTCTTGTTTATCATAAAACCATGGAATTCCTAAAATAACATCTGCTCTATCCAGGCGCATGATGTGGAAATCCAGGTTCTCTTTGTGATCAGCCAGCTCGAGCGACAAGTCTGGAACCATCCGATTCCATACATCCGTATCCACGCCACGAGCCATCTTCACGCGATACTCATGGTCAATGTCCTGCGTCCGCAGGTTCAGTTTCTGCACCAATTTTGCATCCACAAAATTGTGTGAGCTTCCATTATCAAGGAGTACGGTCACTTCGTCTTTTTCTTCTTTGGGCAATCCTTGATTTGGTGACCCGTCTGGCCAAATCCGAAGCAAGCTCCCTTCTTCACTGCATCAGCAACTGAAGCATTTCTGGCTTTCTTCTTTTCCTGAGAAGATATCGGCCGTGATTTGGACTTATGCTGGAATCGGGGTCGCTTCCTCAAAGCACCCTCACCGGATTGGTGGTCTGCAATTCTTTTCTTCTCATAATTCGCTCCATTTATCAAATGGAACGTCCTGGCCTTTGCCACTGCATCCTCGACATCGGTCGGGGCTTTGTCCTTGATCAAGGTCCAGCGGTAATCTTCATGTAACCCCAGCAAGTACATGTGCACGGCGTGCGTAGAATCCACCTTGCAGAAGGTGAGCGCCTCTTTGAAAGCTGTCATATATTTATCAAAAGACAGAGTTTTCATCGAAAGACTCTGCAATTTGGCATAGGCTTTCAAAGGGTCCATTTTGGCGAAATCCCTGTTGAATTTCACACAAAAATCAGCCCACGTCGTAAGCTTCTCTGTCATATCACGCCACCAGGTAAGCGCCTTACTGCGCAGATAGAGAGGAATCGTCTGAATCCTCCGTTCATCATGCTCCCCATGGAGATCAAAGTATGTGGTCCACGAGTGCAGCCACTTATTTACGGCCAATTCCGTACACTCCTTCTCTTCACCTGAGAAATTTGTAGTTTTGTACGGAATTGTAGCAGTCGGACCACCCTGCAAACGCCCAAAAGCAGCAACCTGCGTCCACAAATGCTGGAGATGGGTTTCGCCCTCGGAAATACGCGCAGTCGTGGACTGAGCCATATTTTCGAGAGTAGAAAGTCGGGAACTGAGCCCCTGTACGACCCCTCCGAGAGAGGCCAAGCGAAGGTTCGTCTGAACATTCGCATTTTCCAAAGCGGTAACACACTGGTCAAAGCTCTAGAAAGTGCTTGTAATCCATGTGTAGACAGCATGCGTGAATGGAATTTGATTGTTGCCTGGCGCGTCATCACGCTGCACATCTGAGCTGGAGGAATCCATGGCGAAGTGCGTGAAAAACTGGAAAATTCACGCAAAACCGAGCCTTTTCTGCACTTTTTGGTCGCGAAAAAGTGAAGTTCGAGGAGCTCCACGCGTCGACGTGAGCGCCTGAAGGCGAGCAGGTGATGGCCGGAGCATGGGAGCGCGAGCAGGTGAGCTGAGGAGTGGTGGGAGAGAAGCAACAGAGCCCAAAAGTGAGTTTCCTGCAACTTATGAGTTTCTGTAAGTGAGCTTTTAATAAAACATAGGTTTCAGACTTGTTTTTTTTTTTAACTTAAGTGTCCTGGCTCGTTTTAAAGAAAAGGCTCACTTAAAATAAAAGTGGCTTAATAAATTGGAGAGGGCAGCATAGAAATGAGTCCAGCATGGAAGAAAAAAAAAGATGCGCTCAAGCTGCCGTGTGGAGATTTCACGAAGGAAAGGGCCCAGCGTGTGGTTGCCCGTGGCTAGCACGGACAAGGGGATATATATATATATATATATAATTTATATATATATATATATGCTTCGCATAGAGAGATTGAAAGAGTCACCAGATGCTGAATTTTAATACAAAACCAGTAAATTAGGGTTAAATATACTGATTTTCATCAAAAACCAGTAAATTCCTCGGAAATCTTTCAATTTCCATCACTCCCATCTGTTAATTTGCTGATTTTTATCAAAAATCAGCAGTCGAACTGTATTATTTACCTGCAAACATGCTTTCGAGAAGAAAAGTAAGTAATTTCAGCAATTTAATCACTAAAAAATTACGCGAACACGAGGTTTTCCGACCCGAACCGTTCCGTAGGTGTGCACACGGTCCTTCGTGCAGCCAAGCCAGCTCTGATACCATGAAACGAACGAGGAGATAGGATCTCCCGGCCACACGGACCACCTACAGATGCACGTCGAACGAACCACCCGACCATAGCCACCATCCGGCAGCTCCCCCGTGCTGGGGCCAACGTCCGAGGACGTAGGCGTGCACCTGTAAGACCGGGCGTCCCATACACACCTCCTCGAGGTGACCTTGCGCACTCCTAGCCTCGCGGGCTAACCACTGGCACTCTGCCAGTGGGGTCGATCACTGTAAATGAGACCTTGGCCTCCCTTTTATAATAATGGCCGGCCACACTGGCCGTGTTCACACTACGTCCGCTCGGACACTGGACACCCATCCCGACGGCATCTGGGCTAGATCCCTCTCCTGTGAGCGGGACATTGGCGCCCGATTACTTTGATGCCGGTGATTTACAAGATATTGGCTAAGATGCTGGTGCACCGCATTAAGGACCATCTTTTTGCAGGACTCCATCAGGCTCAATATGGTTTTATTCCACCTCGTCAGATTTTGAACAATTTGGCTAATGTTATAATCGGCATGGAGTATGCTAAGTATACTCATCAGGATGTGATGGTTATGCAAGTTGATATTGAAAAGGCCTTTGACACTGTACAGTGGGATTTCATTGCTGCCACGATGAGGTGCCTAGGGTTTGGTCCTAAAATTGCCAATGTGGTTTATTTCTTGTATGCATGTAGCACGTCTTCGGGAATCTTGGAAGGCGAATTAACGGAATCTTGGCCTCTTGGTTGTTCGGTCAGGCAGGGTTGCCCCCTTAGTGCTTTGTTGTATGCTATAGCCACTCACCCGCTGTTGCTTTATCTTGATCACTTGACCTCGGTTGAGCGTCTTCATGGTTTGGAGTTACCTTCTGGTCCTACCTTTGTTGGTCAGGCTTACGCAGATGATTCGTTGTTTATGCCTCGTAATCAGAAGGCTGATGTCGAAGTGATTATGGAAGCATTGGAACTTTTTGGCATTGCGGCTGGCTTAAAGTCAACTTTTGTAAATCGAAGCTTTTGCCTCGTCGTTCTTGTGATTGGCACAGTCTATTGTGGCCACGTCAAATTGTTTCTCCAAACGTGATTACTAGGCATTTGGGTTATCCAATTGGATGGAATGTCACTCATTCTTAGGAAGTGGATTGGGTTATGCAATGTTCGAAAGTCAAATTGCACTACTGGAAGTTATCCACTTGGCCATTGCATGTTCATCTGCATATTGTTCAGAGTATTCTGTTGGCTTATGTTCAATTCTTTTGCCCGCTAATGCGTTGACCTCGTCGTTGCCTTGATTCTCTTATGTCGGACATTATGTCCCATTTGTGGCGGACCCATGCACAAAAAAAAGGCTTGCGCTTGATGTCTATGGGAAAGCTTTGCACTCCTAAACGCCTGGGTAGCCTTAACATTTTGGATTTGCGCAGGCATATTCTTGCTCGGAAAGCTATGTTGTTGCCTACTCTTGCACAGCAAATTCAGCCTTGGACTCTTATGTTTGCACACCTTGGTCAGCATGTTGTTACTTCCTCTTTTGGCCATTGGCAACCATCTATGTGGGAGGTGGTTTTCGGCAAGATGGAAGGATATATTCCTAGATGTCCTCTTGCTTCCACTTTAGTGTCTGCCTGGAAAGAGGTTACGATTCATCTTTCATGGAATCCTCGACAGGAAGGTGATTCGATTCGTTTGGAGAGTCTCCATTGGAGCCAAGCATTTTCTCTTACTTTGGTCGACCGTCCCCTCGCCAGACTTATTTTCTTTCTAGCCGAGGCATTCGTGTGGTTGAGGATGTAGTCGATGAGGCTGGATATACTTTTGAGTTCCCCTTTGCCGCTCGCCGTTTTGGATTGGGCATGCATTACCGTCAATTTTGGAGAGAACTTCAAAGTATGTTGCATGACTTTTTGCCAGTTTCACCTTTACCTGATGGTGATCGCATGTCTGATTGGGCTCTTCGGGATACTCCTTTTCGGGATATTTCTGCGGGTCGAATTTATGCTCTTCTGCTACCGCTATCTTGGCTTGCTGATCACTGCAATGCCCTTTGGCACATGCATAAATCTGATCTTTGGTGCAGGAAGCTTCTCTCTGCCTTGTGGAAACGTCACTTGCCGTTGAAGGAGCGACTCTTTCTTTGGCGTTGTCTGCTTGGAGTGCTTCCTGTTGGCACTTTTCTTAGGGCGCGTCATATTCGCTCCTCCTCTTGCATCCGTTGCTCTACTACAGAAGAGGATATTTATCATTTGTTGTGGGATTGCTGCATTACTAGAGACTTCCTTCGCCGCGTATCGGCCTGTATGCGGCTCTGCTTTCCTGGGGTTGTTTTTCACAAAAGGTTTTGGGTATTTGGTATTTTCTCATCGACACTACAACGCTTTGCGGCCTTCTTTATGTGGGTCAAATACTGGGCTTATTGGACCCTGTGGAGTCAGCGTAATGCTTACATGTTTCATCATGCTTATGCAGACCCGTTCCCACTCTTCAAGCTTTCCCTTAGGCAATCGTTACAGTTTGCCTTGGAAGTTGGTGATATCACTGCAGAGATACATCGGCTTTCCTAAAAATGTTTCTAGCTACTCTGTACAGCTGAGTAGTTCTGTGTTCTTCCCCTTGTATATTACCCTTTTGGTGGGTTTTCCTCACTTTGAGGTTTCCCACTAGTAAATTAATCAAATAGATTTACAAAAAAAATATGTGTGTGTGTGTGTGTGTGTGTGCACGCTAATAAAAAGAGGAAAATGGTATAACCATTCTCTCACCCAAGTGTGGTAGATTGATTATGCCATTTCCCTCTTGAATAACAAGTCTTGAGTTCAACTCCTTGTCGGCTAGATCTTTAAGGTCTCATGGGATAGTTTCCTACAACATTAAGACTCTCTTCTTCTTCTTTTTCTTCTTCTCTCTCCTCTCTGCTCTCACGCTTCCGCACACGCGCACTCTCACATAAGTCCGGGGCAAGGACACGAAACTTCTTTGATAACAAATGTGAGAGAGTTCCTTTTACTTCATGGCATGTGCAAAAGACTAGAGAGAGAAGAGAGATATTATAAGTGAAGGTTTTGTGAGTAAAGGGAGGGAAAGAAGACTTAACACCAGATGGGGTCCCAAACCCCCCTCCAATGGCCCCCCTCTCTATTGCTAGAGAGGTATTTGCTTTAGATTGCACAAATGCTAATACAATGGTCCTAGATGTTGAGATGTTGATGAGATATGGCTATGGGCGCTTGGATCTGCGAGGCTAAGGGCTGAAAACTGAAAACACAGAACTGATTTGACTTGGATCTACAAATTGACGATGAGGCTAGACGAGGCTAGGGCTGAAATTTGAAAACGCTGGGCTAAAGGGTGCTGAACTCAGCAAGCTTCGAGTTGACCAACCAATTTAAGTGGAAGTACAAAGCACAACCCCTACAACATCGTGGCCTAAAAGGCGTTCCGCCACTTCCTGTGTATGCTGAGTAATCCTTTCCTTACAATATAAGCAATAATGACATGAAAAACGACTACAATGCTTAAAAGTTTCTATGAAAGTAAAAGTGGCATAAAACAGTCATTAGAACAGCAGGATTATATTAAAAAAAAGGAGACAAAATGGAGCTCTTTCAAATTCTCACAGAAATTCTTCTAGCAGTCAGCATATGTACCATAGAGTACCAAGCAGGTGAAAAACTGTAATACTCCCGCAATAAAAGGATTGTCATAGTTAAATGCTGCTTTTGTGATTGAATTTTTGCCGTTGTTAGCACCAGGCTTCAGGTACCAATGCTTCGTCTTGTCGCCAGCTAACCAAAACCCAAAGACCATTGAACTCACTGTGGACATGCATACAAGTAGCAGAAGCTGAAAAATTATGATGTAATCTAGTTGACGCTCCACAGTGCTGCGCTTTGATGGTGGATCTGTAGAGTTCATCATAATCTTGGTCTCATATCCTGTGTATAATACTGAACCATACACATAACGAGTGTTCCTTAGCTTAGAACCACGAAGAAGCAACTGCCCTGGAACGAGGGATACAGTTTTATCTTTCCAAATAAGGTTGCCCTGAAATGAGTAGATTAAAGGGTTTGGCTGTTCACACTCTACAGAAGCAGTAAAATCCTTGAGTTCTTCCTCATGCAATCCAGCAGTGTCATTAAGGCATCTCTTCATTTTAAGATTTGTCTCACCATCCAGGTTGGCAGTCTCGACGTAGCAGCTGCCACTTGCATTGTGTGAAAAGAGAAACAGGAGATCAGCAGGAAAAAACTCATCACACTCAACCTTCACAATATTTCCCACCTTCAACTCTTTCCAGCGACGCTTCTTGAACTGACCATTTGTATCTAAAACACGAACAAAACGATTGTTCACATCTTTATCTGCTCGTCCACGCCGTAGGTCTTCTAGACCTTCTTTTGCCATAGCCACCCCAATCACGAAGGCAAGAGGAAGAATTGTTGAGACTGGATTTACAGGTGTGACAGGTGTGAGAGTAATGCCAGCGTGAAATGCGAAGTATAAGTTTGCAACCCGGCGAAATTGCTCATAAAGTCCTTTCGGTATAAATGAGTACCATGTGTACTTGGTTGTAGAAACCAAATTTGGAAACCTCTTGCCATTTGGATCCTGCCAAGACCCTTTGATGTTGATGGTGCGAAACTGCTCCAAGTTTCTTTGCCATTGTCTCTTGTCAGATATACAGGGTAGAAGCCTCATATTGAGGGGCCAAGTACAAGTAACATGAGTGAGCTTGAAGCTAGCTAAAGCCTAGCCCTTTGTTCCAACAGAGGAAAGCCTAAAACAATTTGAGGGGAATCAACCTGAAAGAACAAAGAATTTATATAAACCATACATGTCAATGCAAGCCTAAACCAGAGAATGAAAGGTTGATTAAAACAAAACATGAATCTTCTCCCGTAACATGTACAACAGCCAAACCAGCACACATATGTATATAGGTAGATCGGTAGAGCAGTCATATTTGGTAAAAATCGGTGACGGAAAGACGTGAATTGTAACAAACTCCAGTAAACTTAAATCCATCATAAGCATTACAATCATCATTATTATGAATCATGAAAACTTCTAGCAGAGACAAACTGGAGAAAAGGAAAAATACATAGAAATTTACATCCTGGAAACACCAAAAAAAAGGAGATAAATTGACTACGGTAGCCTACTCGCTCCTCTTCCTGTAATTTCAAGTCGTGTGGATGTCGATCTGCTGCCTTCTTGTGTCATTCTTGAGACTTCTCTAGAGCCTCGCGGATCTTGGCAAAAGCAATGTCCAAGTCCCTCGTGTACTGTCAGCTTCAAAAATCTTGTCTTTAGTGCTGAGAAAGGGAGGAACCTTCTGAGCACCTTCAATCAATTCAAATGGCGTTTTCCTTGTCAAAGAGTGAACCGTGTTATTGTAGGCAAATTCCACCAAAGGAAAATATTTTTCCCATTGAATCTTCTAATCAGAGATGTAAGACTTCAAAACTGAATTTGCGATCTCAGATTGCCCATCTGTCTGCGGGTGGAAAGATGACGAGAACTGCAACCGTGTGCCAATGTTCTCCCAAATAGCCCTCCAAAACAAACTCGTGAATCGGGGATCTCTCTGAGCTTGCTTGCTAAATCTGTCAATGATAGTCCATATGCCATCCTACCCACTCTGAGTCTTCAGGAGATTAAAGATGAAATCCATTGCAATACTTTCCTAGGGGCGACTGGGAATAGGCTATAGTAATCCCTGTGCCTTATGTCAGTCAAACAAGACCTTTTGGTATACTAAACAGTTGCAAACAAAGTCGTCCACATCCTTCCTAAGTCTCGGCCAAAAGAAATAACGCTCCACCCCCTTCAAGATGGTATCGATGCCGTGTTGACACGTAAATGGTGGACAGTGGTACTCTGTCAAGACCTTTTCCCTCAAAGGCTGTGTGACACACAACGTCGTTTCTTCATCAAGTAGCCATCCCGTATGGAATATCCTGAAATTGTCTCCCCATTCTATATCCGAGTAAAAACATCGGTAAAGTCCGGATTGTGGCGTACTGGTCAACCATATCCTCGAAGCTTCTATGATGTATCACGAGAATAGCCACAACAAGGGGCTTTCAAGACAATGCATCTGTCACTAAATTTTCTTGTCCCTAAAAATGGACAATCTGGAAGTGAAACTGTGACAAGATGTTAGCCCACCACATCTGCTTTTCTGAAAGTTTCTTCTGTGACAAGAAGTAGCGCAGACTCTGATGATCTGTAAAAACTGTGAAATCGGCTCCAGGTAGATAATGTCTCCATTATGTAAGAGCATGGATCACTGCCAATAGCTCTTTCTCACAAATTTGGGCTACCAATTCTGGCCTTGAAAACATTCAGGTTTCATAAGCAATCATATGGCCTTCTTGCATCAAGACCGCTCCTAGACTACGACCACAAGCATCACAATAAACTTCGAATGGCTTTTGCAAATCTGGCAAAGCCAACACTGGTCCAGTAGTCAATTTTTCATTAAGTGGCTGAAAGCAGTCACCTTTGTCGGTCCCCACGAGAAAGGAACTCCTTTCTGAGTCAATAAGTGCAAAGGCGAGGCTATCTCTGCAAACTTCCAAATGAACCGCTGATAATAAGAGCACAAGCCCAAAAAGCTTCGAGCTTCATGAACATTCTTCAAATCAGGCCAATCGCGAATAGTCTCAATTTTGGCCGGGTCCATCTGTACTCCCGCTGCTGAGACGATGTGCCCCAAGAAATGTATCTCCGGCAAGGAAAACTCACTCTTTTGGCATTAATAACCAATCTATGATCGCGCAATGCTTGAAAGACCTGTAGCAAATGGTGTCAATGCTCTGCTTCATTCTTGGAGAAAACTATAATGTCATCAAAGAAAGTGCCCACAAAAGTCGATGCTCTCGAAAAATCCTATCCATCATTCAATTGAAAGTTGCTAGAGCATTTTGTAAGTCCAAAGGGCATCACCAAAAATTCGTACAAACCAAATCTTGTCCAAAAGGCTGTCTTGTAGACATCTTCCGGAGCGATTCTAATCTGATTATTTTCACTTTTCAAATCAATCCTACTAAAACAAGAGGATCCCTGAAGTCTATCAAGAATATCATCGATCCTCGGAATAGGAAATCGGTTCTTGATGGTGATTATATTAAGAGCTCTATAATCAATACACGTTCTCCAAGATCCGTCTTTCTTTAGTACTAACAAAACCGGAGAACAATAAGGTGTTGTACTAGGTTGGATAAGACCCTTTTCTAACTGTTCTTTGACTTGGTTCATGAACTCTTCATTCTCGGCTCGGCTAACTCAGTAAGGTGGCCGGTTCAGGGGTGTGCTTCCAGGAATCAAATCAATGGTATGGTCCTTAGGATGAGGTGGAGGTAACTCGCCTGGTAGGCCTTCTGAGAAACAGTCAGCATGGGTGTGCAAAAAGTCTTGTTGTTCTTTATCCAATTCAGACAAATTGGTTCTTTGCTCATCATTCAATTCTTTCAAATAGATCGAGTAAACAAAAAGACTGGATTTCATTAATTTCGAAACGGCTGAAGCCGATACAATAGGGACGGACTATCCCTTCAATTTTACATCAAGTACAATTTTCATGCCCTTCTCATTGGTCAAAGTCGCTTTCTTGGCCTGATAATCAACAACGGCGTTGTTCTTGTGGTACCAAGGGATTCCTAGGAGGACATCACATCCTTCCCAAGGCATGATGTAAAAGTCCTCGTGCCCTAAATACCCTTAACAATGCAAACGAAGTTTGCCAATGACAAGTATAATGGCCTGCTAGAATTGCCTCCGTCAGTGGCCCCATCCTAACGGGCGTAATCTCAAGTCGAGCAGCCAATTCAGGTGAAATGAAGTTGGCCTTGGCTCCTCTATCAAAGAAAGTGAGGGCTTCTTAATCCTTTACTTTGCCCCAAGCGCGGCAAAGTTCCATACTTTCGTCCATCTAACTTGGGTCGGTCTCCATGCAATCCGGTACCAGTCCTACTTTCATCTTGCCTTTTCTACCACGTTCTTCCGTTGCTCTAGAACTCTCATGCCTTTCTTCAGTTTGTCCTCGTTGTGCCCTTTTGGGACACTTTGCCGAAATGTGTCCTTGTTCCCCGCAACCAAAACACTTCCCCTCTTTGAAATAGTCAGCTCTCTGTTCCGCAATCAATCGGGGTCGTGCATCCTTCTTTTTCTGAGAGTTCTTCTTCTTTCTATTGTCGTATGTCGATTTCTGTCCGATCCTTTGTGTCAAAACTTCATCAGTAGGGTAGGTCAAGTTACTAGAATGTATCGAGAATCCTTGCTTAGCATGTCCCATCAGTTGTTGTATCGACTCGGACTTTTGCTAAAGGTAGTAATCTCGGACATCTTTAGGGAGTCCGCAGCAAAACCGCTCAATCTGTTCATTAGAATTGACCTTCTTAAACGAAGAGGTCGGTAGAAAAGAATCCTAGAACCTATCACAATATGCGTCCAAAGTGTCACCCTTGGTCATCCGAAGATGGTTCCAAGCGGTTCTCACATCTCGTTCATACTCCTGGGTCAAGAAATAAAGAGCCGTTTCAACTTCAGCCACTTGGTCGGGGCTTCTCTCCTCAGAAGAAGAGTGGACCACCATGTTCGTGAGTTTCCATTCAAAAACGATGCTGCCCTCCTGATCTTGGAGTGCTCTGAGTGCTATATCAAACTGCTAAATGAAAGCCAAAGCCTTCGGAGCATCTCGGAATCCGGAAGGTGTAACTTGTTCGCCTTCTTGATTAGTGAAGATCTCCATACCGCTACGAGTCTTGCCCATGCAAGGATTTTCGTTCCTGGCAAGGAAGGTCGCAGACTAATCTTCGGGAGACTATTTTAATTATGCTGCTCTTGACATTGGTATCACAGCTTTGAAGATTTTGCATTAATCTGCCAATCCCCAAGAAGTTTTTTTTCTCTTGTGTTTTCTAATTGTGGAGTGCAGATCTAGGTTTTATACTTCCACAGATCCTTTACTTCCTTTCCTTGCATTAAGATTCCTCTTAACTTGAATGATGGTTCCTTTTATATTTCCTTGAAGAGGGGGAATGAGAGTGTGCGATAGAGATGTGTAGAAGGAGAGAGAACTAGAGTGCTTCGTTAGCTGTGTTTGTATTGAACTGAAGCTAGAGAAATACAACTACCTTGCATCTTGCTCGCTTCCCTGACGTTCGGCACATCCTGCAATCCGTACGTTCCAAGAGACAAGATTTCGGACAAGAAGCTCCTCGAGCACTTTTTGTGCTTTCTCAAGTGCACGACATTTGGCATACATATCGACCAAGACTCTGCCAAGCACGACATCTTTTCTCAACTGCCTCTAACTAACAATATAATTGTGAATTTTTGTGCCCATATCAGCATCTTGCGTAGAGCCAGATGCCTTCAAGATGCATGCATAGGTGATTGCATTTGGAGAGAGCCACTCACTTCGCATCTGTTGAAAACAGACTAGAGCTTTCTCTTGTGGGAAATATCCTGCAACTAGTGCATTTCAAGAATCCATGCTCTGGATAGAAATTGAAAACAACCTAGAGCCTTTTGTCATGCTCCTGTTGTGCATTTCCCGCGATGAATGCATTCCAAGAGATGTCGTTCCAAGTCATCCTTACATGAGGATATAGAGAGAGCTTGCTTTGCATCCGTTGGAAATAGTCTATAGCTTTCTGGCCCTGCTCTTGTTGCGCACATCCCACAATCAGTGCATTCCAAGAGACGACATTCCGGATAGGAAGCTCCTCAAGCACTTTTTGTGCTTTCTAAAGCACACCACAGTTGGCATACATATTGACCAAGATAGTGCCAGGCATGGCATCTTGAACTTTTTGAACAACCCTTGACTATAACACTCTCATCATGAATTATCTCACCCAGGGGGAGGCTTTCAAAGTTTTTGCAGGTCTTTGCTTCAAATCTTGTGAAAAGAACCCAAAGCTTCCTTGCCACAGCCATGTTAAGTATATCCTGCAATCAAAGCACTACAAGAGGCATCTGAAAAAGGATGCCCATCATGAACTTACGTGCTTTGGTGAGGGCACCACATTCGACATACATATCTAGCATACATACTCTCATCCATGTCAACGTCTTGTGGAAGGGATAGGCCTTCAAGGTGCAAGATGCATCTGGAGATTTGCCTTCACATCCGGTGAAGTATACGATCTCATCATGAACTCTCTCTAGTTGTTGCTACCCTACTGCTTTGATGAGGGCACCACATTCGACATACATATCTAGCATACAGACTCTCATCCATGTCAACGTCTTGTGGAAGGGTATAGGCCTTCAAGGTGCAAGATGCATTTGGAGACTTTCCTTCACATCCGGTGAAGTATACGTATCCATCAAGAACTTACATGCTTTGGTGAGGGCACCACATTCGACATACATATCTAGCATACATACTCTCATCCATGTCAACGTCTTGTGGAAGGGTATACGCCTTCAAGGTGCAAGATGCATCTGGAGACTTGCCTTTGCATCCGGTGAAGTATACGATCTCACATCATGAATTCTCTCTGAGTTATTGTTGCCCTACTACTGGGTTGAGAGGTGCCTCAATTCAAGAGTTTCATTGTCCAACAGAGAGCTACTTAGATTCAAGGAGTTGTTTAGTAGCACGAGGATGATCACACGTGAGCCGTGAGCATTTAGCAGCTGTATGTACGCTTTCTTGTTGTCTTTTTCATGCAGCTTGCCATCATGATGAAGAAAGGTGACTCATGCCTTCGCATCCGGTGAAGTATACATATCCATCAAGAACTTACGTGTGCTTTGGTGAGGGCACCACATTCGACATGCATATCTAGCATACATACTCTCATCCACGTCAAAGTCTTGTGGAAGGGTATAGCCCTTCAAGGTGCAAGATGCATATGGAGACTTGCCTTCGCATCTGGTGAAGTATACGATCTCATCACGAATTCTCTCTGAGTTGTTGCTGCCCTACTGCTTTGGTGAGGGCACCACATTCGACATACATATCTAGCATACATACTCTCATCCATGTCAACGTCTTGTGGAAGGGTATAGGCCTTCAAGGTGCAAGATGCATCTGGAGACTTGCCTTCGCATCCGGTGAAGTATACGTATCCATCAAGAACTTACGTGCTTTGGTGAGGGCCCCACATTCGACATACATATCTAGCATACATACTCTCATCCATATCAACGTCTTGTGGAAGAGTATAGGCCTTCAAGGTGCAAGATGCATCTGGAGACTTGCCTTCGCATCCGGTGAAGTATACGATCTCATCATGAATTCTCTTTGAGTTGTTGCTGCCCTACTACTGGGTCGAGAGGTTCCTCAATTCAAGAGTTGCAATGTGCAATAGAGAGCTTCTTAGATTCAAGGAGTTGTTTAGTAGCACGAGGATGATCACACGTGAGCGGTGAGCATTTAGCAGCTGTATGTACGCTTTCTTGTTGTCTTTTTAATGCAGCTCGCCATCATGATGAGGAAAGGTGACTCGGGCCTTCGCATTCGGTGAAGTATACGTATCCATCAAGAACTTACGTGCTTTGGTGAGGGCATCACATTCGACATACATATCTAGCATACATACTCTCATCCATGTCAACGTCTTTTGGAAGGGTATAGGCCTTCAAAGTGCAAGATGCATCTGGAGACTTGCCTTCGCATCCAGTGAAATATACGATCTCATCATGAATTCTCTATGAGTTGTTGTTGCCCTACTCCTGGGTCGAGAGGTGCCTCAATTCAAGAGTTGCACTCTGCAACAGAGAGCAGCTTAGATTCAAGGAGTTGTTTAGTAGCACGAGGATGATCACACGTGAGCCATGAGCATTTAGCAACTGTATGTGCACTTTCTTGTTGTCTTTTTCATGCAGCTCGTCATCATGATGAGGAAAGGTGACTCAGGCCTTTGCATCCGGTGAAGTATACGTATCCATCAAGAACTTACGTGCTTTGGTGAGAGCACCACATTCGACATACATATCTAGCATACATACTCTCATCCATGTCAACGTCTTGTGGAAGGGTATAGACCTTCAAGGTGCAAGATGCATCTGGAGACTTGCCTTCGCATCCGGTGAAGTATACGATCTCATCATGAATTCTCTCTTAGTTGTTGCTGCCCTACTGCTGGGTCGAGAGGTGCCTCAATTCAAGAGTTGCACTCTGCAACAAAGAGCTGCTTAGATTCAAGGAGTTGTTTAGTAGCACGAGGATGATCACACGTGAGCCGTGAGCATTTAGCAGCTGTATGTGCGCTTTCTTGTTGTCTTTTTCATGCAGCTCGCCATCATGATGAGGAAAGGTGACTTGGGCCTAGGAGACTACACAGGGTGGAGGTAGCCGCAGGCACATAGAGCCAGAGGATGATAGCATAGCGCTGTCGAAAAGCGTACGAGCCATATGAAACGACGTAACAAGCGAACTGTCGTTTGAAAGTCTGACACGTGGATTAACGAGAAGCCAGAGTTTTGATTTTGCCTTCTACGCTAACGAAGTGAAAGAGAGAGAGGAGGAGAATGACACCCAATGGGGTCCCTATCAACCCTCTCAAGGACTCCCCACACCGTTGTCGATGTGATATTTGCTTTAGATTGCGTAAATGGAATGTACGTCTACACAAACAATACCTCAAGTGCAAACTAAATTGATTCGAATAGTGATGTCGTTGTGGTAACTCCTCAAGACGAGGAACCTCCAGGCTGATTTGATGCACCTTTGGATGCTTCTCGATGTGGGATTGCTTATGGCCACCAAGGGGTAGATCTACGGCTGCATTGCTCTTCCAATGTGAGAGGAATGAGGGGCTGAAAACACAGATCTTGACGATGCCGATGATGGACAGCAATGGGAGCACTCGATGACCACAAGGAAAGGCTCGATGGGCTGCCGAAGTACCACTTTTTGGGACACATTGTCTTTGCGGAGGGTGTCAAAATGGACCCAGCCAAGGTTGAGACCATTCGAGATTGGCCAAATTTGAAGAACATTCACAAAGTTCGAAGCTTTTTGGGTTTGTGTTCTTACTATCGGCGGTTCATTCGAAAATTTGCGAAGATTGCTTCTCCTTTGCATGTTTGATGCAAAAAGGGGTTCCTTTCACATGGGGACAATCTTAGATTGTAGCCTTCAAGACTCTCAAAGATTGCTTCTCCTTCGCATGTTTTGACGCAAAAAGCAGTTCCTTTCACATGGGGACCATCTGAGATTGCAACCTTCAAGACTCTCAAAGAAAAGTTGACAATTGGTCCAGAGTTGGTTTTTTCAGACTTGCAAAAACCATTTGAGGTTTACTGTGATGCCTGTGGTCGTAGTTTGCGAGCGGTCGCACTTGGGCTGAAATGCAAAAACACTAGGCTGATCTGGTTGAAAATGCAAAATGTTGGCTGTCTTGGCTGAAAACTGAAAACGCCGGGCTGGTCTACTGCTGGTTGATCAATGCGATGAGGAACTGCAAGGGGGAGTTGCAGTCCAGCGAAGCTAAGGGCTGAAACTGAAAACGTTGGTGGCTGATGGCTGAAAACGCTGATTTGCTGGTGCTAGAAACGCTGGGCTGAACTGCTGAGAAAACACTGGGGAGCTTGAGGGTGCCTGCCGGTCTGCTGCGGTGCCTGCCCTTTCTGTGTCCTTGCTTCTTCTGCTTCTACTAAGTGCCCGATGGTTTCTTTTATAACTCTTTCGCAATTTGCCCCACCTACTTTTCCAACAACGGTCACTTATTTTTAAAGAGAATTCCAAAAGTCACTTATAAATAAATGACCTATAAGAGGTGGCTCACGCGGTAGAAAATGCTCATGTTGAAATGACTGTACTGTGCAAGAGAGGGTATGCAAGTGTGACCGGCCTAGTCATGCATGTCCTACTAGAGGCTCACAAGGTGCCAGGCTAGGTCCTATGCTAAGATTGACGCTAGACTATGGAAAAAGCATGTCCACGTGGCGCAAGTGAAGTGCGCACGTGAAAGCCACTATCCACCTTTTTCGGGCCATCGCGGCATAGAAACCACCTTGAAAGGTGTGGAACGGTTCTTCTATTGACCGAGGCTCAAAAACAATGTGGACGAGTTTGTTCGCAGTTGTTTAGTATGCCAAAAGGTCAAGTTCGACAAGCATAAGGCCCCAAGTGTCACGTGCACATCTAACCCTATGTGCATGTGGACAAGCTACTTCAGTTCCAAGGTTCAAGTCAGCTTAGGAAGTGTTCTAGCACCTTTGTGAGCCTCTCCGCAGGCCGTGCATGTCCAGGCACTTAAGAGTAGTTGCATATCCTCTGGTTGCACACAGCATGATCATCAGCATGACAGTCAGTACCCATCATAAGCATTTTACAGTGCACAAAACCCATTTTTCCTATTTTATCCATTTTTCACTTATTATTAATAAGCGACTTTGTTGGGAAACTGGGTAGGGCAACTTTGCTAAGCAAGTATAAATAAAAACCTAGCGCTAGCACTTTTTGGCAAAAGAGGCAGCAGAGTTCCAACAACTAGCAGTGCCCCTTCTCAGCAAGAACCGGCAAGAGACTCAGCGTTTTCAGCCACAAGACAGCCTGGCATTTTGGGACTTCCCATATCAGCCAACGTTTTCCAGATCCTAGCCCGAGCGTGTTTGCAGATTGCAGATCAGCAAAGCGTTTTGGCAACAGAATCAGCCTAGCGTTTTTTAGCAGATCAGGCTTGGCGTTTTTTTGCAGATTAGCATCAGCATTTGCAAATTCCCGGTGTCAGATCAGCCCCTAGCATCAGCGTTTTCAATTTTCAGCACTTAGACACAGCACATCCCGCCCCTAGCCCCGCACATCTCACCTACCCGCAGCAGTTCCTCACTGCACGGTCAGATCAGCCAAAGTTTTCAGTTTCAGCCCGCTGTCCGCAAATTTCAGCATCTGCGTTTTCAGTGCATCGTCGTTGTGTCGTCGCCATCGCCGTCCTCACGGACACAATGTCAGAATTCAGCAGTTAGCAGATTTGCAGATTTCAGCCCCTAGCGTTTTCAGATTTCAGCCCGTCTCATCGTCGTCATCATTGTCGTCGACATCGTTGGCGAGTCCATTGTATCTAGACCAGTGTACCAGATTTGTGCAATCAATAGCATAGACCTCTCTAGCCATAGAGAGGGGGGCCCTTGGAGGAGGGTTTGACAACCGTCTGGTGTCGTATTCTTCTCTCTCTCTGTCTCAGTCTCAGCACCTTCATTCACAGTGTCATTCACTTTGTTTGTGATCATTTGCACTCTCTCACTAAAGGAACGGAAGGCTCTCCCTTCCATAAGTAAAAGGAACCCTTGAGCACAATTCGAAGCGCTCATCTTGAGCAAAGTTCAACATTCACTTCCGTTGCACCTTACATTGGTATCAGAGCTTTGGCAGTGTTCTATATCACTCAAGGAAAGAAGCACAGAAAAAAAAATTTGCTTGTTGCGGTCGCACATAACCCAAGTTCACTTGGGCGTGTCGATTCCTAATCGTGTTTTTGAAGAGTGACAGGTAACCCAAGAAAGAAGAGCTTGACGGCCTCCCCTTGTTCCTTTTTTCACTCATTGAGAGCGGACAGTGCACTTAGCGGCCGGCCAATCGACGTGAGGTGGGAAAAAGCAATCGTGATGTGAGCGCAAGGCCGTCAATGGATGCGCCCGCCCGCAGGGAAGAGTCGAGCTCGGGTAAAAGAAAAGCCCTCTCTAACACAGATTGCAAGCTAAAGAAAGAATCTCAAGAACTCAAAAACCTCAAGGACTCAAGGACCTCAAGAACCCAAGAACCACAAGGACCCAAGTTCCTCGTGAACTAAAGTACCCAAGATCTCAGTGTATGGTCATCACCGGAAGCAGAATGGTTACCTTGCGTGGAGGTGATGAGCATGGAGGTGACAAAGAAGAATTTTCCCCACCAAGAGTTTTTTTCGCCCCTCCCCCTTCCCCATCTACGCCAAGGATTATACCAAATCCTATGAAGGCGTTGGTCAAGACGATGATCGACATGATGTTCCAACAAGAGGCGCAACGCGTCACCTTGGATCGCGCGCGTGATCAAGCGCGCTTGGCGGTCGAGGAAAGAAAGGCAAATAGAATCACTAGCGCAAAGAAAGATGGTTAGCCTTGGAGCGTGAGCGCGAGCAAGCGCGCTTGGTGGCCAAAGAAAGACGAGTGGCCTTGGAGTTAGAGCGTGAGGAGCAGAGAGGCAAACGCGTCCAAGAGTTGGTCCTACACGTACTCACCTCGAAGTCCGAGCCAGTCAAAGATATTGGTAGTTCATCAAGTAGCACAAGCAGAGTTTCGAACTCCAACAAACCCGTCACTGATAAGTTGACATTCAATAAGTATGACGGTAAGATGGATGCTAGTGTTATTCATTATTGGTTGCATGAATTTAATGCTTATTTTGCGACAACTAAGAAGACAGGGAATAGCAAGGTTTTGACGGGAGCCATGTACCTTGCCGGTGATGCCATTAATTGGTATCACGCATGGCAAGAGGCACAGTTGACCACGCACCTAGAGGAAGCCGAAGAAGGCATGCCTCTTTCCTTCAATTGGACCGACTTCCAAGACAAGCTCAAAAGACACGGTTTATGCCTCCTCAGTACTTAGCACGGTTGAAAGAAGATTGGCGCAATCTCAAGCAAAATGGTATGTCAATCATGTACCATGTTTTGCAGCTCGGCACCCAATTACGCAAATCGGATGATGAGCGCAAAGAGGTATTCCTTTTCGGGTTGGACGAATATATCAAGTTTGATGTAGAAGTCTTCGACCCCGTGGATCTCAACAAGGCGGTAGCAATTGCTCTCTCCCAAGAGATGAAGCACAACAGAGGAAAGCCTAAGGAGAACAAGTCTTCTCACAGTACCTCTGAGACTCCTTAGAACCCACAAAACGGTAAGAATGGTAAGAACGGTAACTCTTCTAATCAATCTTCCTCTAATCTTTCGGAAAAGAACTCTCAAAATGAATCTAAGGGTAAAGATAAAACACCAGCTAAAGCTAAGCTAAGCCCGGATGAAAAAGCCACAAAAGGAATTATAAGAGGACATAACGGCAAAAGAAAAAGTCATTTATGCTAAGGAAGGTTGTTGTTATCAATGTCACGTCAAGGGTCACATTGAGGCGGCTTGTCTTAAAACAGCCCCGCCTAAAGATATACCTAGATGAATCCAAGATAAGCCCAGACTCACCCTTAAAGGAAAGTGCAAGGTATAGACCCATGGTAGTCACCCACAAGACAATATAACCATCAGCTCCATCATGCATAGTATTGACTAAATACCACGACATCCCCACTAACGTCGTCAGTGCCCAATAGTGGGTGTAGAACTAGGTACTAACATATGCTCCCAAACACAACACACACCACACACCACACACACACACACACACACATGAGCATACATCAACACAAAGTTCAACGTACTAAGTTTCTGTCATGACTCCGGAGATCAAGGGCAGACTCGGCCATAATGAAGCCTAGCACTAAAAGAAGCATTGAATCGAAAAAATTAGCACAAAAATGAGGTAGTTGATAGGGTATACGCACCACAAAAGATAGAAAAAATTAGCACAATATCAACTGGTCGTAACTCGGACTAAAACTTCACAATGTGAAGTCTGCATGTCCGCTATACGACTAAAAAATATACCTAGATGAATCCAGGATAAGCCCAGACTCACCCTTAAAGGAAAGTGCAAGGTATAAACCCATGGTAGTCACCCACAAGACAATATAACCATCAACTCCATCATGCATAGTATTGACTAAATACCACGACGTCCCCACTAACGTCGTCAGTGCCCAATAGTGGGTGCCCCACCTAAAGAACCCATAGCACCAACAACTACCACAAGCACTTTAATGAACCAATCTGAGTCTTCACATGTTTCTGACACACATTGATGAGTCTCTCTTTAAATGTTATGGTCATGTGAAGGGTCAGTGTTTTGTCATATTGTTTATTCAGGCAATATGCATGATGTGATTGGTGCCTCTTGTAGAGAGAGTCCGCCTAGAGGTTAGTCACACATCTCCTCTCGAGGTATCGAGCTTCGCTCCCGGTATGAACTCTCTCATTATGCAAGAGTGCCTTCATGTGTTGTTTACAGTTCAACAGGCTGCCTTCCGTAGAAAATTTGTCATGTCTCCTCTCTTAGGATGTGATATACTTTTGGGCATTAGATGGTTTCGTGAGCATAACCCTCTCATTGATTGGGCGGACAATACTCGCTCTAATTGCCAAAAGTGACTCTCCCATGATCATTCGTGGTGAGGAGGGTCTGCATTCTTTGCCTCTCATTTCTCATGTGCAAGCAAAGCGTGAATTACAAAGAGGAGCAAAGCGGCATTCATCTATGCCTCTCCAGTTACCCAGAGCATTCAGGCTCCAGACAGGTATTCAGCTTTGTTTACCGAGTTTAAGCATCTCTTTTTGCAGGATGATCTTCCACCCCGTCTCCCTCCCGAGCGGTCGGACGACCATCGTATCAAACCCACGAAGGGGGCACAGCCTGTCAGTAAGGCTCCCTACCGTTTGAACAAGACTCAAGAAGAAGAGTTAGAGAGGAAACTCACGGAGTTGGTGGCCAGAGGATTCATAAGTCCTAGTGTAAGTCCTTTTGCTGCTCCTATTTTATTTGTCCGCAAGAAGGATGGTTCGTCTCGTTTGTGTGTTGATTACAGGGCATTGAACAAGATGACCGTCAAGAACAAGTTTCTGATGCCTCGCATTGAGTATATCCTCGATAGGCTCAATGGGGCAAAGGTTTTAGTAAGGTCGATCTCAAAAGTGGATACCATCAAGGGTATTCAAAGGCGACATCTAAAAG
The DNA here is from genome assembly GCF_014529385.1 of Adiantum capillus-veneris. NCBI lineage: Eukaryota > Viridiplantae > Streptophyta > Polypodiopsida > Polypodiales > Pteridaceae > Adiantum > Adiantum capillus-veneris. The sequence goes on from NC_140932.1 coordinate 52,321,786, forward strand.
ACTGCTTTTCGCACAAAGCAAGGGCAATGGGAGTATGTGGTCATGCCTTTTAGGTTGACAGGTGCCATGGGTACATTTAACCATCTCATGGTAGGCCATTTTGGCGATATGGTAGGTTTGGGCTGGAAACAAAGAAAAACAGCAGCTTGTCACGACGGAAACACGCTTCGTAGGCACTTCTTCCCGAGGGAACTTGCCCACTGGGTCCTGGAGACATCTAGTACACTTGGGGCAGCCGTGGGTAGCACCGGCAACGTCTTCTTTGAGGCTGAAATCTGCAGCAGCATCTTCTCCTTGCAAAAACTGGTCTTTCATCTGGGAGAGGGCGTGTGATGCTTTTATAGCTCCCTGACCACAGCAAAGATAGCTGAGCGCTCGCTGCCGACATAGAGATCGCGGCCTTCTTTTTTTTTTGTCTTCTGTCTGAAAGAGAGAGAGAGAGAGAGAGAGAGAGAGAGAGAGAGAGAGAGATCGCTAGCTGGTTTTTGCTGCTTTATTTTCCAGGTGGCTACCCACTTATTAAGTGGGTGGCCGGCGTATTTTAAAAATAGTTTGAATCTACCCAAAAACTCAATAAAACCTTTTAAGCTAAAAACAATGCTTTCACAGCACTTCCCAGGCGTCCCTGGATGCAATCACATGCACGGTTGCAATGCAAACATAGACTTTCTCGCGGGAAAGCGTCTGCTTTCCCAAAAAGCAACCCGCTTTCTCAAAAAGCACCTGTTTTTTCCTCAAAGTTTCCTATAAACCCATCTTCATTCAAGTGCTTGCTTTTCCTTGTGCACAATTCTAACACAATTCGGAATTTCCCTTTCCGATGCATCGGTCACCCACCTTGTGACGCATTAAGAATTTTCCGATGCACCCGTCACCCACCTTGTGACGCATCAAGAATACCCATCACCTAGTCCTTTCCTACAAAACTTACGGTACAATCTCCTTCGACGATGCTCTATGTAATCCATCCTATGATGCATCAGAGATGTTCGTTCCCGGATGATCGGATACTTCTTCTTGATGCTCTCTGTCACCCATTCGATGTGACGTATCAAAACTACCCATTCTTGGTGGCCTTACATATATTCCCTTTCACAATGCTCCCGTCATCTCTTTGAATGACGCACTAGAAATATCTGTACTCGGATGTCTCCAATGAGAAAAACCCTCTCACTTAGAATTCCAATAATTCATTTAGAATTATTTTTTCCTCGTGTGCCAAGCGAGAAAACCCTCACTTATAAATCCAATAATTCATTTAGAATTATTTTTGTCAGATAAAGCCAATTTACCAACATCCCTCTTACTTACAAATAGTTGCCCTCAACTGTAGATGTCCGATTGAACTGTCCGGGGAGAAACTGGAAAAATTTCCAAACTTGCTAAATGGTGAGTTGAGCAGGTCCTTTCATAGAAGAGAACTTAATAATTAAATTAAACAAAAATTCAATAATTTAAATGCTTACCTTACAGGTTCATGTCCTTCCTCCCGTACCTCGAGGATATCCTTCACCAATCATCAAACTTACAAGCCATGTAAGAACTCGTCATTCGTGTCTTTCCAAGAGATCGGAAGTTTCCTCATCCGAGAATCTGTTAGCTCACTTTCGCCTTCTCAACCTCGAGAAGAATAATCCTTCTAGAAATCAATCTAAGTATCTGTCCTTGCGCGTAATCCTGCATTGTTAGTCCAAAGGGTATTAAACCTCTTGTGTCCTCCCACATAGGGAATGCCCAAATCACAGAGCATTAATCTCAAATTCTTTCTTTCATAAACAGAGTCTGTGGTCACATTCAAGAAGGTTCTTGTTCCGGGCCGTCGCTAAACGTATGCAGACGGTTCCAATCCAAAGATTCCTTATGCATTGCCGCACGTCTTTCCGCGTTTTTCCTCCAGCGGTTTGTTACCACCTACAGTGTTTTCTTTACGTCTACTTGCGTCTATTTCTTGCGGAAATCATCAAGAATTTTTCACTTAGCAAGCATCTAGGACTGCTCGCAAAATCTTAGGCAGATAAAAACTCTATATATACCTTCATAAGTTCAGAATAGTCTGAACTCACAGATTATAAAAGGGAATAAAGCACTCATAACACTATAAAAGCAAGGGACACAAGAAAAGAAAAGAAAAACAAATACAAACAAACAAACTAACTAAATCACTTTGTTTGCTACAAAACAAAACTAGATAAAACAAAACATTATTAACTTAAAAATGTTTTTAGAAAAGGCATGTGTAAATAAGTTGACGCAACGTATTTGGCTTAAAACAAGTACTCAACTTTAATCAAAAAAAGGATAAGACATCTTAAAAACTTAATCCTAGAAATCAAACTTCACACAACAACTTCTAACAAAACACATTCTTAAGTCCTCAAATAAGCTAAATACGAAATCGAAAAATGAATACTACTACAAACCTACGAAGAGCAAAGAACCAAACTTGACAATATGTGATCTCAACTTCGCTGCTTGTCCAAACAGGAAGAATAAGATTATCACCTTTATCATGCATAGCTTGGACAACAGCTATGACATCCCTACTCACGTCGTCAGTGCCCAAGAGTAGGTGCAGGTTTATATAGAGGTCATTCATGCTTTGAACGTACTCTACAAAACCAACGAGATGAGTTTCTATCACCCTCCGGAGGTAATGGGCATACTCAGCCATGACAAAGGCTAGCATTTGTCAAGCTATATTAAAAATACTAGAAGCGCTAAAGATCAAAACAACAACATAAGGTGTTATTAAGTCAGACAATAAGTGGGCTTTTTAGCTCCCCACTTCTATTGAATTTACTACTGATTATCTTGAACATTCCAAAGGAAGAAACATTAAAAATAAACTTACTACGATGCAAAAATGAACGAACGTTTTTCATGATTCTTTTGAATGAGTATCCTTTTTCAACTAGTAAAGAAATAAGATGGCAAGATTGAGCAACAAAAGTAGATTTACTAGAACAAAGACGAGAAAATCTAAATAGTTGAGAGCAAATGACACCGTACTTAGCTAAAAGAGAAATGTTCGAAGAAATGTGAGGCATACGGATGATTTTTAGATTGGCATATTCTGGTTCAAGGCGCTTATCATAGATACCTACTTCTAATTCCAAGGGAGTCTGAAAAATCTTAAGGTCTAAAAAGGCACAACAATCACTATTTGTGGTACATTTAAGTTCACAAAACTCCTTGGGATCATTTCCTCCGCCTAAAGAACTCGAATTCAAGTACATAAAATCTTGAAAAGAAGGAACGTCAGGGACAAAAAGATCATCTACAAAGCGTCTTACATTGCATAACTTGTGCAAAAATATTGGGCAAGTGTTAGCAAGGACAAGACGCTTCATAAAATCAAACTCATAAGTAAAAAGATAGAAATTAGCAAGAAAAGCACCACAATTGGTACCCATAGGGATACCAATTGTTTGCTTGAAAAGAGAGTCGCCGATGGTTATATATAAATTGTCCAAAAGAAAATCTAACCAAGATATGATGTCAATGTCATCTACAATCCTAGTGAGTCTCTTTCTTCCTTTGTCTACATCTACATTCTTATTTTTCAGCCATAAGAAGTCAAAGTTCAAGGCTGACTTTTCTACTAGCAATGCCTTACAAACCTATCCTTCTCAAGCTTGTACGTAAAAACTTTTGAAATAAGAGACTTGACCCTCAATTTAAGGTCCTCCAAATTTAGCTTCGTGTATAGCGTTGTAAAGTCAAAAGTTTGGAGACATAAAGGAGAAGATTTCTCCTTAAGGCTTCTTGAAGAGTTCAAAAACTTTAAAATAGGAATAACACCTACTGAATCATTTAAAATCCAACTTGAATCGGTAGGTACGTCTCCTTCCTTTAGCATATTTTTCCACGATTCATTTACACTAGATAAAATGGCTTTGAAACAATAACTAAGCCATTTGGAAACCTCGGTCAAAGAGGTGTTACAAGAGGCAACTATAAATCTAGGCTTTATAGGGTTCTTGTGGAACTTCCAAACGGTATATAAAAAAGGTAATTTAAGCTGGCACTTGAAACCAAAAGACTTACAAAAGTCTTGATGTTTTAAGATAACCTCTTGCATTGAAAGATCACAATCATTGTAAGTCTGAGAGTTTACTTCACCTACCAAGCATTCTAAATAGAACTTTTTGCACGTAACAACAAAGTTATTAGAGCACTTATCTACATAAGAGAATACAAAATCACAATGAAATTTCCTAAGAGCATCATGATTAGAAGAAGATAAGCTATTCCTTCCTGAAGAAACGTTCCGAGAGCAAGATGCTAATTTCAAAGAAGCTTTCTTGAGGATTACAGACTTCCAATGGGTAAAAATACCTTGAACTCCTAAAGACTCCTCAAACTTTACTATGAAACTAGAAATTCCTTTTTCTATGGCTTTGAGAAGGCAAGAGTCGTTTGAGGAAGAAAGCCTATATTTAGTACCTCTTGAGAAAAGGTCTTTCAAGGAATCCGAAGGAAGGATAGAACAATCGGCAGTAACTACATGACCCAAAGCTCCATTTATGTAAAAAGAAAAGGCAGTTTTACTACAAGGACAATCAATACTAGCCTCTCTTTCTTTTTAAGATTACGTCCTATGTCACTATAGTTGAAAGCTTTTTGTCCTAGAGTTTTCACATATTTGAAAGCTACGACAAGATGGTTCCATACCTTTTTGGGAGAGCATCCAAAGCTTCTTGAGATCTCAAAAATAGAGCTTAATCCAATCTTGTCTAAGTCAGGGGAGGTAAAAATAGTTATCAACAAATCTTTCTTTCCAACCAAGGGATTTTTCTGACTAGGACATTTGGACTTCAGAAATTTGCCTAACAGTACTCGAAGTTGAGTACTATGAGACTCTCTTAGTTCCAAATCTTCATAAGAGTAGTTCTCAAGGGTACACAAGAGCTTAAATAGGATCCTTATATTATACCTTTCAAATAATTATAAGAAAAAGAACCCAATTCCATGGCTCTAGATAGGTAAATCAATCTCCGTTTGAAATCTCTATAAGCAAAAATCCTATGGTTAGAAGGGTCATCACTCTCAATTCTAGAGATTGAAGCCCTAGGGAGACCTTGTACTCTATTAGAAATAGTGTTGTGCAAGACAACTGGATTGATTTCAGGGATAGAAGGTGGATCTGAACGAGAACCTTTAGGAATCCAAGTTCTTTTAAACTGACTTGAAGGGAGAACTAACTCGGGTTTGAGATGCCTTCGCCAAAGCATAGGTTGCTTATGGTAAATTGTTTTATTTTTACGTAACGAAGACTTTCCTTCGAAGTTGAAACCTTTAGGGAAAAAAGTATGCAAAGTTCTCATCCAAAACAACTCTCGAGGCCACGCTAATTTAAAGAACTCTTTAGAGTTTCTAAAATTACCTTCTATGTGCTCAATGGGAAAACAACGAAAAGACTCAAACCCATGTTTTGCTATTGCCGCATACAATGGTGGGTTTCACACTTTCACGTACGGTGCTCTTACTTTGAACTTTTCTCGCTTCTCTTACATGTTCCTGAAAACGGACAAAAGCTGTTCAAAAGGTTTGGCCAACATACATCATAGAACTATCGTGAATATTATAAATAACATAAATAACTTGAGAGGTATGAACCGGACTTAGAGGACGATCTACCGCAAGATGTTTTTTCCTTAAACGCCTCAAACGATTGAGGGCTTTTATGGAAGAACTTGTGTAATGAGTACTAACTAAGACATTCTTAAAAGAAGCCCAACGAATAAGACCATCACCAAAAACATGCAAATTCTTCAAATTAGACTTAGCTAAAAACTTAAATCTTTCTTGATACAGATTATGACTACTTCTAGCTACTAAAAAGAAAGAAGGGTCGAAAAGACGTATTTGAGAGTCATCAACATTGCTGGTTGAAGCTGAAGAAGAAGTAAAAGTGTTTCTAGCCATGCCATTCTGTGAACATAAGTTCGAACTCAGCCCACTTAAGGGCGACCCCGCTTTAGATCTCAATGATGTTCTCCCATATGTGGTTAAGGTAATTCTTACCACTTTGAAACGGTTGCGAATTATATTCTTGCAAACATAATAGTTCAAATTTATTCCAACAGCGTGTAAATGCTACTTGACCTGCTCACGAAGAAACCTATTACCGCAACAAAAAGTTGCTACTGTATTGGTAAAAGCACATAGCATACTCAATGATCAACGACCATCAGAAAGCCTCTTCTTTGTAGAGAAACTCAAATTCCTTCTACCGAACACATCTCAAATAGAGATTCTCGTGTTGGAATATCCTTGAGCGCAAAAAGGCACTCAAGAGAGTATAACAAACTCCCGTCCAGTTCGTGAAAAGAAAGTTGGTTCACCTCATTCCGTTCAGCAGAAAAAAATTCGACTAGTAGATGACCCACCTTGGTATAGGTTTGCATCTTCGTGTGTTATCCATGTACCCAAAGGTGTACATAATTCTTAAGCTGTGTCAAAGTTTCCAAGAACCTGGGAAATTACCTTCCCTTTGTAAGATCCTTAGAGCGAAGACGCTCAACCTGATGACTCCTTGGCTTGATCTTAGAGCAAAACTCGCTCATCGAATAAACTAGGATTTCAATCCTTGGATTTCTCGAGCACAGGCTGTAGCCGTTGCTTGTTCCTCCCCTCGTAAGGTGCAGCGGAAGTGAATGTTGAACTTTGCTCAAGATGAGTGCTCCGAACTGTGCTCAAGGTTCCTTTTACTTAGGGAAGGGAGAGCCTTCCGTTCCTTTAGTGAGAGAGTGCAATGGATACAAACAAAGTGATAACACTCTGAATGAAGGTGTTGAGACTGAGAGATAAAGAAAGAAGAATACAACACCAGAATGTTGCCAAACCCTCCTCCGAAGGCCCCACTCTCTATGGCGAGAGCGGTCTACTATTGATTGCACAAATCTCTACAATGCTTTGGACTTGCCGACGATGTCGACGACGATGAGGACGACGACGAGACGGGCTGAAATCTGAAAATGCTAAGGGCTGAAATCTGCAAATCTTTATCTGCTGAATTCTGAGTCTATGTCTATGACGACGGCGATGATGACGATGCATCGACGACGCCCTGAAAACGTAGATGCTGAAATCTGCGTTTTCCGGGCTGAAACTGCAAACTTCGATGGATCTGACCGTGCGACAAGGATCTGCTGCGGGAAGGTGAGATCTACGAGGTTCGGGACTTCTACTACGGTGTCTGACTGCTGAAAACTGAAAACGCCGGTTCCTCTTGTGGTTCTGTCGTCGCGAAGATCCGCAAAAACGCTAGGTCTCTAGCTGATGGAGAAACGCTATGCTGAATTGGGATACTGTTGTGGAAATCTGATAACGCTAGGGTTGATCTGCTGGTGCAAACTGCTAACGCTAGGCTGATCTGTCTTCTGCTGCTGCCGGGCTAATCTGCAATGCAAAAAACGCAAGGGGCTGATCTTGTCCAAAAACGCTAGGCTAGATCTGGGGTCTTGATGCAGAAAACGCTAGGTAAACTGCCGGTGGGGGGTCTTGTTGAGAAGGTGACTGTTGAACGCGAAGTTCCTGCTGCCTCTTCTGCCAAAAAGTGCTAGCGCTAGTTTGCTTATGTACTTGGCTAGTCAAATTGCCCTACCCAGTTCCCAACAACAGTCACTTAAAAAAAATAAGTGAAAAATGTCAAAAATAGGGAAAATAGATCTATGCACTGTAAAAATGCTCCTGATGGGTTCTGATGAAATCTGATGATCATGATGTGTGCAACCAGAGGATATTCATCTAATCTAAGTGCCTCGACATGCACAGTCTGCGAACAGACTCACAAAAGTGCCAGAACACTTCCTGATCTAATTGAACTGAACCCATGTCATAAAGTAGCTTGTCCATGTACACATAGGGTTAGATGTGCACGTGACAGAGTGTTCATTCACTTGTGCGAAAAGCACTACCATATCTTCCCTTAAAAGTAGGGGGTGTTGGTTCATAAGGTACTCAAGCTTAGTGAAAGCTTTTCTTGCTTAAAATCGCAGAATGGTTCCTTCCTTTCTGCCGTCCGACCCGCAATAGCAGGCAATTTGTTGGAGAACTACCGGACACCAGATCAATTATTGACCTTCTGGATGAATAGCAAACCAGTTCATCTCATAGAACAATGTTCCAACTTGATCCTACTCTCATAAATACTCGAGAGTGATTGTCCTTGTTAGACAAATGCATATCTTTACAAAGTTTATGACTTCCTCAAAGATTTAACTTTGATCAAAGACCTACCCCCTCACTTAAAGTTCGGGAGTCTTCTGTTCAAAATCTCAGGAGTCGGTTTGAATTCCCTTACTCCAAACTTTCTCCGAATAGCCACATATCCGTCGAGGAGGGATAAGAAATTTTTGTGTTCAATGGTTCCCGTCCCACTGCGGGGATTAGATTCTATGTACACTGAGGTGTACACTTTCAGCTTGGATTGCTGACTCCACCATCCACTGCAAAAGTATCTTCCAGATGCATCTACAAAATTTGGGCAAATTTCTTCATGTTTCCTTCCTCAGAGAGGGTCAAGAGTGGAGATATCTTGGCAAGAGTAAACAACTACTTGCTTTGACTCGCTCGTGTTCCTATTGGGCAAACCGATCCCAATCTTCTTGGATACCTTCCTCAAAGTGTAGAGGAAAAAAATTTGTCGAAAAATTGAGCCTTCAATTGAATCCAAATCTTGTTGTAAGTTCCTTGCAGAGCTTTGGTATACCACCAACTACTTGCAATCCCCTTGAGGTGTTTGATCACATGCCTCATCTTCGACGCTTCTGAGCAAATGCCGTTGCAAAGGCAACTTCAAACTGTCGAGTGAAAGTGGTAGCTTTTGGGACATCTTCCCTTCGTCAAAAGTATCAAACTTGACTGAGTGTTTTGAGGTCTATACACCTTCTTCATATCCTTCCCAGAAAGATGACTATGGTTTTGGATTGATGTTCTTTGATATTTTCTGGATTCTGAAGTATCTTGAGCATTCCGCTCCTCAGATTCTCAAGGTTCTTGAGCATCATGCTCTTGTCGCCTTCTCAGAGAATCCCAAGCCTTGTCGACTTCTTGCAAACAGCAAAATTTTTCCAACTCTGCGAGATCTTCCTACAAGACTTACGGTTCTACCTGCTAACTTCTCTCTTCGCATGTCATGGCTTCTTCTCGTACCTTCCCAGAAGTTGTCCTCCTTTACAGAGAAAGAGAGGAGACCATGCTCTGATACCACTGTCACAAACAGGAGCGCACGGCAACATAAAATATACTTGGATAAATTCTACATTAATATCGAAGCCAGAAGATATAGAGAGAAATATAGAGCGCGAGAGAGATAGAGAGTGAGAAGATTGACACAGTACTGGGGACCAGAAGATGTGTTGGTCCCCCCCGGTAATAGTATCTTTATTACTAAGAAGAAGTCTTTACAAGCACTTGAACCGAACATATTACCACGTTCGTTCTAGAATAAGACTTGATAGTTCCCAAAAGCCTCAGCTTCCTATTCCTAGGGCAAAACCCTATTCCAAGGAACTTCCGTTCCTTATTCCAAATCCTCGAGAATCACGGTTCTCGCCTCTGGATCTCACTTCCAGACTCAAGGCATGGCATCCCTGCAACTCTTTTCCGACTCTGTTTCCAGAGTCCTCTCCCCGCAGAACAACTCTGCTTTCCCGGACGCAAAGTCCTTCCTTGGGAATCTCAACTTCCGGATCCCAACTCAAGAGTCTACCACTCTCAGATCCGTGGATCTATGTCCCAAACTCGGGTACGAAACCCTTGGGCTGATCTGGCTCTAGTTCCTCACAGCGCTTTCTCCTGCAGAAACTCATGCCTTCCTCTGCTCCTACTCCCTCATCGAGAGGAAGTACATTTGCAAACAAATACTCAGAGATCACAACATGAAAATCATTACCTTCAAAGTCTCGATGCTCGAAACGCAACTCGGTTCTCGAAAAGCAATTTTCTGGAAGAGATATCTACATAGAAAATCCTCTCTTCCAATCCTACACACAGAAAGGTGTGTTCTCGGGTTCCCTCTTGTAAATCAGCCCCGTCTATGACGTTTATGGGCTGGAAACAGAGAAAAACAGCAGCTTGTCGCGATGGAAACACGCTTCGTAGGCACTTCTTCGCGAGGGTCCTGGAGACATCTGGTACACTTGGGGCAGCCATGGGCATCATCGGCAGGTCTTCTTTGCGGCTGAAATCTGCAACAGCATCTTCTCCTTGCAAAACTGGTCTTTCCTCTGGGAGAGGGCGTGTGATGCTTTTATAGCTAGGGGGCCACTGCAAAGGTAGCTGAGCGATGGCTGCCCGCGTAGAGATCGCGGCCGTTTTTTTTTTTTGTCTTCTGTCTGAAAGAGAGAGAGAGAGAGAGAGAGAGAGAGAGAGAGAGAGAGAGAGAGAGAGAGAGAGAGAGAGAGAGAGAGAGATCGCTGGCTGGTTTTTGTTGCTTTATTTTCGAGGTGGCTGCCCACTTGAGCGTATTTTAAAAATAGTCTGATCTGCCCAAAAACTCAATAAAACCTTATAAGTTCAAAACAATGCTTTCACAGCACTTCCCAAGCGTCCCTGGATGCAATCACATGCACAATTGCAATGTAGACATAGACTTCCTCGCAAGAAAGCATCTGCTTTCCCGAAAAGCAACCCACTTTCTGAGAAAGCATCTGTTTTTTCCTCGAAGTTTCCTTTGAACCCATCTTCATTAAAGTGCTTGCTTTTCCTTGTGCACAATTCTAAGCAGTCCGGAATTTCCTCCAGCCTATGGATATTCCCTTTCCGATGCACCCGTGACCCACCTTGTGACGCATCAGGAATACCCATCACCTAGTCCTTTCCTACCGAACTTACGGTACAATCTCCTTCGCGATACTCTATGTCACCCATCCTCTGACGCATCAGAGATGTCCGTTCCCGAATGGTCGGATACTTCTTCCTGATGCTCCTTGTCACCCATCCGATGTGACGCATCAGAAGTACCCGTTCCTGGTTGTAAGGTGCAGCAAAAGTGAATGTTGAACTTTGCCCAAGATGAGTGCTCCGAACTGTGCTCAAGGGTTCCTTTTACTTACGGAAGGGAGAGCCTTCCGTTCCTTTAGTGAAAGAGTGCATGTAAGGTGCAGCAGAATGAATGTTCTTTCTCAAGATGAATGTTCCATATTATGCTCAAGGTTCCTTTTTGTTCTTATGGAAGGGAGAGCCTTCCGTTCTTAATGGGAGAGTGCTATGATCACGAACAAAGTGAGGTAGACATTGTGCGTGCAAGTGTATGAGATTGAGAGATAGAGAGAGAAGAGAAATACGACATCAGAGACGTTGTAAAACCCTCCTCCGAAGGCCCCACTCTCGTTGGCGAGAGCGGTCTACGATTGATTGCACAAACTGGTACAAAGTGTATGCTTGTGAATGATGCAATTCGAGGCTATGTCAGTGATGACGACGGGGATGGTGAGACCGACCTAAGGACTGAAATCTGCAACCTTTTACCTGCTGTCCAAAAACGCTACGGGCTGAAATCTGATGGTCTTTATCTACTGTCCAAAAACGCTATGGCTGAAATCTGCCGTTGCCGAAAACGCTATGGGAAACGCTGATTTTTCTGGTCTTTATGGCTGAAAATCTGCATCTACTATAGGGCTGAAAACTGATGTTCTTTGGGCTGAAACTGCATGTCCTTTAGGGCTGAATCTGCTGTTGCTTCATTGCTGAAAGACGCCAGCCAAAAGGGAGGGCGATATGGGCTGAAAAACGCTAGGTTGGGAGTCTTCTTGCGGGACGCCTTGGATCAAAAACGCTAGGCCTGAAGTGTGTGGCGATGGGTTGCTGATGCAAAACGCTAGGGAGGACTGCTTGATGGAATCGCCAGGGATGGGATCTTGGCTTGGAGGGGAAACCACCAAGGTTCTTGCTTGAGAAGTTGTCTGTTGAGCTTGGCTCCTATTGCCTCTTCTGCCAATTAGTGCTAATCTAGGTTTGCTTATATACAAACTTACTCAATTTGCCCTACCTACTTTCCAACAAAAGTCACTTAAAAATAATAAGTAAAAAAATGTCAAAAATAGGGAAAATAGGCTAAATGCACTGGAAGGATTCTGATGGGAATGCTTATGATCATGCTGTGCAACCAGAGAATATGCATCGATACTAAGTATCTGGACATGCACGGTCTGCGAACAGACTCACAAAAGTGCAAGATCACTTCTAAATCTAGACTGACTGAACCCTTGTCATGTTGTAGCTTGTCCACGGAGACATAGAGTTGGATGTGTCACGTGACATCTCCTCCTTTTCAAAGTGAGGTATTGGTACCGAACTGTATGGCGTCGAGAGAGATCGCCAATAGCATCCGGAATCCTGGAAGGGACTCTTCGCCGGCCCACTCTGATGTGTGGATCGTGCAATACTTGAACTTCATAAAGGTCTGCAACGCTTGCTTCTTTGGGCCGCGCCGAAAGTGAAAGTCTTATGTGGCTCCTTCGATGCTTCAACTTCGTCTAGAGTCATGCTTCTTTCTTCTTCAAGAATCTCCATGGCTGAAAATTCCTGAAACCACTTCCAACACAAAAACATGAACATACCTATTTCATATAAAGTGACTGGAAAAAATTGTCTTCCTCAAAGACTGTGCATGCACTGTCGATGAACAAAGAGACGGAGTGCTAATTCGTTCACCACACACACGCAAACAATGAGATTGAATCTTGTCGTGCTGATCTAAATAAATCAATTGTGGCAAAACACAATGGAAATGCCGATGCTTGATGCTCATACTTTCATGTGCTCTTTCTACGACTGTCTCATGCCAAGGAAGAGACATGGAATGTGACTTCCTTGAATGCATACTTTTCAGCTTTTCATGAACAATCCGCATACATTCGTGCTCATTCATGAGTGAAACATGCTCAACGTACAGTATGTCATGCCTAGGAAAAGGGATCACATAAAGACGCTGACTAAAATACAGGAAACGATCACAAATGAAACACTCGTACAATGCATGCGTATGAATCATGCGAACACATAATACTTCCAATGAGAGTTCTTTGGACCTAAGCTCGAGAGCCAAGATTGGTTCTTCCTGAGGTGGTTCTTTGGACCTAGGCTCAAGAGCCAAGATCGGTTCTTCGTGACTGATCGAATCTGCAATGAGGTTAGCTTCACTAGAGAAAGTATCAACTAACACATCATCCTTGTAAACAATCACATCATCTTCATGCAACTCATCATGCATGTGAGAAATCACATCTTGATCATGCAAATCATCATTATCATCCAAATCATCATGCTTATCATTATCATGCAAATCCTGTGTGTCATGCTTTGGAGAAGAAGAGACTGAGAGAGTCTCCTTTTCCATAATCCGTTCAATCTTGTCCTGCACATTAGCAATGAGAGAGAGGATGAACAACTTCCTCTCCACAAATGACAATGGGAGAGTCACTTTTGGCATTGAGAGTAAAAGTGTTAGCCTCCCAATCAATGAGAGGGTTATGCTCACGAAACCATCGAATGCCCAAAATCATATCACATCCTGAGAGAGGAGAGACTAAAAATTTTCTATGGAAAGCAGCTTGTTGAATTGAAAACAACACACCAAGACACTCTTGCGTGATGAGAGAGTCCATACTGGGAACAAAGCCAGAGACCTCGAGAGGAGATTTCTGACTAACCTGTAGGCGGGCTTTCTCAACAAGAGAGGGACTGATCACATCATGCATACTACCTGGGTCAAACAATATGACAAAACGGTGCCCCGTCATATGACCATAACATTTAATGAGAGAATCATCAATGGGAGGGTCAGGAGAAACTTGGGGCACACTCGTGTTATTAGTAATTGCATTGACAGAGGAAGTGGGTTCTGTGGATTCTTTAAATTCATTCGATTCAAGCTTAGGACATGTTCTTTTTATGTGACCCTTAATGTGACAATGAAAACAACGACCTTCCTTAGAATAGTGCTTTGCTCTTCCGAAGTGATGTATCCTCTTAAAATTCCTTGTGCTACCTTTTCATAATCTAGAGTAAGCTTAGATTTAGCAATTGTGTTAGCCTTACCCTTAGGTTCATTGGAAGAATTCTTTTCAGAGAGACTGTTGGAAGATTGGTTAGAAGAGTTACCGTTCTTACCATTCTTACCGTTCTGAGGGTTCTGAGAAGTCTGCGAGGTACTTGTGGAAGTCTTGTTCTCCTTAGGCTTTCCCATGTTGTGCTTCATCTCCTGTGCGAGAGCAATCGCTACCGCTTTGTTGAGATCGATTGGATCGAGCACCTAAACATCGTACTTGATATACTCGTCCAATGCATAAAGGAATGTCTCTTTGCGTTCATCATCCGACTTGCGTAATTGGGTACCTAGCTGCAAAACACGATTAGAAAAAGACATAACCAGCATACCATTTTGCTTGAGAGTGCGCCAATTGTCCTTCAATCGTGCGAGGTACTGAGGTGGCATAAGCCGCGCCTTGAGCTTGTCCTAGAAATCAGCCCAATTGAAGGAAAGGGACGTGAATTCGTCGGCTTCCTCTAGGTACGCACCTAATTGTGCCTCTTGCCATGCGTGGTACCAATTGATGGTATCACCGGCAAGGTACATAGCTGTCGTCAAAACCTTGCTATTCCCTGTCTTCTTAGTTGTCGCAAAATAAGCATTAAATTGATACAACCAAGAATGAATAACCGTAGCATCCATCTTACTATCACACTTACTGAAAGTCAACTTCTCTATGACTGGGTTGTTGGAATCCGCATCGTGGCTTGCGCCACTTGAGGAACTCCCACGATCTTTGGCTGGTTCGGACTTCGAGGCAAGTACTTGTCGAACCAATTCTTGAGTGCGTATTTCTCTTTAAGCCTCACACTCGGTCACCCAGACCGCTCGTCTTGCTTCAGCTTCCTCCTTTCTTTGTGCTTTTCTTTTTTTTCGTTCGTCGCATTCGCGTTCCAAGGCAATGCAAGTCGCTTCTTGTTTGGCCATCATGTCCATCATCGTCTTGACCATTGCCTCCATAGGATTTGGTACACTTTGTGGCGTAGATGACGAAGGGGGAGGGCCGGAAAAATCTCTTGGTGGGGAAAAATTCTTCGTCGCCTCTCTCATGCTCATCACTTGTATGCGAAGTATCCATTCCGCTTCGGGTGATGACCATGCACTGAAGTCTTGGGTTCTTAAGTTCGTGAGGAACTTGGGTTCTTGTAGGTCTTGGTTTCTTGGGGGTCTTGAGTTCTTGAGGTTCTTGAGGTTCTTGCGGTTCTTGAGGGTCTTGAGGTTCTTGCGGTTCTTCTTTCGCTTGCAATCTGTGTTAGAGAAGAATCTTCTTTTCACCCGAGTTCTGCTCTTTTCTGTGGGCGCACCCCTTGGCAGGCTTGCGCTCACATCAAGGTTGCTTTTTCTCACCTCACGTCGATTGGCCGACCACTAAGTGCACGATCCGCTCTCAATGAGTGAAAAGAGGCACAAGGGGAGGCTGGACAAGCCCTTCTTTCTTGGGATTCCTGTCACTCTTCAAAAACACGATTAGGAATCGACACGCCTAAGCGAACTTGGGTTCATGCAACCTCAACAAGCAAAAAAATTCTTGTGATTCTTGTGGTTTTTCCCTTGAGTGATACAGAACACTGCCAAAGCTCTGATACCAATGTTAGGTGCAGCGGAATGAATGTTGTTCTTTCTCAGGATGAATGTTCCATATTATGCTCAAGGTTTCTTTTTGTTCTTATGGAAGGGAGAGCCTTCCGTTCTTAATGAGAGAGTGCTATGATCACGAACAAAGTGAGTGGACACTGTGTGCGCAAGTGTATGATAGAGAGAGAAGAGAGATACGACACCAGAGACGTTGTAAAACCCTCCTCCGAAGGCCCCACTCTCGTTGGCAAGAGTGGTCTACGATTGATTGCACAAACTCGTACAAAGTGCATGCTTGTGAATGATGCAATTCGAGGCTATGTCGGTGATGACGATGGGGATGGCGAGACCGACCTAAGGGCTGAAATCTGCAACCTTTTACCTGCTATCCAAAAACGCTATGGACTGAAATCTAATGGTCTTTATCTGTTGTCCAAAAACGCTATGGCTGAAATCTGCTGTTGCCGAAAACGCTATGGGAAACGCTGATTTTTCTGGTCTTTATGGCTGAAAATCTACATCTACTGTAGGGCTGAAAACCGATGTTCTTTGGGCTGAAAGTGCAGGTCTTTTAGGGCCGAATCTGTTGTTGCTTCATTGTTGAAAGACGCCAGCCAAAAGGGAGGGCGATATGGTCTGAAAAACGCTAGGCTGGGAGTCTTCTTGCGGGACGCCTTGGATTAAAAAAGCTAGGCCTGAAGTGTGTGGAGATGGGTTGCTGATGCAAAACGCTAGGGAGGACTGCTTGATGGAATCGCCAGGGATGGGATCTTGGCTTGGAGGGCAAACCACCAAGGTTCTTGCTTGAGAAGTTGCCTGTTGAGCTTGGCTCTTGTTGCCTCTTCTGCCAATTAGTGCTAGTCTAGGTTTGCTTATATACAAACTTACTCAATTTGCCCTACCTACTTTCCAACAAAAGTCGCTTAAAAATAACAAGTGAAAAATGTCAAAAATAGGAAAAATAGACTAAATGCACTGGAAATTTCCCCTGAAGGAATCTGATGGGAATGCTTATGATCATGCTGTGTGCAACCAGAGGATATGCATCTATACTAAGTGTCTAAACATGCACGGTCTACGGAACACTCACAAAAGTACCAGATCGCTTCTAAATCTAGAGTGACTGGAGTGACTGAACCCTTGTGCTGCTGTACGGACACATAGGGTTGGATGTGTCACGTGACAGTGCAATGGACACAAACAAAGTGGTGAACACTGTGAATGAAGGTGCTGAGACTGAGAGATAGAGAGAGAAGAATACGACACCAGAATGTTGTCAAACCCTCCTCCGAAGGCCCCACTCTCTATGGCGAGAGCGGTCTACTATTGATTGCACAAATCTTTACAATGCTTTGGACTTGCCGACGACGATGAGGACGACGACAAGACAGGCTGAAATCTGCAAACGCTAATGGCTGAAATCTGCAAATCTTTATCTGCTGAATTCTGACTCTATCTCGATGACGATGTCGATGGCGACGATGCGACGACGACGCACTGAAAACCCAGATGCTGAAATCTGCGTTTTCCGGGCTGAAACTGTAAACCTTGATGAATCTCACCGTGCGACGAGGATCTGCTGTGCAGGAAGGTGAGATCTGCGAGGTTTGGGGGGTCTACTGCGATGCTTGACTGCTGAAAACTAAAAACGTTGGTCCACTTGTTGATCTTGTCACGATGGAACTGCAAAACGCTAAGGGCTGAACTGCAATTCAAAAACGCTAGGGCTGAATTGTCTTCCTGCTGTGGAATCTGCTGACGCTAGGGGATCTGCTGTCTACTGTGGTCGCCAGGGCTGATCTGCTGTGCAAAATGCTAGGGCTGGTCTTGAATTCAAAAACGCTAGGTTCTGTTGTCTCTTGCAAAAACGCTAGGCCTCTGTGGGGGTCTTGCTAAGAAGTTGCCTGTTGAGCAAGGTTCTCCTGTTGCCTCTTCTGCCAGAAAGTGCTAGCGCTAGGTTTGCTTATATATTAACTTAGTCAAATTGCCCTTCCTAGTTTCCAACAAAAGTCACTTAAAAATAATAAGTGAAAAATTGTCCTGATGGGTTCTGATGGAGATGTGATGATCATGCTGTGTGCAACCAGAGGATATGCATCTACTCTAAGTGCCCGGACATGCACGGTCTGCGAACAGACTCACAAAAGTGCCAGAACACTTCCTAAGCTAGGCTAACTGAACTGAATTGAACCCTTGCCATGAAGTAGCTTGTCCACGTACACATGGGGTTAGATGTGCATGTGACACTGGTGGCCTTACAGATATTCCTTTTCACAGTGCTCCCGTCATCACTTTGAATGACGCACTAGAAATATTTGTACTCGGATGTCTCTAGTGAGAAAAACCCTCTCACTTAAAGCTCCAATAATTCATTTAGAGTTGTTTTTTTCCTGGTGTTCCAAGCGAGAAAACCCTCTCACTTATAAATCCAATAATTCATTTAGAATTATTTTTCTGCCAGATAAAGCCAATTTAGTAACACCAACTTATGGGACCCTGTCTGATGAGGCCTAAGAGACACAAGGAATTAAAAATAAAGCAGACCCAGTCTCTCATCCCCAAAAATTGTGCAAAAGGCTAATGACGTGGCAGCTGTACGGACACCCGCGTTTCGCGTTGCTGATGTGGCACGCCATATGGATTTCCGCAAATCGTGCGGGTAGGTTCTAGTACTAGCTTTTGGGCCAAGATGCTCTGAGACTTGAAGCTTTTCATGTACACTGCTTTTGGGAAGGCCAAAGGCCTATATAAGAATTGCCAAGGCCTCTCTCCCGCAGATTAGCTTGGGAGCACTGCGAGAAGAGGACCCTCGGACATTGTACTTTGTGAAGCATTAATAATGAAGAAATAATAAAAAGGACGCAATCTTTGCGGCCAATCTCTCTGGGCGCAAAACTTCGCCGTGCCGTGTTGTCTCTCTCCTAGTTTTGTTTAGTTCTTTCAGTTTCTCTGAACTGTGTTCATTAGATTCTCGGCTTGGTGTAAAGTGCAGTAGAATGATTGTTTGCGCTTTGCTCAAGATGAGTGCTCCGAACTATGCTCAAGGTTCCTTTTAGTTCTTATGGAAGGGAGAGCCTTCCGTTCTTAGTGGAAAGTGCTATGATCACGAACAAAGTGAATGGACAATGTGCATGCAAGTGTATGAGAGTGAGAGATAGAGAGAAGAGAGATACGACACCAGAGATGTTGTAAAACCCTCCTCCGAAGGCCCCACTCTTGTCGGCGAGAGCGGTCTACTATTGATTGCACAAAGTGGTACAATGCGTATGCAATGGACTGATGCAACTTGGGACTATGCCGATGACGACGACGGTGATGACGACGACGACTTGATGGCTGAAATTTGTGGTCTTCTATCTGCTGAATTTCGGGACTGTTTCGGTGGCTGAAAATGACTGTTTTGGCTGCGTTTTTATGGCTGAAAATGGAGGTTCTTCTGCAACCAACTAGGGATATATCTGCTACTATGAGTACTACTGAAAAACGCTGCTGCTCTGCTGTCGCTAAGGCTGAAAATGAAAAACGCTGGACTGATCTGCTCTACAGAGGGGTTGCAAAGCAAAAACGCTGATGCATCTTTTGCTACAGATGGGCTGAAAACCAAAACGCTGCTGCCTTCCTCTAGCGTCAGTGAGATGCTGGAGTGCTGGAGGTGATGCAGAGTTGGAAACGCTATGGCTCTGTGTTGGTGGCGACACATGCAAGGGCCGATACGCCGGATCTTGTGGAGGTACTGCTGGGAAACCAAAAACGCTACCTACTCTGCTGTGAGAGGAAATGCCAAGGTTGGGGGGTCCTGCGGTTCTGCTGAGAAGTTGCCTGTTGAGCGGGGAGCTCCTGCTGCCTCTTCTGCCATTTAGTGCTAACTTGGGTTTGCTTATATATTAACTTGGCAAAATTGCCCTACCTACTTTTGTTGGAAAGTCACTTAAAAATAATAAGTGAAAATACCAAAAATAGGAAAAATAGGCTAAATGCACTAGAAAATTCCCCTGACTGAATCTGATGGATCATGAAGGGAGTACTGATGACTTTGTTGTGTGCAACCAGAGGATATGCATATGTATAGGTCGTGCGGTACTTGAACTTCATAAAGGTTTGCAACGCTTGCTTCTTTGGGCCGCGCCGAAAGCGACTCAAAGTCTTCTGTGGCTCCTTCGATACTTCAACTTCGTCTAGAGACCTGCTTCTTTTGTCTTCAAGAATCTCCATGGCTGAAAATTCCTGAAACCATTTCCAACACAAAACCATGAACATACCCATTCCATGTAAAGTGAGTAGGAAAAATCTTGTCTTCTCTAAAGACTGTGTATGCAATGTAGATGAACATAGAGACGGAGTGACTACCCGTTCATCAAACACATGCAAACAATGAGATCGAATCTTTTCTGTTTGATCGAAATCAATCAACTGTGGCAAATCACAATGGAAATGCCCATGCTTGGTGCTCATACTATCATGGGCTCGTTCGGAAACTGTGTCATGCCAAGGAAGAGACATGGAATGAGACTTCCTTGCATGCATACTTTTCAGCTTTTCATGAACAATCCGCATACATCCGTGCTCATTCATGAGTGAAATGTGCTCAACATAAAATATGTCATGCCTAGAAAAAGGGATCACATAACGATGCTGACTAAAATACAGGAAACGATCACGAATGAAACATTCGAACAATGCGTGCGTATCAATCATGCGAACACATAGTACTTCCTGTGAGGGTTCTTTGGACCAAGGCTCGAGAGCCAAGATCGGTTCTTCCTGAATGATCGAATCGTCCTGTGGGGATTCTTTGGACCTCGACCCGAAAGCCAAGATCGATTCTTCGGGATTGATCGAATCTGTAACGAGGTTAGCTTCGCTAGAAAAAGCATCCACTAACACATCATCCTTGTGAACAATCACATCATCTTCATGCAACTCATCATGCTGGTGAGAAATCACATCTTGATCATCATGCAAATCATCATGTTTGTCTTTATCATCCAAATCATCATGCAAATCATTGTCAATCAAATCATCATCATGCTTCACACAATCATGCAAATCCTGTGTCATGTTTTGGAGAAAAAGAGACTAAGAGAGTCTCCTTCTCCTGAATCCTTTCAATCTTGTTCTGCATATTAGCAATGAGAGATGGAGAATGATCAATGTCCTCTCCATGAATGACAACAGGAGAATCACTTTTGGCATTGAAGTGTTAGCCTCAAAATCAATGAGAGCGTCAGTATCACGAAACCATTGAATGCCCAAAATCATATCACATCCTGAGAGAGGAGAAACAACAAATCTTCTAGTGAAGGCATATACCTAGATGAATCCAAGATAAGCCCAGATTCACCCTTAAAGGAAAGTGCAAGGTATAGACCCATGGTAGTCACCCACAAGACAATATAACCATCAGCTCCATCATGCATAGTATTGACTAAATACCACGACATCCCCACTAACGTCGTCAGTGCCCAATAGTGGGTGTAGAACTAGGTACTAACATATGCTCCCAAACACAACACACACCACACGCACACGCACACGCACACGCACACGCACACGCACACACACATGAGCATACATCAACACAAAGTTCAGCGTACTAAGTTTCTGTCATGACTCCGGAGATCAAGCGCAAACTCAGCCATAATGAAGCCTAGCACTAAAAGAAGCGATAAATCGAAAAAATTAGCACAAAAATGAGGTAGTTGATAGGGCATACGCACCACAAAAGATAGAAAAAATTAGCACAATATCAACTGGTCGTAACTCGGACGAAAACTTCACAATGTGAAGTCTGCATGTCCGCTATATGACTAAAAAATATACCTAGATGAATCCAGGATAAGCCCAGATTCACCCTTAAAGGAAAGTGCAAGGTATAGACCCATGGTAGTCAAGTGAAGGCAGTCTATTGAATTGCAAACAACACATCAAGGCACTCTTCTGTGATGAGAGTGTCCATACCGGGACGAAAGCCAAAGACCTCGATAGGAGATCTTGATGAGCGCGGGGCGGTGTGTGCAAGTGAAAGAGCACGCGAAGAAGTGCAATGTGTGTGCAGAGAGGGGAGGCGACGGCCAGCAGGAGAGGAAGCGCTAGCAGAAGAGAGAGGACTCACGTTTTTGGGGAAAACTTAATAAGTGAGTTTTGGGTTTTCCCACTTTTATTATAAGTGACCTTTAAAAAATGTGTCCAGGTTCCAGGTTCAATATGAACTTGGACAAAGTATAAAAATGTACAAAAAAGGGTTATTTAAGCCTTTAACCCAACAACTTCCCATTTAAAGGCATAAATGGCGCCTTTAAGCTACGTGACTCCCACCATCTCTGTGCATAGATGATGTTGTGCTTTGGGTAAGCACTTAGTGAGAGCATCGGCTGGATTTTGTGATGTATGGACCTTAACCAATGTAATAAGGCCATCCTCAAGCACTTCTCGTATGAAGTGATACCGCACATCAATATGCTTTGTGCGTACATGAAGCATGGCGTTCTTTGCCAGACATATGGCACTCCGGCTATCACAACCAAGCATAGGTGCCTTGGCAGGCAAACCAAACTCACTGCATGGGCGTGCTAACCAAATAGCTTCTTTGGAAGCCTCAGTGGCTGAAATATATTCAGCCTCTGTAGTAGACAATGCAACAATCTTTTGCAATCTAGAACACCATGAAATAGCACCTCCCGCAAGAGTAAATACATAGCCACTTGTGGATTTCCGTGTATCCACATCACCAGCCATGTCAGAGTCACAAAATCCCTTCAACTCAATTGGTCCTTTACCATAGCAGAGGCATTTGTTTTTAGTCCCTTTCAAGTACCTCATAATGGACTTCACTGCATCCCAATGCAACCTGCCTGGATTAGCCATAAACCGGCTCACAACTCCCACTGCATGGGCTTGTCAGGCCTAGTAGCAACCATAGCATACATAAGTGAACCACAAGTTGAAGCATAAGGCACACTTTGCATGTCATTGGCTTCTTCCTTTGACTTGGGACAATCATCCTTGGAGATTTTAACATATGGCTGCAATGGAAGACCAAGAGGCTTTGCTTCAGCCATGTTAAATCTGTCCAGCACCTTTTCAATGTACTTTTCTTGCGACAAATACAATAGGCGCTTGTCTCTTTGCCGTGTAACACGCACTCCAAGTATATGTTCAGCTGCCCCAAGGTCTTTCATTGAAAACGCAGATTTCAGCTGCCCTTTAAGAGCATCAACAGTGCTTTTCTTTGCAGCTATCAACATATCGTCTACATAGAGCACAAGAATGATCGGGCTGCCATCATCACGTTTGGTATACAAACAATGGTCTGCATGGCTTCTTTTGTAACCATGTTTAAGCATAAAGCGCTCAAACTTCTTGTACCACTGTCTACATGATTGTTTCAGCCCATACAAGCTTCTATTGAGCATAGATACCAAATGTTCCTTGCCAGGGATGACAAAACCCTCGGGTTGCTTCATGTAAAGCTCTTCTTCCACATCACCATGCAAGAAAGCGGTATGTACATCCATTTGGTCCATTTCCAAATCAAGAGCAGCCACAATGGCAAACAATAGACGCAAAGTCGTCATCTTCACAACCACAGGAGAGAACACTTCCTGAAAGTCTATGCCCTTGGTTTGAACATATCCCTTTGCCACAAGCCTTGCCTTATACTTGGGTTTTGCATCAACAGTCTTGATTTTATACACCCATTTGTTAGGAATAGCCTTCCTTCCTTAGGGCAATTCAACCAAATCCCAAGTATGATTAGCTTGCAAAGCTTTAATCTCTTCTTGCATAGCAAGCTCCCACTTGTCGTTGTGCTCACATGTCTTTGTCTCTTTATACGTAAGAGGCTCTCCCTCATCTGTCAACATAATGTAATGCAAAGAGGGGTCATATCGACTCACAGGCCGTCTTTGACGAGTAGACCGCCTCACCCAATGATCCACATTATCCGGCAATGGATTTACATCAGGTGGCACTACAAAATCATCAACAATGGGCTGTTGTACATCATTTTCAGCATTGTTTCTTGGCTACAAATGCCCTTCAGGAGCTTCAATTTGCTGTCCAACATCATCCGGCTCAAACACCACTGGATGATCTACATTTTCAGCCATTTGTGGTGCATCCTGAGGGTCAAAAATAGGCCTAACAGGTGGCTGGTCATGCTGAAATTTCACCCTTTTATGGTTATGCTTTGAGGCACAATTGTTTTGAAGCCGCCTTGCCTCATTAAAAACAACATCGTGGCTGCGTACAACCCTTTTAAGCTAAGGTAACCAAATCCTGTAACCCATTTCGCCTTCTTCACCATATCCCATGAAGAGGCCTTTAATGGACTTCGCATCTAGTTTACTCCTCAACTCAGGTTTAACATGCACAAAAGCTTCGGAACCAAAAATGCGTAAGTGATCGTATGAAGCAGGCTTGCCAGACCAAACCTCTTCAGAGATGTCACCTTTCAAAGCCATGTGAGGGGATCGATTGCATATATGCACTGCAGTTTTCAAAGCTTCTCCCCAAAATCCATGAGAGAGATTAGCTATGGACAGCATGCATCTCACCCTCTCACAAAGTGTCCTATTGAATCTTTCAACCACGCCATTAGAAGAGGGGCTGTATGGTACAGTAAGCTCCCTCTTAATGCCCAAATTTTCACAAAACTTGTTAAATTCAGCACTTGTGTACTCCCCCCCATTGTCTGTACGCAAGCATTTTAGCTTTCTACCTGTTTGGGTGGTCACAAATGCATGAAATCTCTTAAACGCAACGAAGGCTTCATCCTTAGACTTAAGCAAATAAACCCAAATTTTCCTAGAATGATCATCAACAAAGGAGACAAAATAACATGCACCACCCATAGACTTAGTAGGCATGCTACATACATCGGAATGTACAAGATCAAGCACACACGATTTACGAGAGACACCAGAGTAATAAGAACGCTTTACTTGCTTGCCATATTGACATTCATTACAAAAGTCAAGCTTTATGCCTTTAGCATCAAGCTTGTTCAAAGTACAAAGCTTAGAAAGGCCCTTTTGGCTCATATGGCCAAGCCTCTTGTGCCACAACTCCATGTGAGAGTTAATTTCAGCCAATGCAATAAACTTGTCCGACACAGCCTTTCTATGCATGCAGTAAAGTGTCCCTTTCTTTGTGCCCTTTACAATCAGCCTTGAGCCTTTGGTCATTTTCCATGACCCTCTCTCAAACAAGATGCTGTAACCATGCATATATCCATTTGACCAACAGAAAGCAGACTCTTCTTGATTCCCGGCACATATCGAACATCATGCAAGACAATCTCATTTGTGCCATCTATGGAGAGATGCACAGTGTCAATACCCTCAATGGAACATGCATGATTGTTTCCAAGGTATACATGGCCACGCTTGCCCGCATCAAAAGTAGAGAAACACTCCTTGATAGGAGTCACATGAAATGAAGCACCAGAATCAACAATCCAAGTCTGGGACAATGCATCATTGACAGTCAACAAAGCATCAATAAGATCACTCTTGGTGATCTGCATGTCCTGTGAATGAACATTTAGAGAGGCATCAAAGTCATAAGCATCATCATCTGACAAAGTGGCACACAAGATGTCCTCTACATCTGACAGCTCCTCAATCACGACACTAGAAGCCACATTGGCCTTCTCTTTGTCCTTTGAGCTATCCTGTGCATCTGCCTTGACTTCCTTCTTCTCTTTCTTTTTGTCTCCGCCATTCTTTTTCCTTTCTAACTCAGCTTTATAGTACCTGCAATCGGGTTTCTTGTGACCTTTCCTGCCGCATTGATAGCAAGTCGAATCACCCTTGCCTTTGCTTGCATTTCCCCTTTCTTTACTCTTACTCTTACTCCTTTGTGCATAAGCATTCTTCTTTTCTATCCTGCCTCTAACCATATTGGCAGAGCTGCCTCCCTCTCCACTTGCTTTCCTCCTGATTTCTTCATTCAAAATAGAACCCCTATCACCATCAAAGGTCAAATTGGGGTTATTGGACAACGAAACCACCAAAGTTTCCCATGACTCAGGTAAGGTCATAAGCAAGAAGATAGCTTTCAGCCTATCATCTAAAGGGGGCAAGCCAAAATCCTGTAACTGCGACAAAGTACCTGCGAACAATGACAAGTGCTCTGCCGCGCTCTTGGACTCATCCAGTTGCATGCCAACAAGTTTTTGCATCAAGTGCACCTGGTTGACAGGCGGCGTATTTTCATACATTCCCTTTAACTTCTCCCACACATCAAAAGCAGTCGTGAGACCTTTCACATCAATGACGGTCTCATCTGTCATGGCCATTTTAATGTATGTAACGGCTTTCCTTTTCATGCTAACCCATGCTTCATCTGTCATATTCTGTGGCTTCACCTGTTCAAGTGCCCCTTCGCAATCCTTAAGAAATAGGATTCCCTGAATCCTGTCTTTCCAAATATCAAAACCTGTACCACCTAATCTCGAAGAGGTTCTTCACATCCGAAGAAGATGAGGCCATAGTTGCACGAAATAAGAGGGATAATACGCTGAATTTTTGGGCAAAATGAGCAAAAATCAGAGTGTAGCCTCACAGAGATGTGCACTACAACTCCACATGGTCACAAGAGCAATTTGGGGCAAAATAGGACGATTTGGGCACAAAATTCAATTTCTGAAATTTATGCGCAGGAAATTTCAACGAGCGAATTTGTGCTCAAAAACAACAAATTTAGTTTCTTTTAACCTCAGAAGACATACATAAGGCTAAGACACAGCTTTTAGAAGCATGTAAGCACAAAAGCCCCAATTTGTAGCATCAAAATTGCATGAAATTGAGCCACAGATGGTCATACATCGACAAAATTTGTCAAATGTGCGTGGATTGCATCTATTTACACTTTCCCCAATGTAATTGCACCATAAAAACACTTGCAAAAACTTGCGTAAATCTGAAATTTGCGAGCTTGTTTTTCGGCAATTTCAGGGTTTTCGGGTAGCGGGGACTTAGCAAAAGTATTCCCACACCTTAATACATCATTTGCAAAACCTGTATTTTGCTGTCATAACCTGTAATTTCCTGTTTTTTACCTAATTTCAACCTATTTTGGGTCAATTTGGGTTGCCGAGAGCTCTCTAGTGTCCGGGACGAGTCCTTTGGCGACGAAATTGCAAAATATCGCGTGAAAGTTGACCTTCTTGGCTGAAATTCAGCGTTTGCAGGTTTGGGGCAAACCCTAATCAAGGCTCTGATACCAGTTGATGAGCGCGCGGCGGTGTGTGCAAGTGAAAGAGCACGCGAGGAAGTGCAATGTGTGTGCAGAGAGAGGAGGCGAAGGCCAACAGGAGAGGAAGCGCTAGCAGAAGAGAGAGGGCTCACTTTTTTGGGGAAAACTCAATAAGTGAGTTTTGGGTTTTCCCACTTTTATTATAAGTGACCTTTAAAAAATGTGAACAATATTGAACCTAAACAATATTGAACCTGAACAAAGTATAAAAATGTACAAAAAGGGGTTATTTAAGCCTTTAACCCAACAGATCTCGGACTAACTTCGAGGCGGGCTCTCTCAACAAGAGAGGAACTGATCACATCATGCATACTACCTGGGTCAAACAATATGACAAAACGGTGCCCCAATGTACGACCATAACATTTAATGAGAGAATCATCAATGGGAGGGTCCTTAGAAACTTGGGGCACACTCGTGTTATCATTCATTGCATTGACAGAGGAAGTGGGTGTTGTGGGTTCTTTAGATTCATTCCATTCAAGCTTAGGACATGTTCTTTTTATGTGACCCTTAATGTGACAATGAAAACAACGACCTTCTTTAGAATAAGTGCTTTGCTCTTCCGACGTGATGTATCCTCCTACAATTCCTTCTGCTACCTTATCACCTAGAGTAAGCTTAGGTTTAGCAATTGTGTTAGCCTTACCCTTAGATTCATTGGAAGAATTGATGAGAGACTGTTGGAAGATTGGTTAGAAGAGTTATCATTCTTACCATTCTTACCGTTCTGAGAAGTCTGCGAGGTACTTGTCGAAGTCTTGTTCTCCTTAGGCTTTCCCTTGTTGTGATTCATCTCCTGTGCGAGAGCAATCGCTATCGCCTTGTTGAGATCGATTGGATCGAGAACCTCGACATCGTACTTGATATACTCATCCAATCCAAAAGAAAAGCCTCCTTGCGCTCATCATCCGATTTTCGTAATTGAGTGCCTAGCTGCAAAACACGATTAGAAAAAGACATGAATGGCATACCATTTTGCTTGAGAGAGCGTCAATCGTCTTTCTATCGTGCGAGATACTGAGGTGGCATAAACCGCGCCTTGAGCTTGTCTTGGAAATCAGCCCAATCGAAGGAAAGGGGTGTGAATCCGTCGACTGCCTCTAGGTGCGCGGCTAGCTGTGCCTCTTGCCATGCGTGGTACCAATTAATGGCATCACCGGCAAGGTACATAGTTGCCGTCAAATCTTTGCTATTTCCTGTTTTCTTAGTTGTCGCAAAATAAGCATTAAATTGATGCAACCAAGAATGAATAACTGTAGCATCCATCTTACCGTCATACTTACTGAAAGTCAACTTCTCTGTGTGACTGGATGGTTGAAATCCGCGTCGTGGCTTGCACCACTTGACTCCCACGATCTTTGGGTGGTTCGGTCTTCGAGGCTAGCGCTGACCTTCGTGGATTTGCTTCTTCAATGAGGGCGCCCGACGTGCATTCAGTCTAGGTCCACATGTGACACATGCTCTGTATCCGCTTGTTTGAAGCCCTGCATGTATACACATGATAACAGATAAGCTTGAGAGAAACCAAGATTTACAGTGTTTGAGTTTGAGTGTAAATCACCTGAGCATTCTGTTAGTCCGGGATAGTCTTGCATGGTCCACATTAGAATGCTTTTGATCAAAGTATTCCGTCGACCTGTGTGTCGGCTCATATCCACCACTTCTATGCCAATCCACAATTGTTGTAGCTCTTCCAATAGTGGACGAACATACACATCCATATTCTTCACTTTATACCGCCCCCGCACAATCAAGCTTATGGCATAGGTGCGCGGCTAGCTGTGCCTCTTGCCATGCGTGGTACCAATTAATGGCATCACCCGCAAGGTACATAGCTGCCGTCAAATCTTTGCTATTTCCTGTTTTCTTAGTTGTCGCAAAATAAGCATTAAATTGATGCAACCAAGAATGAATAACCGTAGCATCCATCTTACCGTCATACTTACTGAAAGTCAACTTCTCTGTGTGACTGGATGGTTGGAATCCGCGTCGTGGCTTGCACCACTTGAGAAACTCCCACGATCTTTGGGTGGTTCGGTCTTCGAGGCTAGCACTTGGGAAATAAATTCTTGAGTGCGTAGCTCCCTTTGAGCTTCATGCTCGACGTTCCTATCTGCTTTTCGTTCAATTCGTTCATCGTGCTCGCGTTCGAAAGCAAGGCCATTGGTTTCTTGTTGTGCCAACGCAACTCGATTCGCTTCTAAAGTGACGCGAGTCGCATCTTGTTGTGCCAGCATCATGTCCATCATTGACTTGACCATCATCTCCATAGGAGTTAGAACAACTCGTGGTGTAGATGGTGAAGGGGGAGGGTTGGAAAAATCTCCTGGTGGGGAGAATCCTTTGTCCCCTCTCTCATGCTCATCACATGTATGCGAAGTATCCATTCTGCTTCGGGTGAAGACCATGCACTAGAATCTTTGGTTCTTAAGTTCACGAGGAACTTGGGTTCTTGAGGGTCTTGGTTCTTGGGTTCTTGGGTTCTTGAGGATCTTGAGGTTCATGAGGTTCTTGAGGTTTTCTTTCGCTATCGCGTTGGAGAAGGATCTTCTCTTCACCCAAGTTATACTCTTTTCAGCAGGCGCACCCCTTGGCTGCCTTGCGCTCACACCAAGGTTGCTTTTTCCCACCTCACGTCGATTGGCCGGCCGCTAAGTGCACAGTCCGCTCTCAATGAGTGAAAAGAGACACAAGGGGAGGCTGGACAAGCCCTTCTTTCTTGGGATTCCTGTCACTCTTCAAAAACACAATTAGGAATCGACACGCCCAAGAGAAATTGGGTTCGTGCGACCACAATAAGCAAAAAAATTCTTGTGATTCTTGTGGTTCTTTCCTTGAGTGATACAGAACACTGCCAAAGCTCTGATACCAATGTTAGGTGCAGCGGAATGATTGTTTGCGCTTTGCTCAAGACGAGTGCTCCGAACTGTGCTCAAGGTTCCTTTTAGTTCTTATGGAAGGGAGAGCCTTCCATTCTTAGTGGAAAGTGCTATGATCACGAACAAAGTGAATGGACAATGTGCGTGCAAGTGTATGAAACTGAGAGATAGAGAGAAGAGAGATACGACACCAAAGACGTTGTAAAACCCTCCTCCGAAGGCCCCACTCTCGTCGGCGAGAGCGGTCTACGATTGATTGCACAAAGTGGTACAATGCGTATGCAATGGACTGATGCAACTTGGGACTATGCCGATGACGACGACAACTTGATGGCTGAAATTTGTGGTCTTTGTAACAGACTTGGACACTCCAAGTCAAGAATCAACCGCGACAGCACCAAATAACCACTTCAAAACAATTCACAGAATACAATAGATTTGCACTGGCCTGGCGGAGTTCCGTACCTAGAGATATTGGCCCCAAAGACTGGCGCCCCTTTCGGTATTTCTTTTTGTATTAATCAATCATCAAAGTACAAGAGAGCGGTCAGGTTTTCACTCTCAGACTCTACGTCCAGATGCCCTGAGAAGTGAGGCCCTCACCACTAATTTAAAGGTTACAAGGGATGCCCAAAAGCAGAGCCCCAAAAGCTTCAAATCAAAAGCAATTGCTCTCTCTCTCTCTCAGAGAGTCAAAACTTGAAAGCAAAAGCATTCTCTCTCTCTTTCTCATATTGTAGAGAAAAAAGCAAAATTTGCGTCACTCATCATTTTTCTTTTTTTTCTTTTTTTCTTTTTTTTAATAGCCTCCGCGATTTCTGGAAATTAGGGTTTTTGGCAGAAATTAGGGTTTGCAGGAATTTTAGGGTTTCTGGCAAAAATTAAGGTTTCTGCTGCCCGCCACGTCATCACTTTGTGACATACCCCCCTCTTGAAAGCATTGTAATCGACCGCAATTACGCCTGTAAAACCGACAAAAGCCATAAACCGTCTTAGCAGACATTGACTGTTAGTACCTACGTACTAGGAACACACATCTAGCACATGTACAAAATCGACAGTCACATCACACGACATCACAGGACACCACCAGACATCACAGGACATCACATGACATTTTACATTCATTCGGATCTTAGACAATGATTTATCGGCAATGTAGCTAGCAATCACATCTAGGTCCAATCGGGACTTCATCGATGTCCGATTGACTAACTCCTATTGCAACCATGTCTATTCGAGATCAATAAGACCAAAATGTTGCAGTCATTTCGGCTATCAGTTCCTGCACTCACAACAAGTCAAGAACAAATCAGTATCATTATCAGGAATTCCATTTCATAAAGTCATCCAACAGAATACTGTCAGCTCTCAATATCCCTGAAGCTCAGAGAGACATCAATGACTTTAGTATCAAAATCAAGGCATATGTTGACAAAGGAGTGGAGTAACTTCCCTCTTGTGCATCCCACTGCACCAGATCTTCGGCCAAGCTGAGTTTCTGGGTTCCGTTTGGAGTAGACTATGCTAAACCAAAACATCGAGGTAAAGTTTTACAATCCGAGGAGTATCTGCTAGGTCCTCCTCCTCCATCCACTTCGCATCAAATGCAAGAAAGTTCTTGAACTAAACCAAGAACCGCCTTCGGACTTTACCTTTCTTCGTATCGTTATGTGCCAAAATATGTTCAGGAACAAGGATCTCCTCGTTTTCTTCCACTTCGGGTTGCTCATCAGGCTCCCCATCATCAGGCACATCACCCTTAACAGGGTTCAAGAGACTCACATGCAATGCATTATGAATCCTCCAAGTATCTGGCAGTTTCAATCGGAAGGAGACATCACTTATCTTGGCAGTGATCTGGAAAGGTCCGTAGTATTCGTTGTGTCATGGCCTCATCTGTGGGGTAGGTCAGACTGCCAGAGTGAATGGCAAAGCCCCGCTTCGCATGACTCATCAACTCCTGAATAGAAGCTGACTTCTGTTCCAAGCAGTGATCTCGGATCTCTGTAGGTAGACCCAAGGTAAACTGCTTAATCTGTTCTCTGAACGAGATCTTCTTGAATGAAGAGGCGGGTAGAAAAGAGCTCCAGAATCTTTCACAATAAGCATTGATTGTATCTTTCTTGGTCATCCGAAGATGGTTCCAAGCAGCTCGTACATCTCGTTCATATTCTTGCGTCAACGAAGAAGAAATAAAAAGCTTTTTAAATTTCAACCATTTAACTGGCGCAGTCTTGTTTAAAAGAAGCGTGGACCACCAAGTACGAGCATTCCTCTTAAAGTAAGAGGCAACTCTCCGAATCTTGGAGTGCTCTGAATAGCGTCCTCCCGCGAAAGCGATGTCAAACTGCTGTATAAAAGACAAAGCCTTCGAAGCATCCGAGTATCTTGAAAAAGTATCAAACTTGATCGAGTGGCCACCTTCCTTAAACTCTCGGACTTTCTTGCTTTCATCTTCGAGAAAGTCATACTGGTTGGCTTTGTAAAAATTCTTCTTGTTCGCATAAAATTTTCCATGATCAGAATTTGAGCTGTCTGTAGACAAGTCCTCAGTAGAACTTTCACTCTCTAGGCGAGGTGTAGCCTTCTTCTTGCCCTTTCCGAAGCTTTGTTTCTTGCTTCGCTTTTTACCTTTTCTGTCTTCTTCGCTCGAATCCGAGAAGCTAGAAGAACTATCAGAAGAAGAAGAAGAAGAAGAACTGGGTACTCCTTCAAATCGAACACGCTTCTTCTATTTCTTTGCCTTGTCAAAAGTCGACTGACGACCCAAATAACCTGGAAAGTCAGTGCTTTTCTTCTGCTTTTTGCCGTGCTTTTTGGCTTTCTTTTGCGCGTCAAAAAGCTGAGCAATCCGTGCATCAACCACGTTCTCCAGTTCCTTCTCCGTATATTTTCTTGGAGGCAGAAGGTTTCTTGAGAGCGGGTTTCGGGAGTGGTGTTGTGGTTCTTTGCTACTCCATCAGTACCTCTTCCAAAGAGTTCTGGTTCATATATTTTGCCATCTTTGGGTCCTTGGCAAAATTGAGCATCATCTTTGTTGCATCGCCGATCAACTGGCGACGCTCCATCTCTCGCCGCTCCGCCTAAGTAGGCCAAGGCGGGCCATACTCTCTAACTGAATCTTCGTTGTGATCCCAGCCCACATCTCCAGATGCAGAGGGAGTCGATTGATCATTGCCTGAAGCCATAGGCGCCACGGAAAAAAATTCGGGGATCGGATTTTCTGTAGAAGAGAAATCGGTCGTGCTCTGATACCACTGTAACAGACTTGGACACTCCAAGTCAAGAATCAACCGCGACAACACCAAATAACCACTTTAAAACAATTCACAGATCACAATAGATTTGCACTGGCCCGACGGAGTTCCGTACCTAGAGATATTGGCCCCAAAGACTGGCGCCCCTTTCGGTATTTCTTTTTGTATTAATCAATCATCAAAGTACAAGAGAGCGGTTAGGGTTTCACTCTCAGACTCTGCGTCCAGATGCCCTGAGAAGTGAGGCCCTCACCACTAATTTAAAGGTTACAAGGGATGCCCAAAAGCAGAGCCCCAAAAGCTTCAAATCAAAAGCAATTGCTCTCTCTCTCTCTCAGAGAGTCAAAACTTGAAATCAAAAGCATTCTCTCTCTCTTTCTCATATTGTAGAGAAAAAGCAAAATTTGCGTCGCTCATCATTTTCCAATTTTTTTATTTACTTTTTTTTTAATAGCCTCCACGATTTCTGGAAATTAGGGTTTTTGGCAAAAATTAGGGTTTGCAGGAATTTTAGGGTTTCTGGCAGAAATTAAGGTTTTTGCTGCCCGCAACGTCATCACTTTGTGACAGTCTTCTATCTGTTGAATTTTGGGACTGTTTCGGTGGCTGAAAATGACTGTTTTGGCTGCGTTTTTATGGCTGAAAATGGAGGTTCTTCTGCAACCAACTAGGGATGGATCTGCTACTATGAGTACTGCTGAAAAACGCTGCTGCTCTACTGTCGCTAAGGCTGAAAATGAAAAATGCTGGACTGATCTGCTACAGAGGGGTTGCAAAGCAAAAACGCTGATGCATCTTCTGCTACAGATGGGCTGAAAACCAAAACGCTACTGCCTTCCTCTAGCGTTAGTGAGATGCTGGAGTGCTGAAGGCGATGCAGAGTTGGAAACGCTATGGCTCTGTGTTGGTGGCGACACATGCAAGGGCTGATATGCCGGATCTTGTGGAGGTACTACTGGGAAACCGAAAACGCTACCTGCTGCTGTGAGAGGAAACGCCAAGGTTTGGGGGGGGGGGGTCCTGCGGTTCTGCTGAGAAGTTTCCTGGTGAGCGGGGAGCTCCTGCTGCCTCTTCTGCCATTTTAGTGCTAACTTGCGTTTGCTTATATATTAACTTAGCAAAATTGCCCTACCTACTTTTGTTGGAAAGTCACTTATAAATAATAAGTGAAAATACCAAAAATAGGCAAAATAGGCTAAATGCACTGGAAAATTCCCTTGACTGAATCTGATGGATCCTTAAGGGATTGATGATCATGTTGTGTGCAACCAGAGGATATACATCTATGGTAAGTGATTGGGCATGCACGGTCTACGAATAGACTCACACAAGTGCCAGATCACTGCTAATCTAGACTTGACTGGACTGACTGAACCCTAATCATGCTGTAGCTTGTCCACGGACACATAGGGCTGGATGTGTCACGTGACACTTGGGAGTGTCCAAGTCTATTACAATTGCTACTCATCATTAGCCTCATCATCATCTGCATTTTCAGCCTTTCATTCCTCTAACATCAGGAGTGCAAATCAGCCCCAAAATTAACCTTTGGCGGCCATCAACAACTCCACATGTTAGGTGCAACGGAATGATTGTTTGCGCTTTGCTCAAGATGAGTGCTCCGAACTGTGCTCAAGGTTCCTTTTGTTCTTATGGAAGGGAGAGCCTTCCGTTCCTTTAGTGAGAGAGTTCAATGGACACAAACAAAGTGAATGGACAGTGCGTGCAAGTGTGAGACTGAGAGATAGAGAGAGAAGAGAGATACGACACCAGAGAAGACGTAAAACCCTCCTCCGAAGGCCCCACTCTCGTCGGCGAGAGTGGTCTACTTATGATTGCACAAACTGGTACAATGGTGATGCATGAGACTGATGCAAGTCTAGGCTATGTCAACAATGACGACGGTGATCGCGAAGTCGACCTACGGGCTGAAATCTGCAATCTTTCTACTGCTGTCCAAAAACGCTATGGGTTGAAATCTGCTACAATCCAAAAACGCTGATTTGGCGGTTGTTTTCTGTGGGTCTTTGATGCTGAAAATCTGCAGGTTTAGGGCTGAAACTGAGGTTCCTAAAGGCTGAAAACCGATGGTCTATCCGGGCTGAATCTGCTATTCCTTAGGACTGATCTTGCAAGTCTTCTAACGCTGAAATCGCTGCAAATATGCAAAGGCTGAAATCTTCAAAAACGCTAGGCTGATGTTCTGCAAAAATGCTAGGCTGAGGTTCTGCAAAAACGCTAGGCTGAGGTTCTGCAAAAATGCTATCTGCTGGGGGTTCTGCTGGCAATGATGCTGATGCAAAAACGCTATGCAATGGGGTCTTTCGTCGCTGTGATCTACTAATGAGAAAACGCTAGGGCTGATTCTTCTTGCTTGGTGGGGGAAACCGCCAAGGTCTTGTTGAGAAATTGCCTGCTGAGCTTGGCTACTGTTGCCTCTTCTCCCAAATAGTGCTAGCTCTAGTTTGCTTATATACAAACTTACTAAATTTGCCCTACCTACTTTTCAACAAAAGTCACTTAAAAATAATAAGTAAAAAATGTCAAAAATAGGTACAATAGGCTAAATGCACTAGAAAATTCTCCTGACTGATTCTGGTGGATTTTGATGGAAATGCTTATGATTATGCTGTGTGCAACCAAAGGATATGCATCTACACTAAGTGGTTGGGCATGCACGGTCTACGAATAGACTCACAAAAGTGCCAGATCACTTCTAATCTAGACTGACTGGACTAACTGAACCCTAATCATGTTGTAGCTTGTCCACGGACACATAGGGTTGAATGTGTCACGTGACATCCCCTCCTTTTCAAAGTGAGGTACTGGTACCGAACTGTATGGCATCGAGGGAGATCGCCAATAGCATCCGGAATCCTGGAAGGGACTCTTCGCCGGCCCACTCTGATGCGTGGGTCATGCGATACTTGAACTTCATAAAGGTCTGCAATGCTTGCTTCTTTGGGCCGCACCAAAAGCGACAGTCTTCTGTGGCTCCTTCGATGCTTTAACTTTGTCTATGGACGTGGGTTCACCTTCTTCAAGAATCTCAGAGGCTGAAAATTCCTAAACCCATTTCCAACACAAAACCATGAACATACCTATTCCATGTAAAGTGAGTGGAAAAAATATTGTCTTCCTCAAAGACTGTACATGCAATGTAGATGAACAAATAGACGGAATGCCAAACGGTTCACCACACACACACAAACAATGAGATCTAATATTTCTCTAATGATCTAAAGCAATCAACTGTGGCAATTCACAACGGAAATGCCCATGCTTAGTACTCATACTTTCATGTGCTCTTTCTTCAATTGTGTCGTGCTAAGGAAGAGACATGGAATGTGACTTACTTGAATGCATACTTTTCAGCTTTTCATGAACAATCCGCATACATTTGTGCTCATTCATGAGTGAAACGTGCTCAACGTACAATATGTCATGCCTAGGAAAAGGGATCACATAAAGACGCTGACAAAAATACAGGAAACGATCACGAATGAAACACTCGTACAATGCGTGCGTACTAATCATGCGAACACATAATACTTCCTGTAAGGGTTCTTTGGACCTAGGCTCGAGAGCCAAGATCGGTTCTGCCTGAGCAGGTTCTTTGGACCTAGGATCGAGAGCCAAGATCGGTTCTTCCTGAGGGGGTTCTTTGGACCTAGGCTCGGGAGCCAAGATCGATCCTTCGTGATTGATGGAATCTGAAATGAGGTTAGCTTCGCTAGAAAAAGCATCAACTAACTCATCATCCTTGTGAACAATCACGTCATCTTCATGCAACTCATCATGCTTGTGAGAAATCACATCTTGATCATGCAAAGCATCATGCTTGTGAGAAATCACATCTTGATCATGCAAATCATCATGCTTGTCATTGTCATGCAATTCTTCATGCAAATCATTGTCATTCAAATCATCATGCTCATCATTATCATTCAAGTCATCATGCTTCTCATAATCATGCAAATGCTATGTGTCTTGCTTTGAAGAAGAAGAGACTGAGAGAGTCTCCTTTTCCCGGATCTCGTGCATCTGTGCCTGAACTTGAGAAAAGAGTCACAAGAACTCTTTCATGTGTTGGTCGCTCTTTCCTTTGACGATGGCTGCCATTCTTTCTTGGTGTTTGCGCTCCATTTCTACTTTTCTTTCTACTCTTCTTTCTGCGTGTCTGCGTTCCATTTCTGCAATTCTTTCTGCATTTCTTGCTTCGCGTTCTAACTTTCTTTCCATAAACATCTAGTCCAAAGCCTCCATAGGAGTTAGGGCAATCCTTGACGTAGATAGGGAAGGGGGAGGAGGGTCGGAAAAACCTCCTGGTGGGGAAAATTCTTCTTCGCCTCTCTCATGCTCATCGCCTCCAAGCGAAGTATCCATTCCGCTTCGAGTGATGACCATTCTGAAGTCGTGGGTTCTTGTGGTGTTGGGTTCTTAAGTTCACGATGAACTTGGCTTCTTGAGTGTCTTTGGTTCTAGGGTTCTTGAGGGTCTTGAGGTTCTTCTTTCGCTTGCAATCTGTGTTTGAGAAGGATCTTCTCTTCACCCGAGTTCTACTCTTTTCCGCGGGCGCACCCCTAGGCGGCCTTGCGCTCACACCAAGTTTGCTTTTTCCCACCTCACGTCGATTGGCTGGCCGCTAAGTGCACGATCCGCTCTCATGAGTGAAAAGAGACACAAGGGAAGGCTGGGCAAGCCCATCTTTCTTGGGATTCCTGTCACTCTTCAAAAACACGATTAGGAATCGACACGCCCAAGCGAACTTGGGTTCGTGCGACCGTAACAAGCAAAAAAAATTCTTGTGATTCTTGTGGTTCTTTCCTTGAGTGATACAGAACACTGCCAAAGCTCTGATATCAATGTAAGGTGCAGCGGGAATGAATGTTTGCGCTTTGCTCAAGATGAGTGCTCCGAACTGTGCTCAAGGTTCCTTTTGTTCTTATGGAAGGGAGAGCCTTCCGTTCCTTTAGTGAGAGAGTGCAATGGACACAAACAAAGTGAATGGACACAGTGCGTGCAAGTGTATGAGACTGAGAGATAGAGAGAGAAGAGAGATACGACACCAGAGACGTTGTAAAACCCTCCTCCGAAGGCCCCACTCGTCGGCGAGAGTGGTCTACTTTTGATTGCACAAACTGGTACAATGGTGATGCATGAGACTGATGCAAGTCTAGGCTATGTCAATGATGACGACGATGATCACGAAGTCGACCTACGGCCTGAAATCTGCAATCTTTCTACTGTTGTCCAAAAACGCTATGGGCTGTGTTGCTAATTGGACTATGTTCTTATTTTTTTTAATGATTAATCTCTTTTTAGGATATTTTATTATGTGCACTAAGAACTGTTAAAAGATTGTAGCTACAGGAACTGCCATCAAGAACAGACAAACTCTGATGTGTCATTTGATGGGTGACAGTAAACATCGCGAAGGAGTTTCCGTAAGTTCGGTGGAAAGGGCCGGGTTACGAGTGCCCCAGATGCGTCACATGATGGGTGACAGGTGCATCAGTAAGGGGGCATCCCGTAGGCTAAGGAGGAAATCCGAACAGAGTAAGAAAATACGCGTAAGAACGCAAGCACAAGATTAAAGATGGATTCAATGAAGCTTTTTACGAATGGCAGGAACAATCGCGGGAGGACACATGTTTTCCCGCGAGGAGTCTGTGTCTGCATTGCATCTGTGTCGTGTCCTGCACCCGGGGACGCCTGGAACGTGTCCGTGTAGCATTCTTTTCATTAACTAAGTGAGTTTTTGAAGTTTGAACAGGTTTACACTTTATGTTATTAAAGTGGCCGGTCACTTTTAAGTGACCAGGCCTTTATTAATAAAATAAAGCAAGTCCCTCAAAAAAAAAAGGCAGCGCTAGAAAGGGGGGGGAGGGGGGGGGGGGGGGGGGGGGGGGGGGCTGAATTTGCGATCTTTCTCTCTCCTCTCTCTAGGAGCGCCAAGCTCTGCTTTTTGGGCCCCTATTCCCGCCAGGTGCCAGGGCCTATAAAAGGACAGCCAACGTTCAGTTTCTGGACATGCGGGAAGCAGCAGAAAGTGCTAGCGCTGGGATTCTGGAGCAAGGACTGGCGACGGAAACTGCAAGTGTTCGTGTGACGACTGAGTACGGAGGTCGTTTTTTCGAGTAAGGAGCGACAGGTATATAGTGTTGATACGCATTGAGAATTGTTGCTTTGTGTGGTTTGTTTTGCAAGAACCTCCCATCTTACGGGAAAGTTCGGCTTTTCGCCTGAGTCCCTTACGGGAAAGTACGGCCTCGGGCCTAAGTCCCTTACGGGAAGGAACGGCCTTGTGCCCAAGCCCTTTACAGGAAAGCACGACCTTCGGGTCTAAGATTACAGAACGGAGGGGTTTCCTCGGGTTCTCGTGCTTGCATAAGAATTCTCCCTGAATAAAAGAATACTCTTAAGGGGGGGGGGACCAACCCATCTTCTGGTCCCCAATACTGTGTCAATCTTCTCCCTTCTCTCATGTTTGCAAAGTATTATAATTTTCGGATTTTCTAAGTGCTCCTGTACGCTCCCGTTTTGTGACAGGCTGAAATCTGCTACAATCCAAAAATGCTGATTTGGGGGCTGTTTTCTGTGGGTCTTTGACGCTGAAAATCTACAGGTTTAGGGCTGAAAACTAAGGTTCCTAAAGGCTGAAAACTGATGGTCTATCCGAGCTGAATCTGCTATTCCTTAGGGCTGATCTTGCAGGTCTTCTAATGTTGAAACCGTTGCAAATATGCAAAGGCTGAAATCTTCAAAAACGCTAGGCTGATGTTCTGCAAAAACGCTAGGCTGAGGTTCTGCAAAAACCCTATCTGTTGGGGGTTCTACTGGCGATGATGCTGATGCAAAAATGCTATGCAATGGGGTCTTCCGTCGCGGTGATCTGCTGATGAGAAAACGCTAGGGCTGATTCTTCTTGCTTGGTGGGGGAAACCGCCAAGGTCTTGTTGAGAAGTTGCTTGCTAAGCTTGGCTCATGTTGCCTCTTCTGCCAAATAGTGCTAGCTCTAGTTTGCTTATATACAAACTTACTCAATTTGCCCTACCTACTTTCCAACAAAAGTCACTTAAAAATAATAAGTGAAAAATGTCAAAAATAGGTAAAATAGGCTAAATGCACTGGAAAATTCCCCTGACTGATTCTAATGGATTCTGATGGGAATGCTTATGATCATGCTATGTGCAACCAGAGGATATGCATCTACACTAAGTGACTGGGCATGCACGGTCTACGAATAGACTCACAAAAGTGCCAGATCACTTCTAATCTAGACTGACTGGACCCTGATCATGCTGTAGCTTGTCCACAGACACACAGGGTTGGATGTGTCACGTGACACCACATGGAGACAGATCCAAAGGTGCATCAAATCAGCCCCGGAGGTGCTTCATCTTGAAGAGTTACCAAAGAGACATTCCCCATTCGAGTCAGTAGAGTCTGCACTTGAGGTATTGCATGTGTGTACATTCCATTTACGCAATCAAAAGCAAGTACCACATCGGCAACACTGTGGGGGTCCCTTGAGAGGGTTGGTTGGGACCCCATGGGATGTCATTCTCCTCCTCCCCCTCTCTTTCTCCCTCTACACATCTATACCTCTCTCATTCCCTCTCTTCAGGGAAATAAAAGAAACCATCACTCATGCTAAGTTGCAGTCATTAACGTAAGGAAAGAAGTAAAGATTTGTGAAGTGTAAATCCTGAGTCTTCACCATTTCAATCCCGCTGCACCTCACAAAGTATCTAGCAACTTCAGTCAAAAGAATACATCGTTGATCTTTTCCTGAATCTATAGGGCCCATAGTATCGCACACAAGAAGCTTCTCCTTATCCTTCCTCTTATGTTGGCATGCTTTCTCAAACCAAAGTAGCACCCAATCGTTCCCCTTCAACTACAGTTGCATCGATGCTTGTCTGCCGCCTTCTTATGCATGCTTGAAACTTCTCCCAAGCCTCCTTTACCTTAGCAAAAGCATTCTGCAGATCCTGTGTGTACCGATCTGCTTCACAAATCTTGTCCTTGGTGCACAAAATCGATGGAACCTTTTTGATACCCTCGACAATCTCAAATGGCGCCTTCCCTGTAGACATATGAACAGTGTTTTTGTAAGCAAGCTCCACCAACACCAAATACTTCTCCCGTTGAGTCTCAGAGATATAGGACTTCAACAAATCCAAAACCACTAAGTTGGCTATCTCCGACAATTCATCGGTCTATAGATGAAACGAAGAAGAAAATTTAAGCTATGTGTCTTTATTCTCCCACACTGCTCTCCAAAACAAGCTCGTGAATCTAGGGTCTCTATCTGACACTTGCATGCCATGTAATCTGAAAATGTACGTGTAATGTGCAGGGGAAGTGATTTATGGTGATTTAACTTAGGATGAGTGCTCGGTGCGTACTCAAGGTTCCTTTTACATACATATAGATCTTGTATTGTACACTATTTGGTACAATATGGATCAGTACATTGAATATATGCTGGTGTGCTAGCCCCAGTGTGACATGGGCCTCAGTAGTAGAACAACCGCACATGAAGTGGTGTTTATGTTGATGTGGTCCTTTTGGCTCTGTCACCTTATCTTCCGTTGCACCTTAAAAGACGGTTGAAAAAGCATTGTGGTTGTAGATTACAGTGGGAAAAAGGATGGGGATAGAGGGAAAAACAAGCAGATGGCAGTAGTGATAGACTCAACCAATCAAGGCAACAAAGTTTAGTCCATTGGCATATGCCTCTTGCATGCTTCAGCTAGAGAAGGCATGTAAATGGAAGAGGGGGGTAAAACGCAGATCAAAACAGGAGACTTTGACATTTGTGTCAAGAGTTCAAAGTGCGTGCATCTGGTAAGGAACACCCTTGACATACACTTTGAATGTGTTATGTTTGCAATTCAACAAAAGGAATATTTTGAGTGTACTGCGGTCTATAAATCATTGTTCTAAATGGTGATTGGTGCTCAAATGGTATTCCTATGATGACAAGCTGAAAATCGCAATTTTCAAGGTGTCTTCAGTGCATAGCAACTAAAATACGCGTATTTTATTTAGAATACAGGACGGCCTGTATTGACACGTACAGTTTGTCTCATAACATTTTCTACTTTGGCGTTTTCTTGCTCAAAACGTATTCTATGCTAATGTCTAATCAAGTGTGTTTTAGAGCTTCTGGTGCTTGTTTATATATGCTATGGTTAAACATCGAAGAGGCATTGAGGAGGTGCATGACCCGCTTTATTTGTCCTTATTAAAGTATCATATCTAAAAAAGTTGACGTATTTAATGGAACTTATCCAATCACTACTCAGGTGTGTCAGAAAATAACTCAAGCAGTGAGCGTTGAAGACATAGATTTTCTATACATTGGGCATAGTCTCTCTCTCTCTCTCTCTCTCTCTCTCTCTCTCTCTCTCTCTCTCTCTCTCATATATCCCCCCGAGCAGAAAACAGTGGTGTTAAATAGGATCCTTATACATTTGGTAATATACATCTCATCCGATTGGAGCACTTTTGAGTCAATATTTGTTCTCATTAATTTGTTCTTTTGAAACCCCTGAAGTGGATTATATGAATATTCTGTAGGCCAACTTCGGCCACTACAAGAAGTTAGTAGCTTTCTTTGTTTCTTTCTTCCTCATATGTGCACCTTCTTGCTTCCATGCTTGTGCAAGTTTAACTGAGTACAAGCGCCACAACTAAATAAGCATAACTCAGCAAATGAGCAAATGATACTATTAAAGGGCTGCTTAACCATTCTGGTGTAAGGGCTTTTGACAAAAACTGCAATGAGGGCCAACCTGAAATCAAAAATGTAGAGAATTCCTCGACAACATCATAAGTGACGCAGCAAAGGAAGTGACTCTGAACCAATTTACCAACTTGCATGTAGCATGCAACTCTTCAGACTTCCACATGAAATAAGCATTCTACCCAACATTTCATCTTTGATCAAGAATGAATGCTAGCCACATGGGAGCCCTTCCCTAATCGTACTTTCAAACGGTTTACATAGCTAACCTGGCGATTAGCTATGTCCAATACTAGGCAACATTTGGACCAATCTTCTTAACAATGCAAAATGGTCCACGATAAAACAAAGTAGATGAGCCATACTTATTCCAGGAAATGTTGACTGAGTATCCATGAATGCGAAATGATAAGCCAGGAAAAGCTTGACAAGGAGGAGTCTCAACACTCATCAAAGCATTCATACCCTAGTCACCATGGCATGCAACAGCTAATAAACTGGGAAAAAAGAGGAATGAAGCAAACAAAATGCATTAGAGGAGCTGAGATTGGCGTAGATCCATAATTGCTGACCTGGAGAACGGCTTGAAGAGAAAATGGGAGAGTGGGTTTCCGTTATTGGAAGCAAACTCCTGAGATTCGGAACATAGAGGAGAGCTTGTCGACTGTCATTTTCACCTACTGGCGAGGAAGCTCCCTGGCATCGACAGAAGGATTTGGGAAGAAGCGTCAATGCATGTCTTTTGCAGCCACAAGAACACAGTAATGGGTCGCGAGGAACGTGTCCTCACATAAATCTCGCATCCAACCGTCCAAATTTTTTCACATCACGACGTTAAAATACTCTTCTTCTTCTCTTGAACAGCAGGTCTTGAGTTCAACTCTCCTCGTCGGATAGATCTTTAGGGTCTCTTCGGATATCTTCCTATGACGTTAAAATTCTCTTCTTCTTCTTCTTCTTCTTCTTCTTCTTCTCTCTCTCTCTCTCTCTCTCTCTCTCTCTCTCTCAAGCCTCATCTACATTTCACAAGGCAATGCCTCAAGATTAATTGACACAGACCACCCACTGAAGATCAATGGTTCCTATCAAAGGCGTGACCGACGTTCATCTACGCCATCGGATTACAGATGTGCACGGTTGTGAACACAATGTGAATTGCAACAAAAAAAAAAAAGCATTTCCTAAGTTTGTTTCCAAGCAAATCTCTAGAGATGTTTATAAATATCTAGCATATGAACTAATGTGTCAAAGCCAGGAGATACGAGTTCCTCTAAGCGAGTTGAGTCATGTTGTTTAATTGTTTTATGAAACAAGCTTACAATGTCAATGAGAATATACCTACACAATTATAACAATGGAAGTATATTTTCAATGTCAATGAGGATATACATACCCTACCCAATGATAAGATGTCCAAAGGGACTGCTACATTACCATTTTTAGAGATGACTAAGATGTTTTTTTTTTTGGCAATTCCCACAGTGTGTGGGATATTTGTATTAAGCAAAACAAGAAATGTACATCGAAACCCATGCGAAGATGTTTTGCCATGGACACTCTGAGACTACATATCTAGCTTTTATAGGGAGCCAACAACACGCACAATGATACCCGGTGAACTAGTAGGGGGGTTCCAATCTCTTTTATTGTTTTATTAGAGAATCGGGGAAGATCCCATTTGGCAAACAGTAAGGAAAGAAAGGGGTGTTGCAGAACGTGCTATCTGGCGATCGACGATGATAGACAAGGTGGCGTGGTGACAAGATGGCAGTGAGGCAAAGGCGAACACCATTAGAGGGCAGACGGTTTTTTTCCCTTATTAAATGGACTGCATTGTGCTTGCAACATTGCATGCGAGCTGGATTGGTTACAAAGACTTCTCGTGAATCGTAGAACCCAACGGCTCCGATTCAAGCACTACGTTCCAAATTTGAGGCTTCAATAGGTGGAAGGGAAGCCTCGAGTGGGAGGAATGAAAGAATCTTGCAAAGTAACAAATAAAATAAGGCACGCGCTAGTAGGGGTGAACTAGTATGGTTAGCCACACCAGCAAACCCCATCATATGGCTAAGGAGATCGAGCAACGTTTG
The DNA here is from genome assembly GCF_014529385.1 of Adiantum capillus-veneris. NCBI lineage: Eukaryota > Viridiplantae > Streptophyta > Polypodiopsida > Polypodiales > Pteridaceae > Adiantum > Adiantum capillus-veneris. The sequence goes on from NC_140932.1 coordinate 52,366,650, forward strand.
AAAGTCTACAATAATAATGTCTTGCATTTGGGATTACTCAACCGCTAGGAACTCAATCGAGATGCTCTTTTGACTAAGATGTCTTAAGGGATTGATAAATTGTTCCCACACATCATTTGTAGTCTAATATATTTTCTAGAGGAAAAATTGGTCTTTAATTTCTTGATAGTTTACGATAGGAATTTTGAAGCCATGTGGAACCAAAGGTGAGAGGAAAAGTGATGTCTCTTACCTAAGACAATGTTTTTATTTCACGTGGGTACAGTGGCGTACATCTCTCCATCTCTCTCTCTCTCTCTCTCTCTCTCTCTCTCTCTCTCTCTCTCTCTCTCTCTCTCTCTCTCTCTCTCTCTCTCTCTCTCTCTTTTCTTTTTGAAATTCTTATTGTTATTGTAAAACATCTTACAGCTCTCTCTCTCTCTCTCTCTCTCTCTCTCTCTCTCTCTCTCTCTCTCTCTCTCTCTCTCTCTCTCTCTCTCTCTCTCTCTGTGTGTGTGTGTGTGTGTGTGTGTGTGTGTGTGTGTGTGTGTGTGTGTGCGCGCGTGTGCGTGTGCGTGCGTGCGCGCGCTAGAGCTACACAGGCGACAGTTTTCTACAGTTCGCTCTCTCTTTCTCTCTCTTGCTGCCTGCAGGTCCCGCTTCTCTCTCTCTCTCTCTCTCTCTCTCCTCTCTCTCTCTCTCTCTCTCTCTCTCTCTCTCTCTCTCTCTCTCTCTCTCTCTCTCTCTCTCTCGATGCCCTACGGCCTACGCATCGGTTGCCTCTTATTGTCCTGCCTGATCTCCTGTAGACTGTGCTCATAGGATAAGCATGGGGGAGGGTGTTCTATGCAAGGTCACGTGAGAGAGTGCAAGTCGCTTCAATGGGACAATCGGAGTGCCCGGGGGGGGCCTGCCAATTTAGTGGGCATGGTGCATGAGAGGCTTGTGATATGTGAGCAAAGCAGACGGAGAGGCCGACAGGGGGGATATAGGAGGAGTTGGGATATTTAAATTATGGAATCTCATGCAATTTTCGCCTAATGCATACAAAGTGGAGCCAGGGATCAATGGGTGTTCTATCATTCCAAGGAAGCTAGGTGGAAGATTAGTAGCAGAGTATGGACTTTTGATTAATAATTGGGCAAAAACATTAAGATTTCTTCATAGTTATATTACTAAGGGCAACAGGCGAGCAGCATGCCATCGTACACAGAGAGGAAAGCTGGACATGGCATGTACAAAGGCTCACTATGGGCAGGGATGTCGATGATGGGGAGCAGGCGATGCACGCGATTGCATGCACAAGGAGAAGCTAGCTATGGGCAATGATGTTTCCGACAATCAGCGGGAGAAGTAGAACATGTAGAAGCTCACCATGGGCACCCTTGGTAGAGGTGCCATAGTGTGAAAGAATCCCCTGCAACAAGCCCTAGCTACCACTCTCCCCCTTATACTCCCCCTCCCCCTCTTGCTGTAGATCCCCTCACTCTTTGTCCATGCTACATCCATCAATCAATTCGCATTCACTCTTGTTGTTAACCGTGCAACGCATGTTCCTACTTCTTAGAACTCATCGGTGCATATGTCAAGCGTGATAGCCACACACACACACACACACACACACACAGACCTTCTCTTGGTGCTTGCGTCACCTTGGTATGCAACAGAGACGTAGAGTGTGTGTCTGCAGGGGTGTGTGTGTGTGTGTGTGTGTGTGAGAGAGAGAGAGAGAGAGGGAGAATATTGCACTTAGAGGCGAAGGGAGAGAAAGACAAATTGCCATATCGCATGCACACCTGCAACAACAAGAAGCAAGAGATAGAGCATGATCGTTAGAGAGGGAGTGTGCATGTGTGAAAGAGAATTTTAAAAAAAAGTGTGTACAAGAGAGAGAAAAAAATAATATCTTCACATCGTATGCGTGGAAGAGAAAGAAAACAGAGAGAAAGAGAGAGAAATATATTTGCTTTTTGCTTTGGTTTCCAGAAGGTATCTTGTGAGATACCTTCTAATGAGACCAACCTCCAAAATTTGGACACACTTACTTTTGATTATGTATGTATAATTGATATATATTAAAACATAACAAAACTGCCATATAATTGTGGGAACTCATTTAGACTCACTCTCCTTAACTTTCATCCCCCCTTAGCTCAGAAGTTAGCAAGCCTTATTGCTTCCTCGCCTTGTGTTTTTTTTGGCAGTGGAGGTTGTAGATGTATTAAAACAAAAAATATTACATAATACCCTCCTGTAGCAACACTACCATGAGGACCATGTCATTTAAAGAATGTGAAGGTCCAAAAAGAACTACAACCACTTCTAAGGCTAACGAGGGAGCCAACATACCATTAACAAAGATCTAGATACTTGGAATAACAAGTTAATCTAGATAGTTGGAATGGCAAGTTGACTAGGGAGCCACCCTGCCAAAAAAAGAATAGAGCTGAATAAGGGGGGGCCAATAAGCTCCATCCCCTTGCACAAAGACTCCTTCATCCGCAAAATCGGATGGGATGAAGGATACAAAAGCTTTTACAGGCAAGCCTTGCACCGACACCACTATCGCAGGTGGTTGCCACCATGAAGAGGGAGCTGCCAACTCGCCCCTACATGCCCACCACGTCAATGGAAACTAGCATCTTGCAACCGATCATGGGAACGCCAATAGCCTACATTACGCTCCATCTCGTGTACACCTCAAGCCCTGGTCGTAACTCCCACCATAACCTTGTCACCACCTGTTGCACTCCACTGCTCCTCTGGCTAATCCCCTGCCCATCCTCCACTCCTCCTCAAGTGCGAACCCCCACCCTCAGCTCGTAGACAATCTGCAACTACCACAACTGCCCCCCTCTCCCCTGCAATTGCGTGGATTTCTCGTGCCCACGTTGGTCGACACTTCGAGATAAAGAGAAATAGACACGTGTTGTTGATCCGCCCCCCCCCCCCCCTTCTTTCACACACACATACAACAAGTCTTTACATTTGCCTTAATTTTTATGTACTATCTATTGCACCTTGGAGGCCCCTAGGAGACCAGGGAGGCCTTGGCATGGAGAGTCTGGACTCCTTTGGAGCAATTTTATAAATAAAGCTTATAAATAAAGCTCATACTGATAGTTAGTTGATTAATTTGGATCAAGGCAACAATAAGTAACCACCCTTACTTTTGAAGTCAATGTCGAAGCTAGCAATATCATACTAAGTATGGCAAGACTCGCGATCACAAAAACCATTGATAAAAAGGAGAACAAAGCCAAAATCCTTTCAATTCTCATCTACCACGAGACAAAATTTGCCGAATTATGTGACTCAATCGTGTCATAATTTGTCTATTTTGTAAAGAGTGAGCTCTAACTTTCGATGACATCTTTCGATTTTGTTCGTACACAAGGGGGTTGCGCAACCATACACTCGATGCGGCCACTCCGCTTCATCTCACATCATATTTCAACCTATTTCTGAGATTAAAATCCAAGTTATGACTGGGTTTAAGCTCAGTTGCCATGGCTTTCTAAAACGATAAGAAAGTGATAGAATCATTAGGTTGAGTTTAAATAAGTTGAGGCAATGTTCGAGAATGTCTTTTCTATTAAGCAATTGAGTGTCCTCCTCGTAAAGAAGCAAACAAAAAATACTAGCAAATTTTCTTTAATTTGTAAGATTATTGAACTCAGTTTTGACATTATGCATCTATTTTTCCTTCTCTTTACCATGGTTTTCTCGTTAATATATATATATATGTGTGTGTAAATAGATAATTATATATTTACTTATTTATATATATTGTGTGTGTGTATCATTCTAAAAGAATAGAATGCAAGAGAAGTCAAGTCGTGTGAGGAAGTAAAATGAAAGGTGAAATAAAAATATCCATTTAATACTCTAAAACATATGGTAACATTTTCCTCAACCAAAAAAAGAAAAAGTTTGTTGTCAAAAAAGCTATGGAAGGTTTCCATTTCAGCTTGAATCATGGTCAATAAGACGTGCCTGATTTTTCTCTCCAATGTCCTTTTGTTTTTTTTTTTTCTCAAGTGCTTGATTTTAATGACCAAAGACTTTTTCCTGCCTGCTATTCTTCCATGATGTACTCGTTCTTTATGGGCCGAGTCTTACATATCCTTCTTTTTAGGGATATGGCATCTTTCAATTGGTGTATGGCCAATACACTAGAGACCATCCTGTCCTTTTGGTGAAAGAACGTTGTACCTACTTCATAGAGCCCACTCTATTTCTACTTACATTACCTACGAATAACTATCTTTCTCCTTCACATTTGAAAGTCATGCTTGTTTTTTTTGTGTGTGTGTGTGTTGGGGGGGGGGGGGGGGGGGGGGGGGGGGGGGGCGGGGGTGGGTGGGTGGTTAAAGGACGGATCTAACTAGTTTAGAAACAAGTTTTTAAGGACATGGTTGCCCTAGTTGGATAGAGAAAATGATGTGCGTCCATTTCAGTGGATGCGGGTGCAAGGCTCATTTGCATCGTTCTTTAATTTGCATCAATTTTATTGGTGCTCATTCTTGCTTATTGAGAAACTCTTGATCTCTCTTGTGTAAGCTGTAAAAGCCAATGCACTATGCTGAAAAAACATTACATGAAAGTTCCTTGTCTCTAACAATCCTAGGTTAGAAATAACTTTTAAGGACATAGTTTCCCCATACTAGAGGCAAACTCCTATGGGTAATAGATAGAATAAAAGATGTGCGAACATTTCATTTCAGGGATGAGGGTCCAAGGCTCGTTCTCATAGTTCTTTAATTTGGCTTTGTTGCATAAGTTATTTGCCACTCAATCTTAGTCAATGGAAACTCTTGATGTCTATTGTGCGACCTGTAAAGCCAGTGCCGTTGGCAGAGCAAACATTGCATGAAAATTCTTTATATAAGATATTGGATGAGCACATCCTCTAAGGAATTGGTCCACTATACACAAAGAACAAGCTTGCTCAACTTTGGCATCTCTCAACTGGCTCCTCTACACTAGTTGAAGTTTTTCATGAGTATAATATACCCTTTTCTAGTTCAATGCCGACCACCCCTAAACTGCATGCTTAGACTAGGCCATGCCCAATGGTCCTACCATTGCCCTTTCATTACAAAGTGTTTTCATCCTTGAAAGCCAAAAGTGGCATATCTCAAGAAAGTGGGTGGGAGGTTCAAGGAAATCAACAAGAACATATTGATTGACTATGTTGTTGTCCCCACATAGCATTTTTGTGATAAATCATATATACAAGAGTGTGTATACCAAATCTCTAACTCACTTGAGTATTTTAAATGGGTTACACCACCTAAAAGGTAACTAAATGATTGACCAGCTTGTAGACTTTTTGAAGGTTATGGGACACATAGGAATCCATTTCCTTTTTATAAAAGTAACATGCCGACTTTCCTCACCAACATGGTTCTTGTATTTCTATTGGGGCCTCTTGAACATTTCAATGAGTAGTTGTCATTATATCCGTATGATCTTGGATAAAGTCCTTGACTTTCTGAATTTTCTTCGTAGCAACCAAAATGGAGACAATCTTTTCCAATTGGCTTGCTTCTTGCTAACATATGCTCATAGAATATTCTCTAGCATTTTGTGTGCCCATCCGCCTATGGATGAGCTGCAATACTGAGACGAGTGGTGTTTTCAACCGTTTAAAAACATCCCTCATAAGAGACTATTAAACTTGGTATCACAATCATTGACAATATTGTTGGGCAATGTGTATAACATATATAAATTTTCAACAAACAAAGTGGACTTGGGTAGAATAAACTTATAAAATTTAGTAAGCCTATCTACAATCACCCATAGCGAGTCATGACCTCATAAGATGGTTGGCAGCCCCGCAATAATCCACAATGAAACTACACTTGTTGTGACTAAAATGCTTCATAAGTTGTCAACTTCATAAGCTATCAATTGCATGAATATGCATGCCACTATAGATATGGATTTGCTAAACACTAGGGTCCATAGCACATGGTGCACATGCATTAGCAAAAAACTTATCGAAGGTTGCAATTCCATTATTGCAGTGTGTTGTGCTTGCCAATGCCGATGGCTTAGGTTATGCTCATATCATACATGAAAGTTGAGTGAATAGATGTGTAAATAGCTCTTTTTAAAGACATTAAACACTTCCCACCATGAACCATAGCAATTCATAATTTGCTATACGGAACACTCACTAGGTAGCCCTACAAAAACATTTGAACCATAATAGAATGTGCACATAAACCACAACTATGTACAAACAATGAAACATTTTCATTCGCATGACATAGCCTTGCTATGTGCACCATAGGTATGCAGAGTTGCAGCCTAAAAAGCTGAAACAAGCATTGGCTAATGTTATTTATAGCACTTGTTGCATTAGCAAGTCTTACTAGATACCGGACAACTTTTGGCATTGAAATTGTTCTCGATATCACATCCTTGAAGTGGTCTAATAAAAATATTTGACCAACACATAGGGACTATGTCATGACACATAATTGTTATCATATATGTGGTTGTGTGGTAGTGATGTTTGTGAACACACTTAGGACCATCGGGACACCATTGTGCACTAAGCCATATACTCTCTGTTGTGTGCCATGATTTTCCACTCGCAGAAGAACCATAAGAAGTGGTTGCATTGTAGTTACCACCCTTTTTCTTAGCAGCAATAAAAGCCTGTTTAACTGCATGCTGTCTAGTCCTGTTTTTCTTAAAAAGTGAATTTGCAACAGCAATGTGCACAATACATCAAACTTGACAGCTTCAGGATTTCCTTGGGTCATGAGTCTCCAAGTACTAGCAAAAATCTGGTAAGAATCTGGCAAGGCATCAAGAACAATCTGCATAAGGGAACTATCTGAAATGAGTTCACCTGCCGAAATAAATTGCTCATTGATATCCTTGAAACCAACAAGGAAAGTGTCCATATCATCTTCCTCATGCATCCCAAGCCTGTTTTGCAAATTTCGCTGAACGAATGTGAGGAGTAATGGTGCGCTTCACAGACAATGCAATCAATGCATGAGCTTGCGTATCCTTTACATCCCAACGAGCTTGTTCTATCGTAGGTAAAACAACTCTAATAGCAACAATCCTTGCAGCAAGACTAGCAACAAACTCAACATCGCCTACATCCTCAGAACCAGGACATACATCAATGCCCTGCACAATATTCCAAACACCCTATGACACAAGAACATGTTGCATCATCTAGCCCCACATAGGGTAATTGTCCCCATCCAATCTTTCCTCAGCAACAAACATCTTGAATACATCTGTGTTGTTGTCAACCATGGTAAATGCTGCACCTGATGTGAAAACTGATCGAAAAGAGGAGAAACAAAGCGGGAACAACATGTGCTATATAGCACAAACCGTAGAAGACTGAAGGCACCTGTTATACAGAAAATGACACTAATAGTAATTCTGCATAAAATGAGAAAATAGCCTGTGCAGTACTGCCTGTAGTGGAAACGGAGGCCGAAACGAGCCCAAATCAAAAATTTGAGCAGACTATGCTCTATGAGCTCCCTCGAAATCTTTGCCGACCTTCGAACGCTTGCCAAAGCTCACTGAAACCGAAGAAAGTGAGTAGGCGTGTGCTGGAGCAGTTGGCGACTAAGCCCGGGAGGACGCAACCTGCTCTGATAACGATTGTTGGAATTAGGGTTGCAGGAAAACACACACAGCTTGGGGAAGACAAAGGAAGCTCAAGGCACACAATAGAGAGTATATTACTTAGTGTGCAATGGAAAGATAGATAGCCCTAGAGTGATGGGCGTATATATAATGCACGGGAGAAAAAACCTCCTAAAGAGGGAAAAAATATTCCGGTGGCCCTAGTGTGTTCACTCACATCACTACCACATGTATATGGTAACAAAGCACTACAGGTACAACTCGTCGTGTTCCACTAAAACCCAAGAGTGTTTGTAGATTCCAGCTTAGCACCTCAAAACTTTTTCGCTATCAAGAATTGCTAATTTATGCTCAAAGTTTTGGTATGTAAGTTATGTAGAGCTTATATCGCTATTTAAATGTTATGTTGGTCTTGATATGTAGGTTAGGTTGCAGCTTCTTGCTAACCAACCCCCAAACACTACAGGTACCACTCGCCACGTTCAACTCAATCCCAAGAGTGTATGTAGATTCCAGCTTAGCACCTCAAAGCTTTTTCCCTATCAAGAAATGCAAATTTATGCTCAAAGTTTTTGGTATGTAAGATGTGTAGAGCTTATATCTCTATCTAAAATTTATGTTGGTCTTGATATATTTCTATTAATTTGATACCGTATCGCAATGTATGCTCTATAGTATCTATAATGCGAGGTGGGATTCCGGCCCCTCTCCTTGCCATGCGTCGATAGTTCCTCTCTTCTGTGAGTGCGCTCTACAACCCTGCAACACAGGAACAACAAGAGAGAGAGAGAGAGAGAGAGAGAGAGAGAGAGAGAGAGAGAGAGAGAGAGAGAGAGAGAGAGAGAGAGAGAGAGAGAGAGAGAGAAGCTTTTTGCACTAAACAAACTATGTGAGATAGAAGACTCTTTGCCATCGATTGTCCCTATGTCCACCAAAAATTCAAGCACGGCATGGGCACAGGTAACGTGTGAGAGAAAGAGTGAGTGAGAGACCCCAGTAGGAACATCTCCGTAGCTCCAACAACCACTGTCACAGTAGTCCCCCATCCATATTCTCACGTCTGCTCTCTCTCTCTCACTCTCTCTGTCTCTCTCTCTCTCTCTGTGAGGCGACTTATACATGTTAATTTCCTCTTTGTGTGCAGGTTTTGACATCTCTTTCAGCAAGCACTTGGAGATTCTTGATGGTCTCCTCTGATGAAGGAATTCAAAAGAGGAATTTGGTAGAAAAGTCATCCATGAGGGCACAACCTTTTGAACCTACCATGTACTTCAAGAAAGCCTCTACCAGCTGTTTGGTAACTTTCAGCTCAATCTTGCATCCCATAATTGACAGCTCAGTGCCATTAACACTCCACCATCTTCTCGAAAAACTTATGTAACTAGTAGATCAATGTCGTAGCTCTTGGCCTCTACAACAGGGTGCAACTCCTCGCCATTTGTAGAGGACTACCACCCTATACAGGTTGTGGCTTCTTGCTAACCAACCCCCAAGCACTTTAGGTACAGCTCGTCGCGTTCAATTAAAACCCAAGAGTGTATGTAGATTCCAACTTAGCACCTCAAAGCTTTTTCGCTATCAAAAATTGCTAATTTATGTTCAAAGTTTTTGGTATGTAAGTTGTGTAGAGCTTATGTCGCTATTTAAAATTTATGTTGGTCTTTATATGTTTCTATCATTTTGGAGTGAGGATGAGGGTACACTATATCACAATGTATTCCAAGGTTTTCTCGATGCTTGAGATGTTTTCTCATTTAGTAGCCGTAAGCTTTTGTGATAATTTGGATATTTTTAGTAGAGAATTATAGATTGTCTTACCTAATTAGAGGTATGTTCTCTTTATTTTGGAGTGAGGATGAGGGTACACTATATCACAATGTATGCCAAGGTTTTCTAGATGCTCGAGATGTTTTCTCATTTAGTAGCCGTAAGCTTTTGTGATAATTTGGATATTTTTAGTAGAGAATTATAGATTGTCTTAGCTAATTAGAGGTATGTTCTCTTTATTTTTGCCTCATCCACGTTCATTTTGATTTCCTGATTAAATATGGAGTTAATGATTGCATCATATCTATGGATGACTACCATAATTCCATAACTTGCACTTCACATTGGGTGATTTTTGTATCTCTCTTTTGGCTTTCTCACTGCACAACATTGAGAAAGAAATAGCTAAGTAATCAACTACTACTAGGGAGATACTGTAATGGAATTGCTATTTTATTGTTTAGTGTAGCTGACATGTGAAAAGGCTAAGGGTTTTGCGAAAGGATTTCCAAAGGATATTATATTTTATAATTTATTATTCAAGTGCTCTTTTATGAGCTTTGACCATTTATGACCGGCTGGCCAGTTTGTACTCACATTGACCATTCAAGAAATCTATAAATCAAATACGTGCAAGAGGAAAATGGTCACTCTTGCACGGGGGGAGATTGCACCCAGTGTTCGTGTCTTTCACCTCTCCTCTCCTCTCTTCTCTCTTGCCATGCCAGCGTAGCACTCCGCTCTAGGAGGTGCACCTGCACATTCTCCCTCGCTCTATCTCTCTGTGTTCGTGTTGAGCTCGATTATGTGAATGTGCAACGATTTAGGTATGCCGATTTATCATTTTATGGTATGTATGGTGCTATTTTGAGTATTTTGCAGGGCTTTCCACACATTCCGTTTGTAGCAGTGGTATTAGAGCATAGGCTACACTCCAAGATTAAGGATTTCGACAAGCATTAGCTAAATATTTTGTTCTCTCATGCTTGTAAGTGTTGTTAGTTGCTTCAGCTTGCAGTAATTAGTGTTGATTGTATGATACACTTAGTCATCTTTGAAATTAAAGAGAATTGCATAGGCTACACTCCAAGATTAAGGATTTTGACAAGCATTAGCTAAGTATTTTTTTCTCTCATGCTTGTGAGTGTCGTTAGTTGCTTTAGCTTGCAGTAATTAGTGTTGATTGTATGACACAATTAGTCATCTTTGAAATTAAAGAGAATTCCTTCTTTATTGTCATGATATAGTAATTACTAGTGAAATTATGATAATTAAACATAGTAATTGAGCATATTAAACATAATGAAAATACTCAATAATAAGAAGGGATTAGCATACGACCTTAGATAGGATATCACCAAAGATTAAATAGTAGAGAGGGGATTAAAAAAGACTAATGAAGTGATTAGGAGGAATTATAACTGTTAATATCATTAACACTTGCTAACGTGCATAATTAGATGATTAATAGTATTGAATTATTTTTGAAAGAAGTGCAGATCAAAGTAAGAAGAGAGCCGTGTTATTTTACTTTATTATTTACCCACTGCTCTGCATTGGGTCCCTCTCTTGCAAGCCAGTAGATAGATATCTCTTTGTAGCCCCCGTGTAGGTGATGTCAAAAGGAGCTTCTTTACCATGGGAACAACCCCCAAGAGACAAAAAAAAAAAAGAATGAAACAGGACATTACAATGATGGTATGATGTGATAGCAGGGGTGTGCCGATGTTTTGGCACATGTGCTTATGGTATGTGATGTTCGCCAATGGCGCTGGCATGCATTGCCCCTAGGGCCCCATTGCCACCACCTCCAAACATTAGCACTCATCTTCCATTTATAGGCCGGTGCGACAGTGCCCTGGGACCCTCAACATCAAAGCCTATCAAGCTCTACATGGTCAACATGCAGACGTCGATGCATGCATGAGGCGGGGCTAGTCAAATTAGCGACCACTAGGCCGGTTGTTGTCTGCGGCTAGCAATCATCTAGGCACGTCAACCACCCCCCTTGGCATGCAAAGTTTGATCTCTCTCTCTCTCTCTCTCTCTCTCTCTCTCTCTCTCTCTCTCTCTCTCTCTCTCTCTCTCTCTCTCTCTCTCTCTCTCTCTCTCTCTCTCTCTCAGCAACATGTAGTCTCTCACAGTCTTCAAATTGTTGTCAATAGCTCTCCCTCTCTCCAGTTGCGCACACGGAGAAATGCAAATAGGATAATGAGTGGTGGGATAATGAGGTTCCACGAGCAGTTAATAGTAAACCACTCAAAAATCCAACCACCAACCCGCCATACTTTGCCATCCCATGCCATACACATTGTATCCACACAACCACCAACAAATTTTTTCTCTATAGTAGGTGCACACACATCCAGTCCAACCGCAACCAACCTGCATGCAAACTCTTCGCTCTCTGCTACTGCAGTGGTCGAATTGGTGCCAACTAACTCTCTCTCTCTCTCTCTCTCTCTCTCTCTCTCTCTCTCTCTCTCTCTCTCTCTCTCTCTCTCTTCAACCGTCACCCCACATTCCCTACCTAACTCCAGCCACCATGCACACACACACACAAACGCAGTTGAACTCTCTCTCTCTCTCTCTCTCTCTCTCTCTCTCTCTCTCTCTCTCTCTCTCTCTCTCTCTCTCTCTCTCTCTCTCTCTCTCTCTCTAGCTCTCGTGCGCACGCATATACACGCTGGTGCAGCCAAAGTTGGTCTAAGCCAAGAAATGGTCTATGCCATGCAGAGGCTGAAGGCAGGTGCAATGCATAAGGCTAGGGTAGGTACCAAAGTCCTGGGCAAGCAAAGGGAAGCGGGAATGTATGCGCAAGGCAACTTTTTAGGCTAAAATAGCTCCAAGTTGGCTCAATTGGAATGGCAGATCTAGGTGTCTGAAGTGCTCTATCAGTGTCCTAGAATGTAGTGTTTGATGTGCTCTAAAAGCCGGTCCAAGCGGCTCGTCAAACGGAGCCGCTGATGCTCAAGATATTGCAGTTCAAAGTTAGAAGGTTTAGCAGATCCTCGACGGGCAGGGCAGCTGGGGACAGGTGGTCCAGGCTGATGTTATTGGATGCATGTGTAGAGTTTGAATTATGGAGCATGCATATCTTCTCGGATTGCCGATTGGAACTCTGGATAGTAAGTTATGGTCAAGTGAAATTTTTTCGGGGGTCGGGTTTGAGCCTACTTGCCCGCATTAGAGGATGTGCCATCTGGCATTTTCTAGGCCTCGACAAGGTTCAAGCATATAAAGCATGCTGTGTGGGGTTAGCAGGAAGTCACGGTTTGTCGATCTGAGCCCCGAGCACCGAGTTACGGCCTGGAAAAAATGGGAGCATTTGGCGGTGGAGGGTTTGCATATAATTTTCTTTGTTTTTATGGCCTTGGATAGCAGGCTCAAAGGAGATCCAAGGCAATGAAGTTTTCCCGTGGGGGAGTCGACACAATGGAGTCTCGGCCAGCGGGCTTTGCGGCTCGGAAAATTGGACCCCAGATCGGAATACTTCAGGCTCTAAAGTGGGGGAAAAACGTTTCATTTTCAAGATTTTTTAAAGAGGTTCTTGGAATTTCAAAAGCCTTAAAAGGCTTGGTGGTCCATGGACACCACGTGCCAGACGGCTAAACCCACATGAGCAGTCAATACAGAGGAGGAAGGGGCTTGGTGCTCCCTTGGCTATGGAGTTTGATGATGAGTCCGCTTGCGGCTCTGCACGGCGGCACGCGAGGCAATTTTGGCCGATGAGGGGCGGCGCCAGGGGCGCCCCCGCGTGAGGAGGAAGGGTATGTGGCCGGCGATGCTTACTAGACGCTGTCAGGGGCTGACATGGCATGGCGCTCCGAATGGGGGTCGAGTTCACGTGGGCAGCAGCCTCGCCCCATATTTTGAAAGAAGACACCCCCCCACATTAGCGATGTTGCTAATGGTAGGGTAAGGGGTGCGTCCCGCAGGGATGAAGGGAGACGGGCAGAGCAACCGGGTCAAATGATAGGGGAGGGGTTCCCGCGACAGTAGAGTGAGCCAAAGAGAGAGAGAGAGAGAGAGAGAAAGCCCGAGGGCAGCCATGTGGACCAAGTGCAAGGGGGCCATTTCAAGGCCGGCCAAACAGAGGTAAAAGCAAGGAGGAGCTGACCGGGCGCCCAATCAAAGGGATAAAAAGGAGAGAGCAAGGGCAAAAAGCAAAGGAGAGAGGCCAACACCAAGAGGAAGGAGGAGGAGAGACAAATAGAGAGAGAGAAGGTTGGAGGGAATTGGACAATAAGAGGGTCAAAGCTAGGCCAAAGAGGCAGTGTAAGCTAAGCTCCCCAGAAGGGGTAAAAAAATGAGGAAAAAAATAAAAAGGTAAAAATGCATAGGGGGCAATAATGACATCGCTAATGCCCCCCCCCCCCCCCCCCCCCCCAAGTGTAAAGAGAGAAAGAGAGAGCAGAGAAAAAAGTAAAGCGATTCCCCCTTCCTAAAGATGCCAAATCAGGGTACCAAATGGACCAATGAAGAGATAGTTTCCAAAGTTGAAGCCCCCCCCCACTATAAAAGTCAAATTTTAATCAAATTAGGGGCTTTTTTGGTGCCGTTTGAAGCCTGCAAAGTGGAGTTCTCTGATAAGCTAATCCCTTTGTAACTTTTTCTTGAAAATGGCCATAGTGATGGCAGTGCAAGCCTGCGTACATGCCTTTTGAAGTGCAATCAAGCCACTGTAGCCCCATCTTGTTGTTGTTTCCCCTTCCCCCTTCTCTTTCTCTTGCTTTCATGTTTCCTCTCTGACAAGCCTGCAAAGTGGAGTTCTCTGACAAGCTAATCCCTTTGTAACTTTTTCTTGAAAATGGCCATAGTGATGGCAGTGCAAGCCTGCGTACATGCCTTTTGAAGTGCAATCAAGCCACTGTTGCCCCATCTTGTTGTTGTTTCCCCTTCCCCCTTCTCTTTCTCCTGCTTTCATGTTTCCTCTCGGTGCCGGCAGTGCGGATGTGTGTGCCCCCTCGGACTGACGGTGTTTTTTGTGAGAGAGTGAGACTGAGCAACTGTGTGTATGTGTAAGGGTGGAGACAGACCGTGGAATTAGGTGTGCTTTGTGTGGCGGATTTGTGGAGTGTGTGGTCAGTGGAAATTGAGCAGAAGGTGGTCTGCTAATGTAAAGTGTGTTTTTGAAGGTGTTTTCCGAGAGGATAGGGGTGTTGTGGATACCCTGAGCTATAGAGAGGCCTTTGTGTTTGTGTCGGGTGTGCTCCCCCATTCCCCCTCTCCATCTTCTGGTGCCCCCATGGAGGAGCACACTGATTGCTCCCAATAGATCGAAGAGAAGCAGTTTTTCATGTTGGAAGTCATGGCGGCAAGAAGTTATGGACCGATTTTCACAGGCGAGGAAGGCTCTGACGAGTGGATGTTAGATGTCGAATTGTATATGGTATCGTTGCGTATGCCCAATGAGGATAGCAAGATGCATACATTTCCTTTGGTGATGTGTGGGAAAGCTAAAGTATGGTATGAAGCGTTGGAAGGCGAGCCAAGGCAGGCATGGCCGGCTCTACGGGCGAGGTTCCTTCACGACTTTCGCAAGGAGGTGTCCCTAGTCGAGATGGATGCAAAGATGAAGGCGCTTAAGCAAGATGTAAGTGAAGAATTCAATCTGCTTTTGGGTCATTTTGAAGAGTGACAGAATTAGCGACAGCCATGCAATTGGCTAATGGAGACTACTTTAAGCTGGATAAATTCATGGCGTGTCTGCATCCTAAGGTGAGAGAAAAGGTCGATTTTGAGAGTCTCGAGAATTACAATGGTGCAGTGGCAATTGCACAATCAAAGAGCAGAAAGATAAATAAGAAGATAGAGTAGGGCGTGTCAAGCTACGAGACAATGGCCCCTATTCAACCACAGAGTCCGAGGGAGGCTATGCATGAAGAAAATCATGGAAACCGAGGTGTAGCTGTCGTGCACAAAATTGGGTACAAGATTTGTCCGAGCAAATGCAGGAGTTGCAGCTCAGTATCATGGATAGAGGACAACCAAGAGGAGCAAGGGGCAGGGCAAGGCCACTGCCAGGTAGATGCTACAATTGTGGAGAAGAGGGGCACTATGCACCTGATTTTCCTCAACCACAAAGAGAGAGAGGAGGTATTTACGCGTTGTTTGGTAGAGGTCAAGGTCAAGGGCAATTCATTGGTCCAAGAGAGCAAGCGATGGATAATCTTGTGCAGCCAGCTCCACCAAACGGAAGCAAAGTCCCAAGAGTGAACATCATCGCGGTGGATAAGCAAGATGTCGAGATTTTGGGCAATAAGAGAGCGAGAGAGTTGAGAAGGAGATAGAGACAAAGAGAGAAATCAGAGCTCGCAAAGGCAAAGAGAAGGTGTATGGAGGTAGAGAGCAGCCCGAGCCTAGCAAAAGAAGGAGGCGTCGCAAAATCAAATAAGCGGATTTCCAATTAGGGCGTGGCTATCCCAAGTACAATATGGTAAGTGATGTTCAAAATCAAAAAAGCAAACATTACTTTTGGTCATGTTAGCTTTAAATCCAAAGTCAAGAAGGGAGTGGTCCACAAGTGTTAGCACCAGGCCATCGATAGCTAAGGGAAATGTGCAAGCGGTGCAAAACATGGCTTTGAGGGTAGGTAAACCAACTGATGTTCTTCCACTGGTGGATGCTGTTATAGAAAAGAGGATGCAGGTACATGCCTACATAGAGGGTGGAGCGCAAGTTTGTGTCATGACGGAAGCAGCAATGAGAGAGACGGGAGTCAAGGCTATAGCCAACAAGTCAAATGTGCATATGAGGATGGCTAATCATACTAAAGCCAGGTGTCTCGATGTGGCTCAGGATGTGAAGGTCAAGGTCATGGGCATAGAGTGCCTGATAGACTTTTTTGTGACGAAGGCAGGAGATAATGCTTATCCAATCATTTTGGGTAGGCCATGGCTTTTGGTGATAGGTGCTAAGCAAGATTGGGAGAGCAAAGTGTTCACCTTGCCTGACAAAGAGAGGGGAAGACAGATTGTGCTTGATTTGAAGACCAAGGAGAGCAATGGCAGTTAAAGATGAGGGCGACACGACGAGCTACGAGTAGGAGACAGAGACGGGCTATGATGAAGGCTATACTAGCATAGAGAAAGAGGAGAGCGAGGATGACATGCTGAAGATAGATGCAGACTTATCCGGAATCACCATAGATGACTCCCCCCCCTCCCAAGGAAAAAGGTATGCAGCCTCAAGCTCAAGGTTTAAGCATAGAGGAGGTTTCAAGCATGTTAAGTGAAGATTTAACCAAGGGTGAAAAGGAAGGTTATGTTCAACTGTGTGAGTCCTATCCAAATCTATTTGCGACAAAGTACAAACATTTGCGAGGTTCAAAAGGGGTAGAGCACAAGATTGTTCTCAACGAGGGACATAGGCCTAAAGCACAAAAGCTAAGAAGACTAGGGGAAATCCAAAAGGAGGCCCTTTGGTAGGAGATCAATAAGTTGTTGGATGTAGGCATCATATATCCTGCCAAAGAGTCAGAGTGGGTCTTACTAGTGGTTATAACCCCTAAAAAGAATGGGAAATGGAGAGTCTGTGTCGACTACAAGCCACTGAATGCAGCGACCAAGAGGAATCATTATCCATTGCCATTTCAAGACGAAATCCTAAACCAGGTGGCCGGGCACGAGAGATACTCGATTATGGATGGTTTCTTGGGGTAATTTCAGATAGGGATTGCACTTGAAGACCATTTGAAGACCGCATTCATATCTCCATGGGGTTGTTTCGCTTATCGTCGCAGGATGTCGTTTGGATTGATGAATGCATATGCCACCTTCCAAGATTGGATGAACAGGGTATTTGGTCCATACCTGGGCCGATTTATCAGGGTCTTCATGGATGATATAGGCTTGCTACAGTTCAAGATTAGAGCACCTATCGAAGTCACAGTTATGCTTTCATGGGCTTGATGAAGAAGGAGGTCAGTTGAACCCCAAGAAGTGCAAGCTAGCACAGCCTCGAGCGCAATTGTTGGGTCATGTGGTGCCGCAAAACGGTATAGAGACTGATCCCAAAAAGGTAAAGGTGTTGGTGTTGATGGAGCCACCATCCGATGCTCAAGGTTTGGCTTCGTTTGTTCATAAGGTGAAGTATCTATCACGTTTCTTTTGGATGTTATCACAATATGTACATCCTCTTCAAAAGAGAGCTCAACAGGTGCATGGTTATGAGTGGGATGAGGAAGCTCAGGAAGCTTTTGATAGGGTCGAGGAAATTTTGTGTCAGTTACCAACGGTGTGTCCTCCCAATCGAGAGGACGACTTCTATGTGTCTATGATGGTGGGCACAGCTGCCATTGGAGCGGTTCTACTGCAAAAGGTAGGGAGAAGCTACAAGCCACCGATATACTTCGAAAGCAGGGTGATTAGCCTAGGAGAGGCTACCTACACCTAGGCAGAGCACTGGGTGATGGCTTTGGTCTTCGCTTGTAGGAAGTTCGAGGTGCATTTAATTGTGGGCAAGTTTTTTGTGTTGACAGTTAATAATCTATTGCCAGAGGTAGTGTTACATTTGAAGCCAGGAAGGAGGATTATGAAGTGGGTGTTGGAGCTGCAAGAGTTCGAATTCGAGTTCAAAGTAGATCACACGAGTCGGTGTCACTTGGCGGACATTCTTGTCAGCAAGGCCATCGATTTACCAGCCTATCCAAGGGTGGTGCGAGATGAAGCTAAGGAGGATCCTGATTTAGAGGATGCTTTTACAATGTGGTTCAACGGAGCGTATCGAAGGGTAGTACAGAAGGCAGGAGGAGGTGTGGTGATACACGACCCACATGGCAAAGCTATATTTTTGAAGGCATATGATCTGGAGGATGTCCACACCAATAACAAGGCGGAGTATCTCACTCTGCATCTGGGTTTGAAGCAGTCTATAGAGTTCGGCATTTCAAGATTGGTGGTGAAAGGAGATGCGTTGCTAGTCATCAAGCAACTGTTAGGCCAATGGCAGGTAAAGCGCGATTCATTGAAGCATTGGTTCTTTTCCATCAAGAAGATGCTAAAGTTTTTTGAAGAAGTCCAATTCAAGCATGTGAGAAGAGAGTAGAACCAAGAGGCGGATTAGTTAGCAAGTAGCAAAGTGCAGGTGCATGTTGCAGGTCCATATATGGTCCCAGCCACTTATGCAGGTAGGGAGACTCTAAAGGAGATTGAAGGGTTTTTGAATAAAGGGCAGTGTTCAGAGGGTTTGTCCAAGTTGCAAAAAGAAGAGTGGTGCAAAAGGCCCGCAAATTCACACTGGTAGGCAAGGATCTCATGAACTATGGGCGTGATGGAGTATTAAGAAGGGAGTTGTACAAAGAAGAGATAGGAATGGTGCTGGAGCAATGCCACGAAGAAAGTGGACATCAAGGCAAAGACCAGGTTCTGTTTTGAGTGCTTAGAGTAGGCTTTTGGTGGCCTTCCAAGGTGAAGGATGTACATTACTGGTGCAGGACGTGCCATGATTGTTAGACTATAGCTGAAAGACGAATGGTAGCGGAGTAACAAG
This sequence comes from Adiantum capillus-veneris, assembly GCF_014529385.1. Classification (NCBI taxonomy): domain Eukaryota; kingdom Viridiplantae; phylum Streptophyta; class Polypodiopsida; order Polypodiales; family Pteridaceae; genus Adiantum; species Adiantum capillus-veneris. The sequence continues at coordinate 52,385,526 of NC_140932.1, forward strand.
GTGCCATCATCGCACAAAGTGCTTTCGAGAAGTGGGGTCTGGATGCCATAGGTCCTCTCCCAAAGTCTACGAGCGGTAAGAAGTACATGGTGGTAGGCATTGACTAGCTTACAAGGTGGGTTGAGGCCAAGACTGTGAAGGAAGTAAATGCTAATGTGGTGGCTCAGTTTGTGTTCGATAACCTCTATTGCCGTTTTGGTGTTCCATGGGTGTTAGTTTCTGATAGGGGTCAGGGGTTTAGGAGCAAGCTCATGAGTGCATTAGTGGAAAAGCTAAAGATTCAACATCAATTTTCCTCACCCTATCACCCCCAATGCAATGGTCTAGTCGAGAGTGCTAATGGACAATTGATCAAAATGTTAACAAAGTACGTGTATAAGCTGGAGACTGAATGGGAAACAAATCTAGAAAAGTGTTTGTGGGTGTATAGAACGTCCTATAAAGTAGCTACAAATTTCAATTCATTCGAGCTAGTCTATGGTAAGGAGGATATGTTGTTGGTGCATGCATAGGTAGGTGCTTTGAAGGGCATGTGGCGTGTCAATGACACTCAACAAGGAATTCTAGAGGATCGGATATCCAGTTTGCAAGCTTTGCAGATGGACAGAGAGGTAGTGGCAGACTACTATGTGAAGCAAAGAGAGCAGCGGGTTGCCAAGTTCAATCAGAACCTGCCAGACAAGAGGATAGAGGAAGGAGACCTGGTCATGAAGTACGAAAGCTACCTGGATTTCACATTCCAGAAGAAGTTCAAAAAGAAGTGGACAGATTCGTATAAAGTGCAAAAGGCCTTTCCAAATGGGACCTATCAGCTGGTAAGAGCAAATGGAAAGCTTTTTAGGAACAGGGTGAACGGTGTGCGGCTCAAATTATACTTTGACAGAAATCTAGTGCCCGCGGTGCATCAAAATTGTAGCCAAGGGGGGTGGGCAACCCACCTAAAGCATGCGGTGTGCAAGGAAGAAAAAAACAGAGCTTTTGTACATACCTTGTACATAGGGTTGCAGTTTTTGCAAGTGCTTTCAGTTGTGAGAGAGGTGTGCCAAGTTTTAAGTTATGTACATATGCTTTTGGTCGAGCATATATGTTTGACGAGGGGGCTGGGCAATGATGGTGCAGCCAAAGTTGGTATAAGCTAGGAAATGGTCTATGCCAGGCAGAGGCTGAAGGCAGGTGCAGTGTAGAACGTTAGGGCAGGTACCAAAGTCCTAAGGGAAGCGGGAATGTATGCCCAAGGCAACATTTTAGGCTAAAATAGCTCCAAGTTTACTCAATTGGAATGGAAGATCTAGGTGTCCAAAGTTCTCTATCAGTGTCCTAGAATGTAGTGTTTGATGTGCTCTACAAGCCGGTCCAAACGGTTCGTCAAATGGAGCCCCGGTGCTCAAGATATTGCAGTTCAAATTAGAAGGTTTAGCAGATTCTTGACGGACAGGGCAGTTGGGGACAGGAGGCCCAGGTTGATGTTAGTGTATGCATGCGTAGAGTTAGAATTATGGAGCATGGCTATCTTCTCGGATTGCCAATCGGAGCTCTGATAATAAGTTAGGGTTAAGTGAAATATTTTCGGGGGGCCGGGTTTGAGCCTACTTGCCCCCATTAGAGGATGCGCCATCTGGCATTTTCTAGGCCTCGATAGGGTTCAAGAATATAAAGCATGCCATGTGGGGTCAGCAGGAAGTCATGGTTTGTCGATCTGAGCCCCGAGCACCGAGTTACAGCCTGGAAAGAATGGGAGCATTTGGTGGTGGAGGGTTTGCAGATAATTTTCTCTATTTTTATGGTCTCAGATAGCGGGTTCGAAGGAGATACAAGGCAATGAAGTTTGCCTGTGGGGGAGTCGACACCACGGAGTCCCGGTTGGCGGGCTTTGCGGCTTGAAAAATCGGATTTCAGATTGGAATATTGCAGGCTCTAAAGTGGGGGAAAAAAGTTTCATTTTCAAGATTTTTTAAAGAGGTTCTTGGAATTTCAAAAGCCTTAAAAGTCTTGGTGGTCCAGGGGTGCCACGTGGCGGCGGACGGCTATACCCACATGAGCAGTCAATACAGAGGAGGAAGGGGCTTGGTGCTCCGTTGGCTATGGAGTTTGATGATGAGTCCGCTTGTGGCTTTGCGCGGCGGCATGCCAGGCAGTTTTTGCTGACGAGGGGTGGCTCCAGGGGCGTGCGCCCGTGTGAGGAGGAAGGGTAGGTGGTCGGCGATGATTACTAGACACCGTCAGGGGCTGATGTGGCATGGCGCTCCCAATGGGGGAACCGAGTTCACACGGGTAGCAGCCCCGTCCCATCTTTTGAAAGAAGAACCCCCCCCCCCCCCCCCCCCCCCCCGTGATGTCGCTAATGGTAGGGTAAGGGGCGTGTCCGAGATGAAGGGAGACGGGCAGAGCAACCGGGTCAAATTCTAGGGGAGGGGTTCTCACGACAGTAGACTGAGCCAGAGAGAGAGAGAGATAGATAGATAGATAGATAGATAGATTGAATTATCGTCCATGGAGGTCAGATATGACCTATGGGACCGAAAACCAGCGCATACAAAGATTCCTTCTAAATGAAGGGCAGATACATATCAGTTAAGGACTGAGGGTCCAGTGATGGGTGAACAAAAGAGAAAATGGGATGGGATGAACAAAACTTAAAATCTAAGGGGGGATAGGTGAGAGGGGAGCCATTTTAGGAGTTCGAAACTCCTGAATAATGGCTTTACCTCCTCGATAGACTGCCCATTTCCTTGCCGTACGCGCTGCTCGCACCTTTTGTAGTTCTGTCTTCTTCTGCTTGAGTTGGCCGGGGGTAAGATCTTCTGCGAACCAGATTTTAGTGCCCTTGAGAAGCCTTGATTGTTCAAGGAGTTTAATTTGGCCCTCTTTGGTCTTGAAAGTGAGGATCGCATGATTGGTGCGATGCTCGTGTGTGATGGAGTCGATTGTTGGTGTATTCCACTCTATCATGTGGGTTGTTGTCTGGATGCGGGCAATCGCTTCATGGAACTTGAACTCTCCCTCCCCTTTCTAGTCACTTGGCAGCCCACCCATGCGAACATTGAGGGCGATCTCCTCTTGCCGTTGTCGCTCGTGTAGCGTGGACGCCACACGGTCGTCCACCTTATGAATGATGGCTTCTTGCACTTGATTTTTGACTGCTTGTGTAAGGGTAGTCTCCACTTCTTCTTTTGTTTTGGTGAACTTGGTTTGCATCTGTTCCGATTCCTCTATATGGTGGTTCTCCACTGCAGTTAGCCGGGTCTCGATGGCGATGAGCTTTTGTTTCAGCTCGTCGTTCTCCTTGTGGAGTCTTTCAACTTCGCTTTGAAGATGACTGACGTTGTCCGTTTTGGGGGGTGTCGCCACAACCCCAGAAAGGTGAGTTTGTTTCGGGTTGAGGCGCAAGTGGCCATGGTTTTACTCGAGGGGTAAAAAACTTGAGTTTACTGTGATTTAAATCGGCAGAGCTTAGAGTGGGCTCGAGGTTACTGTGATTAAGTAGGCAGAGCTTCGGCTTGAGGTTACTATGAAACAGAGCGAGTTGGCTTGATGTCAGAGCTTGAGGTCGACAGCAGAATCGGCTTGAGGTCGATAGGCCGAAACAGAGTCGGCTTGAGGTAGCAGTAGGTCGACACAGCTTGAGGCCGAAACAGAGATCGGCTTGAGCCCGAAATGGATGTCGACTTGACGTCGGCTTTGTACAGAGTCGGCTTTGAGGTCGGCTGGTACAGAGTCGTGGGCTTTGAGTTCGGTTGGTGGAGAGTCGTCAGAGCTGAGTTGACAGAGAGCTTCGAGCGGTGCTGGTTGAAAAGGGGAGGGGCACGGCTATGGCTAACGCCCCCCCAAGGGCAGCCCCTCGCCCACGGGGGAGCTTGGGGGGCTAGGGAGGGCAACGGCTTTGAAGAGATGCTAGGGTTTGACACACACACACACACACACACACACACACACACACACACACACACACACACACACACACACACACACACACACACACACACACACACACACACACACAGAGAGAGAGAGAGAGAGAGAGAGAGAGAGAGAGAGAGAGAGAGAGAGAGAGAGAGAGAGAGAGAGAGAGAGAGAGAGAGTCCGAGGGCAGCCATGTGGACCAAGTGCAAGGGGGCCATTTCAAGGCCGGCCAAACAGAGGTGAAAGCAAGGAGGAGCTGACCGGGCAACCAATCAAAGGGATAAAAAGGAGAGAGCAAGGGCAAAAAGCAAAGGAGAGAGGCCGGAACCAAGAGGAAGGAGGAGGAGAGAGAAATAGAGAGAGAGAAGGCTGGAGGGAATCGGACAATAAGAGGGTCAAAGCTAGGCCAAAGAGGCAGTATAAGCTAAGCTCCCTAGAAGGGGTAAAAAAATGAGGAAAAAAATAAAAAGGTAAAAATGCATAGGGGGGCAATAGCGACATCGCTAATGCCCCCCCCCCCCTCCCCCAAGTGCAAAGAGAGAAAGAGAGAGCAGAGAAAAAAAGTAAAGCGGTTACCCCCTTCCTAAAGATGCCAAATCAGGGTACTAGATGGACCAATGAAGAGATAATTTCCAAAGTTGAAGCCCCCCCCTATAAAAGTCAAATTTTAATCAAATTAGGGGCTTTTTTGGTGCCATTTGAAGCCTACAAAGTGAAGTTCTCTGACAAGCTAATCCCTTTGAAACTTTTTCTTGAAAATGGCCATAGTGATGGTAGTGCAAGCCTGTGTACATGCCTTATGAAGTGCAATCAAGCCACTGTTGCCCTATCTTGTTGTTGTTTCCCCTTCCCCCCTTCTCTTTCTCCTGGTTTCATGTTTCCCCTCGGTGCCGGCAGTGTGGATGTGTGTGCCTCCCCGGACCGATGGTGTTTTGTGTGAGACAGTGAAGCTGAGTGGCTGTGTGCGTGTGTAAGGGTGGAGACAGACTGTGGCATTAGGTGTGCTTTGTGTGGAGGATTTGTGGAGTGTGTGGACAGTGGAAATTGAGCAGGCGGAGATCTGCTAGTGTAAAGTGTGTTTTTGAAGGTGTTTTTCGAGAGGATAGGGGTGCTGTGGATACCCTGAGCTATAGAGAGGCCCTTGTGTTTGTGCCAGGTGTGTTCCCCCATTCCCCCTCTCCAACATTGTCATCCAACTCCTTCTTTCTTTCTCACCCTCAATTGCTACACATAGGACCACCCACCTTTCTTGACTTGAGTTTCTAAGAGTTTCTCCAAGCGACGAGAAAAGTTGAGGGGTGTTGAGGCTATGAGATCACCGACAACTTCAGGTTGCGGGTTCCATCCATATCTAGGCATTGCTACGTTGCAAGCGTATGGCCTTTTATGGAGCTCCAGGTGCAGCTCATGAGGGCTCATCGAAGAGAAGTCCCCCTCTTCTTTCTCTAATAGTGGCGAGCTGCTTACATACCATGAGATTGAAGATCTACCCTCTTCAATCTCTGCAAACCCGAACAAAAGAATCTCAAAATAAGAACATGTCACCTTAAACCAAACGAGATGAGATTGCCAAGCGTGAATTGGAGAGACTCAAGAGAGTTTTGAACCGCGGTTGTGTAAAGAATGAGGATGCAAGAGAGCTACACAAGACAAGCACAAAGCACACATAGATGGAAAGCTTCTTCTTCTTCTCACAGAAAAGAGAGTAGAAAATGACTAAGTGCTAAAGCTGAAAAGTAGTACATATGTACATGCGGTCACTAAGTGTGAACTTGCTAGAAGCATACTAGGCTGGCAATATAAGTGTAGTCTAGCTGTAGAATCACTGGTAGAGATCCTCCATGTCGTTCACCTAACGCGCCAGTGAGTAAATGCCGTAAGCCGCCAAGACCCTTAGTGGATGCCAGCTCAAGATGTAGAGCTCAACATCTCAACACTCCCCCTCGAGCTCTGCATGTCGCAGAGTCCAAGCATAGTCCGGAAACGTCGAAGCTTCTCAGCTTCGAGGGCCTTGGTAAAGATATCCGCTATCTGCTCCTCTATGCTTACGTAGACCAAGTCGATGTTGCCCGCCAACACTCGCTCTCGAACGTAGTGGTAATGGATCTCTATGTGCTTGGTCCTGGCATGGAACACTGGGTTCCTAGCCAATTGCATGATGCTGAGGTTGTCACAATGGATGACAATCTGCTGGTCCACCTGCACTCCCAAGTCCTCAAGTAATGTGCGTAGCCAAGCTACCTCGCACGCCGCAACTGCTGCACCTCTGTACTCGGCCTCTGTGCTCGATAAAGCAATTGTAGGCTGCTTTTTGCTGCTCCAAGTAACAGCAGCACTCCCAAAAGAGAACATGAAGCCACTCGTAGATCTCCTATCAACAATGCTACCTGCCCAATCTGCATCTGTATACCCATACAATGCTAGTGGAGCATCTGCTGCATAGAACAATCGAAGTCAATAGTCCCTTGCACATACCAAAGTGTGCGTCGTACTCCATCCAAATGTGTCTTCCTTGAAAGCTGCATGAACTGACTCTCCAAGCCTACTGTGTAGCTCAAGTCTGGCCTCATGATCGTCAAGTAGATTAGACTACCCACAATCTTCCTGTACATCTTGACATCCTCAACAACATCACCCTTCTCTGCACTCAGCTTTGCATTCACATCTAAGGGAATAGAAATTGGCTTACAATTAGCCATACCATACTTTGACAACATGTCCAAAGCATACTGTCTCTGTGACAACCATACACCCTCTGGAGTCCTGATCACCTCAATGCCAAGAAAGTAGCGCAACTCGCCCAAATCTTTCATTTCAAACTCCTGTTTGAGAAGACCCTTCACATGGTCAATCTCCATAGCATTGTCACCCACAATAATAAGATCATCTACATATATGGTAATGACCACAATCCCCATATCAATCTCACGTACATAGAGTGAATGATCAGCATGAGCTCTCCTAAAACCAATACTGACAAGATACTTGGCAATCCTGTCATACCATGCTCTAGAGCCCTGCTTCAAACCATACAAGGCTTTGAGAAGCCTGCATACATAATCTGGGTCACCTGGATCGACATAACCAGGTGGCTGATCCATATACACTTCCTCTTGCAACTCACCATTCAAGAAGGCATTCTTTACATCCATTTGATGCATAATCCATCCTCTAGATGCATCCACTGCTATGACAGCTCTCACATTCGTCATCTTTGCCACTGGAGAAAACGTCTCCTCATGGTCTATGCCATACGTCTGTGCATAACCCTTTGCGACCAGCCTTGCCTTGTGATGCTCAATGTTACCATCAGCCTTATGCTTGGTTTTATACACCCATTTACAGCCAATAGCTTTCTTGCCACTTGGCAATGGCACCAAATCCCATGTGTCATTTGCTTCCAATGCAGCCATCTCTTCATTCATTGCATCATCCCAATGCACATTTCCAACTGCATCCTCAAAACATGTGGGCTCCACATCCTCTATCACCTTAGCCATGTAGGCTTGGTGATGCGCTAGATATCCATCATAAGTCAATTTTTGAACTGGAATTTTGACTCTGTTAGATCTGCGCGGTCCTGGGTCACTCCTTTGCCCTCTAGTATCTTCTTGTACTTTCATTACACCATGTGTCCTGACAGCCGGAATTCCAAATTCCTCATCAAGACTTTGTTCAGAACCAACTGAATCCATGTCTACATGTGAAAAACCTGATGATGCATCAGCCATAAAGGGAGGTTCATCAACCTTTTCCTTCCCTTTTCGTGATACATTCCCTGTACCTGCTGGTAGAGTGACCTGTGTACGTAGTCTACCATTCCATGGCTTCTCAACAGAGCCACGAGAAGAGGACTCTTGTGGTCCACTCAAAACCTGTGTCTGTGGCCTCACATTTTGTACAACCACATCATCTTTTACATCAGCCCAATAGTGCCATGTGCATTACTGTACCAACTGCTCATCTCATCAAAGACTACATCTCTGCTCAGTCGTAATTCTCGTGTAGTAGGATTGTAGCACCTGTACCCCTTTTGTTCAAGGGAATATCCCACAAGAATACATTTCTCTTCTTTAGGATCCAATTTTCTACACAACTCATCAGGTACGTGCACGTAAGCTATGTAGCCAAACACTTTCAAGTGTGCCAAATCAGGCTTTGTACCTGCAAACTTTTCCTAAGGTGTTACATCATGCATCGCAGCTGTAGGTGTCCTGTTCATAATGTACACAGCTGTATTTATAGCTTCAGCCCAGAAATGATGAGGCATGTTGTTCTCATTCATCAATGCACGTGCAACCTCTGCAATGTACCTGTTTTTCCTTTTTGCGACCCCATTCTGCTGTGGAGTATATCTGCATGTAAACTGCCTGCGTATACCATGCATTCGCAAAAAATCTAAAAAATCATTGGAGAAGTACTCTCCCCGTCCATCTGACCTCAATGTCTTGATTTGCATATCTGTCTCCTTCTCAATCATGACTTTGAAGTCCTGAAAGTGACCAAACACTTCACTTTTGTTACGCATGAAGTAGACCCATACTTTCCTTGTATGGTCATCAATGAAAGAGACATAATACCTGCAACCATGTATACTTGCAGTATCAGTTGGACCCCAAACATCTGTGTGCACCACCTCAAGTGACTTTTTACATACATTGCGCTCATGTGGAAATGAGCCCTTTGACTGTTTTCCAAACTTGCATGCTGCACACACTTTATGCATACCATCCACCTTGAATTTGGGCAAACCTTTTACAATCTGTTTCGATTGCATGCTACGCAATCTCTGCTCATTGACATGGCCAATGCGTTTGTGCCAAATGTCAACATCAGCCACAACACCTGTGCCCTGTGCAAATAATGCAGCTTTTACCTCAAGCATGTCTACATTCAACGTAAACATTTTGCCCACACATTTGCCCTCTGTGATCAGCTTACAGCCATTCTGGAAATCTTCTACATAATAACCATTCGGATTGAAGCGAACCTGCAAACCTTGCTCAACCATTTGTCCAACAGAAACAAGATTCTTTGTGATGTTTGGGACATGAAGTACATCTGCTAAGTACTTTGATTTCCCACTCTTTGTATTTAGGGGTATGTCCCCTACATGAGCAATGGGGTGAGCTGTTTCATCTCCTGTCTGCACATAGCCTGACACATCTGGTTTGCGCATATCTCTAAACCACTCTCCACGAGACGTCATGTGATTAGAGGCACCTAAATCCACATACCAAACATCATCTTGGGTGGAATTCTCTGCAGTCATTGTATTCATTACATGCTGCATAACAAACATGCGCTGGCTTTTGCTATCATCTGCATCTCTGCTAGTAGATGCATAGTTTCCCTGTTCTCTCTTTCCACTTGCTTTTTCCTTTGGACAGTCACGTGACATGTGACCTCTTTCACCACAAGTCCAACATTCTCTGCTATCTGCAGTATATTGTTGCCTGCTTGATCCTGCACCACGACCTCTTTGACTCCCCCTGCCTTGAGACTGGTTTCCCCTGCCACTTGTATTGTTTTGATTTGATTGACCTTCTCGAAATTGGCCCCTGCAACCACTTGGGCCTTGACCACGACCTCTACCTCTACCTCTGTTGGAGTTAGAATGGAAGGCCTGTTCAGAATTATTTTTTCCATGAGAAGAAGATGTGTCAAGGTTCTTCTCCTCAAGAATAAGCATAGAAATCAAATCTTGGAACACGGGGATGTCGTCTCTTGTATTCATGGAAGACCTGAAATGTACATACTCATCTCTTAGGCCATCCAAGCATGCATGGACAATGTCATCGTCTTCCACTGAGACTTTAATAGATCCAAGAGCCTCAATGATACTCTTGATCTTCAAGGCATAATCATTGATGGAGAGGTTGTTCCTCTTAACCTGATTTAGCTCCGACTTTAGTTGAAGCTTCCTGGCCTTGGTGTTCACCTCGAAAACTGTGCCTAAGTTTTTCCATGCAATGGCGGGAGTTTCAGCATCCTGTAGATAGCCCATCATGCCATCTGTGATGCTGATAGAATGCCAATACATCACTTTGCTCTGGCCTTGTTGCCAGTCCCTCAAAGCTTTTCTTTGTTTTGCTGTAGCATTTGCCTCGGGAATCTCTGGTTCCTATTCATTGTCTCCTTCTACATAGTCCCAATAACCTTTTCCTTTTAGGAAATTAGTTATTCTGAACTTCCATGCAGGGTAGTTATTTTTCTCAAGCTCCTCAGTAACAATCTGATTGAAACCGTCAGACATCTTGAAGCACTAAGACAAAATAGCTGCAATCTGCAAAAACCTGCAAATCTGCTGAACCTGCTATCGTGGTACCTATAACGCTTTCTACACTCAATGAGTGTCCACAATCAAGTGTACATACAACCACTGTACTTGTATAATAAATCTCTGTGTAGTACTGCACTTTGGAGACCTGTTCAGAAACTTGTATGAAATACCCCTGGTCGTGGATTGCGAACGAAGAGATTGTGATGCTCTTGCTCTCTTAGCCTCTCTTGCCTGCACCAGGCTTTGATACCATGTAAAGAATGAGGATGCAAGAGAGCTACACAAGACAAGCACAAAGCACACAGAGATGGAAAGCTTCTTCTTCTTCTCACAGAAAAGAGAGTACAAAATGACTAAGTGCTAAAGCTAAAAAGTAGCACATATGTACATGCGGTCACTAAGTGTGAACTCGCTAGAAGCATACTAAGCTGGCACTATAAGTGTAGTCCAGCTGTAGAATCACTGGCAGAGATCCTCCGTGTCGGTCACCTAATGCGCCAATGAGTAAATGCCGTAAGCGGCCAAGACCCGTAGTGGATGCTAGCTTAAGATGTAGAGCTCGAAATCTCAACAGGTTGCACCCAAATTATTGATTCAATTGATGTGCAAGAGTAGGTACAACTTTGATTGGAAGTTATGAATCACTCACTCCCTTGCAATGCTATAACTATCTCAAGAAGCTTTCATATACACCACAAGTAATGATGTATAGAGAGATCACTCTCCCTCTCCCTTCAACTAAGATGGAGAATGGTATGCTCAAAATAGTGAGAAATAGTGTAAAGATCATGCTATTTACAAAGGGAAAAGGGCTCTATTTATAGGTGAGGAGAGCCCTTATTAAGATTATCTCTTGATCAACATTTACATAGAAAACTATGTTTATGAAAATTTTTATATATTCTTATGAGAGTGAGGCTTTCTTGTCTCTTGAGTCACATGAATGTGGGCTCAAGAAGAGGAGAGAATTATTGAGGTGAAATAGAGAAGATTCTAGAGAGGTGAGTGATTTTTCTGTGAGGTTGCCTACTCCAAGGTAGAGTAGAGTGGGTGCAATTTACAATTAGTGTTAGCAATCACTAGAAAAAGTTAGTAGTATAATTACAATGGGTAGAATGACTTGAAGGATGAGAAAAGAGGGGTGAATGAGATGGGTGTACCCTTGAGATGGTGAATCCTTGAGAAATCTTTGACTCACCCATGCGTAGATTGTCGAAAATGACCACAATTCTTCTTCTTCTTCTTCTTTTCATGCTGCCGCCATAGTTGAATCACCACAAAGAGAATGAGGGTTTGTTGATAAAAAACCTCCATTTTGTAGGGATTAAATATGGTTAGGTTTCTGATTTTTTATGCATTCTTAAGAGGGTAGAATAAAATTGTAATATGGGACTAATAAAGAGAGATATGGAGATGGTGGATGTAAGTAGAGATTCAAAAGAGAGCTATGGGTGTGAGAGGGGAGGGTAATGGTGAGGAGGGTGAGAGAAACCATGGAAGGTGCAGGTTTGAGTGAGGGATGGAGATGAATGAGTGTGTGTGTGTGTGTGTGTGGAAGTGTGAAAAGAAGTGAGACACGACTAGGGGTGACTTGTTAGAAAAAGTGGGCAGACAGGGGTCCACCATAAAATTCATATCGCATTGATGGTAGCTCTAAAAATTATGCAAAAATTGAGGTAATTATTCAGCTCGTGGGCTACATTTTACTTGTTGGTCACTTCTTTAAATTTTCAGCGAAAGATGGACTCCAAAACTCTCACCAAAAAGCCTATTTTTAATGTCTACAAAATTCTTTTAGTGCCCCCCTCCTTTGTTGAATTTGCACAATGCATCCAAGAGTGAGGCCGTGCGAGGTAGCTCGCTTGGTGTCCTGCCCAGTGCTACCTATCCATTCCTCGCTCATCCCCCCCCTTTTTCTATCGCTTGCTGGTTTTCTCACTTGCGCTTGGCCTTGATGTTGTTTCCCAATGGCAACGACTTTGCCTTGCCTCATTTAGCTTCTTCTTTGATGCTCTCGTTCGCCTTTGCCCATCTTCATAGTAGCAGACACAAATGGAGGATTCTACTCTGCCCCACAGAGGGACTCCACTGAAGCCCCCTTGCTCGACCCCACAGAACCCACCATCCAACTTGCTCTTTCATTGAACCAAGCAAGCGAGCTTAGAGGCAGAGGTGGCACGCCTCTAGGCCACCTCTGTTATCTGCAAGATTCTCGGCACCAGACCCAACAGAGGGGAGGTGCGTGATCTCCTCCAGGCCCGCCTTCTCGCAGAGGTAGGCAAGATCCTCTATGTTTAGCTTCTCGGACGTGGCTACTACAAGAAAGAGTCTTAGACTCCCAAGATGGCATCCAAGGTCATTGCAATGAGCACCATGGCCATCCGAGCAGTTTGAGCACACTTTCGACAGTGGCACCATGGTTTTGACCCAACTACCGATGTTCTTGTCGTGGAGGCAGACCCGCCCATCTCAATCTGCTTCCCTCACCTACAAAGGGAGTACCTTCTGCTCCTTTCTAGGATAGGCACCTCGATTGGGACTGTCTTGGAGACACCTCGCACGGAAGCCTCCGTAGGTAGCTGCCAAGGCGGTTGGCATACCCATAGTATATGTTGAGGTTCAGGACACCCACACTCTCCCGAAGGTCATCCTACTACCTTGGGTGAGTGGAGGCTGGTTCCTTAGAGCATGGATTATTCAGGACTCTCAAATCAATGTTTCATTTGCAGACAGATGGGCCATTTGGCAAAGGCATGTCCTCACAGGAGACCTCAACCTACAGCACATGCGCAGCCTGCCAAGGCCCAGCATGCCCAATAGTCAGATACACAAGATGCACATGGTGGTACATCGATTGAGATCATTGATCAGACAGCTGATGGTTGGCAGCAGGTGCTTGGCCGCCACCGGCAAGGGCGGGCTCGCCCCAATGCTCCCCCTAGTGGCCGACCTTATGTAGCTCAACAGCATTTGGTTTCGACTGGGAATCGTTTTGATCCCCTTCAACAGGACCCGCCTGAGGAGGCCCCCATCCACTTCAATTTCACCGCCTTCACCTCCTCCTTCCTCAGATGCTGCTGCTCGCCTCCCCTGCCTCCTCTCCCTCCCCCACCTCCATCTTTGCCTCTCATCCTGTTGGGGTTAAGGCCTATGTGCCTTGACCGGTCGCCCAGATCATGGGTGCCCGCCCACTGTTACCCTATATTTATAGTGAGTATACTGCATAGGGGGAGCTACCACTTCACAGTCTCCCCATCCATATCTGTGTGTGTCTCCTTCTCTCTCTCTCACTCTCCGTCTGTGGTGCTCCCCGATCCCCTTCAATTGGTATCAGAGTGTAGGTGCGGAGGGAGCGCGTATGTGCACAGTCACGACGACAGCGGAGAGCCAGTTTCATTCCCGAAATCGCGTTCGCGCGTGCGCACTTTCAAGAGTGCAAACAGGGTTTCGACTTCGGCATCGGCAAATTCAGCTTTCCGAGAGCGTTTCCACCGGGTGTCTTGGCATTTTACCCCCCTTTCGAAGCCATTCGAGCCATCAAAAACTTCATTCGAGCTACAGTTGAGGAGCTGCATTTTCAGCCCTCTTTTGGCAGTTTATGCTGCGTTTTTGGGTCGAAACGGAGGTTTTTTGGCATAGCTTTCACACCCGGACTCGGATACATGTGATCCAGGAGTCTACCTTGGGGTTTTGGCACGCTCCGGACGCGCTTGTCATATCAGAATTTAAAAATTATGAACACTGAATTTTCTGCAGCAGCAGTTGTTTATTGTGTGTTGAGGATTCCACACATGGTTTGCTCTCAGATGTGAGCGTGATATTTGCTGCAAGTTTCCTCACAGGTGGGAGGATACGATGTATGCCTTATGTGGTTTGATGCTCAGGGAGACTAATGTGATTGCATTTTGAGCTTGGCAATGTATGCCTCGAGCATGTTTTTTGGCAGTCACAGGTAGAGAAGATATTTGTGTACTAGATTTGCAGGTGTTTGCAATGATGTATGCAAAGTGTGGAGATTGGTGCATGCATTTGGAGTGCGGTTGATGCGCTTTGGTTGCTCATGGTTTTGAGCGTGCAGTCAGTTTGGTTACTAGTTTTGTGATCGTTTTACTGACGAAACTCTGGCGAAATTTTCCCAGGAGTTTTATGCGTATCATTTATGCGATCTAGTAGAGATTGCGGGTTGCACTCATCATTTGCGTGCGGTGTTCTATGCAGGTGGAAGATTTGTGCGTGTGTATGCATCGATACCGCACAGTGTGGGCTTGGTGATTAGCTCACAGATTGCACTGTGATACTAGAGCAGGTGAGGCTTGTATTGACATTGCGGGAGCTCTATTTTGGAGTGTGTCTCACAGGTTTTACATTGTGTTTCTGGCCATATTTGTAGACAGTTTCCAGGTGTTGTTGGTGAGGTGGTTTTGCTTTCTAGTTTGCTACATTGTGCTCATGGCAGAGATCGGTGATCGATCAGATTGTGACCTCTCACAGATGCGCATGTTTGATGGGTCAGACTTTGCGGCATGGAGAGAGTGTATGCTTGATGCATTGACACAACGAGGGTTGCATCGACCATTGAGTAGTGATGTAGGTAGACCTTCAAACATGTCTGACGATCAGTGGCAGGAGCTAGAGGAGATGGCACTATCTACACTCTCTTTGCACCTTGCGGAATCTGTATATGCTCTTGTTATGTATGAGGCTACTTCGAGAGCACTTTGGCGCAGATTACATGATATGTATGATAGATATGAGTCATCAAGGACTCGTGTGAGACATGTACATTCACGAGTATGCCGACAGGTGACATGTTGGTATTGTGGTCATTCTGGACACGTTAGACGACTTTGTTTTCGTCGTATGCGACATCGTAGGAGACATGGCAGTCTCAGAGATGTATGTAGTGATGCCATGGACTCAGTTGCTTTGACAGTTGAGGCAGATGTAGTGTCGGAGTATACTAGTGACGGGGATGTCACTTTTACCTCGAGCTATGCACGAGATGCTATACATGTGGATGGTGCACTCCCTTCGCAGTGGTTGCTAGACGCAGATGCTATGTTTCATGTCACGCCGCATCGTGCATGGTTTTGTAGCTATTCTAGCGGGATGCTTGGTAGTGTACATTTGATCGATGGATCGGTGCATGCGATAGCAGGTGCAGGAGATGTGAGACTGTCATTACTGAGTGGTGCATCTTACTTGTTACGACATGTGCGCTATGTACCAAATTTGACAGTGAGTTTGATCTCGATTGGTCAGCTTAGAGATTGTGGATGTCAGATTCCGCTACGAGAGCGAGATTTTGTGATGCATTTGGGTTTGCTAGTGATTGCGAGAGGCGCCAGGAGTGGTACAGGTTACCCATTGCATGTGGATCACGGGAGAGACGGTGTTGTCTCTGTGATCATGCCATTAGGTAGAGAGCAAGAGAGCAAGCGAGTCTCTTTTTCTTGTGGGTTGTAGGATGCTTTGCATGGAGTGCACAGCAGTGACCTTGTTGTGCAGGTTGCATCTACGGATGCACAGGTAGAGCGGGACAGCTCTAGTGAGTCACAACAAGATGAGTCATCAGAGGTGATCACAGAGATGACTCACATGGATGCTGAGATGTCGGCTATTGTGGAGTCATTTCTTGATATGCTTATGCCAGAGCTTGATGCAGATTCAGGACAGATGGATACTCTTGGTACACATGTGATATGTGCTGGCCACGAGGAGTCACTCCAGAGCTCGGAGTCAGAGTGCCATGGTCTCTATGATAGGGGACAAGATTGCCATGAGTTGAGTTCTGAGTTGGAGGTGGCAAAGGTTGACAGGGTTGCATCAACGTTCGGTATCGTCATGTACGAGATGCTGATCTCGAGGCCCGACATAGCAGCTGCAGTGGGAGCATTTGCAGCAGGGTTGATTAGTTGTTCAATGACTGATCTCGGCATAGAGCATAGGGGAGGTTTGCAGGTATTGGACCGATACTTGCAGGAGTGCATGAGCTCTTGTAGACTCTTTGCAGAGCTTGGAGCTAGCTCTGTGTGGCTTCCGCAGTGGGATGTTTGTCTATCAGTAGAGCCGGATGCACTAGCTCATCGAGAGTCAGTGGGCATAGGTTGGGAGAATATCTCACCTTCTATTAGTTGTACACTAGTAGATCTTGCTTAAAGGCACATTGGCCTTTAAGTGGGAGGTTGTTGGGGTTAAGGCCTATGTGCCTTGACCGGTCGCCCAGGTCATGGGCGCCCGCCCACTGTTACCCTATACTTATAGTGAGTATACTGTATAGGGGGAGCTGCCACTTCACAGTCTGCCCACCCATATCTGTGTGTGTCTCCTTCTCTCTCTCTCACTCTCTGTCTGTGGTGCTCCCCGATCCCCTTCACGTCCCTCCTCTCCCCCTGGTGGGGCCCACAACCTTATCTCCCGACCCCTCCTCCACTCCTCTTGAGACGCAAGAGACTGAACACGCATATGCCATGAGGCGATCTGTTGGTAGTGCTTTTGCTATGAGTCATGTGGCTTGAGAGGGACAACAGCCCCACTTGAGGTTGGATTTTTTGGTGCATACTTCTCCTTTTGCAGCAGTCCCTAGAGGTTTGACTAGCTTTGACATTCACGGACGCTGGGATTTCTTCGACTACAACTTCACACAATTTCTGGGTGACTCTTGTCTTGACCTGGAGGAGGCTTACTTTTGAGTCCATGTCCTCTTTCTTGCAGCTAGAGGTATTGAGGATTTGGACACAACGGTGGGTTTCTCCTTTTGATTGTGCGGTATGGATCTCAACGAGTGGACCCAACACACAGTTCCTTACTAGCTCTAGATTTAGGCTACTGAGTTCTCACACCACAGAGGGGACTTATCTAGTGCAGACACTTTGGCCTCTTGCCAAGTTCAGCATGACGCCTCCAGATGCAGCAAGTTGTAGGCACATTGTGGTGCATATGTTTGCTGACACTCATAGTCCTCCTTGTTATGTATTTGTACATGAGGATTCTTGGATAGAGGATGTAGCCCTTCAGGCTGCACGCTTGGCTTGGGCCTCGGTGGGACAATCACTTCTTTCACGCTTGTCTAGAGGTTGTTCGGATGCAGATTACTCCCCATCCAAACCAGCCTCAAAGATAGCAAGGTTGGCTATTGTGGTAGCATCTATTTTCTCTCATTGACTCCATGAGGATCATCTCATGGAATGTGCACGGATTAGGAGGGCCCCGATTTTAGTGTCAGAGGGGTCGGCTGCATCAGGAGCTTCAAAGATCCCTTGTGGGTGGTAAAGTTGACATTCTTATGCTACAGGAGCATCTAGATGATGTGGTCAGATTTTGCATGGTCACTATCAGACGTTCTGGTCAGCTGTATTTTGACTTGGAGGCATCCAGGGTGGGGTATGTATGATTATTGCAGATTCTTTGTAGCAGGACATTGTGGATAGAGGGATTATTGTGCCAGGTAGGGCTCAATGGATTACTATGTAGGTTTAGGGTTGCCTCATGGGATTCCTGAACATCTACGCGCCCAATGTGGCGGGTGCACATACAGAGTGTTGGCCTCATTTTGTAGAGTCTCTGCCGCCGCAGGCAAATCAATGGTGCATTGGGGGTGACTTCAACATGTTGGAGGACCCCTTTGACAGGATTGGAGAAAGCCACGCTACTGTGCATGGAGTTGAGTTGGCAACTTGGCAGAGGTTATGTATGACTCTCCGGGTTTCATATGTGTGGCAGCATTCTAGCTTTGTGAGGCTCCGAGACAACCTAGCCTTCCAACACAGAGGAATGGCACTAAGAGTTTGCTTTTCATTGATAGGCATCTCAGTGGACCCAGGTGGGTGACAGAGTGACAGGGGCTTTTTTTGAGACAGTGGGGCCCCCACATGGGCATGCCAGGGTCAGCCAGTTGAGGAGGCTTGATGGGTCAGTTGCTTCAGAGCCAAAGGACATGCGTGCAGTTGCTACCGACTTTTATCATGACTTGATGTTAGTAGAGCCTTAGTCAAAGAGTCGGGACGCATGCAGAGAGCAGGTCTGGCACAAATGCCTTGTCTTGTGACTGAGGAGATGCACCAGAGGCTTGAGTTTCCTCTTTAGTTAGAGGAGCTCCACGCAACCCTCAGAGAACTTCCCTGTGGTAGCTGTCTAGGTGAGGATGGTTTGACTCCTAGCTTTTTCTTAGAGTAATGGGACTTGATTGGCTTAGATCTCTGCAACACTTTTAGTACATCCTACACATAGGAGAGATGCCTGACAACATGAGTGAGGGCTTGATTTACATCATTCTCAAGGAGGGTGGCTCCTTGGATGAGATTTGACAGTGGCAGTCCATCACCCATGCAGAGATAGGGAGCACTAAGCCACGTAGACCAACCTGCTATGAAAACAAAAGCAGCTGTGGAGAGGCCTGGAGCAACATCAACCTACTTGTAGGGAGGAGCTCCTGAGACAGCCCCTTGTTTGGAACCCCATGGTTAGCACTCAGAGAGGCCACTTGGTTGGTAGTAGGCCTCATGTTTCATGGGGTCCCATGGCAGAGGGTCCAACACACACTTTAGGTGATTGGCTATAGTTTTCAGGCTTGTCAGAGGAGCTTCAAAGCATGCATCTATACAAGACATGAGAGGGGTACAGAGCATGTGTCAGGACATCATAGAGGCGGTCCAACTCTGAGTGGCTCACACATCATGAGTCAGCAGCACTGTCGGAGTGCGCGTCTCTCCAGGGTCGACAGGGAAAGCGTCAGGCTTGTGGCTGTAGGTGGAGAAGCAATCAAGGTGTAAACTAAGAGAAATCAGTGTGGTTAGGGCCAATTTATAGAGATGAACACATAGCAATCAAGGAAGAAAATCACGACTTCAATCACAAATACCATCAAAAAATAAATTAAAACCAGTTATCAACACGTAATTGATGTTGACAATCAGAAGATGCTTTCTATTAATTGATATCTGAAACCCTGTTACAAATTGACAGCGCCATCGCGTCTGGAATGGCCCAAAATCCCAGTCTACAATGTCAAAGTGCTCAAATCCGACCTCGGATGAGCAGTTTATGGCCAAAACAGGCTCCAAAAACAGCAAAAACTCAGTTGTGGCTGTTCCTCCTCTTCTCTCTATGATATGCTGGTCTTTTTCTCAGGTTTTTTAGTTTCCACGCTTCACTTTATCCCTTGGGCACCTTTGGCCTTTTAGTTGATCTCAAACGGACCCCGAACAGACCAAAAACTGGCCATGCAGTGCATTTTTGTTACCTTTTTGCATCATCCGCACACCTGGCACTCAGCTTTTTTCAATAATGCATCCCGCAACCACGTGAAGTGGCCCCCAAATATAGTCCTCATACTGACCTTTCTGCATAATCATCACAAGAAAACACCCACGTTGTGTCCTCGCTTACCCACGTGCAAGTATTGACCCCATTCGACCTCCCGATGCCACTAGATGCCATCTGACGCACCTGCCTACATCATGTCATGGGCCCACGGATAGCTTCCCCGATAATTTTTACGTGCTACCAACTCCTCATTATTATAGAAAAAACACACTGATAATGGTGACGATGAAAATCGATGCACTATGTACATGTTGTCCTACCTGTACACATGTGGGCCCCACGTAACCACCTGGCTCTGTAACATGGGCAATCCTTTATTCAATGCACCATGCATGGGTATGTACATATGCACAATCACTTCTTCCAAAAAAACTCCTAATAGCGTCATCCGACGCTTTCTGTGGCCGATGTGAGCTCTTCCATCACTTCAACGTTGCCTGCCCCCTGCCTTCTTCGCTATGCTTCTTTTTTTTCCCTCTTGCTCCACACTAAAGCCCTTATTTTCTTTAATGTGTGGTCTCATTCATTTGGTTGCCTTTAAGCAGTTGTCTTTATGTTATATTTTGGGCGGCCACACCCCCTTGGGCGGCCTTAGCCCTTATAGTGGCATTACATTTGGTATACATGCCGGCCAAAGCATTGTTAAGCACAACATTCGTATTTTTAATGACAATATTCTCGTGAATTTTGTTGGTCATATCAACTTCTTAGTGCCATACGCTTTCAAGATGCAAGTATAGGTGATTTCATTCCCTGAAAGGCATTCCCTTTGCACTCGGTGAAAATAGCCCAGAGCTCCTGTCGAGCAATCTTATCATAAGTTTTGTTGGCCGTGTCAAGGTCTTGAATAGTGCCAAATATTCATCCAGCTGAGCATTGTCAGCAACTATCACCGACATCAACCTGGACTTTGTCTGACGAGCCATAAATTTTTTTAGACTTCTCAAGCTGCGATAGAATGCATACAAACCTTGTTGAAACTGTAAAATTCTCAGATGGCACACCGACCCAGGCAACCGACTTGGCACGGAACTGGCCCCATGGGAAACTTAAAGTGGAAATAACTTGCAACCAGAGCTCCGATTTGACGATCTAAAAAGATCGCACGCTCCACAAAGTGATCACTTTGGGCCCATGCATTCACTTCTTCCCTGATCCCACATCTGTAATTGCCCAATCCGGTGTACGGATCTGTATCAACTTAAACTTTAAACTGCCATAACTACTTCATCGTAGCTCCAATTGACGAGTCGTAAAGACAGGCCAGTAGAGCACTTCAAGCATTGTAGCTCAAGAACATAATCTCCTATCTGTAATCAATTCAAGCATATTCCTTTTAAGCATCATTGAGGAATTTGTTGGTTCTTTAAAGTCGCATCGACATACATTACTCACAAAAGTAGCCGGTTACCAAGCCCTGAACACTGGTCGATAATCAAGTAAGCTTCAAATAAGCTCAACATGCATCTTCCTAGTATCTTTCTTAGCATGGGAGCGGAGCTGCACGACAACGCATAATGGAGTATGAGCGTTCATTTCACTCATTCTGATCCTTCTCATAATCTTTAATGATTTGGGCCAGAAGTTGGTTAATCTCCTATTGCTGATTGACATCCAATGCTACATTTTCCCTAGTAAGGACATTAATCCTTAACCAAGTAGGGACATCAAATTGTGAGAGCAAAAGTATCCTTGTGTCAAAGTTAGCTTCCAAAATATTAGTATGATAGACTTGTGGAGTGTTGTATCCTTGTGTACAGTAGTAGCCTTGTACGATAGCCTTGTGGAGTGTTGTATCCTTGTGTACAATAGTAAGCCTTGCACAAATTCAAGGATAACGATAACTATGTCATGATAACCTAAATCGCTACAACTCTATGTGCCAAAGGGATACAGCTTTGTGATGAGGAGTAATTCAAGATGTATTATGGTAACAAAATAAAAGAGATTGGATAGGGAATTGCAACTTCTATGTGTGTGTGTGTTGGTTTTTTTTTTTTTTTTTTTGGGGGTGGGGGGGTCGGGGGTGTTTGTTTGTGTGTGTGTGTGTGTGTGTATATATATATGGAGGTTAGGATATGGTGCTCAATAGAAAGAACTACTATTCAAGGAATCAAAAAATACTAAGAGTTTTGAAAGAGGGAGAACGATCAATATTTAAAACACCACTTTTTGACATTATAAAAAAATTACAATAGGTGAGAGGGAGAGTGTTTTTGTAAGCTTTGCTCCCTTTATCCTAAACCATCAGAAAGCACAAATCATTAGCTTAGTATATTTGTGGAACTAGTGCAGCTGGCGGCTCCTTCTCTTCTCTCGGAGCCATCTCTCTCTCTCTCTCTCTCTCTCTCTCTCTCTCTCTCTCTCTCTCTCTGCGTCACTGTGTTCCTAGACGTTGCAGGCGACACCCATCGGATGCAAGAGAGGCTGACGCGTGGCAAGGGGGGGCTGGAATTCACTCCCCCTTTATCTATTAGTATAGATGCAGGTGTTACAAGAGCCTAGCACTTGTTATTGATGCCAATGAGAACCCAAAATGTGCCACTTGATTGTTCATGCTTTGTCTTTGCTCTTCGTTGAAGAAGATGAAGAGTCCAAGTAGGTCTTCTTCTGCCCTTGCATGGTCCTCTTGTAGGGTTACCACCTTTATGTGATAGACTATGTGCTAGGGATTGACCATGGAAAACTAACCATACCATGTAAGTGCATGTGAGAGGAAGCCCCCCGGGGGGGGGGGGGGGGGGTGTTCAAAAGGCAAGATAAGAGTATAAGTTAGGGGTAGGCCCTCACATTTTAAATAATAGAAGTAGAGGCCTAGGTTATAAGTTTAAAGGAAAGAGGGAAGAGGGAAGGATAAGAG
This sequence comes from Adiantum capillus-veneris, assembly GCF_014529385.1. Classification (NCBI taxonomy): domain Eukaryota; kingdom Viridiplantae; phylum Streptophyta; class Polypodiopsida; order Polypodiales; family Pteridaceae; genus Adiantum; species Adiantum capillus-veneris. Next base: position 52,407,893 of record NC_140932.1, read on the forward strand.
ATAGAGATATATTGGAAGGAGAGGAGGATACACTCTTTTGTAATCTACCAATAACATATCTCTCTCCGTTTATATATGCAGATAGAGAATTTCTTAAATACATCAAATGAAAACATTGCTGGCATAATATTTGTAACTTATATATCATGCCAATTGAAAGTGATTCTTATTTCAAGACATAGAAGCCTCTACTTTAGACTCAAGTTTATAGGTAGTCACATGCTTCCATCGAAGATTATCGATCCAGTATTTCTATTTCTTACGATGCTAAGGTTTCTAAGGAGAACCCATCAAGGTATATTGACATAAATCAAGGCTAAACAAACATGAAAGAGAGTTTTGCTACACAACGGATTTAATGACTGTGTTTTCAACCACTATACAAAAGAGCATCTACTCACATAATATGGCGGAAGGGAGAGTCTTTTATACGTGTCATAATCTGCGACTTGAAGGTTACAGTCCATAACTAAAAAAACCCTTTTGCACGCGATAAAGAGGGGAGAGAGGGAGGGAGAGAGAGGCCGCCAAAGGCGGCCGGCTGTACTAGTATGTAAGGTAGGGGCATAACAATTCTTTCCTTTATTTAGCATATACTAGTCGTAAAAATAGGGGTTTTGTAGAACTCTCCCCTCGCAAGTGGCACATCCTTTTTAATAGAGAGTGGATCCCTTGGGAGATTATGTATGGTTGCAGTAGCCCACCAAAGGGAGTATGAAGTGCATGGGTGGTTATGGACCAGTGAAAAGATGCTTGCCAACTGCTTGAAGATATGCAAGGCAGACTGGTGAAGTATTAGTGGGGGAGGTGATGTGAGGCCACATCTCACATGGAGGAGACGTTAAAAAATACTTTGAGGGCCTTGTGGAATACCCTTGCCAAACCTCCCCATTTCTCTTTGCACATGTGTTACAACTGGCTCCTTTACCCTAGAGCAATGATTGGTGAATCGAAAATGTATCAAAGAGCTCCAAAAACTCAACAAGAATCATGAGCATTTCCTATCAATTTCGAGGGAAGGAGATTGAAGGTTGCTACCATGGAAATATGCATTCTTCATGGCCGCGACAACATGTGGGTCACATATTGGCATGCTATTAATAGACTTTGTAAAGAGAAAATATGTTACTTTCCTTTCAACAATCTCTCTTTGTCTCTCCTCGTTTCCCCTTTCCCCTTCCCTGAAGTGAGAATTATATCCTTCCCTCCCCTCAAGTCTAAACGGAAAAAAAAATTGAGTGCCTACCCTAAATTATGCCCCAACTTATGTGCTTATCTAGCTTTTGAAAAAAGCTCCTCTCCCTTTGCACTTACATGCTTAGGGAGAGGTAAAGAATTTGAGGGTAGTCATCTTATTGATTTCAACGTGTGCTACTTTGAATGTTAATTTCAATAGGATATATGGGATGGGTACCGGTGGTAGCAGTGACATGGTGGTGGCACCTTGGGTGCTCCTGGTGGGTGATGGGGATTGTGGGCCCTACCCCTTCTTCGTTCTTATGCTATGGTATATTGTCGAGGGTGTCTCCCAATAGTCTGTATGGTTCCTTGACGTTGAGGGTATGGTCGAGGGGGGCTCCCTGATGATTAGCCGATGTATGGTGGATGGACTGTTTTTGGTGCCATGGCTCGGTTTGAGCATGACCTGCCTTTGTAAATTTTTTGATTATTAATATACTGCACTCACCATTGTGAAATGTAAAAAAAGGGATAATGTGGGTTGTGTATCAATGATGGAATGTGGGACTTAGACTACGTTTAGACCATGGTAGCATGATTGTTGAAGTCATAATTCTTACTAGCTTGCGCAATGCACCTTTGGAAGGTCTTGCTCGCTCTTACCAATGGTACATGTATGTGTGTGTGTCTATCATTATACATACCCCATGACATACGTGCTATTTATAAGGTGTGAAAAAAAACTTTCTTCTAAACAGTTGCCCACAATAAATGCCATTGTCACATAATTTCATGTTCATTCATGTCAACCAAAGTATGCCAAGCACAACGTTTTCCCCTGACTAACAATATCATTGTGCATTCTTTTGCCCATATTCCATCTTGTGTAATGCCACATGCCTTCAAGGTGCAAGCGGACGTGATTGAATTTGGAGAGATGCCCTCTCTTTGCATCTATTGAAAAGAGATGTCATCTCTTTGCATCTATTGAAAAATGCCCAGAGCTTCCAGACACTAACCCTTCTAGACATATCTTACAATCAATGCACTCCATGCGAAAAGGAATCTTGTCAAGGACATCTTGCCCTCTATCAAACACTAACATGTTGCCTATGCAAGTGTTCTTTTCAAGGAACCCACTATCACGATTTATCAAGAGAGACACCCTCGCTTCGCATCCGCCGAAAACGGCCTAGATCTTCTTGGCCCTGCCCAAGTTTGGCATATCCCGCAAGTGTATGTGATTTCATTTGAACAGATGCCCTCTCTCTACATCAACTGAAAACATCCCAGAGCTTTCAAACCTTGATCTTGCTAGACATATCCTGCTGCAATCAATGCACTCTATACAAACAGGAATCTCATCTATGACTTGATGCGCTCTGTCAAGTCCATCGCACTTGACATACATATACTGACTACTGTGTTGTCCAAGCATGTGTTCTTTTCAAGCAACCCATTATCATGAATATCAAGAGACACCCCCATTTTGCATATGTCAAAAATGGCCCATAGCTTCTTGGCCCTGCCCAAGTTGGGAATATCCTGTACGCTTACGTGATTGCATTTGGAGAGATCCCCTCTTTGTGCATTTGCTAAAAACAGCCTAGAGCTTCCACTCACTATCACAAATATCAACATGTATCCTATTTCCAATTAGAAATATTTAAAACTCCTACATCCATGAGAAGACGCAGAAAGGGCCTGAACACACCAAATGAAACTATTAAGTTTGTGTACCAAGATACCTGGGAACAATAAAAGTAGTTCTGCTTTCAAAGAAATTTCTCTAAATTGTGTAGAAAACAACCAAGCTGCAGGAGAAATTCAAGAAGGAGACACCAGGAATCTCATCGAGGAAACGTTGTGCTCTATTAAGTCCACCGCACTTGACATATGTACTGACTTGGTACACATCCTTCTTCTTAGCATAGTCGTTAAGTGAACTCACAAAAGAAAGACTTGCTCTCTTTCCCTTCATGTTTGCTTTCATAGCGAATATTGCTACTTTCTTGGCACTGATATGTGTTCATGAAACCATTGGTGCTTATAGAGAGAACAAATGGACTGTGTGTGTGTGTGTGTGTGTGCATGTGTGATTGCATCTAGAGAGGCAACTTCACTTTGCATCCACCTAAAATAGCCTAGGGCTTCTTGGCCCTGCGCAAGCTATTCCCACAATCAATGCATTCAAAGAAATGGCATCCCAGATAGGAAGCTCCTCACGCACTTTTTGTGCATTATAAAGTGTAAAAACTTTTGGCATACATGTCAACCAAGGCATTTCCAGGAATGATCTTTTCTTTTAAAAACAACTATATCTCTTTGCCATCAAGTATAGGGAATCACCTTTGCAAAGGGGTGAGCAAAGAGACATGAATAACATGCAAGCTGATACAAAGGCACGATCTCTTGCATAGCCAAGATTAATGATGTCATCAATGCTTAGAAGCTAGCAATGGTGGATGACAATGGGCCCTCTCCTCTATCCATCCCCCTCCCTCTCTCTCTGCACATAATTTCATGCTGGTGATAATTATATAGATAATTAGATCGCTAAAAAAATCAAAAATCACTATTTATGAGAGCTATGCAAGGACTTCTACCATAGTAGCTGTTGGAGCTACAAAGATGCTATTGGTGGTCTCCCTCACTCACTCTTTCTCTCGCACATTACATGTGCCCAAGCCACACTTGAAATTTTAGTGGACATGGGGACAGTCACCGGCAAAGAGACTCTCTCTCACACAATTCTTTCTCTTCTACTTCTTTCTCAATGTTGTTTTTCCTGAGAAAAAGATCCTTCTATTAGTTAATGAAACTGCCCTGACAACCACCTCTATTAGAGAGGGCTACAACAATCATAAGGGGTAGAGTCTCCCAATGAAAAACAACATATGTACAATGAGGCTAAATGAAGAGATGGGAGGAGAAAAAACCCACACAGGTGGACGATAGTGCCATCTTAGTACACCTGGACCATGGTTAAGAAAGGCCTAGGGCGCTAGAGTTGAAGGAAAGCCTCTCTATTCTCTCGCATGTTGTCAGAGCAGCCTTGGAGTCTCTCAAACTGTCCTCTGAGAGTATGGATCAGCTCTGGCCAAATATCTCAAACAGTCTCTGCTGGTGGTACAGGGCGAGCCTAAAAGATGAAAAATTAATGGGCCCGCCAGATGAACCAGAGTGTCACGCCGCAAATGAGCTCCCAACACTCATTCATCTCACTACACCACTCCTTTGGAGTAATCTCTATAGCAAATTGGAGTGTAGATCAACCCCCCTACACCAGTATCATCTTGCTGGTGGAGGATAGCTCACATTGAAGTTCAATGCCCGTGAGAGTGGACCAAGCAGCTGCCCCCCAAGTGTATTGTCGTGCCATGGAAAGAGCTGGCATCAACCAAAGGACACAAAGCCAAACCTATTGTGCCAAAGGAAAATTCCAAAGACAGTGACGCTGACTCTCCAAAGGATGGTCACAAGCTGCACATGCTGCTGAGAGACCACTATGTACAAGCCAGATCCCAACTGTTGTAGCTTGATGTACAACCAGCCCCACTGCAACAGAGTGACTCGTTGTAGCTGTCTGGAGTCCCACAACCTCACCCAAAAAGCTGACAAGAAGTCAGTTGTGAGACCCTCCTCCTACCAATGAGAATTTGCAGCAGGATGAGCCTCTCTCTGTGCTACTAGTATGTGATGTCCCAGTTGAACAGTGTACTGAAAGAAAGGGACACCTTGTCATAAAATCTAATATCTAATATCTAACCAACCCAAATGATTCTCTCATATTAAATTGATCACTTAATGTGGGACAATAAACGGGAACAAGTGTTAAGATATAGACAAGTGCTTATAGATCTATCTAAACACTGGGCCAATGGTAAAGGGGCCAAATGAGAGATGGTCTATCAAAGATCAAGGCTAACAAATGGAGCATAAGACCTTAGGGTTAGCTTCATTGAAGACCTCCAATAATGTGTGTAAAAGGCCTTTGACCTTAGGTAAGCTAGGGCTGAGCTTGAGGCGCGAGAACCCGACCCAGCTCGAGGTGCTTGTCCTGCTTGTCATGCTTGATGACTAAGGTGCTTGATGATTGAGGTGCTTGAGATGCTTGAGATGCTTGAGGTGCTTAATTATTGAGATGCTTGAGGTGCTTGACATGCTTGAGATGCTAGGGTTGCACTTGAGGTGAGAACCCAGCCCAAGCTTAAAGTGCTTATGAGCCAAGCTTGTGGTGGGAACTGGGCCTATGCATGAGGGGCTTGATGTGTCAAAATGTCAAAGATTCAATCCCTACAAGGAGGGGGCGAGCCCTACATGAGGGGGGATGAGAGAGAACACCCACACACTCACACAAGGCATGCATGGTACAAAGAAAGCAAAAGGGACACTTGTCAAGTTCCTCCTCATGGTGTGCCTGAAGCCTATTGGTTGGCCACCCAAGGGGTCCAATAATAATATAGGAGATTTAATTAATTGATTTAGCATATATCTATCCCTCTCTCTCAAAAGGGAAAGGGGGACACTTGTCTCAAGGCTACCCTTGCTGCTTGTGATTGGCTAGGCCTGGAGGGGTCCAATGAGCTTCAAGCATGAGCTACAAGGGGGGGTCGACCCAAGAAATCTAGGGGGTTGCTTAGGGGGTATACTCACCCACACACACTCACAAACACTCTCATTGTGTGCTATGAAAAGTGCAAGAGCTCCCTCTCCTTCTCCAAGCAAGTAGAGGTTGAGAGCCTACACCAACATTCTTGGATATGGAGTGCAAATCCAACCAAGAGCCATGCTTCAATGCTTAAGCTTACCATCTCCTTCTTCTTCATTACTATGCTATTATGTATGCTAGCAACAAGAGTTATGATAAGTGAGGAACTAATTCTTTCTCCTACGAAATGTTTCTTCTTCCTCTTCCCTACCCTCATTCCCTGCTAGCTCTCTCCACCTTCGAAGGTGTTTGAGGTCTTGGGACTGAGGCTTGGGATAGTTAAAGCTTTCTTCAAGTTTATGTTATGTTTGTGTTGCATGAAGCTTTCCATCTTCATTGCATCACCTAGGTCACAAGGAACACAAAGATTGTATTGTAACAAGTCTCTCTTAATGGGAGAAATCATAATACAAATGCCTATTGGAGGGGGGGACCGGCTCCACATAAATCCGGTCCTCAAATGTTGTCATGTTCTCTAAATTCTCTCTCTTGCAAAAGTATTGTTCATGCCAAGTTAGCTAATTGCTATGATTATGTTGCTATCTTCAATTATGTTCACCCGCTATGCTCACAAAGTCATTTCTCAAAAGTACTCTCATTAATTTCCGCTACTCTCAAATTAAATAGGCCAATTCCATTACATTGGTATCAGAGCATTTGGTTTCTCTTTTCTTGATTAAGAAGAGAGGTCCTTAAGTAGCCTATAAATGGTTGATGTTGTTAATTATATTAGGGTAAGTGGAACTGGGATCTATTATCGGTTTTGTTGAGCCCACTATGTGGGGGATGGTGCACACCTCGGGAGCTTTGGACTTAATAATGGAGTCTTTTTAGACTTGCCTATGGCTTTACCATTATTGAGCCATAAGAAGTCCGAAAGGAGCTAGCCCTTGGCAACTCTGCTATGTTAGACCTACTCCTCTACTCTCTATAATTAACCACTTCGAGCCGTAGGTGTAGATACTTAAGAGCCGATTTTCAAAGGCTAAGAGGAGTGGCAACTAAGGTTTTGAATTGCCAAAGCATACACTAAGTACATACATAAATTTTGTTAACATGGCTGACAATAATCAAGAGAGTAGAATGAACATTGATAGCTTTGATTTTGCACATGAAGGTGCTAATGATGATGCTCCCATGTTTGTGAATTATCTCGTCACTAGGTTGCAGCAAGCTATGGGCAACCCTGCTTTGCAAGCCAAAGTTACTCAACAACTTCGTGCTTATGGAATTTCCCTTCCTCTCCAAGAGGAGAGAGAGCTTAGGAGGCCTCTTGAAGAGACCCCCAAAAGAAGACTCTCTCCCATTCGAGAGGAGGAATCCAAAGAGCAAGAAAGCAATGAAAGTTTAAGTTCCTCTGAAGATGTGGCTCCACAAAGACGGCGGTCTAGAGGATCACCCACTCCTCCCAAGAGGAAAAGATCAACACATAGTCCTTCTCCTCATCACTCTGAAAGGCAAGAGAAGAAACAAAGGAAGAAAAGGTCTAGGAAGAGGTCACCCTCTTCTCCTTCTTCTTCACCTTCCTCCTCTTCCGACAAAAGTTATGGATATTCTCCTAGAGAATACAAGAGGGGAGGACATCGCAAATCATTTCCTACATGGCGAAGGTCACAAAAGCTAAAGAAGTTCAAGGAGGGAGGAAAGAGTATCTCTTTTCTCACCTATGATGGCACCTTCGGTGCTACCAACACAGTGTTGGCCTTCATCCAGCAATTTGACGGCCTTTGGAGATGAGGGCTTCACAGAGTCCTCCAAGCTACGCCATGTAGCTATGCACTTCCAAAAATCAGCTCGTCAATGGTGGGCTAGCCTTCGTGGCAATGGTGAAGCCCCAAAGACATGGAAAACTCTACGAGTTTCCATCATAATGCAATTCCTTGCATTCGATGCAAAGGGCAAAGTGCTTACCGAATGGCGCGGCTTGAAGCTCCTCTCCCATGAGTCTATCCACAAATATGTAGACAAGTTTTGGGATTTACATCTTAAGGCTACTGTCTTTCAAAAGATAGACTTTGTCGAGCAAAGGCAGCAATTCTGTGCGGGATTACCTGAAGAGATGGCCAAATACATCAACTCTCAATGGCCTGGTACTATTAGCGATGTAATCCATCACACCATGGTTGCTTCACGCATCAATTTCCATCAAGGGGCTAGACGTAATGTCAAGCCCATGGAAAACAAAGACAAAAATGATGCTAAAGGGAAAACCAATGTTCAAAATACTTCCCAAGTCAATTCCAACAACAACAACAATCGGTCCAAGGAGAAGGGAGTTTACAAAGGTAAAAACAAACTCTCTCCTAAAGAGCTTGAAGCTTTTCGCAAGGACCATAAGTGTTTAAGTGTGGGGAGCGAGGACATGGCTATCGTTCTTGCCCCAAGAAGAATACTCGCAATGAGACTCCTAGGGCTTCACCCAGCGAAGCTCCAAAAGAGGATACTCTCTTGGGGTATAAAGCCCAATGTGGTCGCCCAGGTAAGTGGGCAGGCCGCCAGGTATGTACACATATTCTTTTGTAAAAACCTAATAAGAACTCACTATGCTCTACACATTACAGTAGATTAGTTCACCATATCGTTGTGCTCTTCTTCTCGCACTCTCTCTCGAGTCACACTTCCGCTCGTGCTCCTTCAACTGGTATCAGAGCTCAGATCGAGGCTCGGGGCAGCACTGCAGGAAGCTAGAGTCACTGGCTCAGATTGGAGTGAGATTTGATAGGCGAAGACACGGCCCCAAATCTTGTGGGAAATCCTAAAGGGCTTGGCGTTCTCAGAATTTCATTCTGAGGTCATCTCGGCCACTGTTCGGCTTCGACAGAGTTCTGCGCAGGCCATTTTCGACTACGTGGTCTCGACGGGTGCAGATCCGATTATGAAAATTTGGGGTTTCGGCCTACGACTGCTGGTGCTGAGGATATCGGCATTCCCAGAGTGTTGATTTGTGGCTGTCTACACATCGAAGGATGGCTCACACTTCTTGGAGGCATGTCACATACAACATGGGCGCATCTACACACAGACTGTAGGCGACATTCACTAGTTCGTCAGGTAGCTTGTGTTTGCTGCTTGATATTCCAGATTTCATCCTAACATTGTAGGTACTTCCACTTGGGATGTATTGTCAGAGATGATGTATGTCTGTTGAGGGTTTGCTGGCTGTGAGTCACGCAGTTAACAACCGCCGCAGTGGTTACAACATATAGTGGGAAATTTGTGGATGTATGACTTTGTGGGAAGTCTATGTACTGTCAGATTTACTGCAGCCTTTGTTGAGGGTCGAGTGAGGTTTTATTGAGCTGGGGGATTCTCGAATGTTGAGATCCTTTCGGTGATACAGGTCTTGGAGCGATCCCTCGAGCACCCTTAGATAGGCAGTTAGGATCTATTGACTGTGAGTTAGACACTTGGGATTGCATATTTGCTTTACTGCCGTTGAGGCATTGTCGTAGTCTATGCTTATAGGACAATGACAGGACAGTGAGAGACAGTACAGGTGTAGGACAGGTTTACCCACAGCTTACAGTGTTAGAGAGACAATGGTTTTTTGAGCTGTTTTTGGTCTGTTTTTTAGTACACCAGAGCCATTTTACAAAGGAGACTCTGCCGAAATTTATGCAGAATATGAAGCTTTCTTGGTTCATTTGACAGGTTGATATTGGTTCAGAGGTCAGGTTACAGGGGAAACTCTGTCGAATTTTTCCCAGAAAAGTAAACTATTGCGAAGCGTAGCTATGGCTGGATCACAGGACACTGCTCTTTACAATATCAAGAAGCTGGATGGAACCAATTTCCCATTGTGGAAGAGGCAGATTTGGCACGTGTTGGTACAAAAGAAGCAGATAAAACCTATAAAGCTCAAGGGGATAAAACCAGAACATATGGACGAAGATGAATGGAGCGAAATGGATGAATTGGCACTTTCTACCATTATAATGACTTTGGCAGAAAGCGTTTACTTCAATGTAGCAAATGAGATGTCGGCTTATCAAGCATGGTTAAAGCTGAGTGATCTTTATGAGAAGCAGAGTGCAGCTTCACAGGTATACTGGCTTAAGAAGCTTGTTGACTTGAAGATGAAAGAAGGGACACCTATGTCCAATCATCTGAATGAATTCAACACGATCTACAGTCAATTGTCAGCTCAAGGTGTCGAGTTTGATGAACCTGTTAGAGCTATGTTCCTGTTGATCACATTGCCGGAAAGTTGGGACACTTTTTGCACAACTTTGAGTAATTGTACACCTCCAGATGGTTTGAACATAGCAGGTGTAGAAGGAAGTCTGCTTACTGAAGAAACCAATAGAAAGACAATGGACAAAGGCAAAGGAACAACCTTAGTTGTCAGGGGAAGGACCAAAGAAAAGTACAAAGGTGGAAAGAGGAATCAGTTTCATAGCAAGTCCCCCAGTGCTAAAGGCAAGAGTGACATAGAATGCTACCATTGTGGCAAGAAGGGTCACATGAAAAGAGACTGCGGAGAATGGAAAGCAGAAAAAGGCAAAGAGAAAGTTGAAGACCATGGTGAGAAGAACAAGTCCTCAGTGAAGATTCAAGAAATAAATGTGACAAACACTGTTGCAGAGGATGACAGTCTAGTGTCAGGAGACATCTACTTCTTGAAGAATACAATGGACTCAGCTCTTCTTACAACATCTGATGGAAATGCACTGAGTGACTAGATTATAGACTCAGGGGCATCACTTCATGTGTCTCCAAACAAGGAGTGGTTTACCTCTTATGTGACCACTAAAGATCATGTTCGGCTAGGCAATGGGCAGACATGTGAGATCTTAGGTGTTGGAGATATTCAATTGAAGTTTCAGAATGGCTCTTCTTTCACACTGAAGAATGTGAGACATGTTCCCGCAATTACAAAGAGCTTGATCAGCACAGGTTTACTTGATGATGCTGGCTACGTCACCACTTTTGGACAGAACATGTGGAAGATATCCAAGGGTTCTATGATAGTAGCACATGGAGTAAAGTCTGGAGGACTTTACATGATTTATGTATCAAATGTCTCTAAAAATGTAATCAATGTAACCGAGCAGCCGAACGTTTCTTTGTGGCATAGCCGGTTAGGACATATATCCAAGAAGGGAATGGAAATCTTGTCTCGTTCTGGTTATTTTCCTGGCTTGTCATTTAATGATTTCAAATTCTGTGAACATTGTCTGTATGGTAAGCAAACACAGCAGCCACATAAGCATAGAAGCAATAGAAGAGATACACAGTTGGCACTTGTTCATAGTGATTTGTGTGGACCTATGCCTAACCTATCTCTAGGGGGAGCTTCTTACTTTATGACATTTATAGATGATTACTCGAGGAAAGTTTGGGTTTACTTTCTCAAGCACAAGGATGAAGCGTTTAGTGTTTTCAAAACGTTTGTGACACTTGTGGAGAATTAGAGTGGCAAGAAGCTTAAATGCTTACACACTGACAATGGTGGAGAGTATGTTTCAAAGGCCTTTCACGACTTTTGTGAGTCAAAAGGTATAAAACATGAACTTACTGCTCCTTACAAGCCTCCTCAAAATGGTGTTGCTGAGAGGATGAATAGGACCATACAAGAGAAGGTCAAAAGTATGTTGTCTAATGCACAGCTGCCAAATGGGTTTTGGGCAGAAGCTATATCAACAGCTGTTCATCTTATAAATAGATGTCCTAGCAAGGTTTTGTAGAAGGATTTAGTGGCAGAGATGGTATGGTCAGGCAAGGTTCCCCATACAAGCATCTCAGAGTCTTTGGCTGTGAGGCATGTACTCACGTTGCAAAGGAATTTAGGAACAAAATTGAGCCAAAGAGTAGAAAGTGCATCTTTCTAGGCTATGGTAATTCTCGTGAGATAAGGTACAGACTTTGGGATCCCAAATCCAGAAAGGTTATCCGCAGCAATGATGTTCACTTTAATGACGCCAAATATCATTCTAAACCAAAGAGGGTTGAGGAGATTAGAAGAGTTGTCTTCCAAGAAGATGGACCTGCACGTGCAAGACAAAATGTCATGGCTCAAGAGGAGCAAGGACAGGATAGATTGGAACCACAGGTTGTGGCTGAGCCTGAGCCACCTATTGTGTGTGGATCTGCACGTGTCACGCGACCTCCTGATAGGTTTGTTCCATCTATGAACTATGTCATGTTGAGTGATTGCAATGAGCCTTCATGTTACAAGGAAGCAGTGCAAATGAAGGACTCCGGGAATTGGCAATTGGCCATGCAGTCAGAGATGACAGCTCTACATAAAAACCAGACATGGAAGCTAGTTAAATTACCACAGGGCAAAAAGGCTCTACCTTGCAAATGGGTTTACAGGTATAAGATCACCGCTCATGATAGTCAGCCAAAGTACAAAGCAAGGCTTGTTGCCAAGGGCTTTAAGCAAGAACAAGGCATTGACTTTGATGAAGTCTTCTCTCCGGTGGTCAAGATGACTACATTGAGATGCTTTCTTGCATTGGTTGCCATATTAGATTTGGTGTTGCACCAAATGGATGTCAAGACAGCGTTCTTGCATGGTGATTTAGATGTGGAAATTTACATGCAGCAGCCAGAAGGGTTTGTTGAGAAAGGCAAGGAAGATTGGGTATGCCAGTTGTTAAAGAGTCTTTATGGCTTAAAACAATCACCGAGGGCATGGTACCATAAGTTCCACAAGTTTATGCTTTCTGAAGGCTACAAATGTAGTGAGTTCGATCACTGTCTATATACAAAGAAGGCTAAGGATGGCAGTTGGCTGATCCTTATTTTGTATGTGGATGACATGTTGATTGCTGGCAAGCACTTGGAAGAAATTTCAGCTTTGAAGTCAAAGATTGCAAAATCGTTTGACATGAAAGACATGGGTGAGGCAAGTCATATACTTGGTATGCGCATTGAGAGAGACAGATCAAAGAAGTTGATTTGGTTATCTCAAAAAGAGTATATTGACAAGGTTTTGCAACGTTTCAATATGGAGAAGGGAAAGGCATTGAGTGTTCCATTGCCACCATATGTGAAACTTAGCAAACAAGATTGTCATGTGTCTGAGGAAGAACAGGCTGAAATGGATAAGATTCCATATGCGTCTGTAGTGGGTAGTTTAATGTATGCAATGATTGCTACTTGCTTAGACATTGCATTTGCAGTGGGAGTAGTAAGTCGATACATGTCAAACCCAGGCAAGAAACATTGGGAGGCAGTGAAAGGAATATTGAGATACCTGAAAGCTACAAAGAGTATGCGTATATGCTATGGGAGTCAGGAGCTAAGTGTAAAGGGTTTTATAGACTCAGATTATGCAGGTGACTTAGACAACCGAAGGTCTACGTTAGGGTATGTCTTTACATTGGCTGGTGGAGCAGTATCATGGCGTTCTAGATTACAAGATTGTGTTACTCCGGCTACTACAGAGGCTGAATATGTTGCAGCATCAGAGGGATGCAAAGAATCAATTTGGCTTAATTGACTAGTAACAGATTTGGGAATCAAAGAAGAGATGACTGTGTTATATTGTGATAGTCAAAGTGCTATACAATTGGCTCACAATCCAGTTTATCACTCAAAGACAAAGCATGTGGATGTGAAGTATCATTTCATCAGGGAAATGCTCGAGGATAAGCAACTTCAGCTTGTCAAAGTTCACACCACAGAAAATTCTGCTAATCTACTTACAAAAGGACTTCCCTCAGATAGCTTTGTGCATTTTCGCAAGCAGTTAGGTGTAGGGTAGTACATCACTTCTCTACATCTCTTGTATATTAGCTTGTATAGTAGCTTCTCTCACACTTAAAGTACCACATTGGACTTTAAGTGGGAGGTTGTTGGGGTATAAAGCCCAATGTGGTTGCCCAGGTAAGTGGGCGGGCCGCCAGGTATGTACACATATTCTTTTGTAAAAACCTAATAAGAACTCACTATGCTCTACACATTACAGTAGAGCGAGTTCACCATATCGTCATGCTCTTCTTCTCGCACTCTCTCTCACGTCACACTTCCGCTCGTACTCCTTCATGCTCATTGCAAAGGATCATCACTTTCCTATGCTTGGGGAAAGGTAAGAGAGCATGATGCCTTCATCTTGTTTGACCCTGGCTCTACTCTTAACTTCATATCAATGGAATTGGCCACCAAGTTGGGCATTCAAGCTTTTGAGATGGGAGATATAGTAGTGGTTGATGCAGCTTTCAAGGGACAACAAGCCTCCGTTACTCCCTTGATTGGGAAGTTGAGGCTTCATGTCCAAAGCTATGTCGACAAGGAAGACTTCTTCATCTATCCTCTCCAACATGAGGATGTTATCCTAGGGGCACCATGGTTTGATCGCATGGCTTCCAACATGAAGTTCCCTAAAAGGAGAATCTACTTCACCTACAGGGGAAAGAACATGTATATAGATGCTAGTGAGCGTGGTCGCACTATTCCACTTGTAAATCCTCTTGCTTTTGATAAGTCAATGAAGAGCTCAATTTCTGCCTACATGATTTTTGTCAAAGAGTCTCTAAAAGATACTAATGCTTCATCAAATGTAAATGATAGGAATCAAGAAGAGTTAGACTTGTCTAATTTTCTAAAAGGATTCCAAGATGTGTTCATCGATGATATCCCTATGGACTTACCTCCAAAATGAGGGGATGATGACCATCGTATTGAGCTCCTTCCTGGAAGCTCACCACCTAACAAGCCTCCTTATCGAGTCTCACAAGCTCAACAAGAGGAGATCATGAGGCAAGTACAAGAGCTGGTAGACAAAGGGATGGTGAGGCCTAGTTCCTCTCCGTTTTGTTCTCCAGTCCTTTTAGTGCAAAAGAAAGATGGTACATACCATATGTGTGTGGACTATCGAGTACTAAACCATATCACTATCAAAAATAGATTTCCCGTACCTCAAGTAGAAGATCTGTTTGATAAGCTACAAGGCTCTACCTACTTCAGTAGGATTGACCTTAAGAGTGGCTATCATCAAATAAGGATAGTGGATGAAGATATCTTAAAGACCACGTTTCGCACAACGTTTGGTCTTTATGAATATCTAGTCATGCCTTTTGGCTTGACTAATGCACCAGCTACGTTCAATCGTTTGATGGAGAAAATTTTTAGACCATATCGCAAATTCACTAAAGTGTTCTTTGATGATATCATCATCTACTCCAAGTATTTGGAGGAACATAAGCAACATCTCCGAGTGATTTTTCAAGTATTGAGGGAGAACAAGCTTTTTCTCAACCAAAAGAAAAGCGAATTCTTCCTTCAAGAGATTCAATACCTAGGTTATATTATCTCTAAAGATGGTATCCGAATGGATCCATCAAAGTTAGAGGTAATAAAAGCATGGCCTAACCCAAGAAATCTACATAAGCTAAGAAGCTTTGTTGGTATGTGCACATACTATAGACGCTTCATAGCAAAATTCTCTCAAGTAGCAGGACCACTACACGACTTAACTAAGAAGAACATTAAGTTTGTATGGACTGCTAAGGAGCAAAATGCTTTTGAAAAGCTCAAAGAGAAGCTTACTTCCCAACCAGTCCTCGTGCTTCCGGATCTCTCAAAGCCATTTGAGATCCAATGTGATGCTTGTGGTGATTGCCTTGGAGCCGTTTTGCTTCAAGAAGGGCATGCCATAGCATATGAGAGCCGAAGGCTCAATATTGATGAACGAGTCTTGGGCATTTATGAGAAAGAGCTTTTAGCTGTTCTACATGCCCTAGACACATGGAAGCACTACCTATTGGGGACTCCATTTATCCTACGAACCGACCACCAAAGTCTCAAGTATTTTATGACGCAAACCAAGCTTTCCGACAAACAAATGAGGTGGGCAAATTTTCTTTCGCAATTTAATTTCCATATTGCTCACATAGCTAGTAAGCACAATCAAGTGGCCGATGCACTTTCACGACGACCCAAAGTTAATGCGGTGTCTATAGCTACTCACAATGATCTGCTACTGACCCTGACTTTAGAGACATAATGTCAGCCCTTGCTTTGGGGAAGAAAGAGGAACCATTCACCTTGCAGGATGGTTATCTTCTCCACGGCAATAGCCTATGTGTACCCATTCCCTTCGTGAGAAAGTTATGTATGAATCCCATGCTCCTCCATATGCGGGGCATAGAGGTATTCAACCTACTCTCCAATGAGTAGAGACGTACTTCTATTGGCCTACCATGAAAGTGGACATACAAGAGTATGTTTCAAAATGTGTAGTATGCCAAAAGACAAAGTATGATAGAGGGAAGCAACCTGGATTACTCCAGCCATTGCCTATTCCAAATTCACCACGGGAGAGTATATCCATGGATTTCATCTTTGGATTACCCAAGTCTATCCATGGGAATACAGGAATATGGACAATAGTTGATAGGTTTAGCAAGCAAGCACATTTTATTCCTGTCAAAAAAACTATTAAGGCACATCAAATGGAAACTCTCTTCATATCTCAGATTTTCAAGCACCATGGATTACCCACATCCATCGTGTCAGATAGAGATCCTAGAATGACCAGTAATTTCTGGAAAGGTCTCTTTGAAAATCTAGGAACAAGATTGAATTTCTCTTCGGCCTATCACCCACAAACGGATGGCCAAAGTGAGATAGCCAATCTTACGATACTCGATCTACTCAAGACTTATGTTACCGAAGTAAATCAACGCGCACAATGGGAAAAGTACTTACCTCTTGTAGAGTATGCCTACAATAATATTGTACATACTTCTACGGGAAAAGCACCTTTTGAGATCATTGAGGGAAGATCTAAAAGTCCCTTGCTACTCAAAGTACATGCGAAGATCTTCACCGCCGATGAGTATAGCCGTGACCTACAAGAATCTTTTCAAAAGATTAGGGAGGCTATATCCATCTCTCAACAAAGGCAAAAAGCTGCTTTTGATAAGCACAGAAGAGCCTTAATGTTCAAAGAAAATGATTGGGTCTTACTCAAGTTTCCTAAGGCTTGATTAAGGCAAACGACGGGCAAAAATCCTACGGGCCATCAAAAGTATTATGCTAAACTAGCAAAAAGATACTATGGTCCTTTCCAAATCTTGAAGCCCATCAATGAGACGGCTTATCAACTCAAGTTGCCCAACCATTGGCTCATACACAATGCCTTTTATGTAAGCCTACTTAAGCACTACAAATAGAGCCACCAACTGAACCAATTATTGAAGACCCTCCCGAAGTTGAAGACCAAGAAGAGGTGCTACAACCCGAAGATGTTCTTTGGCATGAAGACAAGGTACTACGACATGGTAAGATTATCCGACGGTATCTTATTAAGTTCAAAAATTATCCTTTTGAAGATGCTAGATGGATGCAAGGAATACAGCTTAAGGATAGTATGAACCTTGTCAATGCTTACAATGCTACATTAGAGTAAGCAAATGTACAAATTTCTTTTAAATGACTCATGTTTTTGTCTTATAAGACTAGTCCTCTTTTTAATTGTGCACAAATTTAACTAGTATGCATGCTTAGAATCATGTTTGTGATGACGACGTCTCTCAAACACCAAGTAGAATTTGTCACTCTACTTTGGGAGAATGAAATGGACTAAAGAGCAGACATGCTTGCGGTAGCTATGTCTCCCAAGCACCAAATGGATTAGTCATCCATCTTGGAAAGATGTCGTAGGGTAAAAAGGGATCCTCTACCCGCTAAGTACAATTGACTAATGACTAAGACTTTATCTCTTCTACCTCATAGTCGAGGACGACTATAATTTGAAGACAGAGGTAATGTCATAAAATCTAATATCTAATATCTAACCAACCCAAATGATTCTCTCATATTAAATTGATCACTTAATGTGAGAGAATAAACGGGAACAAGTGTTAAGATATAGACATGTGCTTATAGATCTATCTCAACACGGGGCCAATGGTAAAGGGGCCAAATGAGAGATGGTCTATCAAAGATCAAGGCTAAAAAATGGAGCATAAGACCTTAGGGTTAGCTTCATTGAAGACCTCCAATAATGTGTGTAAAAGGCCTTTGACCTTAGGTAAGCTAGGGCTGAGCTTGAGGCGCGGGAACCCGACCCAGCTCGAGGTGCTTGTCCTGCTTGTCATGCTTGATGACTAAGGTGCTTGAGGTGCTTGAGATACTTGAGGTGCTTAATTATTGAGATGCTTGAGGTGCTTGACATGCTTGAGATGCTAGGGTTGCACTTGAGGTGAGAACCCAGCCCAAGCTTAAAGTGCTTATGAGCCAAGCTTGTGGTGGGAACTGGGCCTATACATGAGGGGCTTGAGGTGTCAAAATGTCAAAGATTCAATCCCTACAAGGAGGGGTCGATCCCTACATGAGGGGGGATGAGAGAGAACACCCACACACTCACACAAGGCATGCATGGTACAAAGAAAGAAAAAGGGACACTTGTCAAGTTAATCCTCATGGTGTGCCTGAAGCCTATTGGTTGGCCACCCAAGGGGTCCAATAATAATATAGGAGATTTAATTAATTGATTTAGCATTTATCTAGCCCTCTCTCTCAAAAGGGAAAGGGGGACACTTGTCTCAAGGCTACCCTTGCTGCTTGTAATGCCTCCTGCTTGTGATTGGCTAGGCCTGGAGGGGTCCAATGAGCTTCAAGCATGAGCTACAAGGGGGGGTCGACCCAAGCAAGCTAGGGGGTTGCTTAGGGGGTATACTCACCCACACACATTCACAAACACTCTCATTGTGTGCTATGAAAAGTGCAAGAGCTCCCTCTCCTTCTCCAAGCAAGTAGAGGTGGAGAGCCTACACCAACATTCTTGGATATGGAGTGCAAATCCAACCAAGAGCCATGCTTCAATGCTTAAGCTTGCCATCTCCTTCTTCTTCATTACTATGCTATTATGTATACTAGCAACAAGAGTTATGATAAGTGAGGAACTAATTCTTTCTCCTACAAAATGTTTCTTCTTCCTCTTCCCTACCCTCATTCCCTGCTAGCTCTCTCCACCTTCGAAGGTGTTTGAGGTCTTGGGACTGAGGCTTGGGATAGTTAAAGCTTTCTTCAAGTTTATGTTATGTTTGTGATGCATGAAGCTTTCCATTTTCATTGCATCACCTAGGTCACAAGGAACACAAAGATTGTATTGTAACAAGTCTCTCTTAATGGGAGAAATCATAATACAAATGCCTATTGGAGGGGGGGACCGGCTTCACATAAATCCGGTCCTCAACTGTTGTCATGTTCTCTAAATTCTCTCTCTTGCAAAAGTATTGTTCATGCCAAGTTAACTAATTGCTATGATTATGTTGCTATCTTCAATTATGCTCACCCACTATGCTCACAAAGTCATTTCTCAAAAGTACTCTCATTAATTTCCGCTACTCTCAAATTAAATAGGCCAATTCCATTACACACCTGGATGGTCGGTTGAGGAGAAAGGGTCCCTCCAAAACCACTCTCCAGGATCCCACTTCACTCGTGCCAGTGGACAAGTCTCCCAAGCGCACAGCCTCCAGTGGCGAGTCTCAAGAGCTGCTGGGTCAGGATCTATGACACAAGTCCTCCCACATATGCCCACAACTCGGATCGTTTGAAAATAGCACTTTGCCACCTGTGGGGCCTCTACTGAAACTTGATGTAGATGACGCTCCCCCTATAGCTCAAAAAAGAGGGAGAGTACAATCTCTGAGCAAGCCCGAACTACGAGGAGAATCTGAAGTTGCATGAAGGACCCCATCCATCTGGGGAATGTGATGCCACTTTGCAAGCGTGGGGTGAAAGATGCAAATCTGCATACTTATTTGAGGTTTTGCCAAACTTATGAACAATGTTAACATTTGCTATGTTAGCAAGAGGGAATAGATGTATGCTTTATGTGGTTTTCTAGACCAATAGGGCTCGATATAGGGCTTGACTTGGACATAGGTAAAGAATGTTCGAGGGGCTATTTTCTGTCCCAGTTATTTAGAGCTTTAGGTGCCAGGTGCAGACGGCTCGTCAAACAGAGCCACGGTGCCCAAGTTATGGTAGTTTGAAGTTCGAAGACATTGCAGATCTGAGATCGATAGACCAAGTGATGCCAGGTAGTCCAAGCTTGTTTGAAGCTATGGGTGTGTAGTGCTTGATTTATGTAGTGTGTTGATCTTTTCAAATCGTCGATTGGAGTCATGGATGCCAAGATACATCCAGTCAAAGTTTTGCCGAGGGTCAGGTTTGTGTCGTGTGGGCCGCCTCAAAAGGCGTACCAACATGTGTTTTTTTGGAACATGGAGGGGTTCTGGAGCATGATATACATTGTGCTGAGCTAGCAAAAAGTGCCGGCATCTCAAACAAAGCTTGGACGGACAAGTTATAGCAGTTGAAACTTGACGGTGGTAGTCGACTAGAAGGAATCTGGTATTTTTTTACCTTTTTGGATGGCTCGATTGGTAAACCCGGGTAGGTTTGAATTTGGGAATGGAAAGTTACATTGGGATGTTGCGGCTTAGTCACCGGGTTTGGGTGCACTGGGTGCACCAAATGGCAGGTGACACTATTCGAGAAAATAAAAAAGGGGCAATAAAATTCACGATGATATTGTTGGTCAAGGTCTACTGTGAAAAGATGCCATGTTAGGCGATTCCTTGGTCGATGAGCATGCCAAGTGTGGTGCTGATTGGGTGGTTAAGTGGCCACCAAGATCCATTGAGGGCATGGCCGCCCATTGGGGCCAGTGGCCAGCCCATGATCTCCCGCCCATGATCTCAAAGGGTGTGGCCACCCAAAAAATGACCAAAGGAGTCCCACCCTAAACTAAGAAGGGTGCGAACAAAGGGGGAAATAGGGGAGAACATGGTGAGGGTAGCGCAGGCACCGGGGGCGGGGGAGACAAATAAACTCACGCTGGCCATTGTAGTGCTCGGATGCGCATGGTGATGAAACGAGAAGTGACAAGCTTGGCGAGGCACCTCTGTTTGGTATCATGCCGGACGGATTTGGTGCTGTCTGAAGTCCAACCTGCCACATCATCACCCCCATTCCCACAACGACGACACCATTGTTGTATAAATAAGCGAAGGGGGGGTGTATGTATGGGGAGAAGGGGGAGAAAGAAAGAAAACGTGTGGAAGTGAAAAGGGAACGAGGAGGGCAGGAGGGAAGAGAATGTGGGGGGAGGCCCATGAAGGTGGGCTCGTGACTTGGTGAAGGGCGGAAGGCGGCTCCAATATCTCTCTCTCTCTCTCTCTCTCTCTCTCTCTCTCTCTCTCTCTCTCTCTCTCTCTCTCTCTCTCTCTCTCTCTCTCTCTCTCTCTCTCTCTCTCTCTCTCTCTCGGGACCTTGAGGAAAAAAGGGAGGAGGTTATTGCGACCATGGGGGGGAGGAGAAACGTGAAAGAGAGGAACATATATAGCATGAAGGGGAAGGGAGGAAGGAAGCAAGGGCGGAGGAAGGTCTTGGCGAGGAACGGGCTAAAAGGGGGGACTGCATGAAGAAAAATGGGAGGAAGGGTGAGCAAGAAGCCAGAGGTCTTTCTTCTTCTTCTTCTCTCTCTCTCTCTCTCTCTCTTGGGACTTGAAGCAGCAAAGGAGAAAAAGGCATCCATCAATCGGCCATGGCAAAGAAGGGCTCTCTTTGTTTTGGTTGAGGCTATGAAGGATTTTCTCTCTCTCTTTCTCTGCCGATGGCATTGAAGGACGAGAAGTGGGAGGCAAGTGAAGGGATTTTTTTTGGTAGAGCTTACAAAAAGGGAAGAGTTCGAAGGAAGAAGGATTTTCTATGAAAGGCAACCATAATTGAGGAAGTCAAGCAGTGCAAAAAGGGTTGTGCTTTGTAAGAGAGAGAGCATGCCAAAATTCAATTAGATAGAGGGCAAAAAGGAAAAAATTTGGAACTGATGAGCAAGGGAGCTATACTAGGTGGGGGTTTTCTTGTCATTACAGATTGCTTCAGAAGGGTTCGGGATTTCTTATTATGGGTTTGCAAATAAACAGGCATACCAGCAAGGGCATATGCAACCGATTTGTAACAAGGTTACAGATATCAATTAATTGGAAGCATCTTCTAATTGTCAGTGTCAATTAAGTGTTGATAATTGATTTTAATTTATTTTTTTGTTGGTTTTGTGATCCGAGTCGTGATTTTCTTCCTAGATTGCTTTGTGTTCATCTCTATATCATCTTAACACTAAATTGACCCTAACCGCACTGGTTTTGCTTGGTTTACACCTCGACTGCTTCTCCGTCTACATCCAAAAGCTCGGGGCTTTCTTGGTCGACCCTGGAGAGACATGCACTCTGACAATTTGGTGAACCTGAAAACTTGACCGAGGTAGACGAAGCCATCCATGTCGACAAACCAATAGAAAGAGATGTAGCGGGTTATAGGGTTAATGGCTGCTATTTTGCAGCAGTAGTATGTAAGTTAGGTGCAGAATATGAACCAACATTTGGGTACCAATTTCAAAACTGAGAATCGAGAATTGCAGCATTCTGCAAAAAGTGATTTGGGTGGAAGAGCAGGATAACACAGAAAAAAAATCAAGTATCGGAGCCAGTAATAGAAAAGAGGAAATTTGAAGCATCAAATAACTAGAAACAAGAGTTGCCTCTACAATTAGCACTTGAAAATGCCAAACACTCAGTTTTTTATCAGTAGGGGATTTTTGATGGTTATGATCCACTACGATACTTGGATTACTATGAAGAGGAGTTGGAGCTGCATGGGGTGCCAAAAGAGAACAAGATTCTAAAATTCAACAAGTTTGTGATCCCAAATTTCATTGAGCGAGTTCAGAGGCTTCAACAACAACATATGCATAGTTGGAGCGGGTTTAAAGCTGCACTTATTCGAGAACGTTGGGATCCAAGCATGTATGAAAACAATGAGGAATATGCTAATGTACCTACCTATGCGGAGGTTTGCAAGTAGATTAGGGCTAAGCTTAAAGCTGCTCTTGAAAAATGCTTGCTTGAGGATGATAGGCTACTATAGGATAAGGATGATGAAGAGGTTGTTCAAGATGTCTATGCAAAGCTTGGAATTACAGATTCCATGTCAACGCCTGAAATTGAAGAATTACAAGGTCAAGAAAAGCATGAGGATTCAAAGGGTCTATACACACATGAGGGTTCACAGAGTATGAATGTGCATGAGCGTCTACAAGACTTGTGTATATCACATTTACAGGGTTTGGATAAACCGTATTCTAAGGGCTTGGAGGAGCAAGGGTATGTGCTTCAAGCTCCACATGGTGATGATTTAGAGGGGGTGCAGACTCCTTTTTTATCAAGATTTTGTGGTGCAAAGCTATCAAAATGGCAGAATGATCATGAACTTGATGATGCTTATTCAGAGGGGGTGCATAGTGAAGTGGCATCACTTGATGTTGCATGTGACTGGGTTCATTGTACTGATGATATGGATAGGGATGTAGATGCAATTTTCAACATGCATGCTGACCTTTGTGTTGTAGAAGTTCAAAGACATTTGCATGAGGGGGAGAAACTCGATGAGCAATCTACAACAGATGTACCTACTATGCATACCATGTGTGGCAAGCCTAATTTGCAGCCTAAGATATGTAGGGTAGAAGATTCTTTCGAAGCCGCGGACCCAGAGCTTATGTGCTTATTGGATGAAGCTTTGGAGGGCTTCTCAATTACAGATGCAAAGGGTATCGAGAAATTTGGTTTCATGCATAAGCACCTTTATCTAGATGTGGTTGATGATGACCTTATGTAGTTGTTGGATGATTCTCTATTGGGGTTTGGGCCTATACAAACTAGCGAAATGTTTTTTGATGCATCTCAAAAGTTTGATAAAGAGGATTTTTCCAGAGACTTGATGTATCCAGATATGCATGCTTGGATTTTTGATGCTAGAGGGGGTGAAGGTGAATTACCAATCCTCCTACCCTTGATTGATGATCAACAATTGGATGAGCCAATTGCACAAGGGATATGGCAGTATTTAGTGATACATGCTATTGTATGGGATTTTCTGCTACCCTATGATGTAGGGGATGTTGAGCTAGCTTTTGATCCAGGAGGAAAATTTTATATGCATGGTCCGGAGCAATTAATCGATGTTCCATTTGATTCTGGTGGAGATGTATATGTGCATGATTTGGGGCAATTAACTTATATACCATATGATCTAGGCAGTTTTTATGATGGTTTATGGGTTAATTCTTGTTTATACTCTATTTTTGGGACATTATTGTGTTTCCCTATGATCCTAGAGGAGGGAACATTCAAATAAGGCCACATGTTGCAAAATTTTTCAAAGCATGCTCACAATGGGGCAATACGTATGCGTTACAAGTTTTTGCTTGCAGTTTGGAATAATGGTTGGCACATACCGGAGGATGTGCAGGTTTAGAGAGGGTGGATGTCGTACCACTTTGCGGGCACGGGGTGAAAGATGCAAATCTGCATACTTATTTGAGGTTTTGACAAACTTAGGAACAATGTTAACATCTGTTATGTCAGCAACAGGGAGAAGATGTATGCTTTACGTGGTTTTCTAGACCAACAGGGCTCCAGATAGAACCTTATCGGGAGATAGGTGAAGAATTTTTCAGGGGCTAGTTTTTGGCCCATTTATGTAGAGCTTGAGGTGTTGAAGGAGCAGGTCTAGACGGCTCGTCAAACAGAGCCACGGTGCCCAAGTTATGGCAGTTTGAAGTTGGTAGTGATTGCAGATCCGAGAGGGATAGGCCAAGTGATGCCACGTAGTCCAAGCCAGTTTGGAGCTATGCGTGTGTAGTACTTGATTTATGGAGCGTGTCTGTCTTTTCAGATTGTTGATCGGAGTCCCGGATGCCAAGATACGGCCGGTTTAAGTTTTTCTAGGGGACCAGGTTTGTGATGGGTGGGCCGCCTCGAAAGGCGTGGCATCATGTGTTTTTTTGGAACTTGGAGGGGTTCTGGAGCATGATATGCATTGTGTTGAGGTAGCAAAAATTGACGGCGTCTCAAACAGAATTTGGACGGACAAGTTATAGCAGTTGAAACTTGACGGTGGTGGTCGACTAGGAGGGATATGGTATTTTTTTGCCTTTTTGGATGGCTCTGTCGGTGGACCTGGGTAGGTTTGAAGTCGGCAATGGGAAGTTACAGTTGGATGTCACAGCTCGGTCACCGGGTTTGGGTGCACCAAATGGCAGGTGGCACTATTTGAGAAAATAAAAAAGGGGCAATAAAATTCACAATGATATTGTCGATCAAGGTCTGCTCTGAAAAGATGTCGTGCTAGGCGATGCCTTGGTCGACGAGCATGCCAGGTATGGTGTTGATTGGGTGGTTAATTGGCCACCAGGAGCCATTGAGGGCTTGGCCGGCCATTGGGGCCAATGGCCGCCCACCGCCCATGATCTCAAAGGGTGTGGCCACCCAAAATATGACCAAAGGAGGGCCACCATAAACTAAGAAGGGTGTGAACAAAGGGGGAAATAGGGGAGAACATGGTGAGGGCAACGCAGGCAATGAGGGGGGAGACAAATAAGCTTGCACTGGCCGTTGCAGTGCTCGGACGCGCATGGTAATGAAACAAGAAGTAACAAGCTTGGCGAGGTGCCTCTGTTTGGTATTACGTCGGGCGGATTTGGTGTTGTCCAAAGTCCAACCTACCACATCATCACCCCCATTCCCACAATGACGGCATCGTTGTTGTATAAATAAGCGAAGGGGGGGGGGGGGGGGGGGGGTGCTGTATATGGGGAGAAGGAGGAGCAAGAAAGAAAACGTGTGGAAGTGAAAAGGGAATGAGGAGGGCAGGAGGGAAGGGAACGTGGGAGGAGGCCCATGAAGGTGGGATCATGAGTTGGTGAAGGGCGCAAGGCGGCTCCAATATCTCTCTCTCTCTCTCTCTCTCTCTCTCTCTCTCTCTCTCACTCTGGACCTTGAGGCAACAAGGGAGGAAACGGAGGAGGTTCTTGCAATGGTGGGGGGGAGGAAAAATGTGAAAGAGAGGAAGGGATATAGCATGCAGGGGAAGGGAGGAAGGAAGCAAGGGTAGAGGAAGGTCTTGGCGAGTAACGAGGGGGGATTGCATGAAGAAAAATGGGAGGAAGGGTGAGCAAGAAGCCGGAGGGCTTTCTTCTTCTTCTCTTTCTCTCTCGGTACTTGAAGCAAC
Organism: Adiantum capillus-veneris; assembly: GCF_014529385.1. NCBI lineage: Eukaryota > Viridiplantae > Streptophyta > Polypodiopsida > Polypodiales > Pteridaceae > Adiantum > Adiantum capillus-veneris. The sequence continues at coordinate 52,433,820 of NC_140932.1, forward strand.
AAACGAGAAAAAGGCAACAATCAATCGGCCATGGCAAAGAAGGACTCTCTCTGTTTTGGTTGAGGCTATGAAGTATTTTCTCTCTCTTTCTTTGCTGACGGCATTGAAGGACGAGAAGCAGGAGGCAAGTGAAGGGATTTTTTTTTTGGTGGAGCTTGCAGAAAGGGAAGAGTTCAAAGGAGGGAAGGATTTCAATGAAAGGCAGCCGTAATTGAGGAAGTCAAGCAGTGCAAAAGGGGTTGTGCTCTGCAAGAGAGAGAGAGAGAGAGAGCATGCCCAAATTTGATCAGACAGAGGGCAAAAAGGAATTTTTTTGGAACTAATGAGTAGGGGAGCTATACTGGGTGGGGGTTTGCCTGGCAATTACAGATTGCTTCAGAGGGGTTGGGGATTTTTTATTATGAGTTTGCAAATCAACAAGCATACCAACAACGGCTGACAAAGTGTGGCAAGAAGTACAGGGTTTGGTGCAAAGGGAAGGTGAGCCAGTAGATGCTTACATATGTAAGTTTTCAATGGCATGGGAGAGGATGTGCAAGGCCTTAGCACCACAGGTACCCCCACCTGACATGATGAAGAAGGACAGGTTCTTGGCTGGTCTTTGGGAGAATATACATTGCAGAGTGGAGCTAAAGAAGCCTAGGACATATGAAGATGCACTAGAGGTAGCGAGGAACAAAGAGTGGAAGCTGAGAAGAATGAGTCAGCTAGGAGTAGAGTCTTCATCCACAAGGTCTGAATTTCAGCCTATGGATTCTTTGCAAGGTCGCCTACCCGGGGTTCATCATGAACTAGTGGTTTCTGTTACTCCTCAAGTTATGCCTGCAGTGGTCACTACAATAGTGCAAGATGATGGGCTAAAGGAAGACATGAGGCAAGTGGTAGATTTAATGAAGAATCTCAGCCTAAACATGCTAGGTAATGTGGGAAATAATCGAGGTCGAGGGAGGTTTGCAAATCAGCCAAGAGGTGAAGCAGGACCCAGGAATGGTGCTGGACAAAGCAATGGTAGGTTCTGGAGGTAGACACCCACGTGTTATAATTGTGGAGAGTTGGGCCACATCAGCCCGCAATGTGATAAGCCACCAAGGATGGGGGGAGACATGTATCCATTGCCAAGATAGGTGCTAACTAGGTCAAATGATTATGGCATTGAAATTAAGGGAGAAGAAGGAACCAGTGGATTAACCCAATAGGAAAAGGGAAAGACAAAAGTGATAAGTGTAGTCACCTTGGAGAAGGCATCAAAGCTAGAGGATACATTAGTGATGCCTATTGGGAAGATGACCACACCGGATATGGAAGGAAGAAATGCCCCAGGTCCTAGTAAGAAGAAGGGAAAGAGCCATGAAGGCAAGGATGTCAACGCCAAGAGGAAAAGAAGGGCTCGGCACAAGTTTCATGTTTCACATTTTCCACTAGGGGATGAGCAATTAAGTTATGACTTGAAGGAGGATTTGACAAGCAGGAAAGCAGATGTTACTTTTGGGAAGCTTATAGAGATGGTGCCTAAGCTAAAGCTACGTTGGAAGAGGATGGTTAATCCAATGGAGAAAGAACCAGAGAGAGGTTCAGTGAAGGTGTTGGCGATGGATGAGCTACCAGACATTTGTCCAATAGTAGATGTGTGGCATAAAAGAAAAAATATGGGACAAGGTTATGTTGATGGCGGAGCCCAAATATGTGTCATAACAAAATCATGCATTGAGAAGATGGGTCTTACAGTGAGACTGGGGTGTCAGGTTTTTGGATCAGATTGGCCAACCATCAAAAAGTAAAATGTTTGGGTGTTGTAAAGAGCTTAGAAGTGGAGGCGTATGATGCAAGGGTGGTGGTTGATTTTCATGTGATGCCAGCGGGGTTGGGAGGATATCCTATTATACTGGGCAGACCATGGTTACGTGCAGTGGGAGCTGTTCAAGATTGGCAACGTGGTACGATTAGCCTCTATGGAAAGACAGGTGCCAAGAAGCTATATAATATGGACACAAGGAAAGTATTGGAGGAGCTTTATGAAGACGAGGATGAGTCTAGTGATGAAGACTATTCCACAGTGACTGATGAGGACAGTGATAGTACTACCAGCAGTGATGAGGATGTTGATGTTGCATTTTTTTTAATGGACAAAGAAATCCAGGATTCTGGTTTAGTTGCATTTGCAAATGAGATTGAAGATGAAAGTGAAGGGCCTTATGAAGTGATTGAAGGGCTGATGCAAACCAAGGTTGAATTGTCAAAGAAGTAGGAATTGATGACACAAATGATCAGTGGAGACCTCTCAGCTATGGAGAAGGAGATATATTTGCACATGCTGGCTAGTTTTCTTGATTTGTTCATTACTTCATATGAAGAGATTAGAGGGTTCAAAGGAGAAGAGATGCATATAGAGCTGAAAGAAGGTGCTAAGCCAGTGCGGCAAAGGCTAAGAAGGATGGGTCAAGAGCAGATGGAAGCCTTGCGGGAAGAGGTGGACAAGTTATTGAAGGCAGGGTTTATAGTCCTAGTGGAAACCACAGAATGGGTGAGTCCAGTAGTAGTCAGTCCAAAGAAGGATGGGAAGTGGAGGATTTGTGTAGATTTTAAACCCTTAAATGCAGCCAATAAGAAGAACCCATATCCTCTTCCATTCATTGATCAGATCTTGGATTCAATGGCAGGTTATGAGAGGTACAATGTGTGTGATGGTTTTTCAAGCTATTTTCAATTGAAGATTGCTCTTAAAGACCGAACAAAGACAACTTTCATTATGCCATGGGGTTGTTATTGTTACACAATATTGCCATTTGGGTTAACAAATGGACCATCGTGCTATCAAGAGAGAGAAAATTGGGTATTGGAATCATTCACTGGTAGTTGTGTTAAAGCTTTTATGGATGACTTCTGTGTCTACAACGGTAGGGATGAACACCATGAGAAGCTGCAGATGGTCTTCGCTCGATGTGGAGGACAACTAAATCCAAAGAAATGTCATCTAGCACAGTCAAGGGTGAAGTTATTGGGCCATATGGTGTCAAAAAATGGCATTGAGGCTGATCCAGACAAGGTTAAGTCTATTATTCTTCTTCCATCACCTACGAGTACAAAGCAATTGGCAACCTTTATACACAAAGTGAAGTATATGGCGTGGTTTATTCCATTGTCTTCACAGCTCCTTTATCCATTACAACAAGTGGCAAAGCTTTGATCCAGTGCAATGGGAATAAGTGTTTCAAGAGGTGAAAGAGGTGTTAGGGGGGTTGTTAGCCATGCAGGCTCCTGATTGCTGTAGTGGACTATCTCTCTAGATGGGCAGATGCTATAGCAGTAAAACTAATCACTGCAAAGGATGTGGAAAAATTTGTGTATGATGAAATATGTTGCAAGTTTGGGGTGCCATTGGAGCTACTTTCAGATAAGGGGCCAGGATTTAGAGCTAAATTGCTAGACTTTTTATGCGTGAAGATGAAGACTAGGCTAGGCACCAACACACCACTCCTTATTATCCCTAATGTAATGGCTTAAATGAAAGATTCAATGGTGAGTTGGTACAAATTCTTTCAAAAGTGACAGAGCACCAAGGAAAGAATTGGGATTTAAAATTGCCTAGTGCATTATGAGCTTACTGTACTTCGGTGAAGACAGGTACAAGGTTTACTCCATTTCATTTGGTATATGGAAAGGAAGAACTATTGCCTATGGAAGTAGAGATGCCTGCGGTCAAGATGCTAGAGATGTTGCATGGGATGCCTAGTGATGCATTTAAAGAGAGGCTCTTACAATTACAAGAAGTTCAGCTGGATAGGGTGAGCGCATTGGAGCATTATGGGTGATGCAAGATAGAGCTTTAGCAGAGATAAATGAAAAGGTCAAAAGTAAGGGTATCAAGAAACATCACTTGGTTTTGCACTACAACAGTAAGCTGGACAAGACATTCCAAAAGGAGTTTTAAATTACGTGGGAAGGCCCTTTCAGGTAGTGGAGTGTTTTCCGAATGGTACATATCAGCTGGCTAACCTCGATGGGATTTTACATAAGTCAAGGGGAAATGGATTGCATCTTAAATTGTATCATGCTAGATTGATGATGGTGGAGCAAGATGATCTGTCTGCAGAACAAGTAATGTATGTGAGGGATAAGGAGACCTATGATGCGGCGAGTCTCATATCTCTTTTTGCTGCTGCTGATCATGAATGATCTAGCAGGCTAGGGGATGGGCAAATTATGTTAGGAGTTTTTTTGGAAGAAGTGATTGTGCATATGTACATACCCATGCATGGTGCATCGAATAAAGGATTGCCCATTTTCTAGAGCCAGGTGGTTACGTGGGGCCCACATGTGTACAGTAGGACAACATGTACATAGTGCATCGATTTTCATCGTCACCAGTATCAATGTGTTTTTTCTATAATAATTAGGAGTTGATAGTGCATAAAACTTCTCAAGGAAGCTATCCGCGGGCCGATGACATGAGGTAAGCAAGTGCATCAGATGTCATGTAGTGGCGTCACCAAAAAACCGGAGAAAAAGACCAGAAAAACATGGAGAGAAGAGGAGGAACAGACACAACTGAGTTTTTGCTGTTTTTGGAGCCTATTTTGGCCATAAACTGCTCATCCGAGGTCGGATTTGAGCACTTTGATATTGTAGACTGGGGTTTTGGGCCATTCTGGATGCAATGACACTGTCAATTTTTTCAAATTCCTCACTATTTTATTGCTGTTTTGGCTATGTAAGTTTCTCCTGTGAGCGAAGCCTCTGTTCAAATTTGTGACTGTATCTGGCATATTTCATCCATATTGTGTGAGCAATTTGCCCCATTGGTGTTGGCCCAAGCTCAATTGTACCTAAACATCATAAATTCTCCTCTTTTGAGCTGAGAAGGGACTCGATCTATCTCTCGGGCTCTCGACCTCAAGGAGGAAGGCTTTCTCTCTTGCTCATGATGAGAGGCAGAAGTAAAAAAATAGACCCGGTGGCCTCTACACCAAGGCTATGCACAATGGCCTCATCATGGGGGATACACAATAGGGGCACCACCTAGCAAGATATGCGGCTAGGACGCATACATATACACAATGAAGCATGCCATGGAAAACAATTTCAAGATCCGCGCCCAAATGTGGAATGGGGTGGTCGGAGAATAAGGTGAGAGGAGTGGTGAATGAGTGAGAATGGGCTTGCTACTCGTGCATGTTAGTAAGGAAGATAATGAGGTAGGGGAAACTTACAAGTATGCTCACTTATCATACAAGAGGTGGCGAATCCGCACACCTCAAGATGGAAGTAGCAAGATGATAGGAATATGAGAGGGAGAGAGAGTGTGTGTGTGTATGGTGGCGAATCCGCACACCTTTACATAAGTATAAAAAAAGGCAAGGAACAAGCATATACCATACTCACAATGAGATGTATCCAAAGCGACACAAAGTATGGCACCAAGATGGAGTGTGTTGATTGCTTGCAAAAGATGAATACAATAGGTAGCGTATGGCAAGAAAATGAGAAGGGGACAAGATCGTAGGAGGCATAATGGAGAGATGGGAGTTGATGGCGAGGAATATCATGAGTGTGTCCACCCTTCTTCTTCTTGAAATTGTGCCTTCAACCCTTAATTACAAGTGGTGTGGAGGTGTGGTGCTCATCTTTTGTGCATGGTGATGGTGATGATGATGGTGTTGTGATTATGTGATTAGGGTTCATGCTACAAGCATGTAGCACAAGAGTGTGTATGGATACGTGTGTGTGTGTGTGTGTGTGTGTGTGTATTTTAAGTGAGCTCTCATGGCCTCCTTATATGGGGAAGGAGGGGAGGATTTAGCAATATTTCTATTTGAGGTGAGTGTCCCACTTTGGTGACTAGGAAAATGGGGTGCATGTGACTGTGGCTCCCATCTTGTCTCCTCATTATTTAAAATACCAGAGTCAATAGAGAGAGAAGATGAGAGAATGTGGGTAGGATGTAGAGGATAGGAGATATTTACAATAGTCTAGCTTTGGCTAGACATAAGCTTATTAGGGAGAGAAGAGAGAGGTAAGAAATTTACAAGAGATTGTCAAAGGTGGATAGTTGTTGATGAGGATGGATCCTCCAAAAATGGTGATAGAATCACTCTAGACTTGCAAAGACCTCATTAAAAGAGCCTTGTCTCTTGTAATCATGCTTGAAGACTTGTAGAACAATAGCCATTCTAGAGGGAAGAAAATTGGGGATGGCCTGTGTCACCATTACACGAGAAAATTGGGGTCCACTACAAAAATCATATCTCTGTGTTCATAACTCCAAAAATTCTGAAAAAAATTGAGCTAAAATTTGAGATCACGAGCTACATCTTTCATGTTGAACGCTCCTTCAGATTCGGGGTTCTTCTCTACTTAAAAAAATCAGCCAAATAATGTATTATTTGTGGCTGCAAAGGTCTTTTGGTGGTCCCCTTTGAGTGGACTTCTCTCTTGCCTTCAAGTGTAAGCTCCTTCATGTGTATGAAAACATGACCTAGAGTTTTGAAAAGATTGGCAATCATCTAGATGGAGGTATTATTGAAATTTGAAAGTGGGGTTGAGGTTTGAAAATGAAAACTAGTGAATAAAATATTTGGTAGGGTGGAATAATATATATACATGAAAAATATATTAGAAAATACTAAACTATATAATGTAATTTAGAATATATATATATTTAATATTTAAGGTCAAAAGAGATATCAACAAAGAAAGCTTACTTATTTATGCTACATCGTGATTGATTAGCATAAGTCTTATTTATTTAATAAAGCTAAAACTTTTGTGAAAAAGGGAAGAAAAATCAAAAGTAACTTATATAATAGGAAATATTTTGGCAAAAGGGCAAAGATATATGGGGGGTTCCCATGCATGGAAAATCTTGCCTCATTAACCCTCCCCCGAAGGCTAGAGGTATTCATGCCTCTAGCATTGTACTTGATTCTTCTTCAATTGAGGTGGAGGAGTCTCCCTCCTCGGGGATTTCCAGCATAGGTGTTTGATCAAATCTCAAAGTATTGCTTCAACCTCCATCCATTGACACGTGTTTTGTGGAGCCTACCATTTGCATCCAGCAATCGGTAGCTGCCATTGGCGTAGCGCTTTCTAATGACAAATGGCCCCTCCCATCTGGGTGAAAACTTTTTATCCTTCCTAGTGTGAAATCTGTTATCATACCGTAGGACCAACATACCTTTCTTGAGACCTTTTGCCCTAAGTCCCTTGTTGAAGGTAAGTAGACGTTGCTCTGACTGTGCTGCATAATAGTTGATAGCATCTTCTCTGTCTAGTTGAAGCCTCTCTAGATCAAGAATGTGGTTGTGGAGATGAGCATTAGGACGTTCCACCTGCCCAGCTAGCACCCTGAGACTAGCCAATTGTACTTCAATGGGTAAAATGGCTTCCTTACCAAACACCAAGTGATATGGTGTGAACCCAAGGGATGTGCAAAATGAAGTGCGATAAGCCCAAAGTGCAGCCATAAGATGCTTGTCCCAATCACTTTTGTGATTGTTTACATGTTTAGTGATGATCTTGCAGATCATACCATTTACCTTTTCCACCAAACCATTGCATTGTGGGTAGTAGGGAGTTGAGTGTCGTCGTGAGATACCTAACTTCTCCATTAGATCTCCTACAAGGTCTCCTCTAAAACCTGGTCCCCTGTCAGAAATTATTTCAAGAGGAGTGCCAAAACGGCAACAAATGTTTTCAAATACGAACTTAGCCACTTCCTTAGCTGTAATCCGGGTGGTGGCAACTGCTTCAACCCACATGGTCATGTAGTCCACACCCATGATGATATAAACTTTACCTGATTGTCTCCTTGGCAAAGGCCCAATAACATCAATTCCCCATTTCTCAAATGGTGCATATGAGATTATAGGAGTCTGTGGCTCATATGTGAGCCTCCTATCCCCTGCTTTTTGACATTCCTTGCATGTTTTACACCAATGATGCACATCCCTATGTAGACTAGGCCATACAAACCCGACTTGTAGAATCTTTCTACTAGTGATGTCAAGTGCAAAGTGTCCTCCGCAAACACCATCATGGCAACTTGAAATGATTTCAGTGATCTCTCTAGAGAGAGGTACACGCCTAAGAATTTGATCCTTACCCTTGTAGTAGAGGTCGTCATTGATAAGGAGGTATTTTGTTGCCTTGCGCACAAGCCACTGCTTTTGGCCCTTAGTAAGATCCTTAGGACACTCTCCTGTGTCCAAGAAACTCATGATGTCAGGCATAGCATCGCTACCTTGGAAGAGAGGCAGCTTCAACTTGATAGCACCCACCACTGAAACATCTTGCAGCTTCTCTCTAGCTAGAGCATCTGCTTCTTGATTTTCTGCTCGAGGGACATGATGTAATTGTACAACTTGAAATTTCCCTAAAAGTTCCTTGACTTTGCACAAATGGCCTAGCAAGCTATGATTTTTACAAGCCCAACTTCCTTGTATTTGTTTTATTAAAAGCATGGCATCACCAAATACATTTAACTGTTGAATGCCCTGTGTCACACACCACTCTAACCCAAGAGTTAAGGCTGCATATTCTGCCTCATTGTTAGAGTGAGAATCCAAGAGATTCCCAATGGAGAAAACCTTATCCCCTTGCTCGTTGAAGATGACAATGCCTGCTGCAGCTTTGTCCACTTTCCTCTTGTAGGCTCCATCAAAGAAAAGAGAGTGAGCCTCCTCTACCTTAGGGACTTCCAGCACAGGTGTAATATCTTGATCATTTGGCTTTATCTTTAGATTCTTTTCATAGTGGCGATGAGTGAGAATACCTCCTAGACTGGCCTTTGTGGAGTTCTCCACTTGCATTGTGTAGTCAAACTCTTGTAGCCTTGTGAGCCATTTGGAAATCCTAGAAGAAACATCCATGTGTTGCATTACATAAGGAAATACTTCTTCCATTGTTAAGATTATGAATGTTCTAGACAATAAATAAGAGCGAAATTTGGTGGTAGCAAACATTAATGCAAGCACCATGTGCTCCACTGCCGTGTATCCCTTTTTTGATGGAGTCATCATTCGACTAGAGAAGTAGATAGGACGCATGAACAAAGTTTGAGGATCCTTTTGCATCAATACAGCCCCAAGTGTGTCATTGCCCACACTAGGGTTTACATAAAATGGCTCGTCCCACTTTGGAGGTGCTATGGTGGGAAGTGAAGCTAGAATTTGTTTTACCTCATTGAATTGTTGTTCATTTTCTTCACTCCAAGTGAAGATCTCTTGATGGGTAACTTGTTGTAAAGGGAGAACCACTTGGGAGAGCAAGTGAATGAACCTACTCAAATAACTCACCTTTTGAAGAAAAGAGACCAACTGCTTTGTTTTGGTGGGAGAGGTCAAAGCCAGAAAGGCTTGAACCTTGCTTGGGTCAGCTTCAATGCCATTGGCCGAGATCACATGGCCAAGAAGAGTAACCTTGCTTTCACCAATGTGGCATTTCTCCACATTGAGTTGGCCCCCCAAAGCTTGTAGCCTAGCTATACCTTCATAAACTTTCTCCAAATGAAGAGAGCGAGAGCTATAGATACAAAAGTCATCAATAAAAACACGGATTGATTTTCCAAAGAATGGCTGAAAAACAAATGTCACATATCGCTGAAAAGTGGTTGGAGCATTAGTGAGACCAAAAGGCATAAATCTGTAAGCAAAACATCCCCATGGTGTGATGAAGGTTGTCTTCTTTTGATCTTCTTCAACGATGCTAATTTGGAAGTAGCCTGAGTAGCCATCACATACCGTGTAGAGCTCATGTCCTGCTACCTCATTGAGTATTTCGTCTTGAAAAGGAAGAGGAAAATGGTCCCTCTTTGTGGCCGCATTAAGAGGCTTGTAATCAACACAAACCCTCCACTTACCATTCTTCTTTGGTGTGACTACCACTGGAGAAACCCACTATGAGTCTTCAACAGGATAGATAAAACCGGCTTCTAGCAATTTCCTCACCTCTTTGAGTAGGGCGTCTTGTTGAATTACTCCTAGCCGCCTGAGCTTCTGCACTACAAGTTTACTTCCCTCCTTGAGCTTAATGTGATGTTGAACTAATGTGAGCCAGTGATTTTATCATATTCATCAATGAACAATGTGGTAAAATTACTTAGCATCAAAATATAATCTTCACACTCCTTCCCACACAACTCACTAGAGAGAATTTGATGTAGCTTACTTGCTTCTACCAGAGGTTGTATACCTGGTGTCTCCCTTTGGTTTGATGATGAGAAAGTAGGTTGCTCCATCTTCTTAGGGTCCTTGAGAATGATCCCCATCACCTCAATGCTACTGTCACTTTCTTCACTCACTGTTGACTCCTCCTCTGAAGTGGTTGAAGAGTCACCACTTGAAAACTCATCCATAGAGGTTTCTAGATCCATGTCGCATTGCCGACCTTTCTTCATGTCGTAAAGTATTGGCCTCCCTTTTGCATCCTTCATCTGGATTATGCCGGTGTCCCAGTCGTGCTTAGCTCTCATAGCCATAAGCCAAGGCCTCCCCTAGAATGATAGGATAGCCCTCCCCTTTGTGTGGCATGACAAAGATGTCCACATCTACCTCGGTGTTGAATGGCTTTATCCTAACTGCATTTATAACACCAGCACATTGAAATTTTACATTATTTGCCATTTTGGCTCGGCATGGTGCCGGCCGACTCACCTCTAAACCCAAACGGTGCATCCTTTTTTCACTCATGACGCATATTTGTGCGCCACCATCGATGTAGATATTGGAGATGTGTTGCCCTTTGATGTAAGCATCCATCACTGGTAGTATGTCATCTAGATTCCTCCCAGAGATAGCCCCACCTATCTTTGGCTTTGGTCGTCTCGTGCTAACAATCTTTGTCCATTGTCTCCTCACCCTAGGTGCTAGGTGGAGTAATTGGGGCCAGATGATTTTTGGGCCCTGCACAGAAGCATCTTAAACCAAATCATATGGTTTAGAACATTCACCCAAAGAGAAATCTACAATGTCAATTTTACGTCGTGACTTGGACGGCTTTTTGCTAGATTCCCCTTTAGTCTTCATCTTTTCTTCCTTTTGGGAAGATTCACCTTGCCTAGCGCGTTTTACCCCTATGGAATCTACTCCTTTAAACTTGGTCTTACCTTTTGCTACTCCCTTGATATCCTCCTCCACTTTCTCCTTTCCTTTACCTTCAAGAATGATGACGCTTACTGTTTGATTGCCAACTAGTGGTGGGGGTAAGGGTGGAATGAGAGGTTGTGGTGGTGGTTGTGGTGGTGGTTGTGGTTGAATGGGTGGTTGTAGGATTTTCATGGGTGGAGCTTGTTATGGTGCCCTCGGTGGTGGTGGTCTTGCTCTCGGTGGTGAAACCTGGTTTTGCCTGGCTCCTCTGTTGAAATTCTGCCTCCTTGGGTGTGGACAGTAGTACATGCCATGACCATCCTCCCCACAATTGTAGCAGTGGTATTCTTGGTTTTGCCTTCGTTGTCCTCTTCCTTGCTCTTGGTTGCAATTTTGTGCATGCCCTTGTTGTATCAAATGGACTGAGAGATTTTCAAGTTGATTGGTGATTCGATTGAGCACGTTTTGCTGATCTTCAATTGGTTCTTATGGTTGAATCCTCTGGGAGGCTGTTGTAGGTGGTGCTAGAGGTGGTTGGGTCCTAACGGCTTCCTCTTCATCGATATTCCTGGCTTGTAGGCGCAACTTCTTGTCTTTAAGGTGGACCACTTCAACTGCTAGCTCATACGTAGCAGGAAACCTTCCCTTCACCTTCTCTTTAAGAGTTGGCCATTATTCAGCCACAAATCGATCCTTCTTTAGGAAATCAGGTGCCCCCTCATCCTCTCTTAGCGATGCAACCCATCACCCCCATAAATCTACAAACTTTGACTCATATGATGCGTATTCCAACATACTGCTCTGCTTCAACTCTGTCAACAATTGCCATAGCTTCTCTGATGTTGTGTCCTCTCCAAAATGGTTGACAAAGGCTGCTCTTAATAAGTCCCACCGGTCCTTGGTTGCTTGTGCCAAGGCATTGTACCAGGATCTTGCCTCCACCTTCATTAGAAGTGGGAAGATGCGCAAGCGTGAAGCATCATCATCTCTCGCAGAGATGACACATGTTATTTCCAAGTTGTCTAGAAAGTCTGCAGCATCCTCACCCACCTTACCAGTAAAGGTTGGAAATGCTACACTTGCCATTGTGAGAGTGAGAAAATTAACTCGACTTAGAAATCTTTTTTTTAATTTAATAAATAGAGATTCAATACATGGGTGCTCGGTAGATGGAAAACATACTATACAAGGATGAAAATAACTACATCAAAAGACACTTCATGATTAATCATAGGGAGGATAAAGGGTAGAGAAGAGGTGTTTATCTCTTGTAGTCGTTCTCTACCAAACATGGTTGTAATGATCTGCTGATAAAACATATTGCGGTCCAAGATTACTTTGATTGATTGAATTCGTTGTGGTGCATAAGTTTGGTTCCTTGCAAAAGGCTGATGCGCAAGGTCCATCACATGATAATTCAGAAAGGCTCTCTCCTTCATGGTGGAAGGTTATAGTCGGAGGTGTAGAGCTCTTGGTAGTCGAGGTCAAATTTATAGTACCACAGGACAAGGTTGTCTTCGTCTTCTAGCTCTAGGACTGCCCCGCTAGCAAGCTCTTGGAAAAGCTTGAACTCTCTCTCTTTGAGAAACTTCACTTTCCTGCAAGATAGAGTGCCATCTAGTGTATACACAGGTGTGATGAGGTAGGTGGTGAGTCTTACCACTTGTATTAATCCAAGTTGGATGGATACATAGCAAGCTGTAAAGTCGTCATCATAGCCTTGATTCACAAGCAACACCCCTTGAAGGTGGAGGGTCTTGTCTTTCCGCCAAGCAAAACCTGTGTCAAAGACCTTGTTGATGACAAGCTCCGCCACTTCACTCGGTAGACGACGTAGAATCCATGCTGCTGTTTCTAGTTCTTGGCTCATGACATGAGAGTGAGGTATAGAAAGACTTTGGAGGATTTACCCTTTTGTTTTGGAGACGGGGTGATTGTCGGCACTGGAAAACCCTTGAATCTTTTGGTGCAAGGGAGAGGGAGGGACCACGCGTTCGTAGTAGCTTCCTCAAGTTGTGAAGGCTTGTTGTGGATGTAGGTGGAATAGGTGGCAAAGATGGGGACGTAGATGTAGAGAAGCCTGGTGCTACTTGAAAGCCTACCGTTGTGAGAACGTCTGTGCGGATGTCAAGGGAGAAAATGATGGCCTTTTCTTCACTTTGGGTTGCACTCATGTCGAAGTTGCGGTTTTTGGCTACAATGTGAGCATGATGCAGCTTGTGCCTTGCTTTTACACTTGCGGGGATGATGAGAAATGTAAACAATCTGAGTAGGGAAAGAGGGTCTTACCACTTCTTCTATGCTAACAATACAACACCCTGGCAAGAGTGTCTTGATGACTTGTGTCAAACCTGCTTGAAGCTCCTCCTCTTCAGTGAAGCCACTCGTCCATGAAGAGAAGTAAACATGTCAGCCTTGTAAACTGAAGGTTTCAAGAGCCCTCCTCAGTGGGGGCACCAAATTAGAGGCGGAAGTGAAAAAATAGACCCGGTGGCCTCTACACCAAGACTATGCACAATGGCCTCATCATGGGGGATACACAATAGGGGCACCACCTAGCAAGATATGCGGCTAGGACGCATACATATACACAATGAAGCATGCCATGGAAAACAATTTCAAGATCCACGCCCAAATGTGGAATGGGGTGGTCGGAGAATAAGGTGAGAGGAGTGGTGAATGAGTGAGAATGGGCTTGCTACTCGTGCATGTTAGTAAGGAAGATAATGAGGTAGGGGAAACTTACAAGTATGCTCACTTATCATACAAGAGGTGGCGAATCCGCACACCTCAAGATGGAAGTAGCAAGATGATAGGAATATGAGAGGGAGAGAGAGAGTGTGTGTGTATGGTGGCGAATCCGCACACCTTTACATAAGCATAAAAAAAGGCAAGGAACAAGCATATACCATACTCACAATGAGATGTATCCAAAGCGACACAAAGTATGGCACCAAGATGGAGTGTGTTGATTGCTTGCAAAAGATGAATACAATAGGTAGCGTATGGCAAGAAAATGAGAAGGGGACAAGATCGTAGGAGGCATAATGGAGAGATGGGAGTTGATGGCGAGGAATATCATGAGTGTGTCCACCCTTCTTCTTGAAATTGTGCCTTCAACCCTTAATTACAAGTGGTGTGGAGGTGTGGTGCTCATCTTTTGTGCATGGTGATGGTGATGATGATGGTGTTGTGATTATGTGATTAGGGTTCATGCTACAAGCATGTAGCACAAGAGTGTGTATGGATAGGTGTGTGTGTGTGTGTGTGTGTCTTTTAAGTGAGCTCTCATGGCCTCCTTATATAGGGAAGGAGGGGAGGATTTAGCAATATTTCTATTTGAGGTGAGTGTCCCACTTTGGTGACTAGGAAAATGGGGTGCATGTGACTGTGGCTCCCATCTTGTCTCCTCATTATTTAAAATACCAGAGTCAATAGAGAGAGAAGATGAGAGAATGTGGGTAGGATGTAGAGGATAGGAGATATTTACAATAGTCTAGCTTTGGCTAGACATAAGCTTATTAGGGAGAGAAGAGAGAGGTAAGAAATTTACAAGAGAGATTGTCAAAGGTGGATAGTTGTTGATGAGGATGGATCCTCCAAAAATGGTGATAGAATCACTCTAGACTTGCCAAGACCTCATTAAAAGAGCCTTGTCTCTTGTAATCATGCTTGAAGACTTGTAGAACCATAGCCATTCTAGAGAGAAAAAAATTGGGGATGGCCTGTGTCACCATTACATGAGAAAATTGGGGTCCACTACAAAAATCATATCTCTGTGTTCATAACTCCAAAAATTCTGAAAAAAATTGAGCTAAAATTTGAGATCATGAGCTACATCTTTCATGTTGAACGCTCCTTCAGATTCGGGGTTCTTCTCTACTTAAAAAATTCAGCCAAATAATGTATTATTTGTGGCTGCAAAGGTCTTTTGGTGGTCCCCTTTGAGTGGACTTCTCTCTTGCCTTCAAGTGTAAGCTCCTTCATGTGTATGAAAACATGACCTAGAGTTTTGAAAAGATTGGCAATCATCTAGATGGAGGTATTATTGAAATTTGAAAGTGGGGTTGAGGTTTGAAAATGAAAACTAGTGAATAAAATATTTGGTAGGGTGGAATAATATATATACATGAAAAATATATTAGAAAATACTAAACTATATAATGTAATTTAGAATATATATATATATATTTAATATTTAAGGTCAAAAGAGATATCAACAAAGAAAGCTTACTTATTTATGCTATATCGTGATTGATTAGAATAAGTCTTATTTATTTAATAAAGCTAAAACTTTTGTGAAAAAGGGAAGAAAAATCAAAAGTAACTTATATAATAGAAAATATTTTGGTAAAAGGGCAAAGATATATGGGGGGTTCCCATGCATGGAAAAGCTTGCCTCAATGACATCAAGGAGGAAGGCTTTTCTCTCATTCTCGGATGTAAGCAAAGAAGCAAGGGAACTTTCTCTCTCAACCTTGAAGAGAAAGACTATATTGCACTCTCTCTTTCTTGACCATCCTTTCTCTCTCTTCATCTCGACTATGGAAGCCAGCGGATGAGGCCCAAGGCTTGCAAGGCACGAGGAAAGAAGAAGGTTGAAGCACATAAAGGATTGATAAGCAAGTTCAAGGGAGGAGGGAACGAGGAAATCTCTTTCTCTCTATCTCGTGACTAAGAAAGACAACGAAGCACAAAGGGCAATCAGAGCAAGACATTCAAAAGAGAAGAGTGGAGCTTATTGTTGACAAATTGTGGCAGAAGAAATTAGAGACAGAGACGGAGAGAGTTTGAATTCTTTCCAACAAGGGGACACAAAGACATAGGGAGTTTAGAGAGCTTTTTGCAAAGCTCTTGTCAGCAATTTAAGAGGAGAATAACGACAATCGAACGAGAGTTTTGAGAGATCTTGACCACAACAAGGGAGAGAGCTTTCTTGAGGGAAATTGATGCAAGAAAAGCGACATGGAGAAAAATTATCACCGTCATCAACTTAAAATTGATTAATCGTCTTGATAATTCTCGGAGCCGCTAACGACCCCCTTAATCTTGTAAAGGGAGCTTAAACTCCTAGTTATCAGTTAATCCAAGTGACAGTGCTGATAACAACCCGCCTTGGCTATCAAGTAAGTTGTATCTAAAGATTTACTCAATTTATTGATGATTACGGTGATTGCCAGAGTTAGTGTCTATTGTTCCTCTCCCTCACACCTCTCATAGCAAAAGGCCCCGTGCCTTCGTAGCTCACATTTTGAACACATATCCCCCGACATCTTTGGTGAACCCGATGCAAAACGAGCCGAGGTGTGAGGTGCGAAATGAGCAGATGATGAAGTTGATTAAAGAGTTGATACTTTTGCTACTGACTCAAAATTAGAACAATTGTTTTTTGGTATAGATTATGCCATAGAGTTGATTGATGATACAGATGTTATAGGTCAAAGCAAGGCTGCAATTGAGAGTAGTAGAACCATGGATTTGGGTCTACTAGATTTGCCAAATTTGGATATACCAGCTTTTGAGGACTTGGTCAAGCAAGAGTATGTGCTTGAAGATTTGCAAAATGTTGATTCAGAGGGGGTGTAGACTCCTTCATTGACAAGTTGTTGTGACGCATAGCTAGTAAAGTGGAAAACTAATCTTGATTGTGATAATGATGATTAAGAGGGGGTGCAAACTCCTTTTTTGACAAGTTTCTGTGACCCAGAGCTACCGATGTGGCAAACTGATCCTGAATTTGCAGATGATTTAGAGGGGGAACAAACTTCTTCTTTATCAAGATTTTGTGACACAGGGCTAACACTATGGCAGAATGATCATGAACTTGATGATGGTGATTCAGAGGGGGTGCTAGTGAAGTGAAATCTCTTGGTGTTGAATATGATTGGTTTCATTGTGCCAATGATATAGACACGGCAGTAGATGAAAGTTTCAATGTGCATGCTGAACTTTGTGCTAAAAAAGTGCAAAGATATTTGGAGGAGGGTGAAAGACTTGCAGAGCAATTTACAACAAAGGTGTTTATTATGCATATCATATGTGGAAATCTTAGTTTACAACAACTTGAGATGTGCAGGATGGAGGAACCTTATGAAGTGGTGGACCTAGATCTTATGTGCATATTGGACGAAGCTTTGGAAGGATTCTCAAATACAGATGCTAAGGATATCAATCAATCTAGATTCATGCATGAGAAAGTTTGTTCAGATGTAGCTGAAGATGACCTTATGCAATTGTTGGAGAATGCTCTACTTGATTTTGAGCCTCTACAAGATAGAGAATTGTTTTCTGATACATCTTGCAAGCCTAATGAAGAGAGTTTTTCCAGAGACTTGATGTATTCCGATATGCATGATTGGGATTTGAATACTAGTGAGAGTAAAGGTGCATTTCCAATGCTTTTACGTGTGATTGATGATCGACAATTAGATGAGCCAGTTGCACAAGGGATATGGTAGTATCTAGTGATACCTGATGCTATATGGTATCTGATGTTACCCTATGATGTAGGAGACTTTGAGCTAGCTTTTGACCCAGGAGGTGACAGATATATGCATGGTCCAGGGCAATTGACTCATATGTTCATGAAGATTTGTGGGTTAATTTATGTTTATGTTCTACTGATTGAAAATTCTTGTATTTTCCCTATGAACCTAGAGGATGGTGTAAATTTTTTAAAGTAATGCTCACAGTGGGGCAAATGATTGGTTTCCCATTGGGAATACTAAAGTGAAAGTTGCAGATTTGAAGAGTACCAGCTATCTGTTGTAGCAGGTTGCATGGTACAACATTTTGGTTTCTAGATTATGCTAAGTCTGAAGAGTTTTTGATTATGCGTTCAATAAGATTACATGGCTTGCTTCCAATTGACTTCTTTGGACAGTTGATGAAGTATCTTCACACCTTTTGAGCTGGTTCTGCTACCAGAACTTGAAGTAAAGGACTTGAAGGCCATTCTGCGTGCAGAGAGAGTAAGGTATCCTTGAGCTTGATAGGGTTCCCTAAAGATAGCTTGATGGTCAAGCCGCGTGCATCATTACCTAGAGCACCTTAGTCTGGCGGGGTTCACTAAATAGGTTTTCCATAATTGAGTGCTTTGGAGATACGACAAATACGGTTCAAAGATTTATGATGGGTAGCTACCTAATGATTAAGCTAGAACATTGATGATAGGCTACAAGCCTTATATTATTTTCCATATGCTTATTAGTTACGTGAGTCTGATGATGGCAAAGAGCTTAAGGTCCCTATAGCAGATACATATTAAAGTGCAGTTGGCATAGACCAGAGGAGGCTGTGCAGGTTCAAAGGGGGTGGATGTCGTGTAGCTCTGCTCTCATGCTAAGAAAGATACTAGGAAGATGCACGTTGAGCTTAGTTGAAGCTTACTTGATTATCGATCAATGTTCAAGGCTTGGTAACAAGCTACTTTTATGATTAATGTATGCCAGATGCGGATTTAAAGGGCCAACAGATGCCTCGACGATGCTAAATATGAGTATTCTTGAAGTGATTATAGATGGTAGATTATGGTCTTGAACTGTAGTGCTTGAAGTGCTCTACAGGCCCATCTTTACGTCTCATCGATTGGAGCTACGATGAAGAAGTTATGGCAGTTTGAAGTTTAGGTTGATGCAGATCCATACCGGATTGGGCAATTGTAGATGTGGGTTCAGGGAAGAAGTGAAGGCATGGGCCCAAAGTGCTCGCTTTGTGGAGTACGTTGGGACGAATGCAATCACCTATACTTGCATCTTGAAAGCGTATGGCACTAAGAAGCTGATATGAGCAACAAAAATCACAAGAATATTGTCATTAAAAATACCGAATGTTGTGCTTAACGATGCTTTGGGCGTCATGTATGACAAATGTAGTGCCACCATAAGGGCTAAGGCCGCCCAAGGGGGTGTGGACGGCCAAAATACAACCAAAAGAGGGCCGCCTAAAGGCAACCAAGTGAATGATTCTGCCCATTAAAGAAAATAAGGGCTTTAGTGTGGAGCAAGAGGACAAAAAGAAGCATGGCGAAGAAGGCAGCGAACAGGCAGCGTTGAAGTGATGGTGGAGATCACGCTGGCTGTGAGAAGCATTGGATGATGCTGAGCAAGGAGGGAATAGTGCTCAGCACACTAGGCCGCTCACATTTGCAGCCAGGCCTAGCGGTTTTTGCACACCCGACTCTCACCAATTGCCACATCACAATCCCCTTTCTCATGCCACGTCAGTGCAGCCAAAGGTGGTCTGAGCTAGGAAGTGGTCTATGCCAAGCAAAGGCTACAGGCAGGTGCAGTGTAGAAGTCTAGGGAAGGTACCGAGGTCCTAGGCAGCCAAAGCATAGCAGAAATGTACGTCTTAAGCGGTTTCCTAGGCCAAGAGAGCTAAAGGATGGTCTAGATGGAATAGGAAGTAAAGGTGTCCAAAGTGCCGACTCAGTGCTCTAAAATGTAGTGTTCAGTGTGCTCTAGAAGCCGGTCCAAACGACTTGTCAAACGGAGTCCTGGTGCTCAAGATACTGAAATACAAAGTCAGAAGGTGTTGCAGATCCCCGATGGATAGGGTAGTTGGGGACAGGTTTCCCAGATAGATGTCAGTAGATAGATGCATAGAGCTCAAATTATGGAACATGCCTATCTTCTCGGATTGCAAATTGGAGCTCTGGATAGTAAGTTATGGCCATCAAAAGATTTTTCGAGGGTCAGGTCTGTGCCCATTTGCCCACATCCAGGAATGCGTCATTTGGCATCTTTTTGGCCTCGCCAAGGTTCTCAATGATAGTATGCTTCATGTGGAGTTGGTAGGAACTGACTGCACGTCAATTGGGTGCCCGGTCAACGAGGTACCATACGTCAAAGTTTTGGATTCCTTTTTGAGGGGTGCGTGCAAATAATTTTTTTGATTTTTGTGGCCTCGGATAACGATCTCAGAGGAGTCAGAAGACGGTAAGGTTTGCGCGGCCCGTGGCCGACACGGTGAAGATCCAACACGGCTTGGCGGCTCAAGCTTCCGACCCCAGAGCAGTAAGAGGGAGCATGGGGATGGTGGGCCCAAAAGGAGAATATATGAAGGCATTGTTTTGAGGATTTTCAAGACCTTGAGGCTCAATGATCCACACACTGCCATGTGGCACAACATATGTCCCACATGCGATGGAAGAGACAGGGTGCCCGGGCTTTATAGGGTGGGCCGTGAGCTCCACTTGGGGTGTATGAGAGAGTGAGAGCTCTCTTGGAGCACTGGCCATTGCGGTCGTTGTGGTGGCTCTGCGCAGTAGCGCTCCGGGTGGCGCTCTGTGCCGGTTTTGGCCAAGGACGGTGGCAGCAGGCGCTTAATGGTGGTAAACGCCTGTGGGTGATGGCGTTGTAGCCAGATGATGTGGCAACACCCGACATGGCAAGTTCACACGCCCAATCTTTTGAAGGGGAAGGGAACCCCCCATTAGCAATGTCGCTAATGAAAAGGGGGGTGTCCCGCAACGGTCAAGCGAGAAGCAGGCAAATGGCCATGGTGGGGGTGGTCCAGAGAGAGAGAGAGAGAGAGAGAGAGAGAGAGAGAGAGAGAGAGAAGGTTGCCATGTGTACAAGGAAAAGGCAAGGAGCTCATTCCAAGACCGGCCAAACAAGGGCAAGCAAAGGCGGGACCAAAGTGAAGGGTGAGGGGAAAAAGAGAGAGAAAAGAGGACTGGTAGGAGCCGGACTAAGGTAGTCAAAGGGAAAAAATCAAAAGGAAAGTGCAAGGCTAAGCTCCCCAAAGGGGTAAAAAATAAAGGAAAAAATGAAAATAAAAAAATTCCAAGGGGCATTAGAGACGTCGCTAATGCACCCTGAAGGAGTACGAGCGGAAGTGCGACGCGAGAGAGAGTGCGAGAAGAAGAGCACGACGATATGTTGAACTCGCTCTACTATAATGTGTAGAGCATAGTGAGTTCTTATTAGGTTTTAACAAAAGAATATGTGTACATACCTGGCGGCTCGCCCACTTACGTGGGCGACCACATTGGGCTTTATACCCCAACAACCTCCCACTTAAAGTCCGATGTGATCCTTTAAGTGTGAGAGAAGCTACTATACAAGCTAATATACAAGAGATGTAGAGAAGTGATGTACTACCCTACACCTAACAGCTTGAAAAAATGTGCAAAGCTCTCTGAGGGAAGTCCTTTTGTAAGTAGATCAGCAGGATTTTTTGTGGTGTGAACTTTGACAAGCTGAAGTTGCTTATCCTCGAGCATTTCCCTGATGAAATGATACTTCACATCCACATGCTTTGTCTTTGAGTGATAAACTGGATTGCGAGCCAATTGTATAGCACTTTGACTATCACAATATAACACAGGCATCTCTTCTTTGATTCCCAAATCTGTTACTAGTCAATTAAGCCAAATTGATTCTTTGCATGCCTCAGATGCTGCAACATATTCAGCCTCTGTAGTAGACTGAGTAACACAATCTTGTAATCTAGAACGCCATGATACTGCTCCACCAGCCAATGTCAAGACAAACCCTGACGTAGACCTTCGGTTGTCTAAGTCACTTGCATAATCTTTGTCTGTAAAACCCTTTACAGTTAGCTCCTGACTCCCATAGCATATGCGCATACTCTTTGTAGCTTTTAGGTATCTCAATATTCCTTTCACTGCCTCCCAATGTTTCTTGCCTGGGTTTGACAAGTATCGACTTACTACTCCCACTCCAAATGCAATGTCTGGGCGAGTAGCAATCATTGCATACATCAAACTACCCACTCCAGATGCATATGGAATCTTATCCATTTCAGTCTGTTCTTCCTCAGACACATGACAATCTTGTTTGCTAAGTTTCACATATGGTGGCAATGGAACACTCAATGCCTTTCCCTTCTCCATATTGAAACATTGCAAAACCTTGTCAATATACTCTGTTTGAGATAACCAAATCAACTTCTTTGATCTGTCTCTCTCAATGCGCATACCAAGTATATGACTTGCCTCACCCATGTATTTCATGTCAAACGATTTTTCCATCTTTGACTTCAAAGCTGAAATTTCTTCCAAGTGCTTGCCAGCAATCAACATGTCATCCACATACAAAATAAGGATCAGCCAAATGCCATCCTTAGCCTTCTTTGTATATAGACAGTGATCGAACTCACTACGTTTGTAGCCTTGAGAAAGCATAAACTTGTGGAACTTATGGTACCATGCCCTCGGTGATTGTTTTAAGCCATAAAGACTCTTTAACAAGTGGCATACCAAATCTTCCTTGCCTTTCTCAACAAACCCTTCTGGCTGCTACATGTAAATTTCCACATCTAAATCACCATGCAAGAACGCTGTCTTGACATCCATTTGGTGCAACACCAAATCTAATATGGCAACCAATGCAAGAAAGCATCTCAATGTAGTCATCTTGACCACCGGAGAGAAGACTTCATCAAAGTCAATGCCTTGTTCTTGCTTAAAGCCCTTGGCAACAAGCCTTGCTTTGTACTTTGGATGACTATCATGTGTGGTGATCTTATGCCTGTAAACCCATTTACAAGGTAGAGCCTTTTTGCCCTATGGTAATTTAACTAGCTTCCATGTCTTGTTTTTATGCAGATCTGTCATCTCTGACTGCATGGCCAATTGCCAATTCCTGGAGTCCTTCATTTGCACTGCTTCCTTGTAACATGAAGGTTCATTGCAATCAGTCAACATGACATAGTTCATAGATGGAACAAACCTATGAGGAGGTCGCTGTGGGTAAACCTGTCTTACACCTGTACTATCTCTGACTGTCCTGTCACTGTCCCGTAAGCATAGATTGCGACAATGCCTCAACGGCAGTAAAGCAAAGATGCAATCCCAACTGTCTAACTCACAGTCAATACATCCTAGCTGCCTATCTAAGGGTGCTTGAGGGATCGCTCCAAGACCTGTATCACCGAAAGGATCTCAACATTCGAGAATCCCCCAGCTCAATAAAACCTCACTCGACCCTCAACAAAGGCTGCGATAAATCTGACAGTACATAGACTTCCACAA
The DNA here is from genome assembly GCF_014529385.1 of Adiantum capillus-veneris. Taxonomy (NCBI): domain Eukaryota; kingdom Viridiplantae; phylum Streptophyta; class Polypodiopsida; order Polypodiales; family Pteridaceae; genus Adiantum; species Adiantum capillus-veneris. The sequence continues at coordinate 52,456,899 of NC_140932.1, forward strand.
ATTAATACATCCACAAATTTCCCACTGTATGCTGTAACCGCTGTGGCGGTTGTTTGCTGCGTGACTCACAGCCAGCAAACCCTCAATAGACATACATCATCTCTGACAATACATCCCATGTGGAAGTACCTGCAATGTCAGGATGAAATCTGGAATATCAAGCAGCAAACACAAGCTACCTGATGAACGGGTGGATGTCGCCTACAGTCTGTGTGTAGGTGCGTCCATGTCGTATGTGACATGCCTCCAAGAACTGTAAGCCGTTCTTCGTTTCTAGATAGCCACAAATCAACACTCTGGAAGTACAGATATCCTCAACACTTGCAGTCGTAGGTCGAAACCCCAAAATTGCAGAGTCGGATCTGCACCCGCCGAGACCACGTAGTCAAAAATGGCCTGCGCAGATCTTTGTCGAAGTCGAACGGTGGCCGAGATGACCTCAGAATGAAATTCTGAGTACACCAAGCCCTTCGGCCCCTCCCACGGGAATTGGGGCGGTGTCTTCGCCTGTCGAATCTCACTCCAATCTGAGCAGGTGACTTGTTAGGAAATAAGACGTAGCTAAATAGATAATTGAGTAGATTACTTAATGGAGAGAGACAGATTTATATACACGAGATTATAGAGTAGAGAGAGAGAGAGTACACACGATATACGTGGTTCACCCAATGTGGGCTACGTCCACAGGAAAGTAGCCACTCAATGACATTAGTACTTCAAAACAAGAAGTAGTTTACAAAGGGATTATACCCTTAATGGAGCTCCCGCCTTGCTTCACTCTCACCACCTCACACTCACCTTGTTGCATCAACTTCACACTGAAATGTGTGTAGAAATGGCCTCCTTTTATAGGCCAAAAGGGCTGCCCTCTCTTATGAGAGACAGCCATGAGTAGCCGCCCTTGTGCGAATAAGTCCAAATCGGACCCTCCAATCCGCCCATGTGTGGCCGCCCTTGAGAAGACAAGTTCGCCTTTGAATTCGGCCACCGGCCATTGAATTCGGCCACCGGCCACCGGCCATTGACTTCCGACCACCGGCCACCGGCCATTGACTTCCGACCACTGGCCATCGGCCATTGACTACTGGCCACCGGCCAACCGATCGGTTGTTTTCCGACCACTTTCCGGCCGCCGTCCGGCCATAATATTCCGGCGAAAAAGAATATTCCGGTGAAAAAAAAAAGTCTCGGGGACCTCCGCCCCCGAGGCCTTTAAAGTTGCCCCTGATTCTTGTCCGTGAAAATTTTGGTTTCAGGTGAGTGATTTTCCTTCACGCACGTTGGCTTCTCCTCATAATGGGGGCCTTACAAATGTGCGCTTTTACCACAGAAAATTACAAGGGTAAATCAGGCTCCATACTTAACAATCTCCCACTTGGAGACTGATCTCCAAACCAAACCTGTGACTGCTTTCCATTCTGGCTTCTTATCCTTGAATGCCGATTGAAGATGAGCAAAAGCTCAACTTCTCCTTGTTGACCACCTTTGTAAACATGTCTGCAGGATTTTCACTTGTATGCACCTTTCCTAGCTTTAGTTGTCCCTCTTCCAAAAGAGTGTGTATGAAGTGATATCTCACCTCAATGTGCTTTGTCCTTGAATGAAAGGTTGAGTTCTTTGCAAGATGGATAGCGCTTTGGCTATCACTGTACAAGACACAATTGTCTTGTTTGAATCCAAGCTCTTCTAAGAATCTGTGAAGCCACAGAATTTCTTTGCTTGCCTCCGTCATTGCTACATACTCTGCTTCCGTGGTAGAAAGTGAAACCACTTTCTGCAGCTTTGAAGCCCAGCTTACTGCTGTGCCTCCAACCGTGAACACATAGCCAGTAGTGCTCCTTCGAGTATCTTTGTCACCTGCCATATCTGCATCAGGATACCCTTCTAGAAAAATATCAGTTCCTCCAAAATACAAAGCATTTGTTGTTGTGCCTTTTAGATACCTAAGTATCCACTTCACAGCTTGCCAATGCTCTTTACCTGGGTTGTCCATGCACCTACTCACAACTCCCACTGCATGTGCAATGTCTGGCCTTGTCCAGACCATAGCATACATTAGAGAACCTACCGCTGCAGCATATGGAACTTTAGACATATAGGCTATCTCCTCTTGTGTCTTTGGACACATATCTTTCGTTAGTTTAAAATGACTAGCCAAAGGTGTAGAAACTGGTTTTGCATTTTGCATTGCAAACCTTTCTAGTACCTTCTTGATGTAATCTTCTTGAGATAGCTTTATTGTCTTCTTCGTCCTGTCCCTTGATATTTTCATACCAAGTATCCTCTTTGCAGCACCTAAATCTTTCATTGAAAAAGATTTGGACAGCTCCTCTTTTAGGTCTTTGATGTCCTGCATGTTAGCACTTGCAATCAACATGTCATCAACATACAACATTAGGATGATGAATTTCCCATCTCCCAAATTCTCCGTGTAGACGCAGTGATCCGAGTTGCATCTTGTGAATCCATGATCCAACATCCATCGATCAAACTTCAAGTACCATTGTCTTGATGCTTGCTTTAAACCATACAAGCTCTTCTTTAATGTGCAAACCATTTTCTCCGTACCTTTTACTTCATACCCCTTTGGTTGAAGCATGTAGATTTCCTCCTCTAAGTCACCGTGAGGGAATGCCGTATTTACATCCATTTGCTCGAGATTTAGATCATGAGCAGCCACAAGGCTGAAGACAAGCCTAATTGAGTTCATTTTTACAACAGGAGAAAATATTTCATTGAAGTCAATACCTTTCTTTTGAGAAAAACCTTTTACCACAAGCCTAGACTTGTACCTTTTCTTCCCACCTTCTTCTTCCTTTAGCTTGTACACCCATTTGTTTTGAAGTGCCCGCTTACCTTTAGGCAGCTCAACCAACTCCCATGTTTGGTTGCAATGTAGTGAGTCCATCTCCACTTGCATGCTCTTCGTCCATTCTTCTTTGGATTCATGTTGCATAGCTTCTTCATATGATTCCGGCTCTCCAGAATGTGAGATTAAGAGATGGTTGAAGGAAGGAACAAACCTTTCTGGAGGTCTACTTGCTCTTGTAGATCTTCGGGGAATAGGTTGAGGCTCCTCATTTGGTTGACATTGTTGCACATTGTCACCGTTTGCAGTCCTTGAGTCTTCACCGTCCTCAAGCTCCATGTACTCATCACCTGTTTCTTTTGTTTGTTTTCTTTCCAAGTAATCTTTGTACATATTTTGTTCGTTAAAAATTACATCCCTACTCCTTAAGATTTTACCATCTTCAAGATTCCATAGGCGATACCCAAAGTCTCCTTCTCCATAGCCAATGAAGAAACACTTTTTGGACTTTGCATCTAACTTTGATCTTAGGCTTCTATCTATGTGCATGAAAGCCTCACACCCAAACACTTTGAGAAATGCATAATTCACCGGTTTACCTGTCCATGCCTCTTCTGGAACTCCCCCATCCAATGCCGTTGAGGGTGACCGATTGATTAAGTACACAGACGTACTTACAGCTTCCGCCCAAAGCTCAAGTGGTAGGCCTGCATGTAGCCGCATGCTTCGTGCTCGTTCCATGATTGTCCTGTTCATCCTTTCCGAAATCCCATTTTGTTGAGGTGTCCTTGGGGTTGTCCTTTGCCTCCGAATGCCATTGCTAGCACAAAAGCTTTCAAAATCTTGGCTGCAATATTCGCCTCCATTGTCGGATCTGAGGCATTTAACCTTGGTACCTGTTTCATTCTCCACAAAGGCTTTCCACCTTTGAAATTTGGAAAATACATCGGATTTATTCTTCATGACATAAACCCATGTTTTTCTAGTCGCATCGTCTATGAATGTTACATAGTACAATGAGCCACCAAGTGATGGTGTACTTGCAGGACCTCAAACATCAGAATGAACCAACTCAAGTTTTTTATTTTTTCTTTCATTTCCTGATTTTTGAAATTTTACCCTCTTTTGTTTACCATAAACACAATCTTCATAGAACTCTAAGTCCACTTCTTTCAAACCTGGTAGAAGCTTCTTTGTTTGAAGGATTTGCATTCCTTTGGCACTCATATGCCCAAGTCGGTAGTGCCACACCGCACTGTCAACTTTTGTAGTTGCTGCACAAGCTGAAGGTTGCGTGCTAACAGTACACAAGTAAAGTGTACCGACTTTTTCTCCCTTGGCAACAACCAAAGATCCCTTTGAGATCTTCCACCGTTTGTTTCCGAATGCAATGTTGTGACCTTCATCGTCCAATTGTCCTGTAGAGATCAAATTTTTGCGAAGAGAAGGAACATGCCTAACATCTTTAAGCTTCCATTCATTTCCATTAGCAGTTTTGAAAGAAACTGTACCTTTGCCGACAATCTCACAAGCTTCATCATCTCCCAAGTATACATACCCAAAATTACCTTTGGTGTAGTCTTGGAAATGTTGCTTGTGTGGTGTCTCATGGAATGAAGCCCCGGAATCTACTATCCAGGAATTAGACACATTGTCTAATGAGAGAATTAGAGCATCTTGCTCTACTTTACCTGCCACATTGGCCTCCGATGTTGGCTTGTTGTCTTGAGACTCTGTCTCCTTCTTCTTCTTGGACCAACAATCCTTCTTGACGTGGCCCTTCTTGCCGCAGTTCCAACATTCAAGAACTGACTTTGTGTGTGACTTGCTCCGCCTTGAGCGATCACGACCCTTTTGGTTTTTGAACCTCTCCTTAGGCCTTCCTCTTGTTTCCACTGATAGTGCAGCACTTGATGATTCTCCTGTGCTTCTCCTTCGCATTTCCTCGCTTAGGAGAACACCCACAACATCATCAAACTTAAGAGTATTTGTGCCAGAGATAAAATTACTTACAGCCATCACAAGGCTGTCCTAACTATCCGGTAGCGATGATAGTATAAAGAGAGCTCGCACTTCGTCATCAAAATTGATTTTCACTGATCGAAGTTGACTTATGTTTGTGTTAAAGTCATTTAGGTGTTCTGCAACTGAACCATTCTCTGCCATCTTTAGATTGAACAAGCGCTTCATAAGAAATACCTTATTGGATGCCGATGGTTTCTCGTAGAAGTCGTCAAGTGACTTCATCAAGTCCTCCGTGGTCTTCATCTCCGAAACATTGAAGGCCACCGTTGACGCCAAGCTTAACCGGATTGTTCCCAGTGCCTTTCGATCAAGGACAATCCATGCTTCATCTGCCATTGTTGCGGGCTTCTTCGCAAGACCGCCTAGTGGCAAATAGAGGTCCTTCTGGTAGAGATAGTCTTCAATCTGCATCTTCCAATGTTGGTAGTTTTTGCCATTGAACTTCTCAATCTTGAGCTTCCCTTCCTCCGCCATAACTCCCACTCAATTCAAGGAATCCTTTCCTTGAGATAATTTAGCTACGAGCAAACCTTGCTCTGATACCAGTTGTTAGGAAATAAGACGTAGCTAAATAGATAATTGAGTAGATTACTTAATGGAGAGAGACAGATTTATATACACGAGATTATAGAGTAGAGAGAGAGAGAGTACACACGATATACGTGGTTCACCCAATGTGGGCTACGTCCACAGGAAAGCAGCCACTCAATGACTTTAGTACTTCAAAACAAGAAGTAGTTTACAAAGGGACTATACCCTTAATGGAGCTCCCGCCTTGCTTCACTCTCACCACCTCACACTCACCTTGTTGCATCAACTTCACACTGAAATGTGTGTAGAAATGGCCTCCTTTTATAGGCCAAAAGGGCTGCCCTCTCTTATGAGAGACAGCCATGTGTAGCCGCCCTTGTGCGAATAAGTCCAAATCGGACCCTCCAATCCGCCCATGTGTGGCCGCCCTTGAGAAGACAAGTTCGCCTTTGAATTCGGCCACCGGCCATTGACTTCCGACCACCGGCCACCGGCCACCGGCCAACCGATCGGTTGTTTTCCGACCACTTTCCGGCCGCCGTCCGGCCATAATATTCCGGCGAAAAAGAATATTCCGGTGAAAAAAAAGTCTCGGGGGCCTCCGCCCCCGAGGCCTTTAAAGTTGCCCCTGATTCTTATCCGTGAAAATTTTGGTTTCCGGTGAGTGATTTTCCTTCACGCACGATGGCTTCTCCTCATAATGGGGGCCTTACAAATGTGCGCTTTTACCACAGAAAATTACAAGGGTAAATCAGGCTCCATACTTAACATGTCTCTGGTTACCTGCAAATGCTGCCCCGAGCCTCGATCTGAGCTCTGATACCAGTTGAAGGAGTACGAGCGGAAGTGCGACGCGAGAGAGAGTGCGAGAAGAAGAGCACGACGATATGGTGAACTTGCTCTACTGTAATTTGTAGAGCATAATGAGTTCTTATTAGGTTTTTACAAAAGAATATGTGTACATACCTGGTGGCTCGCCCACTTACCTGGGCGACCACACTGGGCTTTATACCCCAACATACCCCCCCTCAAGTGCAAAAGAAAGAGAAAGAAAGCAAAGGAAAGCAAGGCGGCTACCTCCTCCCAAATTTACCAAATGTGAATGTTAGAGGGGCCAATAAGAGGGCAGTTTCCAAAATTGAAGGCCCCCCACTATAAAGGTCATTTTTAGATCAAATTAAGGGCTTTTTTCGTGCCGTTTGAAGCCTGCAAAGTGGAGTTCTCTGACAAGTTAATCCCTTTGTACCTTTTTCTTAAAACCATCCATAGTGATGGCATTACAAGCCTTTGTATATTCCTTTTGAAGCGCAATCAAGCCACTGTTGCCCCGTCTTGTTGTCGTTTCTCCTTCCTACCTTCTCTTTCTCCTGCTTTCATGTTTCCCCTCGGTACCGGCAATGCGAATGTGTGTGCCCCCCCCTGATCGATGGTGTTTTATGTGAGAGAGTGAATTGATCGGCTATGTGTGTGTGTGTGTGTAAGGGTGGAAACAGACCATGGAAGTAGGTGTGCGTTGTGGGGTGGATTCATGGAGTGTGTGAGCAATAGAAATTGAGCAGGTGGTGGTCTGCTAGTAAGAAGTGTGTTTTTGAAGGTGTTTTTTGAGAGGATAGGGGTGCTGTGGATACCCTGAGCTATAGAGAGGCCCTTGTGTTTGTGCCAGGTGTGTTCTCCCATTCCCCCTCTCCATCTTGGAAAATTGGTCCATAGCTCCTAGTTGAACGAAAAGAAGTAGTTTTCGCGTTGGAAGTCATGGAAGCTAGAAGCTATGGACCAATTTTCATAGGTGAGGAGGGCCCTGATGAGTGGATGTCGGATTTTGAGCTGTATATGCTATTGTTGCGTATGCCAAACGAGGATAGCAAGATGCAAACGTTTCCTTTGATGATGCACGGAAAAACTAAAGTTTGGTATGAAGCTTTAAAAGGGGAACTGAGGCAAGCGTGGCTGGCTCTATGGGCGATGTTTCTTCACGATTTTCATAAGGAAGCGTCCCTTGTCGAGATGGATGCGAAGCTATGAAGGTGCTTAAACAATATGTAAGTGAAGAGTTCAATCTGTTTTTGAGTCATTTTGAAGAGTGTTGGGCAGAGTTAACGAAAGCCATGCAATTGGCTAATGAAGACTACTTTAAGCTAGACAAATTCATGGCATGTCTGCATCGTAAGGTGAGAGAGAAAGTTGATTTCAAGAGCCCAAAAAATTACAATGGTGTTGTAGCAATTGCACGGTCGAAGAGCAAAAAGATAAAGAAGAAGATAGAGCATGGTGTGTCGGGCTACGAGACGATAGTCCCCCTTCAATTGCAGAGTTTGAGGGAGGCTATGCATGAAGAAAATAATGGAAATTGAGGTATAGCTGTTGTGCCGCAAAATTGGGTACGCACAGTGCAAGACAGTGTCCGAGTAAATGTAGGAGTTGCGGTTTAGTGTCATGGATAGAGGAAAATCGAGAGGAGAAAGGGGCAAGGCAAGGCTGCTGCCAGGTAGGTGCTACAATGGTGGAGAGGAGGGGCACTATGCACCTGATTGTCCTCAGCCACAAAGAGGGAGAGGAGGCATTTACTTGTTGTTTGGTAGAGGTCGAGGCCAAGGGAAGTTCAACGGTCCACAAGAACAAGCAGTGGAGAATCCGGTGCAGTCAATTTCGCCAAATGGAGGCGAGGTTCCAAGAGTAAATCATCGGGGTGGATAAGCAGGATATCGAGATTTTGGCCAATAAGAGAGCAAGAGTTGAGATGGAGACGGAAACAAAGCGGGAAATTAGAGCTCGCAAGGGCAAAGAGAAGGTGTACGAAGGTAGAGAGCAGCCCAAGCCTAGCAAAAGAAGGAGACATTGCAAAATCAAACAAGCGGATTTCCAATTAGGATGTGGCTATCCCGAGTACAATCTGGTAAGTGATGTTCAAAATCAGAAAGCAAACATTACTTTTGGTCAGTTGTTAGCTTAAATCCAAAATTGAGGAGGGAGTGGTCCACAAATGTTAGCACCAGGCTCCCAAGAGCTAAGGGAAACGTGCAAGCAGTGTAGAATATGGATTTGAGGGTAGGTAGCCCGACTGATGTTCTTTCGCTGGTGGATGCGATTATAGAAAAGAGGATGCAGGTACAGGCCTACATAGACTATGGAGTGCAGGTCTGTGTCATGACAAAAGCAGCCATGAAAGAGATAGGAGTGAAGGTAGTAACCAAGTCGAATGTACGTATGAGGATGGCCAACCATACTAAAGCCAGGTGTCTGGGTGTGGCTTAGGATGTGGTGGCTTAGGATGTGAAGGTCAAAGTTGTGGGCATAGAGTGTCTGATAGATTTTTTTATGATGAAGGCAGGAGATAATGCTTATCCTATCATTTTGGGTAGGCCTTGGATTTTGGGAATAGGTGCTAAGCAAGATTGGGAGAGCAAAGTGTTCACCTTGCCTGATAAAGAGAGGGTAGACAGAGTGTGCTTGATTTGAAGACCAAGGAGAGCAGTTCTCATCCTATGGCAGTTAAAGATGAAGGCGACACGACGAGCTACGAGTACAAGACAGAGACGGGCTATGATGAAGGCTACACTAGCACAAAGGAAGAGGAGAGCAAGGACGACATGCTGAAGATAGACGCAGACTTATTCACAGTCACCATAGACGACTCCCCTCCTAAAGAAAAAGGTATGTAGCCTCAAGCTCATGGTTTAAGCATAGAGGAGGTTTCCAGCATGTTGAGTGAAGATTTGACAGGGTGAAAAGGAGGGTTATGTTCAACTGTGTGAGTACTATCCAAACCTGTTTGCGATGGAATACAAGTATTTGCGATGTGCAAAGGGGGTAGAGCACAAGATTATTCTCAAGGAGGGACATAGGCCTAAAGCAGAGAAGCTGAGAAGACTAGGGGAAATCCAATTGGAGGCCCTTTGGTAGGAGATCAATAAGTTGCTAGATGCATGCATCATATACCTTGTGAAAGAGTCAGAGTGGGTCTCACCAGTGGCTATAACCCCTAAGAAGAATGGGAAATGGAGGGTATGTGCCGACTACAAGCCACTGAATGCAAAAACCAAGAGAAATCACTATCTATTATTGTTTCAAGAAGAAATCCTAAACCAGGTGGCTGGACACGAGAGATACTCGATTATGGATGGTTTCTTGGGGTACTTTCAGATAGGGATTGCACTTGAAGACCAATTGAAGACCACATTCATATCTCCATGGGGTTGTTTTGCTTACCACAGGATGCCGTTCGGATTGGTGAACACATATGCCACCTTCCAAGATTGGATGAACATGGTATTTGGTCCATACTTGTGTCGCTTTATCAAGGTCTTCATGGATGATATAGGCTGCTACAGTTCAAGATTGGAGCACCTATTGAAGTTGCAATTATGATTTCAAAGGCTTGATGAAGAAGGAGGTGAACTAAACACCAAGAAGTGCAAGCTAGCAGAGCCTTGAGCACAGTTGTTGGGTCATGTGGTGTGGCAAAATGGTATAGAGGCTGATCCCAAGAAGGTGAAGGCATTGGTGTTGATGGAGCAACTATCAGAGGCTCAATATTTCGCTTCATTTTTTCATAGTTGAAGTATCTATCACATTTCTTTTGGATGTTGTCGCAATATGTGCATTTGCTTCAAAAAAGAGCTCAATAGGTGCATGGTTATGAGTGGGATGAGGCAGCTCAGGAGGCTTTTGATAGGGTCAAAGAAATTTTGTGTCAGTTACCAGCGGTGTGTTCTCCCAATCAAGAGGATGACTTCTATGTGTCTATGACAGTGGGCACAATTGCTATTAGAGAAGTTTTACTACAAAAGGTAGGGAGAAGCTACAAGCCGATATAATTTGAGAGCAGGGTGATTAGCCCAGGAGAGGCTACCTACACCGAAACAGAAAAGTGGGTGATGGATTTAGTCTTCGCTTGTTGCAGGAAGTTTAAGGTGTATTTAATTGTGTGCAAGTTTTTTGTGTTGACAACTAACAATCTATTGCCAGAGGTGGTGCTACATTTAAAGCCAAGAAGAAGGATTATGAAGTGGGTGTTGGACCTGCAAGAGTTCGAGTTCGAGTTCAAGGTAGATCACATGAGTCGGTCCCACTTGGCGGACATTCTTGGTAGCAAGGCCGTCAATTTGCCAGCCTATCCAAGGGTGGTGCAAGATGAAGCTAAAGAGGAGCCTGATTTAGAAAATACTTTTACAATGTGGTTCTACGGAGCGTATCAAAGAGTGGTACAGAAGGCAGGAGGAGGTGTGGTGTTACACGACCCACACGGCAAAGCTATATTTTTGAAGGCGTATGATCTGGAAGATGTCCACACCAACAATGAGGTGGAGTATCTCACTCTGATTTTGGGTTTAAAGCAGTGTATATAGTTTGGAATTTTCAGGTTGGTGGTGAAGGGATATGCGTTGCTAGTCATTAAGAAACTGCTAGGCCAGTGGCAGGTAATGCGTCATTCTTTGAAGCATTGGGTTTTTTCCATCAAGAAGATGCTAAAGTCTTTTGAAGAGGTCCTTCAAGCATGTGAGAAGAGAGCAGAACCAAGAGGTGGATAAGTTAGCAAATAGCAAAGTACAGGTGCATGTTGCAGGTCTATATGTGGCCCCAGCCACTTATGCAGGTAAGGAGTCTCTAAAAGAGATAGAAGGGTTTTTGAGTACATGGCAGTGTCCAGAGGGTTTGTCCAAGTTGCAGAAGAGAAGGGTGGTGCAGAAGGTTCACAAATTTACACTCGTAGGTGAAGATCTAATGAACTATGGGCGTGACGGAGTGCTAAGAAGGGTGATGTACAAAGAAGAGATAGGTATGGTGTTGGAGCAATGCCACCAAGAAAGTGGACATCAGGGAAAAGACCAAGTTCTATTTTGAGTGCTTAGAGGAGGCTTTTGGTGGCCTTCCATAGTGAAGGACGTGCATTACTCGTGCAAGACGTGCCATGATTGTTAGACTATAGGTGAAAGATGACTGCTAGCGAAGTCACAAGGTGCCATCATTGCACAAAGTGCTTTCGAGAAGTGGGGTCTCAATGCCATAGGTCCTCTCCCAAAGTCTACAAGCGGTAAGAAGTATGTGGTGGTAGCCATTGACTGCCTTACAAGGTGGGTCGAAGCCAAAGCTGTGAAGGAAGCGAATGCTAATGTGGTGGCTCAGTTTGTGTTCGATAATATCTATTGCCGCTTTTGTGTTCCATGGGTATTAATTTTTGATAGGGGTCAGGGGTTTAGAAGCAAGCTCATGAGTGCATTAGTGGAAAAGCTAAAGATTCAGCATCGGTTTTCCTCACCCTATCACCCCCAATGCAATGGTTTAGTCGAGAGTGCTAATGGTGGGAAAATCGTCAAAATGTTAACAAAGTACGTGTATAAGTAGGAGACTAAGTGGGAAAAAAATCTAGAGAAGTGTCTATGGGCATATAGGATGTCCTATAAAGTAGCTACAAATTTCACTCCATCCGAGCTAGTCTATGGTAAGGAGGTTGTGTTGTCGATGCATGCACAGTTAGGTGCTTTAAAGGGTATGTGGCATGTTAATTCCACTCACCAAGGAGTTCTATAGGATCGGATAGCCAGTTTAGAGGCTTTGCAGATGGATAGTGAGGTAGCAGTGGACTATTATGTGAAGCAGAGAGAGAAGCGGGTTGCCAAGTTCGACCAGAATCTGCCAAACAAGAGAATAGAGGAAGGAGACCTAGTCATGAAGTACGAAAGCTACCTGGATTTCAAATTCCATAAGAAGTTCAAGAAGAAGTGGACAAGTCCGTATAAAGTGCAAAAGGCCTTTCCGAATGGGACCTATCAGTTGGTAAGAACAAATGGCAAGCTTCTTAGGAACAGGGTGAATGGTGTACGGCTCAAGTTGTATTTTGAAAGGGATCTAGTGCCTGACATGCATCAGATTGTAGTCAAGGGGGTGGGCAACCCACCTAAAGCATGTGGTATGCGAGAGAAAACAAAGCATGTGTACATAGGGTTGCAGTTTTTTTCGAGTGCTTTCAATTAACAGTTTGGTGTGCTAGTTTTAAGTTTTGTACATATGCTTTTGGTCGAACATAAATGTTTGACGAGGGGGCTGGGCAATGATGGTGCAACCAAAGTTGGTCCGAGCTAGGAAGTGGTCTATGCTAAGCAAAGGCTACATGTAGGTGCAATGTAGAAGGCTAGGGCAGGTACCGAGGTCCTGGGCAGCCAAAGGGTGTTGGGGTATAAAGCCCAATGTGGTCGCCCAGGTAAGTGGGCGGGCCGCCAGGTATGTACACATATTCTTTTGTAAAAACCTAATAAGAACTCACTATGCTCTACACATTATAGTAGAGCAAGTTCACCATATCGTCGTGCTCTTCTTCTCGCACTCTCGCTCGCGTCGCACTTCCGCTCGTACTCCTTCAACTGGTATCAGAGCTCAGATTGAGGCTCGGGGTAGCACTGCAGGAGGCTAGAGTCACCAACTCAGATTGGAGTGAAATTCGACAGGCAAAGACATGGCCCCAAATCTCGTGGGGGAACCCGAAGGACTCGGTGTTGTCAGAATTTCATTCTGAGGTCATCTCGGCCACCGTTCGGCTTCAACAAAGGTCTGCGCAGGCCGTTTTCGACTACGTGGTCTCGACGGGTGCAGATCCGACTCTGAAAATTTGGGGTTTTCGGCCTACGACTGCAGGTGCTGAGGATATCGACACTCCCAGAGTGCTGATTTGTGGTTGTCTACACATCAAAGGACGGCTCACAGTTCTTGGAGGCGTGTCACATACGACACGGGAGCATCTACACACAGACTGTAGGCGACATCCACTAGTTCATCAGGTAGCTTGTGTTTGCTGCTTGATATTCGAGATTTCATCCTGACATTGCAGGTACTTCCACATGGGATGTATTGTCAGAGATGATGTATGTCTGTTGAGGGTTTGCTGGCTGTGAGTCACGCAGCAAACAACCGCCGCAGCGGTTACAGCATACAGTGGGAAATTTGTGGATGTATGACTTTGTGGGAAGTCTATGTATTGTCAGATTTACTGCAGCCTTTGTTGAGGGTTGAGTTTGGTTTTATTGAGCTGGGGGATTCTCGAATGTTGAGATCCTTTCGGTGATACAGGTCTTGGAGCGATCCCTCGAGCACCATTAGATAGGCAGCTAGGATGTATTGACTGTGAGTTAGACATTTCGGATTGCATCTTTGCTTTACTACCGTTGAGGAATTGTCGCAGTCTATGCTTACAGGACAGTGACAAGACAGTGAGAGACAGTACAGGTGCAGGACAGGTTTACCCGCATCTTATAGTGTCAGAGAAACAATGTTTTTTGAGCTGTTTTTTGGTCTGTTTTTGAGTACATCAGAGCCATTTTACAAAGGAGACTCTGCCAAAATTTATGCAGAATCTGAAGCTTTCTTGGTTCATTTGACAGGTTGATATTGGTTCAGAGGTCAGTTTACAGGGGAAACTCTGCCGAATTTTTCCCAAGAAAGTAAACCACTGTGAAGCGTAGCTATGGCTGGATCAAAGGACACTGCTCTTTACAATATCAAGAAGCTGGATGGAACCAATTTCCCATTGTGGAAGAAGCAGATTTGGCACGTGTTGGTACAAAAGAAGCAGATAAAACCTATAAAGCTCACGGGGATAAAATCAGAAGATATGGACGAAGATGAATGGAACGAAATGGATGAATTGGCACTTTCTACCATTATGCTGACTTTGGCAGAAAGCGTTTACGTCAATGTAGAAGACGAGATGTCGGCTTATCAAGCATGGATAAAGTTGAGTGATCTTTATGAGAAGCAGAGTGCAACTTCACAGGTATACTGGCTTAAGAAGCTTGTTGACTTGAAGATGAAAGAAGGGACCCCTATGTCCAATCATCTGAATGAATTCAACACCATCTACAGCCAGTTGTCAGCTCAAGGTGTCAAGTTTGATGAACCTGTTAGAGCTATGTTCATGTTGATCACATTGCCAAAAATATGGGACACTTTTCGCACAGCTTTGAGTAATTCTGCACCTCCAGATGGTTTGAACATAGCAGGTGTAGAAGGAAGTCTGCTTACTGAAGAAACCAATAGAAAGACAATGGACAAAGGCAAAGGAACAACCTTAGTTATCAGGGGAAGGACCAAAGAAAAGTACAAAGGTGGAAAGAGGAATCAATCTCGTAGCAAGTCCCGCAGTGCTAAAGGCAAGAGTGACATAGAATGCAACCACTGTGGCAAGAAGGGTCACATGAAAAGAGATTGCAGAGAATGGAAAGCAGAAAAAGGCAAAGAGAAAGCTGAAGACCATGGTGAGAAGAACAAGTCCTCAGTGAAGATTCAAGAAATAAATGTGACAAACACTGTTGCAGAGGATGACAGTCTAGTGTCAGGAGACATCTACTTCTTGAAGAATACAATGGACTCAGCTCTTCTTACAGCATCTGAAGGAAATGCACTGAGTGACTGGATTATAAACTCAGGGGCATCACTTCATGTGTCTCCAAACAAGCAGTGGTTTAGTTTTTATGTGACCACTAAAGATCATGTTCGGCTAGGCAATGGGCAGACATGTGAGATCTTAGGTGTTGGAGATGTTCAATTGAAGTTTCAGAATGGCTCTTCTTTCACGCTGAAGAATGTGAGACATGTTCCCGCAATTACAAAGAGCTTGATGAGCACAGGTTTACTTGATGATGCTGGCTACGTCACCACTTTTGGACAGAACATGTGGAAGATATCCAAGGGTTCTATGACAGTAGCACATGGAGTAAAGTCTGGAGGACTTTACATGATTTATGTATCAAATGTCTCTAAAAATGTAATCAATGTAACCGAGCAGCCGAACGTTTCTTTGTGGCATAGCCGGTTAGGACATATGTCCAAGAAGGGAATGGAAATCTTGTCTCGTTCTGGTTCTTTGCCTGGCTTTTCATTTAATGATTTTGAATTCTGTGAACATTGTCTGTATGCTAAGCAAACACAGCAGCCACATAAGCATAGAAGAAGTAGAAGAGATACACAGTTGGCACTTGTTCATAGTGATTTGTGTAGACCTATGCCTAAGCTATCTCTAGGGGGAGCTTCTTACTTTATGACATTTATAGATGATTACTCGAGGAAAGTATGGGTTTAATTTCTCAAGCACAAGGATGAAGCGTTTAGTGTTTTCAAAACGTTTGTGACAATTGTGGAGAATCAGGGTGGCAAAAAGCTTAAATGCTTACACACTGACAATGGTGGAGAGTATGTTTCAAAGGCCTTTCAGGACTTTTGTGAGTCAAAAGGTATAAAACGTGAACTTACTGCTCCTTACAATCCTCCTCAAAATGGTGTTGCTGAGAGGATGAATAGGACCATACAAGAGAAGGTCAGAAGTATGTTGTCTAATGCACAACTGCCAAATGGGTTTTGGGCTGAAGCTGTATCAACAGCTGTTCATCTTGTAAATAGATCTCCTAGTAAGGTTTTGCAGAAGGATTCAGTGCCAGAGATGGTATGGTCAGGCAAAATGCCCTCATACAAGCATCTCAGAGTCTTTGGCTGTGAGGCATATACTCACGTTCCAAAGGAATTTAGGAACAAACTTGAGCCAAAGAGTAGAAAGTGTATCTTTCTAGGCTATGGTAATTCTGGTGAGATGGGGTACAGACTTTGGGATCCCGAATCCAGAAAGGTTGTCCGCAGAAATGATGTTCACTTTAATGAATCCAAATATCATTATAAACCTGAGAGGGTTGAGGAGATTAGAAGAGTTGTCTTCCAAGAAGATGGACCTGCACGTGCAAGACAAAATGTCAGGGCTCAAGAGGAGCAAGGACAGGATAGAGTGGAACCACAGGTTGTGGCTGAGCCTAAGCCACCTATTGTGCATAGATCTGGATGTGTCACGCGACCTCCTGATAGGTTTGTTCCATCTATGAACTATGTCATGTTGACTGATTGCAATGAGCCTTCATTATATAAGGAAGCAGTGCAAATGAAGGACTCCGGGAAGTGGCAATTGGCCATGCAGTTAGAGATGACAGCTCTGCATAAAAACAAGACATGGAAGCTAGTTAAATTACCACAGGGCAAAAAGGCTCTACCTTGTAAATGGGTTTACAGGTATAAGATCACCGCTCATGATAGTCAGCCAAAGTACAAAGCAAGGCTTGTTGCCAAGGGCTTTAAGCAAGAACAAGGCATTGACTTTGATGAAGTCTTCTCTCCGGTGGTCAAGATGACTACATTGAGATGCTTTCTTGCATTGGTTGCCATATTAGATTTGGTGTTGCGCCAAATGGATGTCAAGACAGCGTTCTTGCATAGTGATTTAGATGTGGAAATTTACATGCAGCAGCCAGAAGGGTTTGTTGAGAAAGGCAAGGAAGATTCGGTATGCCAGTTGTTAAAGAGTCTTTATGGCTTAAAACAATCACCGAGGGCATGGTACCATAAATTCCACAAGTTTATGCTTTCTCAAGGCTACAAACGTAGTGAGTTCGATCACTGTCTATACACAAAGAAGGCTAAGGATGGTAGTTGGCTGATCCTTATTTTGTATGTGGATGACATGTTGATTGCTGGCAAGCACTTGGATGAATTTTCAGCTTTGAAGTCAAAGATGGCAAAATCATTTGACATGAAAGACATGGGTGAGGCAAGTCATATACTTGGTATGCGCATTGAGAGAGACAGATCAAAGAAGTTGATTTGGTTATCTCAAATAGAGTATATTGACAAGGTTTTGCAACGTTTCAATATGGAGAAGGGAAAGGCATTGAGTGTTCCATTGCCACCATATGTGAAACTTAGCAAACAAGATTGTCCTGTGTCTGAGGAAGAACAGGCTGAAATGGATAAGATTCCATATGCGTCTGCAGTGGGTAGTTTGATGTATGCAATGATTGCTACTCGCCCAGACATTGCATTTGCAGTGGGAGTAGTAAGTCGATACATGTCAAACCCAGGCAAGAAACATTGGGAGGCAGTGAAAGGAATATTGAGGTACGTGAAAGCTACAAAGTGTATGCGTATATGCTATGGGAGTCAGGAGCTAAGTGTAAAGGGTTTTACAGACTCAGATTATGCAGGTGACTTAGACAACCGAAGGTCTACGTCAGGGTATGTCTTTACATTGGCTGGTGGAGCAGTATCATGGCGTTCTAGATTACAAGATTGTGTTACTCAGTCTACTACAGAGGCTGAATATGTTGCAGCATCAGAGGCATGCAAAGAATCAATTTGGCTTAATTGACTAGTAACAGATTTGGGAATCAAAGAAGAGATTCCTGTGTTATATTGTGATAGTCAAAGTGCTATACAATTGGCTCGCAATCCAGTTTATCACTCAAAGACAAATCATGTGGATGTGAAGTATCATTTCCTCAGGGAAATGCTCGAGGATAAGCAACTTCAGCTTGTCAAAGTTCACACCACAGAAAATCCTGCTGATCTACTTACAAAAGGACTTCCCTCAGAGAGCTTTGCGCATTTTTGCAAGCAGTTAGGTGTAGGGTTGTACATCACTTCTCTACATCTCTTGTATATTAGCTTGTATAGTAGCTTCTCTCACACTTAAAGTACCACTTTGGACTTTAAGTGGGAGGTTGTTGGGGTATAAAGCCCAATGTGGTCGCCCAGGTAAGTGGGCGGTCCGCCAGGTATGTACACATATTCTTTTGTAAAAACCTAATAAGAACTCACTATGCTCTACACATTACAGTAGAGCAAGTTCACCATATCGTCGTGCTCTTCTTCTCGCACTCTCGCTCGCGTCGCACTTCCGTTCGTACTCCTTGAAAGGGTAGCAAAAATGTATGTCTTAAGGGGTTCTAAAGGATGGTCCAGATGGGATAGGAATTAAAGGTGTATGAAGTGCCAAGCCAGTGCTTTGTAATGTAGTGTTCAGTGTGCTCTAGAAGCCGGTCCAGACGGCTCATCAAACGGAGCCCCGGTGCTCAAGATATTGAAGTACAAAGTTAAAAGGTGTTACAGATCCCCAATGAATAGGGGAGCTAGGAACAGGTGGCCCAGGCAGATGTCAGCAGATAGATGCATAGAGCTCAAATTATGGAACATGCCTGTCTTCTTGGATTGGGAATCGGAGCTTTGGATAGTAATCTATGGCCATTAGAAGATTTTTCGAGGGCCGGGTCTGTGCCCATTTTCTCGCATCGGGGAATGCATCATCTTGCATGTTTTTGGCCTTGCCAAGGTTCTCGGTGATAGTATGCTTCATGTGGAGTTGGCAGCAACTGACTGCACGTCAATTGGGTGCCCGGTCAGCGTGGTACCATAGGTCAAAGTTTGGGATTGCTTTTTGAGGGGTGCGTGCACATAATTTTTTTTATTTTTCTGGCTTCGGATAACGAGCTCAAAGGAGTCAGAAGACGCTGAGGTTTGCACGGCCCGGGCCCGACAAGGTGGAGTCTGGCACGGCTTGGCTTCTCAAGCCTCCGACCCCGGAGCAGTAAGAGGGAGCATGGGGATGGGGGGACCCAAAAGGAGAATATATGAAGGCATTTTTTTGAGGATTTTCAATATCTTGAGGCTCAGTGATCCACAGGCTGCCATGTGGCACATCATATGTCCCACATGCGATGGAGAGACAGGATACCCGGGCTTTATAGGGTGGATCAAGAGCTCCACTTGGGTTGTATGAGAAAGTGAGAGCTCTCTTGGAGCGCTGGCCATGGCTCTTGTTGTGGTGGCTCTGCGCAGTGGCACTCCGAGCGGCACTCGACATCGATTTTGGTTAAGGATGGCGGTGGCAGGCGCCTAATGGTGGTAAACGCTTGCGGGTGATGATGGTGTAGTCAAATGATGTGGAAACACCCTGCGGGACCAGTTCACGCGGCCAATCTTTTAAAGAGGCGGGGAGCCCCCCATTAGCGATGTCGCTAATGTAAAGGGGGGTGTCCCGCGATGGTCAAGTGAGAAGTAGCCAAATGGCCATGGTGGGGGGTAGTCCCGAGAGAGAGAGAGAGAGAGAGAGAGAGAGAGAGAGAGAGAGAGAGAGAGAGAGAGAGAGAGAGAGAGAGAGAGAGAGAGAGAGAGAGAGAGAGAGAGAGAGAGAGAGAGAGAGAGAGAGAGAGAGAGAGAGAGAGAGAGAGAGAAGGCCGCCATGTGTACAAGGCAAAGGCAAGGAGCTCATTCCAAGACTGGCCAAACAAGGGCAAGCAAAGGCGGGACCAAAGTGAAGGGTGAGGGGAAAAAGAGAGAGAAAAGAGGGCTGCGCGGACAGAGGTGGTCAAAGGGAAAAAATCAAAAGAAGAGTGCAAGGCTAAGCTCCCCAAAGGGGTAAAAAATAAAGGAAAAAATGAAAATAAAAAAATGCCAAGGGGCATTGGCAAGGTCGCTAATGCACCCCCCCTCAAGTGCAAAAGAAAGAGAAAGAAAGCAAAGGAAAGCAAGGCGGCTACGTCCTCCCAAAGTTACCAAATGTGAATGCCAGATGGGCCAATAAGAGGGCAGTTTCCAAAATTGAAGCCCTCCCACTATAAAGGTTATTTTTAATCAAATTAAGGGCTTTTTTTGTGCCGTTTGAAGCCTGCAAAGTGGAGCTCTCTGACAAGTTAATCCCTTTGTACCTTTTTCTTAAAACCGGTCATAGTGATGGCATTACAAGCCTTTGTATATGCCTTTGAAGTGCAATCAAGCCACTGCTGCCCCGTCTTGCTGTCATTTCCCCTTCTCCCCTTCTCTTCCTCTTGCTTTCATGTTTCCCCTTGGTACCAGCTTTGTGGATGTGTGTGCCCCCCCGGACCAACGGTGATTTGTGTGAGAGAGTGAGATTGAGTGCATGTGTGTGTGTGTAAGGGTGGAAACAAATCGTGGCAGTATGTGTGCATTGTGTGGTGGATTCATGGAGTGTGTGAGTAGTGGAAATTGAGCAGGCAGTTGTCTGCTAGTGAGAAGTGTGTTTTTGAAGGTTTTTTCTTAGAGGATAGGGGTGCTTTGGATACCCTGAGCTATAGAGAGGCCCATGTGTTTGTGCTGGGTGTGTTCCCCCATTCCCCCTCTCCAACATCAATGACGGTGGCGCCATTGAGGGGGGGGGGGGGGGGGGGGGGGGGGGGGGGCATTTTTGACGAAAGGAGGAACTGGCATGAGGCATCGAGGGGAAGGAGTTTCTTGAACAAGGAGGAACGAGAGGAGAAAGGAGGGGGTTTCTTGCTCTCTCTCTCTCTCTCTCTCTCTCTCAAGCCACATCAAGGAGGGGTATGTTCTCTCTTGACCAGAGCTCGGCAAGGACGGACTTTCTCTCTCTCTCTCTCTCTCTCTCTCGTTCATGAAGAAGGGACTTGATCTATCACTGTGGCTCTCGACATCAATGAGGAAGGCTTTCTCTCTCGCTCATGACATCAAGGAGGAAGGCTTTCTCTCTCGTTCTCGGATCTAAGCAAAGAAGCAAGGGAACTTTCTCTCTCGACTTGAGAGAGGAAGACTATATTGCACTCTCTCTTTCTTGACCATGCTTTCTCTCTCTTCATTTCAACTAAGGAAGGCCCGAGGCTTGCAAGGCACGAGGAAAGAAGAAGGTTGAAGCACATAAAGGCTTGATAAGAAAGTTCAAGGGGATGAGGGAACTAGGAGATCTCTATCTCTCTATCTCTTGACTAAGAAAGGAAATCGGAGCAAGAAATTCAGAGGAGAAGAGTGGAGATTATTGTTGGCAATTGTGGTAGAAGAAATTAGAGACAAAGACGGAGAAAGTTTAAATTCTTTCCAACAAGGGGACACAAAGGTAGAGGTAGTTTAGAGAGATTTTTGCAAAGCTCTTGTTAGCAATTCAAGACAAGAATAACGACAATCGAAGGAGAGTTTTGAGAGCTCTTAACCACAACAGAGGAGAGAATTTTCTCGAGGGAAATTGATGCAAGAAAAGTGGCATGGAGGAAAATTATCATTGTCATCAACTTATAATTGATTAATCATCTTGATAAGTCTCAGAGCCGCTAACGGCTCGCTTAATCTTGTAAAAGGAGCTTAAACTCCTAGTTATCAGTTAGTCCAAGTGACGGTGCTGTTAACAGCTTGCCTTGGCTATCAATTAAGTTGTGTATAAAGTTTTACTCGATTTATTGATAATTATGGTGATCGCGAGACCTGTCAGTGTCTATTGTTCTCTCTCTCACACACCTCTCATAGCTAAAGACCCCGCACCTTCCCGGCTCACATTTTGAACACATATCCCCTCACAGCATAAGTCTATGGATGTGGCATGGCAAAAATTATTCAATGACCCTATGGTTAGACAAAGGCATAGGTAGGTTTTACAAGGGCCATCTTCCGTTTCTTTTAGCCCTTCATGCAACAACACTAGTGGATTCATCCCTGTGAATCTGGATGAAGAGGAAGTAGCTATTGTGGAACAAGAATTTATCTTTCCTATCACTTTCAAGAAAAAGGAATCCAAGCCCTGTGACCTATACATCGAGCCTTTTATCCTTGAGAGATTTCCAGAATTGCACCTAATGGATGCCAACCAAAAGACTTGGGCCTTTGGAAACTATGCTTTGCTTGCCCCACTCAATGAGGGTCTACTACTTTAGTTAATGACCAAGATAAGGTAGTTGCTAAGCTTTGATTAGTGCACATCACCAGCGCATGTAAGATTTTGGAGTCATACTCAATGGCATGTCCTTTCACCATGGGTAATTTTGAGACTTAGAGACACTTTTCCAATTATGGCTCTATGCTTGGAGTAAAAGGGGTAGTTTCATATATTGGGAGGGACTTATCGTACATCACCCAAATCTGGAATTAACACGAACCTTCTATAAATTGTGGTAATGTAATTTGGTTTGACCATGTTGTATGGCTCATGCTACACAAGATATCTGTGTTCTTCCTTGCAAGTTTCTAAAGTTCTTTAAATGGGTAGCTACAAAAGGGCAAGAAGCCATCAAAGCATTATTGATACATCTCTGGTATAGGGAGGGACTCAAGGTCTATGTCAAACATGGAGCACTCTACCAACAAACATCCCCGAACTGCCTCAACAATGACCTCGAGATTTTTCTTCGAAAGGTTGTACTCCCCCCTTAGGCATTCCTGGTGACAATAGAGTTGGTAAATGGGCAAGAGGTGAATCTCACAACGAAAAAGGTAAGAGCAGGTCCTCCAACCCTAGATTCTTACCTAGCCTCCATCTTCTCCACAATAGTCATGGACCCCTTTGGCTTCTCAAGTAGAGTCTTCTCCTCGCTAGTCATTTGTAGGCACTTCTCAAGGAGGATCTCATATGATTAGAACCCCACCATCTGTGGCTAAATAACCCCACCCCCATGTGCTAGGTCTATATTTGATGCCACTTGTCAAAGTGATGCTAAAAATATCTTGTATAATTGAATGTGTAGAAATTTGTTTCAAAGGACGAGAGTGATAGATTTGTACTCATGCCCAAGCTTCACCAAGATGGAGCCCTTTATTACCCTATAAAGTACATGTTTCCATCAAGAAGTTTCTAGGAGTATTCTTTTTTGGCTTTAGGATCCACAATTGCCTTTTTTTTCCCCTTTTTATGCTAATTTAGTTGAAGCTCATCAACCACTCATGTTAACTTTATGTAATGCTAAGGTTATTTTTACTACATCTAGCGATGGTACTTGTACTTTCAAATTTTTGTCCCATGGTTTTAATATGGATCATGAACATGTGTTCTTTTTTTACCTCAAGTTGTTTAATGACATTGCCATGAAAAAAACTGTTGCAAATGGCCTCAATCACATCATGCCTAGTCCTTTTTGTCTACATATTGCTACCTCAGAACTATGGCAAATGCTACTAATACTGGTAGCTGACAAAATTGTCACCTTACCATGCTTATAAATACTTTGATGACATCTTATGGTTTGATATTACTCACCCTAGATACCTCATCAAGCACCATTGTATCTATCCCCCAAGCGTTAGCGTAGATGATAGTGGGACTATCCACGTAGATGATAGTGGGACTATCCACATTATGATTCAGGACTCAACACAAAATTCCTCAACATGAAGGTGCTCATCAATCAAGGCATTCTTGAAGCATCAAAAGGAGAATCATCTTCCCATCAATGTTATCCAATACATCCACAAAATCTTTTCAAATAATTTTGAAGAATTTGCTTTCGATATCCGATTGGTAATATCAGACCACAAGCATGGCAAGCAAAGTGCTGCAAGATGGAAACAAGGCTTCAGTTTTATAAATATGCAATGATCGCTTTCCAAAGTTTGCGATAACTATCAACATACGAACTTGGAGGCTTTGCAAGTGGATATGATTGGTTATCCAATGGGTCTTGGCATGAGCCATGCCACAAGGCTTACAAGGTACATAGGACGAGCTCTATGTACACAAAAATCCATAGCTATGAGCCAACTTTCATGTAACATGCTTCTAAAGGCAATGACATGAGCCAAATTTGGAGCTCAAAATTTTAAGCCTAAAGGGCTCCCGAAGGGAATTTAAGCCTCAACACCATGTGAAGAGCAAGGATTTATCAATGGTCTATCCAATTGAAGGTTGGACTTGCTAGTATATTGCGAGGATGAACGACAAATTTGGTAAATTTTAAATTTTTAATATTTCAAAAGCAACTTTTACCTTTAATTTGGATAGCATTATAAGTTGCATAATGAGGTGCTTTTAAGGCTATCATGAGCAACTTTTAACCCCGCCAAGGGTTGGGGAATTGGCATTACTAGGATAAAACTCCACATGTTATGTATGACAAGGTCAAATTGTGTTGTGTCAATGCCAGTTCTAGATAGTACAAGGCACTTCAGAGCATTGGCTAAAACCATTGCATTCCACCAAGACTTGAACTCATAATATTTTGGAAAAGCACCCATGGTTAATGGGCTAACCATTGATGTGGGCTTGTTAGTTTAATTTTTATGAGCCACATGCAAGACGTGCCAATAAAGTGTCCTTAATTCCAAGAATCAATTTTTAGCTTTTGTTACAACAGAGTACACTCTGTCAAGTATGACAATTTGATGATTGACAAGGTCAATTCTACTTAAGATATGCTTTATGCACAAGGTTCACACACTAAAAGTATGTGAAAAGTTTCTCTCACTTCAAGTTGAGCCCACAATTGTGCCATGTTTCTCACTAGATTCAAGGCATTACGGCATGTTCATCAGTACTTGCTATCATGGAGCATCAATTTTATACATGCTAAAATGTTGGGCAAGGACCATTTGACTAACATAGTATGTTGATTGAGTCTAGTTTGACCTTGGCTAAAATTTTGATATAAGGATAGATCCCATCTTCCATGTTGTCAAGTTACGAACTTTTATGTGCTTCACAAGGGGGTATGACTCTCTGGGGTATATTTGGCTCATTTTAAGAATGTTGCACCTCGTTTAAGTTATCATTTAATGAATTCCAAAGAAATTATTTGAGTTGCATATATATGGACTTTGTGTGATTCAAGGGTTGGAGATGATAAGTTTTTGTAGCTGACAAGCATGGCATGGTCTGGCTGATAACATGACTCTTCTCAAAGGCTTCAAGATAGGCAATCTCTTATATCTATGCAAGGCATATCTTAAACCAAAAAAGAAAAACCAAAGAAAACCTACTTTCTTTTGGGTGTTATGAATCTTTCTCTTCTTTCAATAGGAAGGTATGATTTTTTGAATGATTCAATTGTAAATAGGATTCCACTTTGAGAGGATCTCCTCCTTACTCTATAGAACAGGTTGTGTCTATAAGAGAATTAATTTTTTCGGGGCATGACCCAACTTGTTAATAATAGATCCCCCAATAAGTGTTGATGCGTCATTTATTGGACCCTTCATTAGGAAATTTCGGAGGTCATTTGGAGGGCCATATGAAGAGAGAGAAAAATAGAGCGCGTCCAATGAGCATGAAGGCTACGTTACGTAGGAAAGTACCTGTAAAGACTCAAAAAATAGGAAAATAGCATAAAACTTTCACGAAACTAGGATTGTAGCATAGTAATTTCCTTCCTTTTACCGAGCTTTTAGGTGCTTGCGTGTGGTCCCACTTCTGATATTCTCTTATGGTCATTAACGTACTGGAGGGTGACCATTAAGCCCGCACAAGATATTGGAATTTTAAAACACTTTCCCTCCATTAGAATGCTTTCAAAGTGAATCTCCCTCCACAAAAGCTTTTCTCTGAGAGTTATGGCATCCACGTCTTCTCGCCCAAGAGCCTCAAGGTGTTTACTGTCTCTCACACCAACAACCAACAACGGCACTTTGCCTAGAAGGCCAAGTAGTAGCATATCCTCAATTACAATACCAGCTTCAATAAGTGCAGACAACCAATGGGTTGCACAAAGGATAAACAAAGGTTCATGGGTCCTCATGCAACCAAGAAGACCCAAGAGGTCTAGTGGTATCAACGTTTACCGCTCAGCATGGAAGGCCAGGGTGTTGGATTTCAAAGTTGAGATCGGCAAAAGATCTGTAAAGGAAGTTCTTGTTCAGCATGTGTTTACCCATCCAGAGGTGATAGCAAACGGTGGAAATGTATCAGATATACATCAACCACGTTGCAATTGTAAGTACTCTTACTGATACTCTCATTATAACTTTTCTTATATATTTTGCAATGTTTCTCCCGCTTGTTATGAGTAATGTCTCTACTCTTCACAACTCAATTACATTAGATTTGTCATTTGTACTTATTGATACTCTTAGTTTAACTCTTCTTATATATATTGTAGATGTTTATCCCTCTTCTTATGAGCAATGGGAGCCTGTGGAGTGCATAATAGGCCTCTTCCATGTTGTACATGCCCATATTGGTTCTCTACAGTACTCAGAGAGGAGCAGCAAAAGATTGGCTGATGAGGGAATATTTTTTTATGACCACTTTTACCAACTCAGCTCAGGGAATAAGAATGGCATGTTGGTGAAACTGCCTCTACCAACCGATTGGAACACTGTGGACTGGCCAGTTCCCGAGGAAACAATGGTGGAGGCAATGCGAAGTAAGCTCTACAAGGATATACAAAGGTCTCTACGTAGCTCTATTCCTACCAAACTGGTTAGAATTGCAAACTTTTGTCCTGTTGCACTCTTCATAGAGCTGTTTCATAGATACAACATCAGAGTTACAAAAACTATGTTCATGTGCAAGTCATTTCAGCAGTCATCCTGTGACAAAATTCTTGACAAAGGATGGTATGCAAAGGAAGAGATTGGTTTACGGTGCGAGGTCGCGCTTGATACTCTAGTTGTCAAGTACATGATTGCAAGCCAATCACTGTTACTCTCATTTTGGTATATGCGATCACAAATGCTAAACGGTAAGTACATTCCTATGGACCAGGTTTCTGCAGGTTTGGAAGATAATCCTACTGTGGATGTGGAAGTGATTGATAAAGAGCATGGCCTACTATTGGTGGTTACAATAAGGGAGCTATGCAGTCTTCAGCATTTGCGAAATGACATCATTGAAGAGTCAATGGACAAGGAACTATCAGATTTTTCCTTTTTCTTAGCTGGCCGTAAGGTGATGCGGCGAAGAGAAAAAGATATTTTGTGCAAAGAGTTGGATGGTCGGGTTGAAGTAGTGTCAATGTAACAGATATTCTTGTAAACCCAAGTGTATACAAATGACTTTTAAGACATGGAGTTTATTGATCTCATTTTTCAATTGTGCCCTGTGAAAAAGTGTGCTTGAAATACATTTCTTTACCACGTCAAATCTCTCTCTCTCTCTCTCTCTCTCTATATATATATATATATATATATATATATATATATATATATATATATATATATATATATATATATATATATATATATATATATATATATATATATATATATATATATATATATATATATATATGTTAGACAAGACAAAGACAGATAGAAGAATCATCTTAATTCATTAGAAAGTACAAACTCGTCCGTGAACAATGGACTGAGATACAATTTCTGTAAGTATGGAATCAGAATGTCTTCAAGGTAAAAATCGAAGGAATGCCCCTCGAAAGAAGGTGGTGAGATAGTTGTTCCCGGCGGATTTAGTTCTCCCTTTTCAGGAGTATCATCAATTAGTAGTGTATTAGTTGCATCAAAGGGTACACCGATTTGGCTAAACGGTTTGTACAAAAGAGGTAATCCTGGTTTTTTAGGGTGGTAGTGGCCCTCAACAGTAACGCATTTTCTTTGATCATACAAAAAGGCAAAATCTGACGTGTGAGCTTGGCATACACTGCAAACTATTGCAACTAGTGGCGATAAGTTTTGCCTTTGCATTGAAGACCATATGCCAACTCTGAAGCGCGGAAGAAGAAACTCAATAAATTCCTTGGTTCCTGGACGAACCACGACTCGACAAGTTCCCATCCGAAACGTTTGCAAATCCTCAAAGGGTCCTCTGTCACCGAGAGGCACCCGCATCAGCAGCAATCCATTGACGTCCAAGATAATCAACCTCTGTAAAAGTTGACAAGTACATATAAGTAGTTAGAAGCTGAACATATTTTGCCATACTTGAATAGACATTACCGGAACAACCGTATCTACAGGTAGCAAGGGTCCATACTGGGTCTCTGTAGTGTTCATGTCGTTGTTGCTCTCCTCCGCTTTATCTTCATAGTCATCATTCAAATCTTCATCAGGGGTCTCCCCCATGGCCCTTTCTGCCTGATTCAAGGTTGATCGGCTTGCCTCATACATCCTTGCCTGATCCATATCATTTTGCTCATCCCTAGGCCTACTTTCCTCATCCATATCCTTTTGCTCATCTATAGGCCTGCTTTCCTCATCTTGGGTTTCAGCCATAGGCTCTTTTGGCTCTTCCACTGGCTGACTTGGCTCTTTCATTGTCTCCTCCGGTTGAACCTTAGCAGCTTCCATATGCTCATTTGTCCTTTCCTCATCCTCGGCTATTTGATCTTCTGCTGATATGACACCCTCGGCCCGATGCGATTCCACTGTATCGGATGTAGGGGTTTTTCGTGGTGGCACGTCATGTTTTGTAAGATCAATAGTGCGCTCATCCAAGCCGCTATCTTCAAGCTCTCTAGGGCTAGACATAGTAAGCAGGTGTTGTATTAAACTTACCCGGTATCTTTGCAAATAATCATATGTGTAGTTTTTTAAAGCACTCTGCAAAATTGAAAGACCACATGGTGAGAATTCTTTTATAGACTAAACCAAAACTAACTGAATGCATTGCCAAATGGGTACCTTAGTCATGAAAGGTTTTAATGCAAAGTAGCTTTGCAGGACATATTCTGCATGGAGAAGACATCTCCAGCCGCAAGAATTCCCATCGGTTTGATTTGGGACAGGTACTTCTTTGATTGGGGCCTTGTATAGTTCATACCTTCCACATAGCTTGCCATAGGCAAGCAACAACCTCTTTATACAACTGCACAAAGCAATGTCAAGATGTTAGCATGAGGCTTCAAATTTACATGGATATCTATAATAAACACTTTCTGATACAAAACACTTACAGCCTAATTTCAGGGTGGGTTCCTTTTATTGAATTGAACACCCACACTGCTGGTTGGTCAACATCAAGGCATATGAGACTCCAGTGATGGTTGTTCTCATATGGGAAGATGATCACAGTAACTTCCAGCATAGCACAGTGGAGAAACCAGCTCTCAAAGGTCCCAGATGGACTGTTATTTTGTCTAATAATTACAGACATTTGTGGATCAAGGAGAAACACCTCTGTGTGAGTGTGCAATGGGAGTTGACTTTTGATCAGGCTGCAGAGACTCTACCTGAGTTAGCAAACCTATTATCTGAGTTTTCAAAGCTAGCAAGATAGTAACACTTACTTAAGACAAGCATAGATAATTGTGTCTGAAATCTCACTGAAATCTCAGCATCTGGATTCTGCAATAAATCAATGTCCACCTTTTCCAGAGCTAGCTTTCTGGTTCCATCTACAAATGGTATCTCTGCAAGCAAACCATTCTTCATTGAAAGTAGAGTTTCTTGATTCATTGCCTCTATAGACAGGGTCACATTGCACTCTGTTTGTTTCTGGGACTCCACTGCTACTTTTGCTTTCTCCTTAAGCTCTGCTTCCCTCATTTCCTCTGTTTGGCGAGCAATAGTCTCTGCCCTTGCCCTTGTATTCACATCATGTGTGACATCTACAACTGTGAGCTGTGGCACTAGCTCCGGGGGGTATAACAAAATTTCCCTCATTTTCTTATCCTTGCAGACATTGGGGACCAGTAGTTTGTCATACCTCCACCTTATTCTTTTCAATGTCTCACTATCTTTGTCCATTATAGTAACCCTGTGGGCATGGGCTGCAACAATGGTCATGTCACTGAAGTACTCCAGTAGGAAGTCCTCTGCTACTTCCTGTAGAGCCATTAATGCCACCACCTTCCACCTTTTGGTGCCCCAGGTAGCTTCATCACATATGGACCTCACCATCCTCTGGAAGGGCAGCTTTGGTATGCATAAATCTACACATTTCTGTGCCTTTCTGATTTCTCTGAAAAGTCCCATGCAGGTTTGCAGCTTCTTCATCCTTGGCCCTTTCAGAATTTTATTTGGTTTTCCAAGTCTTTTCTTTGGGGTTGCAGATCTACCACTTGCTTTCGATGCTAATCCTGGACCCTTGCCTGCCTTCCTTGCAGTGGCTTTTGTTCTAGCCATCTTACTGTACACCAAAAGAAGAGTCTCAATCCCCTTCTCTCTTTCTATGAATCTCTCTCTCTCTCTCTCTCTCTCTCTCTCTCTCTCTCTCCTTTCTATAGCTTAGCATATATAACTAGAGAGAGAGAGAGAGAGAGAGAGAGAGAGAGAGAGAGAGAGAGAGAGAGAGAGAGAGAGAAAGAGAGAATCCACATTACTAAAGGCGCGCACGGACCACTTTTTAACCTCAACAAGCACGTCCGCGCGCCGTTAGTATAGGGTAAAATAACACACCCATACTCTTTCTCTCTCTCTCTCTCTCTCTCTCTCTCTCTCTCTCTCTCTCTCTCTCTCTCTCTCTCTCTCTCTCTCTCGTCAATGGACAGTACTAACGGCACGCATAGAGACCTGCACTACGGGTATGGCTCTCTACGCGCGCCTTTGGTATAGAGAGAAAGAGAGAGAGAATGTGTGTGTGTGTGTGTATTTTTAAGATGTGTGTCTGTGTGTAAGTGTGTGTGTTTGTGAGTGTGTGTGTGTGTGTGTGTGTTTGTGAGTGTCTCTGTGTTTGTGAGTGTGTGGGTGTGTATGTGTGTGTCTGTGTGTGTGTGTTTGTATTTTAAAGATGTGTGTCTGTGTGTTTGTGTGTGGGTGACAGAAACAGAGATAGAGAGATTAAGGCAAAGGCAGAGGGAGAAGCAGACCTTCGTTATGTCGTTGTGTGGCCTTGCTGTCGGAGACGCAGGCGATGCTCTTGCACACTCTCTCTCTCACTCTCTCACTCACTCACTCTCTTTCACGAGGTGTGTTTTTTCTCTCTCTTGACCGCTTTATATGGCGTACAAAAAGTATACGGTCTCAATAATGACCACACGTGCGACAGCATGCAAATATATTATAATTTATAGTGACACGTGGGCCGCCGCCGTGTGTATCCGTTATAAGTGTGATTTTGAGAGAGAGAAAGAGAGAGAACAATAGAGAGAGAGAGAGAGAGGGAGAGAGCCAGAGAAAGAGAGAGAGAGAGAGAGAGAGAGAGAGAGAGAGAGAGAGAGAGAGAGAGAGAGAGAGAGAGAGTCTTAGAGAGACACAGAGAGAGAAAGAGTGATCAGATTGTCACAGAGAGAGAGAGAGAGAGAGAGAGAGAGAGAGAGAGAGAGAGAGAGAGAGAGAGATAGAAAGAGGGAGTCCTTACTCTCAGAGAGAGAGAGAGAGAGAGAGAGAGAGAGAGAGAGAGAGAGAGAGAGAGAGGGAGGGAGAAAGGCAGAGTCAGCTTGACACAGAGAAAAGCAATGGAGGAGACACCTCCCTTTGAGTTCCTGCAAAACCCACCAAAAAAAGGTGATCTCTCACTCTTTCTCTCTGTATTTCCAGCAGTTGGTACAAATTGTGTGTGTGTGTGTGTGTGTGTTTCAACACACACACACCTCAATACCCTTAGTTCCATAGACAGAGACACAGACACAGCCTCTCTCTCTCTCTCTCTCTCTCTCTCTCTCTCTCTCTCTCTCTCTCTCTCTCTCTCTCTCTCTCTCTTGCATTTGTCTATTGGACTAAAGGCGCGCGAGGAAGGAAAAGGGCCTTTTGCAACTCTCTCCACGCGCCGTTAGTATTGTTATTGCTCTCTCAGTTGTACTTAAGGCGCGCGGAGAGGTTTGCAAAAGGCACTTTTCCTTCCTCGCGCGCCTTTAGTCCAATAGACAAATGTAAAGAGAGAGAGAGAGAGAGAGAGAGAGAGAGAGAGAGAGAGAGAGAGAGAGAGAGAGAGAGAGAGAGAGAGAGAGAGAGAGGCTGTGTGCATTTTTTAGTGTTCTTTGGAGAGAGAGAGAGAGAGAGAGAGAGAGAGAGAGAGAGAGAGAGAGAGAGAGAGAGGCTGTGTGTATGTTTTAGTGTTCTTTGGAGAGAGATAGAGAGAGAGAGAGACTAGGTGTGTTTCTGTTTGTGCTTTGGTGAGAGACAGATATATATATATATATATATATATATATGAATATATATATATATATATATCTATATATATATATATTGATTTATTTATTTATTTATATATATATTTATATATATATTTATATCTATCAGGAGAGAGAGAGAGAGATCATGATGGTTTGGTTTTGGCAGAGTTGTCATGTTTCCTCATGGTTTTGACTTGTTATGTTTCTTGATGAATAGGATTAAGGTCCAGTAGGCAGAAGAGGCTGAAACCAGATCCAGAGCTTGTGCCAGGATTTCAACCCTTGCAGGCTCAGTTGCTTAATGTATCTGCCAAAAGAACTGTTGACTTTTGTCAGGACATATCTGAGGAAAAGTCAATTGGTGAAGATCAATCAGAGAGGTCACCAGGGCAAGAGGATCCCTCACCCTACAAGGGTGTGGTGCCCTGTAAAGTACTTCTGAAGAAAAATACAAGAAAGAGAAATATAGACTTCTCAGATGATGCAGATGTGCTAGAAAGTACTAAATGTAAAGAGAAGGAGGATGTGTCTTCTCTGGAAGACCCAGCTGCAACTGATGAGAGGCTGTTTGATTTTGCAGCATCTTGTGGTGCTGGGGACAAGTATGATCTAGTTCATTCTATGTTTAATCCAAAGTTTGACATTGAAGACCTGTTAGCTCAGCACAGTAATTTCTTGCAGTCCTACAGAGATAAGTTTGAAGTGATGGTGCAGGTAGGAAGGGTTGTTCTGCCTACTATGACTCTTGTACATTTAAATGACTGCGGTGGAAAGGGACAGGGAGTGAAGAAGTATAGGGAATTACCACCCTCTTGCCGACATTCAGTCTGCCCTTTGCACCAAAAATAATGCAAACTCATTCAGGAAGCCTTTGGCTTTATGATTTACCTCAACAGCCTGTTTGGATTCCTCATGCAGAATCCTGATGAGGTGTTAGAGGAGCAGGATGCAGCACCAGATGAGGAATGCGAGGAGACAACTCATATGCAAGAAGTCGAGGAGGTTGAAGACACAGTCGACCTTGAGGTTGAGGCAATTGAAGTACAAAGAAGTAAGATGCTCTCTGTGAAAACCACAGAAATCAAACTTCCATTGGATGTCAGTAACTTCACTGAGAAGCATGCTCAGATGATGTTGCCTGCTGTGCCTGACTTCAGGATTGGGGACAGGACCTATATCTTCTTACATGATGTGCAAAGTGTGTTTTATTTAAGGGAGGATTTCTCCCTAGCTATTATTTCCAGAGTCCAAGAGGAGAGGAGTGGATTTGTTTCAGAGGATAGTAGTGATGATGAGGCAATGGAAATATCCAGCAATCCAATGGAATGCCTTCGAAGATGCTTTGAGAAAGCTGAAAAATACAAGGAGACACTACCTGATGAAGCCACCTTCCAAGCAATAAGACAAAGCCTAAGACCATCGAAAAGTAACAAAGAAGTGGAGGATTGGTTTAACCATTCAGGTCAGGGGTCAACTACATCTGTAGACCTGTGGCAAGAAAACCTCTTTCTGCAGGATGAGAGCTTCATGGTAAGTCTCTCTCTCTCTCTCTCTCTCTCTCTCTCTCTCTCTCTCTCTCTCTCTCTCTCTCTCTCTCTCTCTCTCTCTCTCTCTCTCTCTCTGTTTGTGTCATTTCTGACATTGTATGTGCAGTCTTGGATTGCTGACAAGGATGACTTCCTTCGGCGCCGGACAAGAGAGTATCGAGGAAGGGATGCGGCCCTAGCACAGTACCTTTCAAAGCTTTGCGAGTCGCCGATAGTAGTTTTTCACAATTCCATGTCACAAGAGGGTTCAATAGCAACTTACACATTCAAGACACTATCACGCTTCTTGGGTGGACCGGTGCTGCCCAAAAGTGCAGATAAAGTCATTCTTGTGGACAAAGTGTTTGCTAGAGATTGTTTTGGTTACTGCCCAGGCTATACAGGTGGTCGGGCAGCGTATTACTACACCTACACAGCAATGGCACTAGCTCTTGGTAGATAAAACCCAGATGAACTTTTAGAGTATGGCAAACATCTCATGATTCGTAACAAGGGTGACGTGCCAAAAAACAAAATTGAACCTGCAAAATCTTGATACACTTCAAGTACCAATTGTATAAGATCATGTATTACATAAATTTTGTACAATGTCATCCACTCAGAGTATCTTTCTCCACTTGTGATTCACATATACCATTGTCTCTCTCCACCTTCGTTGACTTTCACGAGCTCCGGAGTTGTTGTATGCCATTGATCTTTTAGCTTTTTGTTGTTGTAAATGTCTGATGGCTTGTGCTGTTGCTGAATTTGCCAAGATTTCTTTTGCCTGCATTCGATGAATGATTCTACGATAGAACCATTCAAATAGTTCTCTCAAACTGTTAGCCTTGATTCGAGAGCCACCATGTCGTGTGTGCCTGAAATAAGCATTTCTCGCCATGTAATGAGACTTTTCCATCCCTTGGGTATTCCATATTGCCGGGTTCCCATACTTCTGTATAAAATATGGAAAATGATTGAAGATGATGTGCTGGATATGAAAACAGATTAGTTAGAATGTTTTACAGTCACATATTTGCACATAAGAGAGAAAGAATACATTATAATACCATGTAGTGAGTAATCTGGGTGTCTGTCCATGCTGTCTTGAATGATTTTTTCAGAAGGTTGAGATTTTCCTTGAACTTGTTCATATCACCTTGTGACCAGTCATCTTTGTCGCACATCAAAAATAGGATGTCTATTGATCGCCAAACCTCAGCCTTCGCGTTACGAGTAGTTGGTTCGTGGTCTTTGACTGCAATATGTAGCTTTTTCCAGCTCTGATACTCTACCTTGCTAACATAAGATGTGTTATATATTTTTCCATGTTTTGTTAGCTTTGGATCTCTTGTACCTTGGGGCTTAGATAAAAACCTCCGTGCCTTCACCCCACCGATGGATGGTTTGCATGGACATCCTTCTCAGCAGTTGATCTCTTTTCATCCCGCTGGATTTTCACATTGCCACCATGAAGCCCCATATCCGACAGTACCATTTCTAAGCACTGCAGGGCTACTTGTCGTTCTGCGGAGTTCTTAATCTTCCAAGCAAACCCGATGTATAAGTAGACCAATTTCTCTACAATTCTACAAAGGGCATGCATTGTACAAATGTGGACATTCACAAGTGGTATTTTCAAAACTGGTCGAAAAGCAGGATCCTCAATGTGACGTGTTGGAGCTTTTCTCCACCACTTTGGGTCCATGACCTTTGCAGGCTCCATGCAGAACAAACACGGTGACTTTGCCATTGCACCCATTCCACAATTATACATGCACTTTAATGTTTTAAGGTCACCTGCAAGATGCCACTGAACTTGAAAGTCTCCCCTTCCATCTAGACGTAGTACCTCTCCCTGGTTAGTCTGTCGATCAATCACCTCCGGAATATTAGTTCGATGGAACACCCAATATAGAATCTCATGATCTTCTTTATTTACCTGCAACACAAAATAGATGAGACTTAAGTAGATCTGAACATTTGAGCTTACTTGAGAATATCGCTTACCTCAAACGCACCAAGCCACCATATGTTAGATTCTGATTGAACACTAAAATATAAAGGATCATCACTGGGACACTTTGAGAGGGCTCTATTCATTAAAGTAATAGTAACACGCTCTAGCTTTTTCTCTTTAACAAGCTCACATTCATCCAGTTTTAACACAAAATGTAATAGTCCACGTGACTCTTCAAATGTGATGTTGTAAAACTCCACCATTCTGTTCTGTAGTATCCGCAGGTCCATAAAAATATTGTTGAACTCATCATATGCCATGTTCGCTCCATGGCCACTGTAAGTTGCTTTAATATGAAAGGGCTGTCCAAGATAGTCTCCCTGTGCCTCATTAAGCTGAAGCCTCTCTTTCCAAACACTTGAGGCTGATGGTAGAAGTTTGGATTTTATACCCTTCCTAGCAAAGATGGATGAGACATACTTTTGGATAGCCAAATATCCTCTTTTGCTTACACCAAGTGAATCAAGTGTGCCTTGTATCTCTTTTGCAGGCACTGAGTTCTCTGAAATAAAGCGGTCCACTACATTTCTTTGTAGAACCTTAAACTTCTTGTCATGTACTATATCTGCTGCCAGGCTTCTACTTATAAGTGGCTTCAATCTCTTTCCTATATTGGCTTTGGGGTCAATGTTTTCCTTGTCAGGATAGATTGAATCTCTACATGAAGACAATGCATAAGTAAATAACAGAAAATTTGCTTCACTAACACTATTTAGGCACATGAAAACAATGCATAACAAGAAAAAACAAAGAGATTACTTAACTAAGACAATGTAGCCAACCAAGAAGCATCACCTTAATGCTCGGATTCTTTTCTTGAGACCTCCTGATGCAACCTGCAATGTTTCAAGATTGCGTAATTTCTTCTTTCGGATACGACCACCCAAGATGGTGTCCTTCATTTGACAACTTCGCACCTTTCCTTTCAGTTCTTGTACCTCTGTTTTATGTTGCAAAATGGTAACCTGATCTGTAGAATGTAAATGTGAAAGGCGAACAATCTCACATTGTTGAGCTTGGAGAATGCTCTTATAAGTTTCAGCTTCTCTTGTAAGTGATTTACAATAACCCAGAAGGCCGTTTTCTCCATTACCAGCAAAGGTCAATAAGCTTGTAGGATTGACAAACGGTGGAGACGCATTAGTTATTGGATTCTTAGGGTAGAGAGAGCCTCTCGTCCAGATATCTATGTGTTTAGCTCCTTGAGCTCTGAGCGTGTCTATGGAGGTGGGAGGTATATGTGTGTTTGTTTTACTGCGCTTAATCAATGGTTGGTACTCATTGTCCAAATCAATGTGAAGGTGATATTTGGCTCGTTTCTGGGTAACATTTGTGCCATTTGAGGAGTGCGCCATTAGCCAAATGTGCAGGTTTAATGGAAAGTGAATAGCGGCTGCGGATTCGTCCCTCCATGTTAGCCTCATTCCCTTCGTATTGACGTTGTTCATTCAATGCAACTGAAAAGAGGATTATCCCTCAATCACTACGAACGAATGTTCAGAGGAGTAAGGAATCTACTTAAAGTACACTTTTTGAAGTTTTACTATGAAAGACCCAGCTCTTTTATTTGCCATTTTTTCTAGAGAGAGAGTGCAAAAAATACATTTTCTTAGAAGGCCCTCCAAATGACCTCCGAAATTTTCTAATGCATACTTATTCTTTCAAGGAAAGAGATTCTCAAGTACCCATGGATTGTAGATACGTTTCGTTCATTTTACCATTTTGCTTACAATACTTAAGTGTAGCAAGGTCACCTATGATGGTTCTCCTCTACCTATATCATGTTGTATGTGGGAGACCTTCGAGTTGCCTACAACCTATGCTAAGCTGACCAAGGGTTTTGGATTGCTAAACCAGAATCAAGGGTTATTAGATAAGATAAAACCAAGGGTTTTTTAAGGTTACAAAATAGTGATACACAACTTTTCTTGTTGTAAATGACATGGTCATGCATAACGACATGGTAGTAGTCTCACGAGAAGGGTTAGAGGATAGTGTACCGGATACCTCCTCTAAGAATTTTTCCTTCCTTGTTAATTTTGCTTATGATGGAACGCTATGGGTATTATCTACTATTTTAGTGGTCATCTCTTTAAGACGGTCATAGACCTACATGTCTAAGGGTTGTTTTTGGCATGTGTTGTCACTCATAGGGTGTGCAACATGGTCTAAGAACTCACGAAGTTTATTTTAGTTAGTGTGGAGAAAGTTTATGAGGGTCCCTCTCACTCCTATTGCTGAGTGTGTTTTGAATTACCTCCACACACAAGTACTTCTAGTACTTGATAGATGTTATATTTCTTGGCATCACTATATGAGACATGTTCCACATTTGGAGAATATAAGACTCTGGGACAGACACCAGTGCCTTTTCCTTAATTATTATTGGAATTAGGGTTGCAAGGAAACACACACAGCTTGAAGAAGATTAAGAAGTTCAAGGCACACAATAGAGAGTATATTGCTTCATGCACAATGGAAAGATAAGTTAGCCCTAGAGTGATGGTCATATATACACTGCACGGGGGAAAAACCTCCTAGTGAAGGAAAAATACCTCGGTGATCCTAAGTGTGTTCACGCACATCACTTACACAAATATGGTAACAAATCCCCCTTGGGAGTTATGCGATGAACAAGAGCTGACACATAGTGTATAGGGAAGTTCCATGCCTTGAGGACATGAATAATCCCCAAAGGGAAGCAAGCCCAAAGATTTGCAGAAAGCTTCAAACTTCTTACAAGGCAATGCCTTTGTGAAAAGATATACAAGGTTTTCCTGTGTTGGCACATAAGCCAAGTTGATCTCTCCTACCGAGAGTCTCTCTCTCACATAGAAGTAATGCACCTCAATGTGCTTTGTGTGAGAATGAAAAATTGGGTTCGTCACAACTGACAATGCGCCTGGCTGTCATTGTTGGTGATGTCCTGCCCAACACTCGAATCAGCCATAACACTAGGTTGGTAATGGGACACTTTTATGTCCTGGGACACTTTTATGTCCTATTAAGTGACCATTTTTCTTGAATTATGTCAAGAGTTTCAAAATGGATTTTGAGGTGCTATCTGTCTAGAAAGTTGTCTCATGAGCTGAAAAAAACTCGACATTTTTTTGGAATATCAATTCCATCTTTAACCTTGTCCTTGCACAACATTTCACAACCTAAACTGTGTGAAAAAACGGGTCCTATTTTTGGCCTTTTTCAACTTTTTGCAACTATACCACTCTAGAATTCATGTTTGTGAAGTCTATAATGCTAGAGAACTATCTTTAGTAGTCCTCAATATGTCCTGATGCTTCTAGGGAGAAATAAATGTTAAAGTTGTAAGTTATGACCAAATTACAAAAATTGTCAAATCCTGTTTTTTAGCCAATTTTAGCTCTTCTATGATTTTTTTGGTGGCTTTCATGATATCCAAATGTAGTTATGATTTTCTATGTCCCATATTGTAACATAAAGCTAATATTCCTTGAGTTTTGAGGCACCTAATACCCTATTTTTCATAGTAGACAACGATGGTTGATTTTTTTTATTATAGAAGAAAACAAAACATTCTAGTATATCAAGTATAGCTTTTTCAATATTGTTAGTTTCTTGTGACAACTACATGCATTTTGTAGGAAGTAACCATATCTAGTCATAAGGGTCAAATTTGGCTAGATATTGAATAGTTTCTATGGGATTCTACAACTCATAATGTTGAACCCAGTTTTTTCATGTTTGTTGTATTTAGCACTTCATCTTTGTCCCCAAGATTCCCCTTGGTAAGAGATGTATTATTCTTTTGACATGCTCCATGGCTCCTTATGAACCTAAAGGACAATAGGGAACTAAGAAAACATGCATATGTTATTTGTATCGAGCGTGGCTATAGAAACTTTGATGATAGGTTTGCAGAATGGTAAAAATTCAACTTTTTTGTACCTATTTCTTTTGGCAAAACAAAAAATAGTGAGTGAGAAGCAATCATATGTTCTGATCACCAACCCATTGAAGTTAACTAGGGAATTTATCTCAAGTCCTACAAAAATCCCTAATCTTATTTTTATGCAACAAAATGTAAGAAATGACTGTTTTGATGAAAATGTACTGGTCCATCAACTTTGGAGGCTTGGTGTGACCAAAAGATGAGAAATTTTACAAGTTTCTTATTTTTTACATGTGTAGTAGGCCTTGAACTATAACCTCATGAAAGGATTTTACAAAATGAGTGGACCTACTATGGTTTTGGAGGTTTTTTTCAAAACCTTGAAAGGACACTTTTATGTCCTGTTAGGTTACCAACCTAGTGATAAGGCATCTGAGCCATACACACTCAACCTAGCTGTGAAGATTGCCATGTGCTCATATTCACAACTAGAAGTGACCACAATAGGTTGCTTCTTTCTTAACCATGATATGCATGAACTGTCAAGCATGAAGAAAAAACCACTTGTGGACACTCACATGTCATAACAACCAACCCAATCCGAGTCCAAAAAAGTATGTAAATATGGCAACAATGATCCCCCCTTGGGATAAAAAAAGCCAAG
This sequence comes from Adiantum capillus-veneris, assembly GCF_014529385.1. Classification (NCBI taxonomy): domain Eukaryota; kingdom Viridiplantae; phylum Streptophyta; class Polypodiopsida; order Polypodiales; family Pteridaceae; genus Adiantum; species Adiantum capillus-veneris. The sequence continues at coordinate 52,496,816 of NC_140932.1, forward strand.
ATGTAAAGTGCCACTCAAGTAGTGAAAAATACTCTTGACAACCTACCAATTCTTAGACTCTAGGCTATGCATAAATTTGCTAACATGTGAGATTGCAAACTGAATATTTGGCCTCATATTGCATACATAAATAAGGCATCCATAAAGAGTGACATTGGCAGGATCACCAATATCATGAAGACTTGATTTCAAACTTGTTTCCATTGGAGTAGCAACATGTTTGCAAAACTCAAGGCCAAACTTACATAGTAATGTCTCTATGTAGCTTGTTTGAAATGAGGCAATACCACCATCACACTCCTTAAACTGTATACCCAAGTAATGATGCAAAAGCCCCAATAATTTCATCTTGAAAGTAGCATTCAAATCAAATTTGAATTCAGCAATGTGTGTCTCATTCATACCAGTAATCAACAAATCATCTACATATAGAATGACAATGAGAAATACATCACCCTCATGCTTTACATACAAAGTTCTTTCTATTGGACTTTTACAAAAGCCTTGTTTAACCAAATGAGGGTCAGTTTTCTCATATCAAGCACAAGAAGACTACTTCAACCCATACAGATCTTTCTTACATTTGCACACTTTATCTTCTTGTCATTTTTTGACATAACTGCAAGGCTACGTTGTTGCATAAACTTTCTCAAATATATCACCATTCAAAAAAGAAATAAATGTCTGATTGATGTACATCCCATCCAAATTGATGTGCCAATGCACATAGAAAACAAACAATAGTCATATGACAAGTGGAATCAAAAGTCTCTTCATAATCTATGTCTTTTTGTTGTTCATAACCTTTCACAAGAAGTCGATCCTTGTAGCGATCAATCTCACCATCCGGCTTACATTTCAGCTTGTAAACCCACTTCGTACCAATGGACTTTTTTCCAGGAGCCAAATCACATACAGTCCATGTGTCATTTTCTATAAGTGCATCATATTCTGATTTCATGGCAATCATCCAATTTTTTTAATTGTGTGTTTCATCAAATGAAAGAGGTTCCTCCTCATAACATAAACTAGAAACAACCAAATCATAAAAATCTGACGCACAAGCTGCATGGTGAGGACTTGAATGAGTACGACTAGACATAGATGTATCCAATTTATTGTCACACAAAGTATGCACCAGCCATTTTGGCATACCTCTAGACTCCTCATTCTCAACCCTTTCCACATCAAGTACATCAAGTACATGATGTAGATCTACATCAGTAATAGGATAATCCGTCGCATTTTCAAAAACCCCCATAGGCTCTCAAAGGCATAGGTTGTACATTTGCCTCATTGGAATTTCCATTCAAGTTTCCACCATTAAAAAGAGGTAGTAAAGTGTCATAAATATCATGTGAGCTTACATTATTGTCTTCGGTACATGATAGCAAAGGCTGAATAGAATCTTCCACAAAGACAACATCTCGTGAAACCAAGATACTATTTTTTTTGTGAGTGGTAGAGGCTATAACTTTGATTTTAGTACTATAACCAACAAAAATGAATTTAACAGTCTCATCGTCTAATTTTCAGCGCTGTGTTTGTGGCACCAAAGCATAAGCTAAACAACCAAAAATGTGCATGTGATCAATAAATGGCTTCTTATCATGCCATGCTTCATAAGGAGTCATATACTGCAAAGATTTTGTAGGATACATGTTAAGTACGTAAGTAGCACACATGATAGGCTCAAGCCAAAACGAATGTGGAAAATGTTGACTCTTGGCCAGACATCGTGCCATCTCCTTAAGTGACCTATTTTTTCTTTTAGCAGCACCTTTTTGATGAGGTGTATACAACATTGTACATTGGTGTCTTATCCCGAAATTAGCCAAAAATGCATTAAACTCATGAGACATATACTCCCCCCCTCGATGTAAATGGAGGGTTCCCATAGTACACTTAGAGACATTTGCAACCATAGCCAAAAATTGCTTGAAACACATGAACACTTCAGACTTAGCTTTAACCGGATACACCCATGCATGCCTAGAGTGGTCATCAATGAAATCACAAAGTATAGTTAGTTTCATAATGACAAAGTTTACCGGCATAGGCCCACAAACATCACTATGCACACAAGTTACAATCTGCATATAGCCCTTACTGAACCATCCTTGGAAACTTTGAACATTGCATCGTACCCAAAATATAGCCTTCATAAACATTCTCTGAAGGCGCTTTAAGAGGCGGCAAAGAAGTAACCATATCAAATTTCTACAAACATAGCAAACTGGCAAAATTAAGATGCCCAAAATATGCATGCCAAAGTTTTGCATCTAAAAATAGCCTTTGAATCCACAACTGCGTTTGCAAAATTTTTCCACACTTGTCATACAAAGTGAACTTATACAACCCATGACACAAAATTTAAGATGGAGCAATTTCAACACCAAAATTGAGATCATGAATTGTACATCTATCATCAACAAATTGACAACAAGACCAAGTCTAGCAAGTGCGGATACAAACAAAAGGTTCTTTTTAATCCTAGGTACATGAAGTGCATCAACAAGTGTGAAAGAACTACCATTCATAGCAGTCAACACAATCTTTCCAACTCCCTTGACCGGATAAGAGGCATTGTTGGTGCCATGATTGTATTCCCATGAGGAACAGACTCAATAGAGGTAAACAAGTCACTTTGTGAAGTAATGTGCTTTGTAGCATCACTATCAAAGTACCACACATGTGAATCTGCAGTAAATGATATACATGCATCATGCAAACAAGGATCATAAGTGCACTCTGCATTGAATGACCACTCTGCATCTACATCAATATCACAATCTCCTTTCACAGAATATTCTACAATAGCTACACTTGTATTGGAACCATACTCTTTCTTCTTGACCTCTTTTGACTTCAATTTAGGACACTGCTTTATCAAGTGATCATCAGCCTTGTAAAAATGGCCATGCATCATCTTTTTGCCTTTTTCACCAGAATTTCTAGATGAAGTGTTGCTAGAAAAAGCATTAGGAACATGTGATTTTCTACTCACCAAAGAACCATGAGTAAAAGTTACATTGCTGTTACCAGCTTCTCTTAGAGCATCAACAAAATCCTCTTCAATTGCATGCTGTTTAGCCCTATTATTTCTTGAAAGTGACTCTTGTAATAACAATGTGCATAATATGTCAAACTTGATATCTTGAGGGTTTCCTTATGTCGTAAGTTTCCAAGTACTAGCAAAAGTCTATGCATCTGGCAATGCATCAAGAACAGCTTGCACAAGTGAACTGTTAGAAATGACTTCACTTGCAATTTGAGAGGTTGTGACCTCATGGCTACCTTTTCTACCAAATTCCACTTTATGGATTCATTCATCAGAGGAGATCATCAAGAATCTCCAAGTGCTTTGCTGAAAAAGGTGTCAAAACCTGGACACAAAGATGAAATTAACATGTATAAGATGCGTCCCAACATGGCCTCGCCGTCCTTGAGAGATCTGCCGTTGATGAATGGGTGATGAAAATAAGAAAAAATATAGAGAAATGGCACAAATTATGGACTAGAGACAGAAGAGATTGGGAGTAGCACTTCTTAGAGGAGAGAGAGAGAGAGAGAGAGAGAGAGAGAGAGAGAGAGAGAGAGAGAGAGAGAGAGAGAGAGAGAGAGAGAGAGAGAGAGAGAGAGAGAGAGCAGGCATGAGAATATGGATGGGGAACTACTGCGATAGTGGTTGTTGAAGATGCCAAGATGTTGCTGTTGGGGTCTCTCACTCACTCTTTCTCTCACACGTTACATGTGCCCATGCCATGCCTAAAATTTTAGTGGACAAGGAGACAATCAACGAAAAAGAGTCTTCTCTCTTACACAATTTTTTTAGCGCAAAAAGCTTCTCTCTCTCTCTTACCATTCCTGTGTCGTAGGGTTGGAGAGCGCACTCTCTCTCTCTCTCTCTCTCTCTCTCTCTCTCTCACCATTCCTGTGTCGTTAGGTTGGAGAGCGCACTCACCGGATAAAGGAGTTGCCGCTGTGGGGCAAGGAGAGGGGCCAAACTCCCTCCTAGTATTATAGATACTATAGAGCATACCGTGTGATACAATGTACCCTCAGCGTTACTCCAAAATAATACCAACATGTCAAGACCAACATAACTTTTAATAGCGACATAAGCTCTACACAGCTTACATACAAAAGACTTTAAACATGAATTAGAAATTCTTGATAGCAAAAAAGATTTAATGAGGAGCTAAGCTGGCATGGAATCTACATACACTCTTGGGTTTGAGTTGAATGTGGCATGCCCTCGTGACTAATTGACGGCACTTCTGTCAGGTGGGATCTACGGTCCCTATTAATTGGGGGCGGCGGGATCGGTTTTGCACCATTCGATGGCGGTTTAATCTCCAAGTGATCACCATGTGATCACAATTAAAGTGAACCCCAAGTAAATTTGATGTGAACATCAAGTGACCGCCAAGTGATCCCCATGTGAATCCCAATCAACATGTGATCACCTTGTGACCCCACCCATTACCAAGTGATTACAATGTGACCCCGACTATCCCAAAGTGATTGCACTGTGACCCCGTCCATCCCAAAGTGATTTCCAAATGAACACCATGTGATCTCCACCCCATCATTTTTGCTATATGATTCTAGGTTCACGCCTCCATTTCAAGTGGCACGCTATAGCTTAATGGGAGAGTTGTGACCTCCGGTTGTGTAGGTGGTGGGTTCGAGTCGTAGGGGCTCACCGGCCGGAATCTTTTTATTCTTGAGAATAAATGGACGGTCCACATCGTTCGAAGATGCTGGACCGTAGATCCCACCTGACAAGGTGGTGTCAAATAGTCCTGTGGGTGGCATGCTGTACTTGTAGTGCTTGCGGTTTGGTTAGTAAAACAATGCAACCTACACAGGGTGGTAGTCATCTACAAATGGCGAGGAGTTGCACCCTACTGTAGAGGCCAAGATCTATGACATTTATCTGCTGGTTACAGAAACTTGCCAAGAAGATGGTGGAGTGTTGGTGGCATTGAGCTGTCAATTATGGGCCCCAAAATTGAGCCAATAGTTAGTGGCTTTCTTGGAGTACAAGGTAGGTTCAAAAGGTTGTGCCCTCATGTCTTCCTTTTCTACCAAATTCCTCTTTTTGGATTCCTTCATCAGAGGAGACCATCAAGAATCTCCGAGTGCTTGTTGAAAGAGGTATCAATACGTAGACACAAAGATGGCATTAATAGGCATAAGTCACCTCCCAACATGGCCTCGTTTAGCTGCCATTGATGAATGGGCGATGGCACAAAAGCACAAAGTTGGAGAAATGGCACATATTATGGAGTAGAGATAAAGGAGATTGGGAGTTGGGATTCTTAGAGGCCTGCTTGCAAGAGAGAGAGAGAGCAAACATGAGAATATGGAGGGGGCACTGCTATAATAGTGACTGTTGGAGCTGCAAAGATGTTTTTATAGGGGTCTCTCACTAATTCTTTGTCTCATATGTTACCTGTGCCCAGGTTGCGCTTGAAATTTTAGTGGACATGGGGACAATCGACCACAAAGTCTCTTTTTTCTCACACAATTTGTTAGCACAAAAATCCATCCTCTCTCTCTCTCTCTCTCTCTCTCTCTAACTGTCCTTGTGTCGTCCCGATCTACCAAATTCCTCTTTCTAGATTCCTTCATCAAAGGAAACCATCAAGAAAATTCAAGTGCTTGCTAAAAGAGGTGTCAAAACTTGGACACAAAGACGTCATTAACATGTATAAGTTGCCTCCCAACATGGCCTTGTCGTCCTCAAGAGACGTGCCATTGATGAATGGCCAATGGACGCAAACACAAAGATGGAGAAATGACACAATTTATGGAGTAGAGGTAGAAGCAATTGGGAATTGGGCTTCTTAGTTGCGTGCTTGAGAGAGAGAGAGAGAGATGAGAATATGGATGGGGGATGCTCTCTCCCTCTCTCACTCACTCTTTCTCTCATATGTTACCTGTGCCCAGCCTGCACCTGGAAAGTTAGTGGACATGGGGACATTCGACGGTAAATGGTCTTCTTTCTCACACAATTTGTTTAGTGCAAAAATCTATTCTCTGTGTGTGTGTGTGTGTCCTTGTGTCATCATGATCGAGAGCGGTCTTTGTCCTTGTGTCATTGTGATCAAGAGCGCACTCATCGGATAGAGGAGCTGCTGATGCGTGGTAGGGAGAGGGGCCAAAATCACTCCCCACATTATAGACACTATAGAGGATACATTGTGAAACAATGTACCCTCTTCCTCACTCCCAAATAACAAAAACATATAAGCATTAACGTAACTTTTAAATAGCGACATAGGCTCTACATAGCTTATATACCAAAAACTTTGAACATGAATTAGCAATTCTTGATAGAAAAAAAGATTTGAGAAGCTAAGCTGGAATCTACATTCATTCTTGGGTTTGAGTTGAATAAGGAGTGTTGTACCATTAGTGCTTGGGGGTTGGTTAGTAAAAAGACGCAACCTACACAGGGTGGTAGTCCTCTACAAATGGCAAGGAGTTGCACCCTACTGTAGAGGCCAAGAGCTATGACATTTATCTGCTAAACTTGTGGAGAAGATGGTGGAGTGTTGGTGGAATTGAGCCGTCAATTATGGGCCCCAAGATTGAGCCAATAGCTGGGAAATAGTTGGAAGAGGTTTCTTGGAGTATAGGGTAGGTTCAAAAGGTTGTGCCGTCATGGCTGCCTTTTCTACCAAATTCCTCTTTCTGGATTCCTTCATCAGAGGAGACCATCAAGAATCTCCAAGTGCTTATTGAAAGAGGTGTCAAAACCTTGACACAAAGACGACATTAACATGCATAAGACGCCTCCCAACATGGCCTCATTGTACTCAAGAAACCTGGCAGTGATTAATGGGTGATGGACGCAAGCACAACGTTGGAGAAATGGCACACATTATGTAGTAGAGTCATAAAAGATTGGGAGTTGTACTTTTTAGAGGCTTGCTTGCTATAGAGAGAGAGAGAGAGAGAGAGAGAGAGAGAGAGAGAGAGCACATACATTAGAATGTGGATGGGGGACTCCTGCAATAGTGGTTGTTACGTGTTACTCACTCTTTCTCTCATATGTTACGTGTGCCCAGGCTGCGATTGAAATTTGAGTGGACATGGGAACAATCAATGGAAAAGAGTCTTCTTTTAAATATCAACATAATCTCTACACATCTTACATACCAAAAACTTTGAACATATATTAGCATTTCTTGATAGTGAAAAAGCTTTAAGGAGCTAAGCTGGAATCTACATATACTCTTGAGTTTGAGTTTAACGCGGCGAGCTATACGTGTAGTGCTTGGGGGTTGGTTAGAAAAAAGCCACAACCTGCACATGGTGGTAGTCTTCTACGAATGGCGAAGAGTTGCACCCTATTGTTGAGGCTAAGAGCTATGCTATTTATCTAATGGTTACAAAAACTTTTCGAGATGATGGAGGAGTGTTGGTGGCACTATGCCATCGATTATGGGCCGCAAGATTGAGCCAATAGCTGCCAAACAACTCAAAGAGGCTTTCATAGAGTACAACATAGGTTTACAAGGTTGTGCCCTTATGGCTGCCTTTTCAACCAAATTCCTCTTTCTAGATTTCTTCATTAGAGGAGACCATCAAGAATCTTCAAGTTCTTGTTGAAAGAGGTGTCAAAACTTGGACACAAAGATGACGTTAACATGCATAAGTCGCCTCCCAACATGATCTCGTTTTCCACAAGAGTCCTGCCATTGATGAATGGACAATGTCACATAAGCAAAAAGGTGGAGAAATGGCACATATTATGGAGTAGAGACAATAGAAATTGGGAGGGTCGCTTCTTAGAGACCTGTTTGCGAGAGAGCGACACACACACACACACACACACACACACACACACACACACACAGAGAGAGAGAGAGAGAGAGAGAGAGAGAGAGAGAGAGAGAGAGAGAGAGTACACATGAGAATATGGATGGGGGACTACTGTAATAGTGGCTATTGGAGCTGTGGAGATGTTGCTAGTAGGGTCTCTCATTCATTGTTTTGTCTCATACATTACATGTGCCCATGCCATGCCTGCAATTTTAGTGGACATGGGGACAATTGGTGGCAAAGAGTCTTCTTTCTCATACAATTTGCTTAATGCAAAAATCTTCTCTCTCTGTGTGTGTGTGTGTGTCTGTGTGTGTGTGTGTGTTTGTGTGTCATTGCATTGGAGAGTGCACTGGTTGGATAGAGGAGTTGCCGATGTGTGGCAAGGAGAGGGGCCCAAATCCCTCCCCGCATTATAGGTACTATAGAGCATAATTGTGATACAATGTACCCACATCCTTACTCCAAAATAATAGAAACATATCAAGACCAACATAACTTTTAAATAGTGAAATAAGCAAACACAACTTACATACCAAAAATTTGAACATAAATTAGAAATTCTTGATAGCGAAAAAACTTTGAGGAGCTAAGCTAGAATCTATATACACTCTTGGGTTTGAGTTGAACGCGGCGTGCTATACCTGTAGTGCTTGGGGGTTGGTTGGTGAAAAGCCACAACCTATAAAAGTTTGTAGTCCTCTACAAATGGCTAGGAGTTGCACCCCATTGTAGAGGCCAAGAGCTACGACATTTATTTACTGGTTACAAAAACTTGGCGAGAAGACGGTGGAGTGTTGGTGGCACTGAGTCATTGATTATGGGTTGCAAGATTGAGCAAATAGTTACTAAACAGCTGGAAGAGGTTTGTTGGAGTATAGGGTAGTTTCAAAAGGTTGTGCCCTCATGGCTGCCTTTTCTACCAAATTCCTCTTTCTAGGCTAGATTCCTTCATCAAAGGAAACCATCAAGAAAAATTCAAGTGCTTGCTAAAAGAGGTGTCAAGCCTGGACACAAAGACGTCCTTAACATGTATAAGTCGCCTCCCAGCATGTCCTTGTCATCCTCCCATTGATGAATGGGTGATGGATGCAAACACAAAGATGGAGAAATGGCACAAATTATGGAGTAGAGACAGAAGCGATTGGGAATTGGGCTTCTTAGTGGCTTGCTTGAGAGAGTGAGAGAGAGAGAGAGAGAGAGAGAGAGAGAGAGAGCATCATGCATATGAGAGAAAGAGTGAGTGAGAGAGAGAGAGAGAGAGAGAGCACACTCTCTTTCTCTAAAATGTTACCTGTGCCGACGCTGCACCTCAAAAGTTAGTGGACACGGGACATTTGACGGCAAAGGGTCACACAATTTGTTTAGTGCAAAAAGCTATTCTCTCTCTTCTCTCTCTCTCTCTCTCCCCCCCCCCCCCCCCCCCCCTCGTTTATAAGTGACACGGGGTGTCACTCGAGGGATCGACGGCGATGAGCGTGATCGGCAAGGCGGGGAGCTTTAGGCCGTTGGATCGACGCGCCTAGAGGGGGCAGGTTTTTATATACATAAAGGCGAGTTGCCTGCATGGAGGCGCGTTAGGCGGGATGGTTGAGGTCTGCGAGTGGGTGGTGGGAGTGGGACAGGCGGCGCTTTTTTTTTTTCTAGCCAACTGAGATCCAACGGTGGGATGCACTCGGGCCGTTGATCCCTCGAGTGCACCCCGTGTGCTTTATCGACGAGGCCCTCCCCCCCCCCCCCCCCCCCCCCTTTTTGTGTCATCGTGATCGAGAGCACACTCACCGGCGGATAGAGGAGCTGCTGATGCGTAGATCATACATTGTGATACAATGTACCCTCATCCTGACTCCAAAATAATAGAAACATATGAGGATCAACATAACTTTTAAAGAGCGACATAGGCCCGACACAACTTACATACCAAAAACTTTGAACATGAATTAGCAATTCTTGATAGCGAAAAAGCTTTGAGAAGCTAAGCTGGAATCTACATTCACTCTTGGGTTTGAGTTGAATAAGGCGTGCTGTACCATTAGTGCTTGGGGGTTGGTTAGTAACATGACACAACCTACACAGGGTGGTAGTCCTCTACAAATGGAAAGGAGTTGCACCCTCTTGTAGAGGCCAAGAGCTACGACATTTATTTGTTGGTTACAAAAACTTTCCCAGAAGATGGTGGAGTGTTGGTGGCACTGAGCCATCGGTTATGGGCCCCAAGATTTAGCCAATAGCTGGCAAATAGCTGGAAGAGGTTTCTTGGAGTACAGGGTAGGTTCAAAAGGTTGTGCCCATATGGCTGCCTTTTCTGATAAATTCCTCTTTTTGGATTCCTTCATTAGAGGAGACCATCAAGAATCTCCGAGTGCTTGTTGAAAGAGGTGTCAAAACCTTAACACAAAGATGGCATTAACATGCATAAGTCGCCTCCCAACATGGCCTCATTATCCTCAAGAGACCTGCCATTGATAAATGGGCATTGGACGCAAGCACAAAGCTGGAGAAATGGCACATATTATGTAGTAGAGTCATAAGAGATTGGGAGTTGTACTTTTTTAGAGGCCTGCTTGCGCGCGTGCGCGCGAGAGAGAGAGAGAGAGAGAGAGAGAGAGAGAGAGAGAGCAACATTAAAATATGGGTGGGGGACTATTGCAAGAGTGGTTGTTGGAGCTGCAAAGATGCTATTGCTGGGGTCTCTCACTCACTCTTTCTATCATACATTACCTATGCCTAGGCTACACCTGAAATTTGAGTGGACATGGGAACAATCAATGGAAAAGAGTCTTATTTGTCACACAATTTGTTTAGTGCAAAAATATTCCCTCTCTCTCCCCCTCTCTCTCTCTCTCTCTCCCTCCCCCATGTTGCCGTAGTGTTATTGCATTGGAGAGCACACTCATTGGATAGAAGAACTACCAACCGATGGCAGGGAGAGGGGCCAGAATCCCTACCCACGTTATAGATACTATAGAGCATACATTGTGATACAATTTACCCTCATCCTCACTCCAAAATAGTAGAAACATATCAAAATCAACATAACTTTTAAATAGCAACATAAGCTCTACCCAGCTTACATACATAAAATTTTGAACATAAATTAGTAATTCTTGATAGCGAAAAAGCTTTAAGGAGCTAAGCTGGGATCTATATACTCTTGAGTTTGAGTTGAACACAACAAGCTGTTTGAGAGAGAGAAAGAGAGAGAAAACATTAGAATATGGATGGGGGATTGCTGTAGTAGTGATTGTTGGAGTTGCGGAGATGTTGCTACAAGGGTCTCTCACTCCCTCTTTGTCTCATACGTTACCTGTGCCCATGATGCGACTGAAATTTTAGTGGCCATGGGGAAAATTGACGATAAAGAGTCTTCTTTCTTACACAATTTGTTTAGCGCAAAAATCTTCTCTCTCTCTCTCTCTCTTTTTTTCTATCCCCGTGTTGTCGCGTTGAAGAGCGCACTTGCTGGATAGAGGAGATATTGATGCGTGGCAGGGAGAGGGGCCCGAATGCCTCCCTGTGTTATAGATAATATAGAGCATACATTGTGATACAATGTACCCTCATCCTCACTCCAAAATAATAAAAACATATCAAGACCAACATAACTTTTAAATAGAAACATAAGCTCTACACAACTTTGAACTTACATACTGAAAATTTTGAACATAAATTAGCAACTCTTGATAGCAAAAAAGCTTTGAGGAGCTAAGATGGAATCTATATGCACTCTTGGGTTTTAGGTGAACGCGGCAAGCTGTACCTGTAGTGCTTGGGGGTTGGTTAGTAAAAACCCGCAACCTGCACAAGGTGGTAGTCCTCTACAAATGGTGAGGAGTTGCACCCTACTATAGAGGCCAAGATCTATGACATTTATCTAATGGTTACAAAAACTTGCGGAGAAGATGATGGAGTGTTGGTGGCGCTGAGCCTTAATTATGGGCCGCAAGATTGAGCCAATAGTTGCCAAATAGCTCAAACATGATTTCTTGGAGTACAGGGTAGGTTTGAAAGTTTGTGCCCACGGTTGCCTTCTCTACCAAATTCCTTTTCTGGATTCCTTCATCAGAGGAGACCATCAAGAATCTCCAAGTGCTTGCTGAAAGAGGTGTAAAAATCTGGACAGAAAGACGACATTAACATGCATAAGTTGCCTCCCAACATGGCCTCATCGTCCTCAAGAGACGTGCCATTGATGAATGGGCGATGGATGCAAGCACAAAGATGGAAAAATGGCACATATTATGGAGTAGAGTTTTATGACACAATGTCCCTCTTCTCTCATCACACCTTTCATTGTGCCCCAATACTTCCTGATAGGATTTCCATAAAGATGATGATGACTCTTACCATGACTTGCATCCCTTACAAATAGGAGTGATTTCTTGCATGCTCTTCATGGGTTGAGAGAGAGAGAGAGAGAGAGAGAGAGAGAGAGAGAGAGATTTTATTATCGTCCTCGGAGGTCAAATATGACCTATGGGACCAAAGTTACATGTGATGTAGTATGTGTATGGCTGATGAGTGACTCTCGATGCTCCAAAATTGTGGTGATGAGAGTCGCAATGGAGAGCCCACACGTTGGCTGGGAGAGGAAAGTGTGTAGGTCTAAGTTATGGCTGAAAATGTGAGAGAAGCAAGTTCGGATGTGACCAAATGCTGAGCACTCTAGTAGTGTGTGGTACTCAGACTCTCGAACTTGCAGTGAGCATAATGTGCACAGTCGATTTGACTCTTCTCTATTGCCCCAACGCCCTATCTCGCATCGAAGGAAATGGGAGCTCAGCTGAATGGCTGCGATAGTGCGTATCACTGACAAGGGGATAGGCTCAAGCATGTAGCTGTGAGTACGGTTTCCTCTTTCAGCAAAGAACATGGTTTTGTAGTTGGGGGCAATATGGGTGGTGTAATGTATGAAGCGTGACCCACCGAATTTCTCCCAGCCCATAATACATTGGCGTTGTAGAAAAGCTTCATTCACTTGGGAGTCAATTGAAGCATCATGTACCAAGTGTAATGCATATCATCTCCCAAACCACTTCTTTATGTCTTGCATCCATCCCGTGCTCAAGATCTTGCTTTTATGCGTTGTGAGCGGGATGAAAACACACAGAGCGCCTCTATAACGACCCGACACACACTCTTGGGAAGATACACACACACACACACACTATGGGGCACCACTCGGCTTAGACAACACACCTGGCCGAGACAGGGAACACACCTCTGGAGTGAGAGGAGAGAGACTATCCACTTGCCCACTCCACACAGACACACACACACACACACCCAAAAAACTCAGCTCAAACGAGGATAATTTCTGATGTTTAGATACAATTGAGCTTGGGCCAACACCAATGGGGCAAATAGCTCACACAATATGGGTAAAATAAGCCAGATACAATCACAAACTAGAGCAGAAACTTCGCTCATAAGAGAAACTTACACAGAAAAACAGCAGGAAAAGAGTGAGGAATTTGGCAAAATGGACAGCGCCATCGCGTCCGGAACGGCCCAAAACCCCAGTCTACAATGTCAAAGTGCTCAAATCCGACCTCGAATGAGCAGTTTACGGCCAAAACAGGCTCCAAAATGAGCAAAAACACACCTGCGGCTGTTCCTCCTCTCTTCTCCACGTTTTTTCTGGTCTTCTCTCTGTTTTTTCAGTTCCCACACTTAGATTTATTAGTTGGGCACCCTTGGCCTTTTAGATGACCTCAAACGGACCCCGAACATGCCAAAAACTGACCTCGCAGTGCATAGTTGTCACCTTTTTTGCATTATCCGCACACCTGGCACTCATTTTTTTTCAATAATGCATCTCACAACCACGTGAAGTGGCCCCAAAAAGTGGTCCTAATGATGACCTTTTTGCATAACTCTCACAAGAAAACACCACTTTGTGTCCGTATTCATCCACGTGCAAATATTGACCCCGTTCGGCCTCCTGACGCCACTAGATGCCATCTGACGCACCTGCTGACCTCACGTTGTCGGCCCGCGGATAGCTTCCTCAAGAAGTTTTACGCGCTATAAACTCCTCATTATTGTAGAAAAAACATACTGATACTGGTGATAGTAAATATCGATGCACTATGTACACACTGTCCTACCTGTACACATGTGGGCCCCACATAACCACCTGGCTAAGGAAAATGGGCAATCCTTTATTTGATGAACCATGCATGTATATGTACATATGCGCAATCCCTTGCTCCAAAAAACTCCTGACATAATTTGCCCATCCCCTAGCCTGCTAGATCATTCATGATCAGCAGCAGCAAAGAGAGATATGAGACTCGCCGCATCACAGGTCTCCTCATCCCTCACCAACACTGCTTGATCCACAGACAACTCATCTTGCTCCACCATCATCAATCTAGCATGATACAATTTAAGACGCAACCCATTTTCCCTTGACTTATGTAGAACACCATCTAGGTTAGCCAGCTGATATGTGCCATTTGGAAAACACTCCACTACCTTGAAAGGGCCTTCCCACTTAATTTGAAACTTCTTTTGGAAGGTGTTGTCCAGCTTACTGTTGTAGCGCAAAACCAAGTCATGTTTCTTGATACCCTTACTTTTTCATTTATCTTTGCCAAAGCCTTATCCTGCATCTGCCCATAATGCTCCAATGCGCTCATCCTATCCAACTGGACCTCTTGTAACTGCAAGAGCCTCTCTTTGAATGCATCACTAGGCGACCCAAGCAACTTCTCTAACATCTTGACCGCAGGCAACTCTACCTCCACAGGCAATAGTGCTTCCTTTCCATACACCAAATGAAATGGAGTAAACCCTGAACCTGTCTTCACCGAAGTACGGTAAGCCCATAATGCACTAGGCAATTCCAAATCCCAATTCTTTCCTTGGTGCTCTGTCACTTTAGAAAGAATTTGTACCAACTCACCATTGAATCTTTCATTTAAGCCATTACACTGTGGGTAATAAGGAGTGGTATGCTGGTGCTTTATCTTCATCTTTGCACATAAAAAATCTAGCAGTTTAGCTCGAAATCCTGGCCCCTTATCTGAAAGTAGCTCTAATGGCACCCCAAACTTGCAACATATTTCATCATACACAAATTTTGCCACATCCTTTGCAGTGATCTGTTTTACTGCTATAGCCTCTGCCCATCTAGAGAGATAGTCCACTGCCGTCAAGATATAGCTTTTGCCCCTGCTTGTGATAGGTAACGGGCCTATTGCATCAATCCCCCACTTTTCAAACACATCAAACGCCATAATGGTTTTTCGTAGCTCTGGCTTCAACACTCTCTTCCCAAATGCTTGACACCTATTGCAAGACCTACACCAATGGTGAACATCCTTGTGCAAACTAGGCCATACATACCCCTCTTGCAAAATCTTATGCAAGGTGATCTTTAGAGCAAAATGGCCACCACATGCAACTTCATGATTCTCTTCCAACACTCTGTAAAGCTCCTCCCGCCAAGGTACACGTCTCAACACGAGATCATCCCCTTTCATGTATAAGACATCACCAATCAATTTGTACCTGTATGCTCTACGCACAAAGCCATACTTCTTAGACTTCTGAATCTCCTTTGGAATGATTCCTGTTAGCAAAAACTCCTCTTCTTGAGCTAAACTTTCCCGGCCATGATAAAGAGGTAAATTGGTCCTCAACACGAATAGCCCCCCAATCATGCCTTGAGCTGCTTCATGTGCCTCTCCATTTAGAGCACGTTCAATGTGTCTGATGCTCCATGCTTCAAACTTTTTAACAGGCCTTTAATTCTGAAGCACATTTCCTTCAATGAGGTGTTCTTGCTCTTCCACACACCCAGCACTTGCTTCACCACTAACAAGGCATCACCTTTTATGCTCAACCTTTGAACCCCATGCTTCAAACAAATGTGTAATCCGGCTTCCAATGTAGCATATTCAGCTTCATTGTTACTATGCGCATCCAATTTGAACCCTCTCTTGCATACTAGCTTCCCCTCTGGATCATAAAGTGCTATACCCCCTGAAGCTGCTGATAGCCGTTTTTCGGCTCTCTGTGATTGCCATAGTGAGTTATCCCCCCCTATCAAATCACTGAAACACTGTGGTTACCCTCACCCTTTCACTGTATATAGGTGCGTGTGAGTTAGGGGACTTTTCCCATATTTCCTTATTGAAATAAAAAAACCTTAATTAGCTAGTCATTGGGCTAGTTGAGCCAAAAAATAAAATAAAAATAAATAAATAAATAAATAAATAAATATATATATATATATATATATAAGTATATTATGGCCCATGGGTATGTAAATATTTCTTTGTATATAGGGCCTAAATAAAAGATTTTTTCATAATTATTTTGGTATTTATTTAAATATTTCTACCTAAGTGTGTGTTATTTATGCTCTGTACATTGCCTCACCATTACCACAATTTTTCTTACCATTTTTCATACTCTTTATTCCATATAGAAATATTTTCATGTAAGCTTCTCTTATATTTGGTGTAACTCCACCCCAACAAAAATCCAAAAAAACTAGTTCTATTTATGTGTATATTTTTTTCACTATTGTGATTTTTTCCTTCCTACATATATTCTCTATTACTGTCATAAATTAGACCACCAAAAATAATCATCTTTTTATGGTAGACTTATAATGAGAGAGATTTATTTTGACCCCTTTATATTTTTCCACCTATATTATTTATATTTGACATGTACATATTTTTTAGACCCCTCAATATTTGATTTTCTTAGTTGTACTATTCACTTATATCATGATCTCAACAATATCTTCAATTATAGACCTACCAAATAAGGTCAAGGGTAGGTGGCATGCATACATGCACTATGGAGGGCTCACTCTTGGAGGTATTCAAAAGAATCATCCAAAGAAGGACCCCACAAGGACCTTGTGCAGTGGAAAACAATGGTCGGTTTTGCTGAATTTTTAAAGTTCACTTGCTCTCTGAATTTGAAAAGGTGATACAAACAAAAGTTGTAGCTCGTGGGCTGAACTTTTGTCTCAAATTTTTTCATATTTTTTTGAGCTACGAGCTGTGAGGTATGATTTTATTAGTGGACCCCAATTTTCCCATGTTATGCAGCCACACTCTCTCTTCCACTTTATCATTTTCCTCTTTCACACACACTTCTCCACTCATCATCCCCACCTCTCTCACCCCTCCTCTCTGCACCCTACTCACCTTCTCCTCAACCTTGAAGAATAAGAGAAACCATGGTGAACTCATACCTCCCACACACAATTCCATTCCAAAATTCAGCCTCTTCTCTTAAAAGACAGCATTATGGTGGTTGATTACTCAGCTTCAATTACCTTGTCTCTCAAGGAAGGTCAAGAGTGGAGAAAAAATGTACCGTCAAAGCTAGTGGACCGTCAACAAGCGTCAAAATTGGCCCTACTCAAGACACTTGGAGCATCAACCTTGTAAGAAATCCACCTTTTCTTACCTCTTAAGAGTTTTTCTTCCTTATTTGTATCCTACATGGATACTCCCATTGTAAATATCCAATTCCATTTGTAAATTAATACTAACTCTACTAACACTAACCCACTATGAAAAGTCCTATCACCTCCATTTCTCTCCTCTCTCTTTCCCCACCAACTTCTTGCTAATTCCAAGAAAAAGAAATTAGATAAATTGCTGAAAATCTAACCCAACCATGGTTAGAGGAGTAACCCTAGCCTTCAAAATTGCTATAAAAGGAGGGTGTAGCTAGCACAAAAAGGGGGAGCCATAAGCAAGAGCACTATGCTATAGCTTGAGAAGCCAAGCTCAACCTCTCTAGAAGGAGCTCTTGAGTGGAAGCTCATTGTCTTATGCATGTGCATGTGTTGTAATAGGGGATTAGCAAGGGAACTCTATGCCATTGTAAGAGAGAGAGTGATCATTCAATTGAGAGTAGGAAATCTATCATTTCTCCTACTAGTGTAAGCCCAACATTTGCTGAATCAAGGAGGGTGGATTTGGACTAAGCTTGGATACTTTGTCTCCCTTCCAACGTGAAGTAATGGACAACAATGATGCGTAAGTGTCTTGGTGTTTTTTGTTAAGTTCTTGATAGCTTGTCTCTGGTGTTGTCATCAATCTAGCCATAAGTCCCACATACTGTAAGAGGGCGACAGGGTGGAGAGGACTCCCCTGGCCTTAAGACAGTGATTGGGGTGGCTTTTCTTGTGATGTGTTGTGGTGAAATTTACGCAAGCTATGTTGAACAAATACTAATCTCACTTTGATTTGTCATGACATATTTGTAAGAAGGTATTAATGCAACAAGCACCCCCTCCCCCTTTCTCTCTCTTTCTTAAATATATAGTTGTGTTTGCTTGATCATTGCCGATACGTTTCAAAGCATCCCGAGCTCTCTCTCTCTCTCTCTCTCTCTCTCTCTCTCTCTCTCTCTCTACGCGTCCTAGTTCGCATCCAAAACTAGGTGGTGCCCCAAATTTGTGTAGGGTTAGGTTGCAGGTTTGTGTGTGTGTTGTTGTTTTTTTCCAACCCCAACCCAATTGAGCAGCATGGGAGCCTAGAAGAGTGCTTGGAGGCCACTCTTCTTGTTGCCCGCCCCAGACCGCCTCAAATTGGTGCCCCCACTAAGGACAGGCTTGTGTATGTTTTGTGAAGGCTCAACCTTTAGCATAATCAAGTAGCTTGCATGAATCACGAGAATTTGTATGATCCCTTCATTCCCATTGCAAGGCAAAAGGTACACATAATTGTTAGTACTAAGTTGCAATTTCAACGTGTCATTCGTAGAATTTTAGGTCCTATTAGGTTGGCCGAGATAAACGCTTCAGTAAATCCTTTTATTTTGCCTCTTATTAGGTACGACCTTAGTTTGGACGTCTATATTTTTGTTTTATTTTAAGCATTAGGTCATGCATAGACCATGGATAATGGCCCAGGAATAGAGGTTTTCCCCTTCCATTTCACTCCACACATTAGAATAAACATTGCAATTAGTAGGAAAATCCATTTTCAACAACGTATGGTGTTCATGTTTGGTGCCCAAAGAGTAGGAGAAATTCTTGCATCACCAAACCCTGTCATTTTACCTCTCATCAACTACCACACTTCTTTTGATGTACATGTGTTCATTTTATTTTAAAATGAAGTGCAGCCCGGCAAAATAGTGTGTATGTTTGTTTTTTCTTTGTCCAAGTTGTTACAAGAAATAAAAAAAACGATCATTTGTTCTAACTGGGAATGTGTGTGCAGTGAAAGTTCAATCCTTAGAGATCTAGCTCTATTACCAATTGAGTTGCAGGAGCAAGTAGTAAGGCGTCTCCCTCATAACAAGAGGGTGGTGAAGTTAAGACGGAAGGTCCTACGCGTGGATTCCATTTTCCTCTTGTTGTTGGGCACTAAGGAAGACCGCGCATTCATCCAACTAGTGTGTGCCCTAAGATTGGTAAATAGAGTGAAATTTGGCGTTTGGCGAGTGCATTTCACCATTGAGGAAGACTCTTCAGGAAACTTGCGGCCAGAGTTCATGCTTCATAGACTCACATTTGGTGAATTTTTCCCTCATTTGCGTCTTATTAATAGTCTTCCTTTCTCTTTCAACAAAGGAGATAGGGAGCTATTCAGAGCTTGTCTTAATAAAGAGAGCATAGAGAAGATTGCAAATTTGTATAAATTCTCATCCTTCTCTACTTTCTATGACACTTTTTTCATAGAGACATTGTAAATCTCTTTATGCTTTTGAATGATTTAACCATAATCCTAAGGAGTTTTTGTCCAGGAATTTTGTAGCACAAGTGGAGTCTTTAAATCTTGCAAACTTGATTGGACTTGATGAGGATGTTCTTTATGAAATTGTGAGAAGGTTGCCTCACTCCGACTGTGTGGAACTCGAAGGAAAGGAGCTCCTAGTCAATTGCTACTTTCTCACGGCCTTCGACGAGCATGAAGATCTAGTTTTTATACAAACCGCTTGTGCATTGCGAATTGTAGAGCAAGTGCAATTTATCACTTGGGACGTGGTTGCTCTTTTGGATCCAGAAAATGAAGTTCTAGAGATTTCTGTTTATCGCCTTAGCTTTGAAGAATTTCAACCCTTCTTAGAGCTCATCAATAGTCTACCTTTTTGTTTTGATCAAACAAATCGAGACCTTATTGAAGCTTGGATAGTTGAAGAAGAAAACCTAGAGTGGTATTTTCTTACTTCTTCATTTGCAGGCGAGTGGTTCTAAATCTCTATTGTATCCCTTATTGTAACTCGTGTTGTAATCTTTCATAATAATGGAGAGCCAACGCCAAATGTCTGGATATCCTCTTTTCTTTGGAGAGCCTGGAGAGGATGCAGAATTATTTTTAGCAAATTTCAAGATGTCTTGCCGTATCAAGAGGATAGTAACTGATCAAGAACGTGTAGAAATGTTTGAGGTGGTCCTTAGGAAAGATGCTAGTAATTGGTTTGACTCTTTGCCTGAGGAAGTTAAGGGGAATTACACAGAAGTTTTGAATCGTTTTAAGAGATACTTCTTTGATCCCCAAAACACTCAAAAACTATGGCAAGACATTGTTTCTCATAAGCAAAAAGACTTAGATGACTACTACTTGTACAAGCAAGAGTTTCTACGTCTTTGGGCTCTATGGATACGAAATGTTGCTAACCCTGGTGATGGTGCAGAATTTTTAAAGAAGGAGAGGTTCATAGCCGGACTCTTTCCTGACCTTAAGGTAAAAGTTGAGGCGGGTGCACCTGCTACTTTTGATGCAGCGGAAACTAGGGCTGCTGAGAAATATAGGAAACTCAAGTGCTTAAGGGGAGAGGTTCCAATAGAAGGTCTTAGACCCAAAGGTAAGTCACAAGCATCAACATCGAGGGAGCTTCCTGAGGTAACGGCGGAAGTAATTGAGAAGTTAAACGAATCTTTAAGCAGCCTGTCAATTCACCTTGCACAAGCTGTAGGTCCAAAGGGACAAGCAAAGAAGTCTGAAGAGCGAGATCCACGACCTAGGAGAGTCTTGCAATGTTGGAATTGCGGAGAGTCTGGACATGGGATGTATAATTGTCCTTGGCCCCGTGGGGAGCCAGGGAGACCTAACATGAATTACCCAGTGATGAATGCAGGTGAAGGAACTGGTCAACAACCAAGGCTTCTACAAAGGCCAAATGGACCAAGACCACCTCCACAAGGGGTAGAAGGAGTTCCACCTTTGCCAGATCCAAATGTGCATGTGGTAGAGGTGACAAACTCAAATGAGGTTGACATGGAAGCAAATGGCATTAAGCGTGGCCGAGGAAAAGGTAAAGAGAAAGAGGGTGTCACATCACAGAGTGACCATGGACAAGGCAAAAAGGCAAAGGAGACCAAGGAAACCAAGAGGACTCGACGTCGTATCAACCTCCAAGACTTCCCTCTTGGACATGGTATGGCTCCGTACAACTTGTTGGAAGACATGAGAGGTAAGGGTCCTGATATTTCATGGCCTCAATTTCTTGCATTATGTCCACAAGTAAGGAGGGATTTAACAAGGGCAGTTAGCACTAGGAGAAAGGTAAAAGAGAGTGTGCCTGTTGTAAAAATTGCACAAGCTGAAATGAATGAGGACATTACACCGGTGCTAGACTGTTACATCAAAGGAAGATTGGTTAGGAAAGGTCTAGTGGATGGGGGTGCACAAATTTGCATCATGACAGAGGGACTCATGCAAAGACTAGGCATGCACATCCATGAGACACCTGAAATCAAAGTCAAGATGGCAAACAATAGCAAGGCTAGGTGTGTAGGCATTTGTAAAAATGTCTTTGTAGAGGCCTTTGGCATTAAGAAAGCGGTGGATTTTTATGTTATGTCGACCAAGGGAAGTGGTTATCCATTTATCCTAGGAAGACCATGGCTAATGAAAATGCGAGATTTGCAAGATTGGGAGAGTGGGAAATTAATTTGTAGGAATGACAATCATAAGAAGGTTGTCTTTGACATGAAGGAGCAACGCCAAGAGGAGCTCCATGAAGAATCATCTCAAAGTGAGACGGAAGAAGGTTGGACCGATAGCACTTCAGAAGAAGAAAGTAGCGGCAACATTACTGAAGAGGAGTCTTCCATCGAAGTCATGGGGGTAAGGTTTAAGCCAAGCAACCAAGGAACCTCTTGTCAAGGCTTGGAGGAGGTAGGTCCTCAAGAGAACGAAGGTGTTCAAGATGAAGGGATGCTGGAAGGTATGCTATCAACAACACTTACAAAGGATGAAAGAGAGGAGTTCAAATGTGTGCTAAGGAAGTTTCCTAGGCTTTTTGCTAAAGACTACACCGATGTGCGTGGAGTAGATGCTGTTCAACACAAAATTGAGTTGAAGCCAGAGGCCATACCTAAGGCTCAGAAGCTACGAAGGCTAGGAGTCATCAAGGAGTAGGCTTTACTCAAGGAGGTAAGAAAGCTTCTAGCAGCAGGTTTCATTTATCCAGTGGAGAATTCAGAGTGGGTCTCTCCCGTTGTTGTCACTCCTAAGAAAAACGGAAAGTGGAGGGTGTGTGTGGATTACCGTCCACTCAATGAGGCAACAAAAAGAGATCACTTTCCCCTCCCATTTCAGGATGAGATACTAAATGAGGTAGCTGGTCATGAGAAGTACACTGTGTGTGATGGCTACTCAGGTTACTTTCAAATAGGGATTGCATTGGAGGATCAATTGAAAACAACCTTTATCACTCCTTGGGGTTGTTATGCTTTTAGAGTCATGCCATTTGGTCTGACAAATGCTCCTGCAACATTCCAACGTTTCATGAACATGGTGTTTCAAGCATTCTTTGGAAAGTCAATTAGGGTGTTCATTGATGATTTCTGTATTTATAGCTCAAAATCATTGCATCTACAAAGGGTAGAAGAAGGTTTAAAGAAGCTCTACGATATGGGAGGTCAACTCAACCCCGACAAGTGCCACATAGGTGAGGATGAAGTGATCTTGCTCGGTCACAAGGTTTCCTATAAAGGCATTGAGGTGGATCCTTCAAAGGCAAAGTCTTTTATTGAGCTCCCATCACCGAAGAGTCTTAAGGAGGTCATCTCTTTCATTCAGAAGGTGAAGTATATGTCACGCTTCATTCACTTAGCCTCGGAGTTGCTTCATCCTTTGCAAAAGTTGACACAACAAGTAGAATTTGCATGGTCTGATGAGCTTGAAGAGTATTTTTGTAACATTAAAGTCATTTTGTCAGAGCTACCAACACTCATGCCTCCTTGTTGGGAGTACACATTCTTTGTTAGCTCTAGTGTTGGAAGGGAAATAATTGGTGCTGTGTTGCTACAACAAGATCCCCACAGTACAAGGATGCGACCCATCTACTTTGCTAGTAGGGTCATGAATGCTTTGGAGAGAGACTACACAGAAGCAGAACTCATGATGCTTTCTCTCATGTTTGCGGTGAGAAAGTTTAGATCCTACCTGCTACCAAAACCTTTTGTAATTCTCACTGCAGAAAATTTGTTCCCTTGGGTGTCATCTCAAATGAATCTTAGTACTAGGATCTCAAAGTGGATTATGGAGTTGCAAGAGTTCCAATACTCTTTCAAGGTAGAAGATAGTGTGCGTGCACAATTGGCAGGGATTCTCACTTATAGGGTACATGAGAAGGAAATTAAGGTGCCTCAAGTAAAGACCCTACCATTCCCACCACCAAAAAGTATTCCTAATGCTTTTACCTTGTTCTTTGATGGAGCTTTTCGTCGAGCCACAGGGAAAGCAGGGGGAGGGCTAGTATTGCTCAACCCAAGTGGAGAGGTGGTCATGAAAGAGAAGGTCAATCTACCAGGTTCAACTAGCAACAATGAAGCAGAATATGACACACTACTTCATGGTTTAAAAATATGTATTGGCCATGGTATACAACGTCTCATGGTAAAAGGGGATGCACTTCTCATTGTGAAGCAGATTTTAGGCATCTGGGCATGCAAAAATGAAAGACTAAGGGCCAAAGTTCATACCATCTGTAGGCTATTTAATCAATTTGAGGAGGTGCAATTATATCATATTCCTAGGAAACAAAATGAAGATGCTGATTTACTTGCACAACAAGCCGTTGCATGTGTAAAGAAAGAAGTGCAGGTCATCATGGTGGCGGCTGCTGTGAAGCAACCGAGGTACCAGGGATTGGAGTCATTGGCTCCCATCATTGGCTACATTTTGGAGGGTGAGTTTCCACCAGACTTCACAAAAGCTCAGAAGAGGAGACTCATGAAGAAGGCAAGCGCATATCTCTTCCTAGAAGGCTCCCTCTATCAAAGAGGGAAGGATCAAGTGTGCAGAAGAGTACCAACTATCGAGGAAATTCCAGCCATTCTAAAAGGTTTGCATGAAGAGGCATGTGGTGGTCATTTTGCCCAAGAATCAACTGTGAAGAAGATTTTGCTTGCGGGGTATGTTTGGCCAAGCTTGCATGTGGATGTTCAACATTGGTGTAAAAGCTGTCACAATTGTCAGATAAATGGAAATAGAAGGTTGGTGCATGGCCCGAGGCAAATAGTGCTTGCAAATGGACCCTTTGAAAAGTGGGGCATTGATGCTATGGGTCCTCTGCCTAGGACAAAAAATGGTAAACTCTACATTCTAGTGGCTGTAGACTATATGACTAGGTGGGTGGAAGCACAAAGTGTAGCAAAGGTAAATGAGAGGACAGTGAGCAAATTCGTCTACACTCACATTTGTTGTAGATTTGGCACACCTTTGGAGATTGTTTCTGATAATGGTCCAGGGTTTAGAAAGGGATTGCTCACAGAAGTTTGTGAAGAGCTTCACATTCTACATCGTCATAGCACACCATACTACCCACAGTCAAATGGTTTGGTGGAGAAGGCTAATGGTGTCATTGCAGGAATCATTAGAAAGATGGTGCAAAACAAGACAAAATTATGGGATGACTTCTTGGATGGTGCCTTGTGGGCATATCGAACCACATATAGGGAAGCCACGGAGTTCACACCATTTCACTTGGTCTATGGTCAAGAGGCTTTGCAGCCTATCGAGCTCAACATTCCAACAATGCGACTTCATGGCAAAGGAGCACAAGATGATCAAGAAGCATGGATGGATCGACTTCTTACCTTAGCTGAGCTTGAGTGGAAAAGAGAAGCAGCATACGAGTGCTATAAGAGGAAAGCCACACAGACAAAGGAGAAGCTTGACAAGAAACTGAAGGACAAAGGCATCAATGAAGGAGATCTTGTGCTAAGGTATGACAATCGACTCGATAATCATTTTGATACCAAATTTGAAACAAGATGGCAGGGGCCATACATAGTCAAGAAGGCTTTCAATTCAAGTTACTATCAACTTATGGACTTGAATGGGAAAGAGCATTCCAGGAAGGTAAATGGCTATCGCTTGAAGCCTTACTTGAGTCGCCTTCTACCAAAGGATCTACCAGAGCAAAAGGCAACTATCCCATGTAAGTATTGTTCCATGAAGCATGAGTGTAACACAAACCAAAATTCCAAGGGGCCAAACAATGAAGATCTTGTCAAGGACTCTGAAGCACTCTCTTTGGAAAAGATTCTTTATGATGGTACATGAATATACCATCATCCTGGGGGAGGGCTAATGATAGCCGTTTTTCGGCTCTCTGTGATTGCCATAGTGAGTTATCCCCCCCTATCAAATCACTCAAACACTGTGGTTACCCTCACCCTTTCACTGTATATAGGTACGTGTGAGTTAGGGGACTTTTTCCATATTTCCTTATTGAAATAAAAAAACCTCAATTAGCTAGTCATTGGGCTAGTTGAGCCAAAAAATAAATAAATAAATAAATATATATATAAGTATATTATGGCCCATGCGTATGTAAATATTTCTTTGTATATAGGGCCTAAATAAAAGATTTTTTCATAATTATTTTGGTATTTATTTAAATATTTCTACCTAAGTGTGTGTTATTTATGCTCTGTACATTGCCTCACCATTACCCCAATTTTTCTTACCATTTTTCATACTCTTTATTCCATATAGAAATATTTTCATGTAAGCTTCTCTTATATTTGGTGTAACTCCACCCCAACAAAAATCCAAAAAAACTAGTTCTATTTATGTGTATATTTTTTTCACTATTGTGATTTTTTCCTTCCTACATATATTCTCTATTACTCTCATAAATTAGACCGCCAAAAATATTCATCTTTTTATGGTAGACTTATAATGAGAGAGATTTATTTTGACCCCTTTATATTTCTCCACCTATATTATTTATATTTGACATGTACATATTTTTTAGACCCCTCAATATTTGATTTTCTTAGTTGTACTATTCACTTATATCATGATCTCAACAATATCTTCAATTATAGACCTACCAAATAAGGTCAAGGGTAGGTGGCATGCATACATGCACTACGAAGAGCTCACTCTTGGAGGTATTCAAAAGAATCATCCAAAGAAGGACCCCACAAGGACCTTGTGCAGTGGAAAAAAACGGTCGGTTTTGCTGAATTTTTAAAGTTCACTTGCTCTCCGAATTTGAAAGGGTGATACAAACAAAAGTTGTA
The DNA here is from genome assembly GCF_014529385.1 of Adiantum capillus-veneris. NCBI lineage: Eukaryota > Viridiplantae > Streptophyta > Polypodiopsida > Polypodiales > Pteridaceae > Adiantum > Adiantum capillus-veneris. The sequence goes on from NC_140932.1 coordinate 52,523,133, forward strand.
GCTCGTAGGCTGAACTTTTGTCTCAAATTTTTTTCATATTTTTTGGAGCTACGAGCTGTGAGCTATGATTTTATTAGTGGACCCCAATTTTCCCATGTTATGCAGCCACACTCTCCCTTCCACTTTATCATTTTCCTCTTTCACACACACTTCTCCACTCATCATCCCCACCTCTCTCACCCCTCCTCTCTGCACCCTACTCACCTTCTCCTCAACCTTGAAGAATAAGAGAAACCATGGTGAACTCATACCTCCCACACACAATTCCATTCCAAAATTGACCACATAGTCTCATTTTTCCTCCTCCAAATTACCCATATCTTTCAAAAAAACCACAAAATTCAGCCTCTTCTCTTAAAAGACAGCATCATGGTGGTTGATTACTCAGCTTCAATTACCTTGTCTCTCAAGGAAGGTCAAGAGTGGAGAAAAAATGTACCGTCAAAGCTAGTGGACCGTCAACAAGCGTCAAAATTGGCCCTACTCAAGACACTTGGAGCATCAACCTTGTAAGAAATCCACCTTTTCTTACCTCTTAAGAGTTTTTCTTCCTTATTTGTATCCTACATGGATACTCCCATTGTAAATATCCAATTCCATTTGTAAATTAATACTAACTCTACTAACACTAACCCACTATGAAAAGTCCTATCACCTCCATTTCTCTCCTCTCTCTTTCCCCACCAACTTCTTGATAATTCCAAGCAAAAGAAATTAGGTAAATTGCTGAAAATCTAACCCAACCATGGTTAGAAGAGTAACCCTAGCCTTCAAAATTGCTATAAAAGGAGGGTGTAGCTAGCACAAAAAGGGGGAGCCATAAGCAAGAGCACTATGCTATAGCTTGAGAAGCCAAGCTCAACCTCTCTATAAGGAGCTCTTGAGTGGAAGCTCATTGTCTTATGCATGTGCATGTGTTGTAATAGGGGATTAGCAAGGGAACTCTATGCCATTGTAAGAGAGAGAGTGATCATTCAATTGAGAGTAGGAAATCTATCATTTCTCCTACTAGTGTAAGCCCAACATTTGCTGAATCAAGGAGGGTGGATTTGGACTAAGCTTGGATACTTTGTCTCCCTTCCAACGTGAAGTAATGGACAACAATGATGCGTAAGTGTCTTGGTGTTTTTTGTTAAGTTCTTGATAGCTTGTCTCTGGTGTTGTCATCAATCTAGCCATAAGTCCCACATACTGTAAGAGGGTGACAGGGTGGAGAGGACTCCCCTGGCCTTAAGACAGTGATTGGGGTGGCTTTTCTTGTGATGTGTTGTGGTGAAATTTACGCAAGCTATGTTGAACAAATACTAATCTCACTTTGATTTGTCATGATAGATTTGTAAGAAGGTATTAATGCAACAAGCACCCCCTCCCCCTTTCTCTCTCTTTCTTAAATATATAGTTGTGTTTTCTTGATCATTGCCGATATGTTTCAAAGAATCCCGAGCTCTCTCTCTCTCTCTCTCTCTCTCTCTCTCTCTCTCTCTCTCTCTCTCTCTCTCTCTCTCTCTCTCTCTCTCTACGCATCCTAGTTCGCATCCAAAACTAGGTGGTGCCCCAAATTTGTGTAGGGTTAGGTTGCGGGTTTGTGTGTGTGTTGTTGTTTTTTTCCAACCCCAACCCAATTGAGCAGCATGGGAGCCTAGAAGAGTGCTTGGAGGCCACTCTTCTTGTTGCCCGCCCCAGACCGCCTCACTGCATCATGGCTCTTTCTCTATGAACCATCAAAGAACAACACATGTGCATTGCTGATCTGTGGCACTTCTTCAACTACCTTTCTCACCACCTCTTCCTTAACAATAAGGGGATTCTCCTTATAGGTCAACAAATCAGCTAGGGTAGCCCTTGTACTATCTTCCACTAGAAAAGAGAACTCAAACTCTTGCAGCTCAATTACCCATTTCTTCACCACATTTGACATGTTAATACCATTAATTAACTGTGGCAAAAAAGCATAACTCGTCAAGAAAACAAAAGGCCGTGGTAGCAAGTAATGACGAAATCGTCGACAAGCAAATATTACACTGGCCATCACTAGCTCTACTTCCGATAACTTTCTCTCCGCTACCAACTTCACTCGGCTTGCACAATACACTGGCCTCATATAATGGCTGCCCTTCCCCTTTTGCAATAGCATGGCTCCAATGGCATCATCCCCTACTGATGGATTTACATAAAAAACTTTCTCCCAATCAGGAGCCTTCATGGCTGACAACCCCCCTAACACCTCTTTCACCTCTTGAAACACTTCTTCACACTTGTCATCCCATTGCAATGGATCATGCTTTGCCACTTGCTGTAATGGATAAAGAAGCTGCGAAGACAATGGAATAAACCGTGCCATGTACTTCACTTTGTGTCTAAAGGTTGCCAATTGCTTCGTACTCATAGGTGATGGAAGAAGAATAATAGACTTAACCTTGTCTGGATCAGCCTCAATGCCATTTTCTGACACCATGTGGCCCAATAACTTCACCCTTGGCTGTGCTAGATGACATTTCTTTGGATTTAGTTGTCCTCCACATTCATCATATCGAGCGAATACCATCTGTAGCTTCTCATGGTGATCAACCCTACTGCTATAGACACAGATGTCATCCATAAAAGCTTTAACACAACTACCAATGAATGGTTCCATCACCCAATTTGCTCTCTCTTGATAGAAGGAAGGTCCATTTGACAACCCAAATGGCAATACTGTGTAGCAATAGCAGCCCCATGGCGTAATAAAAGTTGTCTTTGTGCGGTCTTTAAGAGCAATCTTCAATTGAAAATAGCTTGAAAAACCATCACACACACTGTACCTCTCATAACCTGCCACTGAATCCAAGATCTGATCGATAAATGGAAGAGGATATGGGTTCTTCTTCGTGGCTGCGTTTAAGGGTTTAAAATCTACACAAATCCTCCACTTCCCATCCTTCTTTGGACTGACTACTACTGGACTCTCCCATTCCGTGGTCTCCACAGGGACTATGAACCCCGCCTTCAATAACTTGTCCACCTCTTCTCGCAAGGCTTCCATTTGCTCTTGACCCATCCTTCTTAGCCTTTGCCGCACTGGCTTAGCACCTTCTTTCAGCTCTTCACCCTTGAACCCCCTGATCTCTTCATATGAAGTAATGAACAAATCAGGAAAACTAGCCAGCATATGCAAAAATATATCCTTCTCCATAGCTGAGAGGTCTCCACTAATCATTTGCGTCATTAATTCCTGCTTCTTTGACAACTCAACTTTGGTTTGCATCAGCCCTTCAATCACTTCATAAGGCCCTTCACTTTCATCTTCAACTTCCTTCGCAAATGCGACTAAACCACACTCCTGGATTTCTTTATCCATCAAAAGAAATGCAACATCAGCATCCTCATCACTGTTGGTAGTGCTATCACTGTCCTCATCTGTCACCGTGGAAGAGTCTTCATCACTAGACTCATCCTCATCTTCATAAAGCTCCTCTAATCGTTTCCTTGTGTCCATATTATAAAGCTTCTTGGTACCTGTCTTTCCATAGAGGCTAATCGTACCATATCGCCAATCCTGAACAGCTCCCACTGCACGTAACCATGGTCTGCCCAATATAATAGGATATGCTCCCAACCCTGCTGGCATCGCATGAAAATCAACCACTGCCCTTGCATCATATGCCTCCACTTCTAAGCTCTTTACAACACCCAAACATTTTACTTTCTGATGGTTTGCCAATCTGATCCGGAAACCTGACACCCCAGCCACTGTGAGACCCATCTTCTCAACGCATGAGTGTGTTATGACGCATATTTGGGCTCCGCCATCCACATAACCTTGTCCCAAATTTTTCCTTTTATGCCACACATCTACTATTGGACAAATGTCTGGTAGCTCGTCCATTGCCAACACCTTCACTGAACCTCTCTCTGGCTCTTTCTCCATCGGGTTAACCATCCTCTTCCACTGTCGCTTTAGCTTAGGCACCATCTCTATAAGCTGCCCAAAAGTAACATCTGCCTTCCTGCTTGTCAGATCCTCCTTCAAGTCATAGCTTAATTGCCCATCCCCTAGTGGAAAATCTGACACATGAAACTTGCGACGAGCCCTCCTTTTCCTCTTGGCCTTGACATCCTCGCCTTCATGGCTCTTTCCTTTCTTCTTACTAGGACCTGGGGCACTTCTTCCTTCCTTATCCTCTGTGGTCCTCTTCCCAATAGGCATCACTAATGTATCCTCTAGCTTTGATGCCTTCTCCAAGGTGACTACACTTAGCACTTTTGTCTTTCCCTTTTCCTCCTGGGTCAGTCCACTGGTTCCTTCGTCTCCCTTAATTTCGATGCCATAATCATTTGACCTAGTTAGCACCTGTCTTGGCAATGGATACATGTCTCCCCCCATCCTTGGTGGCTTATCACATTGCGGGCTGATGTGACCCAACTCTCCACAATTATAACATGTGGGCGTCTGCCTCCAAAACCTACCATTGCTTTGTCCAACACCATTCCTAGGCCTTTCTTCACCTCCTGGCTGATTTGCATTCCTCCCTCGACCTCGATTATTTCCCACTTGACCTAGCATGTTTAGGCTGAGATTCTTCATCAAATCTACCATTTGCCTCATGTCTTGCCTTAGCCCATCATCTTGCACTGCTGTAGTGACCAGCACTGGCATAACCTGAGTAGTAACAGGAACCACTGGTTCATGATGAACCCCTGACATGCGCCCTTGTAAAGACTCTATAGGCTGAAATTCAGACCTCATTCGCAAAGACTCCACCCCTAACTGGCTCATTTTCCTCAGCTTCCACTCTTTGTTCCTTGCTACCTCTAGTGCATCCTCATATGTCCTAGGCTTCTTTAGCTCCACTCTCCAACGTATATTCTCCCAAAGACCAGCTAAGAACCTGTCGTTCTTCGTCATGTCAGGCGGGGGTACCTGTGGTGCTAAGGCCTTGCACATTCGCTCCCATGCCAATGAAAACTTACGTATGTACGCATCTACTGGCTCACCTTCCTTCTGCACCAAACCTTGTACTTCTTGCCAAGCTTTGTCAGGATCTTCTATCTTCACAAACTCCACTTCCAATCCATGCCTTAGATTGTCCCAACTCAATCTTATAGGTGGATCTGCTGCACGCAACTCCTCTTCAAATGCCTTGGACCAAACTCGTGCATCACTCTTCAAACAAATTTGGAGAAGGCGTAACATTTGCGTAGGGTCATGAATCTGGTTGCTAATGCAGGCAACCTCCATCTTTTCCAAAAATTCTTCCACATCTTCATCACTTCTTCCATGAAACTCCGGATAAGAGAAAGCCATGGCTACCCAAGTTACAATGCTTTGAGAACCCCTTTGAACACACGTGCAAGAACCCAAAACTTTTGACTACCCAATCCCCAGAAACTTCAATGGAGCTCAACTTTAGATAAGGACAAACACATGCACATCAAATGAGTTTTCATAGTTGATCATCGGAATGACAACAGGCAAAGGACATTCCAGGATCTCTCTCAATCTTCTTGGCCCAAACATAAAGACTATGCGCTGCTGGAAAAAGATCTTCCTGGACACATGAACATTAATCTGAATTCTTTGAGTTAAATGAAAAGGAGTGAACTGAGGGCCATTTTGATCATCCATTAAAGCCAACCATGAAGCTCCCAAGAAGGCACACCTGACTCAACCTCTGATTTTGCCAAAATTTCAGCAGCATAACAGCATAAATGGCTCAAAATACCAAAAAATCAGCCATCATAACTTGGGAAAATTTCGACAGAGTTTCCCCAGAAGTAGAGCAGTAGGAACCCAAAATATAGACTGTCTATGTATGCATAAACTGTCAACAATAGAACCCGAGCATCAAGTAGGACTCACTAGTACATAGCCTATGGCGAGGTCACAAAAAGGGTGCTCCAGCTACCTGTATCACCGAAAGAATCTCTACATTTGAGAATCCCCCAGCTCAATAAAAACCTCACGCTATCGACCCTCACACGAAGGCTAATGCAAATCGCGTATAGTCAAGTCTCAGAAATGACTATCTTCCAGACCAAGTCTCAGAAATGGCTGGGACTGCCAAATACAACCAAGTATGGCTCCACAAATGCGTACAATGGCAGTTTCCACAAGTAACGTACAATCCAACAGACAATGCGCTCAAACAGGCGCCAAGTGATGCATACCCACAACAACTACAAGTGACATCACTGCTAGTAGATCACTATACTCCAGCTACCTGTACCTGTGTGAATCACCTGTACCTGTAACCTGTAACCTGTAACCTGTAGCCCCGAATCTCAAAGCTTGAAACTCGAAGCTCGAAGTAGAAGGTACTCGAAGAAGATCCTCCGTGGGGGCGCAAAAAGAATGTGAGCGGGATGAAAACACACAGAGCGCCTCTATAACGACCCGGCACACACTCTTGGGAAGATACACACACACACACTATGGGGCACCACTCGGCTTAGACAACACACCTGGCCGAGACAGGGAACACACCTCTGGAGTGAGAGGAGAGAGACTATCCACTTGCCCACTCCTCACAGACACACACACACACAGACACACACACACACACACACCCAAAAAACTCATCTCAAAAGAGGATAATTTCTGATGTTTAGATAGAATTGAGCTTGGGCCAACATCAATGGGGCAAATAGCTCACACAATATGGGTAAAATAAGCCAGATACAATCTCAAACTAGAGCAGAAACTTCGCTCATAGGAGAAACTTACACAGAAAAACAGCAGGAAAAGAGTGAGGAATTTGGCAAAATGGACAGCACCATCGCGTCCGGAACGGCCCAAAACCCCAGTCTACAATGTCAAAGTGCTCAAATCCGACCTCGGATGAGCAGTTTACGGCCAAAGGAGGCTCCAAAATGAGCAAAAACACACCTGCGGCTGTTCCTCCTCTCTTCTCCACGTTTTTTCTGGTCTTCTCTCTGTTTTTTCAGTTCCCACACTTAGATTTATTAGTTGGGCACCCTTGGCCTTTTAGATGACCTCAAACGGACCCCGAACATGCCAAAAACTGACCTCGCAGTGCATAGTTGTCACCTTTTTTGCATCATCCGCACACCTGGCACTCATTTCTTTTCAATAATGCGTCTCACAACCACGTGAAGTGGCCCCAAAAAGTGGTCCTAATGATGACCTTTTTGCATAACTCTCACAAGAAAACACCACTTTGTGTCCGTATTCATCCACGTGCAAATATTGATCCCGTTCGGCCTCCTGACGCCACTAGATGCCATCTGACGCACCTGCTGACCTCACGTCGTCGGCCCGTGGATAGCTTCCTGAAGAAGTTTTACGCGCTATAAACTCCTCATTATTGTAGAAAAAACATACTGATACTGGTGATAGTAAATATCGATGCACTATGTACACACTGTCCTACCTGTACACATGTGGGCCCCACATAACCACCTGGCTAAGGAAAATGGGCAATCCTTTATTTGATGCACCATGCATGTATATGTACATATGTGCAATCCCTTGCTCCAAAAAACTCCTGACAGCGTCTTTTGAACTTTTCTGCTTGCTTCCCATGCAATTGTAGGAAGTCGATGTGAGGGGTTTTGACGCATCTTTATCATGTACTCCACAACCCTTTCCAGGCCGATAACATGAATTGGAAGACATCCCGACTCAAGAAGTAGGAGCATATATGGTGTTTTTGTCTTCACTTGGAGAAAGTTTGTGATGAGAAAACGCTTTTGAACATTCTCAAACTCTTTCCAAGTAGACTTTGAGATGCTCCCGCCCCATACTTCAACTCCATAAAGAAGAACCGGTGTCACCAATGCATCAAAAAGATACTTCTTGAGAACCCAACACTTGATGTTTCCCGCATTACACATGTTCTCAAATGCATAATATGCTCTCTTTTCCACTTCCAAACGATGCATAGCACATTCATGCCACTTGTGATTGGACGGAACCTCAAGGCCAAGGTACTTAAAGCTCTCAACAACTCCAAGTGTCTCATTGTTGTACACAATGCATGGCTTCTCCTTATGATTGGTTTCACAAGCATAACCTTTGTCTTGGATTCGTTCACAATCAGCCCACTATGCAAGCAAAAGTTCTCAAGGACAACCATAAGCTTTTGTGTATCTTCTAAAGTGTGTGCTAGAAGCACTACATCATCCGCATACAACAAAAGCATGATTACTGCATTGCAAATAGTGACTTCTTCAATGCCTTCTTCTTGCATAAAGTCAAGTACCATTTGTTCCAATTGATTTGATGCATAGACCAAAGAGAGTTGGTGACAATGGACATCTTTGTTTAACCCCGATAGTGCTTACAAAAATTTCTGAAATTTATCTTCCCATGTGCAATTGACAAATCACCTTCTCATAGATTCGAGAAACCGCAAGCATAAACTCACTTGGCACTTGGAGTTCTTCCGTCCTTCTCTACAAATTGTTACGTGGAATCATATCAAAGGCTTTTCTAAAGTCCATAAAAAAACAATACAATCGCTTGCCTTTCAACCGACTTTCCTCCATGAGAACATGAAGAGTGACAAGATGATCAATGGTGCCATGGCATCGATGAAAACCCGCTTGTCCCTTTGCACGCTTGTCATTATCTTCAGTCCAATCACTCAATTTCATCTCCATTATTCACCCAAACAACTTTCCCATAAGAGACCCAATCATTATAGTCCTGTAGTTGTTTACATTCTTTACATCCCCTCCTTTATGCAAAGGCTTAACCCAATTAGTACTCCAATCATAAGGCATACCATGCTGAAGTGCAAGGTTGAACATATCACACATCCATTCATGGTTAAAATCTCCCGTCCATTTGATCATCTCCGGATTGATACCTTGAAGATCTCCCGCTTTGCGAGTGGCCAACTTTTCAAGCCTACCGCATACATCCTCAATAGTAAAAATGGAAGGCATACATGGGAGTGAACCATAAAATGAAATTTTTCAGCATTTGCTTGCTCATATAATTGCCTACAACTTGTATACATATCCACAAGACTCAAGTTACCAATATTCTCAACCCGCTTGCCCCTCAAGTTTCTCCAAAATCTTCCACATGCATGTGCCTTTTCTTGGACTTGAAAAATTTGTTGCTTTACTTCCCATCTTCTTCTCTTCTTTTGAATAAATGCCTTGTATGTATGCAAATGACTTTGATAGTTTTCTTTGTCCATAGTTGCATCAAGCTTTATCAAGGACTTTCGAGCATCTTGACACTCTTTATCAAACCACCTTTTGTGTGATCTATCTTTGTTGATACCATGGAGATGCTTCATAGCAAAGCATTCTTCGGCACAAGAACAAATAACATTCTTGAAAGCTTCCCATTTAGTTTTCAATGGTGCATCATATTGAAGTTTCTTCATCCATAAATTTTGCTCAACCATTTCAATGTACATTGGTGCCCGTTTGAAATCCATACATAGTGATAATTTCTCTTTCCTTTGCTGAGATTATCATGCTTAGTTGCTTCTCCACATGAAAGGTCAATACATAAGGTGCGATGGTCGGATTACGGGGTCCATTGGCCAAACATAAAACTCTTTATGCGATACATGATGGCTTCGGAGAGTAGCATATAGTCAATCACACTATTCCCATTATGTCTCCTACATGTGAATCCATTGGTTCCACTCCACAAAGATACACCATTAGCAATGAGCATACCCGTGCTATTGCACATGTGTAAAAGTAACTTTCCATAGTGATCCGGCTCTTTCTCATCCATTGAAGAACGATCATACAAGTGAACTTCCTCCAACTCCTTTGAAATGTATCGCATATCAAATTGTTGAGTATCATGTTGCAATGTTTTTGTGTGACCATTCATATCCTCAAATACAATAACATCACCTTCACCTTTGAAATAAGAAATGTCCTCTTCTAAATCAAAAAATGGCTGATCTCTATCCATGCAAGCATAAAAGGGAGAATCATGATGAGGAATGTAGCAACCGGCTACATAAATGGGTGCTCTTTTTGGTGTCATAATTTTCAGCCACACATAACGTTTGTACTTGTCATCTCTCACAATTGATACAAAATCTTCCAATCCTTTCTTAACCATACATGCTACCCCTCCTTGTCCTCTTCGTTGCTTAAGATTCTTTGACCACATCAATGAATGTACATTGTAATTCTCCAAACCATTAATCCTTTGTGTATCATGCTTCCAAGTTTCAACAAGAAGTATAAAATCGGCTTTGGTTGTTAGCTCATCAATGCCAACCCCCCGTCTTCCATGGGTATCCATTACAATTCCAAAAGCATATTTTTAATTGTAGCTCGGTCTCATAGGTCACGCATCCCTATTTTCTCGAGGAACTTGACTCCTCCTTGGGGCACACTTTCTTCATGAGAGATCTCCTTGTTTTTCTTATTCTTTTCCTCATATACCTTCCGACGCATATTTTGCTGCTTAATAGTGCGATCTTCACATACAAAACATTTTATATCCCTCAAATAGATCCAACTATTATCAAGGATAATCTTTCGTTTGGTCTCATTTGGCATGGTACATACAATTGGCCGTTCTCCCGAGCGAGGAGCTCCTTGCTTCCCCACTCTATGTGCTCCATAGACCATAACTCCGGACATGCCAAAGTGGAATTTGAAGAAATCTTCAATAACAATGGCAAGAGAAGGAGGTGTCTCTGGATTCTTTTCGGGAATTCCACGAATAACAATGTACTTGGAACGTCGCTCCCGTTCCTTCAACTCCTCCACATCCACATTCTCAACATTCTTTGTTTGAGCCATATCTTGCATGAGTGAGGAATTAACAACCGCATTTCTACCACATACATCAACCCAAGACTTGTTTGGGCATGCATTTTTCATGTCACATACATCCCGGCTCATGGTGTCAAATTTGTCCTCTTTCAATACATGGTCATGCTCTACTTTGCTCATCTGCTCCTTCAAAGCATCCAAGTCCACAAGAGAGCGTTTACATTCCTTGATTTCCTCTTCAAGTTGCATCAAATGTGTTGTTTGCGTCTCAAGTGTCCTCTTGAGATTCTCAATTTCAACCACAAGTACCCTTAGTGTGCCATTCTCCATTTCAAGTGCTCGTAAGTCTTCGCCTTGTTTATTTACGGTCTCTTGCAATGATACCAAGTATGCCATGATCATGGTTTTCGATGTCATTGGTTGGGTGGTTGTGTTGCTATCTCCACACTTAGGAGATCTTGCATCATTTTCCACAATGGTTGTGGACCTTGTTGAAGAAGAAGAACCCTTGCGAGTGCCGGAAGACATTGTATGTAAAATAAGAGATGAGAGTCAATTTTCTTGAACCTGTTCACTTCAGAAATGCTGTTACAGAAACACCTTTTGTAACTCTAAAAATTTCTATCTTTACATCAATGTGTAGAGGGATTCGTTCTCTTCGATTGAGGCTATAGATCACCCAAATCGAAGTTTAGATGAAGAAGTTATGATCAAAAGAGTGAACTGCTGTCTGCTAGGTCAAAAAATGGCTGCGTTTTTTGTTGGAGAGAGAGAGAGAGAGAGAGAGAGAGAGAGAGAGAGAGAGAGAGAGAGAGAGAGAGAGAGAGAGAGAGAGAGAGAAACAATGCATACCATGCAACCTCATGCAAAAACCATGAACTTCCCCCCTCTATAACCACCGAGCTCCATGAGCTCTGATACCAATGAAAGACCTAGGGGAGCTACCTTGTGAATCCTTCTCCCTACCACCCTTTATATAATTACTAGAACTCCTAACCTTAGTCTATTCTTAGGATTTCCTATCCACACCATGCAGTCAGGCCCTTGGCCTAGGTCTGTGAACCCCCTAGGTTGCCCTTGTCCTTACACAGGGATTCGTTCTCACCCCCTCCATTTGCAGCTCAAGAAAACAAAATCAAGGGCTAAAGAGAGACCAAACTTGTGGAAATTGATTGTATCAGAGTGTTCAATTGACTATTTATACCCTAACTACACCTTGAGTGGGAAACTTTGTCATAGAATTAGAGACAAAAAGACAAAACTCGGAGTGGTTGTAACTAAAAGAATCAGAAACTTGTGTTTGTAAGAACTTTTGAGCTTTAAATTTTGTTGTGAACACATGTACATGATGCTGATAAGTAGGGGAACTTAAGGTAGAAAAAGATCTGAATTGTAAGACAGGAGACTTTATATGTATATAATGTCTCCAGTATAGATTTGGGCAATACCCTACATGTTGTCATCAGTAAGCCATTTGGGAGGTGTCTATAAGCTTGACTACAAGATTCCATACCATTTGGTCAGCCAACTTTACATCTGGAGAGAAATTTGTAAATTCTAACCAAAAACAAAGAAAAGTGGTGAATTGGTGAATCATTGACATCAAAACTTGATTTTTAGCACATATGCTTTGAGTACACACAAAAGAGAACCTCGGGTTGAGATTTAAGTTCATTTTTGTCAAATAGATTTTATACGCGTATAAAGTCTTTTGCCCCAGAATAGACTCAAATGGTACAAAGGTATATGCCCAAAGTTTCCTAAAGCCTTGGGGAAGTCCATAGCTTATATTTTATTGCATTTGGACCATATCTAAGCTTAAAAAGACCAAGAAACAATACAACAATTCTACACACCCTTTTTGGCCACAACTTGAACAAACTTGATCCCAAACTCAAGTCAGAGAATATCTGTGAAGCCCCTGAGTGCTGGAGCTACCTCTGGAGCAAGTTTCATGTCAATTGGCTCAAAAAGACATTATACATGTATAATGTGTTTTTGATGCTATTGACCATTATTTGAACTTAAGACCATATAGGGAGTATGTGAACACAACTATAAGCACAAACCTGCAAAAATTGGCTAGGCATATCCTTGCATTCTAAGAGACCTTAGAATTTAATAGCGAAGATTACTCTCAAATTGGAAAGTATTTGAGCTTGTAAGTGCCAAAAAATAGAAAAAAATCCAAAATCAATATGCATCAAATTGTAACTTACACTAAAGTGGTCCAATTGTCATTTTGAAAGTTTTTGAGAGTTACATGAATGGTAGAGTACATCTGGTGAAGAAATATTTTCACTTTTGACAAATAGACTTTATACGCGTATAAAGTCTAACAACCAGATTTAGAGCATACTGAGTAACTTGAGCCTGCCAGATAATCTACTTAACTCTGACAACACATTTTGCTAATCACTTCAATGAGAAGAACATATACAGGGAACCAACCCTTCCCAAGGAAGCTTTTGACGGGAAATACTTGCATGTTCTTCCTAATCAATACTGAATGTTACTAAAAGGGAACCACCATTGACGAAGATTTGTAGAGTCTAAAGTTTTGTACAGATAGCCAACAACAAGGTCCAGCAAGTCCAGACCAATCGGAAGTGCAATCAATCAACCAATTGGAGAGCTGAAATAGCCAAAGTAAGACACGAGAGAGCAAACTCTAAAGGTAAAAGGTTTGGATTTGTAGTGGTGTGTTAAGGGATTGATGTATTTGAGATCAGGAAGAAACCTCCAAAGAGACCAAAAATCACAAGGAGATCAAGTCAGCATAGTGTCTATGGACGAGAGTGTGACTCAAGCTAGAGTAGATCCACTAGCACTAATCATCGAAGACGGTAGTGGAACCAACACCTCCTCTTAACAATCCTTTTATCTCATGGAGGACCAGAACACCACGGTTAACCAACCAATCCAAGGAGAAGGAGGGAGAACCTCTAGAAACCCTCCTCAGATATTAAGGTTTACAAACCTTTACTTAGAAGGACCAAATGCCCATGGGGCTTTGGTCTATGTTGATGAAAGGGGACGAAAAAGCATATGTATTGAAGGAGTGGATGCCCTTCTATCGTACAATGATGGGGATAGATTTTGTGATGAGGAGGGAACACATTACCTTATTGTTAAGGATCCAAAGAACTACAACAAGTACGGGGATAATGTGGTAAATGGGAAGATGGATTTTGAAATCACCAAAATACCTCCTCTAATAGACCTTCCTAATGCCACCCTAGTGTTTGACAAGAAGGTGACTAAAGTTGTGACTAGACAAGGAGCGGTACGAATCTATGAGTACCTGAATGGGAGAGTCAAGACATATTTTTGATGTCTAGCACCATTCGCCTTTGAGCTAGGCATAGAAAAGACTCTGTACTTATGCAATCAGGTGAGGGGAGTTTCATACTATATGTTGAAAAATATGGACGAGAGTATAGGTCAATAGAGAAAGCAGAGGTAGCAAGATGGATAGCCACTAGAGTAATCCCAAAAAACCTTGCTGCCACTCAAGGAACTAAACCCTAGCCCCAATAAATCTACTAATCTCTTTGAGAAAATGGAGGATGAGACGAGAATCCCAGCCAGGCAAGTTCGAATGGTAGAAATACCAGTTTTTCCTTCATATCTAACACAAATCTAGAAACGTTGCAATCATGGGCAACCCACAGTGACAAGGAAATAAGAGTTCTATAGAGGCAAAGTCCCTATTACAAAAAGTTCATATGTGACCCCTATAGTCTCACCCATGCCCACTTACTCTTTTTCTTATCCCAAGGAAAGCAAGGGACCAACAACAGTGCCAACCACAGCAGGATCCCCTATATGGAGAGAATCAAAATAGAAAGAGGGTTTGCAATGGATCCACCTATTGTTGAAAGGTCATATAAAGGATATGGGACGGGAGATGAAGTTGATGGAAGATTGAGACCTGGACAAGGCCCTGTGAAGGGAGAAGGACAAGGCGATTCCACAGTTTGACTGGTGGAACAAAGACGTGTTAGACCTTCTCAAGTCCAGAAATGGGTACACAAAAGGTATTCAGGAGAAGGGGATCCTAGAGATCACGTGGAAACATTCTTGAGAGTGATCCGAGCAGAAGAGGCTAGAGACTTTGAGACACAATTTGCAGGATTTGGACTCACCCTTGAGGAAGACACCGCCACCTGGTTTGACTCTGTTGAAAGGCGAGATTTTGGGACCATCCAAAAAGTTTTTGATGAGTTTGTGGAGGAATTCTCTCAAAGGGAGATAGCCCACAATACTGTCTCTCAAATCCACAAGTTTAAACAGAAAGAGGGAGAATCTGTTAGGAAGGTAGCCCTACGGCTGAAACGATACGTAAAGTTCTATCCAATGGAAGAATTATCTATTCAATCCAGATTGTTGTTGATATTTATCCAAGGTTTGAGAAATGCCGATCTTCAAAAGGATTTGCATATGAAGAACAACCCCACTCTAAATGAGTTAACCAAAGAGGCTTTGTTCCTTGTAGATAACTGTGAGATCTACAGAGTTGGAGATCTAAGAGACAGAGATGATGATTCATCATCTCAACAAAGTGGGTCAAATTTTGGAAAGACATTACAACGAAATGAACCAGGAGTAAATCAAGAGCAACTGATAGAGGAGGTGCTAAAGAGGATTAGCCTATTTTCCAAGCCACATGCTAAGCCATTAAAGTGGTGCGCCATCGAACAAAAATGGACAAGTTGTGTTACTGAGGAATGCTACTATAGTAAAGGATATGTGAGAGAACAAAAGTATGTTTCCAAATCGCAAGTAGCACCACCTCAAGTGCCACCTGTACCTAGATATACTGTAGGAAATTTGCCAGGACTAGCTGGGGTTGAACGACCACAGCCAGTTTGAGGGCAACCAGCACCACTCCCGGGGAAAAGGCCGATAGGTGTGAGATACATGCCGCTGTGAAAGAACCAAAGAAATAAGCCTTAGTGCCTGTCTCTGTTTATTATGAAGAGCCAAGTGGAACAATGGCCTGCCCAACATACTACCCACCAGAAGAACCGAGAGCGCCAGAACCATGGAGTATAATCGACAATGTTGGACCACCAACCTTGGCACAGGCTGCAGGAGAAAGTAGATATAGTTTGGATGAAAGAAAATTGTTGTTCATAGCCAATGGAGGTCTCAATGGATGAAGACCTGCTTACCAACATAGGGGTGCTCAAGGATCTCCACGACAACCGTTGGGACCTTTCTATAAATGTGGGGGCAGCCATCTTATGAAAGACTATCCTCATTCGGAAATTGTCCGAGTCAATGCGTATTGTCCAGATTGCGGCATCACTCATTTGATTTCGGATTGCCAAAAAATCCAAACAAATCAGCTAAAGCAACCATAAAATTTTTGGAGGCTATCCCTTCAAGTAGTGGTTTCAAAAATGAAATAGTAATACCTATACTGGTCATCACACAAGCTCAAGCTCAAAAAGAAAAAGGGGGGACTTGAAAATGAAGAACCAGGATGTAAAACACCTAGATTGAACAAAAAAGCCAACGAAACACATGGAAAGCAAGAAAAGCATAGGCAGAAGTGAGGAAAGAAAGAGAACAAAATGTCATAACGGAAGAATTATAGCGAACAAAAGATAGAGTAGAAAAACTTGAAAGATGAGCACTTCAAAAACCAAAAACACCAACAGACATGGTTCTTGAGAAGAAAGCAAAATCCAAAAGTATCGGATTAGTCGGATTTGTGCTAGTAGAGAAAGTAAACAAACATCTAGACACACTCTTGAAAGCAAGGCTTAAAATCGACCAAACTTAGGAACAAAAATGTATGACATATCCCTATGCTGAGTTGGAAAAACAGAGACTGGAAATGTGTCAAAAGATGATTCAAACTGTAGAAACCTTACTAGAACCAACTTCCAGGAAATAGGTGAAGGAGGTAGAACTTCTAGTACCAATGCCGAGGAACCCTCCAACACACGGATCAAAATGACTTACTATTAGTTCAGAAATTGAATTAAAACCTGAACATTCAATAGAAAGACCTGGGATAGTGTTTAACACAACGGATTCAATATCAGAAGGGTCTTGACCTATCACACCTGAATTGTATAAAAGCGACAAGGGCTTTAACAATCTTTGAAAACAGATAAGGGAAGCCAATGAAGCTAACGAACTAAGACAAAGGGTTAAAAAAACTAGTATGGGAGAAGATGACTTTCTTCCTCCTATTGAAGAATTTGAGGCAGGACCACAAGCAAATCTTGAGATGCACTCTTATAGAGAGACAAGGGATCTGTGAAATCTTGGGATAGCCAACCTGTATCTCTAAAAACATTACCCTCATATATGGGAGAGTATGAAGCAAAGTCATATGTGAAAGCTGTACCATCACAACAACTCGCTACAAGGAAGGGTATGGACTCCCAAGGGGTTGATAACGCTCTTATCAACTCCAGTAACTTGTACCATTACTCTAGCAGAGCTTCTCAGATTAAGACCTAATATGTGGAATACGGTAGAAAAATGTCTCAAAAAATTTGGAGTAAGGGATCCGAATTCACAAATGTAGGAAGGAATCAAGGAATTAGAAAAACCTCAAGTAAACATGCAACCAGTGCCTTTCAACAAGGTAGGAGAATACTGTGAAGGAGAAGATGGCAATACCACGCTCCCGATTGAATTAGAAGGTGTTAGTACCATGGCAATTCTTGACAGTGGAGCTGGTGTGGCCACTGCGACAAAGGTAGTATGGAAGAAATGGGGAAACCCATCTTTGAAAACCACGAGAATGAAGTTGCAAAATTGGCTGACGGTTATATGGAGAGACCAATAGGGCTTTTGGAGAAAATAGTTGTTAAGTCTTGTGAAATCAAGTACGAGCATACCTTTGCAATCGTGGATTTTGGCGAGAAAAATAACTATGAAATAATACCTGGCCAACCCTTCATGCGACAATTAAAGATGGTCCAAGATTGGGGCTACAATCACATATATCGCAGACACATGGAGACTACTACAAGAATATACCTTAAAGACCATAGCTACAAAGCTGTCGACAGAACCCCCAATAGAAGAGTTTGATACTGCCATGATAGTAGGATCAAAACTCCCCGATTGGCTAGGTAACCAAAAGGATTTATGGATGTGTGGGGCATCTAATTGTGGGAGCCTAAAACAAGAAGAATGTATTCTAAATAGAGCGATCAAGGATACGGCATACATTCCAAAACCTTTTCCAGAAGAGTCCTTAGAACCTTTAGAATGGACACATATTCTAGCAACCTTAGATATATGTGCTATTGCAGAGGGACTGACGACTAAGTTTTGTGACCAGGATGGGTATGATGTAGTTCCATATTACATGGTTGCATTAATAGAAGATGAGGATTACCAAATCTCATATTAATCAAGAAAAATTGAACATAAGCAAGAAATGAATAAGGAGCTATTCCACGATTCTACAGATCATCTTGAACGAGATGATGATGCAGATAATGAATGTGCAACCCTAGTGAGCTAGCGGAAATGATACCTGATGTAAGGTTTTAAGATTTTCCAAATAAAAAACCAAGACGTCAAGCACATTACAAAAAACGGAAGGAAGCTCACAAGGCTAGAGATAACCCAATGCCAAACATTGAAAACAGAATGGAATTATTATCTCTAAAGGCAAAAGACTGCATTATAAACAAAATATCAGCTCAGTCTCTCAAGATAGAGACCCTAGGACAAAAGACAGTCCTAGGGATGTAAAAAAATGAACTCAAAGGCTGAAGGAAAAAACTAAATCCAAAAGAATGGAAACAAAATCGAAATTAGAAGAACCAAAATTGGCGAAACTTGAACGTAAGAAAAGGTTCCAAGAGCTCAAGAATTGAAATTAGAAGAACCAAAATTGACAAAACGTGAATGTAAGAAAAGGTTCTAAGAGCTCAAGAAGACTCTGAGGGAAGTATGGACAATCGAAACTGACAACAAAGAGGATGAGAATGACAATAGCAAAAACAATAGGAGCGTACCATCCCATTACAGAAAGTTCACCATTCAAGATCGGAAGATAGTGCTGACACAGCCCAAAAGAGAGTGACGGGAGAAAGAGTCTTATGATGGGCCAGAAGATGCAAAGAAATTAGACCTAGCACAACCTGGAGAGAAACCACAACCCGTATATATAGCCACCAACCTGAGCCGAGACAAGGAAGAGGAGCTTCTCAGCCTTCTTCAAGAATATAAGGGTGTGTTTGTATGGTCTTACAAGGACTTAAAGGGAGTGGATCTGACAATATGTAAGCATACTATCCCTTTAAAACCGGATGCGAAACAAGGTAGACAATGGCCTTACACCTATAATGATACCTTTGCTAAGCGTATCAAGGAAGAGATTGATAAACTGAAAGACACATAGTTTATCTATGAGATAGAACACATTGATTGGGTATCCCCAATTGTTGTTGTACCCAAAAAGAATGGCAAACTCCGAGTGTGTGTCAACCTTACAAAAGTCAATGCAGCCACATTAAGGGATAACTATCCCTTGCCAATTACTGGCTACATCCTTGAACGAGTGGCAGGGAAAGCATGCATATTCTTTCTTGGATGGGTTCTCTGGTTACAATCAGCTTGTAATTGCACCCAAGGACCAATATAAAACGGCATTTGCCACAGAATGGGACATATTTGCATATCGGGTCATGCCATTTGGGTTAACGAATGCACCTACCACATTTCAAAGATTGATGGCACATGCCTTCAAGGAATACTTGAGGAATTTCTTGGAAATGTCTATGGATGAACTATGTGTACACTCTCTGCAAAGAGAGGAACATGTGGAAAACCTCAAAAAGGTATTCGAGAAATGTAGGACATATAGGATTTGCCTTAATCCAAAAAATGCATTTTCATGGTAAGACAAGGACCGTATCTTGGGGCATATTGTCTCAGAACATGGCATTTCCAAAGATTTGGATAAGATTAAGGCAATTGTCAAAATGCCTAAGCCAATCTATGCAAAGCAATTACAATGCTTCATGGGACATTGTGGTTATTACCGGAGGCTCATACACATGTATGCAATTATTGTACAACCACTGTATAGAGTTAGAGTGATCTTTGAATGGATAGATAAGTGCGAGGAATCCTTTATGAAATTAAAAGATGCCCTTGTATTTGCTCCAGTGCTACGAGCACCTGATTGGGAAAAATCTTTCACATCCATATAGATGCATTTACATTTGCTATCGGATGTATTCTAGCTCAACCAGGAGAGGGAACCATGGATTTCTCAGTCAGTTATTCTAGTCGCCAACTAAATAATGCTAAAAGGAATTACACAACCACTGAGAGATAGGGGCTTGGAATGATTTATGCTATTAAGAAATTTTGGCATTATCTCCTCACAAATAAGTTTGTGTTTTTCATAGACCATCAAGCCCTTTATACCTTGTCAACAAACCATGCAACACCGGACGAATCGTAAGATGATTCATCATATTGTTGGAGTTTGATTTTATCATCATGGTTAAGAAGGGGAAGACACATCTTTGAGCATACCACCTCTCTCAATTACCTAATGGAGACGATCGAGAGGGAGTGGATGATGATCTACCGCATGCATATCTCTTCAATATAGAAATGGTACCTAAGTGGTCCCAGTAGATAGTCAAGCTACTATCATAGGGTGGGGAATTCGATAAGACGGACCTAGAATTCAAACAGAGAGTGATTCGCCAAGGTAAGAACTTTAGTTGGCTAGAGAATGTTTATATAATTTAGGCTCCGACGGCATCCTAAGAGTGTGCATAAACCCTGAGGAAATGAAACATATTCATTGGAAGTGCATATTCAAAAGTTAATGTTTCATTGTTTAGCCACAAAAACTTTCCAACAATTGCAACAATTAGGAGTGTATTGGCCGACTATGCGCTTTGATGTTCATAAATATGTCACCAGTTGCATCAAATGCAGATCAAGTCCATCCATTGAACATGCCACATTGTTTCAGATAACACTTACTCCAGAATGGAGACAATACATTGTTGACTACTAGGAAAGACAAACGTTTTGTGAAAATATCACCAAAGCACTATAGAAATAGAAGCTCGTGATTTCACTCTTATTGAAAATGAGCTTTATAAAAGGGGAAAGTATAACGAGCTTAGGCTGTGTGCAATGGAGAACATGTACGTTCCAATCCTAGAACAAGCACATGGAGGGATTAGTGGGGGCCATTTCTCAGGGGAAAAGACAACAAAAATTGTCCTCACCTAAGGAATATGGTGGCCAACATTACATATGGACACAAACAAGTATACAAAATGATGTGAGTCTTGTCAACGAACCAACGTACCAATAAAACGGGATAAGATGCCCTTACGGGCAATGATGGGAGCTAGAGCCTTTGCCAAGTGGGGAATAGACTTTGTAGGACCAATATCACCCCCTGCTTACAAAACACATGCCCAATACATCATTGTAGCCACAGATTATCTCACAAATGGGTAGAAGCTAAAGCTACACAAAAGGTTGATGCCAGGACTACTACACAATTTCTATACGAAAATGTCTTTGTTAGATATGGTCTACCTATAGAAATTGTCAGTGATCAAGGCACACATTTCATAAATGAGATAATTGAAAATCTTCTTGAAGACTTCATGATAGTTTATAAGAAGTCAACTCCCTACCACCCACAGGCTAATGGCCAAGCAGAAGCTACAAATAAGACTCTATGCACACTCTTAGCTACGATAGTATCAGAGTCTAGAATGGATTGGGATCAGAAACTACATTCAACTTTATGGGCATATAGGATTTCTTACAAAACCTCAATAGGCACAACACCGTACAACATGGTGTTTGGACTTAATGCTATACTGCCTATAGAATTCTTAATCCCAACCCTAAGAGCAGCAAAATGTCTAGAGTGGACAGGTCATGAAATATCCTCACATATAGATGACCTTGAAAAGCTAGATGAGCTTTGCTTGAAAGCAGTAGCTTCTATCTACACACAAAAACGAAGGCAAAAAGAATTTATTAATAAGTATGTACGCTCCAAAAAATTCAAAACAGGCCATTATGTCTTGGTTTACATGTTAAAACAACATGCAAAGAAACTTAAAAAGCGAGGGACGGGACCCTTTGTGATTAAAGACTTATCACCAAGTGGGGCAGTCAAGCTTGCTACATTGGATGAGGAGGAGATTCCTAACTGGTAGTGGTTGCCCACTAAAAGTATTTCATCTACAACTAACCCAAATATGCTCCAAAAGATCCTTTAAGCAAAGAAATGGATGCAAGCAAAATAGAACATCGTTACAGAAGCTCAAGTAGAGGCTAAAGAAAGGATAGCAAAAAAGAAGCTTCTTCAACGGCAATAACAACATGGACCACCTCTGAAAATAAATGCAATTCAAGACATAGAATTGACAACGAGACCACACAGGAGCCTAAACATTATGTCAAAATTGGACACAATCAAGTGAAGGCAACAATGATACTTGATTCCGAACCTCAAGGCAACTTGATCTCCTACAACCTTTACAAGCAACTTCAACTTGAAAACCAATTACAAGAGATGAAGAACGAGCTCCAAAGTTATTCAAAACATTTGATTAAGGTTCTGGGATGATGGACAGTGCTCAGAGTACAGGTCAACCAGCATGTCTATTCGCATAAATTTTATGAGGTAGAAGATATGCACACACAACATGTCTTATTTTGCTAGGGCAACCTTGGCAGAGAAGATATAATGTACAACTTGACTGGAGTCAAAACACTGTGAGTATACAATTTGATCCGAAAAAATAGCAAGTTCCTTTCGCTACAAGAGTGGAAAACAAATAATTAGTACTACAACTGGCGGACAAAATAAAGCAACCCTTACAAGCACCCATTGACCCACAATGGATTCCAAAGAGCAATTCAAGGTAGCAGGATCAAGTCCATAAGGCAAAGACTCTAGTATACAATGGGAGCATGATATATCATAATCCAAAGAACAGAAGTCACCAAACGCACCCCAACAAAAACAACATGGTCTATACAACAAATCTATCAAGTAGATTTGGGTTAGAAAGGATCAATTGATCAAGGAGGAGCAACCAAACATGCCAGTTAACCCTCCAACGACATCTCATACAAACAGGAATCCAAAACCAAACTCTTGCCAAAAACAGATATGGGTACCAAAGAAGCTACTCAGAACCGCCATACCAAAATTTGAATTCGAAAGCAACAACATCAAGAACTACCAATACATAATTTTTACAAACAACAAATGGCAAGTTCCAATAAACTAATATCCAAGGTTCAGACGTGGAGACCTAAGCAAAGAACAATCACAGATACAAAAACACTGAGCAGCCTGGCTTCACAAACTCTATTGATCATCAAAGAAAGAGTAAGAATATTGGAGAGCTTATTGTTTAGACGACTTCCCCAGGAGCATACTTCCATACAAAGCTTCAACACGACTACCATTAAGCATTAGGCTTATACCTTCCTCTTGCACAACATTAATTTTTCCATGCATTGCTTGAGTATGCATATAGGGCCACATTACATGGCCAGCATTAGCACTTTTTAAAAGCCCCATACACAGCACATGCTCGAGGATGCAACACTATCATCCAGGAGGACTTTGACTAGGAAGGGGGGAGGAACCGACACGCTACAAGTGTTAAAAAGGGCACTAATTTTCTTGATTTTATGGATTTTTGTGTTTGATTGCGAGTATTTTGGTAAACCCGAGTAGATATGTCCTTAAATATTGTGTAATAACAGATGACAAAGGACAAACACCAAGATGAGCCTCTAGATGTGTGTATATATCTAAAAATCACAGTTTTCATGCAAAAAAAGCAAGAAAACGAAGCAATCCGGCCAAAAATACTATGGATAGATGTATATAGTGGTTTGTTATGATATTACCTAATTACTTGATTTTTTGATAATTTTCGAATCAAGTTAGATACTTTCCTTTATTTTTGATTATTTTTCCAGCCAAAAACAAAGAAAAATAGAAAAAGGAGCTGAAATGACAACATAGGGACAAAAGAAAAATATAGGAGTGATCAATAAGCGATTGACAACTTATGGTGAAGACGGGGTGCAAATATGTGAAAAGTTGCGGAAAGCCAAATTGGCCGATCTTTGGCCCAATTGACAAATCTTTCAAAAACAGAGCAACCGGAGTCCAAATGAGCAAAATTTTGAGCCTACAATACATTTACAACAAGATAGGAGCGCATGTTATATTTGGTAAAAAGTGGTCCAAGAACCCCAATATAAGTTCTTTTGGGCCCACTTAATAGCTCATTTTCACTATTCACAAGTGAGAGAGAGCTTGAGAGACCTAGAGAGATCGGATCTTTTGCGACTCCGTACGACGCACAAAACAAACCGATCGGTGCCAGATATGAGAGATAGACTTGTTACCATGAGCTTTTCTTGTTCTACACTCTTTGTCGCAAAAAAATTCAAGAAACGGCAATGTGGCTTCGCGAGAAAGAAATTGAAAAGGGCCCGTAACACATCAACCACCCAACTGGTTGCTACAAGACTTGATGGGGGGTTAGTCCAATGCGGGTTTAGGTCAACCAAAAAAACCCTAACCTCTTCGGGCACGACAAAGACTAATCGGGAAAGAATCGCCGAAACTACGCGAAACTTCAAGAGAAGATACGTCTCAAGCATGCCTATAAGCCAAGTGAGCCTCCGTCCAAATTGATCATCAAAAAGTGGGCCAGTACATTGGGAAAGGCTTTGAGGCCGCAAAGCATCATTTGCGCCTCATGACCGAGCTAGGTGTCCGTTTGCCACCAAACTTCAAAGGCGTCATTGACATATCATCAACAACCAACATGGAAGGTCAAATGTAAAAAATATTTGTCGCTGACAGTCTCCTCATCAAAAGACACTATTTGAATGACAAATCGCCAAAAGGGACATCTGTGAGGTCAAAGGATTCATCATGGCCACAAGAGGATGCCCAGAGACATCCACATGCGGGGGAATAAAAGATCAAGAAGAATCTTTGAGGAAACATGGCCACACTGAAGAAATCTCTTCCGAAAATTGAAATACCAAGCAGGGAGTTTCAAAATTGAATAATTGACTTTTTAAAGTGAAAAACAACTAGTAGGGCTTAAGGCACAATCACCAAACACCTCAAGGCATCAAAACCAGTTTTTATCACTGAAGAATTCATACTCGTATGATGTCTCCTAGACAGATTTGGAACAAGAAACACTCACATGAATTCACCAACCATTCTGCATAACGTCCAAATGGAGCACACAAAATTTCATTAAATTTGGAGCTATTACAGGCACCCAAGAACCAAAAAACACACAAAGTCTTAGCCTAATTCCAATATTTGGCTTTAGACTTATTGAAATGGCTCCAAATCATGTGAAATTTTGTACACAGCATAAATCTAACCCAAATATCATATGATTATGCTAAAAAATGCATTCTTTAAAAATAGACATTATACACGTATAAAGTATAATTCTGAAAATAGGGGAGTGCTGCCAACAATTTGATAATCCAAACTTGTAAAGCATATCACACCAAGCCTCTATACCAAATTTGGACAAAATTGGGAATGTACTGGTCACCTCATTTTCAAAAACAAAGTGTCATAACCTGATTTTATGGCCTTAAGCTCAAGAGCACTTGCCCAATTTCATGTGTGCACCTATCAAAGCCTTATAAACACCATGGACTATTTCTGCAACAAGTCTGGGCCAAGAATCCTAAAATAGACTTTATACATGTATAATGTCTATCAGTCTTGAAATGGCAGGCTAGCTTGGTTTTAAAGCCTCTAGCTCTTGGAACACATCATCATGAGCCTCCTAACACACATCAATCACAAATGGAGGTTCTTTGACCTTCATTCACTCAGAAGAGATGAATCGTGTGTCTTGACATCTTTTGAAGCCTTTTAACACAAATCACAAGTTCCAATTCATATCAAAGATCATGGACACTTTACACAAGCCATACAACACCTGCCTATGGAATTTCTAACTGTTTTGCATCAGGAGACTTTATACACATATAATGTTTAGACTATTATGTAGAGGTCAAACCAAGAAATTCTCAGCACAGGCTTGTGCACTATGTTGTATACAATGCATACCTTCAAACTAGACAAGTTTGGGCTAGGTGATGACCACTTGAAGCACAAAATAAAAAAATCCCTCCTAAGGACTATTCTAGACCCCATCCAATTAGCCCACATCCAAATGAGAATCAAAATTGATAAAGGGACTCCTAGTCACCAAGGGAAGCTACAAAAGAAACCTAAGCAAGAAAACTCAATGAAGACTTCATACACGTATGAAGTCTCCCAATGACCAAATGACACTTTAGGGAAAAACTTTCACTTCCAAGGCTTTTATCCCAACAATATTAACCCAAAGCTCAAGTCCCATCAAATTCTGTGGTCTTCTACCCATTTTAACCCCAATATCGGAATCCCAAGCTCCATAATTGAAATCTGTCTTCAGGCACAAGAGGAGAATCCAAAATCAAATTCTAATGTCACAGAAGGGTATCACATGCTAATGACTACTTACACTGAAGTCTGAGTCATTTTTAACAAATTAGAATGTCTCATTGCTATGAAGATGAACCTGGAGATTAACTTTAACCAATCTAAGCCTCCACAACAGGATTATCAAAGAATCTACCTCATTTCATTCCATTTAAGCCTCATGTACTCAGAGCTAAGCCAAAATCCAGTTTTAAGCTTGCAGGGATTTCTAGTGGTCCCAGCTTGCCCAAGCAACATCCAAATTGAAATCCAGACGTATATTCATGAAGTACATGATGAGTATTATGCTTATGTGAAATATCACTCAGTTTTGAGCACTTAGACATTATACGCGTATAATGTCTCACAACATCATTCTGCACCCAAAAGAAATCATCACCATGTGCATTGTATGCTTAGGCCCTAGTTACCTTGTTTTTCAATTTAAAAGTCATTTGGACAGATAGAAATTGAGGCAATGCAAGATTAGCTTACTTACTCATTTGAAATGTCCACAGGAGCTATGTAGTCTAGTAAATCACCAGCAAAGAAGAAGAGGATGTCCATAAAAGACATTATTACGGCCAGTGAACGCTATACACTGCCAGAGGAGACACTCAAGCCAGCTAAGGTTTGGGTAGATGATGCCACATTAGAAAAGGAAGGAGTTGAGGTATATCAGGGCACTTTCAGAGACCCACAAGGAAACATAGTGGATATGCCAATGAATCCACGGGAGATGTTAGAAATGGAAAATATAGAAGAAACCCTGCACCAGCTAGAAAGAGCAGATCTCCATAAATTCTACGCAGCACCACTAGCAGGTGTGGATGTTCAGAGAGTATATGAGCTAGTCAGCTCGATTCAAAAAGATGGCAAGGCAGTGATCACAACCCTGGATGGCTAGAAGACAGAATTTTTGATCACACCTCAAACCATAGTAGATGCACTTGGGCTCCACAATAGGGGAAGCTCAGTTCGGGAAAGAAGAGACAAGGTAAAGGGCTCGCACAAAAGAAGTTTAATCAAACATTCAAAGACCTGGTGGACCCAAGGGCTACAAAGATATGCAAGGTCTACAGTCAATACTTCCATGTTTGCAACAAGAGGCCACAGAAATACACCACTTCTCCCCATGCAATGGCAACAACTATAACCTGGGCATTGAAAAGCAGCATACCCAAAGAAGTGAAGTATGCCCAATATTTGCATGAGCAAGTAGTTGGCATGGGCATGGAAAAGCCCAAGTACATTGGAGGAGGGGAAACCTTGACAAAGATTGCGCATGAAGCAATCGGCGCTAGAGGACATTGGCCAGAGCCACCAACACAGAACAAGTGGTTCAAGATAAAGCCTGATATTGAAGATGAGCTAGTGAAAGCAACGGCTCCACTAGTAACCACAAGGCTAAGAAGAAAGTTGGAAACCATGCTTGAAAAAGAGCCTGTGAAGCCACCAAGGAAGAAAGGAAAAGAAGCATTGGCCAGGAAATCCAGACCCAAGGAAACACACAGCCAAAAAGTTTCTCGGATTGAGAGTCTGATAGAATAGGTCAGAGCAGAAAGAGCACTAAAGGGAGATTTTGAGAATACTGGGTGCCAGACCCGACCAAAGCTGGAGGAAGCTCCTCTAAACCACTAGAGGACCATTTTGACCATTACATCCGGGCCTATGAAGAGACGGAAAGAGTGATTGATCAACAAAGAGCCTTTCACGATGGAGAAAGTGCAAGACATCAAAAAGAAGTTAAAGGAAACGTCAAAAACACCGGTGAAGAAGGATCAAGAGAAAGAGAAAATGAAAGTTGAAACACCACCTTCACCACTAAGTTCTTCCACACCTCCTTCGAGTCCAAAACCATCTACACCCGAACCCCAATCATCACCAAAAGCAACAGAAGAGGCCACATCTGCACATGGGGATCATGAAAAAGATGAAAGAAACACCTATGAAGCTCTCATCCAAGCTGGACATACAATGGTAGAGGCTTTGACAGTTGTTTACGTAACACCTAATCCACCATGGGTTGCAAAGGAAGAAAAAGAGAGACAAGATCTCCCCGGGGACCAGGACAGAGATGATGAATCTAAAGAGAGGAAGGTAGACCAAGAGTCTCAAAAAATAACTCCAGAAAATACTCCCCACAGCCTGGAGTGCCAAGGTTGATTCAAGTCCCTCAAGTGTCTCAATGGAGACCTTTGGCTAACCCATGCCGAGCACCACCTGCAGGAGTAATGATCAGTACAGGTTATCAGGTTCCATTGGCTGGCCTGATAAATAGGCCAACAGCTAGAAACCTGGTAGCAACAAATGAAGATGACATAAGAACCGCCTATCAAATACTGGAAAGAGTCAAGACGCAGTCTCTTACCATTGCTGAAGAGAAAAGCATGCTGCACACTAGGGATGATAACATGAAAATGGAACATGATAACCTCTCAAACTTAGTACAAGATACCCACATGAAGGCCAAAGAAGCAGAGAAGGAGCTTGAGATACTTACAGCAACATTAAGGGATGCTGAGAGAAAACGAGACACTCTCACACTAGAGATGGCTAAAGCCTCAAGAGTAATCAAAACTCTCCAAGAGCAAAAAAATAAGGCCGAAGATGAATTAGAAGCAGCAAAAGACAAAGTCCTAGACTTGAAAGAAAAATTAGAGCTCCAGGGCTTGACAATCAAAAGAATGAGGGCAACACCAAGGGTGGTGCGGGCAAGTGCAGGGGTAAATACTCAAGTTATACAAGCCTTGGAAGCAAAAATAACCAGCCTGTAGAAGAAATTGCGGCTAGAGAAAAGACAACGAATGCATATGGCTAAAAGGTCTCTAACCGCCAAAGAAATAATGAGAGCCAAACACCAAGCTCTCCAAAAAGAACATGAAGAACCTCAAAAGAATCTGGCAACACTGCAAGAGGCAATGTTTGACATGGTAGAGGAAGCTACTGAACGAGATACACTTGCACAAATACATATTACAGACTTACAAAAGGAAATAGCAGACTCAAGGACACAGGGATCAAAACCAGGGCCCGGTGAAACGAAGACAAATGCTAGAGATGAGCCCATGGAAATCCCTGGGGGCGCCAAAGATATGCAGCACTAGGAATAACTGGAGGAGATAGTGATAGAACAAACATAATCACTCACCGCAAAGGAGGAGACACACCTCCAGCTTCTGATAGAAAAGACCACAGCAGAAGACCACAAGGCAGCCTTGGAATGGGAATCAAGAATGCTCCATCCTGTAGGAGTCCAAGGGCTGGCCGCAAATGTGCTTAGGGAGGAATGGATGCAACCCACACTCCCATATCCTCTCCTAAAGTATGAGGTGATAATAATAAGAAAGAGAGTTGAAGCAGAATCCACAGAGCCGATCTATGAAGGAGATGTCAAGAATACAGAGGTTGCAGGCAAAGTGGTGGACTCTCAACCAAGATAGATACCCAGGATTTTTGAAATACTTGGTGGAGGCCCCAAAGGTCATCAGAGATGACCTCGTATTTTGCCCAGTCCCTTGTGTCCGGACTTGGGCAAATCATTTTAAAATCATAGAGGCTCATCCAAATTGACTTAACTACCCATCTACGTCTGCACCCACGGAAGGAGAGAGAATATGTCTCATATATGGTGAAAACCCTGAAGGGCACCATTAAGATCTTCTGCAGACCACCCAAGTGTCCCTTTCTTTCAGTACACTGTTCGACTGGGACGTCACATACTGGTAGCACAGAGAGAGAGGCTCGCCTCGCTGCAACACCTCATTGGCAGGAGGAGGGTCTCACAACTGAGTTCTTGGCATCCTTTTGGGAGAGGTTGCGAGACTCCACGCAGCCGAGGTGAGTCACCTTGTTTTATGGCTGGTTGCACACAGAGCTACAACAATTTGGAGCTGGATAGTGCATAGTGGTCTCTCAGCCGCATGTGCAGCTTGTGACCATCTTGTGGAGAGTCAGTGTCACTGTCTTTGGGACTGTCCTTTGGCACAATAGGTGTGGATTCGTGTTCTTCTGTTGATGCCTGCTCTTTCCACGGCTCGACAATGCACTTGGGGAGCAGCTGCTTGGTCCACCCTCACAGGCCTGGCACTTCAGTTTGAGCTATCTTCCACCAGCAGGATGATAGTGATGCAGGGGGGCGACCTACACTCCATCCTTCCACATAGAGATTACTCCACATGAGTGGTGCAGTGAGAGAGAGGAGGGTTGGGAGCTCATCAATGGCCTGCCACTCTGGTTTATCTGGCGGGCCCACTACTTTCGCATCTTTGAGGCTCTCCCTGTGCCACTAGTAGAGACTGTTCACGATCTTTGGCTAGAGCTGATCAACACTCTGAAAACTTGAGAGACTTCAAGGAAGCTCCGACTGCATGCGGGAGCGCAGAGAGGCTTTCCTTCGACTCTGGCATCCTAGTCCTTTTTACACCATGGTCTAGGGTGTACTCAGATGGCACTACCGTCCACCTGTGTGGATTTTCCCTCCTCCCATCTCTTGATTTATCCTCTTTGTACATTTGATGTTTTTTCAGTGGGAGAGTCTCCCCATCATGGTTGTTTAGCCCTCTCTCGCAGAGGTGGTTGTAGCCCTATGGGAAGTTTCATCAACTAATAGAAGGATCTTTTTCTCGAAAAAAAAAAACCTTCACATGCTCTCCAGACTTGACGTGCATCATGATCAAGAAAATCTACAAAATTTTGATGGCTTGCATTGAAGTGTTCACGCCTTCCAAAGCCACGGATTTTGCACTCCTATCAATGGGCAACACTCTCACTGCAATGACATACGATTTGTCAAAATAGATATCTCCAGAGGTTTTACATTTACTGTATTACAGAATCATATTTTTTCCCAGCTATTACACGCAAGCTTTTGAAGAAGCTTTCTACACGGGGTTCTTTACATACGATAGCAAAATATTCGGCCCAACAGTCAATATCAGGTAGGAATCGTACCTAAAGCTGCTAAAACCACCAGGCTTCCACTGACAGTAGAACATATTTCACTAAATAAAAAGAGCAAGACCATTCATTTCAGGGACCACATGGACGTGGAAGGGGGGAGCGTTGACAGCGGAACACAGAAGAAGTTTCTCCAATATGTTGTATCATTTTGAAGTGGAATGACACCTTTTATAATATTTGAGCAACCATTAGACTTTGTGGAATGAGCCTCTATGGAGGAATGTATATAAGTCAATTTTTGTAACCCTAAACCCAACTTTTAAATTAATCAAATCCGGTTATCATTGTGCGTGGTGTCTGAGAGAGAGAGAGAGAGAGAGAGAGAGAGAGAGAGAGAGAGAGAGAGAGAGAGAGAGAGAGAGAGTGATTTCTTCTATTCCCTACGCAGGCTACGGAAGGTCCATTGCTAAAGAAACACCACCATTGTGTTAGCAATGGCGAGGGATTCTATTCAATGCCAAGATTGTGTGATTATGACTACGATGCGAAGTGAGCTCCTACGAGCTTTTGGGTGAGTTTTCTTGCAAACCAGGTGTGCATTTGGTGAGTTGTTTGTACCTACGGATTCATAGAGAGTAGGCCCAACGCATTAGGATCATACGACACAAAAAATGGTAACCTATATTTTGCTGCCTGTCTTTATACGCGATTGTTGCAAGAGGTAGTTGGAGGTCGGTTATCAAGTAACAGTACATAGGGTATTGATCTCATGATAAGGAGAGTATATCTTGTGAGTTTCGTGACATTTCAAATGCATTTGGCCTAGATTTGGATAGCATTAGCATCGTAGGTTGGATTGCTTTCACTAGTGCATAAGAACGCTTGGATTCGATTTCCTCTATTAGAGATTGTCTTAGAAGGTCAAGAAGTAGTTTGACACCCATCTTCTTGTTTCCATGCGCCTATGGGTTAAGCTTCACCCTTGGCCGACATAGAGTTGTTGGTTCTGTTCCCGCTATGCTAGCGTCTTCTCGTGGCATACTCGCCAACATTGGCGCCGCTGCCAAGGATCAAGCCCTAGGTTGGTGACCTTAGACTAATCCTATGAGGTGAAAGTTCCTCTAGTGTGCCAGAGTATTCTTTCTATCTTAGTTTAGTTAGGACCTACAGAGAGGTGCTAGGAAGCGTGTGTCTTGCCTTGGTCACCCATGTTGATGGTTTTAGTTTAGAATTGTATTGGTTTGGGAGCTTAAGTGGTTGAAGAGGTGATAAAAGCATTGGCTAGTCTGTGTGTGTCAATTAAGTGCTTATCTACTCACAATTGCAAAAGCCCATTTTTTATGTCTAGGAGTAGCTTTAGGTAGATGAATTGACCTTGATCTAGAGCTATCCATCAATGAAAATTTTCTCGAGTTGATTGGTTGCATTGAAATCTTGAAAAGAGAGTGATTCTTAGTTGAAATAGTGCAAAATAAGGTTCATAAAAATGTTTTTCATGACTGAGGATTGCTGAGAGCATAAGAAGGCATCAAAAAGGACCTTGCACATCAAAATCTGAATTCTGCAAGGTTAGACTTTATATGCATATAAAGTCTCCAGGGCTAAAAAGAGACCAAACTTGTGGAAATTGATTGTACCAGAGTGTTCACATGAGTATTTATACCCTAGGAACACCTTGAGTGGGAAACATTGTCATAGAATTGGAGACCAAAAGCCAATACTCGGAGTAATTGTAATTAAAAAAATTAGAAACTTGTGTTTGTAAGCGCTTTTGAGCTTTAAATTTTGCTGTGAACACATGTACATGATGCTGATAAGTAGGGGAACTTAAGGTAGAAACAGATCTGAATTCTGAGACAGGAGACTTTATACGCGTATAATGTCTCCAGCATAGATTTGAGCAATATCCTGCATGTTGTCACCACTAAGCCATTTGGGAGCTGTCTATAAGCTTGACTACAAGATTCGATACATTTGGTCAGCCAACTTTACATCTAGAGAGAATCTTGCAAATTCTAACCAAAAACAAAGAAAAGTGGTGAATTGGTGAATCATTGACATCAAAACTTGATTTTGAGCATGCATGCTTTGAGTACACACAAAAGATAACCTCGGGTTGAGATTTAAGTTCATTTTTGTCAAATAGACTTTTTAAAGTCTTTTTGTCCATGATAGACTCAAATGGTACAAAGGTCCCGGGAGATTCACCATGGAAAAGTTACCGCACCACGTAAGTGCAAGGGAGGGGTTTTTTTTATAAGTTACATAAGCGTATAAGTTAGGGGCAGGCCCCCAATAATTTATCTCCCAATCTTAAAAATAAGGGAGGGGGTATCATATTTGGGGGGGGTGGGGGGGTGGAAGAAGTGAGAAAAGGGAAAAACCAGAGGAAGTTTTTGTGTTTCAAAAGCATGGCTTCCCAAAAGAGTTTGCCCTTGAACTTATGAGGCAATAGCTACAAAGATACATGCAAGAACTAACACTACTTTGTATCAATTGCTTGTTTAGTGATTATACTTCATTTGTTGAGGGATGAAAGCTATAGAGTGTTTGTATAGATGCAAGTTTACACGTAGAACCTAATACAACTTGATAATTGAAAGTCAAACTAAGCCACATTGAGGGTACATTTAGTTATCAATAAAAGTGGTTCCTTAGTATGTTGCCAGTCACTATGCTACACACTCTTTGACTAGTTTTACTTAGTTAGATCATGTGAGACCTGAATTTTATATGTAAGATAGGGGTATGATAGTTTTTTGCATTGTTTGTTGTATAAGCATAGATAGGGGGGTCATATTCCTTAATATGAGTCGTATATAGGGGTTTTATCAAAGTTGTCCACTCGCAGGTGGCGTCCCGTTTTGTGCATAAAGTGAATCCCCCGGGACAAAGGTATATGCCCAAAGTTTCCTAAAGCCTTGGGGAAGTCCATAGCTTATGTTTTATTGCATTTGGACCAAATCTGAGCTTAAAAAGACCAAGAAACAATACAAACATTTGACACATCCTTTTTTGCCACAACTTGAACAAACTTGATCCCAAACTCAAGTCAGAGAATATCTGTGAAGCCCCTGAGTGCTGGAGTTACCTCTGGAGCAAGTTTCATGTCAATTGGCTCAAAAAGACATTATACATGTATAATGTGTTTTTGATACTATTGACCATTATTTGAACTTAAGACCATACAAGGAGTATGAGATAAGCACAAACCTGCAAAACTTTAGTCAAGCTGGTCAAAAAGACTTTATGCACGTATAATGTCTTTTTGACCCTATTGACTTCCAAAACTGAACTAGCCGGGCATATCCTTGCATTCTAGGAGACCTTAGAATCCAATAGCCAAGATTACTCTCAAATTGGAAAGTATTTGAGCTTGTAGTGCCAAAAAATAGAAAAGAATCCAAAATCAATCTGCATCAAATTGTAACTTACACTAAAGTGGTCCAATTGTCTTTTTGAAAGTTTTTGAGAGTTACATGAATGGTAGAGTACATCTGGTGAAGAAATATTTTCATTTTTGACAAATAGTCTAATAGCCAGATTTAGAGCATACTGAGTAACTTGAGCTGCCAGATTATCCACTTAACTCTGACAACACATTTTGCTAGTCAATTCAGTGAGAAGAACACGTCTATAGCTTTACAGCCCAAGAGCGTTAAAACTTCAACCTCATCACAAAAAATTATGCCAAAAACACTCTTAGTAAACTCCTACTAAAATGCATATGCTCCCTTGGGAATTTACCAGCACACGCCCACCCAAAGGACCATAGCACATAGGAGCAAAACCCTGTCAAAGCACGGATTTACAGCACACGCCGACCAATGTATGAAGATAAGGGCCTCCCATATCACAATTGAACATCACAAACCCACAACATCAACATCAATTCCACAATTCATAGATACATGTCCTCCCAATCTGTTTGCAGACAATTTGCCACTAGGTTGCCATAGCCATAACCTTGTAGAGAACTAATCGTAACTTGAAGAGAACAACTCCAATTGGGGCACTTTAAATCTTGGAAGAACTCGTAAAAAATGAATGGAGAGAAAGTGGAAGATTATTGAAATTGAATCTACACGGCGTTATATGTAGAATTGACGCGAACAGAGAGATGTCCCGACACGATTACACGTAAAGTAGCCAAGGTGAGGTAAAAAAACTACATCAGAAACCATCAAGGAGGCATAACGATCTAAAACCTAAAAAAATTTGGAGTTTGGCTGAATTTGTTAAATTTTTTACATGAGTTTTAGTTATATGCAAGTCTCACTTCAAAAAACTCACTAACGGGCACTTACAGTAACTCGATAGCTAACACTAGTCAAGCGCCTTGCACTGCATGTACATGTGCTTGCCAAAGCAAGCTAAGAAACCCACAAAAAGAAATCACACACCCCCTTTTGACATCCGGCATCATGTCTACATGTACAAATTTATAAAAAAATGGGGTTCTCAAAATGTGCAACATAGTTTGTCAAATCCCCAGCCTGCTAGAGCATTCATGCTCAGCAGTAGCATAAACATGTTGTCCACCCGGATCAAAAGGCCACATAACATAAGCACAAAAATGCATGAAAATACTTCAGCCATATCAATTCTCCCACTCTCAATATCTAAGCATAAACCAATTGTAGGATCCAAATCCTGTTTAGGCATAATGTACGCTCAACAAATACCACATAGAGAGACCCTTACATTACTATAGCATGCAAAGAAGATGTTAACATCTCATCCACATGTCTTAAACTTTTAACTCAGAAATTTTCATGTCCTCGTGCATATCCATCTCATTCTTCCCACTCTTCAATTAAGTATCCATCCAGTTCTAGAAAACCATACTTGATATATAAACAATCTTCTATACATACCTTAGGCTCCTTAATAAGAGGATCAAGCAAGGTAGCAGTAACCATATTCACATGAGGCATAGAAAGAGAATCTCAATCATTTTCGATGTCCTCTAAAACCTCAATATTATCTTTATCAATCAAGGGATGGCCACATACATCACTAACAACAAATGCAAATAACAAATGCAATCACAAAGGTCCTCATGGAAAAGCTCCTTATAAACAAGGACCACAACATGCTCATAATAGCATAATCATTTATTGGAAAATACTGAAAAATAGCATGCATTTGAGAGATCTCTTCATCCATATCATTCACTCCCACATAAGTATCCTCATTGACTTGCAATTTATTCTCAAATACTTCACATAAAGGAGAGGATACGCAACATCCACTTTCACATCACTCACATGCTCATCTTTCACATTGAAAACATCAATATTGGCATCCACAAATTGATTCTCATCATGATCATTCTTTAAGACTTCATTAATTGTATACTTTTCCTTCTCATTAAATTTCACATTGGTAGAAACATCATCTTTTGCATGTGAAACACCATTGAGCGGTGTAAACAACAAGGATGGCATGATGTGTATATTCATCTTAGCATCTTTATCCTCATTATATGCTTTTATCTCTTCCCAAGAGAAGCATCATGATACAATATTGCATTAGAGTCTTTCTTTGTATCCACATCAATGCATAGAGAAACCTTTGGGTCCATATCACCCTGCAATCCAAGCTCTCTCAATCTCTCTAGCTTCCATTCCTTATGCTTTGCAACCTTAACTACATCCTCAAATGTCTTTGGCCTTTTAAGCTCAACCTTCAACCTCAAATCATCCACAAAGCATTAAACTGCTTCACAAAGGCATTTACACTCTGATCATCACCCTGTATAAGCCCTTCAATGGAGTGCCCTTCGGTCCTCTACCTTCTTATGCTTTTAAAGAAAAGCCTTGTTTAATGCATCATA
This sequence comes from Adiantum capillus-veneris, assembly GCF_014529385.1. NCBI lineage: Eukaryota > Viridiplantae > Streptophyta > Polypodiopsida > Polypodiales > Pteridaceae > Adiantum > Adiantum capillus-veneris. The sequence continues at coordinate 52,560,107 of NC_140932.1, forward strand.
TATTATCATCTTTGGAGGTTGGGATGATTTCAACCAAGACTCATACTCATCGTACGATGTCCTTGCATCCTCTTCCAAGCAAAAAAACAAAATCTTTAACATAAGCATTGGGCCTTCCTTATTTGCAATCAAACAAGCAAACTCAAATTTTGTCAACAAAGTCCTTAGAATATTCATCTGCATGACCATAGAACTTTGAAACTCTGCCATCACATCAATCAAACCTGTAAACTAAAGGTCATTTGAAGCAACTCCTCGGTGGCGAGCACCAAAACACTATTGGGGAAAAGAAAAATTGGGCTATCTCTATAGCTTTACAGCCCAAGAGCGTTAAAAGCTCAACCTGAGCACCAAAAATTATGCCATAAACACTCTTAGTATACCCTAACTAAAATGCCTATGATCCCTTGGGAATTTACCAACACATGCCCACCCAAAGGACCATAGCACATAGGAGAAAAACCCTGTCAAAGCACGTATTTACAACACACGCCAACCAATGCATAAAAATACAAGAGCCTCCCATTTCAAAATTGAAATTCACAAACCCACAACTTCAACATCAATTCCACAATTCATAGATACATGTCCTCCCAATCTGTCTGCACACAATTTGCCACTAGGTTGCCATAGCCGAGCCATAACCATAACCTTGCAGAGAACTAGTTGTAACTTGAAGAGAACAACTCCAATTGAGGCACTTTAAATCTTGGAAAAATCTCAAAAAATGAATGGAAAAAAAGCTGAAGATGATTGAAATTGAATCTACACACTGCTACATGCAAAATTGATGCGAATAGAGAGCTGCCCCGACACGTCTACACGTAGAGCAAGCAAGGCGAGGCAAAAAATTGCATCTCAAAAACCATCAAGGAGGAACAACGAGATAAAACCTAATTTTTTTTGGATTTTGGCTGAATTTTTTAAAGTTTTTATAGGAGTTTTAGCTATATACAAGTCTCACTTCAAAAAACTCACTAACGGACACTTACAATAACCCGACAGCTGGCACTAGTCAAGCGGCCTCATTGCATGTACATGTGCTTGCTAAAGCAAGCTAAGAAACCCACAAAAATAAATCTTACACCCTCTTTTGAAATTCGAAATCATGTCCATATGTACAAATTTATTAAAAAAACAGGTTTCTCAAAATCTGCACAACAACGCATATGATGTCTGTTGGTGAGTTTCTATCCAAAATTCATGCACAGGTATCCCCACGTCTTCATCACTTCTTCCCAAGCACTTTTACTAACTTTACATGCAAAAGTATGCACAGAATCACAAGTTTCCTATTTTTTCTATTTTCACACATGACTTTTGTCTTTTGGGGACCAAATGTTAGTCAAAACTTTAGTCTCAAGGTGTATGTAGGGTAAAACACCCCTTTAGAACACTCTGTTGCAGTTTGTTTTGGCAAATTTGGTCTCTCGCTAGGCCTTTGGACATCATACATGTATGATGTCTGCAAATAAAAAACTGCATATTTCTCATCTAGATCTCTTACATATGTGTTCTTTTATGCCCAACATCACTCATCCATGCATAAATGTCTACTGAAACTTGTTTATTGCATGTTATCCCTAAAAATCAACTTTTTTGAGATTACAAATGCAAATAAGAATACAAGAAAATTAATTCAATGATTGATATCTCTAGAGCAGAATCACATGTAGCTGTCCTAGCTACAACTCCTCCTACTCATCATGTGGGTTTTGCGACTGTGAGTAGAAAAACACTTTATTGCCACACACAGACTAGTAAACACTTTTACACCATCACAATCACTCAAACACCAACTATCACAACTATATCAAACTTACTAAAATTGTCTACCGTGAAAGACCCAGATGAGACACACGCTCATTTGGGTACCATGTTCATCAATTGTCCAAAAGTACAATTTACTTTCCTCCCAATCAGATCCTCCTTGAGACTATAAGCTGTCCGACCTTCTCCCAATGGCAAATCCGCTACTTCAAACTTCCTACGAGGTCTCCTTTTCTTCTCGGTCTTTGCATCTTCACCCTCTTTCTCCTTCCCTTTCTTCTTGCTAGGTCCAGCACCATTTGGTGCCCTTTCCCACTTCCCCAATGACACCATATCTACCTCTTTATTCTCAACTTGCACAATACCCACGTGACCACCTGATGTTGAAGCTTGATTCTCTTGTTCAGCACCACGATCCTCTCGCATATCCAAGGAATAATCATTAGACCTGTCACAAACCTGATGGGGAAGTGGGTACATATCACCTCCCATCCTCTTTGGCTTTGTACAATGAGTGCTGATATGTCCCAGTTCACCACAATTATAACAAGTAGGGATAAACCTTCTTGCTAGCTGAGGAGCACCTTGTCCACGACCCGCATTGGCATTAGGTTGAGCTTAATATGGCTAGGCCACCCCTCTACCACCGCCAGGACCACGACCACCTCCAAGGACATTGAGCCGTAACTCCTGCATCATGGTCATCATGTCCTGCATATTACGCTGCAATTGCTCAATGTCTACAGCCCTTCGCATAGGTTGAACTCCAGCCTCTAGCTGGCTCTCCTCATTTTGGCCATCATTAACCTGTCCATGGACCACTCTCCCATACTTGTTAAGTCTTTGAGATTTCTATTCTTTCCCCCTGGCAATTACAACTGCTTCTTCAAAAGTGGTAGGCCGCTTCAAATCAACTCTAAACTTCAAACTCTCTTTCAAGGTTTCCACAAAATGGTCCTTTTTTAACATTGCGGGAGGGGTTTCATTTCCCAATGCTCCGGACCATTTATCCCAAAGGTAGGTAATCATCCACACTCTGATTAGCCCTCTGAGTGTAGCCCAAAATCTCATGCCAAACTTCATCAGGTGCTTCGACATTCCTATATTGTGCCAAAAACGCCAGCTTCACATGATTATAGTCCAACACAATCCCTAGCGTTTGTGCCTCTGCCGCCTCTCCATAATTGTAGCCAATCTTTTGCTTCATCCTGTAAACTGTATTGCAGCAGCCGTAACAATATAGCCGGATCCTGTATGCCCCGAAGCAAGCAAGTAACTTCCAATTTCTCAATAAAAGAGTGCACATTTTCACTAGGCAATCCATGAAACTTAGGAAACTCGTCTGCCATGTTTGATTGCCACACAAACACTTACATGTGACGTCGAAACTGCAAGGGATGTCGATGGATCGCTCCAGTACCTAATCCACCTCACACTGGGAAACCCGGCTCCCAGTGCTCGGCTTCACAAAACCTCACGACCCTCACAAAGGCTGCAATCCAAATTTAAATGACCGCCTCACTTACTATCCACAATAAGCACATACATAGGCGGTTGTCCATAAGGACCCACATCCCCTTTACATTCTCTGCCTGCATAGTGGACAAATTTTGCAAAAATTGGAGCACATGAGGATTTCTCCTTAGTGGGGGCACCAAAACAATGTTAGCATGCAAACGACAAGGAAAACAAGTGCCTCTATAGCTCTACACGCGTCACACCGTTGGAAAGAAACCCTGTATGACGACAGAAAACACCAAAGTCGAGATAGGCGAGAAACAACTCTAACTCAAACCATGGATTAAATTTTAGAAAACCAAGACCATGAAAACGAAGCTTGTGTCGTGAGGATCTCTGTAGAGCATCCATATGCTTTGATTCTGATAACCGACGAGAGAGTTACAAGCTTTTGAAGATGGAAGGTCTCTCAAAAGCTCCAAAAAACAAGTCTCTGTAAGCCAAAAAGGATGTGCGGGAAAATACAGCTATTAAAGGGGGATTTTTTATGGTTCTTATCCCAAGGGATTTTCTCTCCCTTCTTAGCCGACTTCATTTCCCCCTTTAGGTACCTTTTTATTGGTCCATTTTGAGCCTTTTTGGGTAAAAAATGGGATGTCGGCCACTTTTTCACCAAGGCAAGTGGGGGGGGGGGGGGGGGGGGGGGGGGGGGGGAGACAGTGTCCTTGGACCAAAAAATGGGCAAGGCGCTTGTCCAGACAGTGGGAACACAAATTGGGCGCCCCCTCCTCTCCCCAAAGTCCACGAGCCCTCTCAAGCAAGGCCAAGAAGCTCCATTAACTCTTTTGATACACTCTTAGGGGGTACCCACTCCCCCCCTTATACCCTCCATTTTTCACCTCCTCCCCCCTATGTGGGGTTATTCCATTGCCACATGGCATGCTCTCCCCAACTTCCCCAACTTCCTCATGTCCAAACCTGAAATTTTTGTTTTGCCCCCAAACTGAGCCATTTTCTCGGAGGCATAGCGGGTGATCCCGACCACCAAATATAGCCCCAAAAAGCACGGCTTGGAGCTTATTACCCCGGCTAACTCCAAAAATTTCTAAATATGCCATTGCTAAAAAAAAACCATCAAGTTGGCCCACTTGCCATCTTCCCACGTGCATCCGTCGCCATTTTTTAAGTGAAAAACTATCCACTTCGAGTTCGTGTAACTCATGATCTCCGAGTTCGATTTGCAAGCTATCAAGCACGGCTAGGAATACTCATTAAAAACTATTTTTTGAAAGTTCGACCAACCCAAAACTCAACCAACAGCTCGACCAAAACCAAGCCTTTGTACAAGGTTTTTTACACGAGTCTTACCACGCACCGAGCGAGTTTTTCCGAGCAAAAACAAACCCGAGGAAGTGTTTGTATGCTATATACTAGATTTTATCATCAAGAAAATATTTATTGTTTGTTATATATTGATGCACTACAACAAAAAGAGTTTTCAATGGATATAAGACTACCTCCTAAATTCCAAAAGATCAAAGTTTACTTTAAAAGAAAGTAACACAATATTTGAAAATATTATCTTTTGGCTCAATCTCTATTTATCTAACTGTAATCTTCTGTGCTTCTACTCTTCTTTGGCTTGGATTTTTCTCTCTTGGGCTTCACATGCTTGAGCATGAAGTAAGCTTGATAGACTAATAAGAGCTCCAGGACTTTACTTAATGCTTAAGTCATCCTATGTTTCTTTCTATAAGGTAAGTGCTCCCTTGTCTCTTACTTTGGTTCTTGATTGTCATTTATACTTGAGAGTATGTGCATCCTTCCTCCTCTTGACCACATCAATTTGATAGCAATCATCCCTTCCATGTCTTCTTGCCCTGTCCATACTACAAGGTTGTGATCTTCATACAAGGGCACTCTTTTTACATGACACATGTCCGACAAACACCATTTTTTATGAAAGACTTCTTTTGTTACAATAAAATCATATTTTTATTTAATTGACCAATATATGGACTTTTTAATCAATTTACAAAAACAACAATCAAAATTAATAGAGTTCTATGCCTAAAATTTTCTAGAAAGACATCATCATTATTGAAAAAAGTTAGTTGGAAAAAAAAATAAAAATATTGAGGATCTTTTTACCATGTGACAACTTCAAAGCTTCAATTGAACAACTTCTTTCACAAAGATTGAAGATGTTGCTCCTTTCAATTTTGAATCATTGTTTGAAAAAATGTGGAAGAGTCAAGAAGGCCATAGCATCCACCACACAATGGGCACATCATTGCCAGAATATGCTTTACATCTTTGGTCATGTGGAATATTCATGCTACCACCAATTATAAGAGGCAAATTTGACTCCAATTCATGAAGATCGAAGCCATGCCATACCCTAAAAGGTGGTACTAGAGCCTTCTTCAAATCTGGAACAATAGTTTCAACAAGAGGGAAGGTCGCTGCAGTGACTTCCCATACTAATTTGTTTGCAGCAAATTCAGTCTGTTTTAAGCTTATGTCTGCTCGAGATAAGTTGGTATCCATTAGAAAGAACAATGCTAAGTGAGATAAGATGCTTAGATCTCTCTCTCTCTCTCTCTCTCTCTCTCTCTCTCTAATGAGAAACAATATCACTATCATTAAAAATGAGGCCTTAAGTGTATTTTTAAGGGCTAAAATAAAAAATTCCAGGCTATTTTTGAGGCTGGCATTGAAGGAAACTGGCTAAATTTGGAGGATTTTAGTGTAAAACTCAGTAAAAATCCAAAGTTTTTTGTTAAGATATTCAATGTTTTTTTTCCATTGGTTCCTACAAAAGGTTTTGGTGAACACTTCCTCGTAGGATCCTCTCTCTCTCTCTCTCTCTCTCTCTCTCTCTCTCTCTCTCTCTCTCTCTCTCTCAATCAAGAGGATAGAAGATCCTTGGAATACCATTACTTTTCAAGTCATAACCAAAACTCCTATTAACTATTTCAGTATTTAGATCTCCACTCACAATTTTAATTGGTCTTGATCTTTCAGTCATTTAAATTGTCTTACTAGAAAGTGGATATTTACAGCATGACTCCATCAATGCTGATAACTAGCATGTCGTACGTATATGGCACATAAAAAAGAAGCTAAACTATAAACCATCAGATAATTGCTCGACCTAAAACACCAGTCAGCAGGCAACATGGGCATGTTTTTTCTCCCCATGCAACAGTTTAAGTCTTCTGGTGAAAATTGGCTTCGACAAAGCAGACATCCCCATCAAACGAGAGTTTTAGCATGGTTAATAATCGATCCACTTGCAAGACAGTGAGGCAATCCCTAAAATTATCCATTGCATGTACATCATTCCTCACAATTGCTTTGGTATGATCAACAAACTTTTGGAGGCACAATTGCTTCATAGAGCCAGGTACGTCTATGACAGTGAGTTTGTCCTATCGCATAACATCTTTAACAAGCCAATCCAAGGCATCATATGAGATAGCATAGAGCAAAGGAGAAAGTGTGCACCCTTGTCTTATGGATTTATGCAATGGGAAAACATATGTAAGAGTACCATTAGCTGAAGTTCTAGCTGATGCATTCCCAAAAAGAATGTGAAAAATAATCTGTCCAAACCTATATCATATAGACTTTGAAGTATGAACTCCCATTCAATTCTATCATAGGCCTTATCATACGCTCTGTGGCCGATTGATTGTGGGAAGATCTTCTAGAAGAGAGTTTTTTGCAATTTTACAGTGTAGTGATTAGCATCATATCTTATAAGCAATGAATTATTATGCTCTTAAAATGTTGCACGTTGGTGCTAGTACTACTACTTGTAGTCAGTTGAGATATTGGCGGCTGTAGGAATCATATCATAGTAGTGGAAGCTGCTCATAGTGGAAGTTGCTACTCATGCCTCCTGCTTCTTCCAATATCGGATGGCCAATTAGCTCTCGCTTCCTAATTGCACCTACATGACTTACTACTTGACTTCCGCTGCAATGTTGTTGCATCTCCTTGGAGCTACGTCACATTAACCAACTCTTGCAAACACCGTATAACTCTGCGTTGGATCGGTCATGAGAGATGTTTCTGTTTGTCTGCAAATCGTTCCAAAATGCTTGCCTTATGAGATTTTCAAATAGGTTATCAACAAAGCTGGGACGAGGAGTGTGACTGAAGCCAAAGGCTCATTAGACCATGACTTGCACTAGTGGCAATATTCCCCAATGCCTTTCCCTCGACATTGAGTTGTTTGCCAATAATCCCTTCACACACTCTGCTAAAAGTGCAAGCAGCTATAAGCTGCACTGAAGCCGCAGGCTTAATTACTTGAGGATTATAACCATCATAAGCTTTTCTACCCTCATGTCCACTTTGACGTTTGTTTCTTTGCCCTCTGCCGTCTGCATCGCCAATAGCATGATAGCATCATGGCAATTTCTACCCTCATGTCCACTTTGACGTTTGTTTCTTTGCCCTCTGCCGTCTGCATCGCCAACAGCATGATAGCATCATGGCAATTTCTCCGTACTACTTTGGGACTCTCTCTCTCTCTCTCTCTCTCTTTATTTTTGAGAAATTTGGGCTTTCAACTCCACATTCTGTGGAAGATTGTAGCCACATAAATCATAACACAAAAGAAAATTCCGTTTACGTGTCAAACAAGGTAGGAACTGTTCTGGGCCTTTTAGGAGTTGATGTTCTCAAGGCACAACAAAGAGACACGACACGACAGATGATTGACATGACACATGTCAATCATCTGTCGTGTCGTGTCTCTTTGTTGTGCCTTGAGAACATCAACTCCTAAAAGGCCCAGAACAGTTCCTACCTTGTTCCTAAGCAACAAGCGTACTTGCTGTAGCACTCTCATATTTCCAGTTGGGAGGAAGCTTCTTGGTTTTCTTGTAGTAGCGAGCCAACCTATGAACTTGGCTCTCAACCAGAATCAACCTAAATTTAGAGTCCTTATCCTTGCGATTCCTCTCCAGATGCTTTCTCACTGCAACCGCCTTTTTTATCAAATGGTACAAATCTTCAGGGATCTCAGGGCCCAAACCGTGCCCTTTCAGAATTCGCAGGACCTTGCTGCCAGTTACACTCTTAACCTGGCCAATTCCATGAGAGTCTCTCAAAATAACACCAATTTGAGATGGAGTTAAACCCTTGTTCGCAAGCTTGCAGATATGATCCTCAACCTCTTGATTGGAGATCTTCAGCCAGCTAGGGGGAGTCCTCTTGTATGGTAGGGCAGATGAGGACATACCCTTTCCGCGACTGTGCATACGCCCCATGATGGGCAAGCTTGTTGAAGCAGGCCGGCAGGGGCGATAGAAACTCTACCTGCAACAAAAATCACCCGCCGAAGATCTGGGTGCAGAACTCTCTCTCTCTCTCTCTCTCAGTCAAAAAACTCTCTCTCTTAGTGAAAAAGAAACTCTCTCAAAGAGCGTGCGCTCTTTCAGAGAGTTTATTTTTACTAAGAGAGAGAGGCATGTCGCATCGCCGTCATCATTACCTTGCAGATTGGCCCTGCACATGTTTTCAAAGGACCAGGATTGCGCTTCCGGCTGGTGCTGGAGCCCTACTACTGATCAACATGCATGGAGCGGTCGGAACTTCCACAATGGCAACTTCATTCGCCGGGACCTCTTGCAGCTGTGCAGGCCTTCATCCCAGGTCCTCTCTCGCAATTACGAGTCTGCAACTCTTCAACCAGGAAATGGAAGCTTGCGCAGGGCTTCGGCATAAGATAGCTGGCGCTGCAACCTTGGGCATGATAACGTCATCCTTTAGTTCCTTGCCACGGGAGACTTTTTCTTCTTAAGCATACACCTTAGCATGAATCTCTATGTTTACAGGGCGAGGGAAGATGAGTGGGGGACGGCGTGGATGGGTGCACTACCTGCAGCAGTTTTAGCAAGACACTCATCTTTCAAGGTAGTGCCGCTTCGATCAGTAGAAAAGATACTAGTGGGTGGTGGAGATATATTGGCATAAGGGCGTATAAGTGCCCATGATTGCAATGTATGAGCTGAAAGAGATGAAGTCCGGTGGCGGCGATGGAGGAGTAGCACTAGCCTGGTCGTGGGCTCCAATAGCATCCCGACTGGATGCTGGTCAGGTGGCATTGGAATGGAGCGAGTTGTGCAGAGAGGAGATCGCTATGGATGCGGAAGTGAGGAGGCTATCGACAGGCAAGCCTAGAAGGAAATGGTATGTGAGCTTGTTTCATGAGAGGGAGGAGAAGTAGAAGAAGAACGTACCCTTCGTCGCATTAGGGTTTCGTGAGAGTAGGCACTGGAGGAGGGTGATGAGCAGCACAATCAGGACAGCCCACAATGTTGTTAGAGAAAGGGAGCTGGCTAACGACATAGGTGAAACGGCTATAGATAAATATCGGCCTGGTAGCCGACGTGTAGGTGGGCGAAATCGGCTGCGGCCGGTCACGGCACTTTTTGAGGGCGCAGCACAACTCAGTGTGCTATCATGCACCAGCTGCAAGATCTCTGTATGCAGCGTAACGGTATCGCGTTCGTCCGCAGAGGCCGACGTCCTAAGCTCGACCCTGCGTGTGCATGCCACGTTTACCAGTTTTGGTCAATTGCTGGCAGCCGATTCGCACTGACTGGCAACCGGCTCGGCTGGCTTCGTCACAATGGCAAGCAAGCCGATACTGGCAGTGCTGCTCAGCCAGGTCGACAGCAAGCAACCAGGATAGAGAAGTGATCAAGCCTGTAGTTTCACCTGCGTAGGTGGAACTGCAGGCTTGATCACACACACACACACTTTTTAGTGCGCGCACAGGCTCAGGGCCCGCTTAGCAATCAGTAGACTTGGCAAGCGGCCATGATAACTTGACGCACTTGCCATCGATTGCCAATAGCTTCCATGGCACTGAGCTGAGCGGCTCGGATAGTGGCCATGGTAGCAATCTGATTGTTGGCCCGCTTTTTGTAGTGCTGTTGGACGTCTTGAGCGTAGTGGTAGGATTCAATGGCCGCGTCTAAGAAAAAGGCACCATGGAGAAAGGTGTGTTAGCTGTATTCCTTATAAGGCTTAAGCGTTTTGCGAGACATGGGTTGGAGCATCAATCAATTGAAGAGATCCTAAACGGAGCAAAGGGAGTTGGAGGAATTTGATGCATCTGAGCTCTTTATGTGTGGGGGTTCGCTCCCGACTACCATGTGCGCGCCCGCAATTTACGAAAGATTACCTCAAGAAACCTTGCCATTGTTGCGCGCCAATGCCCATGTGGCAAGCCATTTGCTTATTTGGCAAGCCATTTGTGAGTGTTGAGGTAGTGGTCTTCTTGCCCGCGGCCTAATGCGATCGCTGCCCAAGCACTGCTCACTTGATTCCACCTCTATGGTTGTCGAGAGCTGGCTGCAGCCCTTATAGGTATTTGCTGCCACATGGCAACATACACTCTCATTTTAATATAGATATATAAGATGCGCCTTTTCTATTTATTTTGTGTAGCTTTGCTATTTATTAGCCTTGAGTTCCACGTGTATAGGGAGGCCATTTTAGACCTTCACTATCGGCCTTGTTATCAAATTGCACTTAGCTTGTTGGTGACATAATCAAGAGCTGCGAGGGAGCACTCTGCTCGGAGGCCTGCTCCATGCGAGGTGCAAGGAGAAAGGAGGCCCACGTTGGTCGAATGCTCACTTGGAGTTGCTAAGAGTGCTACGCTTCTTGGTGGTTTTGTCATGCGGAGGTGGGTATCAATGTCTGGCTCGATCCCAATGAGGTCAACGAAATCTCTCATATGGTCAATTTAGGGCAAAATATCAGAAAGTTGGTCAAAGATGGCTTTGTGATTCGAAAACCGACCAAGATACACTCGCGGGCAAGAGCAAAGCGTGCTTTGGAGGCTAAAAGGAAAGGCCGTCATTCAGGATATGGTAAGAGGCGGGGTACTAGGGAGGTCACGCTACCCTCTAAAGTTCTCTGGTTGAGGCGGATGCGAGTGCTTCGTCGATTGCTAAGAAAGTACTGGGAGGCTAAGAAGATTGACAAGCATATGTACCATGGTATGTATATGAAGGTCAAGGGTAACATGTTAAAAAATAAGCGCGTGCTCATGGAGAGTATTCACAAGTTTAAAGCTGAGAAGGCTCATGAAAAGACATTGTCTAATCAGTTTGAAGCCCATAGAGTTAAGGGAAAAGCTATCAGGGAGCGAAAAAATCTAGGAGGGAAGAGCATTTGGCACAGGTATTGAGTACTGAAGCATCCCTGCACCTACCCCTAAGGCCACCAAGAAGTCCAAGAAGTTAGTGGCATTACAAGATTTAGCTAAGAGCTATGACTCGATAGTACTTAAATAGAAACCTTGGACCTTTGAGATTGTGTAATGAAATACAGTTTTTGCTTTACTCTTGAAAGCATGACTATTACAAGCCTAAAAGGGTTTGCATTTTGCAATTTTCCCCCATCTCTTTCTTTGACTATTTGTTATTGTTGCCGAGAGTGTTACTATGTCTTTTATGTTGTTTTTAAAGGGAGAAAGACGAAGAAGAAGAGAGTTTTAACTTCGTAAAAAACTATCCCAAGAGACCTTAAAGATCTAGCCAACAAGGAGAGAGAGAAGTGCGATTTAGCAGTTGCGCGCCTCTCCGGAGGTCTCCTTTTGTTGCCTCTGCCCGTCCATGCTGGTGCGAGCTCTTTTAGAGACTTAAAAAAAAAAGAGAGATTGAGAGAGAGCGAGGAGAGAGAAAGAGAGGGGGAGGGGTTGAAAAAGAAGACCTAGGTTCAATGTAATCACATCTGCAAATTTTGAGATTTATGTCTAAACTTTAAACTTGAAATTGAGAAAACCTACAAAATTTAGAGAAATTTAGCGTCATATGGTGTAAAAACCTTCAAATTTAGTCTCATAGGTAGGTTTGTCAAGTTTTCAGAACAAAGTTTTTTTCAAACACTGGTCCCTGCCCGTACGTGAAAGAGTTCGCGTCTCTTTCAAAGAGATTTTTAAAAGGGTTTTGTTTATATCTTCTTGCCTCATCTATTGTGAGTTTCCTATGATTCCTTCAAAACCAAAATTTTCAATGATTAGGGACCCTGAGATTTACCTTTCCTAGCCAGCACAATTGTCTCAATGTGGCGCAATGTTGTTTGTTGTAGCACAACCAACCTCCCAGTTACCCCTTCCAGGGGGTTACCTTATGGTGTGCTAGGGATCGATGCTTGGGCCACACCATCTTGCAAGAGGACAGATGCATGCGTAATGCTAGACTACCATCCATTTGAGTTGCTATGAGGCATTGATGGACGTACAACTCCCAAACAGTAGATATAGTACAAACAAAAATGGAGGGCTAAGCCGCATTAGGAAAAGAATTTCAAAGGAGTACAATGACAATCATACACCATGTCTCTAAGAAGTGTATTCAGCATAGAGGCATCACACGTTGGCTGAGTAATCTGGGACGAGGGATGACAGACAACTCACTAGACTACGAACTTTGAGTTGTGCTCATATAAACATGGAAAATTTTAAGAGAATGTTTTTACATTAAATTTTTGTAAATCTTGTAGGTTTATTCACCTTCTACTGTGAATTTTGAAGATAAATCTCAAAATTTGTAGGTGGAAGTACACTAAACCTAGGTTTCTATTGATATGAGTAGGTGAAAGAGAACTAGCATGTGGACAAAGTTGTCATAAGAAAAGTGTTCATAGCTTTATCAACCTTGTGTAGTCTTCTATCAAAGCACTCTTTATAGTCCCCCACCATTACCACCTCCCTTGACACGTTTGTCGCCACCACCTTTGGCAACACCACTAACTCCCACTCCCCCCCGATGAAAGGCTACCTATGATGGTGTGATCCAAACTTTAATATATACCATGATGTGGATTTTCTCAAAAGAATATCCTCATTGCAATAATAGGATTATTTTCAAGTTTCCACCATTTTCTCTAGAGTAACTTAAAATGCGTAGTATGTTATCATACATCAACCCACAATAACTTAAGGTAGAGCAAGAGAGACGAGGAGGAGAAGAAGAAAATGTGAAGAGAAGCTCAAGCTCCTAGACTCTTCTTATTCATGAGATTTTTTCAAGTGGAAACAACCTTACTCATTTAGTGTAAGTCTCATGGTCCTACATGTAGGGAGGTAGGAATATGAGATTTATATCCATTGGAATCATGGTGCCACTATTTCCAACAAGGATCAACGGTGGTAGAAATGAGCTAATTCTAATATCCTAGGGCAACTAGTTCCAAGAAGAGGAGTATCAACATGACATTGTATGGGTTCCATCAATGGAAACATTCTACCAAATCCTTGTTCAAGGGTTTTTTTCTGCAGGACATTTGTGGTCGTTTATCATTATAAATAGGTGTAATCTTGTTTTTTTTTTTGGTGATTGAAGTCACATAACAAATCTTGTTTGGTTTTTGTTTTGTATAGTGTGCCTTGGCCACTCTTGCTCGTTTTAGGGATTGCTCGGAAAATCTCGCGCGAGATTTGAGATTCCTCTTTTTACACGGACACTTTCAAATCTGGAAGCACTATGTACACATATATACATGAGGGTGGTCAGCAAGTTTTTTTGGCATCATTTATGGCTTTTGTACTCATCCAAAAAATGCATGACAACGCAAAAATTTGAAGCTCGATGGAAAGGCCATAAAAATTTTGGGGCAATTCCGATCAAAAAACTCAGTGGCCACTTTGACGTATTAATCATCTAGAACAAATTGCGATAAAGGTTCTTGGATGTTAGTTTTCAAAAAAAATTGATCCGGGAGTACAATGTGAGGCTTAATGAGCTCATTGGGCGAAGGGGGGTGTCGAAAAAGTCTAGGTATGTATAGTCCCTTAGGCCATGTAGATGGTGGAGACAGTTTCACTAGGTGGGAACCAACTCCTGGAAGCCGAGCAACGGACCAGTCAATAATTACCATGGCAGTTACCAGTAACTCTAAGAGGCTATAAATAGGACCCATTACATTGTAATTGGGTTGGCTGTACTTTTGGGCTATTTTATCTTTTGACTTCTTACTCTTAGTTGTGTGGTTGTAGTCCTAAAGATGTTCCCGAGCTACATTATCCTCACTTGTACTCTTACTTTGTAATCCCTACTATAGTAGTCGAGTGTACTTCAGCCAGATATACTTTGTATCCATTCCTTCTGAATGTGAATCTGAATCTGAACACTAATTCCAGTCATTCAATTTGTCTCTCTCTCAATAGATGTACTCCAGTTCATGTAATTGTTCTAGTTCAGTTTCTATCTTTTCCTCCAGTTCTACTAATTGAACTAATGAATCACCAGTAGTTGTAAATTCTAACACTGGAATCAACTATCTAAAGAGATTAGCTCCAATTCCATTTTGGCGATCACGGTGGCTAGAGTTGTTGCTCATTGACCAGCAAACTTCTCTCCTAGTTTGAGTTTTCACCTGTAGTAATGGCACCCAAACCCAGTTGTGGCCGGAAACCATCCTACCACGTTGATCCTACCCCGGAGGAGTCAAAAAGAGATTTTGATCCCAAGGATGAACAAGTAACTGACACTGAGGCTCAGGAGGAGCACAGTCATGCTGATGAGGCACATGACTCTCAGCATTCTAGTCAGTCCAGAAGACCAAGGGCTGAAAGGGAAGAACGCAAGGCCACGAGTTCTCGGACCACACAGGGAGACGAAGGAGCCAAACGCAGTAAAGGAAGTCTTCATAGTTCCAGTAGAAAAGCCAGGGAGGAAACAAAAACTGAAACAGAGGAAGAAATTAATTGGGATGCAGACACAGACCATTATAAGAAAGCTTCAAAAAGGACTCAGGATCCCAAGGTGAGAAGAGGAAGAAATGATGCTGATAGACATGATTACACATCTTCATTGAAAATTTCTTTTCCCATGTTCAAAAGGGGAAAGAAGGATGAAAGACTGTTCATATCCAAGTCTTTGAGCAATATGTTGAGTTAAATAATATTGATGAAGATGACTGGGGCGAATACTTTCCGCAAACATTAAAGGAGGCAACAAGGAAATGGTACTACCATTACCCGGCTTGTCAACTTAGATCATATAATAAACTGCTTAAAGCTTTTCGACTGGAATATTCAGACAACAGAGGGGATGAGGATATACTCTATGAGCTTGATAAGATAAAGCAGAGAAAATTGTCAGTCAGAAGTTATTTTGAGAAAATCAAGGAACTAACTAGACAACTGTAGGAACCACCATCTGAAAAGCGGCTGCGAGCATGGTTTTTGAATGGTTTTTGCAGTAATAATCTTAGGGAACAGGAGGTGACAACACCAACCAAGAAATTCAATGATTTGGTGTAGTGAGCCCTAAAGCTAGAACAACAAGCTAAGAAGGAAAAGATGCATAAGAAGAGGAGGTCTAGTAGTAGCAGTACTTCTATAGAAGATTCTGAGTCCAGTAGTTATGAAAGTAGCTCAAATGAAAGGATCAAAGACAAGATTAAGAAGGGATCTTGGACTAGGAAGATTGAAGAGATGGCCCGGCAAATTACTGAAATTAGCCAGACCAAACAATCGGTAAGAAGAATGAAAACCTGGTGTTCAAAGTGTAAATCTAAAGACAATGTTTCAAATGAATGCCCACAGTGCACTTATTGCAAAGCCTATGGCCATCTATGGAACAACTGTGGTATTTGAAATCATCATTTTAAGAAGGGAAAAGATTTGTGAGTGGTGGCATTCACCAATGCTGAACCAGTAAGTGGAAACTACCAATGCTTCTCAAGAAGAGAAACCAGGTGTCAGTGGTACTGGTGCAGGGCGCGGTAGATACCAAGCGCGTACTAGCTGAGACCGAGGTCGTGGTAATTTTTAGAATCGAAGCATGAATTGCTATACATGTGGTAAGTATGGGCATTTTGCGGCTCAGTGTCCAGAAACACCTGGGGCTGCGGATACTGAGGCGAAGGTTTAGGGTTCCAGAACCAGTTCCTGTATGAGCAGTTACACGAAGTAAAGGGGTGGTGATAGAGGAAATTCCAGAAAATTCAGCAAAATGAGTCACTCCTAAAAGTAGAAAATGGGCTCAGCAGAAAGAGGTATGGAAGGCCAAGGGTAAAGAAAAGGTGGTTGATGAATGGCAGGAGCAAAGTGAACTAGCATTGAAAATCACAGAGGATTTAGCCAAGAAGCTGCCAGAGCAGCCAGAGAGTTCTGACGTCCGGGTCATTCATAAGATACCTACCCAGTTTTCTGAGATACCTACCCAGTCCGGGGCTGCGGATACTGAGGCGAAGGTTCCAGAACCAGTTCCTGTATGAGCAGTTACACGAAGTAAAGGGGTGGTGATAGAGGAAATTCCAGAAAATCCAGCAAAATGAGTCACTCCTAAAAGTAGCAAATGGGCTCAGCAGATAGAGGTATGGAAGGCCAAGGGTAAAGAAAAGGTGGTTGATGAATGGCAGGAGCAAAGTGAACTAGCATTGAAAATCACAGAGGATTTAGCCAAGAAGCTGCCAGAGCAGCCAGAGAGTTCTGACGTCCGGGTCATTCATAAGATACCTACCCAGTTTTCTGAGACATCACAACCAAATCAATCGAATCCTGGGATGCTTGAGACCATGTTGGCTACAGTACAAAGTTTGATGGAAGAGTTGGGAATTGCTAAAGGAGCTGAAAGCACTGAAATAAAGGAATGGTATTGTGAAGATACTCCCAGTTCTTCAAGTTCTGACAACAACTCTGATCATGAGAAAAAGGAAATTCATGTCAAGATTTGTGACAGAATTCAGAAACTCACTGTGGAGCTAGAGGACATTAAAAGAACTTTGCCTGAAGTAGCGAAATTCATCAGACAGCGAATGAAGGCTGAGGCGGAGGCCATATCAATCGACTTGACAGCTGTCAGAGATGATGAAGTGCCGGTGATTCAAGTGGACTACAAAGTTCGGAAACAGTGGAAACCACTATCAAGCGTCATTCTAGATGGAGTAGCAGGGGTAAACATTCTGGGAGCACATCTTCAGCAAAGGATGTGAATTAATAAATTAAAACCAACACCTTTCAAAGTTGAAATGGTGGATCGTCAAGTGGTGTAGGCAACTGGAATGGTAGAGAATATGAAGATACGAGTGGGTTTAGGAATGGGGCCGCTTCACTATAGGAATGGAAACCTTTCCCAGTGGACTTAAAGGTGTTGGTCCTTTTCCCTTATTAGTCTCATCTGTTGGTTGCTCAGCACTGGTCCTATCCACGCCTGGAAATTGAAGGGTGCCCTTGTCCTTCCTAGGGAAGGGGAATTCCCTTAGTTGGCCTTCGGAGAGGAAGGGCCATCATACACTTTGCCCATCATCATGCAAGGCAAAAATGCACCAACCCGTCACTCGATACCCCTTAATTTTCTTGCTCGTATGAAATATTCACTTGCTTTTGGTGTATCTTTTGTTGTTCCATACTTAAGAGGAGCTAGCATTAGGTATTCTTTAATTAAATTCAATGGTTAGTAAATTTTTAGAATATTGGTATATTATACTTTAGCTTTGTTTGCTCCTCTTCCCCCCAAAAGCATCACCATTAGTTTTCACGTCTCTCTCTCTCTCTCTCTCTCTCTCTCTCTCTCTCTCTCTCTCTCTCTCTCTCTCTCTCTCTCTCTCTCTCACACACACACACACACACACACACACACACACACACACACACACACACATCTTGAGAGCACTCACTTTAGCCAACATGTGCCACAAGAAGAGTATGCAAGAGTGTGCAAGTTTAAGGGACATTTGTGAGGTGAAGCCCTCTAACAAAAGGAAGAGGAGGGAGGCAATTCAACAAGGTACGGCCCTCTAAGAGGAAGAAAGAGGAAGGTGTCTTGGTCAATGCCTATTGCAACAAAGGCATGGACGACATGATCCAGGAGTTTGTGCAAGGGTAGAGGCTAGGGGCCAAGATGTGGTTTGAGGATCTCTTGGCATATAGTGGCCCTTCAACAGGCAATATGCTCCTACTTGCATGCTACAGCTGCAAGTAGGAGAGAGGGCAGTGGTGGCGCAAAGAGAGAAATAAGTGTACATAGAAAGTGTTCAACTCTCATGTGAAGCCATGCAGAGCCAGAAATGCGTTGAGAGAGAGAGAGAGAGAGAGAGAGTGACTTGTTTCCTTGAGCCTCAATGCTATCTACTCATTTCCTTTAAAATATTCATGCCCAAACTCAACTGTAGTCACACATGCGCTATAGGCTAGGACATTAGAGGAGGAGCTTAGAGGTCGCTAGATTTTAGAATCATCATGCACGTTTCACACATCACAAGTATGGTTGCATCAGATTTTGCATTGCAAAGCATCTACATCCGTACAAAAAGCATAACTAGTGAGCTGCCACTCTCAAATCTTGTCTCATTTTGATTTTTTGAAGGTCTTAATTAAAAATAACATATAAAAAGTGTTATCTCTTCTTTGATTTAGGTGGTGGGATTCAAATTTTAATAAATTCAAACTTGTATTTTACCACCTTAGAGCTTAGGCTTTGTTTTTTTTCTAATATATAAGCAATGCTCAATAGGAGCTATTTATATTAAAGAAGAAAAACACTACAAGTGTCTTGGCTTTTATATGGACCCGCAACCCACCATTACACACCATGAAAACCCCATTTGCATCACATGCCACAAGGAGCATAAACACCATAAAGACTAGGATCTTACAAACAATATATTTGGACACAGATCTTGAGCAACGGATGCCACCACATCGAGGTCCTTGCCACCCCACCCCAACATGTCGAATGGATAGGAAGACAAAACTACACACGACAGCAAATTATAATCTATTAGAGAAACCTCCTACCACCACAAAGCTCAAACTAAAACGAGTCAATCCTGAATGCAGCACATCCGAGTTATACCTTAGAACTTAGGCTCATGTTTAACTAACCAACCTTCTACTTTGATTTTTTTTGGGCTATTTTATAGAATTTATCTTTGAAGGGAATTTTCAAAACTTGCCCTTCCTAGTGAAGGCTTATTTTCAAAGGACCCGTCTATTAGGAAGGGGCCTCTGAACGGCATGCTCTTCACCGGGAAGGCCTATCACAAAAGTGCCATGCATGTGCAGGGCTAGACCCCTAAGGAAGGGTGGGAAGGGTTGCAATTTCTAGCAGTGGTCCTTTCTCACTGGTCTTGTCCCATACTGGTGGTTGCTGAAATCTATCCTGTTGATTGGGTGACTCCACCAATAGTCTGATTGAGAGGTTTTTCAGTCTGACTGGCCGAAATCTTTTCAGTGGACACTGTTTGGATCTGGGTTTCTAACTGCTTAAGAAGAGTAGTGCTTTTAGTCAATGTCGTTCTTGGTCTTTTAGAACTGCCAGCCTCCTCTTGTGTGGCCTTTCTCTTTTGTCCAGTGAGAGCTAACTGGTTTTTTGGGGACTCTTCATCTGAAGATAATTCAACATTGCTAGGCACTGAAAATGTCTTCTGGCTCCAAGCCAATCTTACCTGGGCATGGGCGTCTGGATCAGATGCCCAGTAAAGAAACAGCCAAACATACCAAGCTTTGAAGACATTATGAGACTTCAACTTGGCAGTTTGTTGAAGCACATTGTGTGATAATATCTGACAGATTGATAGAAATTGTAGAGTCCAATCTTTTTGCTAAGAGCATAGCAAATATCTTTTCTGACACATAAGTAGGATTATGTTTAAGACTCACAGCTTTAGCCACAAAGCGGTAGGCAGCAGGAATGTCCAGACCTGCTACTACTGGCACTCCTTGCACGCTGGCTTTTCGTTTCTTTTTGGTAGCATCATCTTCTTTCAAGGCTGCACTGATTTGCTCTGCAGTTTCCACAGATGGCTTTGGCCCATATTGGAATTCGGAATGCAAAAACAATATTTTCTGGAGTGATAGACACTTTTCTACCATAGACCATAGCACTTTTGTCTTCAGCATTGAAGGAATCCAAAACTTGCCTTATAATTGCTGTGTCAAACTCTATCCTTGTTGCTTGCACAACCACATGCAAATCCCACAGTCTAAGTAAGTCCGCTACTTGCTCAGTAAACACATATCTCTGTATTTTGTTGTGAGGAATAAGCGAAAGAGTCGCTTTTGCAATGACAATAAGGGCTTGGGTCTCTTCTATAGTTTCCTGCATCTTCTCTGACATTTTCTTCCTACCCATACACCGTGAAGACGATGAATCAATATACAAAGAAGAAGATGACTTACTTGATTTGTCAAACCCGTATCCTGGTGTGGCTGGCAAGAATAAATACCAGTCTACAGTCTCCTCGCATGAAGAGGTTTATGGCTGTAGTGAAGAAAATTCAGAGCTCGGCGCCGGCGAATGAACGACAGTCTGCAGGCATCGCGCAGGAGACTTGTGAGGAAAAACGCTTACTCACCTCACTATTATACGAGTTCCCACCATAAAAGCTCTACCACTTACCGTTCCTAGAATTCTGTGCACCGCGAGTGACATGGCAGACATGAATTGGACAACTCTCTCTCTTGTCTTTGAAATGATTACCACTGATAGTCCTTCCGACCGTTGTTTCCCTAAGAACTAATATTGGTTTCCATATTTTTTTGGTTCTGGTATGGACAAGGTTTGGTCGCACTGGTACTGTTCTGACTTTTTGACTGGCTCTGGAACTAGTTGTACATGAAAAAGACCTAAAATAGCTGATTCTGGATTTTCCTGGTCTTTAGTTCCCAGACCATAAATACCCTTTTCCAAAAAGCTTCCCTGGCTTCTGAATAATAGAGCTTGATTTTAGCTCCATTATATACCCTTGCAATAATAATCCAGACAAATCTTTCAGCCTTACTGTGCCATTGGAGAACACCCAATCAACTTCAAATGGTCCTGCCCAGGCTATCTTTAATTTTGGTTTCTTAAGGCCTAATTTTGATTGATATAAGAGAACCAGATCGCCTTTCTGAAACTCCCTGACCTTAATTCGTCTGCCATGCCAGTGTTTCCTTCTTTGCTGAACAATTTCTTGTTCCAGCATAGCCCTCTATCTCAGCTCATCTAACTGTGTTATCTCTTCCAGTCTCTTTTTTAGATTGTGATTAAAATCCAGGCCATGCTCGACGGCCATCCTAAGATTGGGTATGACAAATTTCATTGGTACAACAGCTTCATTTACATACACCATTCTAAATGGTATTAACCTGGTAGTGACCTTATAAGTTGTTCTATATGCCCATAGAACAGTTTGAAGTTTCAAGTCCCACTGCTCTGGCTTTTTCTACACAATCTTGGTAAGGATAGTCTTGACAGTCTTGTTACTGCTTTCCGCTTGTCCATTGCATCTAGGATAATAAGGTGTTGATTTTCGATGCTTGACTGAAAGCATATCCATGAGAATATCCATAGTGTCATTTATAAAGTGTGTACCTTGGTCTGACACAATCTCCATAGGACATCCGTATCGGCAGACAATATTATCAAATAGGAACCTAGTCGTGGATTTTGTTGTGTTGTCGGGAAGAGCCTTAGCCTCAACCCACTTGGTCACATAACAGGTAGCCATTAATATATATCTATTCTTTCTAGGAGTAATATTTTTGAATATCTAGAGCCCATTTCATGAAAACCCCCAGTGGGTGGCTGGACTGGTGTTAAAGGAGTCATGTGCTGCTATGGGTCTGCCCATTCTTTGGCATATATCACAGGTTTTGCAAAAGCTTCTGACATCAAATATTAAAGTCTGCCACCATAACCCAGCCTGCAGAATCTTCTTGAAAGTAATATTAGTAGAAAAACTTGCATTCTACCCTCCATAGGCACACATCGGCGAAGATCCCATCGACACCCAATCTGTAGAGTGAGCCGCCAATGATAGTGAACTTTAGGCTTTTAATAACCAGAGCCTTCTTTTGATTCTGAGTCCAATCATCTGGGAACCCACCCTTAGACATGAATTGATATACTTCATACAATCCTGGATCAATTGAATCTGTTGCTTCTAGCTGAAATAGTTCTGCATCTACTGGCTCGTCCCTTAAAGACTCCTTAGAGTAGCCTTTTGTACTCCTAGACAAGAAATCAGCACCACAATGGTTTTTGCCAGGTTTATGGAAAATAGAAATTCAAATTCCATGAGGAACATCATCCACCGTATCAACCTGCCTTGAATAATGACTTTATTAATCAGAAATAATAAGGCTTGATGATCCACATAGAAATAAACAACTTTCCCAGCAAATAATGTATGAATTTGGTAGATTGAAAACCATCCCTAAGGCTTCTCTTTCAATAGTTGTATATCCTTGTTTAGCTTGATTGACACCAGAAGCTTCTCACAATGGCATTACCAGATACATAAATTCTCCCCACTCCGTAAAAAAGTGGTCTTTTCCCGATACTCAAGAGCAATTTGTAACTGTTATAGCCATTATACCCATCCATAAAGCTATACATCTCATATCCTGCAATTTCATCACCAAGTAACATATCTGTGAAGGGTAATGGAAATGGGTCCTTGATGGTTTGAGCATCCAGTTTCCTATAATCTACACATACTCTCAGTTTTCCATTCTTCTTAGGCACAACCACAATAGGAAACAACCAATCACTGTTGGCTACTTCAGTAATGAACCCAGCTTTTAGAAGGTTGTCAATCTCTTCCTTGACCTTCTTAGCATAATTTGGATTCATTCAATAGCGCTGCAGTCGTACTGGCCTGGCATCGGGTTTCAGTGGTATTATGTTGACAAATCTCTAGATCCACTCCTTTGAGATCAGTATGTTCCCATGCGAACACATCTTTATAGTGATGGAATATATGTAGTGCCTTCTCTTTCATCATAGAATTCAGATGTTTATTAACCTTGATCATTCTAGGGTTTTCCTCAAACCCCAAATTCCATTCCTCTATCTCCTGATCATCTGAAAGCAACCAGTTAGGCCCTCCACCCTTTCTCTTGGTTGACTCCTCCGCATAATCCCAGGACGATCCTCTGAGCTCTAAATTACTATTCTGATTTTCAGTAGCTCCTCCAGAGTGTGCCTGTTCTACTCGTGTGCTGAAATCAACTGGTTCTTCTGGTCTTCCAATTAGCCGAACTGGACGTTCTCCTGAATTTAGTTCAGTGAACTGGTTTGGGAATTGTTTCTTTTGTTTTTCAGCTTCATCTTTGTTCAGTAAAACTGCATTGAGATCTATCTCTGTTAATACAAAAATATTCATAGCCGCTAACATTCTCTCAATTTTCTTCACCTTGTACTTTTGGCAAAGCTCTTTGGGTCTCAGTTCTTTTCTCCAACTTCTAGTGTTATTTGTTTGAATCTAGATTTTGCCCCACTGGCCCCTTGTATTGTCAAAGTTTGATTAGCATAGTCGTGAACATCCTGTGCCGTTCGCAGCCATGGGTGTCCCAGTAGCATCCCATACGCTCCTTGCACATCCAGTTTCCTAGTTTCCTAGTACTGGAAGGTTAAGGTGGGATGTAAGTAACTTCTTCAACATTTGTCGGAGTAGAAGGAGACAGGTATGGCAAAGGAGATGACTCCTTGATAGAAACACTTTCATGATGGTTGGTTCTTCCAGCATGATGGAAACCATTTTTGATGTAGAAGTACTTGTGAAACTTCCTTCGGGCAATAGTGACCGCTTCTTCAAAGGTAGAGGGTCCACTACAAGTAACCTTAGTCTTTAGGAAAGGAGACAAACCCGAAATAAATTGCTCCATTTTTCAATATGTAACATCATGTTATAGATGTATAATACAGCCCCCATTGGAACATGCCACAATGTCTTGAGTAGTACAAGCACCTAAATGGAGTGCTCATGTAATTCAGTACTTAAAAAACAAAACCTTTTCAGTGGAATGGGACAAAGCAAGAATGAAAACTGTCGAGGAAGAGGCCAAACACTATCTACTCATTGCCAACCAACTGTATAGGCGGGGAAAGGACAAACAATTACGGTTGTGTGCTACAAAAAGAGAATATTACGTCATCCTAGATCAAGCACACTCGGGACAACCCGGAGGACACTTCTCCCGTTGATAAAATGGCAAAGCTAGTGCTACACTCAAGCATATGGTGGCCAACCCTATTCATGGATGCAACCACATATGTCAAATGCTGTGATGAATGTCAACGCACAAAACCACACCTGAGGAGAGATGAAATGCCACTTAGGCCGATGATGGGAGTACGTGCTTTTAGGGTTTGGGGCATTGACTTCATTGGTCCCATCAACCCTCCAAGATATAGGACACACGCACAATACATCATCGTAGCAACAGATTACATGATGAAGTCGACGAAAGCCAAAGCAACCCAAAAAAATGATGCAAGGACTACAGCTCAGTTCCTTTTCGAAAACGTCTTTACGCAGTATGAACTACCAATCGAAATAGTAAGCGATAGAGGTATACACTTTGTGAATGACGTCATTGAGAGCCTCCTTGACAAATTCATGGTGGTCCATCACAAGTCAGCACTCTATCATCCGCAAGCCAACGGACAGGCAGAGAGTACCAACAAAATCCTATGCACAGTGCTCACCAAAATAGTTAGTGACTCAAGAAATGATTGGGATCAAAAGCTACACACCGCCATATGGGCTTACCGCGTAGCTTTTAAAACCTCCATTGGAACAAATCCCTTTAACCTGGTATTCGGAATTAATGCAATACTACCATTGGAATTCCTAATCAAATCCCTCAGAGTGGCAACACGATTAGGATGGACGAGCCATGAGCTATCGGAGAGACTAGACACCCTAGAACAGTTAGATGAAACTAGACTTAAAGTGATACCTGGGACATATGCTCAGAAAAAGCAAATGAAAGCTTTTCATGATCAACACATGCTTGGTAAGGAGTTCCAAAAAGGGGATTACGTTCTCATGTACACCCTAAAACAGCACTTCGAAAAACTCAAAAAGCAAGGAATGGGGCCTTTTGTGATCCATGATATATAGCAAAGTGGCACCATTAAACTTGCAACATTGGTGGGAGAGGAGATGCCTAATTGGACGAGTGGTTGTAGGTTGAATAAATATCTTCTTCCGCTGACACCAGACAAACTCGCAACACTCCATGCAGTAGCTCAATGCAGATGTCAAGCACATGACATTAGGAAACAAGCACAGCAAGAGGCCAAACTCAGAATATTGAAACACAGGGAATAAGAAAACTTCCAGAGGAAAGAACAACAGGACGTGGCTATTCAGGATGCTCCGATAGCATCCATACAAACGGCGATTACATGGTTAGGAGGCATGGATCTACGCATTCAGTTACAACTTGCCGACGGCACCATCGAAATAGCGTTAGTGGACACAGGGGCCAGGGCTAATGTGGTTAACTACTCCACTTTTAGAAAAATCACACAGGAACCTCTAATGCCCAACACTATGGGGTTCAAGGTCACAAACAGAGGTACTATGGACAGTCTAGGCCACATAAATTTGCCAATCAACATTGATGGGACAATTTATCCACATCAATTTCATGTGGTCAAAGATCATCATCTGAACGAAGCAGTTATTCTGGGAGTGCCGTGGATGCGCACTTATCAGGCCACACCAAACTGGCAGGCCAACACTTTACGCATCAAACATGAGGGCCAATCTTTAGCCACACCATTCGTACAAACGGACTATGAATGGGAACCTCTACCATCACCACATGCAGCAGCTTAGCAATCATCCACCACCATGGTCACAAAAATATGGCTAAATCATGGAAACCAAGCGTAGGCAATTGTGGATACCTAAATGCCAAATCAACACACGTAAACCTACATTGCCTAAACAAAAATTAAACCATCACGAATTGCCCACTGCTGTTGTCAAATGGCCTAACCCGATGGACCACTCTCTTTGACATCCAACCACACTCAAATGGGTATGGCAACCAAAAAAACATCGCCTTCATGATGCCTCTTCTAGTGGATCCATACCTAGAAATTTCGATGGCAACCCAAAAAATGCCAACAACCGACCCCATCGGCAACATCAAAACTTTTGCAGGTCACAGTCAAACACAGAGCACGCCTTCTACAGTCACTATTACTCGGACCATGCAGCTTCCAAGGAACCTCGCCACCAATAGCCCCTGAACATATTGTTCAGCACCTATCTCTTGCACAACAATTTGTTTTCCCGTGCATATCCTTAATGAGCATCATAGAGCCACACTATACGGCTATGCATAGACATGCGCTTTATTCCCATGCACTCTGACACATGCTTGCCGCAGACGACTCACTCTAGGAAGGGGGGAAATGTGGTTGGAGTATCATTTGTATATACCATTATTATCATCCTACTTCTTTTCTTTTCTTTTCGTTTCCTTTCTTTCCCGTTTCCTTAAAGAACACAAGTTTTTCAGAGCCTGATAGACTCTTAGTTGGCATAATCATGAGCCATACCGTCACCATCTAATACCAGAATAAGAGTATGTATATAAGGGAGGCGACACTAATTTTGGTTAATTTTTGGCCGACTAATAATCATTGTAAATAATGAAAGTCAGAATCGACTTTTGAAAGCAAACACCAAAACTTCAAAGCAAGGACTTCAAACATGGCAGATATGGAAAAATTCAACACAAGATGAATTTTGAGCCAACTTCTGAAGGATCAAAACTACAGATCGAACACCATTTGTAAACCGAGTGTCAGAATGACGAACGGTTTGAACCGCAGGTGATGTGCCCAACAAGATATGAACAATGAAGGTAAGTATAAATGGGGCATTCCGGGTAGACTGGGATCATCTAGTCAAAAAGGGCAATAGAAGCTCATTTGCATTCAGAGAGAGAGAGAGAGAGAGAGAGAGAGAGAGAGAGCCACAGAGCTTAGATTTTTCGGAGTTTCTTCTGCTTGCTGCGACCACCTCAGTGGATCTCACTACACCAGATTTGACAGGTATGATCATTAACCTTGCAAGACCATGTGTGTGTGACCCATACTGGATCAACAGTACCAAAACAAAAAATCAAAGCAGTACAAGGTCACAAAATCGGCAAACTAAGAGGGCCAGTGAGGAAGTCCAAAACCCATCAAAAGCAAGAAAAAGTTCATCAGTAGACCCCAACTACCTGGCAGAATCAGCCAAGCTAAAAACAGTAGGAAAAGGTGTTGGAACATGGATCGTGATCCATGTTCCCAAAACCCTCAAATCAGGGAAACTTCTACAGGAGCAACAATAGAATCTCAGGAACAAAACCCCATGACTATTTTTGCAAAAAACATCCCAACATGGATCACAATCCATGTACCTTTTTGCCAAAATCAGGATAAAAGTGGCTCACTAGCTGGACAATGTACAAATAGTACTGGTGTTATAAAATGATCACAAAAAGTGCTCTATAGATCATCAAACCCACCTGGATTGCTACTTTCAGTTTGTAAATGGTCTTTTGGTCAAAATTACTGCTAAAGCAATTTGGGAAACTTCAAACTTTCCTCGAAGCCTATCAACAAGCAAATGTAACCTAAGAATGGTGATGGGATCAAAACCAAGCAAAATTTTACTTGCAAAATGGTGAAACTTGCAGGATTCAGTTTGCCTTCTCAAAAGAATTCAATGTCTAGGGAAAATTGCCAAGGAACCAAGCAAAGATATGAACTACAGACCTCAATCATCAGAAATCAAAGCAAGGAAAGATTTCAGGCAAAACATGACTCCAAAAGTGGTTGCCAGAAACAGATTTGGTCAAAACGAAAAAAATATGGCCATAAACTAAAAAATGGGGCAAACTATGGAAAAACATGTCCAAAGTTGAAAAAATTTCACCAGTGAACTAGGAAAACATATAGGAACCAATGTGCACAAGAACTGTATTCAAATGCTTCCCAACATGGATCGCGATCCATGTACCTTTTTGGCCAAAATAAGTAAAACCCATGCCATCTGATTCAGTATGATCAAGAAAGCCAATCCATGAAGTTTCAAGCCATTTGAATCCCAAAAATCCACTTCCAAAAGCCAAAATCTCTGAATCTGTACATGATTTCCAAAATTTAGCCCAAGTGTCAAACCATTGATCCAAATCCCAAAATTTTTGGACCAAGTCATAATCAAGATGAACCCTACCAGATGGTATCATCAGATTTCCAAAATATTGCCCAACATGGATCGCGATCCATGTACCTCCAACTCTAAATCTAGAGAAAATTGCTCAGTAGCATCCCCTTATGCTCAGGGGCAACTTCCCAAAGTTTAAATTTTCAAATGCTTCCCAACATGGATCGCGATCCATGTTCCTTTTTGATAAAATCCATCTGTTACATTACAATTTTGTGCCTATAGTAATCTTAGGTGCACTGGTGAAATTTGGTCAAATTTGGAGTAGTTTTGACAGAGTTAAGCTCACTTCTTTATTTTATGGTCAAGTTTACACTTTTCGACAATTTTGATCAATGGCTAAAACCTAATTTCACTTGCAAATTGGCAATAGGATGCCTCGAAGGAAAGCACAAAGGGAGTGGAATGTGGCACCCTATGAGATAATCGATATCTCATCAAATGAGAAAGCTCACCTCACCAAACAAGTACTTGAAGCAATTGCGGCAAACATTTTCATCGGAAGGTTCCAAGCCGCAGACAGAGAAATTGTAAAGACCACCATCTTCCTCCAAGAAATGTGAACTTTGCACAGAAACCAGAAGTGCAAGCAGGGGTCAGGTGCCTACAGCTCGACAATTTCTTAAGACTGCCTCCTTGGGGAATAGATTTCAGACGAGCTCATAAGTACAATTCAATACAATGGGGAAGCAACTCTGATAGACAAGGATGGGGCAGTTGTTAAGGTAAAAATTACAGCTGAAATCATCAATGAAGCCCTCCATCTGCCGTAGGTGACACACAATCTATTGCATAAAACAAAGGCAATCGACAATGATAAAGCCTTTTTGAAGCAACGTGGCCACAAGCTGACATATCAAGACCTGATCTACTCAGAAACGAAACTGCCATTGCGTCTTAAAGTCACAACATTTCAAGGTGCAGAAGTCACCTAGATATACTAAACCCTTGTTGCATATGGCAGTGGTGATGGCGATGGGTCTGGCTGAAGGCAGGGTGGTCAGTTGCGACTTTGGCAACTATCTTCTTGACACGATTGTGGAAGCAAACCTAAAGGGCGGTCAAAGAATTAAAGATTACATGAATGGAGGACCAATGCTCACACGAATAGCCTATCAAGAATTGGGCATGATCGACTATCTACCACCTGCCGAAGCGAAAATAGACCTAATCCACAGGTCCAAAAGAGTTGTGAGACTAGTGGCAGGACCTTCTACAAGGCCGAATCTTGGAGTCAAACAAACAAGGCAAAGTGCACCTCTAAGGGATTCTGACAGTGAGAAAACCGAGTTAGATGCTCGGAGTAGCAAGGAAGAGGGATCCCACCCAAGAGATACTCCTTCTGAGTACCAGTCTTTGGAGGAAGAGAAGGATAGCCCATACACCCTGGGATATACTCGGTTAAAGAAAAATGTTGCACATTTGGTAGAAGCTATCCCCATCACTCATGCCAGGAGGACAATGGAAGAGGCTCAGGCATTGAGAGAAAAGCTCCGCCAACAAAAGAAAGATCAGCATCAAACCCAAGAAACAGAAGCGGATAACGAGAAAGAAGATGATGAAGTCCAGAATGCTCCGCTGATACGCAGGCAAATAGAGGCCTTGGAAAGGATCAAGCAACAAAAGAGGAAGGAAGCTGAAGAGAAAGGGGAAAATGCCAATGCCATGCGGCAACAAATTCACAATGAGCTCAAGCAAAAGATGGAGCAGAGGCAGCAAGAAGAATTAAAGAAGCAACACGTCAATGATCTAGAATCATATGACGAATCTGGAAAGAGTAAAAAGGAGAAAAGTCACTCGCAAGGAGAGGGACAACACGACATACAGGACCAACAAGATCAAGACCTCGGTTCTCCCAAGAATGCTGAGACACTTTCAGAGAGGTCAAAACAAGAGAAAGGAGAAAGTGCAGAACAGTCGTAGCAAAGGGTCAACGAAAAGCAGATGGAACAGCAAATGGATCAACAAACAGAATCACAGACAAAGCCTGCCACAACCTCTGATGCATTAGAGGGTTTGAAACAAAAGGAAAATCAAGCTGAGGTGGTTGAGCAATCGGATCAAAGCAGAAAGAACCAGCATGGGCCAAGAACCCACGCACACAAGCGGCCATAAAAGAAGGAGCGGAGATAGTTAGCTCATTTGACATTGACGGTCACTTAGAGCAGATCAAACTGCAATTCTAATGTCAAAGAGCTCTTTACAACCTTAAGGAGCTGGAGTTGGAAGATAAAAAAAAGGAGGCATCTAGAGCAGCAGCAGAATCCTGGCAGTTAAAGCAACAAATCGAAGCACTAAAGAACGCACAAGTCCATGCGCAATCGGAGTTGCAAAGAGAACGAAAAAATGCAACATACTATTACAAAGAAGTGCAACAATTCAACGAGGCAAACTCCGCATTACAGATCGAACAGCAACGCCTCGAGGAGGAGCTAACCAGAGAAAAGGAACAAAATAAGAAGCTATAAGGCTCGTATACAGTGGTTAGCAGGTCTCTCACTCAGCTCCTGGACATACAGGAGACACCCTCCTCTTTAACTATGACTGCATGCTCTACTTCCTTGAGCCAGGACTCAAGGAACGCCCCCCAGCATCTCAGGATCGACCCCACTTACTGTCCCATCAACAGACGGCGATCCTGGGACAGTTTTTATAGTTGGCAAAGCAAAAGACCGGCATTGTTGAACTACCTGATAATTACCAAGCTGCTTAATAACAACCCCCCATCACAGCATTACATGGTGCTAACTCTGAAAGGAGTAATCAATATGATGAAAGATATCCCAGATCTTGCTTGTTAGATGCTGGTAAAGATTGCCAAAATTCTCATCACATGCGTTACAACTTTCAGAGAAAATGAAGCAGTAGAGTATCCATGGCAGGTTTTTGTCAAGGGGACGCAGGGTATTTGCTGGAACATGGAGACCGAAATTCCCAGCAAAAATGTTATCATGGGATTATATGCAAGAGTCATGTTTCTGCGCTCTCACTACATGCAGACCTTTGAAGAATCTTTCATGACAGGTTTCTTCAAAGTGGACTCTTCCATATTCAATCCCATGACGAAAGATCTGCCATCCCGCCACATCGCCTACCAAAGTACCATTAGCAATAATCCCTTTAGAGAGCTGGCAACCAAAGTCGAGATCGAAGCCAGAGCTCAGAAGTTCAAAAATCTCACTGCAATGCTCAAAAGAAGGCACTAAAGTGAACTCCCTCAGAGACAGCTTGCGCGAGGCCGTGCAATGAATAGGAAGGGGGGAATGTTTGGTGGATACGGGCGCATACAAGCGTATGCACACCAAACCCGGTGGACACTCTATTTTTTCATAAAAAACCCTGTAATTCAACCTAAGATGAGTTGTAATCATGATGAGATTAGACCATACCCTTTTTTATTTCTCTGAGTCTACCCCTTGTAAGAGGCCGGATGGCAATGGGAAAGACCCCTAACTTTTAAAGTCAAAACCCTTAGTTTTGAAGAAGAAATTATCATTAGTTGAAGAAAGAAAACGTGCACTGTGGTGGCTTCTTGTGACTACAACTTGTAATCCTCTTTTCTCCTGAACGGGTAATCAGAATTCTATTCCGAATAGCACATTGCGTTCCTTGTCTCTTGCTCTACAATCTAAGTGTAATCATTTCCAATTTTGTTGTGGTTCACGATGTAGTTTGTGAGCTAAATGCATTGATTTGGGAGTTAAAATGGTTGTTTTTTGATGTTTTGACCATGAATAAGTGTTTCTATGCTTAAGGTAAATCTTTCCAAGTACTTCTGTTTCAGTTTTTTGTACATTTTTTGTGATGGATTGTGATTTATGTACCTTCCCAGATGACAGAACTTGGTAGGATTGAGTCCATAAGTGTTTTGATACCTCTCCTTAAGTTTCGTGACATTCTGGATTCGTTTGGATATCAAAAAGAGGTGATCACATTGAGTGTTGAGATTGGACGCATACTGATTGTCTGACTAGGAAGTGGTTCATTTTCTTTTGTCGTAGAACGAGTAGCCCTTGAGTTCACTTTGGTGAGATTGACACTCTCATTAAGTCTCTATGCCCCACCTCGACTCGCTTCCTTGCATATTGACATTATGTTAGTGCAAAAGAGCTATGCTGCAGACGTCCGTCGCGGCGACCCGCTAACATACGCCATGGCCACAGCTCCTTCGAGCTTGCTCTCCACGGAGATATGCCAATAGAATGGCCCGCCTTACCTCATATGTCCCGCGTTGTGGCACCCCCCATGCTCATGTGGGTCAAATCCTTGTGCCACGTGGCGGTCACTGGATCTACTAAGCCTTTAAAGGCTTTGCAAATTTTTCAAAAAAACTTCATGTATATCCTTATTGGACCCTCCTTCCCCATGCTCCCTTTTACTGCTCCCATGTCCTACGGCCGAGGCGTAAAGCCGTACCGGATCATCACTATGTTGGTCTTGAGCCGTGCAAACCTCCTCGTCTTCTAACTCCTCTGAGCTCGTTGTCCAAGGCCATAAAAACCAACAAAGTTATCTGCAAATTTTCCCCCGCCAAATGCTCCCAACTTCATCCTACTGTATCTTGCTCATCAAGCATCCAATTGGCGTGCCATCGATTTGAGCTACCTTCACATGATGCACACTATCTCCAAGAACGTTGGCAAGGCCAAAAAGATGCCAGATGATGCATTCTTCAATGCGGGCAAGTGGACCCAGACCAAGCCCTTGGAAAAAATTCAATTGACCATAACTTGCTAACCAAAGCTCCGATTGGCAATTCGAGAAGACTGGCATGCCCCATAACTCGAGCTCTACACATGTGTCCACGGACACCTACCTAGGCCACCTGTCCCCAGCTATCCTGTCCGTCGGGGATCTACTAAACCTTCCAATTTTGAACTTCAATATCTTGAGCACCGAGGCTCCGTTTGACAAGCCGTCTGGACCGGCTTCTAGAGCACACTGAACACTACATTCCAAAGCATTGACTTGGCATTTTAGGCACCTTCACCTATTATTCCAATTGAGCCAAGTTAGAGATATTTTAGCCTAAAAAGCTACCTTGGGCATACATTCCCGCTTCCCTTTGGCTGCCCAAGACCTTGGTACCTACCCTAGCCTTTTGCACTGCACTTGCCTACTGCCTCTGCCTGGCATAGACCATTTCCTAGCTTATACCAACTTTGGCTGCACCATCATTGCCTAGCCCCCTCGTCAAACATTTATGTTTGACCAAAAGCATATGTATAAAACTTTAAAACTGGCATAGCAAACTGGCGGTTAAAAACACTTGTAAAACCATAACTGTATGTACAAGCTATGTACAAAAGCTTCATCTCCTTTTTCTCGCACACCGCATGCTTTAGGTGGGTTTCCCACCCCCCTTTACTATAATTTTATGCACCTCAGGTACTAAATCTCTCTCAAAATATAGCTTGAGCCGTACACCATTCACCCTGTTCCTAAGAAGCTTTCTATTTGCTCTTACCAACTGAGAGGTCGCATTTGGAAAGGTCTTTTGCACTTTATACGGACTTGTCCACTTCTTCTAGAATGTGAAATCCAAGTAGCTTTCATACTTCATGACCAGGTCTCCTTCTTCTATCCTCTTGTCTAGTAGACTGATTGAACTTGGCAACCCACTTCTATCTCTATTTCACATAGTAGTCTTCCGCTGCTTCTTTGTCCATCTGCAAAGCCTCCAAATTGGCTATCCAATCCTGTAGAGCTCCCCACTGAGTGGCATTGACACGCCGCATACCCTTCAAAGCACCTAATTGTGCATGCACCGGCAACACAGCTTCCTTACCATAGACTAGCTCGAATAGAGTGAAATTTGTAGCTACCTTATAGGATGTTCTATACACCCACAGACACTTCTCTAGATTTGTTTCCCACTCAGCTTCCTGCTTGTACACGTACTTTGTTAGCATTTTGACGATTTGACCATTAGCACTCTCGACTAGACCATTGCATTGGGGGTGATAGGGTGAGGAAAACCGATGCTGAATCTTTAGCTTTTCCACTGATGTACTCATGAGCTTGCTTCTAAACCCCTGACCCCTATCAAAAACTAACACCCATGGAACACCAAAACGGCAACAGATGTTATCAAACACAAACTGAGCCACCACATTAGCATTTACTTCCTTCACAGCTTTGGCCTCGACCCACCTTGTAAGGTAGTCAATGGCTACCACCATGTACTTCTTACCGCTCGTAGACTTTGGGAGGGGGCCTATAGCATCCAGACCCCACTTCTCGAAAGCACTTTGTGCGATGATGGCACCTTGCAACTTCGCTATTAGTCATCTTTCACCTATAATCTGAAGTGGCACGTCTTGCACCAGTAATGCACGTCCTTCACTATGGAAGGCCACCAAAAGCCTGCTTTAAGTACTCGAAACAAAACTTGGTCTTTACCCTGATGTCCTCTTTCTTCGTGGCATTGCTCCAACACAATTCCTATCTCTTCTTCGTACAGTACCCTTCTAAGCACTCCGTCATGCCCATAGTTCATGAGATCTTCACCTACCAGTGTGAATTTGCGGGCCTTTTGCATCACTCTTCTCCTTTGCAGCTTGGACAAATCCTCTGAACATTGCCCTATACTCAAAAACCCTTCAATCTCTTTAAGAGTCTCCCTACCTACTTGTAGCTTCTCCCTACCTTTTGTAGTAGAACCGCTCCAATGGCAATTGTGCCCACCGCCATAGACACATAGAAATTGTCCTCTCGATTGGGAGAACACACCACTGGCATATGACACAAAATCTCCTTGACCCTAGCAAAAGCCTCATGAGCTTCTCCATCCCACTCATAACCATGCACCTGTTGGGCCCTCTTTTGAAGAGGATGTACATATTGCAACAACATCCAAAAGAAACGTGATAGATACTTCAGTTTATGAACAAACAAAGCCAAACCTTGAGCATCTGATGGTGGCTCCATCAACACCAATGCCTTTACCTTTTCGGGATCAGTCTCTATACCGTTTTGTGACACCACATGACCCAACAGCTGCGCTCGAGGCTATACCGTTTTTGTTGGGGTTCAAGGTATGGACCAAATACCCTGTTCATCCAATCTTGGAAGGTGGCATATGCATTCACCAATCCGAACGGCATCCTGCGATAAGCGAAACAACCCCATGGAGATATGAATGTGGTCTTCAATTGGTCTTCGAGTGCAATCCCTATCTGAAAATACCCCGAGAAACCATCCATAATTGAGTATATCTTATGCCAAGCCACCTGGTTTAGGATTTCGTCTTGACATGGCAATGGATAATGATTCCTCTTGGTCACGGCATTTAGTGGCTTGTAGTCAACACACACTCTCCATTTCCCATTCTTCTTCGGGGTTATAACCACTGGTGAGACCTACTCTAACTCTTTCACAGGGTATATGATCCCTACCTCCAGCAACTTATTGATCTCCTGCCAAAGGGCCTCCTTTTGGATTTCCCCTAGTCTTCTCAGCTTCTGTGCTTTAGGCCTATGTCCTTCCTTGAGAACAATCTTGTGCTCTACCCCTTTTGCACCACACAAATGCTTATACTCCGTTGCAAACAGATTTGGATAGGATTCACACAGTTGAATATAACCCTCCTTTTCACCCTTGGTCAAATCTTCACTTAACATGCTTGAAACCTCCTCTATGCTTAAACCATGAGCTTGAGGCTGCATACCTTCCTCTTTAGGTGGGGAGTCGTCTATGGTGACTCCGAATAAGTCTGCATCTATCTTCAGCATGTTGTCCTCGCTCTCCTCTTCCTCTGTGCTAGTGTATCCTTCATCATAGCCCGTCTCTGTCTCGTACTCGTTGCTCGTCGTATCCCCCTCATCTTTAACTGCCATAGGACGAGAATTGATCTCCTTGGTCTTCAAATCAAGCACAATTTGTCTTCCCCTCTCTTTGTCAGGCAAGGTGAACACTTTGCTCTCCCAATCTTTCTTAGCACCTATTGCTAAAAGCCATGGCCTACCCAAAATGATTGGTTAAGCATTATCCCCTTCTTGGCTCGTCGTAATCCCCCTCATCTTTAACTGCCATAGGACGAGAATTGATCTCCTTGGTCTTCAAATCAAGCACAATTTGTCTTCCCCTCTCTTTGTCAGGCAAGGTGAACACTTTGCTCTCCCAATCTTTCTTAGCACCTATTGCTAAAAGCCATGGCCTACCCAAAATGATTGGTTAAGCATTATCCCCTTCTTTCATCACAAAGAATTCTAATAGGCACTCTATGCCCATCACCTTGACCTTCACATCTTGAGCCACACCCAGACATCTGGCTTTAGTATGGTTGGCCATCCTCATGTGCACATTTGACTTGATTATTGCCTTGACTCCCGTCTCTCTCATGGATGGTTCCGTCATGACACAAACCTGCGCTCCACCGTCTATGTAGGCTTGGACCTGCATCCTCTTTTCTATAATCGCATCCACTAGCGGAAGAACATCAGTGGGGTTACCTACCCTCAAAGCCATGTTTTGCACCGCTTGCACATTTCCCTTAGCTCTCGGTAGCCTGGTGCTAACACTTGTGGACCACTGCCTCCTTAACTTTGGATTTAAAGCTAGCTGACGAAAAGTAATGTTTTCTTTTTTATTTTGAACATTACTTACTAGATTGTACTCGAGATAGCCACGCCCTAATTGGAAATCCGCTTGTTTGATTTTGCGATGCCTCCTTTTTTTGCTAGGCTCAGGCTGCTCTCTACCTTCATACACCTTCTCTTTGCCTTTACGAGCTCTGGTTTCCCGCTCTATCTGTGTCTCCCTCTTAACTCTCGCTCTCTTATTGGCCAAAATCTTGACATCCTGCTTATCCACCCCGATGATGTTCACTCTTGGGACTTTGCTTCCGTTTGGTGGAGCTGGCTGCACCGGATTCTCCACCGTTTGCTCTCTTGGACCATTGAATTGCCCTTGACCTTGACCTCTACCAAAAAGCGGGTAAATGTCTCCTCTCTCTCTTTGTGGTTGAGGACAATTAGGTGCATAGTGCCTAAATTCCCTCACAATTGTAGCATCTACATAGCAGTAGCCTTGCCCTGCCCCTTGCTCCTCTTGGATGTCCTCTACCATGACACTAAGCCACAACTCCTGCATTTTCTCGGACAAATCTTGCACCGTGTGTACCCAAATTTATGGCACAACAGCTACACCTCAATTTCCATGATTTTCTTCGTTCATAGCTTCTCTCGGACTCTGTGGTTGAACAGGGGCCATTGTCTCATAGCCTGATACACACTGCTCTATCTTCTTCCTTATTTTTCTGCTCTTTGATCAGGCAATCGCTACCGCACCATTGTAATTCTCTAGACTCTCAAAATTGACCTTTTCTCTCACTTTGGGGTGCAGACACGCCATGAACTTATCTAGCTTGAAGTAGTCTCCATTAGCCAATCGCATGGCTGTCACTAATTTTGCCCAGCACTCTTCAAAATGACCCAAAAACAGATTGAACTCTTCACTTACATCTTGCTTAAGCACCTTTATCTTCTCATCCATCTTGACTAGGGATGCCTCCTTGCGAAAGTTGTGAAGAAACCTCGCCCGTAGAGCTGGCCATGTTTGCCTCGGCTCGCCTTCCAATTCTTCATACCATACTTTAGCTTTCCCATGCATCACCAAAGGCAAAGTCTGCATCTTGCTATCCTCGTTCGGCATACGTAATGATAGCATATACAGCTCAAAATTCGGCATCCACTCGTCAGGGCCTTTTTCCCCTGTGAAAATCAGTTCATAGCTTCTTGCCGCCATGACTTCCAACGCAAAAACACTGCTTCTTTTTTATTAATTAGGAGCAATCAGTGTGCTCCTCAGTGGGGGCACTAGAAGGTGGAGAGGGGGAACGGGGGAACACACCTGGCACAAACACAAGGGCCTCTCTATAGCTCAGGGTATCCACAGCACCCCTATCCTCTCGAAATACACCTTCAAAAACACACCTTACACTAGCAGACCACCACCTGCCCAATTTTCACTCTCCCACACTCCACAAATCCACCACACAACGCACACCTACTGCCACGGACTGTCTCCACCCTTACACACACACACACAACCGCTCAATCTCACTCTCTCACCCAAAACACTGTCGGTTCATTGGGGCACACACATCCGCACTGCCGGCACCGAGGGGAAACACCAGAGCAAGAGAAAGAGAAGGGCGGAAGGGAAAACAACTGCGAGAGGGGGCAACCATGGCTCGATTGCACATCAAAAGGCATGTACATAGGCTTGCACTACCATCACTATGGCGATTTTCAAGAAAAAGTTACAAAGGGATTAACTTGTCAGAGAGCTCGGCTTTGCAGGCTTCAAACGGCACGAAAAAAGCCCCGAAAAAAATCCCCCAATTCGATTAAAATTTGACTTTTATAGGGGGTGCCTTCAGCTTTGGAAATTGCTCTCTCATTGCTCCATTTGATATCCTAATTTGGTATCTTTGGGAAGGGGGCACCGCCTTGCTTCATCTGCTACTAAGCCTTGCTTCATCTCCTAGCAGGCTACTTTGCCCGTCTTCTTTCAGCCCTGTGGGACACGCCCCTTACCATTAGCGACATCGCTCATGGGGGGCATCCCTTCAAACATAGCGGGGCCCCAAGGGGCGCAGGCATGGGCGCTTGCCACATCATCAGCTATCGCCAGCTCCGTCGCCAGCGTGCGCCACCTATGGCCACCACCTCGCCGTCCCCAACCACTCCAAAATCGTATGTGCCACTGGCGTGCCCGGAATTGTCAACCTGCAGCGCCCCTACTCGGTACGCCATGGCCACAGCTCCTTCGAGCTTGCTCTCCACGGAGATACGCCAATAGAATGGCCCGCCTTACCTCATATGTCCCGCGTTGTGGCACCCCCCATGCTCATGTGGGTCAAATCGTTGTGCCATGTGGCGGTTACTGGATCTACTAAGCCTTTAAAGACTTTGCAAATTTTTCAAAAAAACTCCATGTATAGCCTTCTTGGACCCTCTTTCCCCATGCTCCCTTTTACTGCTCCCATCCCCTATGGCAGAGGCGTAAAGCCGTTGGTGCAGCCAAAGTTGGTCTAAGCTAGGAAATGGCCTATGCCAGGCAGAGGCAGCAGGCAAGTGCACTGTAGAAGGCTAGGGCAGGTGCCAACGTCCTGGGCAGCCAAAGGATAGTGGAAAAGTATGTTTGAAGCAACTTTTCAGGTCGAGGAGGATCAAATATGTCTCAGTTGGGATAGCACGTGAAGGTGTCCGAAATTCTAAGTCAGTGTCCTAAAGTATAGTGTTCGATGTGCTCTAGAAGTTGGTTCATATGGCTTGTCAAACGGAACCCCGGTGCTCAAGATATTGCAGTTCAAAGATAAAGTGTGTAGCAGATCCCCGATGGGCAGGGCAGGTAGGAACAGGTGACCCGGGCTGATGTCAGTGGATGGATGTGTAGAACTTGAGTTGTGGAGCATGCCGGTCTTCTCGGATTGCGAATCCGAGCTCTGGCTAGCAAGTTATGATCAGTTAAAGATTTTTCGGGGGCCGGGTCTGTGCCCACTGGCCCGCATTGAAGAATGCGCCATCTGACATTTTTTAGACCTCGACAAGATATGATTTTCTCTATTTTTAATGGCCTTAGATAGCGAGCTTGAAGAAGACCAAAGGCAATGAAGCTTGCCCGTGTTGGAGTCGGCAAAACGAGGTCTCGTCTGACGGGCTTTGCGGCCTAGAAATCCGACCCCAGACCGGAATGTGGCAAACATTCAAAAGGTGAAAAAAGTGATTTCAACTGAGCTTTTGTTTGGGGGTGGACTTTAGAGACCCCTAAGGGTGCCTTGATCAGAGAGCACCACGTGGCATGGGGTTAATCACACATGCGCACGGTGGCCGTTCGACTTTACGATATTTGGGACAGGGCGTGAGCACATCTGGAGATGTGTAAAGGGAGGCGAGCTCCCCTTGGAGCTCCATGAGCTATGGTGAATGCAATATGGTGGCCCATGAGGCGCTGTGGCGGGGGGTGTCGCGCGGCCTTGAACGGCGCAACCGGCGGTTTTGTTGAGCAGGGGGTGGCGCTAGGCGTTCGCGCCGCTTGAGGGTGAGGTGGCTCGCAGTGCTGTTGTCTCGGAGGTTATGACGTGGCCATTCCGACAAAGGCCCGTTCCCGTGGCCTTAGGGCCCCAGAGCTTTTGAAGGGAACCCCCCCCCCCCCCCCCCCCCCCCCCCCCCCCCCCCCCCCAACCAAATAGCGACCTCCCTATAAATTGGCAAGGGGAGGGTCCCACAGCCGGGCAGTGAGCATCATAGAGAGAGAGAAAGAGATCTCGAGGGCGGCCAGGTGGACCAAGCAAAGAGAAAAAGACCAATTCGAGACCTGCCAAGCAAATACAAGGCAATAGAAAAGGTAAGGCCGTACCAAAAAAGGGTGAAGGAGGAAAGAGAAACAGAGGAAGAGAGGAAGCAGGTGTGAGCCGGACACATGAGTCAAGATGACTCAAAAGGAGCAATGCAAAAGGTAGCCCCAAGGGGGTAAAAATGAAAGAGAAAAAATAAAAAATAAAAAGCCTAGGGGCAATAGCAATGTCACTATTGCAACCCCCCAAGTGCAAAAGAGAGAGAAAGAGAGCGGATGAAGCAAGGCGTTTCCCCCTTCCCAAAAATACCAAATTAGGGTACCAGATGGACCAATGAGAGGGCAATTTCCCAAATTGAAAACCCCCCTATAAAAGTCAAAATTGAATGAAATCGGGGCTTTTTTCCTTGATTTTTTGGTGCCGTTTGAAGCCTGCAAAGTGGAGCTCTCTGACAGAGGAGTGTGACTGTCAAAGCCCTTCGTATTTTCTTGTGAAAATGGCCATGATGTTGGCAGTGTGAACCTATGTACATGTTTGTGAAGTGTAGCCGAGCCACTGTTGTTGGGCTTTGTTGTTGTTTCGCCTTCCCCCTTCTCTTTCTCTTGCTCTGATGTTTCCCCTCGGTGCCGACTGTGTAGAAGTGTGTACCCACCCGGACCGACTGTGTAGAAGTGTGTACCCCCTTGGACCGATGGTGTGTTGTGTAAGAGAGTGAGATTGAGTGGTTGTCAGCATGTGTAAGGGTGGAGACAGACCGTGGCAGTAGGTATGCTTGGTGTGGTGGGTTTGTGGAGTGTGTGAGCAGTGTAAATTGGGCAAGCGGCGGTCTGCTAGTGTAAAGAGTTTGTTTTTAAGGTGTTTTCCGAGAGGATAGGGGTGATGTGGATACCCTGAGCTCTAGATAGGCCCTTGTGTTTGTTCCGGGCGTGTTCCCCCATTCCCCCTCTCCATCTTCTGGTACCCCCACGGAGGACTATGCTGATGCTCCTAGTTGATGTCAAAGCGATGATTTTGGTGATGCCAAAGGTGCGGCCTTTGAAGAGCAGGTGCTTCTAGTGATGGCTTGGACGGAATTTCCTATTTTCACTAGGGTTGAAGATGCAAAAACCTGTCTTCAAGATTACAGGTTGTTCGTGTTGGAAAGCGGTCTATCTAGAGAAGACGTTGTGGTGAAGGCGTTCCCGCTCTTGGTTCGTGGCAAAGCGAAGCTCTTGTTTGATAGCCTTGGTGATGAGGAAAGGGCAGATTGTGAAGCCCTAGAGGCGGCTTTTAAAAGCAAATTTGTTGTGGATGCGAAGCTAGATGAAGTAAAGTGGAAGCTGGACGAGTTGAAGCAAAGCTTGGAGGGTAATTTTCTAGTGTTCTAGTGGGAGTTCGAAGCCCTATGGGGGAAATTGATCAAGGTAACTGCTGTAAAAAATGCCAGTTTTTTGAAATTGTGTAAATTCATGGATTGCCTGCATGAGGAAGTGCGTGACAAGGTCGAGACAAATAGCGCGATGTCGTATGAGGAGGTAGTAGCTCTAGCAAAAGGACGGACCAAGAACATTTTGAAGAAGCCTGAGGCTAGGCAGAGTTTGCTAAGCGCGGTGATGCCAAGGCAGTGTAATGCGGTGGTACCTGATCCACAGGTGGTGCAAAGAGAAGTGCAAATGCAAAAAGAACCAACGGTTCTTTGGCTGCAAAGAGACAGGGTGGTTTCTATGCCGAAGATAGTGGGTAGAGCGGTTCCAATTGTGGAGGAAGTGAAGCTGATTCTAGAGTGGACAAAGGAAGTGATGCCAACTTCGAGTGTAGCTGTTGAAGCTCCATTGGAGTGCAGTAAAGAGCAAAGAGTGCGGTTTGCAAATGAGGTCAAAGTGGTGAAGCTAGAGGAGGCTCCCGAGCTTGAAACCGAAGAGGAGACTTGGTCGAGTGATGATAATTCTATGGACGCAGACACT
Organism: Adiantum capillus-veneris; assembly: GCF_014529385.1. Taxonomy (NCBI): domain Eukaryota; kingdom Viridiplantae; phylum Streptophyta; class Polypodiopsida; order Polypodiales; family Pteridaceae; genus Adiantum; species Adiantum capillus-veneris. The sequence continues at coordinate 52,602,575 of NC_140932.1, forward strand.
AGTTGGGAGACCGACTCATCTCAATCCAGGTATGATGAGTTCGACCTCTTACATGTGAGTGGAGAGGCAGTGAGTATGTGCAAGGAGCAGCATGATGTGCAAGCCGAGGTGCCTAGTGAAGACCAAGTGGAGCATTCTAGGCCTACATGTGCTGAAGAGCAGATAAAGATGGTGTGCGGTGCCATGCTAATGGCCATGTTGACGAAGATAGCAATAGAGTATGCCCTGGTGGTGCAACAGGTGCAAAGTTTTTCCAAGAGGAATAGAGCAGCCGTGCCCATGGAAGAAGACGAGTGTAATGCGATAGAGAACGAGTTTCTCTCTTCCTTGGTAGAGCTTGATGATGTAGCAATAGAAGAGCAGGTATTTACGACCGACACGCAAATAGTGCTTATCAACCTTGAAGGGCCAGTTGAAGAGGAGGAGCTCGACGATGCTGGAATTGAGTGCATGGCAGGTGAGAAGGGCAGTGCGGAGTCAAAGCTGGCAATGCTTCCTACGCAGTCGGTGCACTCTATGACAAGTGATGCGGACTCCAAGGCAATATCCAAGCTTTCTAAAGAAATCTGTGAGTGGTGGTTGAAGGGGATGCTAATAAAGGCAGCTATGTAGGATCTTGTAGAGCAAGTACAGGATCTACTAGATGAGGATCTAGCTTTACATGGTTGGAAGGGCGGGTCAGATATGTTAGGTCTGTTTGGTACGAGTGATGATGCAGGTATGCCTTTAAATGGCAAGCACGAGGGTACTCTATTTGGTGTTCTCGAAGGTGTCTGGTTACGAGTGGGCAGTTTTCCAAGGAGTATTTGGAGTGGTGAAAGCATGTCGATGGCAGTTTGGCTATACAGTTGGATATGTGCCTTGGTGTGGCACTATGCAAGGGGGTTACAGGTGGATGGAGGAGACCAATGCAAGGTGTTTGACCCAGGCAGTTGATGACAAGTAAAGCAAGGGGTTGGGAAACCCGCATGAGCAAAGGTGGCGGGTAGCAGATGCCAGTTTATGTACATATGTTATGAGCTTTGCGGTGTACAGACAGTTTGTTTTTGGTGTGCCAGTTTTAAAGTTTTGTACATATGCTTTTGGTCGAACATAAATGTTCGACGAAGGGGCTCAGCAATGATGGCGCAGCCAAAGTTGGTCTAAGATAGCAAATGGTCTATGTCAGGCAAAGGCAGCAGGCAGATGCAGTGCAGAAGGCTAGGTCAGGTGCCAAGGTCCTGGGCAGCCAAAGGATAGCGGAAAAGTATGTCTGAAGCGGATTTTTAGGCCGAGGCTCAAAGATGGCTTTGTTGGGATAGCAGGTGAAGGTGTCCAAAATGCTAAGTCAGTGTCCTAAAGTGTAGTGTTCCATGTGATCTAGAAGCCGGTCCAGATGGCTCATCAAACGGAGCCCCGGTGCTCAAGATATTGCAATTCAAAGAAAAAGTATGTAGCAGATCCTCGACTGGCAGGGCAGCTAGGGACAAGTGGCCCCGTCTGGTGTAAGTCGATGGATGTGTAGAGATCGAGCTGTGGAGCATGCCGGTCTTCTCGGATTGTGAATCGAAGCTCTGGCTAGCAAGTTATGATCAGTTAAAGATTTTCAGGGGGCCGGGTCTGTGCCCACTGGCCCGCATTGAAGAATGTGCCATCTAACATTTTTTAGAACTCAACTAGGTTCAAGCAGGTAGAGCAGTGAAGTCGGCCAGAAGTCGCGGCTCGTGATTCTGAGCCCTGAGCACCGAGCTCCGGCCTAGGGAAAAAGGGAGCATTTGGAGGGGGAGTGCATGCAGATGATTTTCTCTATTTTTAATGGTCTCAGATAGCGATCTCGAAGAAGACCAAACGCAATGAAGCTTGCCGGTGTTGGAGTCGGCTAAACGGGGTCTCATTCGACGGGCTTTTCGGTATGGAAATTCGACCCCGGACCGGAATGTGGCAAGCATTCAAAAGGTGAAAAAAGTGATTTCAAGTGAGCTTTTTTTTGGGGGTGGACTTTAGAGACCCCTAAGGGTGCCTTGATCAGAGAGCACCACGTGGCATGGGGTTAATCTCGCATGCACACGGTGGCCGTTCGACTTTGGGGTATTTGGGACAGGGCGTGAGGCCATTTCGAGGTGTGTAAAGGGAGGCAAGCTCCCCTTGGAGCTCCGTGAGATATGGCGAATGGCGATGGCGGCCCATCAGGCTCTGTGGTAGAGGGTGGGTGTCACGGGGCCCTGCAAGGCACAGCCGGCAGTTTTGTTCAGCACGGGGCGGTGCCAGGCGTTGGTGCTCGCGTGAGGGTCAGGTGCCTCGCAATGCTCCTATCTCGGCGGTGATGATGTTGTCGTTCGACAAAGGCCCGTTCCCGTGGCCTTAGGGCCCCCGACCTTTTGAAGGGAACCCCCCCACACCCAATAGCAACCTCACTATTGATTGGCAAGGGGAGGGTCCCACGGCACGGGTAGTGAGCATAGAGAGAGAGAGAGAGAGAGAGAGAGAGGAGAGAGAGAGAGAGAGAGAGAGAGAGAGAGAGAGAGAGAGAGAGAGAGAGAGAGAGGAGAGAGAGAGAGGGGGGGGGGGGGGGGGGGGGGGGGGGGGGGGGGGGGGGCGGCGGCAGGTGGACCAAGCAAAGAGCAAAAGACCAATTCGAGACCAGCCAAGACAAGACAAGGCAAGAGCAAACGTAAGGCCGGACCAAAAAAGGGTGAAGGAGGAAAGAGAAATAGAGGAAGAGAGGAAGCAGGTGTGAGCCGGACAGATGAGTCAAGATGAGTCAAAAGGAGCATTGCAAAAGGTAGCCCCAAGGGGGTAAAAATGAAAGAGAAAAATTAAAAAATAAAAAGCCTAGGGGCAACAGCGATGTCGCTATTGCACCCCCCCAAGTGCAAAAGAGAGAGAAAGAGAGGAGATGAAGCAAGGCGGTGCCCCCTTCCCAAAAATACCAAATTAGCGTACCAGATGGACCAATGAGAGGGAAATTTCCCAAATTGAAACCCCCCTATAAAATTCAAAATTAAATCAAATTGGGGGCTTCTTTTCCTGGCTTTTTTGGTGGCGTTTGAAGCCTGGAACGTGGAGCTCTCTGACAGAGGAGTGTGCCTATCAAAGCCCTTTGTATTTTCTTGTGAAAATGGCCATGATCATGTCAGTGTGAACCTATGTACATGTTTGGTGAAGTGTAATCGAGTCACTGTTGCCGAGCTTTATTGTTGTTTCCCCTTTCCCCCTTCTCTTTCTCCTGCTCTGGTGTTTCCCCTAGGTGCCGGCTGTGTGGAAGTGTGTACCCCCCGGACCAACAGTGCGTTGTGTGAGAGAGTGAGATTGAGTGGTTGCGAGCGTGTGTAAGGGTGGAGACAGACCATGGCAGTAGGTATGCTTGGTGTGGTGGGTTTGTGAAGTGTGTGAACAATGGAAATTGGGCAGTCGGTGGTCTCCTAGTGTAAAGAGTTTTTTTTGAAGGTGTTTTTCGAGAGGATAGGGGTGTTGTGGATACCTTGAGCTATAGAGATGCCCTTGTGTTTGTGTCGGGCGTGTTCCCCCCTTCCCCCTCTCCATCTTGTGGTGCCCCCACGGAGGACTATGTTGATGCTCCTAGTTGATGTCGAAGTGGTGATTTTTGTGATGCCAAAGGTGCGGCCTTTGAAGAGCAGGTATTTCTAGTGATGTCTTGGACAGGATTTCCCATTTTCACTGGGGTTGAAGGTGCGGAAACCTTGCTTCAAGATTACATGTTTTTTGTGTTGGAAAGCGGTCTATCGAGAGAAGACGGTGCTGTAAGGGTGTTCCTGCTCTTGGTTCGTGGTAAAGCGAGGCTATGGTTCGATAGCCTTAGTGATGAGGAAAAGGCAGATTGTGAAGCCCTAGAGGCAGCTTTTCTAAGCAAATTTGTTGTGGATGCGTAGCTAGATGAAGTGAAGCGGAAGCTGGACGAGTTGAAGCAAGGCTTGGAGGGTGATTTTCCAGCATTCGAGTGGGAGTTTGAAACCCTATGGTAACTGCTACAAAAAATGCCAATTTTTTGAAATTGTGTAAATTCATGGATTGCCTGCATGAGGAAGTGCATGACAAGGTCGAGATAGATAGCCTGATGTCGTATGAGGAGGCAGTACTTCTAGCAAAAGGGCACACGCAGAAGATTTTGAAGAAGCGTGAGGCTAGGCAGAGTTTGCTAAGTGCGGTGATTCCAAGGCAGTGTAATGCGGTGGTAGCCGATCCACAGGTGGTGCAAAGATAAGTGCAAGTGCAAAAAGAACCAAGGGTTCTTTGGCTACAAAAAGAGAGGGTGGTTCCTATTCCAAAGATGTCGGGTAGAGAAGTTCCAGTTGTGGAGGAAGTGTAGGTGATTCCAGAGTGGACAAAGGAAGTGATGCCAAGTTCGAATGTAGCTGTTGAAGCTCCATTGGAGTGCCATAGAGAGCAAAGAGTGAGGTTTGCAAACGAGCTCGAAGCGGTGAAGCTAGAGGAGGTTCCCGAGCTTGAAACCGAAGAGGAGACTGGGTCGAGTGATGATAGTTATATGGACACAGACACTAGTTGGGAGATTGAGTCGTCTCAATCCAGGTATGATGAGTTCGACCTCTTACATGTGAGTGGAGAGGCAGTGAGTATGTGCGAGGAGCAGCATGAAGTGCAAGCCGAGGTGCCTAGTGAAGACCAAGTGGAGCATTCTAGGCCTACATGTGATGAAGAGCAGATAAACATGGTGTGTGGTACCATGCTAATGGCCATGTTGACAAGATAGCAGTAGACTATGCCCTGGCGGTGCAACAAGTGCAATGTTTTGCCAAGATGAATAGAGCAGCCGTGCCCATACAAGAAGACGAGTGTAATGCGATAGAGAACGAGTTTCTCTCTTCCTTGGCAGGGCTTGATGATGTAGCAGTAGAAGAGCAAGTAGTTGCAGCCGATAAGCAAACAGTGCTTATCGACCTTGAAGGGCCAGTTGAAGAGGAGGAGCTCGACGATGCTGGAATTGAGTGCATGGCAGGTGAGAAGGGCAGTGCTGAGTCAAAGATGGAGGTTCTTCCTACGCAGTCGGTGCACTCTATGACAAGTGATGAGGACTCCAAGGTAGTGTCCAGGCTTTCTAAGGAAAGTTATGAGTGGTGGTTAAAGGGGATGCTAATAAAGGCAGTTGTGCAGTATGTTGTTGAGCAGGTACAAGATGTGCTGGATGAGGATCTAGCTTTACATGGTTGGGAGGGCGGGTCAGATATGTTAGGTCTGTTTGGTATGAGTGATTATGCAGGTATGTCTTTAAATGGTGAGCACGAGGGTGCTCTATTTGGTGTTCTCAAAGGTGTCTGGTTATGAGTGGGTAGTTTGCCAAGGATTACTTGGAGTGGTAGAAGCATGCTGATGGCAGTTTGGCTATACAATTGGATATGTGCCTTGTTGTGGCACTATGCAAGGTTGTTACAGGTGGATGGAGGAGACCAATGCAAGGTGTTTGACCTAGGTGGTTGATGACAAGTAAAGCAGGGGGTTGGGCAACCCGCATGAGCAAAGGTGGCGGGTAGCAGATGCCAGTTTATGTACATACGTTATGAACTTTCTGGTGTACAGACAGTTTGTTTTTGGTGTGCCAGTTTTAAAGTTTTGTACATATACTTTTGGTCGAACATAAATGTTCGACGAGGGGGCTGGGCAATGATGGTGCAGCCAAAGTTGGTCTAAGCTAGGAAATGGTCTATGCTAGGCAGAGGCAGTAGGCAAGTGCAGTGCAGAAGGCTAGGGTAGGTGCCAAGGTCCTGGGCAGCCAAAGGATAGCGGAAAAGTATGTCTGAAGAGGCTTTTTAGGCCGAGGAGACTCAAAGATGGCTCAGTTGGGATAGAAAGTAAAGGTGTTCGAAATGCTAAGTCAGTGTCCTAAAGTGTAGTGTTCGATGTGCTCTAGAAGTCGGTCCAGAGGGCTCGTCAAACAGAGCCCCGGTGCTCAAGATATTGCAGTGCAAAGATAAAGTGTGTAGCAGATCCTTGTTTGGCAGGGCAACTAGGGACAGGTGGCCTAGGCTAGTGTCAGTGGATGGATGTGTAGAGCTAGAGCTGTGGAGCATGCCAGTCTTCTCGGATTGCAAATCGGAGCTCTGGCTAGCAAGTTATGATCAGTTAAAGATTTTGAGGGGGCCGGGTCTGTGCCCACTAGCCTGCATTGAAAAATGCGCCATCTGACATTTTTTAGACCTCAACAGAGTTTAGGCAGGTAGAGCAGGCCGAGTGAATTCAGCAAGAAGTTGCGGTTTGTGATTCTAAGCACCGAGCATCGAGTTGCGGCCTGGGGAAAAAGGGAGAGTGCATGCAGATGATTTTCTCTATTTTTGACCCGGACCGGAATGTGGCAAGCATTCAAAAGGTGAAAAAAGTGATTTCAAGTGAGCGTTTTTTTGGGGGTGGACTTTAGAGACCCCTAAGGGTGCCTTGATCAGAGAGCACCACGTGGCATGGGGTTAATCCCGCATGCGCAGGGTGGTCGTTCGACTTTGGGGTATTTGGGACAGGGCGTGAGCCCATTTGGAGGTGTGTAAAGGGAGGCGAGCTCCCCTTGGAGCTCTGTGAGCTATGGCGAATGGAGATGGCGGCCCATGAGGCACTATAGCGGTGTTGATATTGCTTCCCCCAAGTGCAAAAGAGAGAGAAAGAGAGCACATGAAGCAAGGCGGTGCCCCCTTCCCAAAAATACCAAATTAGGGTACCAGATGGACCAATGAGAGGGCAATTTTTCAAATTTGAAACCCCCCCCTATAAAAGTAAAAATTGAATCAAATTGGGGGCTCTTTTTCCTGGCTTTTTTGGTGTCGTTTGAAGCCTGCAAAATGGAGCTCTCTGACAGAGGAGTGTGCCTGTCAAAGCCCTTTGTATATTCTTGTGAAAATGGCCATGATGATGGCAGTGTGAACCTATGTACATGTTTGGTGAAGTGTAATTGAGCCACTGTTGCTGGGCTTTGTTGTTGTTTCCCCTTCCCCCCATCTCTTTCTCCTGCTCTAGTGTTACCCCTCGATGCCGGCTGTGTGGAAGTGTGTACACCCCCGGACCGACGGTGTGTTGTGTGAGAGAGTGAGATTGAGTGGCTGTGAGTGTGTGTAAGGGTGGAGACAAAGACCGTGGTAGTAGGTATGCTTGGTGTGGTGGATTTGTGAAGTGTGTGAGCAGTGTAAATTGGGCAAGCGGTGGTCTGCTAGTGTAAAGAGTTTTCTTTGAAGGTGTTTTCCGAGAGGATAGGGGTGTTGTGGATACCCTGAGCTATAGAGGGGCCCTTGTGTTTGTACCGGGCGTGTTCCCCCATTCCCCCTCTGCATCTTCTGGTGCCCCCATGGGGGTGTTGGAATTAGGGTTGCAGAGAAACACTCACAGCTTGGAGAAGACGAAGGAAGCTCAAGGCACTCAATAGAGAGTGTATTACTTTGTGTGCAATGGAAAGATAGATAGCCCTAGAGTGATGGGCGTATATATAATGCACGGGGGAAAAAACCTCCTAAAGAGGGAAAAAATGCCCCGGCGGTCCTAATGTGCTCACACACATCACTACCACATGTATATGGTAACAAATCCCCCCTGGAGTGATGCGGTGAACGAGAGCTGGCACATGAGTACAGGGAAGTGCCATGCCCTAAGGACATGATCAGTCCACAAAGGGGAGTAAGCCCAAAGCTTTGCGGAAAGCTTCAAGCTTCTCACGAGTCAATGCCTTTCTGAAAAGATCTGCAAGGTTGTCTTGTGTTGGCACATAAGCCAAGCTGATCTCTCCTGCTAAGAGCCTCTCCTTGACATAGTGGTAATGCACCTCAATGTGCTTTGTGCGAGCATGAAAAATTGGGTTCCTCGCAACTGCCAATGCGCTCTGACTGTCAGCGTAGATAGTGTCGGCAGTGTCCTGTCCAACACCCAAATCAGCCATAAGGCGTCTGAGCCATACACACTCAACCGTAGCTGTGAAGACTGCCCTATACTCAGCCTCACAACTCGAAGTGGCCATAGTAGGTTTCTTCTTGCTCAACCATGATATACATGAACTACCAAGCATGAAACAAAAACCACTTGTGGACACTCGCGTGTCAAAACAACCATCCCAATCTGAGTCCGAAAAAGCATGTAAGTCTGGCGGCAAGGATCCCCCCATGGGATAAAACAAGCCAAGATGTATAGTGCCACTAAGGTAGCGGAAAATCCTCTTGACAGCCTGCCAATGCTTAGACCCTAGGCTATGCATAAATCTGCTGACCTGTGAGACTGCAAACTGAATATCTGGCCTCCGGTTGCATACATAAATGAGGCAGCCAACAGAAGTTTGGTAAAGAGTGACATCAGGAGGATCGCCAGCATCATGTAGACTTAACTTCAAACCTATTTCCATGGGAGTGGCAATAGGTTTGCAATCCTCAAGTCCAAACTTATATAGCAATGTCTCTATGTAACTTTTCTGACACAAGGCAATACCACCATCACACTGCTTAAACAGTATACCCAAGTAATGATGCAACAGCCCCAAATCTTTCATCTTGAAAGTAGCATTCAAATTAGCCTTAAATTCAGCAATATGTCTCTCGTTTGGTCCAATGATCAGCAAATCATCAACATAAAGAACCACAAAATGAGAAGTACATCACCCTCACGCTTTACATACAATGTGCTTTCTGTTGGACTGTTACGAAAGCCTTGTTTGACCAAATGAGTGTCAGCTTTCTCATACCAAGCACGAGGAGATTGCTTCAGCCCATACAAAGCCTTGTTACACTTTCACACTTTGTCTTCTTGTCCTTTTATGACAAAACCGCGAGACTGCGTTACATAAACTTCCTCAAATATGTCACCATTCAAGAAAGCAGTAACAATGTCTGATTGATGTACATCCCAACCAAAATGAACTGCCAATGCACATAGAAAACGCACAGTAGTCATACGACAAGTGGGAGCAAAAGTCTCTTCATAATCAATGCCTTTTTGTTGTGCATAACCCTTTGCAACAAGTCGAGCCTTATGGCGATCGATCTCACCATCCGGCTTGCATTTCAACTTGTAAACCCACTTCGTACCAATGGCCTTTTTGCCAGGAGGCAAATCACACAAAGTCCATGTGTCATTTTCTATGAGTGCATCATATTCTGATTGCATGGCAGCCATGCAATTTTCTGAATTCTGTGCTTCATCAAAAGATAGAGGCTCCTCAACATCATGTAAGCTAGACACAGCCAAAGCATAAAAATCTGATTCATAAGATGCATGGCGAGAGCCTGAACGAGTACGACTAGACAAAGGTGCATCCAATTTACTGTCACGCAAAGTGTGCACCAGTCATTTTGGCATACCTCTAGCCTGCTCATTTTCAGCCCTTCCCTCATCAAGTACATCATGTACATCTGCATCAGTAATAGGCTGATCTAGAACATTTTCAAAAATCCCCATAGGCTGTACATTTGCCTCATTGGAACTGCAAAAGGTGGATGTGGTTCCCTTCGCATGGTGCAATTTCCAAGGCAAACCCAACACACAAGACCCCCTCCCCGTGATGGTGATGGTGTCAATCCCTCCTACTACACTCTACCCAATGCTTGGTTCCACATAAGTTGCCCCCTCCCAATAGTGACCTCTCAGTGCCAATTTATAGGTGTTGGCTGCTTGGATTATGGTAATCCCAGTGTGGTTAGGGTAATCTTAATCGGGGAGACAAAGCAAGTGGTGGGCCCGGTGTGGTTGACCCTTGCTTTGTTTTGGGGAAGGTTATTAAAAGATGGGAATCTCTAGGTGGGCCTTTGTCACCATCACCTAGAGAGAGGATATTTACAAAATAGAAATTTACAATGGCTCGGGTGAAAAACTGAAGATAATGGTAAAATAACCTAAAAATTATTGGGATGGCGTCGTGGTTGCGTGTTGCCGGCGAATGGCGTGTTGCCGGTGCGTCGGTGTCGAGCGTACTTCTTTTTGGAGTCGGCCGAGGCATGCCTTCGGCGCATTTCTGTTTTTTGTTGTTGGCGGTGCGTGCTTTGGATCCTTCTTCTTTTTGTTTGTTAATGTCGTAGCCTTTTCCTTCGTATTGCGGTGCGGTGCGTATATACGTGTGTGTATGTATTTGTGCATGAGGCGGGTGTGTGTGTGTTTTGTATAGGTATGTGTGTGCGAAAGCATGCGTGGGAAGGGGGATTATATATATATATATATAATTTTTTTATTTTTATTTTTTTTCCTTCTACGGATGGCCGGAGGCTTACTCTTCTGCGCAAGGCGGAAAGGGAGGGGGGGGGTAGGATAGGGGGTGTGAGTGTGTGTGGGTGGGTGAGTGTGTGTGTGTGTGGTGTGTTGGCGTATTTGCTGCTGCCCGCATGGCGTGTGTGTGTGTGTGTATCGAATGCAGCGCGCGGCGCACAGCACATGGGGAGAGAGAGGAGAGGGCGGGGGGGGGTGGGGGGGGGGGGGTGTTGTGGGGTGTGTGTGTGAGTGAGAGGGAGTGTGTGTGTGTGAGTGTGGGACTGCAGCGCTGCCCGAGAGAGAGAGAGAGAGAGAGAGAGAGAGAGAGAGAGAGAGAGAGAGAGAGAGAGAGAGAGAGAGAGAGAGAGAGAGAGAGAGAGAGAGAGAGAGAGAGAGAGCTTTGGTGTGGCCTGTCGGTGCGTCGGATGAGAGAGAAAGAGAGAGAGAGAGAGGGAGAGAGAGGGAGGGAGCTTGGCGTGGCCGTGAGAGGGAGAATGAGGGAGAGGGGGAGGGGATAGGGGTGAGAGGATAAGAGATAGAGAGTGTGTGAGAGGGAGAGTGAGGGGAGAGGGGGAATGGCGGGGTATGGGAGATGTGTGGGTGAGAGGGAGAGGGGGGGGGTGTTGTCTTGCATGGGGCTTGAGGACAAAGGGGAAATAAGTCAATTGGGGGGGTGTAAGGGAATATATCTGCGGGCCAAAGAGGGGAGGGAATGAGGCCGGGGGGAGGGAATATTGGCGGGCCAAAGAGGGGGGGGGGGGGGGGGGGGGGGGGGGGGTTCTCACGCAGCTCACACCGAGGGAGCACGAGAGAGGGGTTGGGGGTTCCTTCTCTGAGTTTCTGCCTGGCCGGGGAGGGTGAATCGGGAGGAGAGAGATATTAGGGAAGGGGGTATGTAGGGAAAATGGGGGGGAGAGAGTGTGAGGGTTTTATCCGATGCCCGTAGGGCGAGAGGGGGAAAAAATAAGTTACGGTGGGGGGGTACTGAGAGTGGGGGGGGTGTAATGAGTTTTTTTTCTTTTTTTTTCTACTTGATTTTCGAAAGTCGGCTATCATTAGCCCTCTCTCTTTTGGCTAGAGGCATTCATGCTTCTAGCCCTTCTCGAGTTTCTTTAGCTGTAGAGTTAGAGGGTTCTCCCTCTTCTGGAATGTCTAGCACGAATTCTGGGTCAAACCTAAGGAAATACCTCTTCAGTCTCCATCCATTGACTCTAGTCTTGTGAATTCTCCCATCTGCTTCTATCAGCTTATAGCTGCCGTTGTCGTAGCGCTTCTTGATGATGAATGGCCCTTCCCATCTGGGTTGAAATTTCTTATCCTTCCTGGTATCAAATCTGTTGTCGTATCGCGGCACTAGCATGCCTTTTTCCAGTCCTTTCTCTTTAAGCCCTTGATTGAAAGTGAGTTGGCGTCGTTCTGCCTGTGCTGCATAGTGATTGATTGCTTCTTCCCTATCCAGTTGGAGTCTCTCTAGATCCAAGATGTGGTTTCGAAGGTTTACGATTGGACGGTGGGTCTGGCTGGCCAAGACTCATAAGCTGGCTATTTGTACCTCAATGGGTAGAATTGCCTCCTTCCCATAAACTAGATGGAAAGGGGTGAAACCTAGTGATGTTCGGAACGTTGTTCTGTAGGCCCAAAGAGCTGCCATGAGATGTTTATCCCAATCTCCTGTATGGTTGTTCACCTGTTTTGTGATGATCTTGCAAATCATTCCATTTACCTTCTCTACCAGACCATTGCATTGTGGATAGTATGGTGTGGAATGCCGACGTGCGATGCCTAACTTCTTCATTAATTCTCCTACCACATCACCTCTGAATCCTGGTCCTCTATCTGATATTATCTCAAGAAGAGTGCCAAAACAGCAAACGATATGCTCAAAAATGAACTTTGCCACCTCTTGGGCTGTAATGCGGGTGGTGGCCGTTACTTCTGCCCATCGCGTCATGTAGTCTACACTCACTATGATGTATAGTTTACTTGATTGGGCCCTTGGTAAGAGACCAATTGCATCTATTCCCCATTTCTCAAACGGACCATATGAAATGATAGGGGTTTGTGGCTCGTAGGTTAGCATATGATCACTGGCCACTTGACAAGCCCTACATGTTTTACACCAATGGTGTACATCTCTGTTCAAGCTAGGCCAAAAGTATCCTGCTTGTCGGATCTTCCTACTAGTGATATCTAGAGCAAAATGACCACCGCAAACGTCGTCATGGCAGCTTGAAATTACCTCTGTGATTTCACTAGAGGTTGGCACCCGCCTGAGAATTTGATCCTTGCCCTTACAATACAAGTGGTCGTCTATAAGGCGGTACCTAGTAGCCTTCCTTACCAGCCATTGTTTTGGGCCTTTAGTGTGTCCTGTTGGACATTCCCCTGTATTCAGAAAGCTGATGATATCAGGCATAGCGTCACTGCCTTGGAAGAGGGGTAGTTTTAACTTGATTGCTCCTATGGTAACATCTTGTATTCTTTCTTTAGCTAGTGCATCTGTCTCCTGATTTTCTGCTCTGGGAATATGGAAGAGTTTTACTGCTTCAAACTTCTTCAGAAGGTCCTTAACTTGGCGAAGTTGACCAAGTAAAACCTGATTTTTGCACTCCTAGGTGCCATTTATCTGCCTAATCAAAAGCAAAGCGTCGCCGAACACATTCAAGCGCTGAATTTTTTTGTGAAATACATTGTTCCAGCCCAAGGATTAGGGCTGCATACTCTGCCTCATTGTTAGAGTGGGAGTGTAATAACTGCCCCATGGAGAATACTCTTTCCTGCTGTTCATTGAAAATGACCATGCCTGCTGCAGACTGATCCATTGTTCTCTTGTATGCTCCGTCAAAGAAAAGAGAGTGAGCTCTTTCTAGCTTAGGGCTCTCTTTATCTGGTATTCCTTCCTTTGCTTCCGTGTTGACCTTCAGCTTTTTCTCGTAGTGGCGATGAGTGAGAATTCCTGCTAGACTAGCCCTGGTGGAGTTTTCTACTTGTATGGTGTAATCAAACTCTTGTACTCTAATTAACCACTTTGAGATCCTAGATGAGACATCCATGTGTCGCATTACATATGGGAAAACCTCTTCCATTGTCAGGATTACAAATGGTCTAGGCAAGAGATAGGAGTGGAATTTCGTGGTAGCAAACATTAGTGCCAGAACCATCTGCTCTACTTCGGTGAATCCCTTTTCTGATGGGGTCATGACTCGACTAGAGAAGTAAATAGGGCGCATGAAAGAAGTTTTGGGATCCTTTTGCATTAGCACTGCTCCCAGAGTATCATTTCCCACACTAGGGTTCACATAGAATGGCTCGTCCCACTTAGGAGGTGAAATAGTGGGAATCTTAGATAGGACTTGCTTTACCTCAGTAAACTGCTGCTCATTCTCTTCACTCCATGAGAAAACATCCCTTTGGGTGAGTTGTTGTAGGGGAAGGACCACTTGAGATAGCAGGTGAATGAACCTACTTAAATATCTTTCCTTCTGAAGGAAAGAAACCAACTGCTTGGCGGTGGTGGGAGATGATAAAGATACCACAGCCTGAATTTTGCTCGGGTCAGCCTCGATTCCTTTTGCTGAAATTACATGACCAAGGAGAGTGATGCTGAAATTACATGACCAAGGAGAGTGACCTTGCTCTCACCAATGTGACACTTGTCCACGTTGAGTTGGCCACCCAGGGTTTGTAGCCTGGTTAACCCGTCATAGACTTTGCTTAGATAAAGGACTCGTGAGCTATAGATGCAAAAATCATCTATGAAAACCTGTATTGATGTTCCAAAGTAGGGTTGGAAAACAAATGTCACATAGAGTTGAAATGTGGCTAGAGCGTTGGTGAGGCCAAATGGCATCACTCTGTAAGCAAAACATCCCCAAGGTGTGATGAAGGTTGTCTTCTTCTGATCCTCCTCCGTAATGCTAATCTGGAAGTATCCTGAGTAGCCATCGCATACTGTGTAGCGTTCGTGACCTGCCACTTCATTGAGTATTTCATCCTGGAATGGGAGGGGAAAATGGTCCCTCTTCGTGGCTGCATTGAGAGGTTTATAATCCACACAGACTCTCCATTTACCATTTTTTTTTGGTGTGACTACTACTGGGGAGACCCATTCTCAGTCTTCGACAGGGTAGATGAAACCTGCTTGTAGCAAACTCCTTACTTCTTTAAGCAATGCCTCTTGTTGGATTACTCCAAGTCTTCTGAGCTTTTGTACTACGGGTTTACTGCCTTCCTTGAGCTTTATGTGGTGTTGCACTATTGTAATTCCTGTGATCTTATCATAGCCATCAATGAACAAAGTAGTGAAGTTGCTTAACATGGAGACATACTCCTTCCTTTCTTCATTGGTTAACTCATTTGAGAGCATTTTTTGTAGCTTACCTGCATCCTCCAATGACTGCTTACCATATGGTCCCTCTTCGTTTGCTGAGGTTGCTTCAGATTGTGTTAATCTGTTTGGGTCTTTAAGAATGACTCCCATTACTTCGATGATACTGTCACTCCCGTCGGTGGTGGTTGTGTCTTCTCCTGAGGTAGACGAGGAGTCGCTGGTGGACTCGTCTTCTGAAGCCTCCAAGATCATATTGCGCTACTTTCCAGTCCTCATGTCGTAGAATATGGACTTCCCTTTAGCATCCTTCATCTGGATCATCCCGGTGCTCCAGTCTTGTTTGGCTTCCATGGCCATAAGCTAAGGCCTTCCAAGAATGATGGGGTAGCCCTCTCCTTTGTGTGACATGACGAAGATGTCTACTTCCACTTCCGTATTGAATGCTTTTACTTTGACCGCATTTACAATGCCTACGCATTTCACTCTTACATTGTTTGCCATCTTGGCTCGGCAAGGTGCCGGCCTACTTACCTCTAGACCTAGGTGGTGCATCATCTTCTCACTCATGATGCATATTTGCGCGCCATCATCTATGTAGACGTTTGAAATCCGCTCCCCTTTGATGTGAGCGTCCATGGTTGGCAAGATGTCATCGAGATCCCTCCAAGAGATAGCCCTAGCTATCCGTGGTTTTGATTTCCTGGTACTTACCATTTTCGTCCATTGCCTCCTCATTCTGGGTGCAAGGTAGAGTAATTGGGGCCAAGTTATCTTCGGGCCCTGCATTAACACATCCTGAACTAAGTCATAGGGTTGTGCTTCCTCACCTAGTGAAAAGTCTTAGATGTCTATCTTCCTCCACGGTTTAGCTGCTTGCTTGCTAGACTCGGCTTTCCCTTTCATCTTCTCTTCTTTTTGAGATGCCTCCTCGTGCCTCGCACGCTTCACTCCCATAGCATCCACTTCTTCTACCTTCGCTTTTCCTTTGTGCTTCTCTTGAGATGACTCTTCTACCTTCGCCTTCCCTTTAGCCTCTAAGCTAATGACACTCACCGCTTGGTTCACCGCAGGTGGTGGGGGTAGTGGCGGAATGAGAGGTTGGGGTGGTGGTTGTTGTTGTATAGGTGGTCGCAGGATTTGGATTGTTGGGATTGGTCCTGGCTGCCTTGGTGGTGGTCTTACTCTTGGGGGAGAGATCTGATTCTGTCTCCCCCCTCTATTGAAATTCTGCCTTCTTGGATGTGGGCAGTAGTACATCCCATGGCCGTCTTCCCTGCAGTTGTAACAGTGGTATTCTGGGTTCTGCCTTCGTTGTCCTCTTCCTTGTTTTGGATTTCTGCCAGATGCATGCCCTTGCTGCACCAGATGCACAGATAAACTCTCTAATTGGGTGGTGATGCAACTCAGCATGTCTTGTTGTTCCTCTGCTGTCTCCTGTGGTTGGACTCTATGATTGGTTGTTGCAGCCACTGCGGTTGGTCGGGCCGAGCTTGTTTCCTCTGACTCGTTTACTCTTGCTTGCATGCGCAACTTCTTGTCTTTAATGCGGGCTACTTCGACTGCCAACTCATATGTTGCAGGAAACCTTCCCTTCACCTTCTCTCTAAGCGGCGACCATAGACCAGCAATGAAACGGTCCTTCTTCAGGAAATTAGGCGCTCCTTCGCCTTCCTCCAGTGTGGCAACCCACCTCTCCCATAAGTCCACAAACTTTGACTCGTAGGTGGCGTACTCCAGCAGGCCTGCCTGCTTTAATTCTGTCAATAGCTGCCATAGCTTCTCCGAGGTTGTGCCTCCACCAAATCTCTTTACAAAAGCAGCCCTTAACACATCCCATGCATTCTTGGTAGCCTGGGGCAATGCATTATACCAGGACTTGGCCTCTACTTTCATCAGTAGAGGAAAAATTATGAGTCGTGAAGCGTCGTCATCTTTGTTGGAGACGACACAAGCAATGTCAAAATCGTCCAAAAAATCAGTGCTGAGATCCTCACCCTTCTTTCCACTGAACGTGGGGAAAGAAACGCTTGCCATGGTGGTGACTCGGGAAATTACAAACCTTTTTTTTTTTTTTTTAAATATCAACAGCAACGGCTCATAGCGGTTTTACAGGGGCGAACGGATAGGCTAAAATAGGATAAAAATAGAGACATTAAAGGAATGATGGTAATCTAGTATGGGGAGAATGATAGGGTTCGGGGAATTGAGGATTTCTCCTAGTACTGCCGCACCGAATAGGTAAACGATCTTCTGTTGGTAGAAGACTTTCCTATCTACATAGATATTCACATGCATATGCTGCAGAAATCTGAACGGGAATGCCGTCGGCCCGTTTTTCATCATGCACAAAGGATGAAATACTTACTTATACTCTTACCATGCCAGTGTTGATGAGTCGGCACATCCACAAGAGGTTGTCACCTTTCATGGGCTCTACCCTTCCTTCGTTGCTTAGCACGTACGGGGTGATGGCGACGCGTCTGACCACTCCCAATCTCTTGGCTAATAGAAATTGTAGGTAATTTCCATAATCGGCGTGTTGCATGAATTCTACTCCATTCAGCTGCAGCTCATCTCCAGCCCACTGGGTCTCTCCCGTGGTAGAGAGCTTCTTCAGGATAAGTTGTACAGGGAGGGGAGGAAGGTCCTCCACTCGCTTCCCAAAACAGCGAGAGTAGTAGCCGAACCACTCTTCTCTAGGACATGGGAATCTTCTCACCACTTCTTCTTCTGGATTCTTGAAGTGGATTGGTAGCACTCGCATGCGTCGTGCAAATCGGTAGGCGACCTTCCGCCGCTTAGCTTCGGATGACTTCTTCTTTGACAAAGTGGGTACAACCCGGCTCTCTCAGCTTGAAGCACTTGCTTGGCCAGATGCTTCTCCCTTCGGGGTCATGTGTTTCCAGGCTAGCGTATCTTCTCCTTGCCCTTGGCTCGAGCAGCCCCTTTAGGCCACTTTGGGGTTTTATCTTTGACTGTAGTTTCTTTAGGGAAAAGAGGCCTCACCGTCTGCTTTCCTTCCTTGACGTGAATGACCTCCTTGCGATGAATGTCAATGTAGAAGACTTCAGCCCTTCCGTTGCCTTCGTTGTTGGCACTCATTGACCGTGTGCCTTGGTTGACAACAGTGATGGCACCTCACCAATCTCCCACCTAATGCTTTCGATATATAGTTAGAACGAGCGACACGAGATGGAGAATTTACCTCTTGAATGTTGATGACATTGCAGCCTGGTAGTAGCACCTCAATGAAGGCGGCTAGGGCCTCCTTCGTCTCTTCTTCTTCCGTCCTCCAGTTAGAAAATTCCTTTAGCCACTCGTCCATGATTGATAGTAGGCGTCACTTTCAGCATTATAAACTAAAGGGTCTTAGAAAAGCCCTCCTCCGTGGGGGCACCAAATGACGGACGCAAAGCGGACCCCGAACCCCGACGGCCTCTAAAATGCCGGGGGCCGAATGGCTCGCCTCGAGCCTGCCACGGTAAAGTGAACAGGGGGCACCACCTAGCTTTGAGCGGCTAGGATGCAAAGCCCACGGTGATATGAACACCGCAAGCCTACACACCGAGAGAGAGAGAAAAGGGGGGAGAGAGAGAGAGAGAGAGAGAATACTTGCAATTGATGAAAACAACCTCGGGGATGTGAGCGTGAGTTATTTCTGCAATATTTACAAGGTGGCATGCCATGATGGTAGAGAGGTAGGGAGAGGAGATGGTGCAACCTACTTGGTGCGTTCTCTAGGGCGACTCAATGACAGTGAATACTCATTGCCAAGAGCGTGCATACGTGTGTGCATCGACCATTGGAGTCGAGAGGTGGATGTGGTTCCCTTCGCATGGTGCAATTTCCAAGGCAAACCCAACACACAAGACCCCCTCCCCGTGATGATGATGGTGTCAATCCCTCCTACTACACTCTACCCAATGCTTGGTTCCACATAAGTTGCCCCCTCCCGATAGTGACCTCTCAGTGCCAATTTATAGGTGTTGGCTTCTTGGATTATGGTAATCCCATTCTGGTTAGGGTAATCTTAATCGGGGAGACAAAGCAAGTGGTGGGCCCGGTGTGGTTGACCCTTGCTTTGTTTTGGGGAAGGTTATTAAAAGATGGGAATCTCTAGATGGGCCTTTGTCACCATCACCTAGAGAGAGGATATTTACAAAATGGAAATTTACAATGGCTCAGGTGAAAAACTGAAGATAATGGTAAAATAACCTAAAAATTATCGGGATGGCGTCGTGGTTGCGTGTTGCCGGCGAATGGCGTACTGTCGGTGCGTTGGTGTCGAGCGTACTTCTTTTTGGAGTCGGCCGGGGCATGCCTTCGGCGCATTTCTGTTTTTTGTTGTTGGCGGCGCGTGCTTTGGATCCTTCTTCTTTTTGTTTGTTAATGTCGTAGCCTTTTCCTTCATATTGCCGTGCGGTGCGTATATACGTGTGTGTATGTATTTGTGCATGAGGTGGGTGTGTGTGTGTTTTGTATAGGTATGTGTGTGCGAAAGCGTGCGTGGGAAGGGGGGTTATATATATATATATATAATTTTTTTTATTTTTATTTTTTTCCTTCTATGGATGGCCGGCGGCTTACTCTTCTACGCAAGGCGGAAAGGGAGGGGGGGGGTAGGATAGGGGGTGTGAGTGTGTGTGGGTGGGTGAGTGTGTGTGTGTGTGGTGTGTTGGCGTATTTGCTGTTGCCTGCATGGCGTGTGTGTGTGTGTATCGAATGCAGCGCGCGGCGCACAGCACATGGGGAGAGAGAGGAGAGGGGGGGGGGGGGGGGGGTGTTGTGGGGTGTGTGTGTGTGAGTGAGAGGGAGTGTGTGTGTGAGTGTGGGACTGCAGCGCTGCGTGCAAGAGAGAGAGAGAGAGAGAGAGAGAGAGAGAGAGAGAGAGAGAGAGAGGGAGAGAGGGAGGGAGGGAGGGAGGGAGCTTGGCGTGGGCATGAGAGGGAGAATGAGGGAGAGGGGGAGGGGATAGGGGTGAGGGGATAAGAGATAGAGAGAGTGTCTGGGGGAAAGTGAGGGGAGAGGGGGAATGGCGGGGTATGGGAGATGTGTGGGTGAGAGGGAGAGGGGGGGGGGGGGGGGGGGGGTTGTCTTGCATGGGGCTTGAGGACGAAGGGGAAATAAGTCAATGGGGGGGGTGTAAGGGAATATATCTGCGGGCCAAAGAGGGGGGGGAATGAGGCCGGGGGGAGGGAATATTGGTGGGCCAAAGAGAGAGGGGGGGGGGGGGGGGGGGAAATGAGGGTAGAGGGTAATGGGAGAGGGGATAGGGTGAGTGTAAGAGTGAGGGGGGGGGGGGGGGGGGGGGGGGGGGGGGGGGGGGGGGGGGGGGGGGGTTCTCACGCAGCTCACACCGAGGGAGCACGAGAGAGGGGTTGGGGGTTCCTTCTCTGAGTTTCTGCCTGGCCGGGGAGGGTGAATCGGGAGGAGAGAGATATTAGGGAAGGGGGTATGTAGGGAAAATGGGGAGGAGAGAGTGCTAGGGTTTTATCCGATGCCCGTAGGACGGGAGGGGGAAAAAATAAGTTACGGTGGGGGGGTACTGAGAGTGGGGGGGGTGTAATGAGTTTTTTTTCTTTTTTTTTCTACTTGATTTCTGAAAGTCGGTTATCAGTGCCAATCGGCAGACAAGACAAGAAGGGGAGGAAAGTTGGTATTTTCAGTGGAGTTTATTTATAAAAATTTTAGAGCCTTGTAGGGTACCCAAGGGGAGATCACCCACGGGCTGCCATGTGGCGCCGGGAGAAGTCCCACATGCGCAAGATGGGGTGAAGTTTGCACCGTATAAGGACTGGGGGTGTAGCCCTTTGTAAATCATCACGTGAGTAAGGTGATGCTCTTGGAGCTCACAGCGATGGCGGACCTTCGGTGGCGCGGTGGCAGGGAGTGCGCGGCCCGTCAAGGTGCTGCGTGGGCGGATTTTGGCGAGTGTGGCGGCGGCGCAGGTGGTGCGCCCGTGGCGGAGGAAGGCGCAGTGGCACCCGCATGGCGGTTTGCGGTGATGATGTGGCATCCCCTCTGGGGGATGGTCCCGCGGCCCTTAAAGGCCCGAAGTTTTAAAGAAGAGAGTAGGGGGCAATAGCGATATCGCTATTGCCTCCTACCCTCAGGTAGAGAAGGATCCCGCAGAAGTGAACTCGAGAGCAAGGCCAAATGGACCCAAACCAAGGGATGTCCGGACAAGGCAAAGGTCGGAACCAAAGAAGGCAAAGGACGAATCGGTTAGAGAGGATAAGTCAAAGTCAAATCATAAAGGGCAGTGCAAGGTTGAGGCCATAGGGTAAAAGATAAAAAATGAAAAATGAAGAGCCTAGGGGGCAATAGCGACGTCGCTAATGCCCCCCCCAAGAGCAAAAGAGAGAAAGAGAGCAGATGGAGAAAGGCGGTGCCCCCTTCCCAAGAGATATCAAAAAAATGTGCACATGGACCAATTAAAGGGCAGTTTCCCCAAATTGAACCCCCCACCCTATAAAAGTCAAAAAATGATCAAATTAGGGGCTTCTTCTTAGCTTTTTCTTGGCTTGTGGAGCCCGTTGGAAGCCTGCAAAGTGGAGCTCTTGGACAGAGGAGTGTGCCTGTCAAAGCCCTTTGTATCTCTCTTGTGTGAATGGCCATGGTGATGGCAGTGTGAGTTTGTAAAGGTGTTTTGTGGAGTGCAATCGAGTCGTTGTTGCCTCACCTTGCTGTTGTTTCCCCTTCCCCCCTTCTCTTTCTCTTGCTTTCATGGTTCTCTCCGGTGCCGGCTGTGTGGAATTATGTGCCCCCCCGGACCGATCGTGTTGTGTGAGAGAGTGAGATTGAGTTGTTGTGTACGTGTGTAAGGGTGGAGACAGGCCGTGGCAACAGGTGTACCTTGTGTGGTGATTTTGTGGAGTGTGTGAGCAGTGGCAATCGAGCAGGCGGTGGTCTGTTGGTGTGAGTTGTGTGTTTGAAGGTGTTTTCCTAGAGGATAGGGGTGATGTGAATGCCCTGAGCTATAGAGAGGCCCTTGTGTTTGTGCCGGGCGTGTTCCCCCATTCCCCCTCTCCACCGC
The DNA here is from genome assembly GCF_014529385.1 of Adiantum capillus-veneris. Classification (NCBI taxonomy): domain Eukaryota; kingdom Viridiplantae; phylum Streptophyta; class Polypodiopsida; order Polypodiales; family Pteridaceae; genus Adiantum; species Adiantum capillus-veneris. The sequence goes on from NC_140932.1 coordinate 52,624,093, forward strand.
CGTTGAAGTCTGCAAAGTGGAGCTCTCTAACAAAGGAGTGCCTGTCAAAGCCCTTTGTATTTTCTTGTGAAAATGGCCATGATGATGGCAGTGTGAACCTATGTACATGTTTGGTGAAGTGTAATCGCGCCACTGTTGCCGGGCTTTGTTGTTGTTTCCCATTTCCCCCTTCTCTTTCTCCTACTGTGGTGTTTCCCCTCGGTGTCGGCTATGTGGAAGTGTGTACCCCCCCCGAACCGACGGTGTGTTGTGTGAGAGAGTGAGATTGAGTGGCTGTGAGCATGTGTAAGGGTGGAGATAGACCGTGGTAGTAGGTATGCTTGGTGTGGTGGTTTTGTGAAGTGTGTGAGTAATGGAAATTGGGCAGGCGGTTGTCTGCTAGTGTAAAGTGTTATCTTTTAAGGTGTTTTCCGATAGGATAGGGGTGTTGTGGATACCCTGAGCTATAGAGAGGCCCTTGTGTTTGTGCGGGGCGTGTTTCCCCATTCCCCCTCTCCACCGTACCGGATCATCACTGTGTTGTTCTCAAGCCATGAAAACCTCGTCATCTTCTGACTCCTCTGAGCTCGTTCTCCGAGGCCACAAAAACCGATGAAATTATCTGCAAATCCCCCCCCCCCCCCCCCGCCAAATGCTCCCAACTTCATCCTGTTGTATCTTGCTCACCAAGCATCTGATTGACGTGCCATCAACTTGATCTACCTTCACATGATGCACACTATCTCCAAGAACCTTGGCGAGGCCAAAAAGATGCCAGATGATGCATTCTTCAATGTGGACAAGTGGGCTCAGACCTGGCCCGTGGAAAAAATTCAATTGACCATAACTTGCTAATCAAAGCTCCGATTGGCAATCTAAGAAGACAGGCATGCCCCATAACTCGAGCTCTACACATGTGTCCACTGACACCTGCCTCGGCCACCCTGCCCCCAGCTATCCTATTCGTCGGGGATCTGCTAAACTTCTAACTTTGAACTGCAATATCTTGAGCACCGGGGCTCCGTTTGACAAGCCGTCTGGACCGGCTTCTAGAGCACACTGAACACCACATTCCAAAGCATTGACTTGGAATTTCAGGCACCTTTACCTATCATTTCAATTGAGCCAACTTGGAGCTATTTTAGCCTAAAAAGCTGCCTTGGGCATACATTCCCGCTTCCCTTTGGCTGCCCGGGAGCTTGGTACCTACCCTAGCCTTCTGCACTGCACTTGCCTACTGCCTCTACCTAGCATAGACCATTTCCTAGCTTAGACCAACTTTGGTTGCAGCAACGTCATGTAGCTATGCATTTTCAAAATTCCACCAGGAAATGGTGGTCTAGTCTACGAGCAAACGGTGAAGCTCCATAAACATGGAAATATTTAAGACCTTCCATTATGAAGCAGTTTTTGGCTATCGATGCCAAAGACAAAGTACTCACTGAATGGTGAAGCTTGAAGCTCTCTCCCTATGAATCTATTCACAAATATGTAGACAGGTTTTGGGATTTACATCTCAAAGCCACCCTTCAAAAAGATGGATTTTGGAGAGCAAAAACAACAATTTTGTGTGGGTTTCAATGAGGATATGGCAAAGTATGTTAACTCCCAAGGGCCGCACACCATATCTACGGTCATACACCATACCATGGTGGCTTCAAGAATCAACTTCCAACAAGCGGCTAAGAGAAATCTTAAGCCCACGAAAAACAAGGACCATAACGAGCCTAAGGGCAAGGACAACATCCAAAATTCTCCCAAAGGCAAGCCAACCACAACAAAGCTAAGGAGAAGGGAGTTTATAAAGGCAAAAAAAACACTCTCCTGAAGAGCTAGAGCGTTATCGGAAAGATAACCATTGTTTCAAGTGCGGGTAGCAAGGGCATGCCTATCGTGCTTGCCCCCACAAGAATACATGTAATGAGCCTCCTAGAGCTACCTTGGTCAAAATTCAAGAAGAGGATGCTCATCACGAAGGATCTCCTCTATGCCATGCTTGGGGAAAGGTAAGAGAACATGATGCTTTTATTCTCTTTGACCCTCGTTCTACTCACAATTTCATATCGATAGAGTTGGCCACCGAGCTAGGCATCCATGCCTATGAGATGGGAGATGCCCTACTTGCCGATGGTGCTTTCAAGGGGCAAGAAGCCTCAATCACTCCCTTAATTGGGAAATTGAGGCTCCATGTCTAAAGCTATGTGGACAAGGAGGATTCCTTCATCTCTCCTCTTAAGCATGAGGATGTAATCCTAGGGACGCCATGGTTTGATTGCATGGCTGCCAATGTTAAATTCACTGAAAGGCAAATCTACTTTAGGTTTAGGGAAAAAGATATGTACATAGATGGTAAGGAGTTGGGTAGTACCATACCCCTTGTACTACATAAAAAAGCTTTCAATAAGTCAATAAATAGCTCTATTTTTATGTACATGATTTTTGTTAAAGATTCTGAAAGCAAAAGAAAATATAAACAATCAAAAGGAACTAGAGTTATCCAATTTCCTCAAAGAGTTCCAAGATGTTTTTATTGACGACATCCCTTGTGAACTACCTCCCAAACATGGGAATGATGACCATGCAATTGAACTTCTTCCAGGAAGCTCACCACCTAATAAACCTCCTTATCGAGTTTCTCAAGCTCAACAAGAGGAGATTTGCGGCAAGTGTATGAGTTGGTTGAGAAAGGCATGGTTAGGCCTAGTTCATCTCCATTTTGTTCACCAGTGTTATTAGTAAAGAAAGATGGCACATATCATATCTGTGTCGACTATCGAGCACTAAATAGGATCACTATCAAGAATAGGTTTCCCGTTCCACGGGTAAAAGACCTATTTGATTTGCTACAGGGGGACCTACTTCAGTAGGATTGACCTAAAAAGTGGCTATCATCAAATAAGGATAGTTGATCAAGACATTGTAAAGACCACATTTCAGACTAGTTTGGTCTTTATGAGTACATTGTCATGCCTTTTCGCTTGACCAATGCACGAGCCACATTTAACTGCTTGATGGAGAAGCTATTCATGCCTCACCGAACCTTTACTCGAGTGTTCTTTGATGATATAATCATCTACTCTAATTCATTAGACGAACACAAACAACACCTCCAGGTAATATTTCAAGTTTTACGAGAGAATAAGCTTTATATAAATCAAAAGAAAAGTGAATTTTTCTTACAAGAGATTCAATATTTAGGTCACATTATCTCTCAAGATGGCATTCAAATGGATCCATCAAAGCTAGAGGTAATAAAAGGATGGCCTAATCCAAGGAATCTACATGAACTAAGAAGCTTTATAGGTATGTGTGCATACTATAGACGCTTGAATAGAAAAGTTATTGTAAATCATGGGACCATTACATGACCTAACAAAGAAAAACATTAGGTATATATGGTCCACCAAGGAGAACAATGCTTTCGAAAAGCTTAAAGAGAAGCTTATCTCTCAACCTTTGCTTACACTGACGGATCTCTCAAAGCCATTTGAGGTCCAATGTGACGCTTGTGGTGATTGCCTTCGAGCTGTTTTTCTCCAAGAAGGGCACGCCATAGCCTATGAAAGTCGAAGGCTCGACCCTGCTGAGCAAGCTCTAGGCATATATGAGAAGGAGCTCTTAGCAGTTCTACATGCTCTAGACTCGTGGAAGCACTATTTATTGGGGACTCCTTTCATGGTGCAAACGGATCACCAAAGGCTTAAGTACTTCATGATGCAAACCAAGCCCTCCGACAAACAAATGAGGTGGGTAAATTTCCTTTCACAATTTCATTTTCATATCGCTCACATTGCTGGCAAGCATAATCAATTGGCCGATGCACTCTCAAGACGACTGAGAGTGAATGCGGTGTCCATAGCAGCTCACAATGATCTATCTTCAATGATAGATGAGTATGCTATCGATCCCGATTTTAGAGATGTGATTTCAGCCCTTGCAGTAGGGAAGAAGGAAGAACCATTTACCCTACAAGATGTTTATCTTCTCTATGGCAATAGACTATGCATTACTAACTCACTACGTGAGAAAGTAATGTATGAATCTCATGCTACTCGTTATGCGGGGCATAGAGGGATTCAGTCTATCCTAAAAGGGATAGAAACATATTTCTATTGGCCTGCCATGAAAGCAAACATACAAGAGTATGTTTCAAAATGTGTGGTATGCCAAAAGATGAAGTTTGATAGAGGGAAGCAACCTAGATTGCTTCAACCATTACCAATCCCTAATTCACAATGGAGAGCATATCCATGGATTTTATCTTTGGACTACCCAAGTCTATCCATGGGAATATGGTAATATATATGGACAATAGTAGATAGGTTTAGCAAACAAGCACATTTCATACCTGTCAAAAATACTATCAAGGCCCATCAAATGGTAACCCTCTTTATATCACAAATCTTCAAATACCATGGCTTGCCAATGTCTATAGTGTTGGATAGAGATCCTAGAATGACCAATAATTTTTGGAAGGGTCTCTTTGAGAATTTTGATACAAGGCTATACTTCTCTTCAGCCTATCATCCCCAAACAGATGGCCAAAGTGAAATAGCTAACCTAACAATTCTTGATCTACTAAAAGCTTATGTCACAGAAGTAGATAAAAAGTCCCAATGGGAGAAGTACTTACCCTTAGTAGAGTATGCTTAAAATAACATTGTACATACTTCCACGGGAAAAGCACCTTTTGAGGTGATTGAGGGAAGATCAAAAAGTCCCCTACTACTCAAGGTACATGGGAAGATCTTTGTTGCAGATGAATATACCTGAGACCTGCAAGAATCTTTCCAAAAGATTAAGGATGCTATATCCATCTCTCAGCAAAGGCAAAAGGCTGCTGCTGATAAGCACAAAAGAGCCCTAAACATTAAACGAAATGATTGGGTCTTGCTTAAATTTCCCAAGGCTCGATTAAGGCACACAACGGGCAAGAATCCTACGGGACACCAAAAGTACTATGCTAAATTAGCAAAAAGGTACTATGGCTCCTTTCAGATTCTTAGGCCAATTAATGAGATGGCATATCAACTCAAGTTGCCCAGCCATTGGCTCATACACAATTCTTTTCATGTGAGCCTACTAAAGCCTTACAAAGGAGAGCCACCTCAAGAATTAATCATTGAAGAACCACCGAAGATCGAGGACCAAGAAGAGGTGCTGCAACGCGATTCCATTCTCCAACACGAAGACAAGGTATTACAAGGCGGTAACACTATCCGTTGTGAGCGGGATGGAAACACACAGAAGGCCTCTATAACAACCCGACACACACTCTTGGGAAGATACACACACACACTATGGGGCACCACTCGGCTTACACAGCACACCTGGCTGAGACAGGGAACACACCTATGGAGTGAGAGGAGAGAGACTATCCGTTTGCCCACTCCACACAGAGACACACACACACACACACACAACCAAAAACTCAGCTCAAAAGAGGAGAACTTCTGATGTTTAGATACAAATGAGCTTGGGCCAACACCAAGGGGGCAAATAGCTCACACAGTATGGGTAAAATAAGCCAGATACAATCACAAACTGGAGCAGAAGATTCGCTCATAGGAGAAACTTACACAGCCAAAACAGAAAAAAAAACAGTGAGGAATTTGGAAAAATGGACAGCGCCATCGCGTCCGGAACGGCCCAAAACCCCAGTCTACTATGTCAAAGTGCTCAAATCCGACCTCGGATGAGCAGTTTACGGCCAAAACAGGCTCCAAAATGAGCAAAAACACAGTTGCGGATGTTCCTCCTCTCTTCTCCACGTTTTTTTTGGTCTTCTCTCAGTTTTTTCAGTTCCCACACTTAGCTTTATTAGTTGGGCACCCTTGGCCTTTTCGTTGACCTCAAACGGACCCCGAACAGGCCAAAAACTGACCTCGCAGTGCATAGTTGTCACTTTTTTGCATAATCCGCACACCTGGCACTCAAATTTTTCCAATAATGCATCCCGCCACCACGTGAAGTGGCCCCAAAATATGGTCCTCGTGATGACCTTTCTGCATAATTATCACAAGAAAACACCCACGTTGTGTCCGTACTCATCCACGTGCAAGTATTGACCCCATTCGACCTCCTAACGCCACTAGATGCCATGTGACGCACCTGCTTACCTCATGTCATCGGCCCGCGGATAGCTTCCTCGAGAATTTTTACGCACTAGAAACTCCTTATTATTGTAGAAAAAACACACTGGTACTGGTGATAGTGAAAATCAATGCACTATGTACATGTTGTCCTACCTGTACACATGTGGGCCCCACGTAACCACCTGGCTATGGAAAATGGGCAATTCTTTATTTGATGCACCATGTATGTGTATGTACATATGTGCAATACCTTGCTCCAAAAAACTCCTGACATAATTTGCCCATCCCCTAGCCTGCTAGATCATTCATGATCAGCAGCAGCAAAAAGCGATATGAGACTCGCAGCGTCACAAGTCTCCTCATCCTTCACCAACACTGCTTGATCCACGGACAGCTCATCTTGCTCGACCATCATTAACCTGGCATGATACAATTTAAGACGCAATCCATTTACCCTTGACTTATGTAGAACCCCATCCAGGTTAGCCAGCTGATATGTACCATTCGGGAAACACTCCACTACCTTGAAAGGGCCTTCCCACTTAATTTGAAACTTCTTTTGTAAGGTGTTGTCCAGCTTACTGTTGTAGCGCAAAACCAAGTCATGCTTCTTGATACCCTTACTTTTAACCTTTTCATTTATCTTTGCCAAAGCCCTATCTTGCATCTTCCCATAATGTTCCAATGCACTCATCCTAACCAGCTGAACCTCTTGTAACTGTAACAGCCTCTCTTTGAATGCATCACTAGGCGGCCCAAGTAACTTCTCTAACATCTTTACTGCAGGCAACTCCACTTCCACAGGCAATAATGCTTCCTTTCCATATACCAAATGAAATGGAGTAAACCCTGTACCCGTCTTCACTGAAATACGGTAAGCCCATAATGCACTAGGCAATTCCAAATCCCAATTCTTTCCTTGGTGCTCTGTCACTTTCGAAATAATTTGCACCAACTCGCCATTGAATCTTTCATTTAAGCCATTACACTGCGGATAATAAGGAGTGGTATGGTGGTGCCTAATCTTCATCTTTGCGCATAAAAAATCTAGCAATTTAGCTCTAAAGCCAGGCCCCTTATCTGAAAGTAGCTCCAGTGGCACCCCAAACTTGCAACATATTTCATCATACACAAATTTTTTGACATCCTTTGCAGTGATTTGTTTTACTGCTATAGCCTCTGTCCATCTAGAGAGATAGTCCACTGTAGTCAAAATATAGCTTTTGCCCCTGCTTGTGATAGGTAATGGGCCTATTGCATCAATCCCCCACTTTTCAAACACATCAAATGCCATAATGGTTTTTCGTAACTCTGGCTTCAACACTCTCTTCCCAAATGCTTGACACCTATTGCAAGACCTACACCAATGGTGAACATCCTTGTGCAAACTAGGCCAGACATACCCTTCTTGCAAGATCTTATGCAAAGTGATCTTTAGAGCAAAATGGCCGCCACATGCGCCTTCATGATTCTCTTCCAACACTCTATAAAGCTCCTCCCGCGAAGGAACACGTCTCAACACGAGATCATCCCCTTTCATGTATAAGACATCACCAATCAATTTGTACCTGTATGCTCTACGCACAAAACCATACTTCTTAGACTTCTGAATCTCCTTTGGAATGATTCCTGTTAGCAAAAACTCCTCCTCTTGAGCCAAACGTTCCCGGCCATGATAAAGAGGTAAAGTGGTCCTCAACACAAATAACTCCCCAATCATGCTTTGAGCTGCTTCATGTGCTTCTCCATTTAGAGTGCGTTCAATGTGTCTGATGCTCCATGCTTCAAAATTTTTTAACAGGCCTTTAATTCTGAAACGCATTTCCTTCAATGAGTTGTTCTTGCTCTTCCATACACCCAGCACTTGCTTCACCACTAACAAGGCATCACCTTTTATGCTCAACCTTCGAACCCCATGCTTCAAACAAATGTGTAATCCGGCTTCCAGAGTAGCATATTCATCCTCATTGTTATTCATCCTCATTGTTACTATGAGCATATTCAATTTGAGTAGCATATTCATCCTCATTGTTACTATGAGTAGCATATTCATCCTCATTGTTACTATGAGCATCCAATTTGAACCCTCTTTTGCATACTAGCTTCCCCTCTGGATCATAAAGTGCTATACCCCCTGAAGCTGCATCATGGCTCTTTCTGTATGAGCCATCAAAGAACAACACATGTGCATTGCTGATCTGTGGCACTTCTTCAACTACCTTTCTCACCACCTCTTCCTTAACAATAAGGGGATTCTCCTTGTAGGTCAACAAATCAGCTAGGGTAGCCCTTGTACTGTCTTCCACTAGAAAAGAGAACTCAAACTCTTGCAGCTCAATCACCCATTTCTTCACCACATTTGACATGTTAGTGCCATTAATTAATTGTGGAAAAAAGGCATAACTCGTCAAGAAAACAAAAGGTGGTGGTAGCAAGTAATGACGAAATCGTCGACAAGCAAATATTACACTGGCCATCACTAGCTCAACTTCCGAGAATTTTCTCTCTGCTACCAACTTCACTCGACTTGCACAATACACTGGCCTCATATAATGGCTGCCCTTCCCCTTTTGCAATAGCATGGCTCCAATGGCATCATCCCCTACTGATGGATTTACATAAAACACTTTCTCCCAATCAGGAGCCTGCATGACTGACAACCCCCCTAACACCTCTTTCACCTCTTGGAACATTTCTTCACACTTGTCATCCCATTGCAATGGATCATGCTTTGCCACTTGCTGTAATGGATAAAGAAGCTGCGAAGAAATTGGAATAAACCATTCCATGTACTTCACTTTGTGTATAAAGGTTGCCAATTGCTTCGTACTTGTAGGTGATGGAAGAAGAATAATAGACTTAACCTTATCTAGATCAGCCTCAATGCCATTTTCTGACACCATGTGGCCCAATAACTTCACCCTTGGCTGTGCTAGATGACATTTCTTGGGATTTACTTGTCCTCCACATTCATCATATCAAGCCAATACCATCTGCAGCTTCTCATGATGTTCAGCCCTACTGCTACACAAAAGTCATCCATAAAAGCTTCAACACAACTACCAATGAATGGTTTCAATACCCAATTTGCTCTCTCTTGATAGAAAGATGGTCCATTTGTCAACCCAAATGGCAATACTGTGTAGCAATAGCAGCCCAATGGCGTAATAAAAGTTGTCTTTGTGCGGTCTTTAAGAGCAATCTTCAATTGAAAATAGCCTGAAAAACCATCACACACAATGTACCTCTCATAACCTGCCACTGAATCCAAGATCTGATCGATGAATGGAAGAGGATATGGGTTCTTATTAGTGGCTGCATTTAAGGGTTTAAAATCTACACAAATCCTCCACTTTCCATCCTTCTTTGGACTGACTACTACTGGACTCACCCATTCTGTGGTCTCCACAGGGACTATGAACCCTGCCTTCAATAACTTGTCCACCTCTTTCCGCAAGGCTTCCATCTGCTCTTGACCCATCCTTCTTAGCCTTTGCCGCACTGGCTTAGCACCTTCTTTCATCTCTATATGCATCTCTTCTCCCTTGAACCCTCTAATCTCTTCATATGAAGTAATGAACAAATCAGGAAAACTAGCCAGCATGTGCAAATATACCTCCCTCTCCATAGCTGAGAGGTCTCCACTGATCATTTGTGTCATCAATTCCTGCTTCTTTGACAATTCGACCTTGGTTTGCATCAGCCCTTCAATCACTTCATAAGGCCCTTCACTTTCATCTTCAACCTCATTCGCAAATGCAACTAAACCAGACTCCTGGGTTTCTTTGTCCATCAAAAGAAATGCAACATCAACATCCTCATCACTGCTGGTAGTGCTATCACTGTCCTCATCAGTCACTGTGGAATAGTCTTCATCACTAGACTCATCTTCATCTTCATAAAGCTCTTCCAATCATTTTCTTGTGTCCATATTATATAGCTTCTTGGCACCTGTCTTTCCATAGAGGCTAATCGTACCACGTCTCCATTCTTGAACGGCTCCCACTACACGTAACCATGGTCTGCCCAGTATAATAGGATATGCTCCCAACCCCACTGGCCTTTCTGCTTGTCAGATCCTCCTTCAAGTCATAGCTTAATTGCCCATCCCCTAGTGGAAAATCTGAAACATGAAACTTGCGACGAGCCCTTCTTTTCCTCTTGGCCTTGACATCCTCGCCTTCATGGCTCTTTCCTTTCTTCTTGCTAGGACCTGGGGCACTTCTTCCTTCCTCTTCCTCTGTGGTCCTCTTCCCAATAGGCATCACTAATGTATCCTCTAGCTTTGATGCCTTCTCCAAGGTAAATACACTTATCACTTTTGTCTTTCCCTTTTCCTCCTGGGTTAATCCACTCGTTCCTTCATCTCCCTTAATTTCGATGCCATAATCATTGGACCTAGTTAGCACTTGTCTTGGCAATGGATACATGTCTCCCCCCATCCTTGGTGGCTTATCACATTGCGGCCTAATGTGGCCCAACTCTCCCCAATTATAACATGTGGGCGTCTGCCTCCAGAACCTACCATTGCTTTGTCCAACACCATTCCTAGGTCTTTCTTCACCTCCTAGCTGATTTGCAAACCTCCCTCAACCTCAATTATTTCCCACTTGACCTAGCATGTTTAGGCTGGGATTCTTCATCAAATCTACCACTTGCCTCATGTCTTGCCTTAGCCCATCATCTTGCATTGTTGTAGTGAACACTCCTGGCATAACTTGAGGAGTAACAGAAACCACCGGTTCATGATGAACCCCTGGCATTCGACCTTGTAAAGAATCCATAGGCTGAAATTCAGACCTCATGGGTAAAGACTCCACCCCTAACTGGCTCATTTTCCTCAGCTTCCACTCTTTGTTCCTTGCTACCTCTAGTGCATCTTCATATGTCCTAGGCTTCTTTAGCTCCACTCTCCAACGTATATTCTCCCAAAGACCAGCCAAGAACCTGTCCTTCTTCATCATGTCAGGTGGGGGTACCTGTGGTGCTAAGGCCTTGCACATCCTCTCCCATGCCAATGAGAACTTACGTATGTACGCATCTACTGGCTCACCTTCCTTTTGCATTAAAGCCTGTACTTCTTGCCACACTTTGTCAGGATCTTCTATCTTCACAAACTCAGCTTGCAATCCATGCCTAAGATTGTCCCAACTCAATCTTACAGGTAGATCAGCTAGACACAACTCCTCTTCAAATGCTTTGGACCAAACTCGTGCATCACTCTTCAAACAGATTTGGAGAAGACGTAACATCTGCGCAGGGTCATGAATCTCGTTGCTAATGCAAGCAACCTCCATCTTTTCCAAAAAGTCTTCCACATCTTCATCACTTCTTCCATGAAACTCCGGATAAGAGAAAGCCATGGCTACCCAAGTTTCAATGCTTTGAGAACCCCTTCGAACACACGTGTAAGAACCCAAAACTTTTGACTGACTGAGTTCCCAGAAACTTCAATAAAGCTCAACTTTAGATAAGGACAAACACATGCACATCAAATGAGTTTTCATAGTTAATCATCGGAATTACAACAAGCAAAGGACATTCCAGGATCTCTCGTAATCTTCTTGGCCCGAACATAAATACTATGCGCTGCTTGAAAAAAATATTCCTAGACACATGAACATTTATCTGGATTCTTTGAGTTAAATGAAATGGAGTGAATTGAGGGCCATTTTGATCATCCATTAAAGCCAACCATGAAGCTCCCAAAAAGCACACCTGTCTTATCCTCTGATTTTGCCAAAATTTCAGCAGCATAACAGCATAAATGGCTCAAAAGACCAAAAGACCGGCCATCATAACTTGGCAAAATTTTGACAGAGTTTCCCCAGAAGTAGAGCAGTGTGAACCCAAAATATAGACTGTATATGTATGCATAAACTGCCAACAATAGAACCCGAGCATCAAATAGGAATCACTAGTACATAGCCTATGGCGAGGTCACGAAAAGGGTGCTCCAGCTACCTGTATCACTGAAAGGATCTCCACATTTGAGAATCCCCCATCTCAATAAAACCTCACGCTATCGACCCTCACACGAAGGCTAATGCAAATTGCGTATAGTCAAGTCTCAGAAATGACTATCTTCCAGACCAAGTCTCAGAAATGGATGGGACTGCCAAATAAACCAAATATGGCTCCACAAAGGCATACAATGGCAGTTTCCACAAGTAACATACAATCCAGCAAACAATGCGCTCAAACAGGCACCAAATGATGCATACCCACAACAACTGCAAGTGACACCACTGCTAGTATATCACTGTACTCCAGCTACCTGAACCTGTGTAAATCACCTGTATCTGTACATGTCCCTGTAACCTATAACCTGTAGTCTGCAACCTGTAATCCCGAATCTCGAAGCTTGAAGCCCGAAGCAGAAGGTACTCGAAGAAGATCCTCCGTGGGGGCGCCAAAAGAATGTGAGCGGGATGGAAACACACAGAACGCCTCTATAACGACCCGACACACACTCTTGGGAAGATACACACACACACTATGGGGCACCACTCGGCTTACACAACACACCTGGCCGAGACAGGGAACGCACCTATGGAGTGAGAGGAGAGAGACTATTCGTTTGCCCACTCCACACAGAGACACACACACACACACACACAAACACAACCAAAAACTCAGCTCAAAAGATGAGAACTTTTGATGTTTAGATACAAATGAGCTTGGGCCAACACCAAGGGGGCAAATAGCTCACACAGTATGGGTAAAATAAGCCAGATACAATCACAAACTGGAGCAGAAGATTCGCTCATAGGAGAAACTTACACAGCCAAAACAGAAAAAAAAACAGTGAGGAATTTGGAAAAATGGACAGCGCCATCGCGTCCGGAACGGCCCAAAACCCCAGTCTACTATGTCAAAGTGCTCAAATCCGACCTCGGATGAGCAGTTTACGGCCAAAACAGGCTCCAAAATGAGCAAAAACACAGTTGCGGATGTTCCTCCTCTCTTCTCCACGTTTTTTTTGGTCTTCTCTCAGTTTTTTCAGTTCCCACACTTAGCTTTATTAGTTGGGCACCCTTGGCCTTTTCGTTGACCTCAAACGGACCCCGAACAGGCCAAAAACTGACCTCGCAGTGCATAGTTGTCACTTTTTTGCATAATCCGCACACCTGGCACTCAAATTTTTCCAATAATGCATCCCGCCACCACGTGAAGTGGCCCCAAAATATGGTCCTCGTGATGACCTTTCTGCATAATTATCACAAGAGAACACCCACGTTGTGTCCGTACTCATCCAGGTGCAAGTATTGACTCCATTCGACCTCTTGACGCCACTAGATGCCATCTAACGCACCTGCTTACCTCATGTCGTCGGCCCGCAGATAGCTTCCTCGAGAAGTTTTACGCGCTAGAAACTCCTTATTATTGTAGAAAAAACACACTGGTATTGGTGATAGTGAAAATTGATGCACTATGTACATGTTGTCCTACCTGTACACATGTGGGCCCCACGTAACCACCTGGCTATGGAAAATGGGCAATTCTTTATTTGATGCACCATGCATGTGTATGTACATATGCGCAATACCTTGCTCCAAAAAACTCATGACACCGTTATCTTATCAAGTTTAAGAATTATCCTTTTGAAGATGCTAGATGGATGCAAGGCATACAATTAAAGGATATCCTAAACCTTGTCAATGCTTAAGATGATTCCCTAGAGTAAGCAAATGTAAATATGTATAAATCAACAAATTTTTTGTCTTATAAGACTCTCTTTTTCTTTATTGTGCACAAATGTCAATGAGTATGCATGCTTAGGATCACGTTTGTGGAGACGACGTCTCCCAAACACCAAGTAGAGCTTGTCACTCTACTATGAAAGATAGATACGGACTAATGTGCAGACATGCTTGCGGCAGCTAACTCTCTCAAGCACCAAATGGACTAGTCATCCATTTTGGAATGGTGTCGTAGGGTAAAATAGGGATCCTCTACCCGCTAGCAAACGGACTAATGACTAGGCTTTATTTTCTCTACCTCATATTCAAGGACGACTATGATTTCAAGAGAGAGGTAATGTCATAAAAACTAATATCTAATACTCCCAAATGATTTTCTCATGTTAAACTGATCATTTAATATGGGGAAGTATCAGGGGAGTAAAAGCTTTAATATTGGTAAGGCTGCCAGACCGGTCTTTGTCAGGGATCTAAAGGAGGGAAAATAGGGATTCAAAGGGGGACAGTCTGCAAAAGAGCAATGTGCTTCAATGGGGCTTAAAAGACCTAAGGTTCAACCCCATTAAGACTTCCATAGGCTAAAGTTTGTAATTTTAATTGTATTGTCCAAAGGCCAAAGTAGGGGAAATATTGGATGGTCATGAGAAGATCAAAAAGTCTTCCCACATTCCTAGGAAGGAGGGGGCGAGCCCTTATTGTAGGGGATGAGAGAGAAACACACACACACACTCCAAGGCTCCCCCTTTACACAAAGGGAATACTGAACACATTTCAGGCTCCTAGGCCAGTTGCCCCCAATCTCCCCTCAAATCCTATTGGATGGCCATAGAGGTGGACCAATGAGAACTAGTATAGAGTAAATTTAGTCTAATCAATTTAAAAATGCTTGATAAAAGAACCAATAGAAAATAAGCTCGCTCCCTAGAAGACTATTGGACAGCCTACCAAGGGGTCCAATGAGCATTCAGCAGCCCAATGGCTTGCCTCATTCCTATTGGCCAAAAGACTAAGAGGTTCAATGAGAGTTAGTTGAATTACTTAGTTACCTAAAGCTCTCACAAAAGGGGAAAGGGGGACACTTGTCATAAGGCTATCAACTATGCTTCTAATTTGTGATTGGCTAAGCTTTACATGAGCCAATGGGAGACCAGCATGAGCAATTAGCAAGAGGGGTCAACCAAGATGAGAGAAAAGGGTGCATTTTTCTCTAACACATTGCCACACACACACATACACAACTCATGTGTGCAAGAAGAACTCCATCTCCTTCTCCAAGCATTCAGAAGTGGAGGCCTACACCAACAACTCTTGGCTATGGAATGCAAATCCATCCAAGAGCCAAGCTTCAATGGAATGCTCATCTCCTCTACCATGCTAATCAATAAGCTAAGCTATGCTATTAGAGTGATTATGTGAGGAGAATACTTTCTTTCTCGTAAGATACCTCTTCTTCGTCTCAATCTATCCTCATTCCCTACTAGCTCTCACCATTTTGGAAGGTGTGTGAGGTCTTGGGACTGAGGCTAGGGACACTAAGTGTGTTTTCCAAGCATAATTTGGTGCATGAAGCTTCCATCTTCATTGCACCAATGAGTTTTGTCAAGGAACACAAGAATTGTATTGTACAAAAGTCTCCTTTGATGGGAGAATCTATAATACAAAGCCTTTATGGAGGGGGGACCGGCTCCATGTAAATCTGGTCCTCAATTGTTGTCGATTGTTCTATTTCTCTCTCTTTTCAAGTATTTTCAATGCCAAATTAGCTAGGTGTAAATTTCTATGTTGATTTCTCCAATTAAGTACTCTCTCTATGCTCATTAGGAACTTATTCTTAATGAAATGCTCACTATGTTATCAATTTTTCCTACACACAAGTTACTAGTGCATTAAATTTTACAGAATGAGTTACCATCAGGTGGTTCAAGCTATTGAATGTTAAGTATGGAGCATGATTTACCCCTTGTAATTTTCTATGGTAAAAACGCACATTTGTAAGGCCCCCATTTATGAGGAGAAGCCATCGTGCGTGAAGGAAAATCACTCGCCGAAAATAAAAAACACTCATCGAAAACCAAAATTTTCACGGGCAATCTCGAGAAAAGCTCGAGATTGGCTTCGTCGGACTATTCCTTTTCGCCAGAATATTATGGTCCGATGGCGGCCGAAAAGTGGTCAAAAAACGACCGGTCGGTTGGCCGTCGGTTGGCCGGTGGCCGGTAGTCAATGGTCATTGGCCGGTGGTCGGAAGTCAATGGCCAGTGGCCGGTGGTCAAAAGTCAATGGCCGGTGGCCAAATTCAAAAGTAGACTTGTCTTCTCAAGGGCGGCCACACATGGGCGGATTGGAGGGTCCGATTTGGACTTATCTACACAAGGGCGGCTACACATGGCTGCCTCTCATGCGAGAGGGCAGCCCTTTTGGCCTATAAAAGGGGGCCATTTCTACACACATTTCATAGTGTGAAGTTGATGCAACAAGGTGAGTGTGAGGTGGTGAGAGTGAAGCAAGGTGGGAGCTCTATTAAGGGTATAATCCCTTTGTAAACTACTTCTTGTTTTGAAGTACTAAAGCCATTGAGTGGCTGCTTTCCCGTGGATGTAGCCCACATTGGGTGAACCACGTATATTGTGTGTACTCTCTCTCTCTCTCTCTCTCTCTCTCTCTCTCTCTCTCTCTCTCTCTCTCTCTCTCTCTCTCTCTCTCTCTCTCTCTCTACTCTATAATCTCTTATGTGTGAAATCTATCTCTCTCCATTAAGTAATCTACTCAAATATCTATTTAGCTACGTCATATTTCCTAACATTGAATTGATCAAGAACATGTAAATCAGAGTAGGCAAAGAAAATTTCAAGACTAGCTTCCTAGTCTTAGATGTACAAGGGGCTTAATAGGCAGACCATGGTTGAGAACAGCCGGAGCAATTCTCGCTATACTAATCATACCCTAACAATTTAGGGGTCCAAGAGGCGAATACAGGTAAAGATAGATAACACAAGAAGTTGGAAAAAAACTCTCGATCAGAGGAGCTATGCAAAAAGTACAACACTAAAAAGATTGAGAAAATGCTTGCTTTAGTGAACGTCTTTCCACTAACAAAGATAGATTTGGGTGATGTACTGATGGACAAAGATCTAGCTTGTTAAGCAAACGCTGAGTAGGGAAACCTAGCCATTGATAAAATAGAAATTCAGAATGGGCAACCCCTTTACTGATTGTGCGGTTGGTATTAGGACATAAAACATAAAAGTAAGCGGAGTCAATTCTTTGTGTGTGTGTGTGTGTGTGTGTGTGTGTGTGTGTGTGTGTGTGTGTGTTAGTGGGTTGGCAGCATAGCTTTTTGTACCAACATAATGTCAATATGCAAGGAAGCGACTCGGGATGGGGCACGGAGACTTAATGAGAGTGGTAATCTCACCAAAGTGAACTCAGAGAGCTACTCATACTACGACAAAAGAAAATCAACCACTTCCTAGTTAGAGAATCAGTATGCGTGCAATCTCACCACTCTAGTTCATCACGCCTTTTTGGCATCCAAACAAATTCGGAATGCAACGAAACTTAAGGAGAGGTATTACAACACCTAGGGGCACAATCCTACCAAGTTCTGCAACCATCTAGGAAGGTACATAAATCACGATCCATCACAAAAAAGTGCAGAAAACTGAAACAGAACTATACAAATGGTCCCCCTTAAGCATAGAAACACTCATCCATGGTCAAAACATCAAAAAAACCATTTAACCCTTCAAATCAATACATTTATCTCACAAGCAATGCGTTGCGAACCACATCAGAATTGAGAATGGTTATACTTAAATTGTAGAGCAAGAGACAAGGAACACAATGTGCTATTCGGAAATGAATTTTGATTACCAATCCAGGAGAAAAGTGGATTACAACTTAGCAGGAAGAATCTTCTCACAGTGAACGTGCAAAAAACTTTTAGCTAATGATATCCTTTAGTCTAAAACTAAGGGTTTTGACTTAAAGGGTAAGGAAAATTTCCCATGACCATTCGGCCACTTACAAGGGTGTAGACTCAGAGAGGCTGAGAGGGTATGCCAAAATCTATTACGATTACAAATCCTCATTAGCTGAATTACAGAGCTTTGTTCGAAAAAATGAGCGACCATTACAGGGTTTGGTGTACATCCACATGTTACGTGTCAGTTCGCTATGTCCACCAAACATTCCCCCCTTCCTATTCATTGCACGTCCTCGTGCAATTTGTCTCTGAGTGTAGTCTATTGTCTTTTCATTGGTGTTGCAGCGAGGTGCCTAAACTTCTGCGCTCTTGCCTCGATCTCCACTTTTGTCGCTAGCTCTTTGAAAGGGTTATTCTAAGAGTACTTTGATATGCTATATGGTATGTTGGTAGATCTTTTTTCATGGGATTGAATATGGAGGAGTCCACCTCAAAGAATCCGGTCATGAACACCTCCTTGAAATTCTGCATGTAGCGGGAGGGCAGGAACATGACTCTTGCATACAATCCCATGATGACGTTCTTGCTTGGGATTTCTGTCTCCATATTCCAACAGATTCCTCTTGTGCCTTCCACAAAAATCTGCCAAGGATGCTCTGCTACCTCTATATCATTGAAAGCCGTTATGCAGATGATTAGCATCTTGGCAATTTTCACGAGCATCTGGCATGCAAGATCCGGGATGCTAATCACCTTGACTTGTGCGATTAAGCAGATTTCAAGAGTGTGGTGCACGGATTTGCAGAGAGATTGGCAAGCATTTTTAGCATGATTGTGAGTTGAATTTTCAGCTGATTTGGATGCTCTTTGATACACATTTGGTACATGCTTGATGCTCGTTTATATATTGCCATGTGGATGCACATGATGTGCGCTTTTCGATGGATGGTATTCTTCGCCTTGAAATGGCATATGTGGGCTGATTTTTGGCTGTTTTGAGCATCAATCTGTGTCATATTTTGGTTGGTTTGTGTCCTTATGCTAGTATATGCCTCGCTTGTAGAGTGCGGTTGATGCACCTTGTGTTTCGGATTATAGGATTGTTTTCCAAGTTTAGGGAGTTGAGACTTTGGGGCACCTCATGTATGCTTGAGTGCCGATTTTGTGCATGGTTTGCTCATGGTTTTGAGCATGTTTATGGCATGTAAGGTTATTATGGTTAGATAGCCAAATATTGCCGAAACTCTGCCGGATTTTTCTTGCGAGTTTATTTGTACTCAGTGGTTGCTTTGCCATAGTGTTTTGGCATCGCATTGTGAGAGTGTTTGCTCACCAGATTATGTCATTTGACATACATGTGGTAATCTCTTTAGGAGGGAGATTGTTGATGATAGTTTCATTGATTACCACATAGTGCTCTTGGATTAGAGCGGGGTTTTTGGCATCATTTGAGTGGTTTTTCTCACTTGTTGGTTACATTGATCGCCATATTTATTGATACTTCTTTTAGAAATTCTACTTGGTGTTTGAGAGACATCGTCATCACAAACATGATTCTAAGCATGCATACTATTTAAATTTGTGCACAATTAAAAAGAACTAGTCTTATAAGACAAAAACATGGGTCATTTAAAAGAAATTTGTACATTTGCTTACTCTAATGTAGCATTGTAAGCATTGACAAGGTTCATACTATCCTTAAGTTGTATTCCTTGCATCCATCTAGCATCTTCAAAAGGATAATTTTTGAACTTAATAAGATAAAGTCAGATAATCTTACCATGTCGTAGTACTTTGTCTTCATGCCGAAGGATAGCTTCCAGTTGTAGCACCTCTTCTTGGTCTTCAACTTTGGGAGGGTCTTCAATAATTGGTTCACTTGGTGGCTCTCCTTTATAGGGCTTGAGTAGGCTCACATGAAAAGCATTGTGTATGAGCCAATGGTTGGGTAACTTGAGTTGGTAAGCCGTCTCATTGATGGGATTCAAGATTTGGAAAAGACCATAGAATCTTTTTACTAGCTTCGCATAATACTTTTGATGGCCCATAGGATTTTTACCCGTGGTTTGCCTCAATTGAGCCTTAGGAAACTTAAGCAAGACCCAATCATTTTGTTTGAACATTAAGGCCCTTATGTGCTTGTCACAGCATCAGCATTTTTCCTTTGTTGAGAGATGGATATAGCCTCCTTAATCTTTTGTAAAGATTCTTGTAGGTCACAGCTATACTCATTGGCAACGAAGATCTTCCCATGTACTTTGAGTAGCAAGGGACTTTTAGGTCTTCCCTCAATGATCTCAAAAGGTGCTTTTCCCGTAGAAGTATGTACAGTACTATTGTAGGCATACTCTACAAGAGGTAAGTACTTTTCCCATTGTGAGCGTTGATCTACTTCGGTAACACAAGTCCTGAGTAGATCGAGTATCATAAGATTGGCTATCTCACTTTGGCCATCCGTTTGTGGGTGATAGGCCGAAGAGAAATTCAATCTTGTTCCTGAATTTCAAAAGACCTTTCCAAAAATTACTTGTCATTCTAAGATCTCTATCTGACACGATGGATGTTGGTAATACATGGTGTTGAAAATATGAGATATGAAGAGAGTTGCCATTTGGTGTGCCTTAAAAGTCTTTTTGACAGGAATAAAGTGTGCTTGCTTGCTAAAGCTGTCGACTATTGTCCATATTTTCGTATTCCCATGGATAGACTTGGGCAACCCAAAGATGAAATCCATGGATATACTCTCCCATGGTGAATTTGGGATAGGCAATGGCTGGAGTAATCCAAGTTGCTTCCCTCTATCATAATTGGTCTTTTAGCATCCCTCGTCTCCAAAGAACGCATCAAATTGCTAAATGAAGGCCAACACTTTGTCGGCAGCAAGTTCCATCATAGGTGAGAAAAGAGATACTTTTTCCTCCCTCCTTGAACTTCTTTAGCTTTTGTGACCTTCGCCATGCAGGGTCTGATTTGCGATGTCCTCCTGTATTCTCTAGGAGAATAGCCATAGCTTTCTTCGGAAGAGGAGGAAGGTGAAGAAGAAGGAGACGAGGATGACCTCTTTCTTGCCCTTTTCTTCCTTTGTTTCCTCTCTTCCCTTTCGGAGTGACAAGGAGAAGGACTATGTGTTGATCTTTTCCTCTTGGGAGGAGTGGGGGATCGTCTAGACTGTCGTCTTCGTGGAGCCACATCTTCAGAGGTACTTAAAGCTCCATTGCTTTCTTGCTCTTTGGATTCCTCCTCTCGTATGGGAGAGAGTCTTCTTTTGGTGGTCTCTTCAAGAGGCCTCCTAAGCTCTCTCCTCTTGGAGAGGAAGGGAAATTCCATAAGCACAAAGTTGTTGAATAACTTTGGCTTGCAAAGCAGGGTTGGCCATAGCTTGCTGCAACCTAGTTGTTACGAGATAATTCACAAACATGGGGGCATCACAATTAGCACCTTCATGTGCAAAATCAAAGCTATCAATGTTCATTCTACTCTCTTGGTTATTGTCAGCCATGTTAACAAAATTTGTGTACGTACTTAGTGTATGCTTTGGCAATTCAAAACCTTAGTTGCCACTCCTCTTAGCCTTTGAAAGTCGGATCTTAAGTATCTACACCCACGGCTCGAATTGGTTAATTATGGAGAGTAGTGGAGTAGGTCTAACAAACCAGAGTTGCCAAGGGCTATCTCCTTTCGGACTTTTTATGGCTCAATAATGGTAAAGCCGTAGGCAAGTCTAAAAAGATTCCATTATTAAGTTCAAATCTCCCGAGGTGTGCACCATATCCCACATAGTGGGCTCAACAAAACCGATAATAGATCCCAGTTCCACTTACCCTAATATAATTAGCAAAATCAACCATTTATAGGCTACTTAAGGACCTCTCTTCTTAAGCAAGAAAAGAGAAACCAAATGCTCTGATACCAATGTAATGGAATTGGCCTATTAACTTGAGAGTAGCGGAAATTAGAGAGAGTACTTTTGTGAAATTACTTTGTGAGCAAAGCGGGTGAACATAATTGATAGTAGCAACATAAACATATCATTTAGTTAACTTGGCATGAACAATACTTTTGCAAGAGAGAGAATTTAGAGAACGTGACAACAGTTGAGGACCGGATTTATGTGGAGCTGGTCCCCCCTCCATAGGCATTTGTATTATGATTTCTCCCATCAAGAGACTTGTTACAATACAATCTTTGTGTTCCTTGTGACCTAGGTGATGCAATGAAGATGGAAAGCTTCATGCATCACGAGCATAACATAAACTTTTAAGAAAGCATTAACTATCCCAAGACCTCAAACACCTTTGAAGGTGGAGAGAGCTAGTAGGGAATGAGAGTAGGGAAGAGGAAGAAGAAACATTTCATAGGAGAAAGAATTAGTTCCTCACTTATCATCACTCTTATGATAGCATACATAATAGCATAGTAATGCAGATGGAGAAGATGGCAAGCTTAAGCATTGAAGCATGGCTCTTGGTTGGATTTTCACTCCATAGCCAAGAGTGCTGGTGTAGGCTCTCAACCTCTCTACTTGCTTGGAGAAGGAGAGGGAGCTCTTGCACTTTGCACTTCACACAATGAGAGTGTGTGTGCATGTGTCTGGGAGAGTATACCCCCTAAGCAAGCCCCTACCTTCCTTGGTCGACCCCCCCTTATAGCTCATTCTTGAAGGTCATTGGACCCCTCCATGCCTAGCCAATCACAAGCAGGAGGTAAATCAAGTAACAAGGGTAGCCTTGGGACAAGTGTCCCCCTTTCCCCTTTGAGAGAGAGGACTTGATAAATGTAAAAACAATTAATAAAATCTTTTGATTTATCATTGGACCCCTTGGGTGGCCAACCAATAGGCTTCACGCACACCATGAGGGCAACATGAGGAGGAACTTGACAAGTGTCCCTTTTGCTTTCTTTGTACCAAGCATGCCTTGTGTGGGTGTGTGTGTGTTCTCTCTCATCCCCCCTCTTGTAGGGCTCGCCCCCTCCTTGTAGGGATTAGCTTTGACTTTTGTACCACCTCAAGCCCCTCAACCTGGGGCCTAGTTCTCACCACAAGCTTGGCCCTTAAGCCCCTCAAGATTGGGTTGGGTTCTCACCTCAGGTACAACCCTAACATCTCAAGCATGAGAATTACCTCAAGCATCTCAATCATCAAGCATCTCAAGCATCTCAGTTATCAGGCACCTCAAGCCCCTCAACCTGGGGCCTAGTTCTCACCACAAGCTTGGCCCTTAAGCCCATCAAGCTTGGGTTGGGTTCTCACCTCAGGTATAACCCTAACATCTCAAGCATGAGAAGTACCTCAAGCATCTCAATCATCAAGCACCTCAAGCATCTCAAGCATCTCAGTTATCAGGCACCTCAAGCACCTCAAGCACCTTAGTCAGCAAGCACTTCAAGCACCTTAAGCTTGGGCTGGGTTCCCACCTCAAGCTCAACCCTAGCTTACCTAAGATCAAAGGACTTTTACACTAATTATTGGAGGTCTTCAATGAATCTAACCCTAAGGTCTTATGCTCCATTGTTTAGCCTTTCTCTTTGATAGACCATCTCTCATTTAGGCCCCTCTACCATTGGCCCCATGTTGAGATAGATCTATAAGCACATGTATATATCTTAACCCTTGTTCCCGTTTATTCTCCCACATTAAATGATCAGTTTAATATGCGAGAAAATAATTTGGGTTGGTTAGATATTAGATTTTATGACAGAGTGACCAAAAGGACATTCTTAGAATGGGTAGTCAAGCTAAAGCAATGACTATCAATAACAGAGCTACTTAGGGAATTTGAGCGGCGCTATGCACAACTCACCAGGACAGAAAAGGTCACAGTAGATGTAGAGAAGACATATATTTTCTTACAAGCTGCAGGTAAAGAGTTTCAAGAAAATTTGGAGCTTCTTCTTGAAGATAAAGATGTTGAGCAAGGACTAAAGACCGACTGGAATGAGGTAGAAGGTGTTGTCTCACTACTTGCCAAACGACAAAGAAAAAGGGACAAGATGGTAGTAAACACTAAAAGTCCTTCAACCTCAACTTCTGACAAAATGGTAAAGCCTACTTTTATAGCTCCTAAGTTTGATGAGTCCATGCTAGATGAGCTTGTGAAGGGAATGTGTGACTTGAAGGTGAAGCTTGCAAAGTTTGAAGAAAAAGGTCAACCACCAGAGCCACTTCCTAGGTAAAGACAACAACCCAAAGAAGGGTTTATTAATAGATGTATTTGGTGTGATAGTACAAACCATGTAAGAAGGGATTGTGATAGTTTTAGTGAAGCTTTGACAAAAGTTGTTGTCTTTTTTAAGGATGGTAAAATCCACTTAAGAGAGACAGGTCTGACCTTGAGAACTAACTTTGGGAAGGGAGGAATGCAAATCTTAGTTGAAGATATGGCAACTAATCGTGCTACCTCTTCAATTGATGCATATACTTATGGAGTAAAAATTGAGCATCTTAGTGATGAAGAGGTGAGTGATCATCATGGTTGACTTTGGCCAATGTCTTGGAATTAGCTAAAAAGGGAAAGCTTACAAAAGAGATTCTACATGAAGCAGGTGATTGCATACATCTAGAAACAGGGTGGAGTGATCCAATGGATTGTCCATGCCTACATTACAAACTCCCAAAGCCATGAGGCCATTGTAGAAGACAAGCATAGGCGTGAAAATGGTGATGAAGGGCCTTCAAAAAGAGCTACAAGAATTGGAGGGAGGAATGATGCAGCACCTTTGCGAGCACCACCAACACAGGAGGCACGTTCACCAAAAGTGACCATGGAGGAATCTACAACAGGAAAGAAAAAGGAGCCAACAAAAGGTAAGCCAAAAGGAACAGCATACAAACTACAATCTGACATTGAGCTTGCTACAGACTTGAAGAAATTTCTAGAGGAGAGGATTTTGAATAACAAGGTTGAGTTTACTTTGGGGGAGGTGCTTGGCATAGCCAAGTGTGAATTCCATGAAGAAATTATCGACACCATCAAGAGAAAGAAGCAAACACGTGGAGAGTCTATTCGCCCACAAGCTAAAGGCAATACTGTGAAGACACAAGGAGTACAAGTGCATGCTAAAGAAGGTGATGGTGCTATGGTGCGATGCTACCAGTCTTCTTGGAATGTAAGGCAAGTGAAATTTTTTGATGATGGGGAAGAATCTCAAAGTATTCCTAGGAGCCACTATTCTAGAAGCCATTGGGCATGGGCTACTACAGAGACAATGGTCAATGTAGATGATCTTGAAGAACCATTTGTTGCCTTAATTGACCATGGTTCTAAAATAAATATAATGTCAAAAGGTCTTTACAACAAATGTAAATGGCCAATGGACACATAACACGATTGGATGGTTAGAGTGGCAAACAATTCATCAGGTGAATTGTATGCAGCATGTCCAAGTGTAAAGGTTGAACAAAACTTATTTATACAGGACACATCTTCATATCATCTTATCCTTGGGCAACCTACATTGTGGGAGTTTGAATGGAAACAAAGGTAATGGATGATGGTTCAGCTTATGCTAGGATTCAAAGCAAAGATGATAAACATGCTGCTCAATTTCTCACAGTTTGTGTAAACAACGAAAGAAATTGTGATAACCTCAGAGATCATCCTCTACCAAAGGTGAGCAAAGAGTTTCATGACCATAGGAAAATGATGGGTTTTGGCCAATTTTGGCCAAGTACCATTGTAAAGTGGGATTGCAGTGGTATAGAAAGAGAAAGGGTCTCGCTTGATCTAAAAATAGGTGAGACTTTCTCAACGAGCTCCTTGGTAACAAGGAATGGATCAGTATGTTTTACAGAACTTGAAGATTTGAAGAGATGTGAGAGGCAATATGTACATAATTTACAAATAGTCATGAAAGAGAGTGGGTTGCTAGAGCCTACTGAAAATGTTTTGGGTTTGTGTGAGCAAGTTTCTTTTGTAGATACTATGGGTGAGCTTGATGCTATAATGGAGTCTAGTTTGCATCTTGAAAGTGAAGTTGTGGAAGTATGCTCTATGGAAATGTATCAAGTCATAGAAGCCTTTAAAGAAAACCAATGTTTCAAGAAAACAGTTGGCCCAAAAGTCCATGTTGAAACTAAATACAAAAGTGTAGCAAAGAAGGTGAAACCAGTAGCTTCACCCTTACCACCCAACAACAGGGAAAAGATTGTGTGAGCTGCTTTGCAACCAAGTTTGAGGAATCCTAAAAAGATTGGGCATACCTTCACAAAGGAGTCTTTTCAAGAGTTGCAAATTGGTTGCAAGGAGTTTCTAACACAGGAGGGGACAAAGTGCTTTAAAGGAATGCTTTCAAAGCATGGTAAGGCTTTTGCATTTGAGCCACATGAGATATGATGTGTTGATCCTTCTATTGTAGCTCCTATGGTAATTTTTACAATAACTCATGTGCCGCAGCCTATTCCGGTTCCAAAGGCTCATTTGCCCAAGTTAGTAGAGCTATTGAATGAAAAGATCAAAATGGTGATTTTGGAGCCTTCTAATGCTCCATACTCAAATAGGTGCTTCACAGTTTCGAAGAAGAATGGTGCTCTACGCTTCATCCAAGATATGCAACCAGTGAACAAGGTGACAATTGGAAATGTAGGTACAGGACCGATTGTGTTCAATGGGGGACCTCTACTCAAGGTATGATCAATTTCAACTTGCAATAGAAAGTAGAGACTTGAAAACCATGAGGACACCTTTGGGTTTGGTAAGGATGCGTACCTTGCTGCAAGGAGCAACCAACTCGGTTGCACATATGGTGAATGGGATGAATAAGGTCTTACATGACTTATTCCTCAAGTCACAATGCTTTCATTGATGATTTGCCTATCAATGGATGTGAAGAAAGTGGGAAAGATGAAGCTTTGCATCTCAGGGGATGTCGCAGGTTTGTGGCAGATCACATAAATGATTGTGATAAAATTTTGTCTAGGTTGGAAGAAGTGAATCTTACTTTGTTAGGAAAAAGTCTATGTTTGGTGTCAATGAAGTGCTCATTGTGGGGCACATGTGCGGGCCATATGGTAGGAAACCTTGTCCAACAAAGGTAGATGCCATCCAAAGAATGAAAGAAACATGCACTAGCATCACTGAGATTAAAAGGTTTTTGGGAGGATGTGTCTTTTATGTTATTTGGATTCCACATTATGCACATGTAGCTAATTCCCTTTATCGATTGCTTAGAAAGAATCAAAAGTTTAAATGGACAGAAGCACATGTAAAAGCCATGAAAAAACTAAAGGAGTTGCTCGAGTCAGCACCAACTTTGAGAAAGTTAGACTATGAGCGTTAAAGGCTAGTAATTGTGACAGTAGACACCAGTCCTACAAGAATTGTATGGGAAATAGGGCAAGGTGATGATGAAGGACAAAGGTATGTGGTGAGATTTGGAGCAAAGGTACTAAGTGCTCTCCAAAGAAACTATCCATAGATAAAGAGAGAGTTATGGGGTATGGTTATAGCTTTGAAATATGGGAAAGAGTACCTAATTGGTGCATGTGTGGTTGTAGAAACATATTGTCTACCACTTCTTGGGATGATTATAAGCTGCTTAACTCTAGACATTGCTATGTTGCGGTGGATTCACTACAAGAGGTCACTCGAATTCCGGCACATTACCGGCGTCACTGGCGGGCGTCGGTATATGTGTGTGTATTTATGGAGGGAGCTAAGTTTTTTTTTTTAAATCTCATTTTCAAATTGCTGACGCCTCTTTCGACACGTATTTCAACGACAACGCGAATGCGCATTTCGACGCCCCTTCCGATGACTGTATCGACGACTGTACCGATAGTTGTACCGTTGGTACCTGCAAAAACCGAAACCACGGGCTTTCTCTGCACATTTCTCTTAGTTCTTGCGCCACATCTCAAGCTCTCCTCTTCACCATCTCTCACAGATCTGCTATGATACACACCGTCGGAGGTGCTAATCTTGCTTGTGGGTTAACGCATAACACTAAAATATGATTGTTTTCATGTTTACTTGTAGATTTAGGGTTTAGGGTTTAACTTTGTGTTTGTGTGTGCGTTTTTGCAGGTTCCAGGACTTTTACAACAACTTTCATTGCTCAAATAGGACGAATGTGAGTGCTCAAACCTTTAAATGCATATTAAGTTTATTTAAATTACTTTGTATATTAAGAAAAGAAAGTTTCATGCTTTAATCTTGTTTTGAATAAATTTTTTATTGAATTATGTTGTTTTTCAAATTATGTAGTTGATGGGTTTATGTTTTAGGTTAAGTTTAGGTTATAAGTTAAGTTAGATTAGGTTAGATTACGTTAAGTTAAGCTACGTTGTTATGTTAGGTTATACGTTACGTTAGGTTAGGTTATCTTATACGCTAGGTTAGATTAAGTTAAACTACATTAGGTTAAGTTATATTAGGTTAGGTTAGGTTAAGCTACGTTAAGTTAGGTTAGGTTATCTTATATATTAGGTTAGGTTAAGTTAATCTACGTTAGGTTTAGTTACGTTAGGTTATGTTAGGTTAGATTAGGTAAAGCTACATTAGGTTAAGTTACGTTCGACAATATGGCAAGCTATAGAGCTTACCCACAGCGCATAGCAAAAACAACACAATGACGATCCGTTCGTCAATACGGCAAGCCATAAAGCTTACCCACAACACATATGCATGTTGGGCAAGCTCTATAGCTTTCCGTATTGCCAACGGCTCGCCATTGTGTTGTTTATATGTCCGCGAGCGGTTTTCAAGTCCTAAAATAGCACCATGGTGATCTGTTTGGCAATACGGCAAGCCATAGATCTTGCTTACAATGCATATGCATTGTGGGCAAGCTTTATGGCTTGCCGTATTGCCAAACGGCTCGCCATGATTTTGTCTATATGTTTGTGAGCAATTTTCAAGCATTAAAATTACGTCGTGCCCCTAAAAACAACACAATGGCGATCCGCTTGACAATACGGCAAGCCATAAAGCTTGCCCACAAGGCGTATGCATTGTGGGCAAGCTCTATGGCTTGCCATATTGCCAACGGCTCGCTATTGTGTTGTCTATATGTCTGCGAGCGATTTTTCAGGCCATAAAATCGCTTCGCAACTCTAAAAACAACACAATGGTGAGCCGTTTGCCAAATTGGCAAGCCATAGAGCTTACCCACATCACATATGCATTGTGGGCAAGTTGTATGGATTGTCGTTTTGCTAAACGCCTTACCATTGTTTTGTTTTTATGTTAGGTTAGGTTAGGTTAGGTTAAGTTTAGGTTATATGTTAGGTGAGATTATAGGTTAGGTTAGAGCCATAATAGTCGAGAAAATACGGACTTCGAATATGACTCGTGTGCTTCTAAAAACGCAAACGGACTTCGGTTAGGTTAGGTAGATGTTATAAGTTAGGTTACATTAAGTTAAGTTAGGTATAGGTTTTACGTTAGGTTAGATTATAGGTTAGGCATAACGATTATAGGTTAGGTTAGAGCTATCGTCAAATTAATAGTAGAAAAACGCAATCGGACTTCGAAGATGACTCGTGTACTTCTAAAAATGCAAACGGACTTCGGTTAGGTTAAGTTATAGGTTAGGTTTAGGTTATAAGTTAGGTTACATTAAGTTAAGTTAGGGTTATGTTATAGGTTAGGTTAGAGCTAGCGTCAAATTAATAGTAGAAAAACGCAATCGGACTTCAAAAGTGCACATGACTTCAAGAACCTTAATATATAGTCATTGACCAATAAAGACAAGATTATTACTCTGTGTTCCTAATCTCCGTGCACCTCTAGACTGAGGTGTGCGGGGATCGGGCCTGGCTAGAGAATGTGAGGTTGGTAGAGCTAGCAAAAAATAGTTGAAAAAATGCAATCAAACTTCAAAAGTGCACACAGACTTCAAGAAATTTAATATATAGTCATTAACTAATAAAGACGAGATTATTACCTTATGGTCCTAATCTCCGTGCACCTCTAGACTGAAGTGTGCGGGGATCGGGCCTAGCTAGAGAATGTGAGGTTGTTAAAGCTTGTCATGTACTTAGTAGTGTGTAGTTATAACAACTAGAGTGTTTTAAGTATTTGTTGCATCATTGGTAGATAAAGTATGGACGATAGGATGGCGTGTCCTTGTGCACATTGCAAGCATCAAATCTTTCGAAAACGAAAAATCTGCAACCAACACATACGCAATCACGATCTCTTTCCGATAGAGCAAGTACAAGACCTGCATTATCGATCTCATGGTCTAGAGATTGAAGGTCAAAGTCCGCAAGTAGATATTGCTCCAACTTCATCCCAGAGAAGACGATTTTCAAACGAGCAACCATCGAGACTGAGTCCTCCCAACCAATACCTGAAGCGGCATTTCAAGAAGTAGAGATGGAGCAGATGTTGGACACGTTCTTTGACATGGATTCCAACATAGAAGGCGACAACATTGAACGCAATACTGTGGACCAACCTCAGCCATCCCCTTCATATCGACGGCATGATAGCAATGATGAGGAGGGCGAGATGATGCAAAGTCTTGCACGCATGCCGCTCTACACTGGTGCAAAAATCTCAGTTCTCCGTACCGCATTGGCAATGCTTAATTTGCAGTCTGTCTACGGTTGGTCTGACGCCTCAGTCACACAGAGCTTTTCAGGTAAACGTATCTATCCTAAGCATGGTAAAGTACAAATTACAGTTCATATAAAGTGATCAAAGGGCTGACTTGTTCATGTAACGTCAGGTTGCTGAATGATCAAATCTTGCCAGAAGGGAATCACATGCCCCTACCCGTCCAGCCGCTAAAAAGCTTCTTACTAATTTGGGCTTGGATTATCAAAAAATACATGCATGTCCTAATGATTGTATACTTTTTTGCAATGAGTATGCAGACGTGGAACAGTGTCCCAATTGTGGATCTAACAGGTACAGGGAGGACACATAAGGAAAATTTATCCCTGCAAAGGTCCTTCGACACTTTCCTATCATTCCAAGAATAAAGAGCATGTTCAGGTGCAAGTCCATAGCTGCTTTGATGACATGGCACTCAAATACTAGATCGACAGATGATGTTATGCGGGTATTTGTTGATTCTTGTGCATGGAAGCACATGGAGGAAAGTTGGCCTACATTTAAGAACGAGCCTCGATGTATCCGCTTTGGTCTGGCAATGGACGGAGTAAACCCATTCGGATTACGGAGTTCTTCATGAAGCACGTGGCCTATTTGTTTGGTTAATTATAATCTTCCACCATGGCTCACTATCAAGAAGGGCCATCTGTTGTTGTCATTGATCGTCCCGGGAAAGTACAAAGCAAAGAACATGGACGTCTATCTGGAACCACTTATAGAAGAGCTCCAAATCTTGTGGACAGGAATCGATGTGGTTGATATGTCCCAACCAATCGGACGACGGAATGTACATGTGCAAGGCATTATCATGTGGATCATGCACAATTGGCCAAGGTTCGGTGAGTGCTCAGGTAAGTGCTTTTAAAACCCTCACACACATGTGATTCATGGCTATGTCAACGCTTTTAAATATTAATATGTGATGTTTCAGACTTGAGTTACTCGGGCAATCATGCATGTCCAAAACGTGGTCCTCAACTTGGCTTCCGCCGCTCTGAGCATTTGAGCAAGACAGTTTACGAGGAGCATGGTAGAATTTTGCCTGAAGGACATGAGCTACGTGGACCAAACATATGCAAACATGACATGCATCCACTGAAAGCGAGCGATTGGAAAAACATGTGGCTGGAGAGGGGAGATTGGATGCCACCTAGAATGAAAAGAATTTCTATTTTCCATGATCTCCCGTACTGGAGTGACCTGCTGATTAATCATTTGCTCGACCCA
This sequence comes from Adiantum capillus-veneris, assembly GCF_014529385.1. Taxonomy (NCBI): domain Eukaryota; kingdom Viridiplantae; phylum Streptophyta; class Polypodiopsida; order Polypodiales; family Pteridaceae; genus Adiantum; species Adiantum capillus-veneris. The sequence goes on from NC_140932.1 coordinate 52,655,582, forward strand.
ATGCACATCTTCAAGAATGTGGGGGAGATCATCTGGAAGATCATCACTGGAAAAAGGGAGAGCAAGGCCCAAAGAGATAAACTGCAGGCTGTGGGTCGAATGCCAGAGATGTGGCCTCGACTTAAACCCAATGGAAAGTGGTCTATACCAAAAGGTCCATGGGTTCTAAGTCGCGCAGAAGAGCAACAAGTGAAGAAGACTATATCTTCATTCAAGACTCCCACAGGGTGCATGAGATGTTTGAAAACGGCTTTTACGAGAGATGACAATCTCAGTGGTCTTAAGTCCCACGATTGGCACAAATTTTTACAGTTCATCTTACCAATTTCCATAAAGGGTTGTTTGACAAATGACACTAGAAGAACAATCTACAAAATCATTGAGTTGGTACGCTGGATCAGTTCAAAAGAGATAAGACAAGACAGCATCGATGCAACACGCTTAAATGCTATTGAAGCAGTGTGCAATGGTAGAGAAGTACTTTCCAATAAACATTCTTACCATCCAAATGCATGTACTTGTGCATGTGATCGATGAAGTTGCAGTATGCTGGGGTGGTCCATAGTAGGTGGTTGTTCTTCTTGAAGAGATTTATGAAGACTTTAAAGGGGTTTGTTCGTCAAAGGGCTCGCCCCGAGGGTAGCATGGCCGAAGGATGGCTTGTACAAGAGTCTCTTATCCTCATCGATGAATTTTTTGTCTCAACTGATCCAGAGATGCCCCGAATGTGGACTACTGAGGTCAACATCAAGGTGACAGGGGACGAGCCGCAGGGACAAGGTACCGTTAGGAAGATGGACATCACAATGCGTGAAAAGGTTATGAGATTTTGCCTTCTCAACTCAGACATCGTGCAAAAGTGGCTAGAGAGGTCCGAAGGGGAAAAGCAACAAGGTTTGACAGATCGCATTCAATTCAAGCACAACCATGCAACTAGAAACCTTCCTTTTCCAGACCATCTTCAGAAATTGCCTGACTTTCCAACTGGGCGGTGGTTAGATGCGACACTCTCAGAGGCAAACAGGAGTGTTGATTACTAAAGAGGAAGAGGAGATGTCAAGGGGTTGCGATTGGCATGTACATTTCACAACTTCCCTTTGAGCTCCACTTGAAAATTAGTTTGCTTTAATAAATTTTAGTATGTTTCAATTTTGTGGCTGCAGTATCACAAATATGGAGCTTTGTGGTCGCATGGGAAGCACTTCAGAGTGCAACGGATCGACGAACAAAGGGTCACTTTCGACAGTGGTGTTAGGGCAAGCTTCGTCCAAGAAAGTAGGAGTAGTGCCAGGGATGAGAATATAGAGACTGGCCAGCTTGAATACTTTGGCTACATCCAAGACATCTTGAAGATGAGATTTAAAACGTTTGATATGTTTATCTTTGATGTCAAGTGGTTCAAATTTATTACCAACGGCCCTAATGCAACTGTGCGCAAAGACAAGAGTGGATTGATTCAAGTGAACTCTAGGCGGGTGTGGACAGATGTGCGGGATACATTCGTACTTTCGCAGCATTGTGAACAAGTTGTGTTCATACACGATCCACTATGGACAAAAAATGATGAGAATGATCTGTCTAAACCCTGCTGGCTCTATGTCGTTCAAGTTGTTCCACGTAGCAAGCAAGTGTGTGAAGGATTGGATGTTGAGCTTGAAGAGGTGATTCATGAACAAAGCGCAGAACCGACTCCAACTTTAAGTTTAGATTTTGAGGTGGATGTCAACATTGAGCAATTTTCGGAACCTAGAGATGATGTGTCAAATAGTGAAGCTGATGCGGAGAGCGACGAAGAAATAGAGTTCGATGAGATAGACATCTCTGGTGCATCAGATCTCATAGAGGATGAGAGATTAACTAATAACTTTTGCTAGGAAACCTTTTGTAAAGCTCTTTTTATTAGTCTACAATACACTTTAGATTTTGGTCATTTATGTAGTAGTTTTGTTGATTAGTTTCATTTGTGTAGCAGTTTCGTTGATTTGTTATTTGTATTGATTAAGCATTTCTTACGTAAACTAACGTATTTTGTGGGTGTTGTTTATGTACAATTAGCCATGGCCGATGACGATGAGCCATACTCTCCTAGTTTTAGTTTTCCAGTCACTCCAGCCGGCATGTCACCCGAGTAGATGGGCTCGTTTTTTACTCGGTTCACACCAAAGCAGATCACGATGGCACAACACCTTTGGGGTGCAGGTACCTCTAGACCTACTACGACCGACCCTATGCCCGGGACTATTGTGGTTTCTACACCGAGCGGCCCCACACCTCAGTCTAGTGTGCCCCCTACGCCTAGGACTCATGTGTGCTCTCTACACCGACGGGTGGTTCATCCTCGAGACGACATAGCCGTCATTCTAGAGGTGGTGGTTGCTGTGGTAGTGGTTCTACTGATGCATCCACACCACCGAGAGAGCGTCCACTACTCTCTTCAGTAGATAGTTCACCGATGGGCACACCACGTACACCTTGGGGATCACACGAGCATGATCCTAGCAAGGTGTACAGGAGCAGGGATGGGATTGTTGTGGCAGATAGGGTCGGAAAGGAAATGCGACAGAGGATTTGACAGCTCTATACGATTTAGTTTGGTCACTTTGTGATGGAGATTTGGGAAAATCTCAATCTTGAGAGAAAGAATCACATCGTCGATGCCATTCAGAGAGAGTACATACCGGCAGAGGGGTACGATCGGGTCTTGAACGCTTGGATTTTGAGCGTGGTGAGGTTCACAATGTCACACAGTCGGTCAGAGGCCAGAGACAGGTTCAATGACGGCAGTCCCAAGCCGGCATGGTTGGACACAGAGGAGTGGACGGGGATTGCACGAGAGACACAAGACAATCCCAATAGATTTCAGCAGCAGAGAGATGCAGCCAGAGCACGTTTGGAGTCTGCTGGAGCGTCATATCTTGGGAGTGGAGGCTACGATACACTTCGACATGAGTTTGTAAGTATTATACGTATGCTTTATATTATTGATAATATATATGTTATTTGAAGATTTATCTAATGATTAAACCATAATTTTGCAGGAAGTTGTCATGAAGCGCCTTTCTACACGCCAAGAGGAGAAGTATGGGTACAAGCATGGACTTGTGGCCCTTTTGACCCAGCTCTGCAGGAGGAGGGAGAGGACGTCGATTGGGAGGCATTACCATGACGGCTTCTCAATCAGTGATTGTTTGCATATGTACAGTTTTGTAGTACTTATGTTTATGGTTTATGGTTATGTTTACGGTATGGTTAAGGCTTGACAATCAACTTAAGATTATGGTTTTTCTATGATGGTATGACAATCATCTGATGGTTATGGTTATGGTTATGGTTATGGTTTTGGGTATGGTTATGGTTATGGTTTTGGGTATGGTTATGGTTATGGTTTTGCTATGGTTATGGTTATGGTTATGGTTATGGTTATGGTTATGGTTATGGTTATGGTTATGGTTATGGTTATGGTTATGGTTATGGTTATGGTTGTGCAAGGTTATGGTTATGGTTTTGGTTCAGGTGATGGTTATGGTTTTGCTATGATGGTATAGCAATCGTGTGATGGTTATGGTTATGGTTATGGTTATGGTATGACAAGCACGTTATGGTATGGCAAACAGGTTATGTTTATGGTTTTACAGTTTTCGACTCATGTTTTAATTATGTTAACAAGTTATGTTATTCTTACAATTTTGCTAATTGCCATACACTTGCTCTTTAGCGTCAGCTTGTAGGTGGAGTGTGGTTGCTTGTGCACTCTTCCTTTGGACAGAGAGGGCTGTTTTCTTTTGCTGCAGTACATGTAGCATTAGTTCCCAGCCCTCTCTGCCCAAAAAGAAATTGCAGGTTAGGTCGTCGATACAGGTGACGGTATCACCGTCGGTAGAGCCAACGGAATGAGCGTAGAAATATAATATATTAATACCAGTGCTTATTACGTTGAGTATTCTGACGCCTATTCAAAGGCCTATCTGATACACTTCGACATGAGTTTGTAAGTATTATACGTATGCTTTATATTATTGATAATATATATGTTATTTGAAGATTTATCTAATGATTAAACCATAATTTTGCAGGAAGTTGTCATGAAGCGCCTTTCTACACGCCAAGAGGAGAAGTATGGGTACAAGCATGGACTTGTGGCCCTTTTGACCCAGCTCTACAGGAGGAGGGAGAGGACGTCGATTGGGAGGCATTACCATGACGGCTTCTCAATCAGTGATTGTTTGCATATGTACAGTTTTGTAGTACTTATGTTTATGGTTTATGGTTATGTTTATGGTATGGTTAAGGTTTGACAATCAACTTAAGATTATGGTTTTTCTATGATGGTATGACAATCATCTGATGGTTATGGTTATGGTTATGGTTATGGTTATGGTTTTGGGTATGGTTATGGTTATGGTTTTGCTATGGTTATGGTTATGGTTATGGTTATGGTTATGGTTATGGTTATGGTTATGGTTATGGTTATGGTTGTGCAAGGTTATGGTTATGGTTTTGGTTCAGGTGATGGTTATGGTTTTGCTATGATGGTATAGCAATCGTGTGATGGTTATGGTTATGGTTATGGTATGACAAGCACGTTATGGTATGGCAAACAGGTTATGTTTATGGTTTTACAGTTTTCGACTCATGTTTTAATTATGTTAACAAGTTATGTTATTCTTACAATTTTGCTAATTGCCATACACTTGCTCTTTAGCGTCAGCTTGTAGGTGGAGTGTGGTTGCTTGTGCACTCTTCCTTTGGGCAGAGAGGGCTGTTTTCTTTTGTTGCAGTACATGTAGCATTAGTTCCCAGCCCTCTCTGCCCAAAAAGAAATTGCAGGTTAGGTCGTCGATACAGGTGACGGTATCACCGTCGGTAGAGCCAACGGAATGAGCGTCGAAATATAATATATTAATACCAGTGCTTATTACGTTGAGTATTCTGATGCCTATTCAAAGGCCTATTCCAACGCCGCCCATACCGATGGTCATACCGATGCTACAATACCGGCGTCCCTTTCGAGGCTTATTTCAACGGTTTTTAGTTTAAAAATTAGCGCTATTTCATCGGTACCTGCGCCGACTTCTGCGCGACGTCTTGTAGTCATTGCCTACATTAAGTCCTTAAATCCCAAGTTTAAGCACATTGCAGGTAAAGACAATACAGTGGCAGATATGCTATCAAGGGCAAGGTATGAAGATGAGTCACAGATGATTGACGAGGGAGATTATATAGGCACAAAGTTCTATTCTATCTCTCATGCCAAAGGTAATAATGTATGCATGACTAATCCACTTGAATTGTTCTTGAAAGAGCTTTATGAAGGTGATTGGCTTCTTGTTGGAAGCTACTTGAGTACTCTAGCAAAACAGGATGATTGGTCTAAACCAGAATTCAAGAGGATACGCAGGAAAGCATATGGGTACTTTTTTAGGGATGGTTACTTGTGGAAGCATTCTAAACAAAAGGGTGCTACACCACAAAGGGTTATATGTGGGAACGAATGCTACAAGATCTATTTTGAGACTTTTTAGATACATAAGTATATTTTCCATAATGTACATATGCATATCTAAGAATAATAATCATCTTTCTATCTCATCCTAATATTTATCTCCAGGGTAACATATTCTTACTTTACCATTAGAAAGTACTATGGGAAAAAGCGTCAATAGCTCTGTCTCTTTAACTTGGGGCAAAAAGCATTGGTTCTTTATTTCTACTATCTCACTATCATCTCACACCCTAGCTAGATCCTATATCTAGGGTAAATTTCAATATATATATATATTCTATGTATTTTTCATATATTTCTTATATTTCTTTTTAATAGCTACTAGGAAGGAATCATATCCTAGTGGGACACTAGCTTGCATGATTTTCAAAACACCTATTTTAATGCATTATTGCAAGCATGATTACAAAACTTTGTCAAGGAGCAATGTCATGCTTTCATATTACATGAGGTGTCCATTGGAATCAAATGAAAGTTTACGCTAAGGGGACCACAAGAAGACTTTTGCTGCCAGAAATGTACCCTATTTTGATGATTTTCACAAGGTTCCAATCCGAATTGGAAAAAGTATATAAAATGGGGGTCATAGCTTATGAGCTGAATTTTATGCCCCTATTTTTATTTCTTTATTTGGAGCCACGATTGAAGAGATATGATTAAAATGGTGGACCCCAGTCTGCCCACATCATGCAGGGATAACTCATTTCAAACTTTGTCAGTTCCTATTCACACTGGCTTTTCTCTTTCTTGTGTAAACCTTGGGGGTTCCCTTCACCTATAAAAGGGGACCTCTTCTTCCTTGAAAACCATTCAAGAGGGAGTGAGAAGATTGATGCCTAATTGTACTTAGCCATAAACATAAGCCTAAGCCTACACTTGCTCCTCGAGGAAGACTAGCCAACTTTGTAAGCTATAATTGTGAATAACTCCCGAAGAGTTTGTCAAGAAAGATGTGTTTTACTTTGATATTTTGTTGGTTTCTTATTGTTTCTTTTTCATCTATGATCCAACATATATCTCTAATTTCATCTCCCTAACCATATCTATTTCTCTCACTCTTAGAGAGTCATTTTCTCTACAAATTCTAGGTTCTTCTTGCTACAGGTACATCTCTCCTCGAAGTATCCTTATTGCCTACGGACAAGAATATGGCTTGGGAGGGAAACTTCTCTTCTCTTCACTTTCCTCATATCTACATTTTGCACATACTAGAGTTATCTTAGATGAATATCCACACGATGTGAATTATTATCGCTTTCACTTTGTGCGATTTATTGCATTAACGTATGGATTATCCGTAAAATACATTTTTAACAACATATAGTGTTTCTCTTTGGCCCAGAAAGGCTCAATGAAATACTTCTTTCACCGGATCCCATCATTCTACCCCTTATAAGCTATAACTTTTCTTTTGACATAAGTGTAGTTATCTTGCTAGCCTAGAAAGGCTCAATGAAATACTTCTTTCACAGGATCCCATCATTCTACCCCTTATAGGCTATAACTTTTCTTTTGACATAAGTGTAGTTATCTTGCTATGAACCAAGAGGATTTGTATACACAATTAATCCCAAGACAAAAAAAAACATATATATATGGTAAGCACAAAACTACAATTCCAAAGAACAATTTGTAGCTTGTTTGGTCAGCAAAGATTGAACGTCATTAACACATCTATTAACCCTTTCATATTACCCATGATACGATATGACCATAGCCTTGATGTTTTCATCTTTGTTGTCATGGATGCTTGAGAGTCAGTCGTTGCCTGCACCATCGCCTGTGTCATCGCTTACATCATCGCTAGAAGGCTTTAGAAGAATCTGGAAGATTCTAGAAGGTTCTAAAAGTATTAAGGAGATTCTAGAAGTTTTTAGAAGCATGGAGAAGATTCCGAAAGAATCTAGAAGTTTCCAGAAAGCTCTAGAAAGTTGAAGAAGTTTCTAGAAGCACTAAGAATCAAGAAGTCTCTAGAAGCTTGGGAAAAATTTTGAAAGAATCTAGAAGTTTTTGGAAAGCTCTAGAAAGTTGAAGAAGGATCCAGAAGGTTCTAAAAGAACTAGAAGGATCAAGAAGGTTCTAGAAGATTCTAACCTCCTCAAGAAGAACCTAGAAAGTCCTAACCTCCTCAAGTAACCTTCTCAAGCACTAGTATAAATAGGGGTCTTGGGCCACAAGCCCCTCAGTCTTGCCAACACCAGTTGTGAGGCTCCTATTAGGAAATCCCTCTTCTAGTTCTTATGTTCAAGTCTTGTCCTTGCAATCAAGCCTTGTCTTGTACTCAAGTCATGTAATCCAAGGCTTGTATCTAGCTCTCTTAATAAAGTATTAAGTCTTGTAATCGATATTAAGCTTATCATCAAGTCCAAGTTCTTGTACATTGTGAGTGCCTCCTCTTGCTCTCTTCTAGCTCTATACGCACTCGTAACAGTTTGGCAAGACTACCATCTCTTAACCTTCTCAAGCCATCATGGAGCCGACGATGGAAGGTGTCATCAACGCATTGCAAAGCATCCAAGCTCAGTTACAAGAACTTCGTGAGAGTAACACTCGACTTCAAGCAGGGTAGCCCCTAATCTTGGGACCGACGTTGCAAGATCTTCAACGTCAAATTCAAGAGCTTCAAGAGACAAGCACACATCAAGCACAAGCTGCAAGATCTAGCTATTCTCAACAACATAAGAAGGATCCGAAGGTCAGCATGCCTGAAAAATTTGATGGGACTAGATCAAAATTTAGAGGTTTTCTCCAACAAGTGCGTCTCTTCATTCAAATGCAACGAGAGTGTTAGCAGGCCTTATTGGGACCCTCCTCTCGGGTACGCCTCTCTCTTGGTTTTCTCCCTTACTTGAAAAAGAACCTCCTCTCCTTCATGACTTTGAAGCTTTTGTGCGGGAGTTCTCTGCAATCTTTGGGGATACTGATAGAGCAAGGGTTGCTGAAACCAAACTTAGAAATCTCTTCCAAGGATCAAGACTTGCATCCATCTATGCATCCGAATTTCAACAGCTCACTTGTGATCTGACTTGGCATGAGATATATTTCACTAGCCACTTTCGGTGGGGATTAAAGGATGACGTAAAAGATCTTTTTTTTACTATGCCAAAGGTTCACACACTAAGCGAGTTCATCTCTCAAGCAATAGAATGTGATAATCGACTATTTGAGAGGAGACGAGAGGCGCGTCTCGGGGCACCATTGCGACACCAAACAGAAGTGAAACATAATGACTACACACCTCAACAAGGCCATGAATCAAGCATTGAGCCCAGACAAATTGATTCAGAACGGTTTCAACCTCTCTCAGCCCAGGAGAAGCAAAGGTGATGCATTAATGGCTTATGTATGTATTGCAAAGAGCAGGGGCAGATAGTTCAACAGTGTCCAAGGAAGAGAAGGATGAAGGTTCATGGTGCAATGGCCTCAACGTGTTCGAAAAGACGTCCAACTCCAATAGAGACCGATCGATTGGACAAAAGACAAGCAAAAAAGGTCTCTTTCTTCCGCTTGATTCCACTTCAAGTTTTATGCTACCAGTCAAGATCCATATGCCGGGTAGGCACATGGATTGTGAAGCATTACTAGATTCAGGCGCAACGATGGGCTTCATGGGCAAAGAATTTGCAAAAGAACAAGGCATACCACTTGTGGAGAAGTCTAATCCAGCAACTGTAGAAGTCATCGATGGTCGTCCCCTCGCTTTAAGGGATGTCAGGTATGAAACTCGCCCCATAGAAGTAACATTGCAGAAGCATGTTTCGAGAATAACGTTCAATATTATACAAAGTCCAAGCAGTCCAATTGTTATTGGGCTATCGTTGCTTGAATTACATAATCCTGACATCGATTGGAGGGCTCGGAGAATTGAACCACGAAAAGCCCAAAAGAAGAAGGGAAGGCATAATAGGCCTATATATCTTGGAGCCAAGGTCTGCATGCGTGCAACCAAAAAGTATCTAACTTTCTTGATATTTGCAACACCAACCAACACGTCGACAACAAAAACCATGGAGGCATTGCCATCAAGATTACAATGATGTTTTTGAGAAGAAGAATGCAGACCTCTTACCGGAGCATCGACCCTATGATTGTGCTATAGAGCTTCAAGAGGGAACCCAACCCCCTTTTGGCCCTATACACAAGCTATCTCAAGATGAATTGGTAGAATTAGGAAAAAATATTGATGAGAATCTTGCTAAGGGGTTCATTCGGCATTCAAAGTCCCCAACAGGAGCTCCAATACTCTTTGTAAAAAAGAAGGACGGAACTCTCCGGATGTGCATGGATTATAGGGGCCTGAACAAGATCATCGTCAAGAATCGCTATCCCCTTCCCTTGATCCCAGAGCTTCTTGAGCGCCTTGGCAAGGCAAGAATATTTACAAAAATAGATCTTCGTGGTGCTTACAACCTATTCAGAATCAAAGAAGGCGATGATGCAGACAGCGCGACTGACTCTCAAGCATCCATGAGAGAGCTCTTAGCAATCATCGACTCCTTCGACACTTGGCATCACCTACTTGAAGGAGCTCCTCATACGATCACTGTCTATACAAATCACAAGAATTTGGAATACTTCATGGCATCCCATGTCTTGAATCGTCGCCAAGCCATGTGGAGTGGTATCCTATCAAGGTTTGATTTTCTTATCTCTTATAGACCTGGCCGTCAACAAGGTAAGCCAAATGCCTGATCAAGAAGATCCTACCTTCCACCTAGAGAAGGCGACAGAACATTTCATCAACAAGAGTCAGTGATTTTGAAACCTGAGTAGCTTAAGCTAAACGCCACCATGAGTCAAGCTCTTAAAGCTTCTACTTTTCTTTTTAAGGTGAAGACGCAAATTTCCAAAGACCCATTTGCTCAGAATATTAGACAACAACTACAAGGACAAGAGGTTAATGAGGACTTTCAAGAAATTGATGGACTAATTTACTATAAGGGTCTTCTCTATATTCCGCCAAGACCAACACGCTTGGAGGTACTCCAGCAACGGCATGATCTTCCATAAGCAGGGCATTTTGGGGTTAATAAGACAATTGAGCTCATACGTCATGGATGCTTGAGAGTTAGTCGTTGCCTGCATCATCGCCTGTGTCATCGCCTACATCATTGCTAGAAGGCTCTAGAAGAATCTAGAAGGATCTAGAAGATTCTAGAAGTTTCTAAAAGTATCAAGGAGATTCTAGAAGTTTCTATAAGCATGGAGAAGATTTCGGAAGAATCTAGAAGTTTCTGGAAAGCTCTAGAAATTTGAAGAAGGATCTAGAAGGTTCTAAAAGAACTAGAAGGATCAAGAAGTCTCTAGAAGCTTGGGGAAAATTTCAAAAGAATCTAGAAGTTTCTGGAAAGGTCTAGAAAGTTGAAGAAGGATCCAGAAGGTTCTAGAAGAACTAGAAGGATCAAGAAGGTTCTAGAAGATTCTAACCTCCTCAAGAAGAACCTAGAAAGTCCTAACCTCCTCAAGTAACCTCCTCAAGCACTAGTATAAATAGGGGTCTTGGGCCACAAGCCCCTCAGTCTTGCCAACACAGTTGTGAGGCTCCTATGAGGAAATCCCTCTTCTACTTCTTATGTTCTTGTCCTTGCAATCATGCATTGTCTTAGACTCAAGTCAGGTAATCCAAGTCTTGTATCTAGCTCTCTTAATAAAGTATTAAGTCTTATAGTCAATATTAAGCTTATCATCAAGTCCAAGTCTATACGCGCTCATAGCAGTTTGGCAAGACTACCATCTCTTAATCTTCTCAAGCCATCATGGAGCCGACGATGGAAGGTGTCATTAACGCATTGCAAAGCATCCAAGCTCAATTACAAGAACTTCGCGAGAGTAACGCTCAACTTCAAGCAGGGCAACCCCTAATCTTGGGACTGGCATTGTAAGATCTTCAACATCAAATTCAAGAGCTTCAAGAGAGAAGCCACATCAAGCACAAGCTGCAAGATCTAGCTATTCTCAACAACATAAGAAGGAGCAGAAGGTCAGCATGCCTGAAAAATTTGATGGGACTAGATCAAAGTTTAGAGGTTTTCTCCAACAAGTGCGTCTCTTCATTCGAATGCAACGAGAGTGTTATCCAGATGATGCCTCTCAAGTAGGCCTTATTGGGACCCCCTCTCGGGTACGGCTCTCTCTTGGTTTGCTCCCTTACTTGAAAAAGAATCTCCTCTCCTTCATGACTTTGAAGCTTTTGTGCGGGAGTTCTCTGCAACCTTTGGGGATACTGATAGAGACAGGGTGCTGAAACAAAACTTAGAAATCTCCTCCAAGGATCAAGACCTGCATCCGTCTATGCATCCGAATTTCAACAACTCACTTGTGATCTGACTTGGCATGAGGAATATTTCATTAGCCAATTTCGGTGGGGATTAAAGGATGACGTAAAAGATCTTTTATTGACTATGCCAAAGGTTCACACACTAATAAGCGAGTTCATCTCTCAAGCAATAGAATGTGATAATCGACTATTTCAGAAGAGACAAGAGAGGCGTCTTGGGGCACATTGCGACCCCAAACAGAAGTGACACATAATGGCTACACACCTCAATAGGGCCAAGAATCAAGCATTGAGCCCATACAAATTGATTCAGCACGGTTTCAACCTCTCTTAGCCCAGGAAAAGCAAAGGCAACGCATTAATGGCTTATGTATGTATTGCAAAGAGCAATGGCACATAGTTCAACAGTGTCCAAGGAAGAGAAGGATGAAGGTTCATGGTGCAATGGCCTCAACGTGTTTGGAAAGACGTCCAACCCCTATAGAGACCGACCGATTGGACAAAAGACAAGCAAAAAGGGTCTCTTTCTTCCCCTTGATTCCACTTCAAGTTTAAGGCTACCAGTCAAGATCCATATGCCGGGTAGGCACATGGATTGTGAAGCATTACTAGATTCAGGCATAACGGTGTGCTTCATGGACAAAGAATTTGCAAAAGAACAAGGCATACCACTTGTGGAGAAGTCTAATCCAGCAACTGTAGAAGTCATTGATGGTCGTCCCCTTGCTTCAGGGGATGTCAGGTATGAAACTCGCCCCATAGAAGTAACATTGCAAGAGCATGTTTCAAGAATAAAGTTCAATATTATACAAAGTCCAAGCAGTCCAATTGTTATTGGGCTACCGTTGCTTGAATTACATAATCCTGAGATCAATTGGAGGGCTCGGAGAATTGAACCACGAAAAGACCAAAAGAAGAAGGGAAGGCATAATAGGCCTATATATCTTGGAGCCAAGGTCTGCATGCGTGCAACCAAAAAGTATCTAACTTTCTTGATATTTGCAACACCAGCCGACACGTCGACAACAAAAATCATGGAGGCATTGCCATCAAGATTACAATGATGTTTTTGAGAAGAAGAATGCGGACCTCTTACCGGAGCATCGACCCTATGATTGTGCTATAGAGCTTCAAGAGGGAACCCGACCCCCTTTTGGCCCTATACACAAGCTATCTCAAGATGAATTGGTAGAATTAGGAAAAAATATTGATGAGAATCTTGCTAAGGGGTTCATTCGGCATTCAAAGTCCCCAACAGGAGCTCCAATACTCTTTGTAAAAAAGAAGGACGGAACTCTCCGGATGTGTGTGGATTATAGGGGCCTGAACAAGATCATCGTCAAGAATCGCTATCCCCTTCCCTTGATCCCAGAGCTTCTTGAGCGCCTTGGGAAGGCAAGAATATTTATAAAAATAGACCTTGATGGTGCTTACAACCTAGTCAGAATCAAAGAAGGTGATGAATGGAAGACAGCCTTTCAGACAAGGTATGGCCACTTTGAATATACCGTCATGCCATTTGGTCTCTCAAATGCCCGAGTTGTTTTTCAACATTTAATGAACGATATTGTTCGAGAGTATTTGGCTTATTTTGTGGTAATATATTTGGATGATATCTTGATATTTTCCAAGGATCAAGAAGAGCATGAGCACCGTGTACGATTAGTGCTTGAAAAGCTTTGTGCATCAGGGTTATCTGCAAAGTTGAAGAAGTGCTCTTTTCATCAATCTAAGGTGGAATTTCTTGGTTATGTAATTTCTGAAAAGGGAATCTCCATGGATCCAAAGAAGGTTCAAACCATCCTTGATTGGGAGACACCCACCATGGTAACAGATGTTCAATGTTTCCTCGGATTTGCAAATTTTTATCGTATCTTTATACAGGGATATTCCAAGGTGGTTACAGCACTCACAAGGTTGACAGGCCATAATAAGTTTGTATGGGACTCAGAGGCCATGAAAGCATTTCAGACTCTCAAGCAAGCTTTCACAACCGCACCCATTCTAATTCACGCAGATCCTACAAAGCCTTTCATCCTAGAAACAGACGCTTCAGATTTTTCCCTTGGCGCTATTCTATCCCAAGTAGGAGAGGATAGTCCATCCAGTGGCTTTTCATTCCCGCAAGTTCTCGACTGTAGAAATCAATTATGAAATCCATGACAAAGAGCTCTTAGCAATCATCGACTCCTTTGACACTTGACGTCACCTACTTGAAGGAGCTCCTCATAAGATCATTGTCTATACATATCACAAGAATTTGGAATACTTCATGGCATCCCGTGTCTTGAATCGTCGCAAAGCCAAGGTGGAGTGGTATCCTATCAAGGTTTGATTTTCTTATCTCTTATAGACCTGGCCGTCAACAAGGTAAGCCAGATGCCTTATCAAGAAGATCCTACCTTGCACCTAGAGAAGGTGACGCAGCATTTGATCAACAAGAGTCAGTGATTTTGAAACCTGAGTAGCTTAAGCTAAACACCACCATGAGCCAAGCTCCTGAATATTCTACTTTTCTTTCTAAGGTGAAGACGCAAATTACCAAAGACCCACTTGCTCAAAATATTAGACAACAACTACAAGGACAAGAGGTTAATGAGGACTTTCAAGAAATTGATGGACTAATTTAATGTAAGGGTCTTCTCTATATTCCGCCAGGACCAACACGCTTGGAGGTACTTCAGCAACGGCATGATCTTCCATCGGGGTAGGGCATTTTGGGGTTAATAAGACAATTGAGCTTCTCTCCCGTAACTTTTGGTGGACTCAAATGTGGAAGCTTGTCAAGGAGTATGTAGGCACTTGTGACACTTGCAATAGATCAAAGGCCCCTCGTCATCATCCTCATGGGTTACTCCATCCCTTGCCCATTCCAAGCAAACCATGGTCATCCATCTCCATGGATTTCATTGTAGAGCTACCCTTGTCACAAGGATTTGACTCCATTTTAGTAGTCGTGGATCGGTTTGCAAAAATGGCACACTTCATTCCAACCACTAAAACCATCACCGGCGAAGGTACGGCCAAACTCTTTCTACAACATATCTATCGTTATCACGGATTATCGGATGACATAGTTTCTGATCGAGGCCCACAATTCATCTCTAGCTTTTGGAAAAGCTTATTCAAGCTACTCGGAGTACAAATCAACCTCTCCTCACCTAATCACCCACAAAGTGATGGACAAACAGAGAGAGTAAATCAAGTTTTGGAACAGTATCTTTATTGTACTATGAATTATCACCAGGATAATTGGGTCGAGCTCTTACCACTAGCAGAATTCTCATATGATAACAGTTTTCATGCGTCCACCCGTCACACTCCATTCTTTGCTAATTATGGTCAACATCCCAAACAGGATATCCACAGACACCATCAAGTCAAGAATCCAGATGCTATTCATCTTACACGACAATTATCTGCAATTCACAAAGAACTTACAATTCATATCAAAGAAGCTCAATCCAAGTATACGAAAAGTGCAGATCTCCATCGCATGCAACATCCAAAATACAAAGAAGGGGATAAAGTGTGGCTCCTCCGACGTGATCTGCGTTCATCTTGTCCCTGTCAAAAGCTTGATTATCGAAGGCTTGGCCGGTTTAAAATTATCCGTCAACTCAATCCTGTCACCTATCGACTCCGATTTCCCTCATCCATGAAAATACATCCGGTCTTTCATGTCTCAGTCCTAGAACCTTGTCACACATCTAAGATCCCAGGAAGAGCCCTACAACCACCTCCTCCGGTTGAGATTCAAGGACACGACGAATATGAGGTCGAGAAAGTCCTAGATTCTCGAGTTTCGCGTGGCAGCTTGGTGCATTGGAAAGGCTATGATATTAGTGAACGAACCTGGGAACCAACACACAATCTTCAGCATGCATCTCTCAAAGTCCAAGAGTTCCATCAACACCATCCATGGAAGCCCCAGTCAACGAACACCACTGCTCCTCATGGACTAGAGGAGGGGGTAATGTCATGGATACTTGAGAGTCAGTCGTTCCCTACATCATCGCCTGTGTCATCACCTACATCATCGCTAGAAGGCTCTAGAAGATTCTAGAAGGTTCTAAAAGCATCGAGGAGATTCTAGAAGTTTCTAGAAGCATGGAGAAGATTTCGAAAGAATCTAAAAGTTTCTGGAAAGCTCTAGAAAGTTGAAGAAGGATCTAAAAGGGTCTAGAAGAACTAGAAGGATCAAGAAGTTTCTAGAAGCTTGGAGAAGATTCCGAAAGAATCTAGAAGTTTCTGGAAAGCTCTAGAAAGTTGAAGAAGGATCCAGAAGGTTCTAGAAGAACTAGAAGGATCAAGAAGGTTCTAGCACTACAACAAAAGAAGGTGTTATCGACGCATATATCGACGATGCCCGTCGCTATACGCGTCGCTGTGAAACCAGTCGTTATTAGCGATGCTGATAGCGACACGTATAGCGACGCATATAGCGACGACCATAGCAGAAAAAAAAATTCTGGGACAGAGGGCAGGTAGCCTGGCCTGTGCCCAGTTAAAAGATGGACACAACCACAACAAAACTTCCTGCCCTCTGCCCAAGAAAGCGAGCAGCACCAAAATATCAACCATGCTCCCGCGCGCAGAAATTTTGGCAGAGTTCCCTTTGTTTTTACATAAACTTTTCAAAAAAAACCATATCATGCATACGCTTCCTACATGCTATCCATGTAGGATCTCACATGAGATTTAAGGCCAATGAAAGACAACCGTACCAACTAAAAAGCATAGCCATAACTTAAAACCATAACCGGCTATAATCACTTTGATCAAAACCATAATGCAGATAACCATAACCATAAACAAAATTAACAATAACCATAAGCATAACCAGAAAGAGAAACAATAACTGTCTATACAATGACAATGACAATAATCATAACCATAAGGGAAACAATAACTGTCTGAACACTAACTGTTTGTACAAAAAAGAGACACAGAAGCGTGTCTGTGTCTCACAAAGCATATAGATGAAATCTGGTCCACTAATGACTAGGCGTCGCAACCTGCACATAGGACAACTCACAAAATTAGTATTGATATTACTTCACATATACTGACTTAATTAAATCAACTCACACATATTAATGTCTCACCTCAAGCGATCAGCGAGACTGTAAGGCCTCCCAGTCTACAGGCTCTCCTGAAGCTTCAAGATCATTCAGTACTTCATAGATACCTCTCCGATATCCATCGACTCCTCCTCGTGTGATGGAGCTCGATGCATCGCAAGATTCTGCGTTTATACAAAAATCAAAGTAATAAGAATACATGATTCATCGCGTTTTAAAAAACGCCATAGTTAAGATTGGATTAGAAACTCACAAACTCATAGCGAAAGGTGTCGAAGCCTCCACTGCCAAGATGAGATGTCCCCCTAGTCATCTGTCATACCTGCGCGGCCTCACGCTGCTGTCTCAACCGCGTGGCCGCTGTCCGCTCATCCTCCCTGATCTGCAGCCACGTCTCGTGTGGGATGCCCGAAGGCTTCGGCGAGCCGGTCCTGAAAGCCTTCCGAGCTGCATCTCGTCGATGTTTGGTGGTGTCCCATGCAACACCCTTGATCCACCGCACCGAAACAACGGAAGAACCCGGAGCAGGCTGGTACTCTCTCAGGATGGTCTCCACTATGTAAGTGACTTTTTCCTTTTCTTGCTGATCCCAAGACGTCAGAATGTTGGTCGAAAACTGCAGCTCCACGAGCTGGCGAATCCGCTGTCGCATCTCTGTCCCAACTCTATCCATGTCAACAGAACCATCTCCCCGTACAATATAGAGCTTGGAGGCACTAGGATCGTGTGCCCCCCAAGGTGTCCGAGGTGTGCCAAGAGGTGTGTCGAGAGGTGTGCCTAGGTAAGACGGGGGTCGTGAGCAAGGAGGGGTCGAAGCATCTGTGGACCCTCCTCCACAGCAACCACCACCTCCACCTGACGATCGCTGAGATCGGCGAGTGCGCCTGTGCTGCAGAGATGAGGACGTACCCGCCTCTGCCCCACCCCTAGGTGTCGAAGCGACCGTGATGGGGGAAGAAGGCGTCGTACCCATAGGCATCCTGAACCCCGTAGGCGTCCCCCCCCTAGGCGTCGGTCCCTCAGGTGTGAAGCCCAAAGGCGTAGTACCCGTGCCTCTGGCTACCCAGTACTGAGAAGCCTCTGCCATCTGAGCAGGCGTCATCTGTGTAACGAAGCCCATGAATGCATCTGCACTCATGGAAGCGGGATTTGGAATCTTGTCTACCATACTAAAGTCCTGCACAAAGAAAGTAAAATAAAGCGTCAGAACACAATTGTTTAAATTAACTTTAAGCTTAATTTTAAATCAAAGTCTTCACACAGACACTTACAGGCCTAGGCCTCGACGAGTGAGGCATCATCGATAAGATCTTGCACCGTATCATCGTCCATCTCAAATAGCAAACATAACTCTGCCCCAACTCGTTCTGGCAGATTGTCTTCATCCATTGCATCTTCATCTACAAGTGTCAATTCTGGCTCGTCTGCGTCATCCCTCGTATATCTGTCAGCTTCCTCTGCCATACCTTCGTCCATCTCATCTAATGTCACAGTAGTATGGACGTCGTTTGACTGACTTTCCTCCAAGAGATCTTGCCCTTCAAATACTTGTTTATTTCTTGGAGCAACCTGAACCACAAACCACCATTGTCGCTCTCGAGGGTCCGTTACAAAGACCACTTGCTCGCAATGTTCGGGGAGAGCAAATGTGTCGCTCGCATCTGTCCAAGTCTTTGTAGAATCTATTTGCACAAGTTTGTTTCCATCTCTGCATACCGTTGCATTGCGACCAGAAGTAATCACCTTGAACCACTTCACATCCAACAAAAACATCTCAAACCGCATGAAGCTTACTTTCAGGATATCTGACACCAGACCACAGTAATCCAGGTTGCTAGTGCTCTCATTCGTGTCTCTAGCACTAGCCATGCTCTTTTGCATGAAACCAACCATTACCCCACTGTCAAACGTGTTTCTTCTGCTGTCAATTTGTTGTGTTCTGAAATGCTTTCCATGTGACCACAGTGCCATGTATGTATGATACTTCCAGTCACATCCAATAGCCAGCTCTTCCTCTTCTAGAGATATGGGTTCTCCGATCTGTCGAGCTGCTCTCACTGTCTTGTCCAACCATGCCATTGTAGGGAATTCAGGTAGAGGAGCGAGATAGTCTGGCAAGGGTAAGCCTCTAGTCGTTTGACTTCGCCTGAAATCCTGTCGCTCTAGATTGTGTCTCTCTTTCTCTTCTTCGTACCTTTCAAGCCATTTTTGCATCGGCGCTGAATTTAGTATACAGAACTTCATGATCTTTTCTCGCATGGCCAGGTTCATTTTCTTCGGCACCCCTTGCCCTTGCGGCTCCTCTCCCACCAATCTTGCATCCTCCTCATCGCTCCACAGTCGAGGCATTTCTGGGTCAGAAACGGATAGAAATTCGGTCGTCAATACAAGAGACTCTTGCACCAGCCATCCTTCTGCCATGCTCCCCTCTAGACGCGCTTTTTGGCGAACAAAACACTTAAGTGTTTTCATGAACCGCTCTAGAAAGAACATCCAACGGCTGTGGACTGTACCTGCCACTGCAACCTCATCTACTACATGGACGAGCAAGTGCATTTGGATAGTTAGGCAGCTCGTGGGTAGATACTTCTCAATCATGCAAACTGCCTCAATGGAGTTAGCCCTTGCGACTGCAATAGATTCCTCCCGTATCTCCTTGGAAGAGATCCACCGCACTAGCTCTGAAATCTTGTATATGCAGGTTCGCACTTCCTCCGTTAAACACCCCTTGATCGCAATTGGAAGAATGAATTGCAAGAACTTATTCCAGTCGTGCGATTTCAACCCTGACAGTTGATCGTCACGGGTGAATGTTGTCTTGAGACATCGCATATATCCTGTTGGCGTCGTGAACTCTGAAATCACCCTGTTCACTTGTCGCTCTACGTTTTTTAGCAATACCCATGGCGCTCTTGGAAGTTTTGTTTGACCAGCTGCATTGGTGAAAGGCCACAGCTCTGGCATCTTTCCAACCGACTGCAAATCATCTCGTGAAGCTCGATTGTCTTTCATTCCCATGATTGTCTTCCAGAGGAGCTCTCCCACATTCTTGAATATATGCATTGGATCTAGCAAATGGTTAATTAGTAGATCACCCCAGTACGGCAACGTATGAAGAATGGACAAACGTTTCATTCCTGGAACAGGTTGCCCCTCATGTTGCTCCCATTGGCGACGCCACTCTTGTTCATGCATAGGATGACATTCGACGCGACCAAGCTGGCCTTCGCGCAAGTGATGGCCATCTGGAAGATAACGGTGGTGGCCTTGATAAATTGTCTTTCGAAGAGAGGTAGAATAGCGCACATCCAAAGACTGCCCGCAAATTGGACATGCATTGTATCCCGAAGTTGTTAGCCCTGCATATATCAAAGCATGAATCAGGCCAAGGCAAAGGGCTTGCGAATAGCAAGAATTTTGTAAATCAATAACCATTACCAAAAGCTTCTCCATGTCCTGGCCAATCATGCATAGTCCACATAAGAAGTCCATGGATCCTTGCATGTTGTTGTCCTACTGGTTCAACCGCATCTGCTATGTCGATCCCATGCCATAACTCCTACAGCTCGTCAACTAGTGGAGCTAGATAAACATCCATGTTTTTTGCCTTGAACTTACCAGGTATAATCAAGCTTAAAATCAAATGACCCTTCTTGATAGCAAGCCACGGCGGGAGGTTGTAATTAATAAGGCACACAGGCCAAGTGCTCCATGACGAGCTTCTCAAGCCAAATGGATTGACTCCATCCATTGCCATGCCCAAACGCAAATTGCGTGGTTCACTCTTAAAATGTGGCCAGGTATCTTCAATGTGCCTCCAAGCCTTCAAATCAGCGGGCACCCTAAATGTTGCGTCAGTGGATCTATTCGTAGAATGCCACCGCATCAACTTTGCAATGGAACCACAACGAAACATGCTTTTTATCCTAGGAATAATAGGGAAATGCCGCAACACTTTAGCTGGCACTGTCTCGCCAACTGCATCTTGTTTGTAGCGCATTGCTCCGCACTTAGGACACAACAGACAATCTGCGAATTCATTGCGAAAAAGAATGCAATCATTTGGACATGCATGAATCTTGTTGTAGTCCAAGCCAACTGAGGTCAGAAGTTACTTTGTGTCTGGCCTGGAGGGGGGCATTTCATTGCCAGCCGGGAGAAGTTGCTCCCGCAATAACCTGTTTAAGCCACATTAAATTAAAAAGCTCTCCGAGCACATCACCGTTACAATCGGAAAATCTCTTTTGTAAATTACGTACCTAAACAAAGCAGTGACGCTTGCATCTGACCACCCATACACTGACTGAAGATTCAAAAACGCCAGACAAGTACGAAGCACAGATATTTTGGCGCCTTCATAGATTGGTTGACGTGCCAACTTCCTCAACATGTCTTCAGGAGATAGGCGCAAGGCTTCTAGTGCTGCTTCGTTCGCATTCTCCTCGCTTGTCTGGAAGAAGGCATCCAACATCTCCTCCATGCCGTCGTCTTCTGTCTGTAAGCCCTTTTCTGCTTCCATCTGTGGCTCTATATTGGTCGGACCTTCACGCATAATCTTTTTTCTCTCTCTCTCAGATGTAGGTGCTATGTCGCGGAAATCAATGACCGTTCCGTAGGAGTCGTATCGCAGATTCTGTACGGTTTCTCTAGCAAACTCTCCGTACTTGTGCACATGCTCATTACATATCCTACGCTTGCGCAGGATTTGATACTTGCAGAGCGTGCACGAGCATGCAATCTTTTCCTCCATGTTAGTTGATGACGTTGCCATCTACAATGATTATGAATGTTGTTTTAATATATATATATATATATATATATATACTCCTCACAATGTAAACCACCTCGCATTCTCTAGTCTTGCCCAATCTCCGTACACCTCGGTCCAGAGGTGTACGAAGATCAGGACCACCGGGTCAAAATCTCGTCTTTATTGGTCAAATCCTATATGGGTAGACACATACGTGCACTCCCAGGTGTACATGGAAATGCATGTAGCAGACAAAACCCCTTTGCCTCTTTTAGTTCCATAGTTTCTTCTCTGTCTACGAACCCACCTGCCTCCATTCCGAGGTAGCCTGTCAGAGAAAGCTTTCCAATGCCGCACTTGATGAATCATATATTAAAGCATGACCATTTTTGTCATTTTTGTAATGTTCCGTCTGTTTGCAATTTTTTGCACAGGTTTTTCCAAGGATATTATGCCCATCCTGGTGTTTTTTTCACCACATGCACAAGCCATGGAAGTTCTCAGCCCAATGAAAGTTTTCTACCTGATTGTAAACCGGACGGGGCCTCCATGTCCAAGCCAGAAGATAATGTGGAGATGGATGAGCAACTTGAGAAAGATTCAGAAGCCTTGCATGGTTCTTGCTCAAAAAAGCGATCTCGATCTCTCTTTCTCTCTCGATCTCACTCTCGCTATCTCTCTTTCTCTCTCTCTCTCTCGATCTCGCTCTCTCTATCTCTCTTTCTCTCTCTATTTCCTTATTTTCCTATCTCTCTCTCTGTCTCGCTCTTCACTTCCCTACCTCTCTCTCTCTCTCTCTCTCTCTCTCTCTCTCTCTCTCTCTCTCTCTCTCTCTATATATATATATATATATATATATATATATATATATATATAACTCTCTTTCTCTATCTCTCTAGCTATTTCCTATCTCTCTCTCTCTACTTACCTCTCTCTCTCTCTCTCGCTCTCTACTTCCCTATCTCTCTACTGATCGAACGAGCAACTGAGCTAGGGAGATCTAGACGTCCACGACTGCGGAGGACTACACAACATCGACAGAGGCTACATCAGAGGATCTAGCTAGATCACTTTGGCTCGACATGCATAACGCCCGGTCAGACTACTGACCATGGAGGAGATTGATGAGATCCGCCAGCGACAACTGTTGGATCTCCTATGATCTACCTATCCCAGCTAGCTGGTTTAGCCGTTTAGTCCATACCCAACAGTTTAGGATTCCATAATATTTTATTTTGTCATCTTCTTACTCTGACTTTGTATCAGATCCATCACATTGTAACTTTCTTGTTTCATGTCTCATAGGTCACTTTGGCCTTTCGAAGACGTTAATATAACATTTCATTTCATTTCTCTCTTTAATTATTTTTCTTTAATTTTAATTTCCTAAGCATACATTAACTCTCTCTCTCTCTCTCTCTCTCTCTCTCTCTCTCTTTCCTACACACACACACACACCTCTCTCTCTCTCTCTCTCTCTCTCTCTCTTTCCTACACACACACACACACCGCTCTCTCTCTCTCTCTCTCTTTCCTACACACACACACCTCTCTCTCTCTCTCTCTCTCTCTCTCTCTCTCTCTCTCTCTCTCTTTCCTACATCATGTGTGTGTGTGTGTAGGAAATAGAGAGAGAGAGAGAGAGAGAGAGAGAGAGAGAGGGGTAGGGGGGGGGGGGGCATAATACCTGCGCAGTAGGTGGAGGCCAAGATTTGAGTAGAGCGCAGGCGAAAATGGCCCCTGCTGCTCGCGGGTTTCGCTTTTTTTCCCCAATTTTTTTTGCGTCGCTATACGCGTGGGAAATAAAGCCTTTCCACGTGTATATCGACGCACATTGCGACGCGTATATCGACGCCCGTTAATTTCGTCGATATACACGCGTCGATATCTCCATGTTGTGTTGTAGTGTAGAAGATTCTAACCTCCTCAAGAAGAACCTAGAAAGTCCTAACCTCCTCAAGTAACCTTCTCAAGCACTAGTATAAATAGGGGTCTTGTAACATTTAATGGCCTAATAACTTGTGTGTAGCGGAAATGAGCATGAACATAGTGGGCATTTCATTAGAATAGATTCCTAATGAGAATTACAAGAGTGCTTGGGTGGAGAGAGCAACAAAAAGCATAACACCTAGTTAGATAGCATCGACAATACTTTCAAAAGAGAGAGAAATTAAGCTATTGACAACAGTTGAGGACCGGATTTTCATGGAGCCGGTCCCCCCTCCAAAAGGCTTTGTATTATGGTTTCCCCCATCAAGAGAGACATTGTACAATACAATTCTTTGTGTTCCTTCAAGACTAGCTAGTGCAATGAAGATGAAAGCTTCATGCACTAAGCAAAGCACTTAACAAACACAACTTTAATTATCCCCGTTCTTAGACCCAAGACCTCACACACCTTCGAAGATGGTGAGAGCTAGAAGGGTATGAGAGTAGATTGAGAGGAAGAAGGAGTATCTTACGAGAAAGATGTACATCTCCTCACATAATCACTCATATTAGCATAGCTTTAGCTTAGTAATTAGCTTGGTAGAGGAGATGAGCATGCATTGAAGCTTGGCTCTTGGTTGGATTTGCATCCACATGCCAAGAGTGTGTTGATGTAGGCTTCTATCTCACAAGCTTGGAGTAGGTGATGAGCTCTCCATTAAAGCTTGGGAAGAGATAGTCTTTCTTGCTTCACACATAGACTGTGTGTGTGATAATGCCTTGCAAAAATCAGCCCCCTCTCTCTCTTGGGCGAGCCCTCTTGCTAATTGCTCTTGCTGAAGCCTCATTGGCCCTCCCCAAGTCAAGCCAATTACAATTAAGCAGCATAAGTGATAGCCTTCTGGCATGTGTCCCCCTTTCCCCTTTTGTGAGAGCTTTAGGTAATTAAATAATTAAAGTAAACTCTCATTGGACCCCTTGGGAGACTGCCCAATAGTCTTCTAGGAGACTTAATTCTCATTGGTTTCTTTTATTAAATGTTTTTAAATTAATTAAACTAGATTTACTCTAGCTTAATTCTCATTGGTCCACTTCAAGGGTCATCCAATAGAAATTGGGCACACCTTGTGGGCATCTAGCCTAGGGAGCTGACATGTGTCCCTCATTCCCTTTGTGTAAAGGGAGCTTGTGTGTGTGTGTGTGTGTGGCTTTCTCTCTCATCCCCTACCTTTAGGGCTCGCCCCCTCCCATGTAAGGATGTGCAAAGACTTTTAGGGTACACACAAAGCATCCAATTTTCCCTAGGGTTGACCTTTGGACACAACCTTTGAATTTTGGAACCTTAGCATTTTGGAAGTCTTAATGGGCTGAACCTTAGGGTCTTTTTAGCCCATTGTACACATGGCTCTTTTGCAGATGCCCCCCCCCTTTGGATCCCTATTTTCCCTCCTTTGGATCCCTACTGTGGCCGGTCTACTAGCTTAACCAATATTCTAGCTTTTTCTCCCCTGGCCTTCCCCACATTAAATGATCAGTTTAATATGAGAAAATCATTTAGGAGAATCAGATATTGATTATTATGACATTACCTCTCTCTTGAAATCATAGTCGTCCTCGACTATGGTGTAGAGAAGATAAAGTATATTCATGAGTCCTTTTCTTAGCGGGTAGAGGATCCCTATGTTACCCTACGACATCATTCCACAATGGATGACTAGTCCATTTGGCGCTTGAGAGCCTGAAGCTGCCGCAAGCATGTCTACACATTAGTCCTATCAGTCTTCCATAGTAGAGTGTCAAGCTCTACTTGGTGTTTGGGAGACGTCGTCTCCGCAAACTTGATCTAAGCATGCATACTACTTCATTTTTGTGCACAAATAAAGAAAAAGAGAGTCTTATAAGACAAAACTTTGTTCATTTTTAACATTTTGTACATTTGCTTACTCTTGGGAAGCATTGTAAGCATTGACAAGGTTTAGGTTATCCTTTAATTCTATGCCTTGCATCCATCTAGCATCTTCAAAAGGATAATTCTTAAACTTAATAAGATATCGTCGGATAGTCTTACCGCCTCTTAGTACCTTGTCTTCATGTCGGAGAATGGACTCGGGATGTAGCACCTCCTCTTGGTCCTCGATCTCCGGTGGGTCTTCAATAGTTGGTTCTTGAGGTGGCTCTCTTTTGTAAGGCTTTAATAGGCTCACATGGAAAGCATTGTGTATGAGCCAATGATTGGGCAACTTGAGTTGATAGGCCATCTCATTGATTGGCCTAAGAATCTGAAAGGGACCATAGTACCTTTTTGCTAGTTCAGCATAGTACTTTTGGTGGCCCGTAGGATTCTTGCCCGTCGTGTGCCTCAATCGAGCCTTGGGAAACTTTAACAAGACCCAATCATTGTCTTTAAAGGCTTGGGCTCTTCTGTGCTTGTCAGCAGCAGCCTTTTGCCTTTGCTGTGAGATAGAGATAGCATCCTTAATCTTTTGGAAAGATTCTTGTAGGTCTTGGCTATACTCATCTGCAGCGAAGATCTTCCCATGTACCTTAGGTAGGAAGGGAATTTTTTATCTTCCCTCAATTACCTCGAAAGGTGCTTTTCCCGTGGAAGTATGTATAGTGTTGTTGTAAGCATACTCCACTAAGGGTAAGTACTTCTCCCATTGGGATCTTTGATCTACTTCCGTTACATAGGCTTTTAGTAGATCGAGAATGGTTAGGTTCGCTATTTTACTTTGGCCATCCGTTTGTGGATGATAGGCCGAAGAGAAGTTTAGCCTTGTCCCTAGATTCTCAAAGAGACCCTTCCAGAAATTACTGGTCATTCTAGGATCTCTATCCGACACTATGGACATTGGCAAGCCATGGTACTTGAAAATTTGTGAAATGAAGAGGGTTGCCATTTGATGGGCTTTGATAGTCTTTTTGACGGGTATAAAATGAGCTTGTTTACTGAACCTGTCTACTATCGTCCATATTCCCGTATTCCCATGGATAGACTTAGGCAATCCAAAGATAAAATCCATGGATATGCTCTCCCATGGTGAATTAGGGATTGGCAAAGGTTGAAGCAATCCAAGTTGCTTCCCTCTATCAAATTTTGTCTTTTGGCATACCACACATTTGGAAACATACTCTTGTATGTTTACTTTCATGGTAGGCCAATAGAAATATGTTTCAATTCCCTTTAAGGTAGACTGAATCCCTCTATGCCCCGCATAAGGTGGAGCATGAGATTCATACATTACTTTCTCACGTAGTGAGTTAGTAACGCATAGTCTATTGCCATAGAGAAGATAACCATCTTGTAAAGTAAATGGTTCTTCTTTCTTCCCCAATGCAAGGGCTGAAATCACATCTCTAAAATCGGGATCAATAGCATACTCATCTATCATTGAAGATAGATCATTGTGAGTTGCTATGGAAACCGCATTCACTCTCGGTCGTCTTGAGAGTGCATCAGCTACTTGATTATGCTTGCCAGCAATGTGAGCAATATGAAAATGAAATGCGAAAGGAAATTTGCCCACCTCATTTGTTTGTCGGAGAGCTTGGTCTGCGTCATGAAGTACTTAAGACTTTGGTGATCCGTTCGCAGAATGAAAGGAGTCCCCAATAAATAGTGCTTCCATGAGTCTAAGGCATGTAGAACTGCAAGGAGTTCCTTTTCATATATGCCTAGAGCTTGCTCAACAGGGTCGAGCCTTCGACTCTCATAGCCTATGGCATGCCCTTCTTGGAGCAAAACAGCTCCAAGGCAATCACCACAAGCATCACATTGGACCTCAAATGGTTTTGAGAGGTCCGGTAGTGTAAGCACAGGTTGAGAGATAAGATTTTCTTTAAGATTTTCGAAAGCATGGTTCTCCTTAGCAGACCATGTATACCTAACGCTTTTCTTTGTTAGGTCATGTAATGGTCCCGCAATTTGTGAGAACTTTTCTATGAAGCGTCTATAGTATGCACACATACCTATAAAGCTTCTTAGTTCATGAAGATTCCTTGGTTTAGGCCATCCTTTTATTACCTCTAACTTAGATGGATCCATTTGGATGCCATCTTGAGAGATAATATGACCTAAATATTGAATCTCTTGCAAGAAAAATTCACTTTTCTTTCGATTAACATAAAGTTTATTCTCTCTTAAAACTTGAAATATTACCTGGAGATGTTGCTTGTGTTCCTCCTCCAATGAATTAGAGTAGATGATAATATCATCAAAGAACACTCCAGTGAAGGTTCGATGAGGCCTGAACAGCTTCTCCATCAAGCGGTTGAATGTGGTTGGTGCATTGGTCAAGCCAAAAGGCATGACAATGTATTCATAAACACCAAATGTAGTACGAAATGCGGTCTTTACAATGTCTTGATCAACTATCCTTATTTGATGATAGCCACTTTTTAGGTCAATCCTACTGAAGTAGGTCGATCCTTGTAGCTATCAAATAGGTCTTCTACCCGTGGAACGGGAAACCTATTCTTGATAGTGATCCTATTTAGTGCTCTATAGTCGACACACATACGATATGTGGCGTCTTTCTTTTGCACTAATAGCACAGGTGAGCAAAATGGAGATGAGCTTGGCCTAACCATACCCTTCTCAACTAACTCATGCACTTGCCGCATAATCTCCTCTTGTTGAGCTTGAGAAACTCTATAAGAAGGTTTATTAGGCGGTGAACTTCCTGGAAGAAGTTCAATTGCATGGTCATCATTACCTCGTTTAGGAGGTAGCTCACAAGGGATGTCGTCAATAAAAACATCTTGAAACCCCTTGAGAAAATTGGATAACTCTAATTCCTTTTGGTTGCTTTTATTTTCTTTTGTTAAAGCATTAGGTTCATTTTGAGAATCTTTAACAAAAATCATGTACACGGAAATAGAGCTCTTTATTGACTTGTTGAAAGCTGGTGTATGTACAATGGGGATGGTGCTACCCATTTCCTTAGCATTTATATACATGTCTTTTTCCCTGAACTTAAAGGAGATTCTCCTTTCAGGAAATTTAATATCGGCAGCCAGGCGGTCAAACCATGGTGCCCCTAGGATTACATCCTCATGCTTGAGAGGAGAGATAAAGAAGTCCTCTTTGTCCACATAGCCTTGGACATGAAGCCTCAATTTCCCGATTAAGGGAGTGACTGAAGCTGCTTGCCCCTTGAAGACACTGTCTGCGGGTAGGACATCTCCCATCTCGTAGGATTGTATGCCTAGCTTGGTGGCTAACTCCATAGATATAAAATTGTGAGTAGAACCAGGGTCAAAGAGAATAAAAGCATCATGTTCTCTTAGCTTTCCCCAAGCATGGCATAGAGGAGATCCTTTGTGATGAGTTTGGTGAATTTCCTCCTCTTGGATTTCAACCAAGGAAGCTCTAGGAGGATCTTGGCGGTTGTTCTTTTGGGGACAAGCGCGGTACGCATGCCCTTGTTCGCCTTTCTTGAAACATCGGTTATCCTTACGATAACGCTCAAGCTCTTCAGGAGAGAGTTTATTCTTACCTTTGTAAACTCCCTTCTCTTTAGCTTTGTTGGAGTTGCCCTTAGGAGACTTTTGGACATTGTCCTTCCCCTTAGGCTCATTGGAACCCTTGTTTTCCGGGGGCTTATTATTTCTTTTTGCCCCCGTTTGGAAATTGATTCGAGAGGCCACCATAGTGTGGTGTATTACCGTCGATATGGTACGTGGCCTTTGGGAGTTGACATACTCCGCCATTTCTTCGGTTAAGCCCGCACAAAATTGTTGCTTTTGCTCTCCAAAATTCAACTTTTTGAAGACAGTGGCTTTGAGTTGTAGGTCCCAAAACTTGTCCACATATTTGTGGATGGATTCATTGGGAGAGAGCTTTAAGCTTCGCCATTCGGTGAGTACTTTGTCTTTGGCATCGGTGGCCAAAAACTGCTTCATAATGGAAGCTCTTAAAGCTTTCCATGTTCGTGGAGCTTCACCGTTGGCTCGTAGGCTAGACCACCATTGTCTGGCGGACTTTTGAAAGTGCATAGCTACATGGCGTAGCTTAGAGGACTCCGTGAAGCCCTCATCTCCAAACGCTGCATCGAATTGCTGGATAAAGGCCAAGACTTTGTCCGTGGCACCAAAGGTACCATCATAGGTAAGGAAAGAGATGCTCTGCCCTCCCTCTTTGAATTTCTTCAGCTTGGATGACCTCTTCCATGCGGCATAGGATTTCCTATGGCCTCTTCTTTTTTATGGTTCAAAGGTTGTACCATCACTTTCTTCAGAAGGTGAAGAATTTGAAGAAGGTGGAGAAGAGGGTGACCTCTTTCTCGCCTTTTTCTTGTCTTGATCTTTGTCGTCTTCACCATAGCTTTCATAAGAGGAAGAGGATGAAGAAGATGGAGAAGAGGGTGTCCTCTTTCTCGCCTTTTTCTTCTCTTGCTTTTTATCATCCCTCTTCGAATTGTGGTGAGGAGAAGAATACGATGGTCTTCTCCGCTTTGGTGGTGATGGAGAGCGTTTAGCCCGCCGTCTTCGTGGAGCCATCTCCGTCGAGGTGGCGGGAGACTCGCTTCTTTCTCGTTCCTTGAGTGGAGGCTCTTGAGTTCTCCTTTGGGAAGGAGATGCATCATCAAGAAGTAAATTCTTGAGCCCTTCATAAGGATTCTCTTCTTCTTCCCGAATCAGAGAGAGACCTCTTTTGGGAGTCTCACAAGGAGGCTTCCTAGGTGTTCTCTCATCATGGTGATGAGCTTGGAGAATCCCGTGAGCACGAAGCTGCCGTTGCACTTCACTTTGGAGAGATGGATTGCCCATGGCTTGTTGAAGCCTAGTAACAAGATAGTTAACAAGCATTGAAGCATCATTAGTAGTTTGCTCATGAGCAAAATCAAAGTTATCAACCTTAATTTCACTCTCTTTACTATTGTCAGCCATTCTAACAACTTTTAGGTGTAAACTTTTTAGGTGTACTTTGGCACTTCAAGCCCTAGTTGCTACTCCTCTTTACCCCTTTAGAAAAAGCACTCAAGCTACTGTACCCGCGGCTCGAATACCATTAATTGCAAGGAATAGAAGAGAGGGTCTTTCGACACCAAAACAGCACCGGCTCCTGTCAAGCTTCTAATAGCTCAATAGTGGTTAAGCCGTAGGCAAGCCCCGTAGGACTCCACTATTAAGACCATAGCTCTCGACGGTGATGCCCCGTTAACTGCACAAAGGCAGGCACACTGCAAGGCTGAAAAATCCCTATTCTACTTACTCACAGGCAATTAATAATACCAACCATTTGTAGCTAGCTTGAGGACCTCCCTTCTTGAGCAAGAAAAGAGAAACCTTGAGCTCTGATACCAATGTAACATTTAATGGCCTAATAACTTGTGTGTAGCGGAAATGAGCATGAACATAGTGGGCATTTCATTAGAATAGATTCCTAATGAGAATTACAAGAGTGCTTGGGTGGAGAGAGCAACAAAAAGCATAACACCTAGTTAGATAGCAACGACAATACTTTCAAAAGAGAGAGAAATTAAGCTATTGACAACAGTTGAGGACCGGATTTTCATGGAGCCGGTCCCCCCTCCAAAAGGCTTTGTATTATGGTTTCCCCCATCAAGAGAGACATTGTACAATACAATTCTTTGTGTTCCTTCAAGACTAGCTAGTGCAATGAAGATGAAAGCTTCATGGACTAAGCAAAACACTTAACAAACACAACTTTAATTATCCCCGTTCTCAGACCCAAGACCTCACACACCTTCGAAGATGGTGAGAGCTAGCAGGGTATGAGAGTAGATTGAGAGGAAGAAGGAGTATCTTACGAGAAAGATGTACATCTCCTCACATAATCACTCATATTAGCATAGCTTTAGCTTAGTAATTAGCTTGGTAGAGGAGATGAGCATGCATTGAAGCTTGGCTCTTGGTTGGATTTGCATCCACATGCCAAGAGTGTGTTGATGTAGGCTTCTATCTCACAAGCTTGGAGTAGGTGATGAGCTCTCCATTAAAGCTTGGGAAGAGATAGTCTTTCTTGCTTCACACATAGACTGTGTGTGTGACAATGCCTTGCAAAAATCAGCCCCCTCTCTCTCTTGGGCGAGCCCTCTTGCTAATTGCTCTTGCTGAAGCCTCATTGGCCCTCCCCAAGTCAAGCCAATTACAATTAAGCAGCATAAGTGATAGCCTTCTGACATGTGTCCCCCTTTCCCCTTTTGTGAGAGCTTTAGGTAATTAAATAATTAAAGTAAACTCTCATTGGACCCCTTTGCCTCCTGGCCAATAGGAATTAGGCAAGCCATGGGGCTCATGAATGCTCATTGGACCCCTTGGGAGACTGCCCAATAGTCTTCTAGGAGACTTAATTCTCATTGGTTTCTTTTATTAAATGTTTTTAAATTAATTAAACTAGATTTACTCTAGCTTAATTCTCATTGGTCCACTTCAAGGGTCATCCAATAGAAATTGGGCACACCTTGTGGGCATCTGGCCTAGGGAGCTGACATGTGTCCCTCATTCCCTTTGTGTAAAGGGAGCTTGTGTGTGTGTGTGTGTGTGTGGCTTTCTCTCTCATCCCCTACCTTTAGGGCTCGCCCCCTCCCATGTAAGGATGTGCAAAGACTTTTAGGGCACACACAAAGCATCCAATTTTCCCTAGGGTTGACCTTTGGACACAACCTTTGAATTTTGGAACCTTAGCATTTTGGAAGTCTTAATGGGCTGAACCTTAGGGTCTTTTTAGCCCATTGTACACATGGCTCTTTTGCAGATGCCCCCCCCCTTTGGATCCCTATTTTCCCTCCTTTGGATCCCTACTGTGGCCGGTCTGCTAGCTTAACCAATATTCTAGCTTTTTCTCCCGTGGCCTTCCCCACATTAAATGATCAGTTTAATATGAGAAAATCATTTAGGAGAATTAGATATTGATTATTATGATAGGTCTTGGGCCACAAGCCCCTCAGTCTTGCCAACACCAATTGTGAGGCTCCTATGAGGAAATCCCTCTTCTAGTTCTTATGTTCAAGTCTTGTCCTTGCAATCAAGCCTTGTCTTATACTCATGTAATCCAAGTCTTGTATCTAGCTCTCTTAATAAAGTATTAAGTCTTCTAATCAATATTAAGCTTATCATCAAGTCCAAGTTCTTGTACATTGTGAGTGCCTCCTCTTGCTCTCTTCTAGCTCTACACGCACTCATAACATTTTTGTGTTGTTTTGATATTCTTTTTTGTGTTCTTTCTTTGTGTGTGTGAGTGCAAGAGAGAAAGAGTGGGGCTTCTTTGATGGCACTTCCTTCCAAACCCTAGACTTCATGGTATCTATGGTTTAACTCCTTCGTATAGTTTTTAGAGTTCTCTCACAAACTCTTACAATCAAAAGCCTGGTGCTTTCCTGGCAAGACCGCAAATTTCTCGATAACGCTGTGGCTGCTCAGACCTTCATGTGCAAGAAATCCTTCCAAACATCAATGTCGTGCCTAGCTCTGCAGGGAGACGTTGAGTTGGTGCAAGACATGCACTGAAAACTGTCGTGTCTATCTCACGTCTTATGCAATGTCTGTGCAGCGCTACACTGTGAGGCCAATGTCCCCACTCTAGCAAAACAATTCAACACAACATCTCCCATGTTGGTAAAGGTACCTAGTAGCCACCTGCAAACCCACACAAAGGCTTAAGCATTTTTGTATAGAGTAATGAAATCAAGCTTGAGAATAGGTTTCAAGTACGTGGCAAACGATGGACTTCTCTCAACGCCTCTCAGGAATTGCCTTACACTACGATCAAGCATCCATGATGAGGGGGTTCGCGCATGGTAGCTTCTCACTCAAGATATCATCATCTACAGAGAAACCACGTACATTTGCTGCAATCTCTCCATTTGCCCGATCATACCTAGGAAGCTGACTCCTAGCACCTCCAGGGGGCACGAGTATGGCCAACAACAAGGTACCAACCTGCAATTTACATTAACAACTTAACATTTTGTAATGTAGAACCAACTAATGCGCCTTAATACGATTATCTAGGCGAACATACCCCCTCTACATAGTCCTCGACAATCATGAAGCTAGGCCCAAGCTCAGTGAGGGTTGAGCTTTTACCACAACACATCCACATTGAGGTGCCAAACCAATACGCCAAACGTGACGGGCATGCATCGATTGTGTGTGTATCTAGTCATATTCATACACACACATCCCCCATGAGGAGAAATTTCATTTAATGTGCTAGGAACAATGCCAAGAGACCTCATAGATCTTATAGGACGAGTCTTGAACTGAAGACCTCTTTCTCAAGAGGGAACTTTGAGGGATTAAAATGTTGTGATAATGGGTAAGTAGGAGAAAATGATTCGTGGGCATTTCACAATTAAAAAATATCTCGCAGGTTAAGATAAAAGGCTCTGGAAGATTTCTGCTCGAGTAGACCATTTAAAGAAGATGAGGTGCTGGAGCCCTAGCATGTCCTTGAGGGTTTCCAAATCCTCCGAGGGTTTCTCTTTGCTGCTACGCAGGCGAGCTTACTCCCACCCAGTGAACGCCATGGCTGCTTCCACCCACACACATCCCTTGCTACCCGTGCGTTCGGAGAGTATGCAGAGCAGCAGACCCCTCATTTGCAGAGCCTCTCTTTCAAGCCTCTCCTTTGCAGGTAAGCCTCTCTGCATCGAGGCGAGGCCTCCTTGTACCTCTTCCAGATTCGTCAGCTTCATCTCTGTTGGTCCCGGTCTGGGTACGCGGCGTTGCAATTCGTGCGCTCTTGACCCTGATTACTACAGAGTGCAGAAGGAGGAGGGCATTCCAGTCGGTGTGAGGCTCAAGATATGGAACCTGCCTCCTGACTTCAAAGAGGAAGACAAAGAGGACTTTAAGGCATGGTTTGGTCCTCCTGATGTAGTCAATCCGGTGGTTGTAGATAAGATAGAGATTACAGAGGACCCTTTCTGGGTTGACCAAAACATCAGGGCTTTTGTGGACTTTGAAAGCATTGATTATGCCTGCATGGCCATAGTTAAGTATGACGGATCTCGATACAGAGGTCGCTGTGTCCGAATGGATTTTGTGCAGAAGCGCCCTCATGAGAAAGAGTATGGTGGGCCGCGCAGCCGAGGTAGCTTCCGCAGTAACCCCTCTGCTGTTCGGCGCAACCCTAACTCAAGTATGTATATTTCTGTCTCCTATCTCTCTGTTTCTTGTCTAGGCATTCTTCCTTGAGTCTGAGTGAAGTTGCTTTCTGTATGGATAACTCTTTATGGAACACTTTACGCTT
Organism: Adiantum capillus-veneris; assembly: GCF_014529385.1. Classification (NCBI taxonomy): domain Eukaryota; kingdom Viridiplantae; phylum Streptophyta; class Polypodiopsida; order Polypodiales; family Pteridaceae; genus Adiantum; species Adiantum capillus-veneris. The sequence continues at coordinate 52,690,346 of NC_140932.1, forward strand.
TGTGGACTTGCTGGAAGATCGTAGTGCCCAACACTAATTTTACCTTTACACTCTGGCACTCCTTTGTACTTTGTATTCTGCTGTTTCAAAGCTTGAGTAGCTTTGCTTGAATTTTTCCTCTCGATCATCCTTAGCTAATACAAGCTTGAGGTTTTGTTCGGCCCCTGGAAGGCACGGCTAGTAGATGGTTTATGCATAGGTTGCTATAATGTCTTTGAGATGGGCACTGGCTGGACTGGAGACAAAGGTAGTATTACAGGTAGCTTGTATGTAAGGTGTTAATGAATGAAGAGAAGGAGCGGGCCTAGCCCTTGTTGGACTTGTGGATTAAAGTCAAGTCTGGGAGATCTAGGCGATTTTTGGAGCTCAAGCTTTGCATGGCATACATACTTTGTTTTAATTCAACACTGATTGGGAAGCTCTATGTTCTTGCGTTACGGGTATTGCTTGTTTCTTGTCTAAGATCCTTGAGCTGAAGAAGCTTCTTCAATCTGACTGCTGAATTTGTTTGCAATGAAAGGCAGTCTGTGACTTTGGGATGTGCTTGAGCATGTGCGTGTTTTTGTTTGTCGCCGTATGCAATGTCATGGGTTCAGGCATTGCCAAGGAAGTGTTGAATGAATTTTAACTAGTATCATGGTGAGTACAACTGATTGTCTACTACCTACTTCTACTACAGTTGTACTGCCACTATCTCTATTGACAATGTGAGTTGTTTCTTTCAGGTTATGCCTCAGCATACAGCAACCCCAACTATGGTACTCCTCCTGCCCCGGGTGGCGAGAACCAAGCTCCCCCTCCTGGTGCTGAAGGTCAACCCAATTATGCCCAACCAGGGATGGAGGGCAGTCCAAGTTATCAACCCAATTATGCCCAACCACCAATGGAGGGTAGTGAGCCTCGTCCAAATTATGGGCCTGGGTATGGAGCCCCTCGGCCATCAAGCATGAACAGGATCTTTGTGGGCAACTTACCGTGGTCTACTGATGACATGGCCCTTCAGCAGATGTTTAACGGATTTGGCAGTGTGTTAGAGGCCCGCATTGTGCGCGATCGAGATACAGGAAGGTCTCGAGGTTTCGGGTTTGTTTCTATGTCAACTCCTGAGGAAATGAATGCTGCTATTTCTGCAATGAGTGGTAAGCAGGTGGAAGGTCGCTCGCTAACGGTGAATGAAGCTGCATCCAGATTTTGATTAACGAGGCAGGACTCTTGCTGTGAGAATCTTTTAGGGTAGTGTTCTATCGTATAACCCTGGTCTAGTCTAAGTGAGAACTAGTCTACCTATTGGGCATCATCCTCAGTTCTATTGAAGTTTTCTATCGGCATTTCTGCTTTAGGAGGGTCCTCTCCTAGGGAGGAGTGAACATGGAACTTGCGGACCCCATGTTTTGCTAATATATTTGGGGTGGCAAAAGACGTTTGGGACATGTGAACATGGTTTGGAGTGGTTGTGTCTCTTGTAACATTTTTGCATTCTATTTTATTGCATAGCTATACTCTCTTAGCAGCATTTTGAATGAACTCTATCCTGGTTGTCTGGGAGTATTCGGCTGTAGGGCTTGGTACTGAATAGCAAGACTTGGAATGGCTTTTTTCCAGTGAAATATCAGTGAGAAACAGACCTTGAATCCATGAGTTTATTTCTTTACTGCAAAACTATGTGTATTATTTGTCTGACTGCTGCTTCTCTGCTGAGGGTTATGTTTAATTTTTTTCAACGATTGAAAATGATTTGTGCACATCTGGTGTGATTGGAAGCAGTTATTGGTATCGTTTGTGTGTACCTAATGTAGTCTCTATGCCTACAAGTTTAATGTGGAGCTAATTAGCTTTGGCTGGTACCCTCAACCCAAAAAACCCAAAATCTCAAACCCTTCAAACCCTAAACTGGTTGATAGTTTTTGATGGTGACTAGTGAAAAGGAAGCTGGCTTTATAGGGATACTCTACCCTTCGGGTGTAGATTTTTTTTTTCTGAGCGACTGGATTAGATTGGCGAAGGAAAGACCCTGCCTTAACAGAGTGCATACTTAGACGCGTGATAGTGTGAAGTTGTGTTCATTTGCTTTTTTAATGTTTGCAAGTATTTGGTCATGAGACACCTTGAAACTGATTGGATGTGATATACAGAGACGAGACTGATTCATGCCTGTGTGAGCTGATGGCCTGTCCCAAGATGTGATGTTTGTACCCTGGTGCATAATCAGCCATTGTGAGGGAAAGTGGGTAGCTGTGTGGAGGAACTGTAATCTTGGTAGTGCACATGAATATTGGTGAAACCTGATGGGGGATCCTGGTGTTTGCCTTGTGAGTTTTTATTCCATGATTGAGCCCTTTTATTTTATTCCATGATTGAGCCCTTTTCCCGAAGTTATCTGGAGGGAACCAGATGAACTGTGTTTTGGGAATCTTAGGTGTTTTCCAGACTGCATATAGTTGCATGTGCCCTTTTCCGCCTGGTTGCAGAGCTGAAAAGGTTTGCAGTCGAGTGCATTGTTTTCACACAACTGTGGATAAACAAGCATGTGCAGGTTGCAGTGCTATTGGATTGGCTGGACTTGTGAAGCACAAGCTGTGGCTGGTTGGGGAGGAGCTTCCTCGGGTGTGAGGCAGCATGCCAGATAAACATGGACAGCAAATCTCTTTGTGCAGTCTGAACTGCCTCACCTTCGGCGTTTGCGACGGTTGGTCCACGAATGTGAAAGGTGAAGTAAGTGGGTTGGGCAGTCTGAACCTAGCCGTAGCTTTTGCTGTAGCTTTTGCTTGAGTGCCACATCTGCATTGTTTTAATCATGGTTGCTCAAGAGTTTGTCTTCTCTTTCTTTCTTTCTTGCTGCTGAGAACTGTCACTGAGATTTTGCTAAACCTCAGGTCAGGATGAACATAGTCTTTTTTCCTGCATGTAAGCCTTGGGTCAGGATGAGCTACTTGGCTAAACGAGCCAAATGTTCGAGCTGTAGAGTTGTCATTTGTTTTAAAATTCATATTAGTGTACACTCAACAAATGCAATCTGGAAGAAATGAAAGTGGAGAAAACTGAACATGATATGTGCATATCAGGAATGAAGAATGAAGAAGGAATGCAGTGTGGATCTTTTAATGAAGTTATATATATCTGTCTTCCTTAATATTGTGTAGCCAAGTGTTATTACATTTGGGGCTAAACTAGCACAGGTATTTTAGTCGCTATAGTTGTCAAAGACAATGACATGCATTTAGAGTACGAGATGTTTGTGCGAATTTGTGATTTGTTCTTTTACTTTCCTCCCTACAAGTGTGATAACCGAGTCAAATTTTGGATCAATTGTGTCTTAAGCTGGTTGTAAGCTTGCAGGAAGGGCACACTTGTAACAATGCTTGGGTCCTCAAATTGTACGACATCCAGAATCTTTTTCTAATCTTTTTCCAAGTCGTTTTCATAAAGACTGAATTTTTAAGGGTTGCTTTGGACTGTCCACTTGAGCGCACCGCATCCATAGCTTAAGCTCTGCAACACTAAGGGGAATTAATACCCTCAAGGCTTCCCAAAAGAGAAGGTTGATGTCACAGCCAATGAGGCAAGTGTTGATTTACGATGCTTTTGAGAAGTGCGGTCTACATGTTGAAGGTAACACACAAGGTACTATGGAATACAAAATTGGAAGTATTAGAACGGCTCTACAGTTGACTACTTGACAGGCCAAAGGTAAGGATAGAGCTGCCAAAATGCCAATGGCATAACATGTGAGTTTGTTGAGGAGATGATTTCTTTGCAATTTCAATGTCCCTTTAGAGCTTGTTATTGATTAAGGAAGAGTTGAGAGCTGAGTCTTACATAGGCATCAAAAATTAGGCATATGATCCTTCACAGAAATAGAAATAATAAAAATAGTAAGAGTAGAAGTTTTAAATTCTCAGTAGTGCTGCGACAGGCTGCCGACCTATGAGGCATTCACTGCTGGTCGGGCTGGTTTTTGATGGGCATTTTACCCACTTAGGGGTTCTCATTTGCCATTTTATCTCTCTGAACATACATTACAATATCAAAGAAGTTATCAAAATCTTGAAAACTTGAAGGGCAAGGATACCCATAACGCCCCTATCCTTCTTCAGGTGGCTAAGCCAATGATAGCATTGGAATTCAACAGGGAGCTGTGATAACCAATTTGCCACACCGAAGGATCATTATAATTTCCTTTTCTTTTTCACTGAGAAAGATCCCAAACCTTTACACAACAAGTATTGAACTCAAAACCTTGTGTGCGTGCGTACACAAAGGTACACAATAAACTTGTCACTGTCACGGGGTATAAAGAAGAGCCAACGTTGCAATGCTGAGAAAGGAAACTCACTAGCAATGGAGTTAAACTTGCCAAACCAAGCAAGGGGCACGTGTGTAAGGCTTACCATCGATGGAGCCATGGAACAAGGTACATCTTGTGCTGATAATCTCTCTCTGCTATTTCTCCAAATGCATGAGGGGAGCAATGTGCTTTGCTATTGGGCCAAGACGATGCTATTGAAGATGTCGTGGTATTTAGTCATTATTACAAACGATGGGCTGATGGTTAAACTCGTGGATGACAACCATGGATCCACACCTTCAACTTCTCTTTAAAGGTGAGTAGAGGCATATCTTGGAAAGCTAGATTGCACTAAAAGAGGGCTTGGGAGAAGCTCAAGCTATACATATGCATGTCCGCACATGATGCAAAAAGCGGAGTGAGGAGCTTGTCATGTAAAATTGGGGGGCTAATGCATGCAATTTGGTGGATTATTCGCACACGAAGCTTGTGTGTGTGTGAGAGAGAGAGAGAGAGGGCAGGGAGGGAGATTATTAGTTAGTGTGTTGTCATTGTTTGAAATGGATGCAAAAGGACGAATAATTGAGAGGTAGGTTGTGTTTCCACAAAGAGTGTGGATGGATGAGTTGCTCAATGTTCCTGTTCATGAAGATACCACCTGCGCGACCTCTATCGTGGGTGAATTAAGTTAGGATCTTGAGATGTATGACCTCTCCGAAGCCAAAACTACTGAGGCTGAGGTCAATGAAGATCCTAGCCCTTATAGAGATTCCAATGATCCAAGGTAGATCTTGAACCACTTCGCCTAAATCTCAAAGACCTTCTTTTCATTCGACAAAGAAGTTATACTCGTTGCTTGCAGATTTGAGGGGCACAATTAGTGTGTCACTCGATGTGCTTAAGTCATATGATGCACAAGGGATGATGGACTTAAAGAAATGGAATAGAGTAAGAGAAGACCTAAGGCTAACCACAGAAGAAGGCTCGCGGCAAGGCTACCTGTGCTTAAGATCATCCGACTTGAAGATTTCCTACATTGAAAGTTGGAAGCATATAGTGCATACAACCCATTGTCCTTCAAGAGATGGAAAACACTTGAGAGTGGCTGCCAACACTCATGTAATCCATGCAGAATGGTGCACGAACCAAAGAAAGCATGGCATCTCTCTTAATAAAGGACTCAATTTTTGCTTGTGGTTGCATGCTCAAAGGGAAGGCTATTTCTTTGCCCAAGAGAACAAACTCCCAACTCTTCTTGAAGCATCTCAATTGAGACATGCTTGTCTTGAGTAGAGCAAGATCTTATGGCCATTATGATCCAGTATCAAATAAGCTTGGTGCTAGTCCGGACAACAAAGATGCACGGAGCGGGAAGGTCGCTATAGGAATACATGTGTTACTGAGGTTATAATGACATTTGGAAGCCACGAAGCAAATTGGAAAGCATTTGTAGCTATAGGTCGAGAGAGACTGCTAAAACCATCCAAGACTTTTTGACACCTAGAAAATTGGAGATAGAACCCAATTTAGAGAACCAAACCTTGTGAAACTTGAGTAACTTCACTAGGATGAGTCTCACCAAGTGACGAGCGAATATTTTTGAGCAAGAAAAAAACCGAGCAACTTGCTTGCAAACATAGAGCCATTAAAACAACACGAGGGTGGCCGGGGCAGGGGGGGGCAAAGTGAGAAAGCAAAAGATTCCCTAACAACTCCTCGGTTGCACAGATCTGAGTCTGCCTAAGGAAATTATGGCCAAAAAATGCACCTACGGGAACTTGTTTTTGCTAATCTGCCACACTATGGGTAGAATAGCCACACAAAAAAATGACCCCAAGCCTCAGCAAAATCAACTCCTAATTGAGCTAAACACAAGTTGAAGATCTCAGTACCATAATCCCATACATGGCTGCAAATTTGTTGCTCCAAATCTTGTTGTAAGTACAGACCAATGCACTCTAGCTGAATACTCTCCTTAGTAAGCACTCAAGAATGATTGTAAATCAACTCCGAATAGTGCACGAAACAACAATGAAGCTCTCTCGCCGACAACCAGTCAACTCTGATATCACTTGTGAAGAGTGAGTGCACATATGCGTATGTGCTCAACGTGTTGTGTGAGAAAGGAGAACACAGAGTTTGGATGGAGCTCTCAGTGTATGTTAGAATGTCTCACTTCTCCTTATTGATCCACATTACCAATGAATAGGATAAGGTTGGATGGTTAGTAAGATGGGTGTTCGGTCAGTTGGCATGAACCCTAATACTAAATTTGTAGAGAGATAGAAATAAGGGATGGAAGTAGGTTGCGTTTTCACCTAAAATATTATGTTGCTTGCATGTGATTTATAGGATCCTCCTATTGTTTTCACTGGCAATAATGTGAGCCTAGCTAAACATGTTTTCATTAAGTTTAGTGAACAACATGAGGCGTTTGATTGACTATGTCTACTATGTAGCACTTTTAAACATATTCACATAACATTTTATTTGGTTCCACAAGCAAGGGTTGTTGTATGCCTCATATGACTTTATTGTGGTTTTAGACCAAATGTCAGCATATGTCTCTAGAACTTGGAATCTGTCATATCCCTCCTCCTTCCCTCTTATTTAATGCGCTCTCTCTCTCTCTCTCTCACACACACACACACACACACACACACACACACACACACACACACACACACACACACACACACACACACACACACACACACACACACACATAATGATTGGCTCTGAGGCATGCAATGATTAAGAGCATTCTTATCCAATCATCTAATTGACAACATTTTGGGGATGATGGTGTCCATTTGACCTTATTGTCATCACATTTTTTGCAACAACACTTACAACAACACTTACACACACATACATAATCTGTCATAATTGGGCTTCTTGCCTGTCAATATCTCTTGCGGAATCTTGTAGTTCAACAGTGTACTAGGAAACCTACTGGTTATATGCATCCTGTCATAACAACCTCTTCCCAAAACTCTTGAGGTAAATTTTTCGTAGATAGCATGGAATTGACCCTCTCTTGAATAGTCCTATTCATGCACTCGACAACTCCAATCTGAACAGGTATGTACGACATATGTAAATTTTCTCTTTTGCTAAAAAAAGTTCTTGAACTTAGTGGAGACGTACTCTCCACCATTGTGAGTGCGCATAGCCTTCAAGCACGACTGGTTCTCGACCATAGCTGGAAACTTCTGGAAGACACTAAAGGCTTCGCCTTTCCTCTTTCAAGAGGTAGACCCACACCTTTTGAGTAGAGTCATCTATGAAAATCAAGAAATATAATGTCCCCCCTAGAGACCTATACGGCATAGATCCGCATAGATGGCTATGAAACAAATCTAGAGGATGTCCTAGCTTCCTACCAATGGCGATGAGGTAAGCCTTAGTCTGTTTCTCGTATATGCAATGCTCACACAAACTAAAATCAAAATAAGTTCACATAGAGATATAGCCAAACACTATAATTGTGTCATTTCCTTTTGACTCATATGACCAAGCCGGCTATGCCACAACCCAGTAGAAGGCAACTCGACTACATAGATAGAGTTTTTTTTCACAAAGAAACATACAAGGAATACAATGAGCCAGACTTTTGGCCTTTGAGCATGACCAAGTTACCTTTTTCGATTATTGAGGAACATTGAATGCTAACGTTTTCATGAGAAAGGACACATAAAAAAGGGTTGCGTTTGTTGCAAATTGAGAAGGGTAAAACCATGAGCAGGAGATGTGGAAAGGCAAGAAGCCCAATTATGACAGATTACGTGTGTTGGATACGAGGAATTCTCACATGTGCTTAAAGAGCTTAGTAAGAAGCTTGACCTCCAGAAAAATGCATCTTCATTGGCTGTGGTGTAGATGGAGAGATGGGTTATCATCTATGGAACTCAGAATCTCAAAGAGTTATTCACAACTCATAGTGATCTTTAATGAGTCAAAGATGCGCAAACATCCCATGAAAGAGGTTGATTATCACAAAGTAAGATTCAAGGATGTAGCCTTAAGTCCAATTATGCAAACAACTTAGTCTACTAGTGATATACCTACCACTAATAGTGCTCCGAAGAGAGCTAGTGATGATCTTGATAGAGTAGATGAAATGCCCAAGGAACTGCCTGGCTCGGATTCACCGCCCAACCTCCCTTATATAGCCCCTGGCTACTGATTCCCCTCTTCCACACTGGCAGCCGGCTACTTACTGGCCCAGGTCCGTGACCTTCCCTGGGTATGCCCTTGGCATGACATTACTCCCCCCTTGGAGAAGCGTTTTCGTTCTCGAAAACAAGAGTGATAATACACTAATGTTTTCCACAGTGGCATCCTGCATGGATCCAACTGTTGGTTGAGTGGAACACGGTTCAGTAGGAGGTTCAATGAAACCAAGAGTGACATCTTGATTTTCCACATTGTTGTCCCTTTGTAACCATCTTGTGTTACTAGTTCCTATCCAATCATAGTATGTAGACTCCATTTAGAACACACATGAGCATGCTAAACAAGCTATCGCAACAAAGATGTACCCAAAAGAGTACCTCCTTTCACTGTCCATGAAAGTAACTTGATGACATAACTCATCGGCCAAGGTTAAGTCTTGGACTTGTTCTCAAAGTCCATCAGTAAACAACCCCACCATAACTAGTGTTCAAAGTTGAGAACCGACTTAAACATGAAGGGAATAAATTGAGTCACAAACATGCTTTACCTTATTGTAAGCGACGCCAACTAGAACGATACATTCTTGCCAATTGGATTGCTTGGTGCTATTGTACGTGCTTTGGGAACATGCGATGCAATATCAGTATAACTTGATTATGGAAAATGAGACTTTGGAATTGATAGAGTTTCCAGAGAACAAACAAGCCTTGGCTTAGAAATGGGTTTATTAGAAAAGGGACACAACAAAAGATCCCGAGCCTAAGAAAAAGGCTAGATTGGTTGCTAAGGGATTCAACCAGAAGAAAGGCGTGGACTTTGATGACATTTTCTCCCTCGTAGTCAGATGACTACATTGCATCTTGTGCTTGGATTACTAGCCACCGAGGACATGGAACTTATCCAAATGGACGTGAAGATGGATTTCCATCATGGTGATCTTGATGAGGATGTCTATATGGAACAACAAGAGGATTTTGAAGTCAAACCTGAGAGGCATGTGAAGGCAGAAATGCCGTGTAGATTGCATAAGGCATTGTATGGCCTAAAATAAGGCTCAAGGAAGTTGTAAATAAAGTTTGACAAGTACATATAGTCCCAAGGGTATGAAAAGAGAGAGAAAGATCAATGCTTGTATACCCAAAAGTTGAATGATGGTTCACTTATCATCTTGGTCCTTTATGTTGATGATATGCTCATTGCTGAGAAGTCTAAAGAAGAAATTTCCATTTTGAAACATTCAATTAGCACACTGTTTTCTATGAAGGATTTGGGAGATGTAAGTTTTTTTCTTGGTATGCGTATCAAGAGGGATATGAAACGTGAATCCTAGAGTTGTCATAAGGAACATATATCCACAAGGTCTTGCAATGTTTTAATATGCAAGGGGTGAAAGCTACATTGAATACCCCAATGCAGGCATATGAAAAACTTAGCAAGAAGATTCTCCCAAGTTTGACGTTGAGAAAGCAAAAATGGCCAAGGTGCCATATTCTTCAGTAATCGACAGTCTTATGTATGCCATAATAGCCACCAGACAAGACATTGCAAAAGCAATGTCTTGTCTGGTGGCATGCAAAGGATCAGCAAATTTGTGACAAATCTTGGCAAAATGTATTGGGAAGCAATAAAGCACATCTTGAGATATTTGAAAGGTACAACAGACAAGTGCTTATGCTTCGGGAATAGAGGCACGAATGCGGGATTATGCCGGTTGTGAAGATAGTTTGAGATCCACTTCCAGCTATGTTCTTCTATTCTCTAGAGCATCCATGTCATGGAGATCATGTCTCCAGAACTGTACGTCATCTTCCACCACAGAGACAAAATATATGTTCCTGATGCTAGCAAGAAAGCTATGTAGTTAGCTCGTCTAGTGGGAGATCTTGGCATTACGTAGACCTGAGACTTCAGTGTTGCAGTGTGATAGTGAGAGTGCGATTACATTAGTGGAGAATCTTGTGTTTCACTCCAAGCCAAAACACATAGAAGTTCGTTATCATGTGATAAGAAACATATTGACTAGCAACTTTAATGGAAATGGTAAATCGTACTTATTGCAGCTGACATGTGGAAATGCATAGCCGCTCTATGGAATGTGCAAAGGACAACATATTCATTATCATTGTATTAAAGAAGATCTCTTTGTGAGCTATAGTCACTAATTTGTCCAGGCAGACAATGTGTATTCATTTTTGAGCATTCAAAAATCTACAAGTAAATACATGCAAGAGGAAAATGCTCACTCTTGCACGGGGGTAGATTGCACCCGGTGCTTGTGTCTTTCTTCTCTCCTGTCTTCCCTTCTATCTCGCTTTGCCGACGTAGCACTCCGGTCTAGGAGGTGCGTTTGCACGTGCTCTCTCACTCTATCTCGCTCTCTGTCTCTCCCTGTTTGCTTACAACTTGGAATATGCATTGTGCAATTTGTCAGATATGCAGGTTTGTTTGTTTATGGTTAGAAGTGTGCTATTTTGGGTATTTTGCGGGGCCACCTTGCCTCTGTTTGTAGCAATGGTATCAGAGCCAAGTTATAACGATCTTGGAATTACAACTATTTCTAGGGAAGCATTAATATTGGCAGGAAATCAACGACGATGAACAGAGTCAAGTAACCTTGTATCTTTATTTCATGGTAATATAAGAATTCATGCATGTTTTATGTGAGAAACAATGATTAGAAAGCGAATCTTAAATTACAATTTGAATGAGCGCATAAAGGCTAATTTTTTTTAATTAGCAAGCATGGTACGATAATTTGTTTTTAATTTTCAATCTCGCATAACCTATATACTTATAGAATACATAGCATAAGAAGAAGTAGTAAAAGGGTCCTGGTCCATCTCTCGTGGGATAGAGGAAGAAAGTGTAGAAGAGAGAAAAGAAGAAGAAGTAGAATCGAACTTTTCTTTTGCTAGTCATAGAAAGTAACCCCAAGAGAAGAATGTATGTATGAGTAGAAGATATAGAAGTAGATAATTTTTAGGTAATAGGGATAATCCAAGACACCTTGGAGTCATGCTCAACAAGTCTCAAACTTTAGACCACTTACTCAACAAGAAATTGAAATAATCAAGACTACTGTAGGAGGAGAACACCTAAGTAAATTCAACCTGGTGGGAAAGCACCCACGCTTTGAAACTTAAGCCATTTTTTTGTTTTATTTTCTCCTTTCTTTTATCAAGCAAGAATAGCGCCAGTAGAGCGCTTGATGACGTCTGAATTGTTGCTGTCGCTAACGGCACCCTTCGACATCTCATGAGGAAAACATGCTTGTTGGGACACGTGCTAGCCACTCCGTGATTGCAGGTACGCCATCATGAAAATCCGCCAGACCGCGTGCATGGCCAACCTACCCTTTCATTCTCTCTCTCTCTCTCTCTCTTTCTCTCTCTCTCTCAATCGGTTACGAAGAATCCGACTCACTCTCTCTTTCAATATCTCTCTCACTGCAACCTACATACAATCACATACACTATGCCCTTTTGGCACCCAACGGCCTACAACAAACCGTTGCTTCAATGCATGGTGACTAAGTGCTGTAGAGAGCCCAATCCACCACGCAACTCCAAGTTGCTTGCCATGGATCGTGGCCTCACACATTCTCGCCCACTTGCTAACCAACCATCTGCCGGTCCTCATCTTTTCTTTTGCATGCCCAGCTTGTATAGCTCTACCCTTCGCTTTTGCATGCGGCTACCTACAGAGTTTTGTCTCTCTCCCTCTCAACCAACCGTCAATCTCTCTCTGTCCAGCCGCCAACCAACGACTCCCTCTAGACGGCCACACACACACATGTATGCAAAACTCTCTCTCTCTCTCTCTCTCTCTCCCTCTCTCTCTTTCTCTCTCTCTCTCTCTCTCTCTCACACACACACACACACACACACACACACACACACACACACACACACACACACACACACACACACACACACACACACACACACACACACACACACACACACACACACACACACACACACACACACACACACACACACTTGGTCACAACATCTCAACATCTGACCTTGATAGCATCTGGGGGTCTCTGATTGTGTCTTGAATCACTATATCTGGCTACAAAATTTGGCATCCAACCAGTTACACTCAAACTTGATTTGAGCTGTTCCCGCATGTGGGTTTTACCTTATGCTTTACATAATAATCAATTGCTATCTTTTGCTATGGTGAACACACACACACACACACACACACACATACACACACACACACACACACACACACACACACACACACACACACACACACACACACACACACACACACACACACACACACACACACACACACACACACACACACACACACACACACACACACACACACACACACACACTTGGTCACTACAACTAACCAGGGTAGCTAGTTCCGGTAACACTAACTCTACCTATTGGTTTTACTACCCTAACCATGTATGTTGGTAAACACTGTACCCAACACACTTCTAGCAGTTAGACTAAGCCTCTGTTGCTCTAGTACAAGCAGCCCACTCATAGCTTAAAGATTTCCACCTTGGGTAGGTAAACTTGGAAATGATACTTGATATCATTGTTGCTGGCCTACTATGCTATCTTGATTAAGCATGGCTGAATGCATACCACAAAGAAACCTAACTCGGTGGGTACAACCCCTTGTGGATTTAACCTTACTTGGTTTGCTTGGGTTAGTATGAACCAGTTTTTTGGAACATGGGCCCAGCGGGAGCATTCCCTTAAAAAAATTCTCTAAACCTAAAAGTGCTAGGCTCGCCTCTCGGTTACGCTCTACATTAATGGTCGTTTACTTTGTCGAGGCAAGTCTCTTCCCCTTCTGCTCATAAAACGTCACGATACATCTCGATCAAAGGATGGGTGGCTTGACATGACTCTGAGCCTTCAACTGCTTGGTATGATTCAAAAGGCATCCTACCCTTCTATGCTAAGCATCTGCGGCACCTCCATAACTGCAGCATCTGCGGCCTCTTCCACTATATAAGGTGGCTTCCCTTCCCTTAGACTTGGTCTGCCCTGGCACTTTGGAGAAAACCTTGGGATTACGTCTGCTCACAGGCTACTTATATTTTTTATCTCAGATGCTTCATAAAGGTGGTTTCTGGTTGAAATCTTTTAATTAGATAAATAATGTTCTTCTCTCTGGATTGCTAACCTAGGCAGAGTTGGCTATTTCCTTCCCATTTTACTGGGCTTGACTAAACAAAATGGTTTAGATAACATTCTTGTTGTGCATTATTGGACTAGGGATGCTACTTTAGGATGATATTTTAGTTTTGGCTTGAACACAATACATGAAACTTTTTTGAAATACTGATGGGATTTTTGACTTGAAAATTAACTGGTTTTATGTGAGGGCTTTTGTCCTGCTCACTTTACTTTAGAAATTACTCTATGCAATCTCTGAATAGTGGCTTATCATGGAAACTTATGAAAAATTGGTGCTTTTTGCATTAACTTGATACTTATGGTGAGTATGGTGTTGAAAGCCTGGTAGCATTGTTGGTTATGCTGCCAAAATCTAAGTTTGGAAGGTTGCAGTTGTTATTCTGGTTATGATACATATAGTTTGCAAAAAATCTGGCCGAAAAAATGGATCTAATACTTGATGATACTTCTAAGATAACTTTGAATATATAAAGGATGATGTGATGGATCTCATGTGGTTTCCATGGCATATTCCTTTGACTCTTTACACGTTTAATCTCTTCAATTTAACCAAATACTGGTCTTATATATCTACAGCCTACTTACTGATTACTAGCTGCCTTTTTGGGTCTTGGATTTCTGGCATAGTCGTGATCTTTCTTCTACTACAGCTCCCAAAATTATGACCTTGTCTTTGGTTAGATCTTACTCTCATGAACTAGCTGTATTTAGGTATGGTTGGAGTTAGCTGGATATGACTCTGGTTTTGACTGGTACATCCTTGGCTTTGGCTTATACTGCTCTGGGCAATTTTTTAGCAAGATCTTTTTCTCCTTGCTGACCTTGCTAGACTTTGTCATACTGACCTTGACATACAAAAAATTTGACATGCAGCTTGTTGCCATTTACTAGGAGTATGGTTTGGCTTTTTTTTTGGTTTGGCCTTATACCTAATTTGGTATGGCTCTGGCTTTGGCTAGTACATCGTTGGCTCTAGCTAATACTTCTTTGGGTTGTTTTTAAACAAAATCTGGTTTTTACTACCTGAGTATGGTAGGATATTGTGTTATAGGGGAAACTAATTGCTTTGATATTGTGTTATAGGGGAAACTAATAGCTAATACTTCTTTGGGTTGTTTTTTAACAAAATCTGGTTTTTACTACCTGAGTATGGTAGGATATTGTGTTATAGGGGAAACTAATTGCTTTGAAGAAATAAAAAATCTAACCTACAGATGGTGGCTTGGATGTCTGGTTTACATCTGGCCTTGACATGCAGATAATTACCATGGTTATCTATTGGCATTTGGCTTAATCTCTATACTGAGGTGGGGGTGCTTGTCTGCTTTGATTTACTTACAACCTGTTTACTGATTATTGTGTGGATTTTTCGCTTAGTCGTGATCTCTTTTTTACTATAGCTAGCTCTTGCGGTTACTGCCATAAATCTTTTGCCTTGCTCTAACTCTGGCTCTGGCTCTGGCTCTGACTGGCACTTCTCTGGCTCTGGCTATAACTTCTCTGAGCTATTTTTTTGCATGATCCTTTTACTTCTTTTTTGCTGACCTTGCTGGACCTTGTCTTGCTTGACTTGATCAAAAAAGAATAAAAACATCTAACAAACAACATGCAACTGATTACTAGATTAATGCCTTTAATCTGGTGCAGGTTTGAAAATCTGGTATGAAGTGATGCCAGGTTCATCATTGGATATTTCCTTGGCTTTAAGTAAACTTGGACTTAGTTTGATGTACTGATGAAATCTGAAGTTGTTTATGATACATATTTGTTGCAAAAATTACAATAATCTCTATGCTGAGGTGGGGGTACTGGTTTGCTTTGATTTACCTACACCTTGACTATTGATTACTGGTTGGCCTTTTGGGTTGTGGATATCTAGCTTAGTCCTGAAACTTTTTCCAGCTAGTTGGTGATACTCTACTACCTGGTTTTGGTGCACTGAGTAGTTGAAGTTTTACTTGAAATGTCGGAGAAAATATCCTTTATAATCTAAGCTAATCTGCTCACTTAGTCTCTATGGTTTAACAAAAATAAAATATTGAAATTTGGCTTCAACACAAAATAGGTTGGATTTCTTCGGACCAAATATGGCTTAAAACTAGATAATTGTACTTCCGGCCGGCTCACTAAGCTTGGAAAAAACTATCTAAAAACTTTTGTTGTTTTTTCATACAATGTTTAGCTAAAGAAATACTTTGAATGATATGGTGTAGACGACTTCTTCTCACAATAAATGGTTGCTATAAAGAAGAACTGTTATTAACATGTGAAGCAATTCTGGTAGGATTACTTTGTATGCAGAAAAACCTTGAGATATTATCTACCTTAATACATAGGACATTAGCCAGTCTAATAATTTTTAAGTTTGACATGGATAACAATTGATAGGTTCTTTGAAGTTTGCCATACATAGCCAAGTCTAACATATCTATTGTCTTGACTATATGGATGCAGGTGAGAATTCTATCTTGGCTTAAAAAGGTTTAGCTTGTTGCACTCCGACTTTGTAAATACTCGATGATTCAATTGGGATGGTTCTGATACCTTTGTATAAACTCATTTGGAATGATACTTCATTCTTATTATGTTGTATAGTTATGAATCAAAGACTGAGTTGTTTTTGTACTAATCTTTGTCTAGACATCTTTAGCCAGTCGTCTTTTCAACATCTTGTTTCTTGGTGTGTATTTATTAAAATTAAAACAGCTACACACACACACACACACACTCATTGTGCATGAGCAATTAGCTCTCTCTCAATTTATCTCTCAGTCGGCTTTAGTCGGTATCTATATCCAGCCGCCCACCAACCACTCTCTCTAGACGGCCACACGCACACACGTTGATGGAGCAAAAGACGGCCACACACACACACGTTGATGGAGCAAAAGATGCCATGTGCACACTCACACACCCAGACAACTCAACACCACACAAGGAATTTACTTAAATTCCAACCCACACATACCACCACTCAAGAGCTCAATAAATATAGTAGCCACAAGCTTAATTCAAATTCCAAACACCTCGACCTACAAGTCCTTGCGTGCCCGCAAACACTACAAGGTGAGTCGAGTTCATCAACACTTGAAATCACACATGATGGTGACCAAAATATATAAGAAAAACCATCAAAAACTGAAAAAATCCAGCCACAAAAGTCCTCTCTCAAACCATTGCAAAGCCTTCACCAAACTCCACTTTGTTGGACTCTTTGGAGTAGCACCAACCCTAATGGCACCGGTATAGGGTCACATAGTCTTGCAAAAAGCCGTACCTTCTTCCCTCAATTCCTCGTGCACACACATCCATGGAAACCTCGTAACTTCCATAGACTCTCCCAAGTGTAAAATTGAAGAGAGAAATCTCTCATTCACTCCTCCACAAACTCGAAAATAGGACGCGAACTCGACGGGACAGCAGTAGACCACCTGTATAGGAACCCTGCTTTCTCCCGCACACAGAGAGGTGAAAGTGCTGAGTATTGGCTTCAAAAGTTTTCCTTCAACTTGAACACTCATGGAACCGTGACCGATGTGGCAATTTGAAGCCTTTTCACACTTTTTTTTGACCATTTTTGGCTCGGTTTTGACCAATTTTGACCCCCGGCCGGCATTTTTCACGAAAAAAACCCCAAACGGACTCCAAAATTCACCAAAACTTGTAAGCTTGACCCTTGATACCCAAGTAAATTTTCCACATCCCCACATTTCATTTTTGACTACTTCTAGGGCGGTGCATGCATCACCGCAGATTAGGCACTGCAAATAGACAGTTATCGCATGTGCCAAACTTCCCGAGCGTGACGAGGGTACCCACACCTCCCACTTGCATTATGGATATTTTAGAAAGCTCAAACACATTCCCTAGAGCCAAAAGAAGCATTGACAACCATATCCAAGGCCCCGATACCCTATCTAGGCATGCACATATGCCCGACTACCTGGCACGCGAACCTGACTATTCACAATGTGTATACGTTGCATCTTTTTTAAAACTTGAAACCACTTGGCAAAGCTCCCAAGTGCATGTAATTACATCTTTTGTACATATGTCCATGCATATACACTCTACTTTGTATACGCCAAAAGCGATATATCATCATTGCCCACCCTCTAGGTAAAGCATTTATGCTCAACCAAGAGACTATTTGCATCTGGAACCACATCCCTTGTAAAATATTTCTTTAATCTATAACCATTTATTTTGTAGCACAAGCGTTCACCAAACAATTTTTCCAACTCATATGTGCCATTGGAAAATACATGCTTCACTTTGTATGGACCCAAACATTTGTCCCTCAACTTCTTCTGAAAAGTGAAATCCAAGCGAGAGTCATACTTCATCACTAGATCTCCCTCTTTAATCTCTTTCTCTGGCAGCCTCTTATTCATTTTTTCCATCCTCATCTCTGCTTGTTGAAGATAATAATCACTGGCTTTCTCTCTATTCATATGCAACAACTCTAGAGAAAGAATTCTTTCTTGTAGCTTGTCATTATGTGAACCTTGCATTCTGCACAACAAGTTCAAGGCATCCAACTGCACCTGTATGGGCATAAGAGCTTCCTTTCCATAAACAAGATCATATGGTGTAAACTGTGTCGACACCCTATATGCAGTTCTATAAGCCCACAAATACTTTTCTAAGTCCAAGTCCCACTCTTTAGGATGCTCTCTAGCATACTTTGATAGCATCTTCATAATTTGCCCATTGCAGTTTTCAACTAGCCCATTGCATTGTGGGTAGTAAGGAGAATAATTCCTATGCTGAATTTTCAATTTCTCCATGAGAGCAACAACAAGTTTTCTCCTAAACCTCGGTCCACGATCAGCAATGATAGCTCCAAACCTGCAATACACCTACTCATATAAAAAAGAGGTCACTTTTCCCGCTATTACATCTTTTACCGCTCTTGCCTCCACCCATTTTGTCAAATAGTCCATAGCCATAAGGATATACCTTTTGCTATTGTTGGTCCTTGGCATTGGACCAACAACATCCATGCCCCATTTTGCAAATGCATCAAAAGACATTATAGCTTTTTGAGGCTCAGCCAAAAGCTTCCATTTTCAAACACTTGACATTCATGGCATGAATTGCACAAAAAATAAGCATCTCTCATCATAGAGGGTTAACAATAACCTGCTCTCAAAATATGAAAGACAACCTGATCCTTGCCTTGATGGCATGTTTCTTCATGGCAGTGCTCCAAAATCAAGCCTATTTCTTCTTTGTATGGCACTTTTCTCAAAATGCTATCCTTGCCATAAAGCATGAGATCCTCACCTACCAATGTGTAGTTTCTTGCTTTTGAACCTATTCTCTTACGCCCAACCTTTGACATGCCCTCTGGACATTGCCCTTCAAGAAATACTTCTACATCTTGCAATAATTCCCTTCCTGTATACAAGGCTTCCTTGACCTTTAAAGGAGATACCAAGGCATCCAACTTGTCCCTAACCAACTCATTAGCTTCTTTATTCTACTCATCACGAGAACATGCTTAAATTGTATCTTCTCAAACTCATGCAAAAGCTTCTTGATGCCATAGAGCCACTTCTTTGAATTGTCTTTCTTAACATTCCACAAACCAAGCAACTGATTCATAACTAGCAACGCATCCCCTTTTGCAATGACCCTCTTCAATCCAAACTCCACACATTGCTTCAACCCAAGGAAAAGTGTGAGATACTTGGCCTCATTGTTACTTTTAGCTTCATCAAGATCGTAAGCTCTAGGAAAGATTACATCACCTTTTGGGTTCTTAATGACTACCCCACCACTTGCCTTTTGAAGAACTTTCCTGTATGCACCATCAAACATCATTGTATATGAATTTGTAATATCTACTTCCTCTTCATGATCATCCTTGTCAACCCTTGGGTAAGATGGACTCTCCCCTCCCTTGTGCACCACTATGTCCGCCAGGTGAGCTTTAACAGAATGATCCACTTTAAATTCAAACTCATACTCTTGAAGCTCCAAAATCCACTTTAAGATGCCCTTGTTAGGCTTCAAATGTTGTACTACATCCGGCAAAAGGTTTGATGTGGTGAGAATGTAGAGCTTTTGGGACAACAAATATGTTTTGAACCTGTGACAAGCAAGAACCAAGGCAAATACCCACTGTTCCATATCTGTGTAGGAGAATTGGCTTACATTCTTCATCTTGCTCTCAAAATAGAATGGCTTGAAGTTCCTTCCCTGCTTTTGTAAGAGAACCGACCCAAAATCTATTGATCCCACACTAATAGATACATAGAAAATCAATTACAAGTCGGGAGGACTCACTGTTGGTAAAGCACACAATACCTCCTTGGTACCATCAAAAGCCTGTTGCATGTCCTCATTCCACTCGAACCCTTGAAATTTTTGATTCAATTTTTTGGAGAGGGTACACATATTGACATAGCATCCATAAAAAACATGACAGGTACCTGAGCTTATGCACAAATGATGCCAAATCCTCTATGTTGCTGGACGGATCCATAAGCAATAAAGCCTTAACTTTTTTTGGGTAGGTTTCTATTCCATTTTGGGAAACCACATGTCTTAGCAAATGGACTCTAGCATGAGCAAACTTACATTTCTTTGGGTTGAGTTGCCCACCTCTTGTTGAAGCCTTTTAAAACTCAACCTTAGCTTCTCCAAATGTGTGACCTTGGAGCTATAACATCCAATGTCATCCATGAAAACTCGAATGAACTTACCCAAGTAGGGACAAAGCACTCTATTCATCCATCCTTGGAAGGTAGCATATGCATTAACCAGCCCAAAAGGCATTCTTTTGTAGAACGACAATATCATAATCTTCAACACCTTGGCCAAGGGGGTAGTCCTTTGGACCTGTTTTCCTTCTTTGTCGGCTCTCGATACTCTCTGGTTTGTCTTCTACCTTAGCCTTCCCTTTCCTTGCTCTTGTTTCCCTCTCTTCTTCTATCTCTTTCTCCCTATCATGCCTAGGTCTATTATTGAAAAAAAAATCCACATCTTGATGCTCAAGGGTAAGGATGTTGATAGATCCGCCTTCTCCATTTGCAGGCAATGGTTGTGGTTGCTGTTGCGGAGGTGGTGCTTCTAGTGCCTGCTCTTGATAATTTTCTTCTATTCTCCCTCGACCACGCCCATATAAGGGGTATATCCCTCCTCTCTCTCTTGGTGGTTCAGGACAATTAGGGGTTTAGTGACCCTCTTCACCACAATTGTAGGATTTGCCTTGTAGCCTCCATCCCCTACCTCTCCCAGCTGGCCACTCTTATCTTTGGTTTCTATTCATTATGTCTATTCAACTGACCAACAAGATCATGCAAAACCTGGGCTGTAACGAGATCTGGACCTTGAACCACTCACTCCACTCTATCATCCACTGCCATAGGAACCATTGGCTGCACCACAAGTGGCTCCGCATGTGTCATGCCTTGGTTCCACCTTCTCTTGATCTTCTTGCTCTTGGCCTCTGCAATTTCCACATCTCTTTCAAATGTAGTAGGC
This sequence comes from Adiantum capillus-veneris, assembly GCF_014529385.1. Lineage (NCBI taxonomy): Eukaryota > Viridiplantae > Streptophyta > Polypodiopsida > Polypodiales > Pteridaceae > Adiantum > Adiantum capillus-veneris. The sequence goes on from NC_140932.1 coordinate 52,711,484, forward strand.
TCCTCTTGATCGACCTTCTCCCTTACACTTGGATGGATACAATCCATAAAATGACGCACTTTAAAGAAATCCCGTGGGGGTACTTGGGATGCCGCCTCCAATTGCACTCAAAGTCCTTTGAAGTGTTGCAAAAAATCTTTAAAGTTAGCATGAACATCTTTTTGCAAACCTCTCAATTTGGTCGTCGCTTCTGTTGCGGTTAGTTTCTTTCCAAACCTATCAAAAATCGCTTGCTTCACCTGCTCCCATGTTTGCTTTTTGTCTTCCTCTAAACCTTCAAACCATTCGCGAGCTTCTCCTTTGAGTGAAAGAGGAAATACATGAAGATTTGCTTCATCATTCACAATATGCATACAAGCGTATGCCACTCGAAGTCCGCAATCGAGTCCTTCACATCCTCCTTTCCTGTGAACACTGGCCGACTATACTCCATCCCCTTGAAGTCACTTCTCCCTTGCGTGAGTAACTCCACAAAAGTTGAAGTCTTGCACCTCAAACAAACCACCCCCTTTCTTCAATGAAGCTCAAACTTCACAGGAAAACCGCTTCACCTGGGTGCACAACCGGCAAATTTTCGCTCCCCAATGGGATCGCCAAAGGATGATGGAGCAAAAGACGTCGTGCACACACTCACACACCCAGAAAACTCAACACCACACAAGGAATTTACTTGAATTCCAACCCACATACACCAGCACTCAAGAGCTCAATAAAAATACAAGGCCTCAAGCTCAATTCAAACTACAAACACCTTGACCTACAAGCCCTTGCCTGCCTGCAGACACTACGAGGGGAGTCGAGTTCATCAACACTTGAAATCACACTTGATGGTGAACAAAATATACAAGAAAAACCATCAAAAACTCAAAAACACCAGCCACAAAAGTCCTCTCTCAAACCATTGTGAAGCCTTCACCAAACTCCACTTTGTTGGACTCTTTGGAGTAGCACCAACCCTTCTTTGGGTCACATAGTTTTGTAAAAAGCCGCACCTTCTTCCCTCAATTCCTCGTGCACACACATCCATTGAAACCTAATAACTTCCATAGACTCTCCCAAGTGAAAAATTGAAGAGAGAAATCTCTCATTCACTCCTCCACAAACTCGAAAACAGGACGTGAATGCGACGGGACTACAGTAGACCACCTGCAGGAACCCTGCTTTCTTCTACACACAGAGAGGTGAAAGTGCTGAGTATTGGCTTAAAAAGTTTTTCTTCAGCTTGAACACTCATGGAATCATGACTGATGTGGCAATTTAAAGCCTTTCCACACCTTTTTTGACCATTTTTTGGACCTTTTTTGGCCCAGTTTTGGCCAATTTTGACCCTCGGCGGGCATTTTTCGTGGAAAAAACCCCAAACGGACTCCAAAATTCATCAAATTTTGTAAGCTTGATCCTTGATACCCAAAGAAATTTTTCACATACCCACAATCCATTTTTGACCACTTGTGTGGCCGCCCACCAACCACTCTCTCTAGACGGCCACACACACACACGTTGATGGAGCAAAAGACGCCGTGTGCACACTCACACACCCAGACAACTCAACACCACACAAGGAATTTACTTAAATTTCAACCCACACATACCACCACTAAAGAGCTCAATAAATATTGTATCCACAAGCTCAATTCAAACTCCGAACACCTCGACCTACAAGCCCTTGCGTGCCCGCAAACACTACAAGGTGAGTCGAGTTGATCAACACTTGAAATCACACATGATGGTGACCAAAATATACAAGAAAAACCATCAAAAACTGAAAAATTCCAGCCACAAAATTCCTCTCTCAAACCATTGCAAAGCCTTCACCAAACTCCAATTTGTTGGACTCTTTGGAGTAGCACCAACCCTAATGGCACCGGTATAGGGTCACATAGTCTTGCAAAAAGCCGTACCTTCTTCCCTCAATTCCTCGTGCACACACATCCATGGAAACCTCATAAATTCCATAGAATCTCCCAAGTGTAAAATTGAAGAGAGAAAGCTCTCATTCACTCCTCCACAAACTCGAAAACAGGACGCGAACGCGACGGGACTGCAGTAGACCACTTGTATGAGAACCCTGCTTTCTCCCGCACACAGAGAGGTGAAAGTGCTGAGTATTGGATTCAAAAGTTTTCCTTCAGCTTGAACACTCATGGTACTGTGACCGATGTGGCAATTTGAAGCCTTTTTGTACCTTTTTTGACCATTTTTTGACCTTTTTTGGCCCAGTTTTGACCAATTTTGACCCCCGGCGGGCATTTTTCACGATAAAAACCCCAAACGGAGTCCAAAATTCACCAAATTTTGTAACCTTGATCCTTGATACCCAAATAAATTTTCCATATCCCCACATTCCATTTTTGACTACTTCTAGGACGGTGCACGCATCACCGCAGATCAGCACTGCAAATAGATAGTTACCGCATGTGCCAAACTTCTCGGGCGTGATGAGGGTGCCCACACCTCCCACTTGCATTATTCACATTCTAGAAAGCTCAAAACATTTCCTAGAGCCAAAAGAAGCCACCAAGAACCATATCCAAGGCCTTGATACCCTAACTAGGCATGTACATGTGCCTGACTCTGCTGGCACACGATCCTGACTATTCACAATGTGTACACGTTGCATCTTTTTTAAAACTTGAAACCACTTTGCGAAGCTCCCAAATACATGTATTTACATCTTTTTGTACATATGACCATGCATATACACTCTACTTTGTACATGCCAAAAGCGGTCTATCAACGTATGTGAAACCTTCTCTCTTTCTCTCTCTCTCTCTCTCTCTCACACACACACACACACACACACACACACACACACACACACACACACACACACACACACACACACACACACACACACACACATTGTGCATGAGCAGTTAGCTATCTCAATATCTCTCTCAGTCAGCTTTACTTGGTATCTATCTCCAGCTGCCAACCAATCACCTCCATACCCCCCCCCTCTCGTGAGTGGGAGCAAACTCTCTCTCTCTCTCTCTCTCCCTCCCCCCCCCCAACACGGATGCATAAAAAGGTAGAAATTGATGCCACTCTTTATCAATGACCGATGCAATACTTTCTCTGACAAACGCTCGCTGCCGAGCATTCTCAAGCATTGATGATGATGATGATGATGATTTTAGTCTAACATTTTTAGGCTTTTAGTTTTAGTTTTTCACTTTACTTTATTTTAATTTTGTACCCAGACATTGGATTAGATCCATAAGCATTGTATCACTTTTTTCTCGTCAATCATTTTGACCTTTTGAAGATGTTTAATATAACATTTCATTTTAGTTACTCTCTCTCTCTCTCTCTCTCTCTCTCTCTCTCTCTCTCTCTCTCTCTCAATGAAATTCTCCTCTCCATCTCCCCCCAACAACTCACCAAGCGTTTCAGCTTGCACCAATCAAATAGCCTCATTTGAGCTACCTACAAGCACCACCATCCCCTGCACAAAAGTAACTGCATAGGTGTTACTCACTAACGCATATATTACAACCCTTTATTCATACTCACACGCCACTCCTTATTGCCCAACACTTCAAAGACCCGACCAAATATAGGACTAATTAGATGATGCAAACATTTGATCACTCTCAAGGCCATTTGAAGAGGCCCATCTTGGAAGTATTGACAACGATTGACACGATGATAGGACATAGTAGACATGAATCGGCATTTATGCCCATACAATTAGCATTATTGTCTTTGTCTTAAACTCTCCAATTTCATATGATCTCCTCATCTGTCTGATAAAGAGAATGAAGATGGTGACCATGTGGAGTTATAGAACAATAATTTACTTCTCATGGGTCTTGTTGGCTCTTAGTTGATTTTGATACTTTCATGCCCTAGGTTGTAAACACCTTGAATAATCATAAACTGCTAGGGTAAACTTTTCACCCTCAATATACATCAGGCCTTAATATTCTAGCAATAATGACCATAGGAGAACTTTGACTAGATACACTTTTAGCTACCAACACCCAAATTGAATGTTACCTAGATTATTAAGCAATTATCAACCATAAACAAGGAAATCCCTCTCTCATCATTGTTTGGAAGAGCCATTATCCTAATAATGTAATTTTATACCCATTAGCAATGATGTAATGTAATTAGATTTTCACTTTGATTGCTATACAATTTGTCTTAAATGTTGCATCATATGGCAATGAAATTGCTGCATATTACTCAATATTGTTCCATTTATTTTCTTCTGTATCACATCCCTGCCAACATTTCCAATAATCCTTTGCAGAGGACTACGGTTATTGAAGGATACTTACCTCTATGCCAAAATTTGAAGCCAAGTACTTGCTTTTGAGCTATCTTAACATCTATACATTGAGTGTGGCATCACTTTATCAGAAGACCAATATCCATTGGTTATCCCAATCTTGCAAACCACCCTGTAAATTTAGATAACACCCCTATTATCCGCTCGTCTCTACTTCAAGCTGTCTACTTTCATTCTCTTTTCTTGGCAAACAATCTTTGCATGAATTTTGTCCTTCATGGATTTTAAACGGTTAATGCATTTGATGTGCGGTTAAACTATTCTTAAATTTAACAAGAAATTGTTTTTAGTGCTTTGTTTTTTTAGAAACACTTTTGCAAATAAAGCTAACCACAATGCTCTCATATCAACGAACCCCCATGTAGGATTTTTTTTCAATGTATTCTGAAGCATTTTAATTTTCCTTGCTTTAAGATCTTGTCATTATAAACCATCTCTCATTTGCTCATACTGTAATGTACTTGATTAATATGCTACTATGATAATATTCACCTTCTCAACTTTCTTATAAGATGTTTTCTTGGTATATATACGGGACAAGCTCAAGGAGTTTGCAACAAGAATAAACCATTGGAAAATTTAAAAAAAAGAGATCTTTTTCTTATCTTCATTCTCTTATGACGTGAGAATTAATCATCCCTAACATTATGTCTTTTGCTTACATTGAATGCAATTTCTATTGAGATGAATTGTCATTAAGTTAAACTACCACAAGAACTAAGGTGCTTTGGGATACTAGAAAAATAGTTTTTAACTTTTGTCACCTAAGCATACTTCAATTTTGTGTCAAACATGTAGTAAATGTTTTGTCTTTTATGCCTTGTCTAGTCAAATGGTCACATGCACACAGATTTTCCGATTTAGGTAGTGTGTAAATGCTCATTGTGGTGTAGATTTGCTGATTTAGGCAACACCAGTTGTCCGTACAGATCTGTTGATTTAGACAACACACCAACAAATTATAGATTTTTTATTTTAAATGAAATTAAATACAAATACGTTGATTTAGGCAGCATTAGTGCAGATTTGCCAAATTACGCAGCACGTCTCATTGGTGTAGATTTGTCGGTTGAGGCAACACCGATCACAAGATCATGCTACAATGGCTGGCCACCATTGTCCTTAGTTTGTTACCCAGGTATATGTTGGCAGATATTTGGATTTGGTATACGATGATTTCCTATCGCGGCAGTATTTATGAAATTGAACTTGAGATTGATGAGAATTGATTTTTAGAATGATGAGTGTGACCAATATTATCCTAAATCATCAGGGTTTGACATATACTGTTTATTCTAGTGGTATGGGACACTATAATAGGTAGTATGTGGATGACGACAGGCATAAGCAATGTAGTTTAATATTTAAAATTTTTCTTTCAATGTGTGATACTTCTAATGCCAAATACTAATCATTAATTTTGACAAGTATGGTTTCCAGATTCTTATCTTCGCAACTGAGGACAATTGCATTTCAATGGAGAGGTATGTAATGAAAATTGTAGTGAAAATGATATATTGTATTTATTGCAGCTGACATGTGGAAAATGCATAGCTGCTCTATGGAATGTGCAAAAGACATTAGATTCATTATCATTGTATTATAAAAGAGATCTTTGTGAGCTATAGTCACTTTATGTTCAGGTGAACAATGTGTATTCATTTTTGAGCATTCAGAAATCTATAAGTAAATATGTGCAAGAGAAAGTTCTCACTCTTGCACGGGGAGAGATTGCACCCAGTGCTTGTGTCTTTCTTCTCTCCTCTCTTCCCTTCTCTCGCTGTGCCGACGTAGCACTCCGGTCTAGGAGGTGAGTTTGCATGTGCTCTCTTACTCTATCTTGCTCTTTGTCTCTCTTTGTTTGCGTACAACTTGGATTATGCATTGTGTGATTCATAAGGTATGCAGATTCATTTGTTTATGGTTTATCACTTTAGAAAAGGAAGGAAAATAAACATCCTGCCTATATTCACCTATAATTTGAGACATTTGAGGGAGGTACTACATTTTTTTAAATAATTTGCTCAAAGTTAGAAAATTATTTTTAGAAGATCCATAAAAAGGTAGTAAAATGATTTTCTAAATATTATTTTATCCAAAAAGGTCCAATAAGGTTGTTGATTATTGTCTATTACTCAAAATATTATAATATACATAAAAATAAATTCAAAGCTTCTTGTATACTGAAATTCTACTTTTCGCCTTGCTACCAACCTCTACAAGTTATTGTAGATGCAACTGTGTTAAGGAGGAAGACACTGTAATGTCAAAATCAAGGCCTAGCTTGCATATTCATGGTCATTCACCAATCTTTCATGCCTTGCATGCTATGAAACCTTGCTTACATGCTATTATTATCTATCATTGAGAAAATGAAGAATTCACCTTGTTTGTCTTAGACATGTGTTGAAGCATCGTAAAAATCACCTTGGTCTTGTCCATGTTTTTGACCTTAGAACCCTTTAAGCCCAATTTGAGAGATACCATTGTATGTTCTCTAGTTGTTGTCTTGTATTCAATGGCTCATAGCCAATTACTTGAGCCATTCACACTCCTGGAGTGAGCCTTGAATGTGCTTCAAGCCTTGCTCTTTGATGTCAAAGGCCTTCAAAATTGTTCAATTTCTTTGGTGCGATGCCTTGCAAGGGTCAAATTCCCTTGTGCTTTGATCATTTCTCTTCACTTTGCAAGACCTTCACAAATGATCAACTACCTTGTATTCCACCATACGCTTTGATGCCAAAGAGCATTAATTTTTGAATCTTATTTCAACTTCGATACCCAATAAGGATATTTTGTTATTATTCTACGTATGTGCAGATCTTAGAAGGTGTTAATGATCCCAAGCAGGATCAAGCTCGTATAACCCTCTGGGCTCTATAATATGGCAAGAGCACAAGTCAAGGCCTTGTTGGCCCGTGCTACCATGGGAAGGCTCCCTTGGGATGTCCAAGGCTTGAACTTTTGGAAACCCAAATTCACCTAAATGTGAATACAGGATTGAAGAAGCCATGCCATTGTTTGCATGTGTGGAGAACTCCTCAATGTATTTATTGAGGAGCAAGAGTGAGGTTGTGTGTAAGTGTGTGCATCAATGGAGAAGAGAGGAGACCTTGTGTTTTGCAGGGACTAAAACTCACTCAGTATGTATTTATTGACTGAATTCCTCAATGTATCTATTGAAGAGCGAGAGAGAGAGAGTGTAAGTGTGTGCAGCAATGGAGAAGAGAGGAGACCTTGTGTTTTGCAAGAACTGAAACTCACTCAATATGTGAGCCTCCTTATTCTATTATGTATATAATGAATAAGTATAGTGGGCGAGCGCCTGGCCTAACCGGCCATGTGGGGCTTTACCCCAACAACATCCCATGTAAAGGACAATGTGGCCGTGAGAGAGAAAAGAAAACCAAACAAAACCTGTACAAGGCCATCACAAGTATGACCTCAGCCAAATCCCACTAGCTCACTGAATTTGTGTGCATCTATCTCTAATTATAGAGGAAGTATAGAGCAACTGACCACATACTCCTTACCAAAGCCACACACATCTTGCAGGTATCTCACCATACGCTACAAAGTGCCCCTATGCTCAAGGCCAATATCAACCGTTGGATGGCTGACTTCTCCCATTGCAAATGCACCTACCACAAATGCAATCTCGTGTCTCGAGATTAGTATATTTTACATGAGACTCTCAAATGCTAATGCAATCATGGCAATCTCTGCCAATTTGACCATCTCAATCAAATTTGGATCAGAACTCCACTCATGGCAATCACTCTAACACCCAAACTCTAATCCTTGGAATCCATCCTTGTGTCCATTGCGCATGTCACATGCGCTCCAAGAGCGTCTATCTATCTTGAACCTTGTGTAGCAAGACAAATGCCTAGCTCGAACTCACACACATCAGCCTCTTGCATAAGCATATCCATGAATGACTGAATCACGGCTGAATCCTCAGTGCTCAAGCCATCCATATCCATCATCATATCCACAAATGACATGCCCTATTGCATAACTATTTGCACAACTGGCTCAACATGCTCACAAATTGGAGCATCATGCAACCTATCCACAAAGGAAACATACCTCCTCTCTTCTCCATTGTTGCACACACTTACACACACTCCCTCTCATGAAATTTAATCAAAGATAGTGCCGTCTTGCATGCGACATACTCGCATCACATGAATTGTGCCAACACTAGCACCTCTCGCTATGGCTAGCTGCCCACAATGCAATCTAAAACTTTGCTCGTCCAACACTACCTAGAATCCACTGTCTTGTAACTGACTCACAGACATCAAGCTTTGCATCAAACCTAGCACATGGCATACATTTGGAAACACGTATGATGCACAACTCGACAAAAATAGTTTGACATCTCCTGCACAAACTATGTGATGCATTGAACCATCAGCTAGACACACATGTCTAAGCATACCACTAGCATATGTGCTAAACGACTTACGACTCGGCGTGACATGAAACCTAGCACTCATACCTAGTATCCAATGCGAAGGTAATGTGTCATTAAAAACCGACAAAAGAAAGTCAAGAGTAAACGTGGAAGATAATTTGAGATCTTCATCATCATGCGTAGCCACATACACTACATCTGATTCCACATCATCCAAAGTGATAGCATCCCTCTTGTGCTGTCTTCTATATTGTCTCATCCACCAAAAACAACGTCTACGTACATGCCCTGTATGACCACAAAGCCAACACACAACATTTTTGTTTTTGCAAGATCGTCCTTTGACTGTAGGCATCTCTCTAGTAGACTCATTTGTGTCAAAAGCATTGCACAATCTTTGCCATAACTCTCTAGCTGTACATGCATACAAACCAATGCGATAGACAGACTCACCAAGGTGTAACATGATCATCAAACATGCAAGCTCATCCAAGTCCTCCCACTCATCGTCAGTCATAGACTCTGGCCTAGCATCCATGTCCTGTAGTGACAACAATTGGCCCAACTGATTCAATGCATCATGCATACCTACTTTCCAATGCTCTAAGTTTGAACCATCAAACTTTGTATGAAAAAGCATAAACCCTGACAGTGATATACATGCCAAATCCATGGCAATAACCTGTGAGGACAAGATCAAGCACAAATCGATCAATTGACAATAGCCAAAGCCTGGCTAACTCATACACCAAACATTGTCAAAATACAACAAAAGCTGGCATAATCTGTCTAAGAGAATTGTCAACAAATACGGCGATCAATATAATGAAACAAGTGAGAAAAACTGCTCAAATGATGCAAAAAAACACACTCTAATCCAAGAGCACTATATGGTAACCAATGAATCTATCATCAACAATATCCCTCCTGAAGAGATTACCACATACATGTCAAACGACATAATCCAGTGAGCAAACACTCTCACAATGTGATGCTAAAATACTATGGCAAAGCAACCACTGAGTGTCAAATGCAATCAAAGCACGACTGCAAACCATTCGCATAAACAAATGAACTTGCAAGAAAAATTCGACATAGTTTCCACAGTATTTGGCTATCTAACTATAATAACTATACATGCCATTAACATGCTCAAAATCATGAGCAAATCATGCGCAGAATTTTCACTCAAGAATACATGAGCTGCCCCAAAGTCTCAACTCTCTAAACCTGGAACACAATCCTGTAATCCAAAACACAAAGTGCATCAATCGCACTCTACAAGCGAGGCATATACTAGAGTAAACTTGGATGCAAACCAACCAAAATATGGCATAAATTGATGCTCAAAATAGCTAAAAATCAGCCCACATATGCCATTGCAAGACGAAGAATATCATCTTCCAAAAGAGACATCATGTGCATCCACATGGCAATATAAGCGAGCATCAAGCATGCACCAAACATGTATCAAATGAGCATCCAAATCAGTTGAAAATTTAGCTCAAAATCATTCTAGGAATTCTTGCAAAACTCTCTGCAAATATGTGCACCACACTTTTTGAAATCTGCTCAATAATATGTGATGAATCCACTCTCAAATCTTGAGTCCAGAAGAATGCATACATCCACAAAGTTTTCACAACATATGCGCATAAATTTGTTGAAAATCTCAACCCGCACTCTCTTCATTGAGAGCAAAACATCAATGTGCAAAATAAGAGAATGACAAAGCTCAAACCGAGCTCTCCGAATGTAGCAAATCACCACAATAGGCATACATAATCTTCAACTTTCCGAACACCCTGCAGCCGGGGTCAGCCCATATCTCTCAAACCGTTCAAAACTTGCAGAAACTTCCTTTTGCAAAGTTGTTGATCTCAAAAAAATGGTAAGGATTCTTGGGAATGGACCTAAAATGGGTTGTTTTTACAGGTCAAAACAGATCTGTAAAAATCTGCAGCTGTGTATCCTAAACGTGCAGGCAGTATACCAAACGTACAACAAAATCAATGCTGAATTTAGAAAAACTTTCAACTGGAAAGTTGTAGACCACAATGTTTCTGGCAAGGGTGGGGGAAATCAAGCTGAAAATTGATCTTTTTCTCAACCAAAATTTTGCTGCAAAATAGTGCTATAAATTTCACAGCTTCACCACCATCCCCGCCGCAATGTTGCAATGATGCAAGGCCTTCTCTCTGGCTTTGATACCAGTTGAAGTGTGAAATCGAGAGTGTGTGTAAGTGTGTTCAGCATGACATAACTTCCAAACAAATTGAGCAATCAAAATGCATGGTGTTGAATACCATGGCACAATCCCTTGGCTATGTCTAGCCTCTAGTTCAAGCTCAACCTCCATCCAATACTTTTGCACAAGAGTTAGATATTCCATTATACTCAAATTGTTTGCCATACCAAAATTTTGAAACATAAATTCATTGTGTGCCATGTTTGGTGGAGGTATAGACCACAAGATTCTAAAATTAAGAGTTAAGAATAAGAAAATGAGAAAATACACTACAACTAGAGATATGAAAAACCACAATCCATATAGTTCTTACTTGTTTGTTGTATCAAGACCCAAAATCAACTCTCTTTCCTTTCTTTTATCTATCTTTATGAATTCATAGCAAACTTACACATGATATTTTTCATCCTCAAAGTGTTCTATAAAAGAAGCATTAGCACAATTACTTCTATGTAGAGCAACAATGTATAATTAAATTGAGATGCAATAAGAAAAAAGAAGCACTTGCCTTCTTCAATGTGCCTCATCCAAGTTTACAACTTGTGATTACTGTCCCATACAAAGAAATATCACCTCAAAGATCTACCCAATCACCCACAAGCTTCTTTCAACTCTGTATTGAGTCTTTGCCATATTGGATCCCACTTATCAATCATATCTCCTATCAGATGTTTTGTTTCTCATGTTTTCCCTTTAATGAAACAATAAAAGAAACCATCAAAGAAACATAGCCAACTCTATCAAATTTGGACATTGCCAAGGTGCATCCAAAATTTCACATTGAATAGCATCGGTAGCAATTAATCTACACAAAGGAACCAAAGAGGAATCTAACATTCTTTTGACATGAAAGTCGCTTGTAACTTTGTTTATCAGCCCTAAAGACATGTTCTCTTCAAACACTATGTTATGCTTTGAAAGTCATCTTCAAAGTGTACTACAATTTACCCTCATATCCAAAGATTACTAGAATGATGATTCATGCAGGTCATCACTTGCATGAAGCTTAAGCAGGTACTTCAAGAGCCACAATAGAAACAATATGAGAGATGGTTGCAAGTGTTTTGAAGGTGGATAGAAACAGTGGACCTAAGAGAGTTCAAATGATTGTCGCTAGACAATTACTGGGGCTGATGCTATTGTTGGTTCTAATGGCCTAAAAGTGGGAGAGTTGGAGCTTTCAAATATATTAAAAAGATGATTTCACTGGTTTAGAATCACAAGTTCAACATTTGATATTAAGATTCTTTGTTACATTTTGGTTATTTCAATTACTAACTTGTGGTTGACAGGTTCAAGATAATGGTTGCTACTGAGAAAAGACAATAAGCCTCGATTGTTGGTGATGGGTTCAACCATAATATGCTATTGAATAAAAAATGCCACTTTCTTTACCTTCATGGGATTTGTTTCCTTGGGCAAGGTGGGCCTAATGATAAGTGTTACATTTTTAAGATGTGAACAAAGGACGAGGGTTTGGTATAAACCTTGTCAATTGCATGCAACGAGAAGGAAGTGGACAAAGGATGTGAACAAAGGACCAGGGTTTGGTATAAACCTTGTCAATTGCATGCAACGAGAAGGAAGTGGAGATTTGAGTGCATGCAACGAGAAGGAAGTGGAGATTTGAGTGCTGCTTGGGTAGATTTTGATAATACACATAGAATAGATGGATGGGAAAATATTTCATGCTCTGTCTATGATCCTAGGTACTCTTTTTATGTTTTTTAGCACTTTTTTTTTCTCATCATATGCAAACTTTTTGTGGCTAAGATTTGTAATTGCTTTTCACTCTTTAAGGGATTGATAGTAATATTTGTTCGTGACACTAAAGATGAGGATAAAAGAACACAAGTTTTGGTCTGTTGGAGATCTCTTAACGATGTGTTGATTCAAGAACGTTACATGCTAGTGAACTTTGTGGGCTTCATGGTAGATGAGGCTCGAGCAAATTGGGCTACAATGTATATAGTCTACAGTGGAGGGCCAAATAATCTCATGATTGGAAGGGAAAGGTATTTTCTCTTCCATTAGGAGCAAATTTTATCGAAACATACTAAAAAATTTATAGCTAAAGATAAGTTTAACCTCCACAAAGCCACGTATGAAACTTGGCACAAATCAAGGACAATGGGTTTGGCAATGAGGCAAGAAAAAGCAATAAGAAGATAATGGTTAGAGAATGTTGAAAGTGAGAGTATCAAGTCCCTGGAGAGATGATTCAAGTGGTGGGAGAGAAGGATATCTCTTTGGGGTAGCCTTCATTGTGAAGTATGATACAATCAGGAACCTCAGTTTGAACTTCTCTATGTTTAGCTTCACTAATTTAAAGTTTTTCGTGGTTGGAATGCTGATATCTATGAATCCTTGGGAGAAAGCCCAAATTCCTAGTACAAATTTGTCAGAGACCATGCATGCATCTTGGTTTTCTCATAGAGGTGGTAACCAAAAAATTTCTTTGGATGATGCATGCATCAGTGATGCCATGAATGCTTACATTCAATGCACAAAGTAGCATGACCATAAGACCAGTAGATACACAGGGCTTGGATTCTCATGATTTGGCAATCCAAGTTTGTTTATGAAAATTGCATTGTGATCCTTGTCTCTTGGTATTTCATTCAAGTGTAAGCATTTTAAACTCTATGGTGGTTTATGACTACATGTTTGTGAGTCTTATCTTCAATTTTGAGTGCTTTTTATGTTGACATTTTGACCCTTATTCGGAGAGTGTTATTAGACCTTAGGGTGACCATTTTTGTTGCAATGTTTATGACTTGGTAAGTGATGGATTGTGTTTTTGGAACCTTGTCATATCGCAAACAAATTTTGTATACATGTTACCTTAAATCTAATTTAGCTTCCCTTATAATTTCATGGCTATCCAAGTATGTTTAGTCACTAGAATGGCATGATGACCTAGAGCGGTGAGATTGGACATAGGAAATTTTTTCGATGTGAGAGTGGGTGATTTGCTTGTTGATTCATGTGTTTTCTTGTTAGGTTCACTTGTTGAGGAGTGACACCCTCAAAGAGTCTTTGTGCCCCATCTGAGTCACTTCCTTGAGTATTGACACATGAGTATGTTAGTGCTAGATAGCTATGATGTAGACATCCATCACATGAACCTGCTAACACCATAAATGTTTCTTCTTGCACCCATATAGACTTTGAATTTTTTTGTAGTAGCTTTTCAAGTATCCATACCTGCTTGGTTCTTTGTATGCCTCGCTTTATAGTCTATCGTCTTTGTTGGGTGATGGTTAGTGGTTGCCCCAACTACTAATTTGTAGAAAAATCACTTTGACAAATGGGGATTAAGTCCTTCAAAGCTTTTAATAGTCATGAATTTGTTTTCCCAATTTGGTATTGCACTGTGCATTTGTATCCATGAGCTTTCCAAGATGATCTTTTCTCCTAATTAGAATCTAAGACTATGTGGAATTGATGTCGGCAAACTATATTGTCCATTTCAATGTCAATATTAGCTCCACCCAAGGTTACTGAAAGGAAAATATTTGCAGTACAAATTTTTTTGTAAATTATATCCATCAATTTTGTGTGCATCTTGACAAAAGTAAAATAGTTTATGACTTTTATATGACCTTTTGTATCTATCAATGTGCTTTCCATGTATCCTCTAGCTAATCGCACCAAGACTCTAACATCCCTGGCATATCCCTTCAAAATTGATTTGATATACATCTACTATTGGGAGGTGTGCTTATTTACTTTGCATGATTCTTATTTGAGCTTCTTCTTGTGCTTGTATTGCAACATGTTGTTTCTTGAGCTTCCATCCCTAGCTGACTGTAGTTTGCTCAACATGCCATTGGTTAATTGTAAATGATACATCTTTTGTCTATAACCACTATTCCAATCGTCCATTATGTCTCTGTTTAGAGTGGAAATCTTAATTGCCCTACTTGGGGGAGATTTCCTTGATAACAAATGGGCCATTTTCCTTTTTCTTGCATTTTGGCATATATTGTTTGAAACAGTACACTAGTACTAAGTCTCCTTGCTTGAATGCTTTTGTGATTAGATTCGAGTCGAAGAATTGTTTTTTTTGGGGTGCATAGATGTGTGCAATGGATGCTAGCCTTTTCTCATCCAACTCTTCCAATTATGCTACTATTTCCAATAATTCATCTCCTATCTATTCTAGTTTCAGAATTTGTTCATTGGTGTTGCTGATGTATCCAATGTGTACCAATAGATTGATAGTTTTTTTAGACAAAGGCTAATGAAGAGATAGACAACCACTTTGAATATTATAGACTAGGTGATGTTAAGATTAAGAGTTTACTAATTAGAGATTAGAGTGATGTACTTAATGGAGAGAGATATTAAATACACAAGAGAGACAATATAGGGGGGAGAGAGAGAGAGAGAGAGAGAGAGAGAGAGAGAGAGAGAGAGAGAGAGAGAGAGAGAGAGAGAGAGAACACAAGATATATGTGGTTCACCCAAGTGTGGGCTAGGTCCATGGAAAAGTAGCCACTCACTGGTTTTACTCTTCAAATTTGAAGTAATTCACAAAGATCTTAGAAACCCTCAATGGTCATCTTGCCTTATTCTTTCTCTTGCTTGCTCTTCTAATGTGTAGAAGAGACCTCCTTTTGTAGATGCCAAGGAGCCTCTATTGTTCACCCTCTCACATGAGAGGCAACCTCCCATGTTTAGAAACATCCAATCTAAACCGGCCACAGGCCATTGACCACACACCCTTGACCATCGCCCACCGGTCATATATCCACTGGCCACCATCTAGCCACCACCATCTAGCCAAGGTAGTTTGACAAATCTAGGATTGATTTTTGATTTTTTGGTGAGTGATATTTTTCATGTATGATGGATTCTCCTCATAATGGCGGCCGTAAAAATGTGTTTTTCTAGAATAAGAAGTACCAGGGTAAATCAAGCTCCATACTTAACAAGCGATGATGACTCTTGCTGCCATATCAATCTTGAGATAGAAATAGAGATACAAGCAAACAAAAGAGAGCAAGGACCAATTTGCCCCTTGGTGTTCGCAGCAAGCTAACGTGGACACCATTTTTTAGCAGCAGGCTAACGTGGACACCATTTTTCGGAGTTCTCCTTGTAAAACAATTATTATTTTGATAAATCGAGAATATTGTAACTCCTATTTTCTTGGTAAACTTTGTAATTAATGAGACGGGGCTACAAGCTTCCAGATTGTATCAGCCAGCCAATTCCCAGCTTTGGTAGAACTCTAGATTATTAGTTTTGACCACTCAAAAACCTTGGCTAAGATATAAAAGCCAATTTTTGTGAGATTTTATTAAGTTTTTGGATAAGAAATACACAGCGTGAGCTAACGACGCTCACTTTTCTCCTTCTCGTGCTTACTACTCTCTCTCCGGCTGTGACATTGCGAATGCGTTTGTTGCATTGCAACTGCAGGTAAGAGCTCTACGCATTGACGTAAGCCATTCACAGTATTTCTAGCTTTTGGCGTTGTCGACCCGCAGCCTAATTTCATCATAACTAGGAATTTACATGTTCAAATAAAAAACTCAGCATAGGCGGGGTATTGGGGCATCATTGCTAAGCATTTAGATGCATTCTGGATAAAAAATGACTAGGTCAAAAATCGACTGCTATTAATAATCGCGATTTTGGAACTTGGCCATAGGCATGTGTGCTTAGGTCTTATACACGTGTCCTAGAAGTTTCGTTATGTTTGAATACCATTTGATGCTGTAACGGATGTGCGATGAGCGATTGGCTTTTGGTGATTTGAGTCACTTGAGTGTAGCTTGAGTTAGATGCGAGTTGTTAGTTGTTTTCCAAGAGATTGACAACCTCTTGTAGCCTCTATGCACTAGTCGAGTCAGCTTCGTCCCATGGTTTGACAAATTAATCGTGGTTCTCGCTAATACTGCAATAAGATAGGATGGTGAGGTTAGACATGCGTCCCACATTTGGCGTCGCTGTCGGGGATCAAAGAAACCTAAACTAGGGAAAAACACGAGCGTCTTGTGTAATTGTCCTTTAACTTCCTCTAGGTTCGCTTAGAGTTCAAAACTCTTTTTTAGAAACCGCATAGCTTAAGATTGTCGTCTTTTGCTGTGTAGAGGTAGCTTCGAAGTAATCGTACTTGTTGAGTACCTTTAGGACTGTAGGATTGTAGATTTAGATTAGGATTTGGGGAATGATTGGTAGACGAGACAAGTCTTAAGATCAAGACTCTGAAAAACATAAAAAACACAAGAAAATGAGTGTTTGTGGACACTTTCCACAACCCCATTGCATGAGAAACTAGGAGTAGGGTAAGTAGGATCCGAGGTGGTTTTTAGAATATTGCTCTTGCTGAAAGAATCAAGTGTGAGTTGTTATGTAAAGTTGCAGAATTTCAGGTCTATGGCTAGAAATAGCTTGAAAAGACTCGAATTCACTCAATCCGACTGGACAGTAAGCCTAAGAGTTGTCCAAACCAGTGGGTAAGCTCAAAGACACTTCGAGGTTATAATTTCAAGAAGTTGACCAAAACTCAGATTATTTACTTTTTCTTGACATTTTAGGCCAAATTAAGTTTTGACTTGATTTATAGGCTTAAAAAACATCATAAAAAGACTGTCTTTGAGAAAATTGCAAAAAAGTGCTCATTTCAAGCCTTAAGTTAATAATCGCGATTATTAACTTTTTGCTCTAAATTGGCCAAGGTTCATACCATTGACTCATTGCGTGTGTGCAAATAACTTTTGTAAAGGCCCAAAAGATTTGGATCACTAAACTGGCAAAAAACTGGGTAAATACTAAAGTTTGTACTGACTTTTTGAATCTTGCATGTAAATTGGGTAAAAGTTTATCCAAACTTGTTGAAAAGTGATCCATAGGCTTATATTGATGTGATAAACATGTGTACATGCTCAGTTGACCAAAAACTTGCAAAAAATTGGTAAAAGTAAATAATCGTGATTATTTACATCTGCCCTGTTTTTGAACTTTTTTGACCAAGTTGGCATACACTAGCTTTACATGTTGTAATAAGCCCACAAACCAAATTTGGTAAGATTTGAATCACTGGATTGAAAATTGTGACTAAAATTGCAAAGTTAGTCTGCAGACCGATAATTGATGACCATTTGACCAAAAATTGTCCAAACTTGATGAAAATTGGCTAGTGATGTTAACTTAAGGTACTTAACAGATCTGTGTCAAAGTTGGGGTAAAAATTTATAAAAATTTGTCAGAAGTAAATAATCGCGATTATTTACATCTGCTTCAAAACTTGGTGATTTTGCAAATTTGAGTATACCACAAGGTCAAGCACATCAAGTAGATCCCACAAATCAATTTTGGTGAAATTTGGACCACAAAATGAGATTTAAACCAGATTCTTGAAATTAGAGTCTGCGGAGACGGAACAGTGGGTAAACTTGATCAAATTTTGTCCAAACTTGTTGAAACTTGTCCAAGGGCTTTAGAAAGTTGTATACTTGCCAAACCAAACCAAAAAGTGCAAGAACTTGACAAAAGTAAATAATCACGATTATTTACTTCTGCTATCCAGAGACTTCAATTTTGACTTTTGGGCTTATACAGTGTTAGACCAGCATAAAATAAGGCCATTGGGCAATTTTGGGTTCAATCGGATCAAAATTGGTACAGATACACTCAGTTTCCAGGTTGCAGATTAGACCTTTGATTTTGCTAAGTTGAACCTGAAAGTCAAAATTTTGACTTCCATAGCACGATTTGAAGTGATATACAGAGATCAATCACGAGAGTTCTCAAGAGCTCTACTATCCTTATAGAAAAATAGCTAATTTGATTAATCTTGTACAGGAATCAGGTTGGAGACGAGAAATCAGTGGCTTGACAAAAAATTGCAAGTGAATCGAGTGGAAATTGACGACAAGTCAATCCAAGGTGAGTACTCTATCCAGGGCTTCATAAGTCTATATGAACCTTAGATTTGGTCCTGTACTAGGAAATCAAGGCCTATTCGGAGAAATCACCAGTAGACTATCCCACCGAAGAAAGCGTGAATCAAGGCAACTCCTTGCACACAATTTTTGAAGAAGTCTCGGACACTTTTTCAGATTCAACATCCGAAATGTCTTCTTACTCGACTCAATCGGAAACCGGAACGACAATGCGCTATAAGCATATATTCTCTTTTTACAAGACTAACCGTCATGGAGCCCAGGTTTACTTGGACCCTAACAAGGAGTATGCTATTCGTATTGGTGACCATGGTATTGAGTTCGAAGAAGAGGTTAGGGCAAACAAACAAGGAAAAATGTACATGGATCAAAACGGAACTCAATATGTACAAGTCGAAAATCTTGATGTGGTAGACAAATGGGGGTTAGAAGTAAACACTATAGTCCCAGATATGTCAGCAAAAGAAGGACCACCAACTTTGGAATTCGAGGGATACGATCAAGTAGACTTGAAGCCTTTGAAACAGCTTAGTACGGATAATCCTAGGATCGGAGTCTATTGTTGGGAAGATAGAAACATAAAAGATCTTTTGTGGACTTCTCATGCTAGACCAGGACAATTAACAATCATGAAGATCATCTATATCTTCAAGATCAAAGATAAGGGATCTGCGGACCTACCAACTTACCTGTTTAGGGATTGTTATAACAACAATTTTGTTATGATGACTTCTGAGGAGGTAGAACAAACCAAATACCAAGGGTATTCCATACGAGATTGGATATTGGGTCAAGGACCAGAAACCACTCTAAGAAACAAAAATCATGAGAGATCATCTGAGAGTAATGTGAAGAAACCATAAACCACCTCATCATGTAGAAAACCGGGTGACACTAAGGCCAGTCCAGGGCTACATGAGTCACTATTTCCAACAGACTGGTTTGAAGGACTCGGAAGACCTGGAGTTGAACCAAATAGACATGTCAGACCAGCCGATTTTCAAAAATGGGTCAGAAAATATAGTGGATCAGGGGATCCATATGACCACTTAGCAAGCTTTAAGCAAGTGCTAAGAGCAGAGCGTATATTCAATTTCCATACTCAATTCGAGGGGTTTGGAATGACATTAGAAGGAAAAGCTTTGACATGGTTCCAAAACATTCCAGCAAGGTCAATCATGGACTTGAACACATTAGCTCAAGGATTTGTAGCTGCTTGTTCTAAAATGGGGATTAAACATAATACGGTAGCTCAAATCTACAGTTTTAAACAAAAACATGGTGAGTCTGCTAGGGATTGTGCAACTCGAATGAAACAATACATTGCCAAATGCCTAGAGATGGAGATACCTGCATAAGAACGGCTTGTATCCTTGTTTCTGGAGGGATTGATAAACAAAGAACTTCATGCTATACTCTATAGTAAAAAGCATACAACCTTAGAAGCATGTGTGTCTGATGCTATTGACCTAGGAGACGATTGTGAGATCTTCAATGAACAGGATGTCCCTAAGGATAACCAAAGTGAGAAGACAACACCACAAAACCAGCACAAGTGGGAACGGCTGCTTCAGCACCACTCTCAGCCATAGAAGATATGCTAAAAAGGATGAATGACATGATGAGCAATATGCAAAAAGCACCTATGAGAGGACAGGACAAGGGATGCCTCCACAGGGACAACCAATTAGACCACAAAATGGTGTGCAATCAAGGGTAAATGGACCAACCATGAGACCCACGAGTGCTACTTCAAACCAAAGTATGATGGAAATGTTCAGTACGTGCCCATGAGGCCCCATGGACAACACATGTACAGATATCAACCTAATATGGCCCAAGCTCAAAGACCACCAATGTGTATGGAAAGACCTCAACCCATGTTGGGACAACAACCTCCATATCGAGGACATACTGCGGTACCTGTAAAGTACATGCACTCAGAAGGAGTCATAGATGAACAAGCATTAGTGCCTGTTACACCCTATGTAGAGCCTAGAGGGAGATTGGTATAGTCCACATCCACCACCAATGGAGGAAACCATGACTTATGCTCCACCTGAGCTCGCACCAATGTATTATGTAGCTAATCAAGGTGTCAGACCTCCCATGGGAAGACCCATGATGAAGCCCAGAACATGAAACTGTCATAACTGTGGTGCTGATGACCATTGGAAGAACGAATGTCCAGAGCCTGACAAAAACCTCAAACCAATTGAAGCCTATTGCATACAATGCTGCAAAAAGGGAGGACATTTTCCGAAAGATTGTCCCAAGAATCCTTTGAACAAGGCAAAAACTGCTATAAATGTAGTCCAAGTGTTGCCTAGTAGCTTGTCAGAGAGCGAACTGATTGTTCCAATCAAGGTAATCACTAGAGCCCAGGCAAAGAAAAAGAAACACAATTCCTCTGATGATTCGGAGAACATGAAAGTTTCTTCTCAAAGAATAAAAAAGAGCAGAAGGAAAATATATGAGATGAGAAAATAAAAACAACGGGTTGAAAACGAAGAGAAAGCAAAAATGCTAGCCTAGGACAACCTGAAAGAAACTGGTAGTGAATTCAAGGAAACAACCGTGAAATCTGGAGGATCCATTCTGGTTGATAAAATTTTTGAGCCTATTAATGCTGCCTTGGAAGCTTACCAAGCAGGACTTAAAGCAGGCCAAAACATGGAAAACAAATGAAAAAAATATCCATCTCTAGACATGGAAGCAGCGAAGCTGGAAGCTTATCAAAACTTGGTAAGAATCACGCAAGAAATGCTGGATAAACAAAAACCCAAGCTTGAAAATATTGCAAAACCTTGCGATAGAAGAAATGAAAGCAAAATCCGATGTGGTGGCAGAACCCCACACCTTAAAACAAATGAACCAGAGCTCATAGTGTCGGGCAACAAAGATGCCTTAGACGGAATTCCATTCGTAGAGGAAGACTCGCCAGGACACTTATGGGAAAAGGTAAGAGAGATCAATGATGGGAGCCTAACCTTAAAGTCAGCTCCTATAGAGGAAGTCTGGTTGGATAACCTACCATCTAATATGAACATGGATTTACAATACTTGTACGGGGATTGCGGATTGGAGGATTCAGGAATATCTAAACCATTGACACTAAAAACATTACCTTCTTACTTGGGAAATAACGAAGATGAATCCATCATTTGCAAGACCACTCAAGTAAAAAGAGCCAAACAGACCTTAGAAGTAGACAACGTTCATTCAATCATGTCTACACCCATCCAATGCACTCTTACTTTGGGAGAACTGTTGAAACTCAAGCCATACTTATGGCACGATTTACAGAAAACCCTAGCGAAGGTGGGGATAGCGGGGTTAATCTCTAAAAATTTGGGAAAATTGAAAAATGAAATGGAAAACAAAGAGATTCGATCAGTTCCTATGAATTCGATCAGTTCCTATGAACAAGGTCGAAGAATATTATGAAGGGGAAGAAGGAAACACTACCCTCCCAATGAAATATAATGACATTGAAACCATGGCAATACTGGATAGTGGGGCTGGCATAGCCATAGCCACTAAAGAAGTATGGGAATCCTGGGGACAACCAGCCATTAGACAAACGTGAATGAAATTACAGTTGACTGACGGACACATTGAGAGACCACTAGGGCTACTAGAAAAAGTGATAGTCAACTCTTGTGGAATTGAATATCAACTCACTTTTGCCATAGTAGACTTTGGGAAAAAACTCAACTATGAAATCATATTGGGAAGACATTTCATGCGACAGGTACAACTTATCCAAGATTGGGAAAATGACTATCTGTACTTGAAGCAGGTGGGATCTATAACAAGAATCAACCTAAAAGATCACACCTATAGAGATGTCTTGAAAACACCCATCCAAGTGTTTGATTCAGTCTCTTCGGCTGAAACTAAACTCCCATCTTGGTTAAACAAAGACACTCCTATTTGGATGTGCGGAGCTTCAGAAAATGGAAGCTTAAGATGAGAGGAATGTATCCTAGAAAGGGATTGTACAAACGAAGCCTACATACCTGAACCCTTTCCAGAGCATTTATTTGAACCATTCGAGTGGACTCACATTTTAGCGACCATGGATGTATGTGTGAATACGTCTATGCCTACTTAATTTTGCAATGAGGATGGCTACGATATAATTCCCATCCAAATGATGCCAAGTCCTTAACATTGAAAACAAAGACGAGGAAACAAAGGACTTGATGAAAGCTCAACAACTCTTTTTGACCTCTATTACGATGCAACTGATGAGTTAGATGAAGACTCAGGGTTATAAAAAGAGCATACGAGAGCTTAATTACTCTTAAAGGGAGGGGAGGAAAAGTTTTTTGACTTTCCAAACCAGAAATCAAGAAGACAAAAATGGTATAGACGAAGGAGAGACACCAATATCGTGAAAACACGACCTATGCCATCAGTCTCCAGTAAAACACAATTCTTGATGCAAATAGAGGCTAATGATTGTGTCAAGGACAAAATAACTGGTAGAAATCCTTCAAACAGAAACTCAAAAATGTCTCAGACATCGAGAAAAGCAAGCAAGGATACTCACAAAAAATCTCAGGATAAAAAACCACTCATGACCAGAGTCGAGTGGAAAAAGAAATATCAAGAGTTGAAAAAAGCTCTAAAGGAGATATACACAACCGAAATGGAAACCACGGAAGAGGATGGTAAGGATGTAATGCAGCATGTTCCATACCATTACAAAAAGTATACTCTCCAAGATTGGAAAATCATAATCGAACAACCTGTTAGGGAACTACGGAAACAAGGCGAGTCTTACGAAGGACCTGAAAACGCTAAAAGGGTAGACTTGGCTAAACGAGGAGAAGAGCCTACACTGGCTTACATTGCAAATGACCTAATAGAAGAAGAAGAAAATCTTTTGCTGAGCTTGTTAAAGGAATACCGGGATATATTCGCTTGGTCTTACAAGGATCTCAAGGGTGTTGATCCAGAAATCTGTCAACATACTACACCCATGAGAGATGATGCGAAACCAAGTAGACAGAGACCATACACTTATAATGAAACATTTGACAGGAAGATCAAAGAAGAGATTGAAAAACTGAAGGAAGCTGAATTCATTTACGAAATTGAACACACAAATTGGGTGTCCCCAATTGTGGTAGTATCACGAGTGTGTGTTAATCTCAAAAAAGTGAATGCAGCTACCACTAGAGACAACTTTCCTCTTCCGATAACTGAGCATGTTTTAGAATGAGTGGCAGGAAAAGAAGCCTACAGCTTCTTAGACGGATTTTTGGGATACAATCAACTTTTGGTTGACCCAAAAGATCAGCATGAAATTGCTTTTGCAACAGAATGGGGTATATTTGCCTATCGGGTCATGCCATTTGGGTTAACTAATGCTCCAACCACATTTCAGAGATTGATGAGCCATGCTTTCAAAGAGTATCTTTGGAAATTCTTAGAAGTATACATGGATGATCTATGCGTACATTCGTCAATCCAGGCTGATCATTTTGAACACCTCAAAAAGGTATTCGAGAAATGTAGACTTTATAGGATTTGCTTAAACCCTGAAAAGTGCACATTCATGGGGAGACAAGGAAAAATTCTTGGACATATAGTGTCTAAAAATGGCATAGCTACCGATATAAAAAAGATTCATGTCATTGCTGATTTGCCTAGACCAACAACAATCAAGGGGGTTGAAGCCTTCATGGGACATTGTGGATATTACCGATGGTTCATCTACATGTACGCTATAATCACAAAACCCATGTATAGCTTGATTACGCACTTTGAATGGACCGAGGCATGTGAAGAATCCTTCATGAAGCTTAAGAAATCTCTCACCTCATCTCCAATATTGAAAGCACCAGATTGGGATAAGGTATTCCACGTACATGTAGATGCTTCAAACTTTGCTATTGGTTGTATACTAGCCCAACCAGGAGATGGGAAAATTGAGTTTCCTATTTCTTATGCTAGCCAACAATTGAACATGGCAGAAAAGAATTACACCACCACTGAAAGAGAAGGACTAGGAATGATCTATGCCGTTAAAAAGTATAGACATTACCTATTAGCCAACAAGTTTGTGTTCTTTGTGGACCACCAAGCTTTGTTATATTTGGTCAACAAGCCATGCAGCACAGGAAGAATAGTGAGATGGTTCATCATTCTTCTTGAATTTGATTTCACCGTGGTTGTAAAAAAAGGCACTACACATCAACGAGTAGATCATTTGTCAAGGATTGTTTTAGGGGAATCACCTAAAGGGGTAAATGATGATCTACCACATGCCTATTTGTTCTCCGTGGAAATGATACCTAGATGGTCGGAAAAAATTGTGTCATTGATGACAATAGCTCAAGTGAATTCACAAATACCACTTCCTATCACAATTGATTTAATCGAGTAATCGACTATGTATCAATTACTAGCTGAAAGGCTATATAAGAGAAATCGTGACGGGATATTTCTTTTATGCATTAATCCTGAAGAAAAGGATCAATACCTAAGTCAAGCACATGTTACCATAGTAGGAATTCACTTCGCGGAAGACCAAACTATGCAATGAATCTTAAGACTTGGAGTATTTTGGCCGACTATGAGGAGAGATGGTAGATCTTTTGTCAAAGATTGCCCTCAATGTCAAAAACAACCACCCATTCCTCATGTAACATTGTTTCAAATGTCACCTGTTCCTAAGTGGAGTAATTATCTGGTTACTTACTTATCGAGCCGAACATTTCCTGAGGATATGAGTAAACACCGTCAAAGAGCAATTGAAACTGAAGCAAGAGATTATGCTCTTATTGGGAACCAACTGTATCAGAGAGGTAAAGATCAACATTTGCGTCTTTGTGCAAATGAAAATGAGTATATTCCGATTATAGAACAAGCACATGCTGGATTAGCTGGTGGTCACTTTTCTAGTGAGACCACCGCAAGAGCAATCTTGATGGCAGACATATGGTGGCCAACACTTTTTGCAGATGCCAAAGAATATGTTCGGAGGTGTGATGCTTGTCAACAAGCAAAAATGCCAACACGAGTAGACAACATGTCCTTAAGACCAATGATGGGGGCTAGAGCCTTTGCAAAATGGGGTATAGATTTGGTTGGACTGATACAGCCACCTGCTTATAGAACCCAAGCTCAATATATCATTGTAGCTACGGACTATTTGACCAAGTGGGCCGAGGCTAAAGCGACTCAAAAGAATGATGCCAGAACCACTATTGCATTCTTATATGAGTATGTATTCATGAGATATGGAATGCCAATAGAGATTGTCAGTGATCGGGGAACTCATTTTCTCAATGAGGTAATAGAGTATTTTCTTAATGAGTTTATGGTCATCCATAACAAATCAGCTCCCTACCACCCACAAGCAAACGGACAAGATGAGTATATGAATAAAATTCTTAGCTCGGTACTAACCAAAGTGGTTAGTTCAGGAAGGATAGATTGGGAAATGAATCTCCATGCTGCTCTATGGGCTTATCGAGTTTCATTCAAAACAGCTCTAAATGCTACACCCTTTAACCTTGTTTATGGTCTTGATACCATGCTCCCAATAGAATTTCTATTGCCAACATTAAGAGTAGCACAGAATCTTGAGTGGATTGTCAGAAAAACTTGAAGATTTGGAAAAGCTAGATGAGCAAAGGCTAACTGCTGTAGCTCATATCTATGCACAAAAGCGGAAACCAAAACAATTTTTTGATTCCCACTTAATCACCAAAATCTTCAAAAAAGGGGACTTAGTTCTAGTCTATTCCATTAAGCAACACATTTCCAAGTTTAAGAAAAGGAGAAACGGACCATTTATCATTGAAGATGTATCTTCAAGTGGAGCAGTAAAATTGTCCACCCTAGATGGTGAACAAATGGCTAATTGGATTAGTGGACATCATTTAAAGAAATACAATTTACGACTAACCAATGAATTGCTAGAGAGAATGCATGCGGCCAAACAAAGGAAGATCAAGCGACAACAACAGGTTATTGATGAAGCCCAAGAGGAAGCTAGACTTTGGGTACTCAAGCGTAAAGCTGCTCTTAAGAATCAAC
The DNA here is from genome assembly GCF_014529385.1 of Adiantum capillus-veneris. Classification (NCBI taxonomy): domain Eukaryota; kingdom Viridiplantae; phylum Streptophyta; class Polypodiopsida; order Polypodiales; family Pteridaceae; genus Adiantum; species Adiantum capillus-veneris. Next base: position 52,738,432 of record NC_140932.1, read on the forward strand.
AAATACCTATTTCCATCAACACATTGGGAATAGATGATCGAAAATGGGAATTACCTAAAGACGTAGTTTCAACAGATGACGACTGGTTAGATGGAATGGATCTGCGCATCAAAATACAACTCAACGCATAGCACCAATGCTTTGGTAGACACAGGAGCTAGAGTGAATGCAATCAGTTATTCCACATACAAGAAGGCAACAAGTCAAGCATTGATCGTAGGAATAATGACAATCAAAGGATGCAACAAGAATCCAACTCCAACATTAGGAGTAGTCAACTTGAACGTGGTAGTACATGGATGTTCATGTCCGCATCAGTTTATATGCTTGCCAGATGAACACATGAATGAGACGATGATTCTTGGCATTCCCTGGATGCGTACATACAAAGCAGTACCAGATTGGGATACGAATCAGCTAAAGCTATCACCTAAAGGAGGGCAACTCATTGTTCCAATCGCACCAAGCAAGGAGGAATGGAAAAGATGCAATCAGACCAACCCCCGAAGCAAATATTCTCCATCTCCTCGACAATCAAATGCTACAGGTAGCATGCAAGGAGTCAAGCAAATTTGGGTACCAAAAGCACAACTTAAGGATAAACCTTTAGATCTGGGTGGCTAAAACTTCACCGAAGAAACATAAGACTGTTCCAAGGATTCAAGCACAGAATCGAGCATCTACAAGCAAAGAACATAACATGAAAAGGGTTTGGAAGAAAAAGGAGCACTTTACTTCTCCACACACCGCGAAACTAATCAAGCAGTGGCGAGTGAAGTCTCAACAGACTCTAACACACCATATAGCACCAAGCCGACCAAGCTACCAATGGAGAGAAAAAGCTCGACAACAGTCTAACGTGCTACCAACAGCTCAAGCAATCAGCGTGCTACAACACCCTGATGGTACAATCAAATAGAGAGCACAAAAGCTACAAGATTTTCTCTTTGGAAGACATCAGCAGCAAACCTCAACATCGAAAACCCTTGAGTTATTTACTGAAGACCTAGCTCTTGCACAGCATATTGGTTTGAATTGCATTGATGTTCATATCATGGTAGAGCCAATCACGGCTATGCATAGACACAGTTGTTCAATCCATGCACGTAGTCATCCCGGAGTACGCCATCTAGGAGGGGTGGAGGGGCACTAAGTATCAAATAACTAAGGGCAATGTTTGAAGAGGGAGGAAAAAGTTCCATGTTAATGTGTGATTTATTGCAAAATTACCTAATAATGTCCTTATAATTCATCGACAAGGGAAAATCCATTGATAACATCTTCCCGATGAGTGTAAATAGTGTATATACTATCAGAAAATCATAAAAAATAGTCCTTTTTTGGGTATTTTTCATCATTTTTGTTGATAAGGAGGATTAAAAATGGAGAAATCCAACAAAAAATAATAAATCCGTGTTTTTCAAGTGATTTTCTTAATTATCGGATTTTTACTTTACTTTTTTAGAGAATTTTGCTATTTTCTTTGAATTTTTTAAATAATTAGGTCAAAATCAATAATAACTAGCCAGAAAGCTCAGATGGAAAAAATTGAAGACACGATGGTGATCAGAAGGACAAGGCGGACAAGCACAAAAATTTTCAATGTAATAAGAAGACAGAAGCGGGAAGCCTAAATTAGGCGGCCAGGCCTACTTTTGCAAAATTCTTGCAGATTGAGCTATAGGAATCTGATCAGAGAAATTTTTTAGTAGGACTAACGAGGGAATCTGGGGACATTTGGTTTGGGAAGTCCAGGTATAGATATCCAGGGTAGGCTAAAACCACCTCATTTCCACTTGGAGCCTTTGCAGAGAGAGTTTTCGGCCTCTTTCGCGCGACATTTCCGGAGCCCACAATTGACCTTTTCCAGTGCCGTCTCACATAAGACATGAGGGGAGCAATGCAAGCCACGGAGAAGGCCAAGAAGAAGCTAAGAAGAACACCACACCAGGGTCTTCACTGGCAGGTTTAAGAGTGAAGAAGGGCATCAGGTGGAGTTGCAGCTCTTGCATAAAGAGATCTATGATGTAGCTGCAAAGCCAAAAACCAAAGAAGTTAACCGAGGTTGGGACTCCGACATTTCTACGAACAAGAGCCTTGCGGAGTGGACTTTCAGAAAGCTTACGAGCTTCTGTCCACAATCAAAGAAGACGGAACCGCCCAGATATTAGACACCCAAGGAAACAAAGTCGAGGTGGTAATTACAAAAGAAATAGTGGTAGAGGCACTCAGACTGCCCACTGAAGGAATGACCATGCGAGCAAGAGACAGGAAAACCGCGGAAACATTTACCAAGGAAACATCTGCGACTACATTCTCCGATCTCATCCACAAACAGGTGGAAGAGCCAGCCCATTTATACCATCAACACTTCCATTTCTTGGCAAAAAGGCCACCAAGGTACACGACACCAAATCACGCCGTGGCCACAACCTTTAGTCAAGGTCTGAAGTAAAAAACAAGGCAACCTGTGGACCACACACAATATGTCTTGACCTCATTGAAGGCCGCCAAGAAGGAGGGTAAAATAACATACTTGGGTGCGCCAGAAGTGTTGACGAGAATAGCCTATCATGCCATCGGCATGGTTGACAACCTATCGCCTACCCTTGACCAAAATACATGGATCTTGGTAGCACAACCCTCTCCAAGAGCTACAAGATCGGGTAAAAGATCTTTTAAATCAGGTGATAAATCAGATGACAGCTCATCAGAGCGACACAGCAGCGAAAGCTCTGACAACGAAGAAAAGAGAGCTAGAAGGGAGGAGATGAAGAGGAAAGCTGTGTGGCTGCCCACCAAGAGGAGCCAGCTCAAAAACAAGCATGATTTGAAAGAGAAAAACAGGCTTACCAGCGCAGTCGGCAAGCACAAGGAAAGGACCCAGAAAAGTGGGTACCCACATGCCTGAAAGGACCTCGAACAAAGCATCATACAAGAAAAGAGGCAGAGGATCCAAAAGATTATTTAGAAAGAATGTACCAAGAGGCCGAAGCCTTAAAGCTGAAAGAGGCCGAAGAAGCGGCAAAGAAAGCTGAAGAAATGGGTACCCAAGAGCAAAGCCAGGCATCTCCCCGACCTACCTCACCGCCACCGGAACAACAGGACCATCCCATGCCTAGTCCACCACCATCACCGCCAAGAAAAGATACCAATGAAGAAGCCGAGATGGAAAAAGAAAAAGATTCCGAATTCACGCACCAAATAGAAGCTACACAAAAAGCTAACCACACCAAAGAACATGAGGAAAAGGAAGCCGAGCCTGAACCGGAGCAGGCAACAACAACAGAATCTCACAAGACGACACAAGAAACTGATAAGGAGGTAGATACAAAAAAAGAGCATACCACTACACATGAGAAAGAGCTCGAGTCAAAGGAAGCAAAAAGGCCAACACCTGAAGAGATAGTAAGGGTTGAGCCCAAACCAATTTCCACTCAACCAGAAACTACCAAGGCATCAAAGCCTCAGGATGGCCAAGGAAAAGAACAACCATCCACCTCTATAGTGCCACCAACACTTACAACACAACAGGAAGCAATAGAGCAGGCTGCACGCACATCCGAACTGGCAAGACAGGAGGAGTGGCAGTCTAATGACGAAGTTGTTTTACAAGTAAACAAGCATGAAAGGTAGATGCAAGACGTGACGGAGAAACTCCGCTCAGCAGCCTTAAACCGCAGCACAAAGGCCAAGGAACTAGAAATGGTCATCGATGCTCTTCAAGGAGAGCTCGACGACAGGATGATTACTATCACTGATCTCCAAAGGCAAGTGCAAGAGCTAAAGATGAAAGAGGAACATCATCAGATAGCTAAGGACAAACAACAGAAGGAAATGGAGGAGTTAGGTGCCCTCCTCACTAAGTTGTCTGATGCCTGCAAAGGTGAAAGACGAGCAACTGACAGAAGTGACAAATGAACTTCTTACCACCTCTCTGTCAGCTCAAAAAATTCAAGTGCAGTTAGATGTAGCCAACGCTTCTTTGCAATATTCCGAACAGAAAATCAATGATCAGGCCATTTTCTTGCGCCAAATCAGAGAAAATTCAACCGTGGCCTCGATCAAGGGAACATATGAAGTGTACAAGGCACTTGAAAAGGAAAAAACAGAGATTTAGAACTGGAATTGAAGCTTGAACAGTCACAGCATAGAGACCTGGCATTGATGCAGGTCCAAAGAGAGGAGGAGCTCCTAAAGGAGATTGCAGAACTAAAGCGTATGAATCAACTCCTCAGAGATGGAAAGCCCGACACACAGGAAGAGGCAGGCACTTCAGAGCCGCCCCAAATTGAAGTTCCCTCTGTCTCGTTTGCTGAATTTGAGACGCAGTCTACAACAGAGCCGAGCGGTGATGAAGACTTTCAGGTCCACATTACAGACGAAGATACAATGCCAATGGTCCAGTTGTCCAAAGCTGAAGAAGACGCACTGAAGGAAAAGATCACCTTAGAGGTGGATGAGCAGTGAAAGGCTGCTATGGATTGGGAGTTGAGAGTTTTACATTCTATCAACGTCACTCAACTCACTCCCAATCAAATCAACGCTCAATGGCACCAGCTATCCCTACCATACTCTCTCATCAAAGTAGAACTCTTACAGGGAAAAGAAAGGCTATACAAGGATATGCAAGAAGATGGCGAAGATAAAGACCACCTGAAGTGGAGGTTAAGCTGGCTGAACAAGAATTCGAGATACCTAATTTTGTTCACAAGAGCACTTGCAGCCTTACACAAAGATCCAACATTCTGTCATGTACCCAGTGTAAGGACATGCCAAGCGCATGAAGCACTGCAGAAGAAGAGGCCAACATGGCTCAATTTCCCAAGTTGCCAGCTCCAGAGAGAGGTCAAGCGATGGAAGAATACATGGTGAAATCCCTAACGGGCGCCATGACATTTTTCAAGAGTCTGCCAGATCTCTCCTGTGCAATGCTATATAAGATCTGCAGGATGTTACTCACATGCATACAGGTTTTCAATGAGCCTGAGCAGACAGGAGCCCCATGGCTCTCATTCTTAGAAGGGAACAAAGGCCTATGCTACGATCTGAGTGGGCAACCTTCAGAAGAAATCTTTTACGGATTCTATGCCAGATGCATGTTCCTGCCATCGCATAATATGCTAGCTTTTGAAGAAGCATTCTACTCCAGATTCTTCACCTGGCGAACGAAGATATTTGCGTCGGTGATAAGAAACTTCACATCTAGATTTGTAGGCTACTCAGCGGTGGAACTGAAAAACCAAGTCACCATGCAATTTTTGCAAGTGCCTGACAAAGAACGCAGAATCAGATACCAAAAGGCACTGGAAGCACTAAAAGACCGCCTAGCCTGCTGTCAACCCAAATACTACTTCAGCCCATAAAGCTGTGTCAAGGGACGACACAGGCGAGGAGGGGGGGAATGTTAGCAGCAGGCTAACGTGGACACCAATTTTTAGCAGTAGGTTAACATGGACAACATTTTTCGGAGTTCTCCTTGTAAAACAATTATTATTTTGATAAATCGGAAATATTGTAACTCCTATTTTCTTGGTAAACTTTGTAATTAATGAGCCAGGCTATAAGCTTCCAGATTATATCAACCAGTCAATTCCCAGCTTTGGTAGAACTCCAGATGATTATTTTTGACCACTCGAAAACCTTGGCTAAAGTATAAAAGCCAATTTTTGTAAGATTTTATTAAGTTTTTGGATAAGAAATACACAGCGTGAGCTAACGACGCTCACTTCTCTCCTTCTCCCGCTTCCTACTCCCTCTCCGGTTGTCACATTGTGAATGCGTTTATTGCATTGCAACCGCAGGTAAGAACTCTACGCATTGACGTAAGCCATTCCGAAGTCTTTTGTAGCTTTTGGCGTCACTGACCCGTAGCCTAATTTCATCATAACTAGGAATTTACATGCTCAAATAAAAAACTAAGCATAGGTGGGGTATTGGGGCATCATTGCTAAGCATTTAGATGCATTTTGGGTTGAAAATGACTAGGTCAAAAATCCATTGCTGTTAATAATCGCGATTTTGGAACTTGATCTAAAGTGGGGTTTTGAGGCCATAGGCATGTGTGCTTAGGTCTTATAAACTTGTCCTAGAAGTTTCGTTACGTTTGGATATCATTTGATGCTGTAATGGATGTGAATTGTTTGCCGATGAGCGATTGGATTTTGGTGATTTCAGTCACTTGAGTGTAGCTTGAGTTAGATGCGAGTTGTTAGTTGTTTTCCAAGAGATTGACAACCTCTTGTAGCCTCTATGCACTAGTCGAGTCAGCTTCGTCCCATGGTTTGACAAATTAATCGCGGTTCTCGCTAATACTGCAATAAGATAGGATGGTGAGGTTAGACATGCGTCCCACACTTGGGTACTAATGTTTTTTAATCACATTGGATAAAAAATACTCTCTCAAACATGTGAATCTCTACAATCGCATGAGTAGTTATGGAACCCCACCTTTGAGACTATGCTAACATACTTGATTTTTACCAACAATCTTGGTAGCATTGCTAGCCTAAGGTGGGCCAAGACCTTTCTACTATAGGTTAGGTCATGATGTGTTGCACCATTGTTACCTTAGTCACAAGAAAGAGGTAGTGATGTGAAAATCAAAGAGAGTGGCAAAGATGCAATGTTCAACAAAATGTTCTCTCTTGTGACAATCTCTAATGGTTTTTCTGATATTGTATCTTTCTCACAACAAAGAGATAGAGATGCAAACAAGCAAGAAAGAGCAGCAAAGATATTCAGGAAAGTTGCATTTCCAATGTTTAAGCCAATGTCAAAGTCAAAGATGAAAATTTAAATAGACCGAGAAGATGGATAGAGAGACAACGAGAAATATAAAGAGGGAGGGAGGGAGGGAATTATTTATTATTCCTTGATGGTTTCCTATGGTACACATCATTTATACATGTCATGGTGGCCCTATGAGTGTATCTAATGGTCCTCCTTCCTTATCATACGAGTGTTACTACTATTAGTTATGTAGTAAAAGTGTTGCATAGGTCAAAATTGTCTGCTACAATGGAGAAACAATTATAAAATTTGTGTTACATAGATGAAATACAAAAAAAGCATTGAAAATTTTCCATTTTGCAAGGAAGGATTCCTCCCATTCCCATCCTTACCTTCTAAGGCCAAACTTATTACCTTTAAAAAATAGGGAGCAAGGATTCAAACTCAAACACTTGGGCGTACATAGTCCGCAAGCTCTAGTAGTCAATTGTGCTAACATGTGAAGCTACTACTAGCGATCAATCCATGAAATGAAAAAACCCATCACTTGCACTTCTTCACTGCCTCTGTGCTAGCCAAATCCACAATAGCTCTAAGGCAAATGATTGTGACCCTGGCAAGCAATGGGCCTCCTTCTGCACACCCCCTCATCCTTTGGACTTTGTGCATCCCCTACTCATCTGTTCTCATCTTGCCCGACACTCTCCTCCTTGAATCTTACTTAATTCTCATTTTTTTTGTATAGTAAATAATGGGTACTACCCTCTACTCTCTCTCTCTCTCTCTCTCTCTCTCTCTCTCTCTCTCTCTTTCACTCACACATACACACACAAACAACAACAACAACAACAACAACAACAACAACAAGTCCCCCTTAATCTTGGTAAAGCTTATGCTTGTTGAGGCAAAAACTCTTACATGGCCCATAAGAGACATCAAAAATTCTCATAATGTCATCTTGGGCATATAGGGTAGCATACAATAGTGCTTTGAACACTACACCCTACGACTTCCTCTACGGTTTAAATGCAATATCGCCAATAGAATTTTTATTGCCTACTTTGAGGCTGACAAAAGAACTACCTCTACAATATAAAATGAGACGGGAAGAAAACTTACAAAATTTAAATAATTTATAGCCAAAAGCTTCAAAAACATATCCAATAAATAAGGTATCCAAAACTGTATTCACTCTATAATCAAGGCACAAGTAGCCTTATTATTGTTTTTAAGGGTTAATTCCACCTTGACATCTGATAGCAATAAAATTACAAAAGATCACTAATCAACTTATCTTTGCATGTGTTTCATGCCTTATCATTTTAAACTCAAAGGCATGTTACAAAATCCTTTCCCAATCCATGCTTGATGTGTTTCTCTCTTGCTCTCTCTCTCTCTCTCTCTCTCAAAGCTTGAAAGGCCAAATCTCACCACCTTTGGCCACTTCTAAGAGAGTACAACCCACTCCTAAGAGAGTACAATTCGAAACATACTCTCTCTCTTTCTCTCCAACAACCCCCACACACACACACACACACACACACACACACACACACACACACACACACACACACACACACACACACACACACACACACACACATACACACCCACACCAAGTATTGAGTTCAAGCTTTGTTTTAAATTGTTCCTACCCAATATTAAATATTCTTCTCTCTCTCTCTCTCTCTGTCTCTCTCTCAAACACGAGCATGGAGTTGTTCCTTAGGGTAGCATGGATAGCAAGATGGTAGTAGGTGTGGTAGAATGCTCGATTGTGGTTGATGTGGGCAGGTGTGCGAACTGCTCCTAGGGCATGTGATTGAACAAAGGCACCTTGTTGAAGGCTGTAGGCACCTCCATGTGCTGACATGTGGAGTGGTTTATTGGGCTTCATTTTTCAAGCGCGGGCATGCTAGAGAGGTGCATGAAAATTTTAATGTCAATAAAGAAATAGCATAGATAGAGAGAGAGTATGACACATGACACGTGGAAGATCCATAGAATATCTTTTGTGTAGTTACACAAGGAAGTGAGAATAACGTCCTTTATGTCTAGACTTTATGCATGCATCTTGAAAGTAGGTGCTAATTCAAAGCCATCAACAAAAACTACAAATCAAGGAACTTTAAAGGCAAGAGTTGCTTGAGTATATTGTCGTGTTGGATTGGGATTTTTGGGTAGATATGCCAAGGGAGTTTCTTTTCTTGTTGCAATGTGTTTTGTGGGGTGCTTAAAGTGTTATGGCTTGGAGGCTCTAGAATGGATTGAACAAAAGTAGCATGAGGGAGCCCCTCCAAGTGGAATGTCTAGGGTGTGTCCCTTGAGTGTCTATATTATGGTTTGAGTGCTTTAAAAGGCAAGTATATCAAGAGATTTTCAGTGGGGATTGCTTTGGTTGCAAAAAGAGCTTCAAGAATGAGCACCAACCAGCTCTAAAATGCTATATACATAAAGATGGGGAATGCCTCCAAATACAAATTTAATGCATGACCTTGAAAGCATATTCTGTTTTTAGTGGTAAGTTTTGTCAAAAGTGTTGTGGCTCTTTATTCTTATGAATGATCTCCCATACACTTGAATGATTTGTGTGGTGCAATGAAATGGATCTTGTCTTCTCACAAAATCATTCATCGATTACACTTCTGCTAATGGGATTGTGAGGTGTAAGGGCCTCTCCAAACAAAATCAAATATACTTACTTTCTATTATGCAACACACTCGCATGGTCAAAAAGCTCATAATGGAATTGCCATTGAGTGGTTGCTAGGGAGATTGTGTCATTCTTGGCTACATGCTAGTTGACAACTTGATGTACTTTACAAATGTGGCGTCCTTCCAGAAAACTGAAAGCAAGTATCATTGCTAGATTTCTTCAAAGTGTTGTGACTCTTAATTTTGATGAGGGGTGCTCTCATGAACATGTATGCTTATTACTGTGTTTTTGCTTGCTAGGTGCTGATTGTAGTTACCATTTGGGGAGGTGTCCCCTTGTTGCACTCCTTGAATGTAATCCAAAGCTTGCTTGGCCAAGACATATACTACTTTAAGTGCATTCCAAGAGCCTTGCTTCTTATCCATCGAAAACAACCCAAATCTTCCTTGACATATCCTTCAATCAGCATGCTTAAAGTGATGATAGGAAGCTCATGAAGGAAAGTTTTTGCTTTCATGAGAGGATGCCAAATGTGGCATTCATGATTGCCATCGTTTTCAAGCAAGAAAACTTCCACTATAGTTTTTTGAGAGGGGCAATCTCATGAATAATCTCTGGTCATGTAAACATGTTGCACAATAGGAGGAGCAAAGGGTTTCAAGGTGTACACATAGGTATTACATCTAAAGTGGACATTCACTTAGTATGTGCTAAAAACATCTCAAAGCTTCCTTGCCACAATCATGTTGGGTATATCCTGCAAACAACATGCAACAAGAGATGACATCCCATATACGAAGTTGATTGAGATCGTTTTGTGCTCTTGCGATGAGGCCACATTTGGTTTACATGTCAATCAAAGCATCCCAAACAAGATATATTTCTACAATAGCCCCTGACTAGAAATTGCATTGTAAACTTTTCTATCCATGTGAAAGTTTTGTGCAATGCCACAAGCCTTCAAGGTACAAACATAAATGTTTGCCTCTTGAAGTAAGCATTCACTTTTCCATTGTTGGAAACAATGGAAATGGCATATGCTATAGTCAATGTCATTGATTGAAAGAACTTCAAAGTTCATTTTGAAGGTTGAGAGAAAAAATTCCTTTTTGAAGTTGAAACACAAAAACTAAGCAGTTTCGCTGCATTTAAAATGTATTTTGAAATATTATGTCACCATAAGTCAATACTGGGCTAATCATAAAACTCCTAGAAAAAAATTTCACATATTTACAATAAACCCTTGATTTTTCATAAAGATAGATGGATGATGAACCTAGAATGGCCACTCTACCTTCCTCCCTAAAGGGAAGTAGACCCAATCTTCCAAAATTTGGATAAACTTAGATCCATTCACCTCACCTATGGAGAGCATGCAAAGATGATTTTCTGGAGCTAAGTCATCCAGTTAAATTATTTTTAAACTAAATAATCATGTAAAAACATTAGCAATGTAAGAAAGTTGCACTGAGATAATTATGATAAGTAACTGATAAGAGCATATAAAATTGACAAGCACATGAGAAAATTAAGAAAACCACAAATCTAATTAATAGTCATTTCAAGCCTAACATCAAATACCATGTTCACATGGAATGCAGAATTACAAGAGCTCACTATTCCAGCCAACCCACTATTCTACGGTTGGCTGGAATAGTGAGCTCACTATTCCAGGGTTGGCTAGTGCTTAAAAGCACCGTCAACAGGAATGAGCATTGATATTTTGGTAAAAACTTTGATTACATCAACATGATTGCCTGTTAGATTCGCATCGGGTTCACTAGGTTGTTAGGGGATATGGATTCAAAATGTGAACCAAGTCAGCGTCGGGTTGTTGGCTGTGAGAAAATTGAGAGCCAAGTCAGCGTCGGGTTGTTGGCTATGAGAAAATTGAGAGCCAAGAGTTGCCGCACCACACAATAAGGTAGTTATAACTTACTTTGTAATGCTAATGATGCAAAAAAGTGGCATGAAAACTAATAAAATTGACAAACTGACGCACAATTATTGAAGCAGTACCATTATTGACACTTGCTAATTAATTCAAATGACAGTTTAGGAGTTTAAACTCCCCTTACAATTTCCCCTAGGCCGTTAACGGCTCCGTGATTCATCAAACGGATTAATTAAACCTAAGTTGATGTCGATGATAAAAAATTCTTCTGTGTTGGGCTTCCAGATTTAGCCCTACTTAACTTCAACCAATATTCTTGAGCCGTGTCTTACCGAGCTTCCCTCAACTTGCTTCGTCTGAGTGCCCTTCCACTTGCTTCTTCAACTCTTTCCTTGCTTAGATCCGAAAGCGAGATCGAGATTGAGATCGAGCGAATTCCCTGCTTAATTTTGAGAACGAGAGAAAGAGTCTCCCCTTTGCCCCCTCTTCTCCGACTCCTTGCTTATGTTCGAGAGCGAGCGAGCGAGAGAGAGAGAGTGGCTTCTTGCTCCTCTCCTTGCTTGTCTGAGAATGATAGAGAGAGAGAGAGAGAACTCTGTTTGCTTGTGTCCGAGAGCGCGAGTTTGCTTCTTCCTTGCTCAAGCATGAGAGAGAGAGAGAGAGAGAGAGAGAGAGAGAGAGAGAGAGAGAGAGAGAGAGAGAGAGAGAGAGAGAGAGAGTTCCCTTCCTTGCTCATGCAACACTCGTGGAGTCCTTCTCCTCCTCAAATCCCTACAATACCTTACCCCCCTCTCGTTCATTGCTCTCCCCCGGTAAATATAGCCCCCTCTCGTTCATTGCTCTCCCCCGGTAAATATAGCCCCCTTCCCCTCCTAAGCAATGACGGTGCCGTCGTTGCTAGGTGTGGGAAACAAGGTGGTGATTTGGCATGGTGACTCCCATACCAACGCCAAAATCGGCGACAATGGCCCCAAACTTTATCGCCCCAGCCTCCTGAGCAAATCTTGTTTCCTGGTAGAGCTCATCCGAGCTGCCTATGACGCCCCATGAGCCCTCCTCTCTTCATGGCTCTCGCTGCCTACTGCCTCACGCCATCGCCTCCTTCTCTTTTTTTCTCATTCCCACTTATTTTCCCTATTGGGTTGCCTTGACCCTTTTTGAACGGCCATTTAATTGGTGGGTGGCCACTTGCTTAGGGCGACTGTTTGGCCTTGGGCAGCCTTTGGGTATGGGCGGCCATAGCCATTATTTTTCTTATGGGCGGCCCTCCTTTGGGCTCATAGAGGCACACCATTTAGCATATTTATTGGCCAAGGCACTGCCTCGCAGGGCATTTGGAGTGAAACTTAAACTGTCAATATCTTGGCAACTAGAAATTTGATCACTGATTTGAAAAGACTGACGCGCTCCACAAAGTGAGCACTTTAGGTCCATGCATTCACTTCATTTCTGTCTTCTCGGCTACAATTGCTCGATTCGATACGGATCTGCATAAACTTAAACTTCAAACTAACATAACTTCCTCACTGTAGCTCCAATTGATGAGCCGTAAAGACAGGCCGATAGAGCACTTCAAGCACTGCAGTTCAAGACCATAATCTCCCATCTATAATCACTTTAAGAATACTCCATTTTAGCATCATTAAGGCATTTGTTGGCCCTTTAAAACTGCATTTGGCATACATTAACCTTAAAACTAGCTTGTTAGCAAGCCCTGAACACTGATCTTAATCATGTAAGCTTCAATTAAGCTCAATGTGCATCTTCTTGGTATCTTTCTTAGCATGGGAGCGGAGCTGGATGACATCCACCCCCTCTGAACATGCACAACCTCTAGTCTGTGCCAACTGCACTTAAGAAGCATCATCAAGAGCATCATCAGACTCATCGTCTGATGCATACATAGCATTATCTTTTGGAGGTTGATCTGTGTTAAAATCTTGAATATTAATCTCACCTTCTTGTTGCTTAAACAACTTAACTCTTTTTCTTGCAATAGGCACCTTGAGCTCAGTGCCATCCAACTCACAAAGCTTATATTTCGCATTATCATAAACATGATGCACTACATATGGTCCAAACCATCGTTAACCATCTTCCGCATAGGAGTGTACTGGTTCTTTAGGCTACTGTCTTATACAAGGACCCAATCCCCATCTTTAATAGCATGAGGTCATAGTCTGTGCTTACCATCAAATGCTGCTTTATTCTTTTACCTTGCTTCCTTAAGCTTCATTGTAGCCTGTTCAATATCTTCCTAACGCCTTTCAAGTTGGCGAATGTGCAAAGCAAGCATATCTTCTGTAGACATACCTTCTTCCCATGGCATTATGGTCCAAGAAATAACTGCTTCCTCTGTAGGCATAATGGGTTTTTGCCCATACATTAGCTCAAATGGCATAAAAATGTAGCACAACCATATGTGTAGTTCGATCAATCGATAAAGAAAATGGTAGGAGTTTAGGCCTATCACCAATATGTCCCTAGCATGCCTTTGCTAAAGCCTTAAAAATAGGCGGATGACCTCTTTCAATTTCACCATTACCCTCTGGATTGTATTTGTAGTGAGAGCCAATTTAATGCCCAAGCGAGCAAAGAAATCCCAAGCTTCATCTGCATCCACCTCTCCTCTATCAACAATAATTCTACCAACACATCATACCTGAAAATAACATCCTCAAGCAAGAACTTGCATACAAAATTGGTATGCAAAGCTCTGCACCTGATTAGTAAGATCTTCTCTGGCAAGAACAATGTACTGCATCTGCCAAACACCTATTGGCATGGTAATCAAGTTAGCCACCCACTTGTAGTGCATAGCCAATGGATAGGTGGGATGCAATCCATCGAGATGACGCACATTAGAATATTGTTGGCATACTAAGCGTGTATCCACAAACTGAGCCACATCTTTATACATACCTTTCCACCAGTAATGATGCTTGATCTTGACAAAAGTTGCCTAGAATTCTCTGTGTCCAACCCATAAACTTTCATGATATTCTTTGATCGCCTGCTGTTGAGTCGCTTTATCACAAACAACCCGTTATGGTACCCCTCTAGGGCGCTTTGGTTGCTTCCATAAATGTCCATCCTTCAAAAAATAGCCATAATCCTTCTTTTTGATCCTTTTATACTCTTGATTTGTCCACCCTTCATGCTTAGTAAGAGTGCTAAGGTAGCGACAAATAAAAAGCCACTCTCCATCATAGAACTCCTCAAAAAATACCTCAAAAATATGAGTAATATTTACCACAATTTGCATGTAGATAAGAAGACGTGTAGAACTTCAAGCCAACATCATCACTTGTGGTCATCATCTCTTCCTCATCTTCAAACCTAGCTCTTGATAAAATATATGCAATAGGATTATCTCTACCTGCAATATGAAAAAATTTAAGGTTAAGAGACTTAATATAGGCTATCCATCATAGCATAGCAATATCCGGAGTAGAGCAGTTTGCAATCATCCCTATTAGTGGCAAGCAATCTGTCTCTACCACAAATGAAGCTCCAATAAAATATTCTTTATCAGACCAGTAGCAACACCCCAAATTTCTCTCTTAACATGTGGGTAACCTTGTTGACGAGCATTGAGCACCTTTGCTCCAAATTGAACTGCATACATATGTCCTTCTTCATCATCTTGACCTATAGCCCACCCAATACCTGCTAGGCTAGTTTCAACTATTAAAATTACTGGCCTTCCACATTTGTAGCCGACTTTCCTCAAGGTAGGAGCCTTGAGAAGCATCTTTTTTAACTTCCTGATAGCTCGTGTGTGAACTTCTTCCCAAACAAAGTTTTTACCTTTTCTCAGCAGTTGACAAAGCACCTCTGCAACACGAGCAAAATGTGGCAACCAAATAAGGTAGAATACACCCAAAAACCGACGAACTTCAGTAAACTGAAGAGCACCCAAAAACCAACGAACTTCAGTAAACTGAAGAGCACGTTTCCTTCATCTTTTGGATAGCTTCAACTTTAGCTAGACTCGGCCTTCTACCTTCTGGACTGCACATATGCCCCACAATTAAAACCTCTTTAGAACCAAAAGTTGATTTTTGCCCTGAAAGTGTTAAGTTAACTTCTTCAATCCTGGACAAAATAGCATCACACTCAGCAATATGTTGAGCAACAAACTGTCGACACCCCCTCTGATCTTTTACCTCATCTTTTGAGCCTTCCTCACATCCTTTAATTGGTAGATCATCAATAAAAGTCATAGTAACATGAGGGATAAAGTCCCTTAATATCCTATTCATGCCGTTCATCATATGAGCTACATAATTAGTAGCACCCTGTGGTAGAGTGCACATCCTTACCAACCCGAGAGGTGTATGCATCGTAGTAAGATCCCTGCTCTCCAATGCTAATTGAAATTGATCATATTCAGAGTAAAGATCACTCATAGAGTAAATTGATCTACCTGCAAAGGCCTCAACAAATTTATCCACGATTGGGCCATTACCCACATTGCGGACTGTTACCTTATTAAATGGCTACATGTCCTGTATGAACCTTAAAGTACCATTTTTCTTTGGAACAATGAACCATCGATTGGAGTATGGCACACATGATGGCTCCAAAATTCCCATTTGTATCTTCTTGTTAAGAAAATTGATAAGATTTGGCAAGTGAGTTTTAGGAACTGGAATGGGACGTAAGCTCCATGGCATGTGAGGAACATAGAATATAACCATAGGTGAGACAACACTTGGATCCACACACCCTATTTCACTTGGCTTAAAATCAAAATCTTTACCGTTTTTTTCAAGCATACCTTGAAAACACTTGATTTCCTCTTCGTTGAGAAAACTATCTTCTCCAACCTTCAACTGTTGCAATGTCTCCTTAGTGAATTTATGCCCAATGTTGTTTGGATCCCTGAGCATAGAATATTGAGAAGCTTCTTTGATCACCCCATCACTTCCTTCTGGTAGAGGTGTAGCCATTGGTCTCACTTTCTTTGCAATAGTCTTGTACTTCGTCTCTACCTGTGCTTCAACTGCTTTATCCAAGTCATCCTCAATATGCAGAAGTGCCTCATATATGTCCAACTCTTCATGCATGTCCATTGAGTGCACCTTAACAGCTTCAGTTCCACTTTGTAACCTGTATTGCCTGATATCCTCAACCTCTGACTTAGTGTCAACATAAGAAATCTCTTCGAAGATTCTTGAAATCACATTATCTGGTTCAAGCACATCACATCCCTGCAATTCACTTTGGATACTTGAAACATATTGTTTCTCGCACTTAGGTAAATCATTAATTTTTTTGTAAGATATTGAACCCTCAGATGTCAATCCCAAAAATCTTGAAGAGAAGGTTTCTCTTTGCAAAAACTTCTCCTCACTTGTGCCACCATAGTCCCGCTTTATAGTGACACCCCAAGAAAATCATAAGCAAATTTGTGTTCTTTGAACTCTTTGTGTATCTTTGGCATTGGACGATCACGTTGTCAAGAGTTTTTTGGATCAAGGGATTGCACATATGTACATACAAATGCATGGTGCATCAAATAAATAATTGCCCATTTTCCAGAGCCAGGTGGTTACGTGGGGCCCACATGTGTACAGGTAGGACACCATGTACATAGTGCATCGATTTTCACTATTACCAGTACCACTGTGTTTTTTCTACAATAAGGAGGAGTTGGTAGTGCGTAAAAATTCTCGAGGAAGCTATCCGCGGGCCGACGACATGAGGTAAGCAGGTGCGTCAGATGGCATCGAGTGGCGTCAGGAGGTCGAACGGGGTCAATACTTGCACGCGGAGAAGTATGGACACAACGTGGGTGTTTGCTTGTGAGAATTATGCAGAAAGGTCATCATGAGGACCTTTTTTTGGGGCCACTTCACGTGGTGGCGAGATGCATTATTGGAAAAAAGCTGAGTGCCAGGTGTGCGAATGATGCAAAAAGGTGACAACTATGCACTTTGAGGTCAGTTTTTGGCCTGTTCGGGGTCCGTTTGAGGTCATCTAAAAGGCCAAGGGTGCCCAACTAATAAAGCTAAGTGTGGGAACTGAAAAAACAGAGAGAAGACCAAAAAAAACGTGGAGAAGAGAGGAGGAACAGCCGCAGGTGTGTTTTTTGGGTTTTTGGAGCCTGTTTTGGCCGTAAACTGCTCATCCGAGGTCGGATTTGAGCACTTTGACATTGTAGACTGGGGTTTTGGGCCGTTCCGGACGCGATGGCGCTGTTCATTTTGCCAAATTCCTCCCTCTTTTTCTGCTGTTTTTCTGTGTAAGTTTCTCCTATGAGCGAAGTTTCTTCTCCAGTTTGTGATTGTATCTGGTTTATTTTACCCATATTGTGTGAGCTATTTGCCCCATTGGTGCTGGCCCAAGCTCTATTGTATCTAAACATCAGAAATTCTCCTCTTTTGATCTGAGTTGTGTGTGTGTGTGTGTGTGTCTCTCTCTCTCTGTGTGGAGTGGGCAAGTGGATAGTCTCTCTCCTCTCACTCCATCGGTGTGTGTCCTGTCTCGGCTAGGTGTGTTGTGTAAGCCGAGTGGTTCCCCCTAGTGTGTGTGTGTATCTTTCCAAGAGTGTGTGTCGGGTCGTTATAGAGGCGTTCTGTGTGTTTCCATCCCGCTCACATTCTTTTGGCGCCCCCACGGAGGATCTTCTTCGAGTACCTTCTGCTTCGAGCTTCAAGCTTCGAGATTCGGGCTTACAGGCTGCAGGTTGCAGATTACAGGTTACAGGTTACAGGGACAGGTACAGGTACAGGTGATTCACACAGCTACAGGTAGCTGGAGTACAGTGATATACTAGCAGTGATGTCACTTGCAGTTGTGGGTATGCATCATTTAGCGCCTGCTTGAGCGCATTGTCTACTGGGTTGTACGTTACTTGTGGAAACTGCCATTGTACGCATTTGTGGAGCCATACTTGGTTGTATTTGGCAGTCCCAGCCATTTCTGAGACTTGGTCTGGAAGATAGTCATTTCTGAGACTTGACTATATGCGATTTGCATTAGCCTTCGTGTGAGGGTCGATAGCGTGAGGTTTTTATTGAGCTGGGGGATTCTCAAATGTAGAGATCCTTTCGGTGATACAGGTAGCTGGAGCACCCTTTTTGTGACCTCGCCATAGGCTATGTACTAGTGAGTCCTATTTGATGCTCGGGTTCTATTGTTGAGAGTTTAAGCATACATATACAGTCTATATTTTGGGTTCTTACTGCTCTACTTCTGGGGAAACTCTGCCAAAATTTTTCCAAATTGTGATGGCTCGTTTTTTGGTCTTTTGAGCCATTTATGCTGTTATGCTGCTGAAATTTTGGCAAAATTAGAGGATAAGACAGGTGTGCTTTCTTGGGAGCTTCATGGTTGGCTTTAATGGATGATCAAAATGGACCTCAATTCACTCCTTTTCATTTAACTCAAAGAATCCAGATAAATGTTCATGTGTCCAGGAAGATTTTTTTCCAGTAGCGCATAGTCTTTATGTTTGGGCCAAGAAGATTACGAGAGATCCTGGAATGTCCTTTGCCTGTTGTAATTCCGATGATTAACTATGAAAACTCATTTGATGTGCATGTGTTTGTCCTTATCTAAAGCTTGAGCTCCATTGAAGTTTTTGGGAACTGAGTCAGTCAAAAATTTTGGGTTCTTGTACGTGTGTTTGAAGGGGTTCTCAAAGCATAGTAGCTTGGGTAGCCATGGCTTTCTCTTATTCGGAATTTCATGGAAGAAGTGGTGAAGATGCAGAAGACTTTCTGGAGCAAGTCGAGGTGGCATGCATAAGCAACAATATGTGTGATGAGGAGAAGATTTTGAGGCTATTTGGATTGCTTTTGAAAGATGAGGCCCGTGTTTGGTTCATGGATTTGGAAGCTAAAGAAGCAGTGGATTCTTCTTATGGTTTGAGTCTTGACAAGTTTATAGAAGCTTTTTTAGAGCGTTTCCAGGTTGTGGAAGATGCAAATGCAGTATGGAATGAGCTCAATGCTCTTAAGCAAGGTTCTTGTCAAGGTGTTGATGCCTATATACAAGTTTTTAGAGATTTATGGACTCGTTGGTGTGTTGCTCTTAAGGATGAGACCCCCCCTTGTTCATTGAAGAAAAGTTCTTTTGTTGATGGTTTGTCACCTTGGTTGCGGTTCGAGGTTGAGTTGAAGAGGCCCAAGTCTTTTGAAGATGCAGTATTCATTGCAAAGCACAAGGAATGGAAGTTTAAGTGTCTTGAGGAACATGGTATCAGTACAGGTATGCATGTGCAAAATGGATTTGACATGGAAGATGAAGTTAAGCCTAAGCAGGTGAAAAGTAGCCTATCCTATGATGTTTCTCGTTTCTTCCCAAGGTCTATTGTGAAGCGTAAAGAGGTCTTGCAGGTTGACAAGTTTATGGAAGAGCCTAAAGAGGTGAGTAATTCTTTGCATACAAGATTGAAAAGTCTTGAAGAGGATGCATTGGCTACTTGTGTACCTTGTGATTCTGGGTGTGAGTGTGAGGTTGAGGTTATTGATGATGGGCACGCATCTTTGGATACTAGTTCCTTGGAAATTAGGGAAGAGGGCAAGGTTGAGAGCCATTTTGTGGATTTGTTGGATGTGGAGCCTGTTTTGAAGCCATATTTTGATGTATGTGCAGTGATTGAACCGATTTATGAGCATGATTGTGGTTTAGAGCAGGGATCTGTATTCTTGGAGACTGATGAACCCATGCTAGAAGCTATGGATAGTGGTGCTAGCCATGATTATGATGTGGATAAAGTTACGTGTGATGATGAGTATGCTTATGATGATGAGAAGGGGTTTGGCATATATGAGTCCAATCTCAGCTATGTGGATGCCTATGCTAGGGATATGTGTGTTGCGGGGATACTTTTGTGCTTTGGATATCAACAACTTTACCTTCACACAATGCTTTTAGCTACTTGGGTGCATGATTTGCAGGTTGTTGCTATGGCTGGTGAAGCCAAGATGCCAGGTGATGAGTCACTTGAGTTGTCTCTATCGGCGGTTGGGTTGAATGTGGCATGCAATATTTATGCTTTTGGAACTCCAGACAGGGCGGATGTGTTAGTTGGATATGCCTATGGTGCATTTTGGTTGATTGTTGACAAATGTAGGTGTGGTGTTATGATGCTTCTTGTGAATCAGGCAATATGTCTTTGGCCTTTTGATCCAGGTGGAATGAACATCTACTAGTGCTGCTGCTGAGCATGAATGCTCTAGCAGGCTAGGGGGTGGACAAATTATGTCAAGAGTTTTTTGGATCAAGGGATTGCACATATGTACATACAAATGCATGGTGCATCAAATAAATAATTGCCCATTTTCCAGAGCCAGGTGGTTACGTGGGGCCCACATGTGTACAGGTAGGACACCATGTACATAGTGCATCGATTTTCACTATTACCAGTACCACTGTGTTTTTTCTACAATAAGGAGGAGTTGGTAGTGCGTAAAACTTCTCGAGGAATCTATCCGCGGGCCGACGACATGAGGTAAGCAGGTGCGTCAGATGGCATCGAGTGGCGTCAGGAGGTCGAACGGGGTCAATACTTGCACGCGGAGAAGTATGGACACAACGTGGATGTTTGCTTGTGAGAATTATGCAGAAAGATCATCATGAGGACCTTTTTTTGGGGCCACTTCACGTGGTGGCGAGATGCATTATTGGAAAAAAGCTGAGTGCCAGGTGTGCGAATGATGCAAAAAGGTGACAACTATGCACTTTGAGGTCAGTTTTTGGCCTGTTCGGGGTCCGTTTGAGGTCATCTAAAAGGCCAAGGGTGCCCAACTAATAAAGCTAAGTGTGGGAACTGAAAAAACAGAGAGAAGACCAAAAAAAACGTGGAGAAGAGAGGAGGAACAGCCGTAGGTGTGTTTTTTGGGTTTTTGGAGCCTGTTTTGGCCGTAAACTGCTCATCCGAGGTCGGATTTGAGCACTTTGACATTGTAGACTGGGGTTTTGGGCCATTCCGGACGCGATGGCGCTGTCCATTTTGCCAAATTCCTCCCTCTTTTTCTGCTGTTTTTCTGTGTAAGTTTCTCCTATGAGCGAAGTTTCTTCTCCAGTTTGTGATTGTATCTGGCTTATTTTACCCATATTGTGTGAGCTATTTGCCCCATTGGTGTTGGCCCAAGCTCTATTGTATCTAAACACCAGAAATTATCCTCTTTTGATCTGAGTTGTGTGTGTGTGTGTGTGTGTCTCTCTCTCTGTGTGGAGTGGGCAAGTGGATAGTCTCTCTCCTCTCACTCCATCGGTGTGTGTCCTGTCTCGGTTAGGTGTGTTGTGTAAGCCGAGTGGTGCCCCCTAGTGTGTGTGTGTGTGTATCTTCCCAAGAGTGTGTGTCGGTTTGTTATAGAGGCGTTCTGTGTGTTTCCATCCCGCTCACATTGTAAACTGTCTTTGTTCCTGGCATGGTCAAAACATACAATTAAAAATTGAACTGCTTTCTTACCACAAACTCTGGCATAGGCCGAGCCATCATCTAGTACCTTGGTATCCATTTGCACAGCCGTAATGTAGAGCTATCGCAAAATCAGTGGGTAGGAGGATTGCTCATGTATAAAGAAGCTTTGCTCATCACAGACATCCCCAATAGCTACCTTGAGGTTTGCACATGCACCGTAAAGATCACATGTAAGCATATTGGCCGCTCGAATCCGCCACCCATGGTCCACATCTATAGTCCAATTCCCCTTCTGGTGCAAACTCTTTGCCATAAGATTGATTTATGAACCATGGTCTATAAGGGCTAAGACCGGCTCCTCAATGTCGTGAAGCTTTACCACAGTTTCAGTCGTTGCTCTTGCCCAATGAGTCCTTGAAAAGTGACTCTTGGGTTTAGTTTCTTTGTCTTCCCCGTCATGAAAATTCTTTTTTCTTACCTTGGGTACAATTGGGTTTGAAACCACCACAGACTTTGACTCTTCTTCTTCAAGATCTACCAAGTATTCTTCATAATCATCCAAAATTGCTTCAATGTGTCGAACCACTTGGCTCTTAACTGATTCTGGATCTTTCTCACTCAGTATCTTTCACTTTCTTTTGATAATATCGATGATCTCCTCATGGAACTTGCGCTTGGAAATTCCCAAAATATCCCCCAATGTGAGCTCCACTTTAGTATTCAGGATACGCTCTTCAAAAACCTTCTTCAGATCCGATGATCACCAAGCTTATAGGTTTGGGATATAGAGTCTAAGCACAAGTGCTTTCTCAAATCCATATTTCAACCACTTGCCAAAAAAAATGCTTATTATCTACAAGGCTGATTTGACCTCGTTTATTTTGGCTCATAATCCACTTGGAAGCTTAGCAATGTTGTCCAATACCTCTCCTATACTTAAACTGTAGTTTTTGTACTTAAATCTTGAGTTATAAATTGATTAAGAGGAGGGTCAGTTACAAAAAACTTATGAAATCATTGCAAGAAACTTAAAATGTTGCGTAGAGCTTTTACTTGTGAACACATCGAAGCACATAGCACTCCCCATGGGGGAGATATGAGCACGAGAAGGAAGAGGGAGAGTACACAATGCTTATAGACATAATGTATGATTCATTATCCAAAAACTTCCATAAGGGTTCTCACAAAAATTAGCTTTTACCTTAGCCAAGATTTTAAAAATGTCAAATAGACACAAATCTAAGGTAGAAAGGGACTAGAGATCACATATGGATAGTATTTAATTATAATTTTGAAGCTCATACCTCCAACTACCGACTTCACAATTTTGTAAAAATAATTAAAGTAAAAACTTTGGACATGATGGATTTTTATATCTAAAACAAATGAAGTTACAAATTATAAGCTCAAATAAGTGAAGCTGCTTTGTTAGCCTAGTGCAAATATTCACTTCCCTCTCCTCCCTCCTAATATGGGTCATCCATGACATAGGTAATATATTGCAAGGTAGTAATTTGACTTTTGTACTATATACTACTTTTGAGGTGCCTTGAAAGATTCATAGTACTTGATTCACAAATTCTTGATCCCTAGTGTCAGGAACTAGAGGTTAACACACCCTCTCATTACAAGCAATAAACAATACAAGATCAAAAGGTCGTAATTTAGTATGTAATGTGGGAACTTAAAGAACCAAGGACATATTATGATGGTATTGAGAAAGCCAAGTGTATATACTTAGCTCAACTAAGAGAGGAACCAACACTGGAAAACATTGATCTCATGAAGGAGGAAGAACAATTATTGATAGCTACAATCCAAAAGTATAGAGATGTGTCTGCATGGCCATACAAAGACATTAAGGGGGTAAAAATCCAAAAAATTTCAACACACAATATTCCTTAAGAGTGATGAAAAGCCTCATAGACAATGTCCCTATACATACAATGGAACCTTTGGAGAGAAGATCAAGAAGGAGATAGACAAGCTTAAGGAAGCAGAGTGTATTTTCAAGGTTGAGCACATAGATTGGGTTTTATTGATTGTGATAGTGTCCAAGAAAAATGGAAAATCAAAAGTATGCGTGAATCTCAAGCGGGTAAACAACTACTATAAGAGACAACTGTCCCCTATCAGTTACAAATCATGTGATAGAGCAAGTCGTAGGAAAGGAAGCTTATAGCTTTCTTGATAGTTTTTCAAGCTAAAACCAGCTTTCTCTAAAGGTAAAGGATATGCATAAGATATCCTTTGCTATAAAATAGGACATACACAAAAATTCCATTTGGATTAACGAATGCCCTTTCCACATTCTAAAGGCTGAGAATCATGCCTTTAAGGAGTATCTAAGACAATTCTTATAGATTTACATGGATGACTTATCCATGCATTCTCTCTTGAGGAATGAGCACATAGAAGTGTAAAACATACCATATCTACTTAAATCCAAAGAAATGTGTCTTCATGATAAGACAAGGAAAATTTCTAAGACACAATGTGTCCAAGAATGGCATTTCTATGGATCTTGAAAAGATTCAAGTGATTGTAGATCTACTGAGATCTACAAAAGTTAGAGAGGTACAAGCCTTTATGGTCCATTGTGTATACTATAGATGATTCATCTATGTGTGTGAAATCATTGCTAAACTCTATACTCTCTTATCACAAAATTGGAGTGGACCCATAAATGTGAAGAAGTGTTTTAGACATTTAAAGCAAAGATTGATTTCTACTCCAATTTTTAAAAGCTCTTGATTAGACAAAGATTTTCCACGTACACATCAATGCATCAACTCATGCTATAGGATGCATTCTAGCATAGCTTGGAGAGAACAACATGGATTTTTCTATATGTTACTCTAATCGATAGTTGAATAGTGTGAAAAAGAATTACATGACCACGAAGAGAGAAGGGCTAGGAATGGTCTATGCGGTGAAGAAGTTCAAACACTACCTTCTTGCAAACAAGTTTGTGTTTTGTGGATCATCAAGTACTATTGTACTTGGTGAACAAACCTTGCAATACAAGATGTATTGTTAGATAATTAATTATATTGCTTGAGTTTGTTTTCACTGTGGTGGTGAAAAAAGAGATTGCACATCAGAGAGTTGACCATTTGTCAAAATTGAACCATGGAGAAGTATCCACTGGGGTTGATGATAACTTGTTGAATTCTTACCTTTTCAACATTGAGATGGTACTAAGATGGAGTGAACCTACTTTACCTTTTCTCACCATTCGATCATATAGATTGAAAGGAGGCCAATCATCATTGAGGAAACCCAAACACTTGTACTAATAGCTAGAAGGCTATACAAGCAAGGAAATGACGGTATATCAAGGCCATGCATAGAGCCAAATGAGAGAAACGTATACTTGAGCCAACTCATGTGCAAAATACGAGAAAAAGCTAGTAGGCAATATTGAAGGCACCATACTACCAAGTAGTATCAAAAACTACCAAGTCATCAATGAAAGAGAACAACCATGAACTACCAAAAACATAGCCAAATTAGAACCATGAGCTAGAAAATTAGTAGTAGAAACATAAAAAGAGAAACCAAGAGCCAGCAAAACAACATTGTCAAAGGATACCATAATTACCTAAAACTACCAATACCATAAAAACACCAGTGATAGAAAACAACCATAAATCACGAAAAGGGAAACTAGAATAGTACCAAAAGCTACCAATTTGTACTAAAAGCATTATAAATACACCCAAGACAAAAATAAACTACCCAAACATAGTCAAAACTACCAAAAACAACCTTGTTAGTGTAAAACCTAGGAGACTGAGATGCCGGATCCACTACCTTACCACCCTATATTATAGGCCAACTCCTCACCCCCTAGCCATAATACGGATCCCCAATCCACACTTGTCCAATCCGAGCTCCTAGCTGAGGTCCCTAACCCCCTAGGTCAAGCGTTGCTCCTTAGGATCCTTGTCCTGACATTACTCCCCCCTTGGAGAAGCATTTTTGTCCTTGAAAATAAAAGTGGTGATACGCTAATGTTGTCCATAGTGTCATCCTTCATGGATCCAGTTGTTCGCTTAATTGGAACACGATTCAGTAGGAGGTTCAATGAAACCAAGAGTAACATCTTGATTTTCCACATTGTTGTCCATTTGCAACTGTCATGTGTTATCGGATCCTATCCAACATAGTGTGTAGACTCCATTTAGAACACATATGAGCATGCTAAATGAGTTATCACAACAAAGATGGACCCAAAAGAGTACCTCTTTTCACTTTCCATGAAAGCAATTGGCCAACGTAACTTATCATCAAAAAATAAGTCCTTGACTTGTTCTCAATTCATCAGTAAACAACCCCACCATAACTAGTGTTCAAGGTTGAGAACCTGAATTATACATGAAGAGACTAAACCTAGTCGCAAATATGCTTTAACTCATGGTAAGCAAACTCCAACTAGATCAATACATGTTTTATAATTAAATTTCTTGGTGCTAATGTACGCATTTCGCATATCCTTTATCGCAAGATTACACTTTGTAATCTTGCTATCCTCTTTATATAACTAACAGTACTGAGGTGTGTTCCCCCATGGTTTACAGACGGTCTTTCCAAATGACTGGTAAACAGGGATCACAATATCGTACAACATTGTTGCGGAATCAACAATGTCCTGAACAACCATATTGTTTATCTTGAAAGATCCACAAGCACCCAAATCAAGCCATGACCTCTATTGGTGATTGGTAGATCCAAAAGTAGCCTCACAAAGATACTGTACAGAGAGTACAAAATGATTCATAAGCAACAAATGTGATGACTATGCATGCCACTCAAAATCAACATTTGCTAAACACTAGGGCCCATAACATCTAGTGTGCATGCATTTAGAAAAAACATATCCGAACCTGCATATCCATGATCATACTTGCCAATGCTTATGGAAAATGTGATGCTCCTAATATACATTATAGAGGAGTGTAAATAGTTCTAAAAAGAAACTAAATACTGTCTACTGCAATCATTTGCAAGCCTTGCTGAAATATTTGAACCATAGTAAGAAAGTGAAACATTAATCACTTCTATGTACAAACAATGAAACCTTTTCATTAACAACTCATAGCCTTTCAGTTTGCAATCGAAAACTGGCTCCCACGACATTTCTTTGATGAAGTCCTAATTCCTTCGCAACATCATTATTGCTCATTACATTGTTAGCCCCATTGACTCCATTGAGACATGCAATGACAATAGCCCGTTTCAAAAATAGCGCATTGTTTGAATGAGGAGTCTTCACCTCAGACAATGTATGACAAATGTTAGAGAAAATCAAACTCCCAACTGTCTCCGATATGGGTTGCAACACTGGGAATGTTGGATGACTGAGAAGTTGCTGTAGAATGCTCTATTGAAGACCCTCAGAAAGCCCGTTTTTTTGATTACGCCAACACATAGCAACTGCCCTACATATTTTCTTTGCCTCCTGCCCATCAATGTCACCATCCTCTCGCGCTCCTGCCATTCTTTTTTGCATATTTCTTTGTTCCCTCTTCTTTGCAGCCCAGTAGTTTCGTAGACTCGGTAGACGATCCCTTGGGATATGCTGTGTAGCAGATAATGGAGGAAGGTAAAGGGGGTTTGTACTGCCATTATGAGTATTATGTGATTCCATGTGGAACGTGCAAGGATGCTATTGACATGAAAATGAAGACAATCAAAACAGTGCCATAGTTCTAATGAAATTGGCCTATTTAATATGAGAGTAGCGGAAATTAATGAGAGTACTTTTGAAAAATGACTTTGTGAGCATAGTGGGTGAACATAATTGAAGATAGAAACATAATCATAGCAATTAGTTAACTTGGCATGAACAATACTTTTGCAAAAGAGAGAATTTAGAGAACATGACAACTGTTGAGGGCTGGATTTATGTGGAGCCGGTCCCCCCTCCAATAGGCATTTGTATTATGATTTCTCCCATTAAGAGAGACTTGTTACAATACAATCTTTGTGTTCCTTGTGACCTAGGTGATGCAATGACGATGGAAAGATTCATGCATCACAAACATAACATAAACTTGAAGAAATCTTTAACTATCCCTAGCCTCAGTCCCAAGACCTCAAACACCTTCGAAGGTGGAGAGAGCTAGCAGGGAATGAGGGTAGGGAAGAGGAAGAAGAAACATTTCGTAGGAGAAAGAATTAGTTCCTCACTTATCAGAACTCTTGTTGCTAGCATACATAATAGCATAGTAATGAAGAAGAAGGATATGGCAAGCTTAAGCATTGAAGCATGGCTCTTGGTTGGATTTGCACTCCACATCCAAGAGTGTTGGTGTATGCTCTCAACCTCTACATGCTTGGAGAAGGAGAGGGAGCTCTTGCACTTTGCATAGCACACAATGAGAGTGTTTGTGAGTGTGTGTGGGTGAGTATACCCCCTAAGCAACCCCCTAGATTTCTTGGGTCGACCCCGCCTTGTAGCTCATTCTTGAAGCTCATTGGACCCCTCCAGGCCTAGCCAATCACAAGCAGGAGGCATTACAAGCAGCAAGGGTAGCCTTGAGACAAGTGTCCCCCTTTCCCCTTTGAGAGAGAGGGCTAGATAAATGCTAAATCAATTAATTAAATCTCCTAAATTATTATTGGACCCCTTGGGTGGCCAACCAATAGGCTTTAGGCACACCATGAGGGCAACATGAGGAGGAACTTGACAAGTGTCCCTTTTGCTTTCTTTGTACCATGCATGCCTTGTGTGAGTGTGTGGGTGTTCTCTCTCATCCCCCCTCATGTAGGGCTCGCCCCCTCCTTGTAGGGATTGAATATTTGACTTTTTGACACCTCAAGGCCCTCATGCATAGGCCCAGTTCCCACCGCAAGCTTGGCTCATAAGCACTTTAAGCTTGGGTTGGGTTCTCACCTCAAGTGCAACCCTAGCATCTCAAGCATGTCAAGCACCTCAAGCATCTCAATAATTAAGCATCTCAAGCATCTCAAGCACCTCAATCATCAAGCACCTCACGCACCTTAGTCATCAAGCATGACAAGCACCTCGAGCTGGGTCGGGTTCCCACGCCTCAAGCTCAGCCCTAGCATACCTAAGGTCAAAGGCCTTTTACACACATTATTGGAGGTCTTCAATGAAGCTAACCCTAAGGTCTTATCTCCATTTGTTAGCCTTGATAGACCATCTCTCAATTGGGCCCCTTTACCATTTGCCCCGTGTTGAGATAGATCTATAAGCACATGTCTATATCTTAACACTTGTTCCCGTTTATTCTCCCACATTAAGTGATCAATTTAATATGAGAAAATCATTTGGGTTGTTTAGATATTAGATTTTATGACATTACCTCTCTCTTGAAATCATAGTCGTCCTCGACTATGAGGTAGAAGAGATAAAGCCTTAGTCATTAGTCAATTTTACTTAGCGGGTAGAGGATCCCTTTTGACCCTACAACATCTTTCCAAGATGGATGACTAATCCATTTGGTGCTTGCGAGACATAGCTGCCGCAAGCATGTATGCTCTTTAGTCCATTTCATTCTCCCAAAGTAGAGTGACAAATTCTACTTGGTGTTTGAGAGACGTCGTCATCACAAACATGATTCTAAGCATGCATACTAGTTAAATTTGTGCACAATTAAAAAGAGGACTAGTCTTATAAGACAAAAACATGAGTCATTTAAAAGAAATTTGTACATTTGCTTACTCTAATGTAGCATTGTAAGCATTGACAAGGTTCATACTATCCTTAAGCTGTATTCCTTGCATCCATTTAGCATCTTCAAAAGGATAATTTTTGAACTTAATAAGATACCGTCGGATTATCTTACCATGTCGTAGTACCTTGTCTTCATGCCGAAGGACAGCTTCGGGTTGTAGCACCTCTTCTTGGTCTTCGACTTCGGGAGGGTCTTCAATAATTGGTTTAGTTGGTGGCTCTCCTTTGTAGGGCTTAAGCAGGCTTACATGAAAGGCATTGTGTATAAGCCAATGGTTGGGCAACTTGAGTTTGAACATTGGTTTTCCACTTTGCATCATTTTTGTCTTTGTTTTCCATGGGCTTGACATTACGTCTAGCCCCTTGATGGAAATTGATGCGTGAAGCAACCATGGTGTGATGGATTACTTTGCTAATAGTACCAGGCCGTTGAGAGTTGATGTATTCGGACATCTCTTCAGGTAATCCCGCACAGAATTGCTGCCTTTGCTCGACAAAGTCTATCTTTTGAAAGACAGTAGCCTTGAGATGTAAATCCCAAAACTTGTCTACATATTTGTGGATAGACTCATGGGAGAGGAGCTTCAAGCTGCGCCATTCGGTAAGCACTCTGTCCTTTGCATCGCTTGCAAGGAATTGCTTCATGATGGAAACTCGTAGAGTTTTCCATGTCTTTGGGGCTTCACCATTTCCACGAAGGCTAGCCCACCATTGATGAGCTGATTTTGGAAGTGCATAGCTACATGGCGTAGCTTAGAGGACTCTATGAAGCCCTCATCTCCAAAGGCCGCATCAAATTGTTGGATGAAGGCCAACACTTTGTCGGTAGCACCGAAGGTGCCATCATAGGTGAGAAAAGAGATACTCTTTCCTCCCTCCTTGAACTTCTTTAGCTTTTGTGACCTTCGCCATGCAGGAAATGATTTGCGATGTCCTCCCTTCTTGTATTCTCTAGGAGAATAGCCATAACTTTCGTCGGAAGAGGAGGAAGGTGAAGAAGAAGGAGAAAAGGGTGACCTCTTCCTAGCCCTTTTCTTTCTTTGTTTCCTCTCTTGCCTTTCAAAATGATAAGGAGAAGGACTATGTGTTGATCTTTTCCTCTTGGGAGGAGTGGGCGATCGTCTAGACTGCCGTCTTCGTGGAGCCACATCTTCAGAGGAACTTAAACTTTCATTGCTTTCTTGCTCTTTGGATTTCTCCTCTCGAATGGGAGAGAGTCTTCTTGTGGGGGTCTCTTCAAGAGGCCTCCTAAGCTCTCTCTCCTCTTGGAGAGGAAGGGAAATTCCATAAGCACGAAGTTGTTGAGTAACTTCGGCTTGCAAAGCAGGGTTGCCCATAGCTTGTTGCAACCTAGTGACGAGATAATTCACAAACATGGGAGCATCATCATTAGCACCTTCATGTGAAAAATAAAAGCTATCAATGTTCATTCTACTCTCTTGATTATTGTTAGCCATGTTAACAAAATTTATGTATGTACTTAGTGTATGCTTTGGAAATTCAAAACCTTAGTTGCCACTCCTCTTAGCCTTTAAAAATCGGCTCTTAAGTATCTACACCCACGGCTCGAATTGGTTAATTATAGAGAGTAGAGGAGTAGGTATAACATAGCAGAGTTGCCAAGGGCTAGCTCCTTTCGGACTTCTTATGGCTCAATAATGGTAAAGCCATAGGCAAGTCTAAAAAGACTCCATTATTAAGTCCAAAGCTCCCGAGGTGTGCACCATCCCCCACATAGTGGGTTCAACAAAACCAATAATAGATCCCAGTTCCACTTACCCTAATATAATTAACAACATCAACCATTTATAGGCTACTTAAGGACCTCTCTTCTTAAGCAAGAAAAGAGAAACCAAATGCTCTGATACCAATGTAATGAAATTGGCCTATGTAATTTGAGAGTAGCGGAAATTAATGAGAGTACTTTTGAGAAATGACTTTGTGAGCATAGCGGGTGAACATAATTGAAGATAGCAACATAATCATAGCAATTAGTTAACTTGGAATGAACAATACTTTTGCAAGAGAGAGAATTTAGAGAACATGACAACAGTTGAGGACTGGATTTATGTGTAGCCGATCCCCCTCCAATAGGCATTTGTATTATGATTTCTCCCATTAAGAGAGACTTGTTACAATACAATCTTTGTGTTCCTTGTGACCTAGGTGATGCAATGAAGATGGAAAGCTTCATGCATCACAAACATAACATAAACTTGAAGAAAGCTTTAACTATCCCAAGCCTTAGTCCCAAGACCTCAAACACCTTCGAAGGTGGAGAGAGCTAACAGGGAATGAGGGTAGGGAAGAGGAAGAAGAAACATTTCGTAGGAGAAAGAATTAGTTCCTCACTTATCAGAACTCTTGTTGCTAGCATACATAATAGCATAGTAATGAAGAAGAAGGATATGGCAAGCTTAAGCATTGAAGCATGGCTCTTGGTTGGATTTGCACTCCACATCCAAGAGTGTTGGTGTATGCTCTCAACCTCTACATGCTTGGAGAAGGAGAGGGAGCTCTTGCACTTTGCATAGCACACAATGAGAGTGTTTGTGAGTGTGTGTGGGTGAGTATACCCCCTAAGCAACCCCCTAGATTTCTTGGGTCGACCCCGCCTTGTAGCTCATTCTTGAAGCTCATTGGACCCCTCCAGGCCTAGCCAATCACAAGCAGGAGGCATTACAAGCAGCAAGGGTAGCCTTGAGACAAGTGTCCCCCTTTCCCCTTTGAGAGAGAGGGCTAGATAAATGCTAAATCAATTAATTAAATCTCCTAAATTATTATTGGACCCCTTGGGTGGCCAACCAATAGGCTTTAGGCACACCATGAGGGCAACATGAGGAGGAACTTGACAAGTGTCCCTTTTGCTTTCTTTGTACCATGCATGCCTTGTGTGAGTGTGTGGGTGTTCTCTCTCATCCCCCCTCATGTAGGGCTCGCCCCCTCCTTGTAGGGATTGAATATTTGACTTTTTGACACCTCAAGCCCCTCATGCATAGGCCCAGTTCCCACCACAAGCTTGGCTCATAAGCACTTTAGGCTTGGGCTGGGTTCTCACCTCAAGTGCAATCCTAGCATCTCAAGCATCTCAATAATTAAGCACATCAAGCATCTCAAGCACCTCAATCATCAAGCACCTCACGCACCTTAGTCATCAAGCATGACAAGCACCTCGAGCTGGGTCGGGTTCCCGCGCCTCAAGCTCAGCCCTAGCATACCGAAGGTCAAAGGCCTTTTACACACATTATTGGAGGTCTTCAATGAAGCTAACCCTAAGGTCTTATGCTCCATTTGTTAGCCTTGCTCTTTGATAGACCGTCTCTCATTTGGGCCCCTTTACCATTGGCCCCGTGTTGAGATAGATCTATAAGCACATGTCTATATCTTAACACTTGTTCCCGTTTATTCTCCCACATTAAGTGATCAATTTAAGATGAGAAAATCATTTGGGTTGTTTAGATGCTCTCAACCTCTACATGCTTGGAGAAGGAGAGGGAGCTCTTGCACTTTGCATAGCACACAATGAGAGTGTTTGTGAGTGTGTGTGGGTGAGTATACCCCCTAAGCAACCCCCTAGCTTGCTTGGGTCGACCCCCCCTTGTAGCTCATACTTGAAGCTCATTGGACCCCTCCAGGCCTAGCCAATCACAAGCAGGAGGCATTACAAGCAGCAAGAGTAGCCTTGAGACAAGTGTCCCCCTTTCCCCTTTGCGAGAGAGGGCTAGATAAATGCTAAATCAATTAATTAAATCTCCTAAATTATTATTGGACCCCTTGGGTGGCCAACCAATAGGCTTTAGGCACACCATGAGGGAAACATGAGGAGGAACTTGACAAGTGTCCCTTTTGCTTTCTTTGTACCATGCATGCCTTGTGTGAGTGTTCTCTCTCATCCCCCCTCATGTAGGGCTCTCCCCCTCCTTGTAGGGATTGAATATTTGACTTTTTGACACCTCAAGCCCCTCATGCATAGGCCCAGTTCCCACCACAAGCTTGGCTCATAAGCACTTTAGGCTTGGGCTGGGTTCTCACCTCAAGTGCAATCCTAGCATCTCAAGCATCTCAATAATTAAGCACATCAAGCATCTCAAGCACCTCAATCATCAAGCACCTCACGCACCTTAGTCATCAAGCATGACAAGCACCTCGAGCTGGGTCGGGTTCCCGCGCCTCAAGCTCAGCCCTAGCATACCGAAGGTCAAAGGCCTTTTACACACATTATTGGAGGTCTTCAATGAAGCTAACCCTAAGGTCTTATGCTCCATTTGTTAGCCTTGCTCTTTGATAGACCGTCTCTCATTTGGGCCCCTTTACCATTGGCCCCGTGTTGAGATAGATCTATAAGCACATGTCTATATCTTAACACTTGTTCCCATTTATTCTCCCACATTAAGTGATCAATTTAAGATGAGAAAATCATTTGGGTTGTTTAGATATTAGATTTTATGACAATAGTACTCATATATATATATATATATATATAGAGAGAGAGAGAG
The DNA here is from genome assembly GCF_014529385.1 of Adiantum capillus-veneris. Classification (NCBI taxonomy): domain Eukaryota; kingdom Viridiplantae; phylum Streptophyta; class Polypodiopsida; order Polypodiales; family Pteridaceae; genus Adiantum; species Adiantum capillus-veneris. The sequence goes on from NC_140932.1 coordinate 52,772,296, forward strand.
AGAGAGAGAGAGAGAGAGAGAGAGAGAGAGATTGAGTTGAAGCTGAATATGGCTGGAAATGAGGAGCTGGTTGATATGGCTTTGTGCTGCGTCTGCAAGCACCTATAGCGGCTATAGAGGACACACACACACACACACACACACACACACACACACACACACACACACAGGGAGAGAGAGGGGGGGGGGAGAGAGAGAGAGAGAGAGAGAGAGCCCGCAAGCCTGCAGACACTGCACGAGCCCAACATAGCGGAGGCTATGGAGAGAGAGAGAGGGGGGGGGGGGAGAGAGAGAGAGAGAGAGAGAGAGAGAGAGAGAGAGAGAGAGAGAGAGAGAGAGAGAGAATGGGCACAAGAGGCGGAGGGACCCATTGAGGCAGCGCTGCAGAGAGCCCAGAGGAGTGGCGGCGAGAGGAGTTTGCTACTTTAAGATTTAGTATTAAAGTGAAATGGAATTTCCAACCCGCCTAAATTCCAAACTCTTAGCCAAAAATATTTTATTTTTTCTTTATATGAAATGAAAATGAATAACCCACCACCCAGTTCATCTTCTCCCAAAGGAGTGTCCAAAACACTCCTTTTTCTATGCTATCACCCTCATGGAAGGTTCACAACTTTTTCTTGATTTTGCATGAATTATGTGTGAGAAAGTTTTAGTGACCTACTTAAGTGAATATCTAATTCTCTCAAGAAGGAGTCGAGTATCTGAAGGAAAATTTTATCATAGCTAAATGAGCTTTCTTTCAAAGAGGATCTCCCTTCCAAGTAGGATTATCCTCTCTCCCCTCTTGTCAATTGGAAAATCCCAAATCTTTAAACCACTCCTAGGTACGGAATGAATCCTCTCCACGATAGCCGGGTATGCCTAAATCCCATCTCAAAGAAGGATTTATTAACCATTCATATTTCATTGCATGAGCATTTTCACTACACTAGCATACCCACTTTTAGGAACTTTGCATTTTACTTTTATACTATCATTCATTGAATGGTTCTACTCTTCCAGAATCAAGCATTAAATCTTGCATGATCACTCAAAGGAAGTTTACGATTGTAAGTTGGTGCACTCTCAAGTTCTATATTTGCATTTTATGACCCACTCTAAAGTAAAGATCATCATAAAGAGCGTATGTAATGTTCTTTCAAATTTGTTCTACAATGGTGATATAGGAGGGGAGGCATAAGGGGATAGCTAAAACTCCCATCGCTTCCATGGATGAAAATGGTGCAAACAAGACATATGAAAATCCCTCAAGATGGGGTTAACTTGAAACTTACGTCGAGACAAAACATTAAACTCCCAAGAGATTCCCAAGAGACTTGTATTTCTTAAGATTTTGTTTAAGTAGACATTAAAATGAAATAAGAACTAAGAGATTATAACTCAAGAAACTCACTCTAAATTTTAATTAAAATTAAAACTTTACCGAGAAGATTTGATGTGGATAGTCCTAGCATAACATAGAAGTTTTAAGTGTGAAACGTGTCTTACATGATTGAAAAAAGACCAAGAAGGTGTTTATCTGTGGCATGCAACAGGGAATGGTCATTTACGGTTAGGATTGATAACTGTTGATCTATGTTTTGATTTGAGTTCATTCAATGCCCTAAAAATGGGATCAGATTGGAGTGTGTCCCGACCAAGTGGTGAGATCCGCGAATATGTCTGAAAATCGGTATAGTCTAGATAGGCATGATGCCGACGGGAATGAAGGAAGAAAAATGGATCCAAAGTGGGATCGGATAAGGGAAAAAGATGTGATTTAATTAAGGAACTCTTCTAATTGTTTGGTAAAACAGAACTTTGAAAATGCTAAGAACTTAAATTGGCTATACCGCAATTGTTCTCATCAATCGGACCTTTACTCTGCTTCTTGGAATATTTATTTAAAAAGAATTTAAGATAGATTAATTTTGTAAGGTTTTTTCAAACAAAATAAAGAGAAATAAGAATTGAAAATTGGTAAATAAGTCGCCTCTACACGTGGTGGAAAAGACATGATATCCCAGTCCTCGAACGAGGATAGGGATATGCCTAAAAAAGTATATGTGATTGCTTGAAAGATAACTAGATAACTTCCTCACACTTCAGAGATAGGATAGGAGTTTGTCATTTTGTGTTGTGTATGAAAATACACGCACTTAGCTGTCTCTTCTTCAGTTGTGAGCCTCATCAAGAAGTCTGACGTGGTGGAGAGTTTGATCAAAAGCTAACACTTCTTAAAGGAGATGACATGTAAGATGAACAAAACGTAACAAAAAATACAGAGCCGCCACACACGACATGCCAAAAAGAAAAGGTAAAGTCTCCTTTCAAATTCTCTGTATAGGATCAAGTACTCTAATTAGTAAGTCACTTGTTCTCATGGTGACTAGATCTAGTACACAGGAAAATGGGGACATGGGAAGACTTCTTGTGTATCTATATGTACACACTAGCGTTACAGGCCGACCTGCCAAGCAGTCAATCATCGGCCTTGGGAAAGACGCTTAGGCAATGCTGTGGAAGCTTCTGGTGTAGAAGAGAGAATATGGCAGATAGCAATTTGAGAAGAAGGAAGAGGGTCATCAAAGAGGCCAAAGAGGGAGGGTGCATACACAGCCTTGAGGCCTTGATCATGAGAAGCAAGTCCTCCATGGAAGGCCTTTGCTGAGGGTTTCCTTGGAGGCACCAAAATGCGATCTGCAATAGCCTCTCGGGATCCCCTCTTATGTATACCCCCTCCAGCCTCTCATCCACCAAGCTCTCCCACCTTCCTTTCTCCATTGCCTCTCAAGAGGCAACACCTTTTTCCTCATTGCACTAGTCCTCTCTTCTTCTTGCTCATTATAATGTTGCTTTTGTTGGGGTATAAAGCCCAATGTGGTCGCCCAGGTAAGTGGGCGGGCCGCCAGGTATGTACACATGTTCTTTTGTAAAAACCTAATAAGAACTCACTATGATCTACACATTACAGTAGAGCGAGTTCACCATATCGTTGTGCTCTTCTTCTCGCACTCTCTCTCGCGTCGCAGTTCCGCTCGTACTCCTTCAACAGGTATCAGAGCTCAGATCGAGGCTCGGGGCAGTACTGCAGGAGGCTAGAGTCACCAGCTCAGATTGGAGTGAAATTCGATAGGCAAAGACACGGCCCCAAATCTTGTGGGAAAGCCCGATGGGCTTGGTGTTGTCAGAATTTCATTCCGAGGTCATCTCGGCCACCGTTCGGCTTCGACAAAGTTCTGCGCAGGCCATTTTCGACTACGTGGTCTCTGCAAGTGCAGATCCGACTCTGAAAATTTGGGGTTTTTCGGCCTACGACTGCAAGTGCTGAGGATATCGACACTCCCAGAGTGTTGATTTGTGGCTGTCTACACATCGAAGGACGACTCACAGTTCTTGGAGGCGTGTCACATACGACACGGGCGCATCTACACATAGACTGTAGGCGACATCCACTAGTTCATCAGGTAGCTTGTGTTTGCTGCTTGATATTCCAGATTTCATCCTGACATTGTAGGTACTTTCACATGGGATGTATTGTCAGAGATGATGTATGTTTGTTGAGGGTTTGCTGGCTGTGAGTCACGCAGCAAACAATCGCCGCAGCAGTTACAGCATATAGTGGGAAATTTGTGGATGTATGACTTTGTGGGAAGTCTATGTACTGTCAGATTTACTGCAGCCTTTTTTGAGGGTCGAGTGAGGTTTTATTGAGCTGGGGGATTCTCGAATGTTGAGATCCTTTCGGTGATACAGGTCTTGGAGCGATCCCTCGAGCACCCTTAGATAGGCAGCTAGGATGTATTGACTGTGAGTTAGACAGTTGGGATTGCATCTCTGCTTTACTGCCGTTGAGGCATTGTCACAGTCTATGCTTGCAGGACAGTGACAGGAAAGTGAGAGACAGTACAGGTGCAGGACAGGTTTACCCGCAGCTTACAGTGTCAGAGAGACAATGTTTTTTGAGCTGTTTTTTGGTCTGTTTTTTTGAGTACACCAGAGCCATTTTACAAAGGAGACTCTGCCAAAATTTCTGCAGAATCTGAAGCTTTCTTGGTTCATTTGACAGGTTGATATTGGTTCAGAGGTCAGTTTACAGTGGAAACTCTGCCAAATTTTTCCCAGGAAAGTAAACTACTGTGAAGCGTAGCTATGGCTGGATCACAGGACACTGCTCTTTACAATATCAAGAAGCTGGATGGAACCAATTTCCCATTGTGGAAGAAGCAGATTTGGCACGTGTTGGTACAAAAGAAGCAGATAAAACCTATAAAGCTCAAGGGAATAAAACAAGAAGATATGGACGAAGATGAATGGAGCGAAATGGATGAATTGGCACTTTCTACCATTATGCTGACTTTGGCAGAAAGCGTTTACTTCAATGTAGCAGACGAGATGTCGGCTTATCAAGCATGGTTAAAGCTGAGTGATCTTTATGAGAAGCAGAGTGCAGCTTCACAGGTATACTGGCTTAAGAAGCTTGTTAACTTGAAGATGAAAGAAGGGACACCTATGTCCAATCATCTGAATGAATTCAACACAATCTACAGTCAGTTGTTAGCTCAAGGTGTCAAGTTTGATGAACCTGTTAGAGCTATGTTCCTGTTGATCACATTGCTGGAAAGTTGGGACACTTTTCGCACAGATTTGAGTAATTCTGCACCTCCAGATGGTTTGAACATAGCAGGTGTAGAAGGAAGTCTGCTTACTGAAGAAACCAATAGAAAGACAATGGACAAAGGCAAAGGAACAGCCTTAGTTGTCAGGGGAAGGACCAAAGAAAAGTACAAAGGTGGAAAGAGGAATCAGTCTCGTAGCAAGTCCCGCAGTGCTAAAGGCAAGAGTGACATAGAATGCTACCATTGCTGCAAGAAGGGTCACATGAAAAGAGACTGCAGAGAATGGCAAGCAGAAAAAGGCAAAGAGAAAGCTGAAGACCATGGTGAGAAGAACAAGTCCTCAGTGAAGATTCAAGAAATAAATGTGACAAACACTATTGCAGAGGATGACAGTCTAGTGTCAGGAGACATCTACTTCTTGAAGAATACAATGGACTCAGCTGTTCTTACAGCATCTGATGGAAATGCACTGAGTGACTGGATTATAGACTCAGGGGCATCACTTGATGTGTCTCCAAACAAGGAGTGGTTTACCTCTTATGTGACCACTAAAGATCATGTTCGGCTAGGCAATGGGCAGACATGTGAGATCTTAGGTGTTGGAGATGTTCAATTGAAGTTTCAGAATGGCTCTTCTTTCACGCTGAAGAATGTGAGACATGTTCCCGCAATTACAAAGAGCTTGATCAGCACAGGTTTACTTGATGATGCTGGCTACGTCACCACTTTTGGACAGAACATGTGGAAGATATCCAAGGGTTCTATGACAGTAGCACATGGAGTAAAGTCTGGAGGACTTTACATGATTTATGTATCAAATGTCTCTAAAAATGTAATCAATGTAACCGAGCAGCCGAACGTTTCTTTGTGGCATAGCCGGTTAGGACATATGTCCAAGAAGGGAATGGAATTCTTGTCTCGTTCTGGTTATTTGCCTGGCTTTTCATTTAATGATTTTGAATTATGTGAACATTGTCTGTATGGTAAGCAAACACAGCAGCCACATAAGCATAGAAGCAGTAGAAGAGATACACAGTTGGCACTTGTTCATAGTGATTTGTGTGGACCTATGCCTAACCTATCTCTAGGGGGAGCTTCTTACTTTATGACATTTATAGATGATTACTCGAGGAAAGTATGGGTTTACTTTCTCAAGCACAAGGATGAAGCGTTTAGTGTTTTCAAAACGTTTGTGACACTTGTGGAGAATCAGAGTGGCAAGAAGCTTAAATGCTTACGCACTGACAATGGTGGAGAGTATGTTTCAAAGGCCTTTCAGGACTTTTGTGAGTCAAAAGGTATAAAACGTGAACTTACTACTCCTTACAATCCTCCTCAAAATGGTGTTGCTGAGAGGATGAATAGGACCATACAAGAGAAGGTCAGAAGTATGTTGTCTAATGCACAACTGCCAAATGGGTTTTGGGTTGAAGCTGTATCAACAGCTGTTCATCTTGTAAATAGATCTCCTGGCAAGGTTTTGCAGAAGGATTCAGTGCCAGAGATGGTATGGTCAGGCAAAATTCCCTCATACAAGCATCTCAGAGTCTTTGGCTATGAGGCATATACTCACGTTCCAAAGGAATTTAGGAACAAACTTGAGACAAAGAGTAGAAAGTGCATCTTTCTAGGCTATGGTAATTCTGGTGAGATGGGTTACAGACTTTGGGATCCCGAATCCAGAAAGGTTGTCCGCAGCAATGATGTTCACTTTAATGAATCCAAATATCATTCTAAACCAGAGAGGGTTGAGGAGATTAGAAGAGTAACTTGTCTTCCAAGAAGATGGACCTGCACATGCAAGACAAAATGTCAGGGCTCAAGAGGAGCAAGGACAGGATAGAGTGGAACCACAGGTTGTGGCTGATCCTGAGCCACCTATTGTGCGTAGATCTGGACGTGTCACGCGACCTCCTGATAGGTTTGTTCCATCTATGAACTATGTCATGTTGACTGATTGCAATGAGCCTTCATGTTACAAGGAAGCAGTGCAAATGAAGGACTCCGGGAATTGGCAATTGGCCATGCAGTCAGAGATGACAGCTTTGCATAAAAACAAGACATGGAAGCTAGTTAAATTACCACAGGGAAAAAAGGCTCTACCTTGTAAATGGGTTTACAGGTATAAGATCACCGCTCATGATAGTCAGCCAAAGTACAAAGCAAGGCTTGTTGCCAAGGGCTTTAAGCAAGAACAAGGCATTGACTTTGATGAAGTCTTCTCTCTGGTGGCTTTAACCAATGCTTTCTTGCATTGGTTGCCATATTAGATTTGGTGTTGCACCAAATGGATGTCAAGACAACGTTCTTGCATGGTGATTTAGATGTGAAAATTTACATGCAACAGCCAGAAGGGTTTGTTGAGAAAGGCAAGGAAGATTGGGTATGCCAGTTGTTAAAGAGTCTTTATGGCTTAAAACAATCACCGAGGGCATGGTACCATAAATTCCACAAGTTTATGCTTTCTCAAGGCTACAAACGTAGTGAGTTCGATCACGGTCTATATACAAAGAATGCTAAGGATGGTAGTTGGCTGATCCTTATTTTGTATGTGGATGACATGTTGATTGCTGGCAAGCACTTGGAAGAAATTTCAGCTTTGAAGTCAAAGATGGCAAAATTATTTGACATGAAAGACATGGGTGAGGCAAGTCATATACTTGGTATGCGCATTGAGAGAGACAGATCAAAGAAGTTGATTTGGTTATCTCAAACAGAGTATATTGACAAGGTTTTGCAACGTTTCAATATGGAGAAGGGAAAGGTACTGAGTGTTCCATTGCCACCATATGTGAAACTTAGCAAAGAAGATTGTCCTGTTTCTGAGGAAGAACAGGCTGAAATGGATAAGATTCCATATGCGTCTGCAGTGGGTAGTTTGATGTATGCAATGATTGCTACTCGCCCAGACATTGCATTTGCAGTGGGAGTAGTAAGTCGATACATGTCAAACCCAGGCAAGAAACATTGGGAGGCAGTGAAAGGAATATTGAGATACCTGAAAGCTACAAAGAGTATGCGTATATGCTACGGGAGTCAGGAGCTAAGTGTAAAGGGTTTTACAGACTCAGATTATGCAGGTGACTTAGACAACCGAAGGTCTACGTCAGGGTATGTCTTTACATTGGCTAGTGGAGCAGTATCATGGCGTTCTAGATTACAAGATTGTGTTACTCAGTCTACTACAGAGGCTGAATATGTTGCAGCATCAGAGGCATGCAAAGAATCAATTTGGCTTAATTGACTAGTAACAGATTTGGGAATCAAAGAAGAGATGCCTGTGTTATATTGTGATAGTCAAAGTGCTATACAATTGGCTCGCAATCCAGTTTATCACTCAAAGACAAAGCATGTGGATGTGAAGTATCATTTCATCAGGGAAATGCTCAAGGATAAGCAACTTCAGCTTGTCAAAGTTCACACCACAGAAAATCCTGCTGATCTACTTACAAAAGGACTTCCCTCTGAGAGCTTTGCGCATTTTCGCAAGCAGTTAGGTGTAGGGTAGTACATCACTTCTCTACATCTCTTGTATATTAGCTTGTATAGTAGCTTCTCTCACACTTAAAGTACCACATTGGACTTTAAGTGGGAGGTTGTTTGGGTATAAAGCCCAATGTGGTCGCCCAGGTAAGTGGGCGGGTCGCCAAGTATGTACACATGTTCTTTTGTAAAAACCTTATAAGAACTCACTATGCTCTACACATTACAGTAGAGCGAGTTCACCATATCTTTGTGCTCTTCTTCTCGCACTCTTTCTTGCGTCGCACTTCCGCTCGTACTCCTTCAACTTTGTGACCATCTTCCCACTCACAAGCTCTAGGAGCACCATCCCAAAGCTGTAGGCATCATTCTTCTCTGTTAATAGAGCTCCCACATGCCAACACTCTGACGCCATGTGTTTCCACGTCCCGCACGGCGTCTTGTTGGTAATATGCGGTTTCTCTGGACCCATGATTTGAGACAACCCGAAATCTGCAACCTTGGCCTTGAATTTATAATCCAAAAGAAGATTGTCTGGCTTGATATCCCTGTGTACTACCTTCTTTGGGAAATGCGCATGCAAGTAATGTATGCCAGTTTGCTGCGTCAATAGCAATCAATCAGAGAAAATATGACCGCTAAGAGAGCCATTTGCGACATACTCATACACAAGCAGGCGCTCCGTTCCCTCTGCACAAAAGCCGATCAGGTTCACCACATTCACATGCTTTATAAATGCAAGGTTTTCGGTCTCTGCCATGAAATATCTGTTCTCTCTCACTAAATTGTTCTCATAGCCTCGCCTGCGGAACTGATGAAGCCTTTTGATTGCTACCGAAGCCACCTGCTCCGAGCTTGTTATCTTCATGAAATCCATGAGTCACCATGAAGAGATCCTAGAAGGAGAATTGGTTCGGCACGCCGAGCCGACTGAGGTTGACAAATACCTGATGTAATCAATCAAACATGCTATTGGTAGCTGGTGATGACTCAATACAGCTTACATTGACCCATATTTGCTTCCCATTCCCATTATACAGACTGAGTGTACCCATGGAGTCCATTGTGAAGCTCGTGTTGAAGAGCACGTCGTAGATGCCAGGAGGTGGCTCTGACCAGTACTCAAATGTGTCTTGGAAGAGCAGGCGTATGCGCCCAAGGGATCCTCCACTTCCAAAGACGAGGCTGTATTTGAGCGAAAGCGAGGCATCATTGGCTGCATTCCAAGGCACGAGGCTGGAGGGGTTGTGAAGGAAAGTGAAGTGGTGGCCAAGAGAGTTTCTGTGGGGTAATCAAAGATTTGCCATACAACTCTTGATGTGTTGTCCAGGAGCTCTGCTTGTGAGGCGTTAGAGACGATGCCTTCAAAGAGGAGGGTGGAAGCAGCCCAAATGGTGATGACGCTACTGGAATTATTGGAAATGAGCTCAAGTCGGCCATCATGCGTGAAGTGGGCATCTGGTATTCCTCCCTCCCTTCCAACCAGAGCATTGTCTGGACCGCCAACCGCAACCGAAGCTTCAGCATGAACAACATCCTCCACATAGTAGGTGTTGGGCAAGAGGGAGAAAAAGCACATAGAGAAGGCTTCAATGGGGATGTCCATACAGAGTTTGAAGGAGTTTGAACTTTGCATTTTACTTTTATCTGATCATTCATTAAATGGTTCTACTCTTCCACAATCAAGCATTAACTCTTGCATGATCACTCAAACGAAGTTTACAATTGTAAGTTGATGCACTCTCAAGTTCTATGTTTGCAATTTACGACCCAGTGTAGAGCAAAGATCATCATAAAGAGCATATGTATCGTTCTTTCAAATGTGTTCTGCAATGGTGATATGGAGGAGGAAGGATAAGAGGATAGCTTCACGGAAGGGATGTCCATGTTGTTTGAACATAAAACTCCTATCGCTTCCATGGAGATGTCCCATGGATGAAAAATAGTGCAAAAAAAACAAATGGCAATCGTTCAAGATGGGGTTAACTTGAAACTTACGTCGAGATAAAACCTTAAACTCCCAAGAGACTCGTTATATTTTTTAAGGTTTTGTTTGAGCAGATATTAAAAAGAAATAGGAACTAAGGGATTATAACTGAAGGAACTCAATTTAAATTTTAACTAAGATTAAAACTTTACCGAGAAGATTTGACGTGGATAGTCATAACATAACATAGAAGTTTTAAGTGTGAAACTTGACTTATATGATTGAAAAAAGACCGACACAGGTGTTTATCTGTGGAATGCAACGAGGAATGATCCTTTTTGGTTAGGATTGATAATTGTTGGTTTATGTTTTGAGCTTGAGTTCATTCAATGTCCTAGAAATGGGATCGGATTGAAGTGTATCCCGACTGGGTGGTGAGACCTGTAGATATGTCTGACAATCGGCATAATCTGGATAGACCTGATGCCGATGCGAACGAAGGAAGAAAAATGGATCCAAAGTGGGATCAGATAAATAAAAAATATCTGATTTAATTAAGGAACTCTTTTAATTGTTTGGTAAAAAGGAACCTTGGAAAGGCTAAGAACGTAAATTGGCTATACCGCAATTGTCTTCATTAATCTGACCTTTGCTCTACTTCTTGAAATATTTATTTAAAAAGAATATAAGATATATTAATTTTGTAATCCTTTTTCAAACAAAATAAAAAAAATAAAAAATAAAAAATTGTGTAAAGGCACACACGTGGTGGAGGAGACATGATACCCCAATCCTCGAATGAAGATAGGGATGTGCCTAAAGAAGTATATGTGGTTGCTTGAAAGATAACTAGATAACTTCCTCACACTTCAGAGATAGGGTAGGAGTTTGTCATTTTGTGTTGTGCATGAAAATACACACACTTAGCTGTCCCTTCTTCAATGGGGCGCCTCATCAAGAAGTCTAACGTGGTGGAGAGTTTGATCAAAAGCTGACACTTCTTAAAAGAGATGACACGTAAGATGAACCAAACGTATCAAAAAATATGCAGTCGCCACAGACGGCAGGCCAAAAAAGAAAAGGTAAAGTCTTCAAATTCTCTAATTAGTAAGTCACTTGTTCTCATGGTGACTAGATCTAGTACAGGCCGACCTGCCGAGCAATCGATTATCCCAAAGATCATCGGCCTTGGGAAAGATTATCTGGCAATATATTGTGGAAGCTTCTGATGTAGAGGAGTGATTCATGAGAATATGGCGGATAGCAATTTGAGAAGAAGGAAGAGGGCCATCAAAGAGGCCAGAGAGGGAGGGTGCATCCATAGCCTTGAGGCCTTTGATCATGTCAACCAAGTCCTCCATGGAAGGCCTTTGCTGAGGGTTTCCTTGGAGGCACCAAAATGAGATCCGCAATAGCCTCTCAGCATCCCCTCTTATGTATACCCCCTCAAGCCTACACCCTCTAGAAGTATGCCTCTGTGATAACAGCATCTAGCTCGCCAAAGCTTATGGATCGAGATGCTGTCATTAACCTACCTAATGGCCTACACACCACTATTTCTCACGTATATTATGTCCCTGGTCTCAAGAAAAATCTCATCTCTGTCAGCGAGCTAACCGACAATGGCATCATCATCAAATTCGTGCGAGAAGGCTGCCACATTTCGGCACTAAACAAAGATGGTCAGTATGTCACACTTTTGGTCCCCAAAACTGGGCGTCTTTATCCATTGGGTGACTCATCGCCTGCACATGCATCTGCATCATCCATAAAAACACAAGAAAACACACTCAAATGGTATTATAGACTAGGACATATTTCTCAACATGTTTTGCACCAACTCACTCATCGCCAACTTGCACTAGGTCTTCCCAAGCACCTCACTCACGTCACACGTTGTGAGGGCTGCATTCTTGCTAAAGCACATCATGTCCCATTCCCCACTTCATTATCACGAGCCACTGCACCTCTCGACCTCATCCACTCTGATGTTTGTGGCCCATTGCCCGTCAACTCCCTCACTGGCAATAAGTATATGCTTACTTTTATAGATGATTTCTCAAAATACACAACTACTTACTACATGGCCGAGAAATCCTCAACCTTCTCTCATTTTTGCACCTTCAAGGCATTAGTTGAGACTAAACATGGCTGTCACATTAAAACTCTCTGCACAGATCATGGTGGGGAATACACTTCTCATGCATTCAAAGATCTATGTCTTTCTGCTGGTATTCGACATGAATTATCCATCACCGACCACCCACAATAAAACGGTTGTGCCGAGTGCAAGAATTGCACACTATTTGAAGCTGCTCGTGCCATGCTTCTTCAAGCTAGCCTCCCAGACACCTATTGGGAAGAAGCTACCGCCACTGCGTGCTACATTCAAAACCGCATTCCATCCACCCGCAATCCTATTACTACACCCTACACCCTCTGGCACAGTCACCCACCTCATCTTGGCCACCTTCGCATCTTTGGAAGCATTGCATACCCACTTGTGATGCAACCTTTATCAAAACTATCACCACGTGCTCAACGCACAACTTTTGTCGGCTATGGTGATCGGTTTGGCATTAAGGCATACCGCCTCTATATCCCAAACCATCACAAGTTTATCTTTGCCCGCACCGTCGTCTTTGATGAAGAATTCAGCATCTCAGGCAAATCTTCTCATCAATCTTTGTTGACGGCCTCACCCACACACACACCCATGCAAATTTCCCACCCTTCTAGGCACAACCTTGAGCCTCCCTTAACCATCCAAAGGCCTTTCCTCATCGCCCATCCACCTCCTCGTGTCTCGCATTCTCATGCACAACCAATCGGCAACATTCCTGCACCACCTCTTGCACCCATCTCCTCACAGTTGACACCATCACCAACACCGTCCGTCCCGACTACCGCTACTTCCATCACACCGCAGACACTCGGTGCTCCACCTCGTGAGCTCCCATCACCTTCGCTACCGGTCTCACCTTTTTTTCGCAACTCGCACGAAACCTTGCCAGTTACTCCCATCCCAGAAGATGTCGACGAATTCGAGCCTCATAGCTCTACTTCTGCCACCTCGCCATCGCAACACACTTCGGCTATACACTTGGACCAAGCTACCTCTAGCTCACATGGTCGCACCCGCTCTCTTCGCAAGATCTATGAAGCCACCAATTTCTCTGCTGTCCTCAGTGATGAAATGATTCTTGAACATCCACCAGAGCCTCTTGAAGATGCCCTTTCCCTCTCTGTTCTCGATGCCCTCGCTTCTAGCGAGAGCAAGGAGTGGCATGCTGCTATATTGGATGAACTCCAAGCCCTCGAAGAAGCTAACACTTGGGAGCTTGTGCCACCTCCTAAGAATCATAACATTGTCTCTTGCAAATGGCTATTAAAGAAGAAATACCACCCCAACGGCTCAGTTGATCGCTACAAGGCACGCCTTGTCGCTCGCGGCTTCACTCAACAACAAGGTGTGGATTACTTCGACACCTATTCGCTAGTACTGGGTATGACTGCATTTCGGCTTCTTATTGCACTTGCTGCTAAGTTTAATCTTCTTTTACATCATCTTGATATAAAAACTGCCTTCTTACATGGCTTGCTCCAAGAGCTCATCTATATGCTACAACCTCCTCATTTTGAAGACCCTGACCACCCTGATTATGAATGTAAATTGCATAAGCCCATTTATGGCTTAAAAAAATCTGCACGAGAGTGGTACATCCGCATGCACCACTACTTGCTCAAATGTGGCTGGGAACGTCTTATGGCAGACTACAATATCTACATATGGCAGACCTCTAAAGGCATGGCTATCTTAGGCCTCTTTGTGGATGACATTCCTGTTCTTGGCACATTAGAGTACATATTGCTACAAGCAATTGATTGCATATCTCATGAATTCCCAGTAACCGACAAAGGACCTATGACTTATTTTCTCGGCATTGAAGTCATAAGAGATCCAGCAGGTAAATTTATCCAATTATCCCAATCCAAATACATTGAAGAACTCCTCCTCTTCTATGGTATGTCTGCTTCAACCCCTGAGTTTACCCCTTTGCCTGTTAAGCACAAGCTTGCTCCTGAATTTCATGATTACACTCACACTGATGCACTCTACTGCCCATCCTTTCATTTTCCAAAATTCTGCGGACAATTACGTTATCTTATCTCTTGCACCCGTTTCGATCTTTCCTACACAGGCCATATCCTCTCTCGCTCTATGTCAACGCCTTGTAAAGTGCGCAAGCAAGCTGCAAAGCGTACCCTTCGCTACTTACGCACCACTCAACACTATGCCCTCACTTACTATTATGACTCCTCTAGCCCCATCTCAATTTCAGGATATGTTGATGCCAACTGGGCTGGCGATGACCCTCGATGTTTTTCTACAGGGGGCTATGTATTCACTTTGGCTGGTGGTCCTACCTCTTGGCAAACCAAACGACAATGTTCTATTGCAAGTTCTTCTACTGAAGCAGAATACGTTGCTGCTGCTCTTGCCTCCCGCGAGGCTCTTTGGATCTTTGAATTGATCAACGAATTGAAGCTACCCTTCAATATATCGACTGATCCAATCACTCTTTTTTGTGATAATCAGTCTACCATCGCACTTACAGAATCACCTTCCTTCTCATCCAAGCTCAAATACATTAAGATAAGCTTCCATCTCTTGAAAGAATTAGTCGCAAATGGCTTCATCAAGCTAGTGTATGTTCCATCTGTAGAAAATTGGGCAGACTTTCTCACCAAGTTTGTGCCCACCACTAAACAAACAGCTTCATCGCGTAATTTGAGTTTGATCCCTACCGGATGAACTTCTCATTGAGGGGGGATAGCATGTATCTACGACATGGCTACTTCACAAAGCTCTTTTGTTCATCAATCTCAGTGTTACAACGAGAAGTCCACTCTTAAGAGGGGATGTAAAAGTAACTTATGATTTTAATAAGTGTGGACTTCCTTTCCACCTACCTCTATTCCCTAATTCCCACATGGACCCCTTTTACCTATGCAAGTCTCAACATGTGTCTATTCCCACCTACCTATAATTCCCATGTGATGGATAATCCTCACTCCCTTAACTTGTATATAAATCCCATTAGCTGCCCTCATTTGTAACAAGGTCTTCACTCTCCATTCAAGTGCAATCTATTGTCATTGCTCTATTCCTATCTTGCACTCTCTTATGTCTTGACATTAGCATATTAATTAATAGTGATATTAATCACATTTAATTTAATCTCTAAGTTCTCACAGAAGCCACCTGCTCCGAGCTTGTTATCTTCATGAAATCCATGAGTCACCATGAAGAGATCCTAGAAGGAGAATTGGTTCGGCCCGCCAAGCCGACTGAGGTCGACAAATACCTCACGGAACCTTGTTGACTGCCTGGATCTTATTTTCTGTCTGATGAAAAGTGCGAGGAGAATTATTAAGGCGGTGGACAACACTATAAGAGCCATGGCATAAGAGGGCAGGCTATTGTCTGTCCCATCAGCTGATTTACTAGCTATGGTTTTGATGAAGGATGTTAGATAGACACACCAGATCCGACACCATTGTGAAGAGCAGTTCGGAATAGCCAGCAGGACGATGAAGAGTTTGCGTAAGAGCCTGCTGTGCAATTGCAGTCATGAAGACACTTCTCCTCACACTCCTCAAAGGATAAAGAGCTGAAGTCCTCTTTGGTTGATCCGGGGAAGCCAAAAGATGTCTGATTCATGACACTTGTGTAGTTGGAGCAGTTTAGGGAGGGGGGCGGATCGCACTTCGAACCATTGCGCGTAAAGCTTTCTGGGCATGTGCATACATTCTGATCTAGTTGTGAGACTGGCAAGGGGCACCCGCCTCCGAGTAACTGGTTGGTGTCCTGATTTTTGTTGCAAATGCTTTTCTCCCCACATGTGTCAAATACATCACATTGGAAATACAGGGGCCTTCCAGAGAGGCTTCCATGACTTAGATGCAGTAGACCATGTGAGAACCTGAAGGTTGCCATCCACACTGAGTTGTAACTTTCTCATGCTATTGGTAGCTAGTGCTGACTCATTGCAGCTTACATTGACCCATATTTGCTTCCCATTCCCATTATACAGGCTAAGTGTACCCATGGAGCCCGTGTTGAAGAGCACGTCGTCGACGCCAGGAGGCGGCTCCGACCAGTACTCAAATGTGTCCTGGAAGAGGAGGCGTATGCGTCCATTAACGGATTCTCCACTTCCGAAGATGAGGCTGTATTTGGGCGAAAGCGAGGGATCATTGGGTGCAATCCAAGGCACGAGGCCGGAGGGGTTGTGAAGGAAAGTGAAGTTTTGGGTGGGCAAGAGAGTGTCTGTGGGGTGATCAAAGCTTTGCCATACAACTCTTGATGTGTTGTCCCTTAGGACAAAGATCCAGTGTCCAGGAGCTCTGCTTGTGAGGCGTTAGAGACGATGCCTTCAAAGAGGAGGGTGGGAGCAGCCCAAATGGTGATGACGCTACCGGCATTATTGGAAATGATCAGCTCAAGTCGGCCATCATGCTTGAAGCGAAGGATGCTGTTCATGCCGACGCTCTGGTTGCGGTTGGTGGTCCAGACGATGCTCTGGTTGGAAGGGAGGGAGGAATACCAGATGTTCACATAGTAGGTGTTGGGCAAGAGGGAGAAAAAGCCCATAGAGAAGGCTCCAATGGGGGATGTCCATACAGAGGTTGAAGAAGGGGTCAATTCCGTGCTGCACCATGGCTCATCAATATATCGACATGAAGGGCTGGCCAGTATACGACGATCATTAGCAGCGAGAGGAATGAAGGTTGTGCTATACGGAGCTGCATGGCAGATGAGAGAGAGAGAGAGAGAGAGAGAGAGAGAGAGATGAAATTAATGCAGTGAAGCGCCTGGTAGCAGAATAAGCTGCTCTTTTAAATAGCCGCCTCCATATCCTCGTCACTATGTGGCACGGCTGAATTCCAGAGGGGATCTATGGTGGGAAAGGAATGCGGCATGTGTTCTCTGCAGCCTCGGCCCCCCCCCCCCCCCCCCCCCCCCCCCCCCCCACACACACACACACACACACACACACACAGAGAGAGAGAGAGAGAGAGAGAGAGAGAGAGATTTTCTTAAAGGGAGGAGCTTTCTTAACCAAGATTGTCATTAGCATGGCTATTTGTATGCCCTGGTTTGCCTATTTTCCTTGAGAGGGAAGAATTTTTTGCATATTTACGTTGAAAGGGGAGCATTTTATTCTTGATCAGTGTTGAAACCAATCCTTGAACATCTTTTCATCATGCTATCTGCCTCCATATTTAGTGTTTCACTAAATATGGATGCTAACACAGTTGGAGTTGTGATTATGGTACATGTTGTTCCACATTTGGTTCACTGAAGACGGAGATTGAGTGTTGTGATTCAGAAGTCCAATAGCTAAAGTGCATGCTAGTTTTGATAGGCATACATAGGTTAACTTATTTGCTTAGTTGATATGATGTATTTTTGTTGAAGACTCATAAATGTTGCAGATTGATGCATACCAAAGGTCTAGTTGATGCACATGATGAGCGTTGACGAGTCTCTTGACATTTCTATGTTCTGAAGATGATGTATTGACGGTATCACAGCTACCAACTACATATATTGATCCTACCACTCCGCAACATATATTTTGATTCCATTTAAAAAAAATGAGTCTTGCCATCGTTAAATCTCACTTTTTTTTCATCCAATTAAATTAAATTTTGAATTTTTGAAATTTGATGAACATTTTGAGAATTTTACCAAATCTCAAGGCTATTCTAGTAATATCCCCTTAATGAGTTGTGGATCATCATCCCACAAATAATGCTCTTAATTATAGAGATGAAACTCATTAAAAAATTGTAAATCAAAAGACTAAACACGATTTTGTAAGAAATGTTCTTTGACTCTTATTTTTTCTTAAGCACTCTTCAAATTAATTAAAAAGAGACAAAATAATACTCCAACTAGCCCTTCTTTAATTGGATCCAGTAGGATTTTGTCCCTATCATCTTTATATTGCTTTCAACTATAGCTATCACAAAATTATATTATTGGGATGGTTACCTCTTCCATCTATATGTCACAACTCTTCCTCATTAAGATCTAGAAGAAGTTAACGCTAATCAACATCCATTCACTATGTGGGTGCCACCATGCCATATATTTGGTGGACAACTGTGGTTGAGCTTCATTTGCATAATCGTTTTCACGTGTACTAAACTAGTGTGCCTATGGGGACCCTAATAACTCATATTTGTCCCCGCTCATAATTCATTCACTCCATTCCCTTAGTAATGCAATATTTCCTTTAAACAAAAGTAGGAAGTGACATCTTATATGGAAATAAATGGACTTAAGATGTGGCAAGTCAAGTGTGTGAACCAATATGGCGGAGCTGAAAGGTGAAAAGATGTTCAAACCTCAATGACATAAACAGTTTAAAAGACATGAAATGAGGTTTTCTATAAAAGTGAGACCTCGCACATTATTCTCTCTCATGGAATTGGCAAATAGGTAGATGCCATGTGGACTAAAATGGTGGGTATAGCAGGTCATAAAAGTGAGTGGTCAAATTTGTAATCTTAAAAATAAAATTTTTAAATATAAAAATAATAATTAAAATTTATAGAATTAAAAACTTGTAAATACAAAAACTAAATATTTAATACACTCAAGAATTAATTTTAATACACTTTAGTTTTTTAATTTTACAAGTTTTTTAAATATAAAGAAAAAAATAAAACTTGTAAACTCCTTTCCCATTTAGCTCTCTAGAGTGGATTTAGTTTTTTATATAGCTTCTTTGCATATTCTTTCCCATTTAGCCAACTTACATGTGGAGGGCATAGCGGTGTCAGGGGATATGCATTTGCAAGGTAAGTTGGGTTAGTCCCAGGCTACTTGTCGTGGGAAAAAAATGAAGAGAAAATGCACAACACAAGGAAACTATACACAAATGACGCTTTGATACCCCAAATTTATAAAATAAAATTAAAAACCGATTACAAAAATTGGTCAACACCTTAGTATCACCAATTTCTCTTGTGTTAGGAATAAATGAATAGCTAAATATAGATTAGAGCGGTGTACTTAATGGAAGGAGATAATTTTCACACAAGAGAAATTGTAGAGAGAGAGAGAGAGAGAGAGAGAGAGAGAGAGAGAGAGAGAGAGAGAGAGAGAGAGCAATATACGTGGTTCACCTACGTGTGAGCTATGTCCATGGGAAAGAAGCCACTCAATAACTTTGCACTTTCACTCTCTTTTACCACCACACACACTTCTTTCATGTGTAAAAGAGGCCTCCTTTTATAGATCAAAAGGAGCCTCTATGGGTTTTCCTCTCTCATGAGAGGTAGCCATCCATGCTTTTGATGCACCCATGTGTAGTCAGTCACCCTCGGGTAGACAAGTTAGCCTGAAACTCACGATCACCCGTCTTTGAACATGGCCACCCACCATTGAATATCAACCACCAGCCATTGAATTTCAGGTATCATCCATACACTTTTGGGTTTCGACCATCGGCCACTGAGTGACCACTAGCCAGTGGACTACCAACCATCGGCTAACCGGCCAGTGACTACTACTGACCATTGGCCGACCATTTTCTAGTCACTTTCAAACGCTGTTCAGCCAAGATATTCCGGCAAAACGAAATAATTTTCATCACCTTTATTGAATGTAATTTGCTTCTTCTCACTCATCTGCTTTATTTCTTACTCCATATATTGGTCACCCACTTTTACAACTGTTGCTTTAAAATTTGCCTAGCTATCCCCATACATCCTGATAAGTTTTTGTATTTGATCATGCAATTTTTGGGGCTACTAATTAATCAAATTCCTTGATCATGCGCTCAATCAAAATGTTCATAAGTTCCATCTTCTTTGACCTATAGCATGCAAGATATCCCTCGTCGTCATATCCATCAAACTTACCTCTTTCATAGAAGCTTTATCTACAGCTTCTTCCACCGCTTCGTCCACTTTTTCTTGCTTCATTTGGGCTTTGTCTCCTTTATGCATATTCACTAAACTATCCAAATTATCTTTAAAAAAAAAAAACTAAAAACATGGTATCTTCAATCAAACCTGGTGGATTGTCAGATTGCTCCTTAGTAAATTGTTGTTTTGTTGTTGTTGTTGCATGAAAGTAGGAAATAGATGCCTTCGATGTTCTGGTGGCATAGACATCTTCTCAAGCACAAATTTTCAACCCCTTCTTGATTCACGTAAGGCTCACCAACGATGTGAGAGATATGCATTTGCGAGGTGAGCTGGGTCAGCACCAAGGCTACTCATCGTGACAAAAAAATTGAGAGAAAATACACAACACAAGGAAACTATGCACAAATGATGCTTTGACACCCCAAAATTTATTTTGATTAATAAATTCAAAATGAAATTACAAAAATTGGCCCAAACCGGCTATATGCACCCCTTCTTTTCTTCTAATTGAGAGCAAAAGATAGAGAAACTAGGTTGTGGGCAAAAAGAGAGCATGAGAGAGGGCCTAATATTCCTTTTTTCCTTGCTCTTTCCCCCGGGCTTCTATAGTCACATTAGCATCACCAACTTGCCTTGTAATTTGGATTTGCGAAGTCAAGCACATGCTCTGGTTTCAAGGGCTCATGTGTGTCGTCTTTATTGCTGTATCTTCTTTTTCGCCTTCTTCACAATCAAAAGCTGGTCAAGCTTTCAAAAGGCTGCGAGAGAAAGAGAGATAGAGAGAATATGCCCCCTTGCTTTCTTCTTCCTCTTTCTTTTTCTTCTCTTTGTCTTTTCTTCCCTTTCCTCTTCTTCTTCTTCTTCTTTCTTTCTTGCCTTTCCCTTCTTCCTCTTCTTTTTTTTTTTTTTTGCAAAACCCACAATAGGTGGGTGAATATATTAAGAAATCCAAAAAGATTACTTCAAGATGTGTGCTCAACGCGAGCCACGCATACCAAACAATAACATACAAGACACAGACTAGACCCGACGCTGATTTTCTTTTCTTCTTCTTCTTTTCTTCCCTTTCCTTTCTATTGTCTTTCTTCTTTCTTTCTTTCCTTTCCCTTCTCTTAACCTTCTTCTTTCTTTTTCTTTTCTTCCCTTCGCTTTCTCTTTTTGATTCTCTCTCGGCAAAAACCCCCACGACGTTGACATCTCTCTTCCATTTTAAGTCACCCAAAAAATTCCTCATTTCTTTTTTACAATAGGACAATCTATCCATCATTCTCATGCAAAGCATTGCCAAGTAAGAACATCCCAAGTTGCCTTACCATTGCCATGTTGGGTATACCTGCAATCAATCCCAACTAGCAACATTCCCAACAATAATACCTGAAGCTTTGGGATGAAAGTTATGGCGACTTGAAGTTCAAAGTGGTTTCAAGTACGGGATCAGACAGTTGCAAAAGATGGGTCAGAGATGAAGTGAGTGCAGGGGGCTAAAGCTCTCATCTTATGGTGCATGTCGGTCCTTTTGGATCGACATGCATGGGCCTGAATTGATCATCTTATGGTGCATGTTGGTCCTTTTGAATTGACAATTGGGGTTCAAACGACCAAGATATGACTAGTTGAAGTTTCATCAGGGGCCAGTTATGTGCTAGGGAGGTCACCTTGGTCGGTGAGTTGTTTGGGGTTTTTCAGTCTCTTCAACAAAGTCAAGGCGTAGCAAAATTCTTATGGTTTGAAGTCGGATAGCATGAGTTTCACTAGGGTTTTATGACTCTAGGGCGGTTTTCTATTTCAGTTTTTTTTCTTTCATTTTGTCTCGTTTGGCTTTCCATGATTTTCTTCTAGTCCTCACTGATAAGCTTTTGATTTCTGTTGTACCATGAAAATTTGGAATCCTTCATAGGTTTGTTTTTGGTAGCTTCTTCTGATTGACCTCAAGTCATTACATTTATAGGAACCATGAGCTCTATCTTAGATCTGCTTAAAGAAGGTATCACTCCTACAATGTTCATTGTTGCTTTCCCCTTATTGTTTGGGTGTTTTTCACAATCAAGAATGAGATTTCTAACAACACATTCTAAATGATATCCAAATATCTTTGCGTTCTTTTCTTGATGAGAAAAATTTCTTGCCCAATTATTACCTCCACACTCATAGCATGGTCCAACTTGCTGTGTAGCTAGTGGTACCAGCCAATGGTTGTCCTTGCCTGGTAAGAATGGTCTTTGAACCATACTCTAGATTGGCTATGAACATTAAGGTATTCTCATCCATGGAGTAATTATTTTTTGTTGGTTGTGGCACATATGTTGGTTGAGTGTAGTTGACTACTACTCTATTATCATTTAGAAGAGGTGATTGTTGAGTGTTACACCATGGGGTGGGATGATTCCCTCCACAAGTCTCACATCACTTCAGTTGAGGGAGACATATATTTGAGTTTTTTTTGTAGCCTTGGTTCATTTTTCTCACCACTTCTTCAACCACTAGATCAATGCTCAACATTGTAGGAGTTTGAACATCCCGCTTTGTTGTAGATTTTCTCGTTGTAAAAGAGACACTACTAGTCATGTTGTTTGCATCATCCATCACCTTTGCGTAGGCCTTAAAATTGTCAAATAGATATAGAGCTTCTCTGGTGACTTACTCAAACATTGTGCATGCTTTCAAGTGTAGGTTCTTCTTGAAATTATCAATTGTTAAGCCCTCTATGAAGAGAACTTATCATCTCATCTTGTGGAAACCTCGCAGGAAACCTCTCAAGGTATTGTTTAAAACAAAGCAAAGATTCCTTCCCTTTCTCATTGTCTTTTTGTTTGAACGCATAGATATGTGACACAATATTGTGCTTGATTCCCCTTTTAGAGAACTCCCATGCAAATTCTTGCAAGAGTTGTTGTATGTGTGAAAATTCATCTTTGTTGAGTGGTTGGAACCAGGTAAATTCCGTTCCTTCCAAGGTTAGCCCAAATCCTTCGTACTGAGTGTGAAAAGTCACAATTTGTTCAGCTCTCTCAAAAAATGTTTGAAGAGGGAGAGATGAGTGTATGGATCTCCCGACGCATTGTACTTAGTCTTGGCCCAATGTACTTAGTCTTGACACATTTGGTCACTTGAGATGGTCTCATCTATCCAGGTTTAGTCCCTTAAATAGACCTAAGGCATGGGATTTATTGCTTTTTATGAATGGAGCCCATAACATTGGCTAAAATAGTGTTACTTTGTGCTTTGGCCAACCAATGATTGAATGATCAATGAATTATAAGTTTTGTGACATTGTTGCAACCGTGTAATGCTTTTCAAGTTTGGTATTTAAAAAATTTCAATCCAAGCTTTAAATTATTTCAAGTTTAGTTTTAAACACGTTTTTCAAGCAATTTTTGAAAAATTTCAAGGTTTAAAGAGCATGCATATTTTATGTTGCTAAACATGTGTTTTTTTCTATGTACAAATGAAAAACGTACCTCAGCATGATGACATACCATCTTAGCATGATCAAAAGGCGTTAAAAAATCTACAAAGAGGAGGAGATTTAGGCTGCTAAAGGCAATTTAAAAGGTTTGGCAAGGTCCCAATAGGACGAGTCAGACCATGATGATCTCATCTACAAATTGCACCCTCTGATCTCTAACATAATTCAATGGAGCTTGACCAACCATACTTGTCTTTGCGTGTGCATCCTCTATGTAGTCTAGAACCACTTGCTCCTCTTCCGCCTCAACTTTATCTCGAACATCCTCATGCAAGCAATCCATGAATTTGCTCAACTTTTTAAAAAAAATAGACATTTTGTGTTGCAATTATCTCTATCATATGTCTCCAAAGGGCTTTGAATCCCCATTCAAGTGCTTGAAAATCCCGATCTAGGCTCTGCTTTAGATAGTCTAGCGCTTTCTCTTTGCCTCATGCAGCTGCACACCCGGCATGTACTGGAGTCCTCCGCTTCCAAAGTCATCCAATTGCCCTTCTCTTCATTCTGCAATCCGCCGTTGTAACATCTTTTCACTTTTCCACGAACCAGGAGCGGAAAGACTCAAACCATGCCTTCTTCTCTTGATAGTTTTCTCTCTATCACAAACATACCATAATCTTGTAGCTAGGTTTTTACATCTTTCACCCCAGTGAAAATAAAACAACCCAACCATGCCATCTTTAATTACACCCGATCTTCAAAAAATGCACTTCCAATAGCTCAAAGACCATAAGTTCACTTTCAATTTGGAGCAAATAAATGCTCCTCCATGGGCACACCAGAAGACGGAGAGGGGAAAGGGGAACACACCTAGCACACACCATAAATTCCTCAGGTTTCCACAACACCCATATCCACTAGAAATCATCATCAAAACACCACAAATTTGAAATCAAACCACCGTTTGCACACAACCAACAGACGCACTCGCTACAACACCATAAACAAACCCACTCACTCTGTACTATTCACTTGCTACAACACCATAAACAAACCCACTCACTCTGTACTATTCAATCCAAAACCATCAACTCACACAGAACCTCTCTCTCTCTCTCTCTCTCTCTCTCTCTCTCTCTCTCTCTCTCTCTCTCTCTCTCTCTCTCTCTCTCTCTCTCTCTCTCTCTCTCTCTCTCTCTCTCTGCACAACACACCCTCCGGGGATAACCTGCCAATGAACACCTGGAAACACATGTACAACAGTAGAGAAGAGAAGGGGTGAGGGGGAATTGACACCAAAAATGTGGCAATGATAGCTTCCCTCTGCTCAAAAACACCATGTACATATCCACACAGCCTCAATGAGCACAAAAACCTGACCTAGCATCCCTCGTTCGCACCTCTTTGTTGGAACTCTCCTTCTCCTTCCCTTGTTGCAGAAGCACCACAAGAGTTCTCTCCTTGGAGCTCAAATTTTCCAAAAAGGTTCTCTCCAAATTGCAAAAAAAAAGGCCCTTTATGGGGGCGTATGTAGAGCTTCTATTTTTTGCCCACTCTTTCTATTTTTATCACGACTTTGCATGTGAGACCACCCCGTATTGCTATTCTCTGCAACCTTGGAACTCAAGGTACGTGAGACGCTCCCTCTTGGTGGTCATGGCCCCGTTACAAGGCATGAGGGGGAGGGCACCTTGCCCTCATAAAAGGTTTAGGGGGACTTAGATCCCGTGTGAACATCCTCAAGCGGGCCCGCCACATCACCACTATATCAAGCACCATTGGTGCGCTATACACCCACCATCGTCCACCCTCGCTGCCCAAAAGTGCTGGGTATGCCTCCATAGGGCCACCAACTCATGTCGCACAACACTCACACCACAAGCACCATGGACAAAGAGAGAGCTCACCTCGCTCTCCCTCAACTTCTACCCCATGAGGGGCTCATTGTTGCTCTTATACCACCCCAGTCTAGATCCACACATTGCATATGGGCTCATTCGATGGCCATGTGGTGTCATCGAGTGAGACCCCCCTCCAAGCTCCCTAAAAAAGTCCAAGTGACCCATTAAAAAAAACCTTTTTTTAATCCAAATTTCTCAAGCCACTATTATTTGCTCAATTCTCCAATGCCCAAGCCACCAAGTCCAACCAAAATCTCACCTCTCCCATGATAGGCCGTGCAAACACCATTGCCTTTGTACTTCATCGTGCCCTCCAATTGAGACCACAAGAGTGGCAAAAATCATTTGGCACTTCCCTTCTGGCATTTCCACCCAACTCAAGAATTGGGTTGATAAGCTGTCATGCCATGAGTCTTGCTACTCAAGAATTGGATTGACAAGCTCTCATGTCCTACCGGCTTCATATAGTGAATACCATATTCCAAAAGTTGGTTGAGGCCTAAAATATTCAAGATGGCATAATCTCCAATGTGGTCTAGTGGGCACACAACTAGCCCCCCTAAAAACTTTAACCAGCCATATCTTCTCTGTCTGAGCTCCAATTAATGATACAAAAGAACCAACATGCTCCAAAACTTGAGCTCTTCACACATAACCACTTGTCCCCACTTGCCTTGTCCGTCGGGGATTTACAAACCACTCCAGATTTGAACTTGCATAAAAACTTGCACATTGTAGCTCCATTTGAGGAGTCGTCTAGACCAGCTCACACACCACTTCAAGCTCCACATTCCAAATAAGAAAAACAGTACTTCAAACCTCTAGACCTGCCATCCCAATTGAACTTTTTTAGAGACATTTTGGCCTATCAAACCACATTAAGCATACACTCCAGTTGTCACCTGCATGCCCAGGTCTTTTGTACCTATTTTAGCACTCCAGCTTGCACTTGTAGACATACATATCCATGGTTGTGCCTGCTCCTATGGTTGACACACTTTGTCTACACCAACGTCTTCTTCCAAATCCTCATGAAAGCCGTCTTCACATCTGTCTGGACAAGTTCCATCTTCTAAGTGGCTACTAGTCCAAGCACAAGATGGAATGTAGTCATCTTCACTACTGGAGAGAAAACCTCATCAAGTTCCTCACCTTTCTTTTGCTTGAATCCCCTAGAAACCAGTCTAGCCTTATACGTAGGTTTGGGATCTTCTAATATGTATTTCTTCTTATGTAGTCATTTGCAGAAAGGGCTTGTTTGGCCTTTGGAAACTCTGTCAGTTTCCAAGTCTCATTTGCCTTCTCCCACTTCACATTATCTTCCATATGAATACCCTCTTGGTAGCAAGTAGGGTCTCCACAGTCAGTGACCAAGTTTAACCCTAGCTGCAAATGTTCAAGGGAATGAGAGACTCACATACATCTCCTCACTACGTGTTTGTTGGACTCTATTCTCTCTAGAGCACTACTAGTGGTAGAAACGTCACCAATAGACTGAGCCGTTTGTTTGATCTTACTTGAGTCTATATCCTTGAATATGACCTTGCAATACTCAACATATTTGACAAGCTGTCTGTACATCTTTGACTCATTGAAGGTACCTTTTGATCTACAAATGACTTTTCTAGATTCCAAGTGCCAGACATGATATCCTATCTCTCCAACTACACCATATCCAATGAAGATGCATTTGTGTGATTTGGGGTCTAACATCTTACGTAGATTTTTAGGGATGTGTGAAAAGGTCTCACACTCAAATACACATAATCTATCATAGTTTGGCTTCATTCCAGCCCACATCTCTTTAGTTCAATGGCATACTAGGTGATTTATTGATGATGTGCAATTCCTTGTGGTGGTGCAGCTAGTTGAGGGTAGACTATGTGTTATAATTTATTGCTTGTACATGTGAAAAAGGGAAATATTTTCCCCAAGTTTTCCATCTCTTTATCTAAAATTTTTTGCTGAATTTTGTGGGTTTTCAAATTGGGCTTGATTTGAATGGGTTGGTCAAGCTATTTGTATATATGGGAGCACCTATGGAGTCTCTACCAGCACATGGAAGGGCATTTGAAAAGGAGTAAAGCCCTTGGTTTTATAAGGAAAAGTGTAGAGATTTCCATCCTTTGCTTCCTTTAGTGCATCCAAGTACAGTGGGAGTTGTAGCGGTGTAGAGGGAAGCTAGTCGTTGCATCCGTAATATCTACTTCCTCTTCATGATCATCCTTGTCAACCCTTGGGTAAGATGGAAGCTCCCCCCCCTTATGTACCACTATGTCTGCCAAGTGAGCTTTAACAGAATGATCCACTTTAAACTCAAACTCATACTCTTGAAGCTCCAAATTCCACTTTAAGATGCGCTTGCTAGGCTTCAAATGTTGTACTACATCAGGCAAAAGATTCAATGTGGTGAGCACATAGAACGTTTGGGGCAACAAATAGGTTTTGAACCTTAAACAAGCAAGAACCAAGGCAAATACCCACTGTTCCATTTCTGTGTAGGAGAACTCGCTTACATTCTTCATCTTGCTCTCAAAATAAACTGGCTTGAAGTTCCTTCCTTGCTTTTGTAAGAGAACCGACCCAAAAGCTACTGACCCCACACTAATAGATACATAGAAAATCGACTGCAAGTCGGGAGGACTCACTGTTGGTAAAGCACACAATACCTCCTTGATGCCATCAAAAGCCTGTTGCATGTCTTCATTCCATTCAAACCCTTGAACTCTTTGACTCAATTTCTGGAGAGGATACACATACTGACATAGCATCCAGAAAAAACGTGACAAGTACCTAAGCTTATGCACAAAGAATGCCAAATCCTTTGTGTTGCTGGGTTGATCCATAAGCAATAAATCCTTAACTTTCTCTGGGTCAGCTTCTATTCCATTTTGGGAAACCACATGTCCTAGCAAATGAACTCTAGCATGAGCAAACTTACACTTCTTTGGGTTGAGTTGCCCACCCTCTTGTTGAAGCCTTTCAAACTCAACCTTAGCTTCTCCAAATGTGTGACCCTGGAGCTATAACACCCAATGTCATCCATGAAAACACGAATGAACTTACCCAAGTAGGGACCAAACACTCTATTCATCCATCCTTGGAAGGTAGCATATGCATTAACTAGCCCAAAAGGCATTATTTTGTAGGCAAAACAACCCCAAGGAGTTATGAAGGTCGTCTTCAATCGATCTTCAATCGCTATCAAGATTTGAAAGTAGCCAAAAAATCCATCCATGATTGAATAACATTCATGACCTACAACCTGATTGAGGATTTCATCTAGAAAGGATAGTGGATAATGATTCCTTTTTGTGGCAGCATTCAAAGGTTTGAAATCGGCACATATCCTAAATCTTCTGTTCTTCTTGGGCACAATAAGTACTGGAGAGACCCATTCGGATTCCTCTACTCGAAAGATGAAATCTACTTCTAAGAGCTTCGTCACCTCTTCACGAAGTGCCTTCTCGTGAATGACCCCCAACCTCCTAAGCTTTTGAACCTTTGGCTTGGCACCTTCTTTTAAATTGATTCTATGCTCGACTCCTTTAGCTGCTTGCAACTTTGTATATTCAGTGGCAAATAGCTTTGGAAACTCTATGAACATGTCTTCATACTCCTTCTTTTCTTTCTCTGTCAAGTCCTCTCCTAGCATGCTCCTTGCATTCACTTTGGCAGGCTCTACAACTGCTTTTGGACTATCCTTCTCCTCCTTGACCTTCACATCATGCACTAATTCTTCCTTTTCAACACTTATCCCAAAAAGATGAGGACATAATTGCATCAAGCCTTCCTCTACACTTTCTTATGATGATGTAGACGAAGCATCACTATCGTGTGATGTGGTTTCTGTTGAATCCGTATCTTGCATCTCCACTAGGGGCTGTGTACGGCTCTGGTGTGTCTTCATGTTGTAGATAATGGTTCTCCCTTTCTCTTGGTCGGGGATGGTGATCAAGCCCGTGCCCCAATCCTGCTTAGCACCAAGGGTTATAAGCCATGGCCTTTATAAAATGATCCGATAAGCATTCTCACCCGCTTGCATCACTTAGCAATCAACCAAGCACTCAATCCCCAAGACTTTTATCTTCGCATCTTCAGCTATTCCAAGACACCTTGACTTTTTGTGGTTGGCCATCCTCATACGGATCGAAGCATTCACTGACATCTTAAGGCGTGCTTCGTTCATGATAGCCTCGGTCATGACACACACCTGGGCACCACCATCCACAGATGCTTGCACTTATGTCTTCTTTCCCAGCATAGCTTCAACTATTGGCAACATATCCACTGGGTGACCATCACGGCATCGTGAATGATGTGGCAATTTTAAGCAATTTCACACCTTTTTTGACCATTTTTTGACCTTTTTTGGCCCAGTTTCAGTTTTGACCCCCGACGGGCAATTTTTGCGAGAAAAATCCCAAACGGACTCCAAAATTCACCAAAATTTTCATGCTTGATCCTTGATATCCAAAGCACTTTGCCACATCCCCACATTCTATTTTTAACCACTTCTACGATGGTGCACACATCAGTGCAGATCAGGCACCGTAAATAGACAGTTACTACATGTCCCAAACTTCTCGAGCAGAATGAGAGTACCCATACTTTTCACTTGCATTATTTACATTCTAGAAAGCTCAAACACACTCTGGAGCCAAATTAATCCACCTAGAACCATATCCAAGGCCCCGATACCCTATACGGGCATGTACATGTGTCCGACTGCTAGCGTGCGAACCTGACTATTCACAATGTGTACACGTTGCATCTTTTTTCGAACTTGAAACCACTTTGCAAAGCTCCCAAATTCATGTATTTACATCTTTTTGTACATATGACCATGCATATAAATGCTATATTGTAAATGCCAAAAGCGGTCTATCAACGTGAAGCAGGAGTAGGCAAAGAATGACCGTACACAATTTCAAATGGAGATTTACCTATGGCAGTGTGAGTGGTGTTGCTATATGAAAACTATAGAATATGCAAGTAATCATGCCATTTCTTGGGTGAGAAGAAACATAAGCTTTTAACAAGTCAATGATGGTACGATTAGTGACTTTGGTTGGACCATTAGACTCCAGATGGAATGCAGAAGTAAAATCAACTATTGTTCCAAGATTCTTAAAAACAATAGTCCAAAAAGAACTACAAAATTTGGAATCTTGATCAGATATTATAACTTTAGGCAAACCATGATGTGAAAAGACAACTTTAAGAAATAGAAGTGCGGCTTGATGTGTTGTGAGTGTTTTCTTACAAGGAATGAAGTATGCTTGTTTGGAAAAACGGTCAATGACAGGCCTAATCATATCATGCTTGTCAACAGTGAGTGGAAATCCACTTGTAACAAAATCCATTCAAATATGTTCCCAAGGTTTTTCAGGAATAGGGAGAGGGTGTAAAAGTCCCAATTTTTTACCTGTTGATGCTTTGACCTTTTGACAATTTAAACAAGTTGAAACATACTGTTTAACATGAGTTTTCATAGTAGACCAAAAGAAATCACGACATAAGTTTTAAAAAGTAGCAGCAAATCCTCTATGTCAAGCATAGGGTGGTTTGTGCAACTCTTCAATGATCAATGTACAAAAGGTTTAGTTACACACAGTTTTTGTTTGAAATAAAGAAAGTTTCCTTGGATGGTGTATTCCAAAAATGTGTGCACAAAGTGCTTGATCATATGCAACCTTGTGATTTTGAAATCATCATCTTGTGCATAAGTGTCAGGCATTGAATCAAATGAAGTACTTGTAATAGTTGATAGATTATTAAGAGAGGGTCTTCGACTCAAAGCATCGGCTACAACATTCTCCTTACCAGGTTGGTATTGAATGCTGGGTTGAAAACTTATGATGAAGGCATCCCACTTAATATGTCTATCATCTATTAAGGGTTGAGGCAGTAAATACTTGATACTTTGTTGATCAGTTTTGATGATTAAATCAGCACCCATTAAATAGTGTTTCCAGATTTTCAAAGCATGTACAATAGCAGTCAACTCTTTGTCATATGTACTAAATTTTGCTTCAGATTGTTTATATTTACGACTTTCAAATGCGAGTGGATGGTTATCTTGCATAAGGACTACACCGATACCTTTCCACTAGCATCAGTGACAACAACAAAGAATGATCTATCAAAATCAGGCAATTGCAGTACTGGTGCATTTATCAAAGCATTCTTGAGTGCATTAAAGGAAATTTCTTGCAAATCAATCCATACATCAGGAAAATTTTTCTTTAACAGGAGAGTGAGGTAATGAGATTTGTAAGCAAAGTTATGTACAAATTTCCTGTAATAACTGCATACACCAATAAAAGAACAAAGTTCATGAATTTTTTAGGTCTAGGCCATGATTGAATGGCTTCAATTTTCTTAGGATCTACATTGATTCCCTTACTCGATACAATGTGTCCCAAGTATTCAATTTCAGATTGGAAAAATGAACTCTTTTCAGGATTCAGATACAAGTGGTTGTGTGCAAGCAGTTTGAGTACACGTTGGAAAGGGGGAATGGGGGAACACACCCAACACAAACACAACGGCCTGTCTATAGCTCATGGCATCCACAACATCCCTATCCTCTTGAAAAACACCTTCAAAAAGACACTTTACACTAGCAGACCACCGCTTGCTCTTTTTCCAATGCTTACACACTCTACAAGTCCACCACTCAATGCACACCTACTACCACGGTCGGTCTCCACCCTTACACATGCAATTAGCCCCTCAATCTCACTCTCTCACACAAAACACTGACAGCCCAGGGGGGCACACACATCCACACTACTGGCACCACAGGGGAACACAAAAGCAGGAGAAAGAGAAGGGGGGAAGGGAAACGATATCAAAATAGGGAAACAATGGCTTGATTATGCTTCAAAAGGCATGTACAGAGCTTGCAATGCCATCACCATGGCCGTTTTCAAGAGAAATTACAAAGGGATTTGATAGGCACACTCTTCTGCCAAAGAGCTCCACTCTGCAGGTTTCAAACGACCCAAAAAAAGCCTCTATACCATTAAAATCATGGCTTTTATAGTGGGGGGGTCTTCAATTTTAAAAATTGCTTCCTAATTGGCCCATCTGGTACCTTAATTTGGCATTTTTTGGAAGGAGGGAGCCGCCTCATTTTCATCTGCTTTTTTGCTTGTGCTCTTGAAGGGGGGGAGGGGGGGGCGGGGGGGGGTGCACTAGCGATGTCGCTAGTGCCCCTTTTCATTTTTTATTATTTTATTTCCCTTTTTTCCCACCTTTCATCCACCTTTGACTGCCCTCCTTGGCCAATTTGGGACTTTTACTCCACTCGGACTCCTCTTGCTTTCTTGGCCACCCTTTGGGCCCTTAACTCACCTTCTTTCTCTCTCCCACTTCATCATATGTGACGCCTGCTTTATCGTGGCCTCCTTGGGGTGGCCTCCCCTCGGATTGTGCCCTCCTACCCTTTGTCCGGCTCGGTTTGAACACCCTTGACCGGTTCTCTTTCTCCTTCTCATGGAACCGACCCTCTTCTCACTTGCACATGGGAGCCACCTTCGGATTGTCTCTCTCCCTCCCCTTTTACATGGGACTGATCCCCTCCTCCCTTGCACTAGCGATGTCGCTAGTGTGGGGGGGTGCTTTCTTGTATTCAAAAGGGGGGTGCAGGACCGGCTGTTTATCGAACACTACCACATCATCGCGCGCGCCCAGCCGCCCCAGAACCACTAGCTATTGTCGCGCTAGAGCCCCGCCAAAAGGCGCCCGGAACTTCCTCCCTTTGCCGTCCACAAGCAAGTGCGCAGCACCATGCATGCCACCACAACTCCCCGTCATCTCGCTGAGCTCCATAGGAGCTCTCTCATGACACAATGTTTCAAAAGGGCTCATGCCCCATCACATATAGGCTTCTACCCACACTGTATACTACACATGTGGGATTTCCTTTGTGCCACGTGGTAGTCTCCCATGAGCTGCCTCCAAGGACCTCCTTTGAGTACTGGAAAAACTCTCTTAAAAACTTTCCTATAGTGTCTCTTTTAACCTTCAACATTTCCTTGCTAACATGTTCAATGCACAGTTCATTAAGCCCAGTGAGTCAGGAAGGCACGAACCTGGCCCCCCGACAAAACTTCAACCAGCCATAACTTTCTCAGAGCTCCGATCCACAATCCAAAAAGATGGGCATGCTCCATTATTTGAGTACTACACATGTATCCGTT
Organism: Adiantum capillus-veneris; assembly: GCF_014529385.1. NCBI lineage: Eukaryota > Viridiplantae > Streptophyta > Polypodiopsida > Polypodiales > Pteridaceae > Adiantum > Adiantum capillus-veneris. The sequence goes on from NC_140932.1 coordinate 52,805,775, forward strand.
GACGTCAACTTTGGCCATCTATCCCCATCTACCTTCTCCGTTAGGGTTCTGCAACACCTTCTAATTTTAGACTTCAGTATCTTGCACAACGGGGTTCTGTTTGATGGGCCGTCTAGACCGGCTTCTAGAACACCTTAAACACTACATTCGAGAGCATTGACTCAGTACTTGGGGCACCTTCACTTGCTATCCCATCTGGACCCTTCTTGAAGCCTTTTTTGGGTAAAAAATAGCTTTAGACATACATTCCCGGTTGCCACCACTCTGCCCAAGGACTTCATACCTGCTCTAGCCTTCTACACTGCACCTGCCTACCACCTATGCTTGGCATTGTCCACTTTCTTACATAGAACAACTTTGGCTGCACCAACGTGTTAAATGCTCTTTGTGTTCTTGTTCTGATTTACTGAATACAAGAATTTCATCAAAGAATACAATCAAAAAATCTTGATGGTCAATAAAAATTATGTTCAACATGCGTGTGAATGTGGCTGGTGCATTTGTCAAACCAAATTTCATGACTAGAAATTCATAGTATTGCGTTTGTGTTCTGAAAGCAGTTTTGTATACATCGTGATAAAACATTTTGACTTGGTGATACCCTAATTTGAGGTCAATTTTGCTAAAGATGTTTGCCCCTTTTAGTTTGTCTACTCTTCTCTCTCTTCCCTAGCTAACTCGCTGGAGAGCATCCGATGTAACTTACTTGTATCCACCAAGGGTTGCATACTTGATGGTCCCCCTTGGTTCTTCGATGGTGCTTTAAACTATGTTGAACTCTTGGGATCTCTGAGGATGACTCCCATCACTTTGATGCTATTGTCCCTCTCCTCAGTTTTTGTTGTCTCTTCTCCCGAGGTGGTCGAGAAGAGTCTCTGGTGAATTCATCTTCCGATGCCTTCAAGATCATGTTGCATTGCTGACCAGTCTTCGTGTCGTAGAATATGGGCTTTCCCTTAGCATCCTTCATCTGGATCATTCTAGTACTCCAGTCCTGCTTAGCCTCCATAGCCATGAGCCATGGTATTTTGCAAATGATAGGGTAACCCTCCCCTTTGTGTGGCATAACAAAAATGTTTACCTCCACTTTTTTTTGTTGAATGCCTTCACCTTGACTGCATTCACAATGCCTACGCACTTCACTTTGACGTTATTTTCCATTTTAGCTCGGTAGGGTGCCGGCCTACTTACCTCTAGGCCTAGATGATGCATAATTTTCTCAATCATGATGCATATTTATGCACCACCATCTATGTAGATGTTTGAGATGTGTTTCCCCTTGGTGTGGGCATCCATGATAGGTAGGATGTCATCTATATTCCTCCTAGAGACAGTCCCAGCTATCCTTGGTCTTGACTTTCTAGTACTTACCATCTTCGTCCATTGTCTCCTCATCCTTGGTGCAAGATGGAGTAATTGGGGCCAGGTTATTTTCAAACCCTGCATCAAAACATCTTGAACTAGGTCATATGGTTTAGCATACTCGCCCAACAAAAAATCGATGATGTTGATCTTCCACCGAGGCTTAGACGCATGCTTGATAGACTCTCCTTTTCCTTTCATCTTTTACTCCGTTTGAGAGGCCTCTTCGTGCCTAGCAAACTTCACTCCCATGGTATTTACTTCTTCTACTTTTCCTTTTCCTTTGTCCTTCTCTTTGACACACTCTTCTACCTTCGCCTTTCCCTTAGCTTCAAGACTGATGACACTCACTACTTAGTTTCCAACAGGTGGTGGAGGTAGAGGTGGAATGAGAGGTTGCGGTGGTGGTGGTGGTTGTTCGGGCGGCTGAAGGATTTGGACCAGTGGAATCGGCTCTAGTTGCCTGGGTGGTGGTGGCCTCACCCTTGGTGGAGAAATCTAATTTTGCCTTACTCCTCTATTGAAGTTTTGCCTTCTTGGATGAGGACAATAGTACATGCCATGGCCGTCCTCTCCACATTTGTAACAATGGTAGTCGTGATTCTGTCTTCACTGCCCTCTTCCTTGCTCTAGATTTCTAGCAGGTGCATGCCCTTATTGCACCATATGTACTTAAATATTCTCTAACTGGTTGGTGACTCGTTGAGCAGGTCTTGTTGATCTTCAACCGATTTCTGTGGCTGATTCCTCTGGATGGCTGCTGCAGGTGCGGCTAGGTGTGGTTGGGTCCTACCCGGTTCCTCTTCCTTGGTAGTCCTAGCTTGTAGACGCAATTTCTTATCTTAAAGGCAGGCTACTTTAACTACTACCTCATACATAGCAAAAAACCTTCCCTTCAACTTCTCTTTAAGAATTGGCCATAAACTAGCCACAAACGGGTATTTCTTTAGGAAATTGGGTGCCCCTTTGCCCTCCCTAAGCGATGCAACCCATCGTCCCCATAGATCCATGAACTTCGATTTGTATGTTGCATATTCATCCATACTTCCTTGCTTCAACTCCATCAGCAATTGCCACAATTTTTCCGATGTGGTGCCTTCTCCAAAGTGCCTTAGAAATGTTGCTCTTAGCAGGTCCCACCTCTCCTTGGTGGCTTGCACCAAGGCGTTGTACCATGATCTTGCTTCCACTCTCATTAACAATGGAAGAATACGCAGACGCGAAGAATCATCATCCCTTCCAGAGATGACACATGCTATTTCAAGATTATCTAAGGAATCCGAAGCATCTTCCCCCACCTTACCCGTGAAGGTTGGAAAGGAGACATTTGCCATTGAAAAACAAGATTTCCAAACTCTTTTTTTCTTCTTCTTAAATACAAGTAACTTAGCGGCTTATAGCGGCTTTCTTACAAAGTTGGGTGGATAGATCAAAACACGATGAAAATTGAGACATTAAAGGAGTGATGGTAATCAAACAGGGAGAGAATAATGGGATTTTGGGAGCTAAGGATATTTCCTAGTGCCGCAGCACCAAACAAGAACATAATCATCTGTTGTTGATAGAAGATCTTCCTATCCACATATATATGTATGTGCATGTGTTGCAGAAATCTAACTGAAAAAAACATTGGTCCATTATCCATGATGCATAGAGTATAGAGTACTCACTTATACCCTTACCAAGCCGGTGTTGACAAGTCGGCACATCCACAGGAGGTTATCACCCTTCATAGACTCTACCTTCCCTTCATTGTTTAGTGAAGGAGTACGAGCGGAAGTGCGACGCGAGAGAGAGTACGAGAAGAAGAGCACGGCGATATGGTGAACTCGCTCTACTGTAATGTGTAGAGCATAGTGAGTTCTTATTAGGTTTTTACAAAAAAATATGTGTACATATCTGGCGGCCCGCCCACTTACCTGGGCGACCACATTGGGCTTTATACCCCAACAACCTACCACTTAAAGTCCAATGTGGTACTTTAAGTGTGAGAGAAGCTACTATACAAGCTAATATACAAGAGATGCAGAGAAGTGATGTACTACCCTACACCTAACTGCTTGCGAAAATGCGCAAAGCTCTATGAGGGAAGTCCTTCTGTAAGTAGATCAATAGGATTTTCTGTGGTGTGAACTTTGACAAGCTGAAGTTGCTTATCCTCGAGCATTTCCCTGATGAAATGATACTTCACATCCACATGCTTTGTCTTTGAGTGATAAAATGGATTGCAAGCCAATTGTATAGCACTTTGACTATCACAATATAACACAGGCATCTCTTCTTTGATTCCCAAATCTGTTACTAGTCGATTAAGCCAAATTGATTCTTTGCATGCCTCTGATGCTGCAACATATTACGCCTCTGTAGTAGACTGAGTAACACAATCTTGTAATCTAGAACGCCATGATACTGCTCCACCAGCCAATGTAAAGACATACCCTGACGTAGACCTCCGGTTGTCTAAGTCACCTGCATAATCTGAGTCTGTAAAACCCTTTACACTTAGCTCCTGACTCCCATAGCATATACGCATACTCTTTGTAACTTTCAGGTATCTCAATATTCCTTTCACTGCCTCCCAATGTTTCTTGCCTGGGTTTGACATGTATCGACTTACTACTCCCACTGCAAATGCAATGTCTGGGCGAGTAGCAATCATTGCATACATCAAACTACCCACTGCAGACGCATATGGAACCTTGTCCATTTCAGCCTGTTCTTCCTCAGACACAGGACAATCTTGTTTGCTAAGTTTCACATATGGTGGCAATGGAACACTCAGTGCCTTTCCCTTCTCCATATTGAAACGTTGCAAAACCTTGTCAATATACTCTGTTTGAGATAACCAAATCAGCTTCTTTGATCTGTCTCTCTCAATGCACATACCAAGTATATGACTTGCCTCACCCATGTCTTTCATGTCAAATGATTTTGCCATCTTTGACTTCAAAGCTGAAATTTCTTCCAAGTGCTTGCTAGCAATCAACATGTCATCCACATACAAAATAAGGATCAGCCAACTACCATCCTTAGCCTTCTTTGTATATAGACAATGATCGAACTCACTACGTTTGTAGCCTTGAGAAAGCATAAACTTGTGGAATTTATGGTACCATGCCCTCGGTGATTGTTTTAAGCCATAAAGACTCTTTAACAACTGGCATACCCGATCTTCCTTGCCTTTCTCAACAAACCCTTCTGGCTGCTGCATGTAAATTTCCACATCTAAATCACCATGCAAGAACGCTGTCTTGACATCCATTTGGTGCAACACCAAATCTAATATGGCAACCAATGAAAGAAAGCATCTCAATGTAGTCATCTTGACCACCGGAGAGAAGACTTCATCAAGGTCAATGCCTTGTTCTTGCTTAAAGCCCTTGGCAACAAGCCTTGCTTTGTACTTTGGCTGACTATCATGAGCGGTGATCTTATACCTATAAACCCATTTACAAGGTAGAGCCTTTTTGCTCTGTGGTAATTTAACTAGCTTCCATGTCTTGTTTTTATGCAGAGCTGTCATCTCTGACTGCATGTCCAATTGCCAATTCCCGGAGTCCTTCATTTGCACTGCTTCCTTGTAACATGAAGGCTCACTGCAATCAGTCAACATGACATAGTTCATAGATGGAACAAACCTATCAGGAGGTCGCGTGACACGTCCAGATCTACGCACAATAGGTGGCTCAGGCTCAGCCACAACCTGTGGTTCCACTCTATCCTGCCCTTGCTCCTCTTGAGCCCTGACATTTTGTCTTGCACGTGCAGGTCCATCTTCTTGGAAGACAACTCTTCTAATCTCCTCAACCCTCTCTGGTTTAGAATGATATTTGGATTCATTCAAGTGAACATCATTGCTGCGGACAACCTTTCTGGATTCGGGATCCCAAAGTCTGTACCCCATCTCACCAGAATTACCATAGCCTAGAAAGATGCACTTTCTACTCTTTGGCTCAAGTTTGTTCCTAAATTCCTTTGGAACGTGAGTATATGCCTCACAGCCAAAGACTCTGAGATGCTTGTATGAGGGCATTTTGCCTGACCATACCATCTCTGGCACTGAATCCTTCTGCAAAACCTTGCTAGGAGATCTATTTACAAGATGAACAGCTGTTGATACAGCTTCAACCCAAAACCCATTTGGCAGCTGTGCATTAGACAACATACTTCTGACCTTATCTTGTATGGTCCTATTCATCCTCTCAGCAACACCGTTTTGAGGAGGGTTGTAAGGAGCAGTAAGTTCACGTTTTATACCTTTTGACTCACAAAAGTCCTGAAAGGCCTTTGAAACATACTCTCCACCATTGTCAATGCGTAAGCATTTAAGCTTCTTGCCACTCTGATTCTCCACAAGTGTCACAAACGTTTTGAAAACACTAAACGCTTCATCCTTGTGCTTGAGAAAGTAAGCCCATACTTTCCTCGAGTAATCATCTATAAATGTCATAAAGTAAGAAGCTCCCCTTAGAGATAGGTTAGGCATAGGTCCACACAAATCACTATGAACAAGTGCCAACTGTGGATCTCTTCTACTGCTTCTATGCTTATGTGGCTGCTGTGTTTGCTTACCATACAGACAATGTTCACAGAATTCAAAATCATTAAATGAAAAGCTAGGCAAATAACCAGAACGAGACAAGATTTGCATTCCCTTCTTGGACATATGTCCTAACCGGCTATGCCACAAAGAAACGTTCGGCTGCTCGGTTACATTGATTACATTTTTAGAGACATTTGATACATAAATCATGTAAAGTCCTCCAGACTTTACTCCATGTGCTACTGTCATAGAACCCTTGGATATCTTCCACATGTTCTGTCCAAAAGTGGTGACGTAGCCAGCATCATCAAGTAAACATGTGCTGATCAAGCTCTTTGTAATTGCGGGAACATGTCTCACATTCTTCAACGTGAAAGAAGAGCCATTCTAAAACTTCAATTGAACATCTCCAACACCTAAGATCTCACATGTCTGCCCATTGCCTAGCCGAACATGATCTTTAGTGGTCACATAAGAAGTAAACTACTCCTTGTTTGGAGACACATGAAGTGATGCCCCTGAGTCTATAATCCAGTCACTGAGTGCATTTCCATCAGATGCTGTAAGAAGAGCTGAGTCCATTGTATTCTTCAAGAAGTAGATGTCTCCTGACACTAGACTGTCATCCTCTGCAACAGTGTTTGTCACATTTATTTCTTGAATCTTCATTGAGGACTTGTTCTTCTCACCATGGTCTTCAACTTTCTCCTTGCCTTTTTCTGCTTTCCATTCTCTGCAGTCTCTTTTCATGTGACCCTTCTTGCCACAATGGTGGCATTCTATGTCACTCTTGCCTTTAGCACTGCGGGACTTGCTACGAGACTGATTCCTCTTTCCACCTTTGTACTTTTCTTTGGTCCTTCCCCTGACAACTAAGGCTGTTCCTTTGCCTTTTTCCATTGTCTTTCTATTGGTTTCTTCAGTAAGCAGACTTCCTTCTACACCTGCTATGTTCAAACCATCTGAAGGTGCATAATTACTCAAAGCTGTGCGAAAAGTGTCCCAACTTTCCGGTAATGTGATCAACAGGAACATAGCTCTAACAGGTTCATCAAACTTGACACCTTGAGCTGACAACTGACTGTAGACTGTGTTGAATTCATTTAGATGATTGGACATAGGAGTCCCTTGTTTCATCTTCAAGTCAACAAGCTTCTTAAGACAGTATGCCTGTGAAGTTGCACTCTGCTTCTCATAAAGATCACTCAGCTTTAACCATGCTTGATAAGCCGACATCTCGTCTGCTACATTGAAGTAAACGCTTTCTGCCAAAGTCAGCATAATGGTAGAAAGTGCCAATTCATCCATTTCGCTCCATTCATCTTCGTCCATATCTTCTGGTTTTATCCCCTTGAGCTTTATAGGTTTTATCTGCTTCTTTTGTACCAACACGTGCCAAATCCGCTTCTTCCACAATGGGAAATTTGTTCCATCCAGCTTCTTGATATTGTAAAGAGCAGTGTCCTGTGATCCAGCCATAGCTACGCTTCACAGTAGTTTACTTTCCTGGGAAAAATTCGGCAGAGTTTCCACTGTAAACTGACCTCTGAACCAATATCAACCTGTCAAATGAACCAAGAAAGATTCAGATTCTGTAGAAATTTTGGCAGAGTCTCCTTTGTAAAATGGCTCTGGTGTACTAAAAACAGCTCAAAAAAAACACTATCTCTCTGACACTGTAAGTTACGGGTAAACCTGTCCTGCACCTGTACTGTCTCTCACTGTCCTGTAAGCATAGACTGTGACAATGCCTCAACGGCAGTAAAGCAAAGATGCAATCCCAACTGTCTAACTCACAGTCAATACATCCTATCTGCCTATCTAAGGGTGCTCGAGGGATCGCTCCAAGATCTGTATCACCGAAAGGATCTCAACATTCGAGAATCCCCCAGCTCAATAAAACCTCACTCGACCCTCAACAAAGGCTGCAGTAAATCTGACAGTACATAGACTTCCCACAAAGTCATACATCCACAAATTTCCTACTGTATGCTGTAACCGCTGCGGCGGTTGTTTGCTGCGTGACTCACAGCCAACAAACCCTCAACAGACATACATCATCTCTGACAATACATCCCATGTGGAAGTACCTGCAATGTCAGGATGAAATCTGGAATATCAAGCAGCAAACACAAGCTACCTGATGAACTAGTGGATGTCGCCTACAGTCTGTGTGTAGATGCGCCCGTGTCGTATGTGACACGCCTCCAAGAACTGTGAGCCATCCTTCGATGTGTAGACAGCCACAAATCAACACTCTGGGAGTTTCGATATCCTCAGCACCTGCAGTCGTAGGCCGAGAACCCCAAATTTGCAGAGTCGGATCTGCACCCGCTGAGACCACGTAGTCGAAAATGGCATGCACAGAACTTTGTCGAAGTCGAACGGTGGCCGAGATGACCTCAGAATGAAATTCTGACAACACTGAGCCCCTTTGGCTCACCCACGAGATTTGGGGCCGTGTCTTCGCCTGTCGAATTTCACTCCAATCTGAGTTGGTGACCCTAGACTCCTGCATGGTGCCCCGAGCCTCGATCTGAGCTCTGATACCAGTTGAAGGAGTACGAGCGGAAGTGCGATGCGAGAGAGAGTGCGAGAAGAAGAGCACGACGATATGGTGAACTCGCTCTACTGTAATGTGTAGAGCATAGTGAGTTCTTATTAGGTTTTTACAAAAGAATATGTGTACATACCTGGCGGCCCGCCCACTTACCTGGGCGACCACATTGGGCTTTATACCCCAACACTTAGCACGTATGGAGTGATGGTGATGTGTTTGACCACTTCTAGCCTTTTAGATAGTAGCACTTGCAAGCAGTTATCGTAATAATCAACTTGTTGTATGAATTACAAACCATTTAACTGTAGCTCATCTTCGGCCCATTGGGTTTCACCTCTAGTAGATAGTTTCTTTAGGATGAGTTGCATAGGGAGAGAAGAAAGACCCTCTACCCTCCTTCCAAAACAGCAATGACAGTAGCCAAACCACTCTTCTCTAGGGAATGGGAACCTCCTTATCACCTCGTCTTCGGGGTTGTTGAAGTGAATTGGCAGCACTCGCATGCGCGCCACAAATCGATAGGCGAGTCTTCCGTCGCTTTACCTTGGATGAATTTCTTTCTAGCAGCCTAGGTACGATTCTGCTTTCCAGAGCGAAACTCAAAGCACTCGCGTGGCCAGGTGTTTCTTCTTCCTTGGGGGTCATGTGATTTAGGGTTGGCCTAGCCCTCCTTTTCCCTTGGCACGAGTAGCCCCTTTTGGCCACTTAGGAGCAAAGGCTACACTTTTATTTTCAAATTCCTTGGGGAAGAGAGGCTTTACTAACCTCTTTCCTTCCTTAAGATGGGTGATTTCTTTGCGCTGGACGTCGATGTAGAGGATTTGTGATTCTCCTTTACTTCCATCGATGGCACTCATTGATAAGGTGCGGTGGGTGACGACAATGAGAGTAGCCTCCAGTCCTCCCTTTGGTGGTTCTTGATTCATGACTAGAATGAGAGATGCGAGATGGAGAAATTACTTCCTGGATGTTGACGATGGTGTATCCCGGCAACACTTCGATGAAGGTTCTTAGTGCTTCTTCAATTTCTTCGTTCTTCGTTCTCCAAATGGAGAATTCTTGCAGCCACTCGTCCATGGTTGATGACGTGCATCATCTTCAGCATTGCAAACTGAAGAATTCCGAGAAGTCCTCCTCAGTGGGGGCACCAAATGACAGGTGCAAGCGCAAAATGGACCCGAGCGGCCTCTATGCCAGGCCCGTGCATGCAAAACTCATCGTGGGGAGTGAACAGGGGGCACCACCTAGATTTGATCAACTAGGACGCGGGCATCAGAGATTCAAATAACACTAACACAGCACACCGTTGGGGGGGGGGGGGGGGAGAGAGAGAGAGAGAGAGAGAGAGAGAGAGAGAGAGAGAGAGAGAGAGAGAGAGAGAGAGAGAGAGAGAGAGAGAGAGAGAGAGAGAGAGAGAGAGAGAGAGACGGAGACGGAGACGGAGGAGATGAAAACCCTTTGGAATGTGAGGGCAAACTTGATTCAAGATGGTATTTACAAAACCCTTTGTTTCGTCGAGATGAAAACCAGAGACAGAGAGAGAGAGAGAGAGAGAGAGAGAGAGAGAGAGAGAGAGAGAGAGAGAGAGAGAGAGAGAGAGAGAGAGAGAGAGAGAGAGAGAGAGAGAGAGAGAGAGAGAGAGAGAGACTATAGTGTGTTCTCTAGGGAAATTTCATGTGTGCGGAGATCCTACTCCTGTGCCTAGTGACCCTTGGAGTCAGTGTATATGTGTGTATGACTTCTCTTTCAAGTGCTAACTGTCCGTGATAGTGACCTCTCAGTGCTCTTTTATAGGTGCAGATTTCATAGTTTAGTATAAACTAATTAGGTTTAGGGCTCTAAGCTAGAGAGACAAAGCAAGCAGTCGGGTCCCCGACGGTTGACCAGTGCTTTGTTTTGGGAGAAATAAGAAAATGGTATTCTCCTAGGTGGGCCTTTGTGACCATCACCTAGAGAGAGGTGGAATATACAAATGGTTTTTAAAAGTTTGGCTTGGAAAATGGAAAATGAATTACCCTACGGCTGTTACTGAGGAAGTGCATCGTGGATGAGATACCGGCTAATCGCAGCTTCACTGGGGCATTGGTGTAGCATGCTCGTCAATTTTGGTGCGGGTTGGGGCATGCCTTTGGCGTCATACTTTGATTTTCTATCACCATTTTGTTTTTTTGACGTCGTCCTTCTTCATTTTCTGATAAATCTATGTCAATATTCTTTGCTTCCTTCTTTCCTTCTTGTGTGTGTCGTGTGTGTGCATTGTTGGTGCGTATGTGATTATGTATGTGTGCTTATGCGTGTACTGTATGTATGTGTGTGCACATGTATGTGTTTGTGTGCGTCTGGAAAGAGAGAGAGAGAGAGAGAGAGAGAGAGAGAGAGAGAGAGAGAGAGAGAGAGAGAGCTGAATTTTCTTGCTGTCAACACACACACACACACACACACACACACACACAAATTGGCTGAGACTGAAGGGAGAGTTGTGAGGGTGTGTGTGTGTGAGAGAGAGAAAGAGAGAGTGATTCAAAAGAGAGGGGCTCAAGTTGGCTACCGACACATAGAGAGAGAGAGAGAGAGAGAGAGAGAGAGAGAGAGAGAGAGAGAGAGAGAGAGAGAGAGAGAGAGAGAGAGAGAGAGAGAGAGAGAGAGAGAGACTCTTTTTTTAAAAAAAGCTGAATTTTTTATTTTTTTTCTGATTGCAAATGTGGATGAGGACGAGGTCAAGGAGGAAGGAAGAGCATGAGTGTTGAGCCAGTAGAGGATCACACCCACATTTTTGCTCACACTCATCATTTTGTAACCATTGATTGTAATAAATGTCTTTTCGACATTGATTTTGATTTGAGCCATTCATTAAGTAACGGGACTCAATTGAGTTTCCAGCTTGTAATCCCGAAGTAATTTCACTTGCTGATGTAATTAAATAGAGATGTTCTCACCTCCAAGGCTGAGGTATATAAGCCAAAGTTTTTGTAACCTAAGGACATTCAGATTATTAATCAAAGTGAGTTTTTGAGCTCCGTGACTGTGTCTGAGAGAGAGTGAGTGAGAGAGAGAGAGAGAGTCTTATCTACTTGCTACGCGAGCTACGGAGCCGCCATTGGAGAAGCGACACCGCCATTGTGTTAGCAACGGCGAGAGCTACGCACAGATACCAAGAGTGCGCGCTATCGGCTTCTATGTGTGGTAAGTTCCTACGAGCTTCGGTGTGAGTTTTCTTCCAACTCGTGTGTCGGAATGGAGCGTGCAGCATATCTATAGAACCACAAGGAGTAGAGCTACACATTAGTACCATCGGGGTCAAGTTTCAATCACTTGTATTTTTCGGCCTGTCTTCATACGCGTTTACCGCACGGAGTGGTTATAGGTTGATTTTGTAGTTCAAGTCTTTAGCGTGTTGTTCTTACCTAGTGTATAGACTTCCCCTTGAGTTTGAGATCGATTCAATGATCCTAGATCCTGTTTCGTATAGTATTCGTTCGTATTACGGATTTCAGTCACTTGCGTATTCTAGAGCTTAGATTTGATTTCCTTAGTAGTGATTGTCATTAGAAGGTAGAGTAGGTGATTTGACACCCACCTAGTTGTTTCCATGCGCCTGCGGGTCAAGCTCCGTCCTCGTCTGACAAATTCTGTTGTTGGTTGAGTTCTCGCTATTTAGCTTCCGCAAGCGGCGTAACCGCCCTAACATTTGGCGCCGCTGTCGGGGACGAGAGCCCTAAGTAGGTGACCTTAGACTAATCCTACGAGGTGAGTCGTATAAACTACTTTGTATACTTTAGTTAGAAAAGATCTAGGAGTGGTGGACTCCGAAGATCTCGAGAGATACTAGGAAGTGGGGTATTCCTGGGTCTTCCGTGTTGACAGTATTTTTAGTTTAGCTTAGATTTGTTTGTTGTTTTGTTGGTGTTGAGTAGTTGTTGATAGAAGAAGAATTTGCTAGTCCGTGAGTGACAGTGGATCTCTTTAAAATCACAATTACCAAACCCATTTTATGATTAGGAATAGCTTAGGTAGGACTTCATTTGATCCTGATCTGGAGCTAGTAATCATTGGAGTATTTGCTTGATATGGTTGATTGCATGTTAGATCACTAAACCGTCGAGTTAGTAGTGAAACTTGCAATAAACAAAAGTTAGAGAAATTTTCTGTGTATCTGGGAGTTGCTGAGCACTTGAGAAAGCTTTAGGAAGAATTCTGTGCCAAAAAACTGGAAATCTGTAACTTTAGACATCATACGCGTATGATGTCTAAATGACCAAACAGAGACCAAAACAGAAATTTTGACTTTACCAGAGTGTTCAAAAGGGGGGTTATACCCTAATTTCAACTTAAAACAAGAGCATTAACACTCAAAGAAACCCAAAAAGACAAGTCGGAGTCCAAGAAACGCAAAGAATAGGAAATTTTGGATTCAGATCTTGTTTTTACATTCAAACCTGACAAAAACACTTGAAACTCAATTATAAACATTGGAGAAGGCTTAAAACCAAGAATAGTCAAAATCTGGGACAAAAGACATCATACGCGTATAATGTTTTTTAGCACATCCACTGCTTATTTTTGATATCTGACCTGACAAGATTGTTGCAAACACTGTAGAAAGCATAAATATCAAGTCTTGACCCAAATTGATGAAAAAGACATCATACGCGTATGATGTCTTTTACCTAATTTTGGACATATTTTGATACTTTGCCAACACAGATCCATTGTAATAGCTGTCTAGAGGTTATATTTCAAGTTTCATCCCATTTGGATCACAATTGACCCAAAACAAGTCAAAAGTGGAAAATTGCCAAGAAAAGCCTAAATTAGCCATAACTTGCTCAAACAGAGTTCAAACTAAATTTTGTGAGTGGACAGAGCATAAGGGGGCTACTGAGAGTGAGCATAACCAAAATAGTCCAAATCTGTGAAAAAAGACATCATACGTGTATAATGTCTTTTTCAGCATAACTGCAACAAAATTCTCACTTGATGAAATAGAAGTTGTCCAACTGACAAGATTAAACAATTGACCAAGTATCAGTCAGTTTGGATCAATTCTGACCACAAAAACTTGGGAAAACAAATTGCCGAGACGGAAAAGTTAAAGTCCTTTAGGGGAATTGATGAATTTGAGATCGGGCAGGAATCTCCAGAATAACCAACCAAAACAAGGGGAACAAGCAAGTATCATATCAACCGAGGGAAGTGTAAACCAAAGTTGGGTGCAACCATTAGAGCCGATCTTTGAAGGAAGTGTTTCTGATACTTCTTCGGAGAGATCTTACGAGATTTTCACCGAACACTTGGAACACTTGAACCTGAACAACAGAGAAAATATGGCAGCAGGATCATCAAACCCGTCCGCCACAATGAAGCTATTGTTCATAAAATACCAGTACGACAATGAGCATGGTGCCAAGATCTACAAAGATGGAATGGACCGCTATTGTGTAAAGATAGAAGATAGACCTAGTGAGTTCAAGGACTTAGTGCCTGTGAGCTATAGCGGAGATAGATATCTAGATGACGAGGGCACCATGTACTTGGTAGTCCTAAACCCTAACATTGTGGACAAGTGGGGATTGATGGGCACCAAAGCCAAAGTAGATGAAGAACTCGAGGAGAAAGCACCAATAATGAACTTCCCTGATGCGAGGTTAAGAAGAGAGAATGAAACTACAAGGATCAACACTGATAACATCTATGTGGGGCTATACAAATATAATAATGGGGAGCAAGATCTCTATTATAGATGTGAAGAACCCTACACCGGAGAGTTGACAGACCAAAAAAGACTTTATGTCTTTACCTACACAGAGGGATCGGAAGTGAAAATTGCCGCTTACGACAAGTATGGGAGGCAATACTCAACAATGGGCAAGAAAGAATTAGAAGGATATACATACTTTGGGGGACCACTACATCAGTATTATGTTACTTCTAGCTCACAAAGACCAGCACCAACAAATGGAGTGCAAAACCCAATGACGATAGGAGGACAAAGAACTCAGGCTGCTGACTCTTTCAGTCAACCTCAGTACTCGAAGCCCCGACCAATGGGATCATTACATTCCAGAGAGTCAATGGATACGAATTGAGGTAGTGCAGTTCCAATCCCCACGTATACCACTCCAGGTCCAAGGTTCGAAGCGGAACCATCACAATTACCTCCTAGTAGTAGATTCAGAGCAGGGGAACCGACAAGGGTAACCCATGAAGTCCATGATGCTAGAGAAAGCTTTAGCCGGGACACAGGAGCAATGAGATTGGTAGCAGACCATAGACGTATGAGACCATCTCAAGTAGCCAAGTGTATGCCAAAGAAGTATGGTGGTTCAGGAGATCCGTATGCACATGTGTCACTCTTTAAGCAAGTCTTAAGAGTTGAGCACATAACCGATTTCCATACACAATACGAGGGATTTGGTCTTACTCTAGAAGGTACGGCATTGACATGGTTTCAACCACTGAACATAGGGGGATTCCATGACATTGACCATTTGCTAAGAGAGTTTGCTGAGGAATTCTCAAAACGAGGGATTAAGCACAATACGGTCTCACAAATATATGCTTTTAAACAGAGAGAACACGAAAAAGTGAAGGAAGCTTCACTTCGCTTCAAACAATACATTGAGAGATGTCCAGTACGTGAACGACCACAAGATGACAGACTATCTGTTCTCTTTATTGAAGGATTGAGAAACGACACTCTCAAGAAGGACTTGCACTTGAAAGCTTGTACAAGTTTCGAGCAAGTAACGAGAGAAGCATTGTACTTAGTGGATAACTGTACGATTTATGGAGAGGTGTCAGCGGATACAGATTTTGCATCCAGTAGCTCTTCCTCCGTAGTGAGCGACACTACCACTAAAAAGAATGTTCAAACAACAACCATGCCAAATGTAGAGCAAATGATAGAAGATGCTCTAAAAAGGATGGCACCATACCAAAAACCATTGCCAAAAACACTGAAATGGTGTGCTATTGAACAAAAATGGACAAACCATCCAACAAAGGAGTGCTATTACAACAAGGGTATGTAAGGGAGTGTCAGTATGCACCTCTTGCTCAATTAGCACCACCTCAGGTACATCCAGTACCTCGATACTCAACGGGAAATGTACCAGGACCTATGGGGATAGAAAGACCGCAACCGGTATTGGGACAACAACCACCTTTACCAGGAGCAAGACCAGTGGGCATTAGATATGCACCAACCTTAGAGAATCAGGAAGAACAAGCCTTAGTGCCTGTTCAAGCCTATTATGAAGAAGCTGGTGCACACATGTCTCCAACTGTGTATTACCCACCAGAAGAACCCAAACAACCAGAACCATGGGGCATGATTGGGAATGTTGGAATACCAACAGTTACAAGTGCTTCTGATGAAGAGAGATACAATTTGGACGCAAGAACATTGATGTTCATAGCTCATGGAGGGTTAACAGGACAAAGACCATCCTATCCACAAAGGACGAATCAAGTGGGACCAAGACCAACACTAGGACCTTGTTACAAGTGTGGAGGTGACCATCTGATGAATGTTTGTCCACATACGGAAATCATTAGAATTAACTCTTATTGCACTGAGTGTGGGGTTACTCACTTCATTGAGGATTGTTCAAAGAATCCAAACAAAGCGCAAAAGACGACATTGAATATGCTAGAAACTATTCCTACCAGCAGTGGGTCAAAAAATGAAACTCTGATACCAACGCAAGTTGTTACTAGAGCTCAAGCTAAGAAAACCACTAGAGAACTTGAGAATGGAAAGTTAGCGATTGAAGTGGTTAGTCAAGGACCGCGGAGTCAGAGAAACACATGGAAAGCTAGAAAATCACGCATGAAGTTGAGAAAAGAACATGAAGACGCTATTCTAGCTGAGGAACTAAAGCGAACTAAAGATAGATTAGAAAAACTTGAGAGTCAAAACGGAAAACGAGAGATGAGCCCGAAAAGAACGAAACAAAAGAGTATTAAAGAAACAACGAGCTTAAGCTCAGGGGGATCAGTGCTAGTCGACAAAGTACACGAACCATTGGACGCACTGATGAGAGCTTACGAAGCTAGGTTAAAGAACAACCAAACACAAGAACAGAGGTGGATGACATACCCAAATGCGGAATTGGAAAAGCAGAGACTTGAAATGTGCCAGAGAATGATCGAGACTGCACAAGCCTTATTAGAACCACCAAGAGAAACAATGAATTGTGGAACGGAAAACCCAATTCAGCAAGAGACTATCATTTCACGGGTAGCTGAAAAGACTCCCAGTGCACAAAAGCCTGAAAATACCCACAAGGATGACCGCATAATATTGAACACAACCGATCAGGAGATAGAGAGTTTTCATCCAGTCATACAGAGGTCGTACGGAAGAGATGAGGATTACAATGAATTTTGGAAACAAGTGAGAGAGGCAAACTTTGCAAACGAGCTAAGTTGCCAAGCTAATCAGACAAATTGGGAAAAGGACATCAAGAATCCTCCCATAGTGGAATTTGAGGCAGGATCTCAAGTGGACTTGGATCTGCAATCTTACTGGGGAGATGGGGGACTCTGTTAGAACAATGGAGAGCAAACCTCATTCTCTGAATACCTTACCTTCATACTTAGGAGAGTATGAAGCAAAATCTGAGATTAGAGCACTTCCCTCACGAAGAATCTCATCAGAAAAAGTCATGGACTCGCAAGGATTGATAGAGATCTTGTCAACACCAGTGACATGCACTATCACTCTAGCTGAGCTTTTGAGGCTAAGACCACATATGTGGACCACTGTAGGAAAATGCTTGGAGAAATTTGGGATAAAAGACCCAACATCGAGACTGCAAGAGGGTATACAAGAGCTGAGCAAACCACAAAAGAACGCTAAGCGTGTACCCTTAAACAAGGTCGGAGAGTATTGCGAAGGTGAAGAGGGGAATACAACCTTACCAGTTGAATTCCAAGGAGTGAACACGATGGCAATACTAGACAGCGGAGCTGGGGTAGCCATTGCTACAAAAGAAATCTGGAAAAAATGGGGAAACCAGCAATAAGGAAGACTAGGTTGAAACTCCAATTAGCAGATGGACACATGGAGAAACCTATGGGGTTATTAGAGAAAGTCGTAGTGACTTCTTGCGGCATTGAATACGAACATACTTTTGCTATTGTCGATTTTGGCAAGGAGAATAACTATGATATCATACTGGGAAGACCATTCATGAGACAGTTGAAAATGGTCCAGGATTGGGGCTACGATCACAATACCTGAGAAATATGGAAACCACTACACGTGTGAACCTGAAAGACCATAGCTACAAAGATGTGAACCGAACACCGGTAGAGGAGTTTGATTCAGCTACTTTGGCGGATCCGAATTTCCAGCTTGGTTAGGTAAGCCCAAGGAGTTATGGATGTGTGGAGCCTCGAAATGTGGAAGTCTGAGGCGAGAAGAATATGTTTTAGAAAGGGCTATCGAAGACGAAACTTATATAGGAGAACCCTTTCCAGAGGACACGCTTGAACCATTAGAATGGACACACATTCTAGCAACCCTAGATGTTTGTGCAATTCCGGATGGTCCCACAACGAAATTTTGCGATAAGGACGGGTACGACGTGGTTTCCGTACTTCATGTTGAGAACTATACTCGAAAAAGAAACTGAAAAGAACGATACACTGGAAAAGGAAGATGAAGAAGAGGGTTTTCACGACATTCCCGATCATCCAGAGTGGGGAAATGAAGCAGACACGATCAACGGACAATTCAAGCGGAAACGAAGAAACTATAATGGATGTCTGTTTTTATGATTTTCCGAACCAAACTAAACAACGCCAGAAACCTATAGAGCAAAGAGAAAAACAAAGGGGGTAGAACCAATCCGATGCCTAGAATAAGAGGAAAAAATCATTCCTAATGCTAGTAAAGCGGAAGATTGTGTTAAGGACAAGATTTCTGGAAGAATGAGAGGCAATGATCAAAAGAGCTTACGAAAAGACAAAAAGGCTCAAGAAATCAAGTTCAAAGGAATGGAACGAAAACTGAAACAAAAATCAGAAAAGAACAAGCGCAACAGAGAACACACGGAGTCCAAGTTAGAACGTAGAAACAAGTACAGAGAGCTCAAGAACTCTGAAAGAAGTTTGGACGACAGAAATTGAGAGTGGAGAGGACGAAAACGCCAAAATCAAAAACATGGATGTTCCCTCTCACTACAGGAAATTCACAATTGAGGATAGGAAGGTGGTATTAACCCAACCTATTAGAGAGAGAAGGAAGAACGAATCTTATGACGGACCGGAGGATGCAAAAAAAGTTGATTTAGCAGCTCCAGGTGAGACACCTAGACTGTGTACATAGCCACAGATTTCTCCAGGAGAAGAGAGACTTTTGAGTCTTCTCAGAGAGTACAGGGATGTTTTGCATGGTCTTATAAGACTTAAAGGGAGTTGACCCATCGATATGCCAACACACAATCCCACTAAAACAAGACGCAAAGCCTAGCAGACAAGACCATACACATATAATGATACGTTTGCTAAGCGAATCAAGGAAGAGATAGATAAGCTAATGGAAGCTGAATTCATATACGAGATGAACACACCGATTGGTATCTCCGATGTGGTGGTACCCAAGAAGAACGGAAAACTCCGAGTGTGTGTCAACTTAAAGAAAGTGAATGCTGCAAACATCAGGGACAATTATCCCCTGCCGATAACTGATCATTTCTAGAGCGTGTATCAGGAAACCAGCATTACTCCTTTCTTGATGGTTTTTCAGGATATAACCAGCTAGCCATAGCACCGAAGATCAACATAAAACAGCTTTTGCAACGGAGTGGGGAATTTATGCTTATCGGGTTATGCCTTTTGGTCTAACCAATGCTCCCGCAACCTTCAGAGGCTGATGACGCATGCTTTCAAAGAATACTTAAGGTGTTTCTAGAATATACAAGGATGACTTATGTGTACATTCTCTTCTGAGAGATGAGCATCTAGAACACCTAAGAAAATATTTGAGAATGTAGGACATATCGCATTTGTCTCAATCCTGAGAAATGTGTGTTTTATGGTCCGACAGGCAGAATTCTGGGACATATTGTCTCACAAACGGAATATCACGGATTTAGAGAAGATAAAAGTTATAGTGGATATGACTAGACCAACCAATGCGAAACAAGTACAGAGCTTTATGGGACATTGGGATATTATAACGATTCATTTACATGTACGCTATAATAGGCCAACCACTTTTCAGGCTAATAGTGAACTTTGAATGGACAGAGGAGTGTGAGGAATCCATTCAAGAAATTGAAAGAGGCACTCATTACTGCTCCAGTCTTGAAATCACCAGATTGGGAGAAGATATTCCATGTGCATATAGATGCTTCGGGCATATGCAATAGGATGCATTCTACTCAGCCAGAAAAGGAAACATGGATTTTCCTATCTGTTACGCCAGTCGACAGCTCAACAATTCAGAGAAGAATTACACCACAACAGACGAGAGGATTAGGAATGATATATGCTGTGAAGAAATTTCGGCATTATCTTCTAGCCAACAAGTTTGTGTTTTTTACGGATCACCAAGCTTGCTCTACCTAGTGAATAAACCATGCAATACCGAGAGAATAGTGAGATGGTTCATTATCTTACTGGAATTCAACTTCACGGTAGTAGTAAAGAAAGGAAAAACACATCTTAGAGCTGATCATCTTTCGCGATTGACGAATGGAGAAGACCCTATAGGAGTAGATGACGACATGCCAGACGCGTACTTGTTCAACATAGAAATGATACCGAAGTGGTCTCAAAATGTCGTTAGCCTATTAACCTATGGAGGAGAGTTTGATAGAAGAGAATACAACCAGAAACATATTGCTATTCAGCAACCAAGAATCTTCAATTGGTTGCAGGAAGGTTGTATCAATTGGGAAATGATCATGTTTTACGACTATGCATCAATCCTGAGGAATATAATATATATCTGTCGAAGCACATGTTCAAATGTGCATTTCAGTGTTCAAAAGGAACACATATAGGAATTTGTTACAATTGGGAGTATTGGCCAGGAATGAAAGAAAGCGTACATGAATATGTCACTGTATGTATTGTATGTTCATCAAAAACCGCCAGCAGAGTATTTAACATTATATCAGATAATGATCGCTCCGGAATGGAGTCAGTATATTGTTGAATATCTCACAAATAGAACTTTCCCAGAAGGAACGTCAAAAGCTCGTCAGAAATCTGTAGAGACAGAAGCTAGAGATTACGCTTTAATAGGAGATCAACTCTATAAGAGAGGTAAAGACAACCAGCTTAGGATTTGCGCACAGAGTCTGAGTATGTGATAATCCTGGAGCAAGCTCATGGGAGTAGGTGAGGCCATTTCTCAGGTGATAAGACATCAAAACTTGTCTTAGCCGCAGGAATATGGTGCCAACATTACATATGGACGCTGAGGAATACGTTAAACGAGTGATGACTGTCAGCGGACCAAAGTACCACTTAAAAAGATGATATGCCGCTTAGACCAATATGGGCAAGAGCTTTTGCAAAATGGGGGATTGATTATGTCGGACCCATTTCACCTCCTGCATATAAGACTCATGCACAATACATCGTTGTGGCTACAGACTATCTAACAAAGTGGGTCGAAGCAAAGGCAACTCAAAAAGCAGATGCCAGGACCACGGCACAATTTCTATATGAATACGTCTTTGTACGATATGGATTGCCAATAGAAATTGTGAGTGATCGAGGCATGCATTTTATAAATGAAGTGTAGAGATCCTTCTAGATGAATTCATGTAATCCATAGGAAATCTCCCCGTATCATCCACAAGCAAACGGACAAGCTGAAGCAACAAACAAAACCATATGCACGGTCCTTACGAAGATTGTATCTGAGTCGAGAACTGACTGGGACAAGAAGTTGCATTCAACATTATGGGCATATAGGGTAGCATATAAAACATCAATAGGAACGACCCCATATAACATGGTTTTTGGGCTAAATGCTATCTTACCAATAGAATCTTGATTTCAACCTAAGGGTGGCTAAGGATCTAGAGGGACAGGCACGAGCTTTTTGATAGAATAGATGACCTGGAAAAGCTAGACGAGCTTTGCCTAAAAGCAGTAGCTTCTATCTACGCTCAAAAAAGGCGACAAAAGGAATTTTTTGATAAGCATGTGCGGACTAAAGAGTTTAGGTTGGGACTATGTCCTAGTTTACACTCTGAAACAGCATGCTAAAGAAGCTTAAAAGCGAGGGATGGGACTCTGGTGATTAAAGATCTATCACCAAGTGGAGCCGTCAAGCTTGCTACATTAGACGGAGAAGAAATGCCCAATTGGATTAGTGGATGCAGAGTGAAAAAGTATCTTTTTCCGCTACCCAAGACATCTTCTCAAAATACATCAAGAAAAGCTGCGTGTCCAGAAAAGAAAAAGATTGTGGAGGAAGCGCAAGCCGAGGCGAAGGAAAAATGGAGAAAAAAGACTACTGCTCAGAAACGCGCAATGAAGGAGCAATACGAATAAACGCAGTCAGTATAACAGAAATGGATAATGACAAAGAAGAACCCATCATTGAATGCAAAGTAGGAACCAACCAAATCAAAGCCAGAGCACTATTGGATTCAGGAGCTCAAACTAACCTACTTTCACTCAGTTTGTATAGACAATTGACAAATGACACTAAATTACAAACTGCCAAGCAAGAGTTAAAGAGTTACTCTGAGAATTCAATCAAAACTGTCGGATGCACAGTTTTACATATACAGATTAACCAGTATGTGTATCCTCATATGTTTTACGTGTTGAAGACCAAGCTACACAACATCCATTATTGCTAGGACAACCATGGCAAAGCAATACAATGCAATGATTGACTGGAGTTCTAAATCAGTGCTTATCAAATAACGAAGGTGAAAGTCAATCAGTTAAGTTCACCAAAGGAGCAGAGCCAACTCCAAAGGAAGAATCCAAGAACAAAGGTAAACAACAACCAGAGAAAAAGAAGAAGCAATGCAACCAAAAGTTTCTATACCACTGGATTGCTCTTCGACGAGAATTCTCAACATTGATAAGGAAGACAAGCAATAATATAACAGCTCAACCTGGGAAAAAACGGAGTCAAAGTTGGTATGGAGACCAAAAAAGTTGTGCCAGAACACAAAGGTGGAAACAGAGTCTTCAATACCAACAACAGAGTGATTCCAGACAATCAAGGACAGTGAAACAGATCTGGATTCCAAAGAAGTTCATGACGGCACAAAGCTATAGCAAGCAAATTTGGATCCCAAGGATTTGTAAACAGAACTCCCTTCAGTACAATCCACGGAAACTCCTAGGTATTTCAAGGCGAGGAAATCAACACAAAGAACAAAGCAGGTTTGGGTCGCAAAGAGTTTGTGGCAAGCACAAGCGAAGCGGAAGCAGATTTGGATTGTGAAAAAGAACAACAAAGTAAAGAAGAATCCCATCTACTGATTCTACTACCGAAGTCCCAAAACCAACCAAAACTCGACCACCAATCCTTCAATCAAACAAAAGCAGCTTTATTGGAAAGACTGTTGTATCATCGCTCTACAATTGCATTGGGAACTTATACCAAAACAACTACAATGCTTCGCCCACAGACACTTCATAGTCGTCCGGGAGACTCAGACTAGAGGGGGATATACATATTACAGGAGCTACAAAGCAGCTACAAGCCGACAAAAACAAAGAAAAACAAAAATTATATTACAAGGGCAGTGTCTTACATGATTTTGCAATTTTTATGTTTGATTGCATATTGATAATATTTAGCCCGTATATGGGGGAGGTATACAGGTATACAGGAGCTACAAAGCAGCTACAAGCGACAAAAACAAAGAAAAACAAAAATTATATTACAAGGGCAGTGTCTTACATGATTTTGCAATTTTTTATGTTTGATTGCGGATATTGATAATATTTATGCCCTTATATACCTTGTTTTGCAACAAGAAGAGATCAAATGATGAATTTGGGTCTCTAGACGTGTAAATATCACTAAATAAGAGTGTTTTTGGAGCTAAAAAGTGGAAAAAAGTGGTAATCCAAGTCCAAAAATCACAAATAAGTGTATATTCATATACACAGGGTTACCAGCTATTTATCGTGTATGTTTGGAATTTTTTGGCTTCAATTTGCTATTTTCCTTTATTTTTTATGATTTTCTTAATAAAAATAAAAGAAAAATAAAAAAGCAGGTGAAATGAGATCGGAAAAAAGAAAAGAATAGACGGTGATGATCCTAATGACAAGGGCAACCCATGGTAAAAATTGGGTACAATTCTGAAAAAGTTGCGGAAAGCCCGAAATGACAGAATTTTGGCAAAGTGGACAGATTTCTCAGAAACAGGTCAAACGGAAAGTGGACCAGAAACAGGTCAAACGGAGTCCAAATTGAGAAATTTCAAATCCTAAAGTGCATTTCACGACGAGATAGGAGCACATGTCAAATTTGGTAACAAGTGATCCGGGAAGTCCGAAGTTAAGTATTTTTCACTTCACTTTCAAGCTCATTTCCACTATTACCTTCTTGGAGAGAGCAAAGAGCACACAGGAGCATCCAACCTTCTACAGCCTTCTACGACTGCTAGGAGAGCTCAGAGGACACCAGACATGAGAGGTAGACTCGTTGCCATAAGCTTTTGATGCTTATCATTAACTTTTGTCGCGAAAACTGACCAAAACCAAGAAACAAGAGCAGACGGGGAATGCGGTAGAATGCTAGGTAGTGACACAACCGCCTAACCAAACCTTGCAAGAATTTATAGGTGGGTTACCCTAGTATAGAAGATGGGTTTCTAACAGTCAAAGCTCGAGAAAGAACGACTGGAAAAACCCTAGGTCAACAGAGCCTGCAAGAGGCAGACATGAAAAAATTGTCGAAACGACACGAAAATTCACAGGAAGTTCAACCACATCAAGGAAAATGCAACCATAGAGTATCTCCAGGTTTGGACCACCAAAAGTAGGTCGGAACAACCGATTCGGCTGCGGACACACAAAGCGTCATTTTGGCATAACGGCTGAAATTGACGACCGAATGAAATGAAACTTCACAAGCAGCTTCAAATATACATGGATGACTTATGTTTGCAAGCAAAACCCAAAAGAAAGCTGATTCACTTACCGATGGTGAAAAAGACGCTTTCGGGCAACCAAAAGGAGAAAGATGGAGAACAGGGAGCCAAAGTCAAGTTCAACCAAATAGATGGCTTCACAACATATCCAATGAGCTGGAAATGAAACTCTCGAGAAGAAAAGTTGAAGAAATTCAACTCCAAGGCAAAAAGACGACTTCGGAGACTGAAATGCCTATAAGGGGACTTTTTAGCTAAACTGATGACTTTTTAAGTTGAAAACTAGTTAGCAGGGCTTAGGGCACTAGCACAAAGCATTCTTTGCACAAAAAGACCAACATTTCAAGAAAAGACATCATACGCGTATGATGTCTCACAGCATGAATTTCACATCCATTTCAACATTTGAGTGCATAGCCTCATTCCACATGTTAATCACATCCTATGAACCAAGTATCATGAGAATTGGAGTTAGAAAACCCAAGGAAAACCAAAAAGACGCAAAGTAGGCCATAAAATTGATTTTTGGTCCTAATTTTGTCAAAGTAACTCCAAACTCATTGAAACTTTGTAGGATTGTTGATTAACACATCTACAAGCTATCTGGAACCAAAAAGCACCATTTTGACACAAAAGACATCATACGCATATGATGTCTTTTTGCACTTACAAAGCCAGAACTGCTCATTTGTCATCATACATCCATTATATATATCTAATACATGCTACATATGAAATTTGGAACCATTTGGTCAAGAGGATCACCCCATTAGCCCAATTGAGGAAAATCCTTCACCTAAAGCCTATTTTTGGCCCAAATCCAACATACTTAAGTCCAAACCAAGATTTGAGTAGATATAGTCCTTCACTAGTACATGGGGAGTCCAAAGAACCAATCCCATGCAAAATTGATGAAAAAGACATCATACGCGTATGATGTCCCCAGAGCCATTTTTAGCCCAAAATCTATCCAAACTTCATAAATCCACTGAATAAGCCTATCTAAAGCCAAATCCAATCTTATAGAGAAATTTGGTCCAAAAATACACTAAAAGACATCATACGCGTATGATGTCTCACTATGTGATTTTGGCACCTCAAGGCTTCAACCACCAAACAGAAGTGATCTACATGCCATTTGAAAGTGAACCACCAAGTTTTATCCAAGTTGGATCATAAAATCCAAATCCCTTTCAAAATTTTGCCAAGAGCCAGAACTTGACTAAACTGGCCAAAACTGGCCAAAACTTGACCAAATGGTATCCAAACTCAAATCCAAGCATATAATACTCATGTATACACTATCAGCTACAAGCACAACCAATATGAAGTCATTTTGACACAAAAGACATCATACGCGTATGATGTCTCCAGCATGATTTTGAGCCCATTTTGCATATTTTTTCACCTACCTTGCATCCTTAGGCCCTGAATAGCTCATGTTTCAATTTTCAAGTCATTTGGATAGTTAAAAGCTTCATTTCGGCTTTCAGTACTAAAAGGACGCTAACTTCTGAAATTGGAGTTACAGGATCCATGGATTTCGCCAAGTCATCGGCAACGAAGAGAAAAAGACCGACAATCAAAGATGCTCTTGCAGAAGCGGAACCCTTTGACATTCCAGCAGAAACCCTCAAGCCAACAAAAACTTGGGTGGAGGAAGCAGTATTGGAGAAAGAGGGAATAAAGATCTACCAGGGGACTTTCAGAGATCCTCAAGGGCAAGCGGTGGATGTACCGATGATCCCACAGGAATTGGTAGATTATAGCAGATCAGAAGACATCAGCAGGTACCTGGAAAGGGCAGACTTGCACAGTTTCTTCACCTCGAGACCATCAGGTGTGGATACAAGAAGAGTATACGAGTTGGCAACATCCATTCAGAAGGATGGAAAAGCCACATTGACAGCTATGGATGGAGAGAAAGTAGAAGTACAGATCACTCCACAGCTCATTGCAGACGCATTGAAGCTGCACAACAAAGGGAGCTTGGTCAGGGAAAGAAGGGAGGCCATAGAGGTCTATGGGACCAAGAAGCAGAATGCAACCTATGGAGATATGGCAGACCCAAGAGCGGCAACCCTTTGCCGACTGTACAACCAATTTCTTCATGTTTGCAGTAAAAGACCGCAAAAGTATACGACACCACCCCATGCCATTGCGACCACCATCACATGGGCATTAAAGAGCAATATGCCAAAAGAGGTGAATTACGCTCAACACATCCACGAGCAAGTAATTGCCATGCACAACGAGAAGCCAAAATACATAGGAGGAGCGGAAATTCTGACAAGAATAACTTATGAAGCTATGAAGCCGACGAGGAGGAAGAACAACCCGAAGTATCCAAGAGGGCATCCACAAGAGCACGTCGGAAACTAGAAGTAGTTTCAGAACCTGCAAAGGATGTGGACAAGCCGCTTAGGAAGAAAGTAAAGAAGAAGGTTGCTCCCAAGCAAACCAAAAGTCAGAAAGCGGCAAGAATGGAAAGACTAGTGGAGCAGTTTAGAGCGGAAAGAGCTCTAAAGGGTGACTTTGAAGAAAAGTGGGTGCCAGACCCCACTAAAGTCGGAACTAGCTCAGCCAGGCCACATATTGATCAATACGATCAATATATTAAAGCTTATGAGGAGTTGGAGGCTATTCTGGAGCAGCAACCTGTCGAGCCATACACTGAAGAGGAGGTACAGCAATTAAAAGCTGAGCTGAAAAAAGACGACAAGGGAAAAAGGAAAGTAGATGAGTCTACTAAGCCTCAAGAGATAGACGGACAAGCCGACAAAGGGAAAGACAAGGAAGCTGAGGACAAACATCCCTCTTTTACTGATGTACCAAGCTCGAAGAAGACGGAAAAAATTGTGGAAGAGACCACAGTAGAGGTGGACACAGATGTTATGGAAAAGCTAGAAGCCGAGACCGAAGAAAAGAAGATAGATCCAGTTCAACAAAAGAGAAATGATTATGAGGATCTGGTAGCGATAGGATACACTGAAGAAGAGGCCCTTGAGGCAGTTTATGGGATCACCCTACAAAAACAAGATGAACGGAGAGGGACGGAGGAAAAAACAAAGAGTACAAAAGAAAGTGAAGAGAAACTGGACGAACCGAAAGCACTAGAAGAGCCAAAGCCAGTGGAGGTGGTGGCAGAAAGAGCTTTAGAGTTGACAGATGATGATGAAAAAGACATGCACATGGTGCATGAACTGCTCAGCAAGATAAAAGAAAGGTCCAAGGCAAAGGAATTAGAGATTGAGACAGCCAAATAAAGGGAAGCGGAGTTGCAGAGAAAATTAGAGAATGCTATGACTGAATTTGAAAGTCATAAAGCATCACTCTATGACGCGGAAAACGAGAGAGACGGCTTGATACTCTAGCTAGCCGAGGCTTCAAGAGAAGTGACAAGTGCACAGGAAGCAAGGGAGCGGCTAGAGGATGAGTTGGAGGCGGCCAAGGATGAGCTCATTGAGCTAAGGGAGAGAGTCGAGCTCCAAGAAAGAACAATCACTAGACTCAAGACTACCCCTAGAGCTAGCAGAGCAGGAATCAAAAAAGAGGGAGTTATCATACCAGCTTTGGAAGACCAGGTCCGAAGCTTACAAAGAGAGCTGAGATTAGAGCAAGTGCAAAGGTTGCACATTGCGGAGGGATCATTGGCCGCAGAGGAGAGGCTCACATTAGAAAATCAAACACTATGGACAGAGAATGAGGCCCTCCGCAAACAGCTCCAAGATCTACAAGAGCAACAAAGAAGAGAGACAGAGACACCACACGAAGAATCAGGTGTAGCAGCCATAGAGCTACCAGAAACTGGAGAGGCAACCACAATTGAAGATCCAGCCCCAGCTCAAGAGGTGGCCTCGACTTCAAGAATCTCTGAAGAAGAAGAACAAAGGCTCCATGACCAAATAGAAAAGTCAGCAGAGGAGAGTGCCAAGGCGGAAATGGAATGGGAGAGGAGACTCCTAATCTCCATTAGACTTCAGGGACTTGACACAAAAGTGCTCCATGAACAGTGGATGCAACCCAGCCTGCCTTTCCCTTTGATGAAATTTGAAGTGCTAAAGACGAAAAAGAGAATAGAGGAGGAGCAGTATGTCGCTCTTTACGAAGGCGACATCACAAAGGAGGAACAATCAAAGAAGATAGTAGATTCACAACCTAGATGGAGGAAAGGTTGGCTGAACAAATACCCAACCTACCTCATCTACTTGGTGGAGGCACTAAAGGAGATTCGGGATGATGCAACCTTCTGCCCGGTGCCAAGAGTCAAAAACTGGAAAGAGCATGGCAGGATTGCAGAAAAGAAGCCAAATTGGCTTAATTATCCCAGGATGCCAGGACCAAAGGCAAGAGAGAGAATAGGTAAAGCCTACATGGTGAAAACCCTAACAGGCACCATCAAGCTCTTTACTGGCTCTCCTTACCTTTCGTGTCAGATGCTCAAGAAAATCTGCAGGACTCTCTTAGCTTGCATTGAAGTGTTCACGCCAGATAAAGCCACGACCTCGAGTCTACTATTGACGGCCGACACGATGACTGATATGATGTACGATCTTTCATTGCAGCCTTCTCCAAAAGTGTTACACTTCCTATACCAAAGGATTATGTTT
The DNA here is from genome assembly GCF_014529385.1 of Adiantum capillus-veneris. Classification (NCBI taxonomy): domain Eukaryota; kingdom Viridiplantae; phylum Streptophyta; class Polypodiopsida; order Polypodiales; family Pteridaceae; genus Adiantum; species Adiantum capillus-veneris. The sequence continues at coordinate 52,834,950 of NC_140932.1, forward strand.
TTGCCTAGCTTCCACATGCAAACATTCGAAGAAGCTTTCTACACCGGCTTTTTCACCCACGAAAGCAAAATATTCGGCCCAACCTTGACCATCGGCAACCTACGATACGAATCACATTTGCAGATGCTCAAGACGACAGGACTTTATTGACCAAGCATAGAAGTCATGTCAGGGACGACATGAACGCGGAGGGGGGGAGTGTTGAGCCAGCAGAGGATCACACCCACATTTTTGCTCACACTCATCATTTTGTAACCATTGATTGTAATAAATGTCTTTTCGACATTGATTTTGATTTGAGCCATTCATTAAGTAACGGGACTCAATTGAGTTTCCAGCTTGTAATCCCGAAGTAATTTCACTTGCTGATGTAATTAGTTAGAGATGTTCTCACCTCCAAGGCTGAGGTATATAAGCCAAAGTTTTTGTAACTTAAGGACATTCAGATTATTAATCAAAGTGAGTTTTTGAGCGCCGTGACTGTGTCTCTGAGAGAGTGAGAGAGAGAGAGAGAGAGAGAGAGAGTCTTATCTACTTGCTACGCGAGCTACAGAGCCGCCATTGGAGAAGCGACACCGCCATTGTGTTAGCAACGGCGAGAGCTACGCACAGATACCAAGAGTGCGCGCTATCGGCTTCTATGTGTGGTAAGTTCCTACGAGCTTCGGTGTGAGTTTTCTTCCAACTCGTATGTCGGAATGGAGCGTGCAGCATATCTATAGAACCAGAACGAGTAGAGCTACACATTAGTACCATCGGGGTCAAGTTTTGATCACCTATATTTTTCGGCCTGTCTTCATACGCGTTTACCGCACAGAGTGGTTATAGGTTGATTTTGCAGTTCAAGTCTTTAGAGTGTTGTTCTTACCTAGTGTATAGACTTCCCCTTGAGTTTGAGATCGATTCAATGATCCTAGATCCTGTTTCGTATAGCATTCGTTCGTATTACGGATTTCAGTCACTTGCGTATTCTAGAGCTTAGATTTGATTTCCTTAGTAGTGATTGTCATTAGAAGGTCGAGTAGGTGATTTGACACCCACCTAGTTGTTTCCATGCACCTGCGGGTCAAGCTCCGTCCTCGTCTGACAAATTCTGTTGTTGGTTGAGTTCTCGCTATTTAGCTTCTGCTAGCGGTGTAACCGCCTTAACAATGAGGGAGAGGGTGGGGAAAGGCGAGGATGTGTGTGTGTGTGTGAGTTTGGCCTATTTGTGCCGCCAAAGAGAGAGAGAGAGAGAACAAAGAGAGAGAGAGAGAGAGAGAGAGAGAGAGAGAGAGAGAGAGAGAGAGAGAGAGAGAGAGAGAGAGAGAGAGAGAGAGAGATTGGTGGCCAATAATGCATGAGGGAGAATGAGGGAGGAGAGGCAAGGGGTTGAGTGGTGGGAGCGTGAGCTTTTTCTGGCGATTGAACTCATCCAAGGGAGGGAGAGAGAGGGTTGTTGCGTTACTGGACTGTAGAGAGAGAGAGAGAGAGAGAGAGAGAGAGAGAGAGAGAGAGAGAGAGAGAGAGAGAGAGAGAGAGAGAGAGAGAGAGAGAGAGAGAGAGAGAGGGTGGTGGCCCTTTTGCAAGCGCAAGGAGGGGAAGGTGACGGCCCTACTTGTTGCTGTGAAAAAAATGTTTTTTAAATTTTTATCTTATAAAGCTCCCCTTTGGGGCTAGTACCCATGGCCGAAGGTCGTGCAACCCTCCTCATCCATGAACAACTTCCCAATGTCGGACTGTGTCCGTGGTGACCTTCAAACCGGGATTACAGTTGAGCTCCTTGTGGTGGGTGCACCGTACCAGTATCCATGTATTGCCCCAAGGTGTGGCGATGGTCGTTTCCCAAAAGCATGCTTGGAGCTGCATGGATCAAAGGGGTAAACAAAGGTTTCTACTAGCCTAGCTATGTACAAGGGGCGGTTTTTTTGGGGGGGTTGGTGAAAAGAACCTATCACTGCAATACAGCATTCATGCACCACCTCAATGTGTGTTACCTCTAGCTTGGAGAAACGTGAGGAAGATTTAAGAGGCCACAACTGCATTGTGTGTACTGCCTTCTCCTTGCCTTAGGTAGTAGATTTTCCTTTGGGACAATCATTTTTTCCATGGCCACTTTCTAAGCATTGAAAACATAATTTTCCATGTTTTGTTGGGTTAAGGTGGATAGGTTAGTGTGCCATTCATGCTAATGGCATGCTTGGAGAGGTTAGTGTAGAGCTTGAGAGAGAAACTATTGCACAATATAATACAGAGTATGATTGCAAATGATAAAACTTACCTTTATTCAATAGAATGTGCCTCTATATAGGATTTACAAAAGAGAGAGCCTTTTGACACATGATCACAAGATGTGACTGGCTATGGACAAACACAAGTGGCTTTTCTTAACACATGGGTGGTAAGGGGTTCTTCACATGGGTTATTGACACATGACACTTTTTTAGGTGGAAGAGATTGTTCACACAAGAGATGCACCAAAACCTCGCATCCCAACAATCCTCCCCTATGTGGACTTTGGTTGCATATCACTCACATAATCCTCCCCACAGAACACACTAGGGTGAGGCACACAATTCACAAGCCTCCCCTTGAACACAAATATACCTTCCCTAGACACAAAGGGTGTAGGCACACAAAATATCAGGGTGTAGGAATACACAAGCCTCCCCTGGCACAAATAGAAGGTAAGGTACAATTGAGGGCAAGAAAAAATGAGGACAAAAATCATTCCATTTAATCAAATGATGTGAGGCGCTTTGGGCACAAGTGGGTGCGTTGGAAACCTCTTGACGAGTACTACTCACACACATATATTATGCGCACCAATGTTTTATTTTTATTTTATTATGCAAACAAAATGCAAGAGTGTGTAAACACACAAGAAAGTAAGAAATATGAACCGAAACTCATGCTAATTATCCCTAAACATTGGTTAGGGTAGTGGCTATATAGACCTGCCCAAATCCAATGGTATAGACGATTGGGAATGAGGATGATTATACAAAATCTTAATAGAGATTGAATCAACTTAATTCCAAGGGAGGAGCATAAAGTCTAGCATAGAGGATCTAAGAGTGATTAGGAAGTACTAATCATTATAAGAGCTCTGATATCAGTTGTTGGGTTAAGGTGGATAGGTTAGTGTGCCATTCATGCTAAGAGGATCTATGAGTGATTAGGAAGTACTAATCGTTATAATAGCTCCAATACCAGTTGTTGGGTTAATGTGGATAGGTTAATGTGTTGGGGTATAAAGCCCAATGTGTTCGCCCAGGTAAGTGGGCGGGCCGCCAGGTATGTACACATATTCTTTTGTGAAAACCTAATAAGAACTCACTATGCTCTACACATTACAGTAGAGCGAGTTCACCATATCGTCGTGCTCTTCTTCTCGCACTCTCTCTCGCGTCGCACTTCCGCTCGTACTCCTTCAACTGGTATCAGAGCGAAGACACGGCCCCAAATCCTGTGGGATTGGAGTGAAATTTGACAGGCGAAGACACGGCCCCAAATCTTGTGGGTGAGCCTGAAGGGCTCGGTGTTCTCAGAATTTCATTCTGAGGTCATCTCGGCCACCGTTCGGCTTCGACAAAGGTCTATGCAGGCCATTTTCGACTACGTGGTCTCGACGGGTGCAGATCCGACTCTGCAAATTTGGGGTTTTCGGCCTACGACTGAAGGTGCTGAGGATATCGACACTCCTAGAGTGTTGATTTGTGGCTGTCTACACATCGAAGGACGGCTCACAGTTCTTGGAGGTGTGTCACATACGACACGGGCGCATCTACACACAAACTGTAGGCGACATCCACTAGTTCATCAGGTAGCTTTTGTTTGCTGCTTGATATTCCAGATTTCATCCTTACATTGCAGGTACTTCCACATGGGATGTATTGTCAGAGATGATGTATGTCTGTTGAGGGTTTGCTGGCTGTGAGTCACGCAGCAAACAACCGCCGCAGTGGTTACAACATACAATGGGAAATTTGTGGATGTATGACTTTGTGGGAAGTCTATGTACTGTCAGATTTACTGCAGCCTTTGTTGAGGGTCGAGTGAGGTTTTATTGAGTTGGGGGATTCTCGAATGTTGAGATCCTTTTGGTGATACAGGTCTTGGAGCGATCCCTCGAGCACCCTTAGATAGGCAGCTAGGATGTATTGACTGTGAGTTAGACAGTTGGGATTGCATCTTTGCTTTACTGCCGTTGAGGCATTGTCGCAGTCTATGCTTACAGGACAGTGACAGGTCAGTCAGAGACAGTACAGGTGCAGGACAGGTTTACCCGCAACTTACAGTGTCAGAGAGACAGTGTTTTTTTTGAGCTGTTTTTTGGTCTGTTTTTAGTACACCAGAGCCATTTTACAAAGGAGACTTTGACAAAATTTCTGCAGAATCTGAAGCTTTCTTGGTTCATTTGACAGGTTGATATTGGTTCAGAGGTCAGTTTACAGGGGAAACTCTGCCAAATTTTTCCCAGAAAAGTAAACTACTGTGAAGCGTAGCTATGGCTGGATCACAGGACACTGCTCTTTACAATATCAAGAAGCTGGATGGAACCAATTTCCCATTGTGGAAGAAGCAGATTTGGCACGTGTTGGTACAAAAGAAGCAGATAAAACCTATAAAGCTCAAGGGGATAAAACCAGAAGATATGGACGAAGATGAATGGAGCGAAATGGATGAATTAGCACTTTCTACCATTATGCTGACTTTGGCAGAAAGCGTTTACTTCAATGTAGCAGACGAGATGTCGGCTTATCAAGCATGGTTAAAGCTGAGTGATCTTTATGAGAAGCAGAGTGCAGCTTCACAGGTATACTGGCTTAAGAAGCTTGTTGACTTGAAGATGAAAGAAGGGACACCTATGTCCAATCATCTGAATGAATTCAACACAATCTACAGTCAGTTGTCAGCTCAAGGTGTCAAGTTTGATGAACCTTTTAGAGCTATGTTCCTGTTGATCACATTGCCGGAAATTTGGGACACTTTTCGCACAGCTTTGAGTAATTCTGCACCTCCAGATGGTTTGAACATAGCAGGTGTAGAAGGAAGTCTGCTTACTGAAGAAACCAATAGAAAGACAATGGACAAAGGCAAAGGAACAGCCTTAGTTGTCAGGGGAAGGACCAAAGAAAAGTACAAAGGTGGAAAGAGGAATCAGTCTCGTAGCAAGTCCCGCAGTGCTAAAGGCAAGAGTGACATAGAATGCTACCATTGTGGCAAGAAGGGTCACATGAAAAGAGACTGCAGAGAATGGAAAGCAGAAAAAGGAAAGGAGAAAGCTGAAGACCATGGTGAGAAGAACAAGTCCTCAGTGAAGATTCAAGAAATAAATGTGACAAACACTGTTGCAGAGGATGACAGTCTAGTGTCAGGAGACATCTACTTCTTGAAGAATACAATGGACTCAGCTCTTCTTACAGCATCTAATGGAAATGCACTCAGTGACTGGATTATAGACTCAGGGGCATCACTTCATGTGTCTCCAAACAAGGAGTGGTTTACTTCTTATGTGACCACTAAAGATCATGTTCGGCTAGGCAATGGGCGGACATGTGAGATCTTAGGTGTTGGAGATGTTCAATTGAAGTTTCAGAATGGCTCTTCTTTCACGCTGAAGAATGTGAGACATGTTCCCGCAATTACAAAGAGCTTGATCAGCACAGGTTTACTTGATGATGCTGGCTACGTCACCACTTTTGGACAGAACATGTGGAAGATATCCAAGGGTTCTATGACAGTAGCACATGGAGTAAATTCTGGAGGGCTTTACATGATTTATGTATCAAATGTCTCTAAAAATGTAATCAATGTAACCGAGAAGCCGAACATTTCTTTGTGGCATAGCCGGTTAGGACATATGTCCAAGAAGGGAATGGAAATCTTGTCTCGTTCTGGTTATTTGTCTGGCTTTTCATTTAATGATTTTGAATTCTGTGAACATTGTCTGTATGGTAAGCAAACACAGCAGCCACATAAGCATAGAAGAGATACACAGTTGGCACTTGTTCATAGTGATTTGTGTGGACCTATGCCTAACCTATCTCTAGGGGGAGCTTCGTACTTTATGACATTTATAGATGATTACTCGAGGAAAGTATGGGTTTACTTTCTCAAGCACAAGGATGAAGCGTTTAGTGTTTTCAAAACGTTTGTGACACTTGTGGAGAATCAGAGTGGCAAGAAGCTTAAATGCTTACGCACTGACAATGGTGGAGAGTATGTTTCAAAGGCCTTTCAGGACTTTTGTGAGTCAAAAGGTATAAAACGTGAACTTACTGCTCCTTACAATCCTCCTCAAAATGGTGTTGCTGAGAGGATGAATAGGACTATACAAGAGAAGGTCAGAAGTATGTTGTCTAATGCACAACTGCCTAATGGGTTTTGGGCTGAAGCTGTATCAACAGCTGTTCATCTTGTAAATAGATCTCCTAGAAAGGTTTTGCAGAAGGATTCAGTGCCAGAGATGGTTTGGTCAGGCAAAATGCCCTCATACAAGCATCTCAGAGTCTTTGGCTGTGAGGCATATACTCACGTTCCAAAGGAATTTAGGAACAAACTTGAGCCAAAGAGTAAAAAGTGCATCTTTCTAGGCTATGGTAATTCTGGTGAGATGGGGTATAGACTTTGGGATCCCGAATCCAGAAAGGTTGTCCGCAGCAATGATGTTCACTTTAATGAATCCAAATATCATTCTAAACCAGAGAGGGTTGAGGAGATTAGAAGAGTTGTCTTCCAAGAAGATGGACCTGCACGTGCAAGACAAAATGTCAGAGCTCAAGAGGAGCGAGGACAGGATAGAGTGGAACCACAGGTTGTGGCTGAGCCTGAGCCACCTATTGTGCGTAGATCTGGACGTGTCAGGCGACCTCCTGATAGGTTTGTTCCATCTATGAATTATGTCATGTTGACTGATTGCAATGAGCCTTCATGTTACAAGGAAGCAGTGAAAATGAAGGACTCCGGGAATTGGCAATTGGCCATGCAGTCAGAGATGACAGCTCTGCATAAAAACCAGACATGGAAGCTAGTTAAATTACCACGGGGCAAAAAGGCTCTACCCTATAAATGGGTTTACAGGTATAAGATCACCGCTCATGATAGTCAACCAAAGTACAAAGCAAGGCTTGTTGCGAAGGGCTTTAAGCAAGAACAAGGCATTGACTTTGATGAAGTCTTCTCTCCGGTGGTCAAGATGACTACATTGAGATTCTTTCTTGCATTGGTTGCCATATTAGATTTGGTGTGGCACCAAATGGATGTCAAGACAGCGTTCTTGCATGGTGATTTACATGTGGAAATTTACATGCAGCAGCCAGAAGGGTTTGTTGAGAAAGGCAAGGAAGATTGGGTATGCCAGTTGTTAAAGAGTCTTTATGGCTTAAAACAATCACCGAGGGCATGGTACCATAAATTCCACAAGTTTATGCTTTCTCAAGGCTACAAACGTAGTGAGTTCGATCACTGTCTATATACAAAGAAGGCTAAGGATGGTAGTTGGCTGATCCTTATTTTGTATGTGGATGACATGTTGATTGCTGGCAAGCACTTGGAAGAAATTTCAGCTTTGAAGTCAAAGATGGCAAAATCGTTTGACATGAAAGACATGGGTGAGGCAAGTCATATACTTGGTATGGGCATTGAGAGAGACAAATCAAAGAAGTTGATTTGGTTATCTCAAACAGAGTATATTGACAAGGTTTTGCGACGTTTCAATATGGAGAAGGGAAAGGCACTGAGTGTTCCATTGCCACCATATGTGAAACTTAGCAAACAAGATTGTCCTGTGTCTGAGGAAGAACATGCTGAAATGGATAAGATTCCATATGCGTCTGCAGTGGGTAGTTTGATGTATGCAATGATTTCTACTCGCCCAGACATTGCATTTGCAGTGGGAGTAGTAAGTCGATACATGTCAAACCCAGGCAAGAAACATTGGGAGGCAGTGAAAGGAATATTGAGATACCTGAAAGCTACAAAGAGTATGCGTATATGCTATGGGAGTCAGGAGCTAAGTGTAAAGGGTTTTACAGACTCAGATTATGCAGGTGACTTAGACAACCAAAGGTCTACGTCAGGGTATGTTTTTAGATTGGCTGGTGGAGCAGTATCATGGCGTTCTAGATTACAAGATTGTGTTACTCCGTCTACTACAGAGGCTGAATATGTTTCAGCATCAGAGGCATGCAAAGAATCAATTTGGCTTAATCGACTAGTAACAGATTTGGGAATCAAAGAAGAGATGCCTGTGTTATATTGTGATAGTCAAAGTGCTATACAATTGGCTCGCAATCCAGTTTATCACTCAAAGACAAAGCATGTGGATGTGAAGTATCATTTCATTAGGGAAATGCTCGAGGATAAGCAACTTCAGCTTGCCAAAGTTCACACCATAGAAAATCCTGCTGATCTACTTACAAAAGGACTTCCCTCAGACAGCTTTGCGCATTTTTGCAAGCAGTTAGGTGTAGGGTAGTACATCACTTCTCTACATCTCTTGTATATTAGCTTGTATAGTAGCTTCTCTCACACTTAAAGTACCACATTGGACTTTAAGTGGGAGGTTGTTGGGGTATAAAGCCTAATGTGGTCGCCTAGGTAAGTGGGCGGGCCGCCAGGTATGTACACATATTCTTTTGTAAAGACCTAATAAGAACTCACTATGCTCTACACATTACAGTAGAGCGAGTTCACCATATCGTCGTGCTCTTCTTGTCGCACTCTCTCTCGCGTCGGACTTCCGCTCGTACTCCTTCATAATGTGCCATTCATGCTAATGGCATGCTTGAAGAGGTTAGTGTAGAGCTTGAGAGAGAAACTATTGAACAATACAATATAGAGTATAATTGCAAATGATAAAACTTACCTTTATTTAGCAGAATGTGCCTCTATATAGGCTTATACAAAAGAGAGAGCCTTTTGACACATGATCACAAGATGTGGCTGCCTATGCACAAACACAAGTGGCTTTTCTTTACACATGGGTGGTAAGGGGTTCTTCACATGGGTTATTGACACATGACACTTTTCTAGGTGGAAGAGATGTTCACAGAAGAGATGCAACAAAACCTCGCATCCCAACATTTTTTTCCTTCTCAAAGTCTTTTGTAGAGAGGGACCCTCGAGACCCCTTGGGTTTCTTGGCCGCCTTTGAGTTGGCTACTAAAAAGTTACTTTTATTGTGCCCATGATGTGTGCATGTATTACCATGTGTATTATCAGGCACATGAGTACTGTGTGGTGTCTTATCATCTAGATCATAGTGGATGTGAGCTTGCACTATGGCCTCCTCAGGTGTTTTGGGGTCCTGAGTCTTGACGTGCTTCTTAAGCTTTGGTGTCAGCCAGGCTGCGGATAGACCCACATACTTGTTTAAAGATGTCTAACCCTTCCAATTTGAGGATAACATCCTGAAGGGGGGAGTGTTTGCTGACAGTCATCATTCACTTACTCCCCTCTTAACCTTCCTCCCTGACCTCTCAATATCCAATCTTAGGGAATGTATATATAAAGCCTTATACTCACAAAAAAGAAAAATAAATAAATAGCAAGAGCAATTAGCAAACGAATATGCACAATGAAAGTCAAAACATTGACCCATACCTACACATTCACATCCGGTACAGTGAAACAGAAACCTACGTCATAAAACAGAAACTCGAGTGATGGAGGGTAGGTAGGATTATTACAATAGGAATGTCTTTTTTAGAGTTGAGTGATTAGAAAAGTTCTTTCTTCCCACTGATGTGCCTCCTAGAGGTATTCTTTGTGTTTCCTAGTGTGTACAGGAACATGTTGCTGTGGTTAGAATTTGGACCTTCATGGAATCTTTCTCTCATCCACTTTTCAAATCAAGCGCGGTCATCAACACAAACAGGTGTTTCTTGTCCATTAGCATTGCCCCTTATCTTTTTTGCATCCATGTTTGTCTGCTTTAATTGTGATTGGTAGCATAATATTCAGTGCATTTGCTTAGTATCAAACATTAAATTCAATGTAATTTTTTGTCATAATCACTTGTCTAAGCTTAAAAATCAAGTAGTCCGACTAAGCTAGTTTGACCAGGCTAAGCGTTCAAGATCTTCTCTTAATACCATGGGGAATGCCTTCATAATAATCAATGGTTACTTAGGTTCTTAATCCCATTTAGGCAGCACTGTGTGAAATGTACTAGGGCTTTCTAGTGGGCTTAGTCCCTATTGACCTTTAGCTTAAGTATTATAAAGGGAGTTTACTAGTGTGATGAGCCTTGGGAGGTGTAACAATGTTATATGACCCCCCAAAGTTACAAAATTAAAATGATGAAAACGAACAAACAAAAACTCAAAGTGCCACAATGTAAAATCTTAAGCTGGAAGAGAAATCTCAGCTTGATTTGGTACTTCACTCACATGTATCGCCTATGGTACTAGAGCCCTAGAGGTTCCCAATGTGGGCGCTTTTCCTTGAAAATAAAAAAACCCAAGGCATACAATGTAAGCACACACATCAAAATTGAATCACTGTGAAAAGACTTTGGGGGGTCAAAGAAAAGGTAATCAGTTAGGCGATGATTTCATGAGAAATTCCTTTTATTATAGCTTAACTACAAGGTCTTCTAAGTAGAGCCTCTAGTCAGCCCTTGAACATGAAATACTTGGCTCTCACGATTAAACAACTTAATTCACTAGAGAAAATTAAGAAGCTTACCCATGGTATTAATAGTCAATCTCTAGTGCCTTTCAACCGTTAAATTAGCGACCCCAGACTTGTTTAATTTTTTACCTTTACATATGTTTATGCATTTGATTATATTGCAATTTAGTATTTATTGCTGACAACTGGTTTAAAATTTTGTTACCAATCAAATTGTCTGCCTACAACTGCATATGCTTTTTAATCGCTTATGAGAATGCAATTTACTGTGCCCATGTTGTTTGATTTTGCAGTGACTGAAGAAGGATAAGGACATTCATCTCAAATGCTCTTCCACCTCGACAAATGAGCTTTAACTCAATAGCTTCCGAGGACGGAATCTACATCAGGAAGGGGGGCATGTTAACCCTCACGGCTCACGGACACCATATCACCTACAACGGACGTTGTATTATTTACTCGGTAGAGTCAGATACCGGGCTTTTCGGTCCAATAGGAAAAGGGTAAGAGTGATCGCCGATGAGAGGCACACTCTAACTGGGAACATTCAAGGGATTAGCTGGCTAAGCATGGGCGCCCAAGTGTGAATGGGGTGAGCTCATATAAAAGTGAACTAAACCTAAAATTCACTCATTCTCTCATTTGTGAAATTGAAGAGTGTTCTTGCTCCATCTCCATCTTCTTCTTCTTCATCTCCTTGTGTGTGTGTGTATGCGAGAGAGAGAGAGAGAGAGAGAGAGAGAGAGAGAGAGAGAGAGAGAGAAAGAGAGAGAAAGAGAGAGACAGAGATCAAGCATTGCGGCGGCATGACGGCGATGAGCGGTTAAGCGCCGCGTAGCGGCGTCTCCCTCTTCTTCGCGGTGAGGAATCCTCCATGACAGGAAACGTAGAGCGGTGAGTGACACACCAACGCCATCTTTGAGCTTACTAGTTTAGGCTTGTTGTGTGCTTGGAGCCATTTGTGGCTCGCACACGGTGTATCGACAAGTTCCTTGCATTGACACGTGCGACATACGCACACATTCACAAGCCATGCTTGTGCGTGGGGTGCAAAAGTACAATTTCTGTTGGCGCAGGATAGAACTATGTAGCATGTGTTGAAATATTTGCCAAACAGAATAAAAATCTATGCATACCTTGTTACTCACATGACTTGACGTGCTTGACTATCGATCTCTTGCACGATGCATGAGCATGCATGCCAAGCATTTCGGATCTTGGCAGATTTGCCCTGCCGAATCTTGAGCCGTGCTTGCGTACATATGATCTTCTTGTAGTCTTGGGAAAACCGTGTTGGCCACATAACCTGTGCTTTCAAGCTTCCTTGAATCTAATTTTTTGTATGGCACAATTATGTCGGCCTTGCATGCCCTTGCATGCTTGCAACCATGTGGAGCAAAACGGCCTTGATTGATGATAAAGTTTGCCTTTGAAAGTCCGTGGATACAAAATCACAAAAGCTTGCAAAATCCCCTAAAATTTGCCTGCTCTTTGCAAGTTTTGGTATTGGCCATTTGCTCTGCTCGGAATTTGTGCTGGACGGAAAATTTTCTCGGGTGCATCATACGCTATCTGCCGAAGCCATGGCAAGGGTGTGCATACCCTCTTAGGGTTTTTTGAGGAGTGGCCACCCCCTAAACGGTGGGTGGCCACTTAAGTGAGAAGAAAAAAAAAAACGAAGACATCTATGGCGACTTCTGTAGGCGACAAGCCGGAGGTAGAGGAGGTTTCCACGCCCTGTAGTGTAATTGATTGACCCGCCGCCTGCAGTGAAGAATTCTTACTGGCTTCTCTGGGCAACTTCAATGATACCCACAGCATGCAAATCCACCCTGCTCGACTCGTCCCCCCTTCCCGACACTAGCGGACCTGCATGCACCTTGCTCTCGGCTTTGTCCCCCTCGGCCTCCTCAGCTCTTGCATGAATTGCATGAACATCTAGGGGAAGACCACGCCCTTCTAAACTTAGAAAAGATCGGATACCAGTGTAAGAACCCAGGAGCTGCATATTGAGACTCTCCGCCCAACCCCCCATTATATAGCCCTTAGTGTAAGAACCCAAGAGCTGCATACTGAGATTCTCCGCCCAACCCCCCATTATATAGTCCTTGGTCGCTATGAATAGAATCTCCCTGTCCACATTTAGCATCCGGCCCTTGGCCCTTGGCCCTACTCGCCTGGGTTTGCCCTTAGCATAACAATACGGGTGTATAAATGCAACCCAGCTTGTAACTCCAAAGTCAATTGAAGACCGTGGAAAGGGTAAATTGCTTGGAGTACTTCACACATGTTCCAGAGCTAGCTTGGGTACCAAAGCAAACACAATTTGTATCACGTAGCTCAAGAATAGGGAATTCAAATGAAGCTTCTTGCCCTTCATGCAGTTCATCCACAGAAATACAAGCTTCTACACAATCTCTACCTACCATTGTAAATATCCATAAGAACAAGAAATAATTAGCATCTCCCATTATGAATTTATCACCTAAAGTAGCATTGCAAGTCAGATCATGGGAGAGTACCTTACCACCCTTGCAACTAGATGAAGCACCAAGGGTGGTGGAAAACTATTGGTCAAAGTCTTCACCCATTACAACTTGGAACAAGTGGTTTCAAAAGGTGTTGATATCTTTCCAAAAGGTATGATATACCCAAGGAAGGGGGAGTATCTATAACTTCCATCATTTGCTTGCACCTAGGGTGGTGGAAAACTATTGGTCAAAGTCTTCACCCATTACAACTTGGAACAAGTGGTTTCGAAAGGTGTTGATATCTTTCCAAAAGGTATGATCTACCCAAGGAAGGGGGGAGTATCTATAGACATCCATCATTTGCTCGCTTCCCTCTTAACCTTCCTCCCTGACCTCTTAACTTCCAAATCTTTGGCAATGTACATATATAGCCTTATACTAAAAAAACCAAAACCCAAAAAAAAGAAAATTAAAAGAGCAAGAGCCATCAAACAACAAGATTGAACCCGAAAAGATCTGGTCCATAAACCAAAACTTATAACAACACATCATGCACAATGACACAACCCTTATGATATTTTCAAACTAACAAAAATCTATCTGTGTGTACAAATATGTCCAATTCACCAAAGTCATCCACTCCTACTTTGGGTGAGAGGCACCCTCTTTACTTTTTTCAAGTGTTTCACATGGTCTACCTTGTGCTTACCTCTGAATGGGATTTGGTAGACAAACTAGCATGTGAGAAAACTTTTGAGGAATTAGAATGGTTGATATGTCTCTCAACCACGAGTGATCCCTACTGAATAGAGAACGTCTCTCTGATTGCACAAGATCATCATTTTGAGCAAGATGAATATCCACACCTAGTGACATTCTTAGTGAACCTATGTGCATCTGATGATGAGGAAGATTTATATAATTTCACGGATGATACCCATAGTCTCACTGAAGATGACTTTATTTATCTTGATGATAATGAGGATAGAGGTTTAGCCTTAGGGCTACTAGCCAATCCATACAATATCCTATTTTCTTGAGCCTATAGGGCGGTGCAAATAGATAGGTTAGGGTTCTTTATGTTGTTTTGATTCTGTTCAATAAGGGTTGGTGCCTCTTCCCTCTCATGTGCCTCCTAGAGGTATTTTCCATTGTTTTGTAGTTTGTACAGGAACGAATTGCAGTAGCTTGACATTAACACATCATGCAATCTTTGTCAAGTCCACTCATTGAATCGAGCACGATCGCCAGCACAAAGAAGTGTTCTTGTCCATTATCATCGCTGGTTGTCTTTTCTAGTATCCATGTTTGCCCGCCTTAATTGTGATTGGTAGCAAAGTATTTAACACATTTGCTTAGTATTAGACATTAGATTCAATATAATTTTATGTCATAGTCCCCTTGTCTAGGGTTATTAATCAAGAATTTTGGCTAAGCTAGCTTGACCAAGGTAGAGAGTTAGAGATCTTTTCTTAATACCATAGGAGATGCCTTCCTAATTCTCAATGGTTACTTTAGGTGCTTAATATGATAGTATGATGCATTTTGTGTAGCGTGTTAGTGGTTTCTAGTGGGCTTAGTCCCTATTTACCTTTAGCGTAAGTATTATAAAGGGGGTTTGACTATTGTGATGAGCCTCGGAAGGGTGACAATGTCAAAATCACCCCCCAAAGTTACATACTTGAAATTCAATGAAAGAAAAAGCCTCTGAAAGAAGAAGAAGAAAAAAAAAACAAAACAAAAACATTCTTAAAGATGAATTGAGGCTCTACGTGGCAACAAGTATATATCATAAACACTTTGGGGGGTCAAACAAAGGGAACAATTCAAGTTATGATTTCATGTGTGATTTCCTTTATTGTATCTTAACTAGCTAGTCTTCTAGGTATAGCCTCTAGTCAGCCCCCTCGGACATGAAACACTCTGCTCTCGTTATTAAACAACTTCATTGACTACAGAGAATTGAAAAGCTTATCCATGGTATTAATAGTTCACCTTTAGTGCCTATTGACAGTCAGATTAGCGACCCTAGACTTCTTGATTCGTTGACCTTTACAAGTGATTATGAGTGAAATTATATTTATTTTAATATTTACTGCTCAAAAAATTATTTAATATTCTGTTATCAATAATTATATGTGCTCATTCAGTGCGTATGATTTTTAATTATCCCTGCTCTTATGAGAATGTAGTTACCATGCTATTTTTGTTGATTTGCACTGTTGGAGTGAAGGTAAAAAGTGGAGCTCTTGCAGAGGACAACCCTAATCTCTTGTAGCATTAAACTGCTTGATTGAGGGTACATCCATGGGCCACTACTCTCATCAAGATGTTTAACTACTACAAGACCCATACGAGTGGACCCACCAAGTTCCTACTTTTTGAACACACATTCCAAAATTTCGAGGTCAAAATTTACATTAGGAAAGGGGGAATGTTACCTTTGGTCATTCTTGTTATTATTTATTTTATTGAGTTATGGGTTGGGCTTGTCGGCTCCACACATGTATTCATGGGTGATCGTCGATGATAGGTGGATGCCACATTTAGGAGAGAGAGAGAGAGAGAGAGAGAGAGAGAGAGAGAGAGAGAGAGAGAGAGAGAGAGAGATAACATATTGATTTTCAGCCAAGTGTGGACGCCCATATGTGGATGGGATGACTCACATAAGTGGTCTGTGACCCTAACTTTTTCTCATTCTCGAATGTATGGTCTTGCTTGCTCTCCTTCTCTCCCACGTGATCTCTTGTTGTGTGTGAGCATAAGAGAGTGTGTGTGCATGATCGAGAACTAACAAGCAATGGTATGGCAACAACAAGGCGGTTGAGTAGCAGTGACAAACTCCCTCTTCATGGCGGTGCAAGTTTCCTACATCAATTGCTACATAGAGGTGAGTGACACACCCATCTACGTTCGTGAGCTTCCCAACACATACGTTGTGTGTTTATAGACTCATTGGATCACACACGGTGCACAACAAGTCCCCAATGATCTGACAATATCTCACTACTACAACAATCTCTCAAGAGACACAATTATTGAGCATAATGTTTGGAGGTGGAGGTCAACATCACCACTATAGATGGAGTCTTACTTGCTATTAGCAACAACTTTTATGTGTTTACAAGTGTTTGAGTTATCCATGCATTTTTTAGAGTAGTTTTGGATTTTCGTATGTGCTCATGATGTATATACATGGTTTGTTCTTGAGATTGTAATTTTTTTATCTAGAGGTTATAGCTCTCTTACACTCATAGGGTCTGAGTTCTATGCATTTTGATTATGTGTATGATAGGTGAGTATTGTGTTGTGTGCTCTATCAAGAGCATTATCCACGCAAGGATTTGTTTTTGTCTTCATATATATTGGTGCTTATTTATGCACATGTCTTGCACTTTGCAACAATTCTACAACTCATGTACGTCATGTTGCAGATACTACCTCTTCATGTCATTATGTCAGGCCAAGGGAAACCCTAGAGAGTCAAGGATTGGGCCAAGGGCCGGGGCCAGCTGCTAATGGAGAAGGGATCCTAGGCCAAGAGGGCTATAAAGGGAGGTTGGGTGGAGGATCTAGCATGGCAGTCGAGGGGCACAACACTGGTATCAGATCTTAAGCTATTTTGGGCCAAGGGGGTCATGGACCTCTCATGCATATTCTTGCATGTTTATACAATTCTAGGGCATGGACAAAATCCATGGAGAACACCTCTTGTGAAGCCCGTGTGCAGAGCCGCTTGCATCGAGGGGGGAGAGAAGGTCGCCCACCATCAAACACCACGAGGGTGAGCTCAATACAAGCGTGAGACTGGGGGGAGTAAGATTTGTCACAGGAGTGATGACCAGGGAGCAACAGGCTGTGTTCTCTCTCTCTCTCTCTCTCTCTCTCTCTCTCTCTCTCTCTCGTGCTCTTGGCAACCTACTGTTCCATCTTGTTTGTGGGAGCCCGTTATTTTACACATACTTGCCCAAAGGCCTTTGGCCTTAGGGAAAAAAGATTTTGAGTTAAGGGTAGGTGCCCATGAGAAGACATATCAAAGGCCTTTGGGCAAAAAGATTTTGAGTTAAGGGAAAGTGCCCACGAGAAGACATATTCTCTCACTCTTTCCTTCTACTTGCCTTGGGCCATCAAAGCCAGGCATCCAGAGTGTTATCAATCAAAAGTTGAGGATTGAAGGCCTCCGATTTTTCCATTTTTTCAAAAAAATTCAAAAACTTCAAGTCAATTCGAATCTGTTTGGTGACATCCAAATCCTCGATTTTTGGTATAAAGATAACCGCAAGTCTATACAAAGATCCCTTTGAATCCACTGATATAGAAGTGTACTAAAACCACTGAAACAGTGCAATTGTGTGACTTGACTTATGGATTGGCCATTTTTTATGAATTCCGGGTGTAATTAGCATGGCTAATTATTGACATCTAGTGGTGCATACTACAGCTACGAGCTTTGTTTGGACGTAAGGTACTTTTACTTCTCTTACTAGCAATGCATAGAGTCGCCATGGATTCTGATATCAATATGAATTTTGATTTTGAGCACCATATGCCCAATCTTCCCAATGATGGCTTGTGGATGGATACTCTCATGGAGGGTACCCGTGAAGCTATGGAGGAGATGACGCTTACGAATTGCTTGATATATAGGAATTTCAAGCACTTCAAGCACCCATTTTGATAATGGAAAGGAGTTTTTCATCATTGAATAAAAATGTTAGTAAATTATCAACTTTGGTGGTACAATTTATGCAACAACATGACAAGCTAGGGCCTGTTGATACACACATGCATGATCACATTGCTGATCAGGGGTAGGGTCCCTCTGGTCAAGGTCCCCCTCCAGATTCCCTACACTCTCTCACTCCGAAGGAGGTGGATGATTTGTTGAAAAATACAAAGCCACCAACTTTTAAGGGAGAGGAGAGAGAGAGCAATAAGGATGCAATGAACATCTTTCTCAACAAGTGGGAAGGGATTCAGGACATATGGCATAATCCAAATGCAATCAAGGCACTGCAGACAAGTCTGACTATGGAAGGTAAGGCATATAAATGATATATGTCTCTCAAGGAGAAGAACATCATACCTCAGAATTGGCTATCCTTTGAGATGTATTTAGAAAAGAGTTTCTGCCCACGAATGAGGTAGATAAAAACTGGTCGGATTGGGACAAGTGTTCCATGCGACAACATAAATCATTACTAGAATACATCTCACAATCCTTGGGTAGATCATACTGTTTGAAATGAGCTTGTCACCCTTTGAAACCAATTGTTCCAGTTGGTAATAGGTGAGGATTTTTGGCAATAGTTTTCTATTACCTTAGGCGCCTCATCGAGTTGCAAGGGTGGTAAGGAACTCTCCCAGGATCGAACTTGAAGTGGTTCATTAGGTGATTCTTGAACAGTGGGAGGTGTGGATTCCTTTGTAGCTTTATGGAGGTCCACTATTGTAGGTGGAAGCTGTGGAGAAGCTTTTACCTCTATGGATGCATCACATGAGGATCTAGAAGCTTCACAGGGCTCCCCCGTTCCTGAGCTAGGTGGAACAAATCGTTCTTTCTTCGATATCCAAACTAGCTCTGGAGCGGGTGTGTAGCATTTTGTGATTTTTTTCTTTCCATGCTCGTCAATTCGTTTTGGAGCTACAGGATTGGGCTCACATGGGTCCGGTGACAAGTAAGAGTACAATTTACGTTTTGGCACCTAGATTTGATCATTTCCTTGATAGTAGCCTCGGGATTCCAATAGTCGTTTAGGAATCTATCGCAACATTTTCTTACTTTCTTGGAGCGAGTGGTAAGTTTCTTACAAGGCTTTCGTTTTTTAGTACTAGCCATGGTCGCTAAAGAAGCTTTAGGGACCCACTTGTATGTTCTCTTTGTTATATGAGGATGAGTCTTGTCAATAGCTATTTGCATTGCTTGTAGCATATTTAAGGGTACGAGTGGTGGCATTTCATCCCCCTCAGGTGTTACCCATGTCGTCCCCCTATTCCCCCAAGTGTCTATGGTTGCTGCTAGGTGGACCCAATCCACATTGTCCGACTCAGTCATCCCAGGTAGTACATCCATATAAGGAGAATCTTTCCCAACATCAATGTCCGCTTTACACGTGTAACAATATTGCAATGGGGCCGATTGAACTATTGTGTCAGATCTATGATCAATTATAAACCTATTTCCTAGAGGATGTGCTCGACCAGTAACAAGATCCACTCGAATGACAGAATCTTGGAACTGCAAGTAGACAAGGTTTTTAGACCAATCATGCACCGTTTTTACTTCCCTCATGAAAGGACGTCCTAAGATCATCCCCAATGCCATAGTGTTTTTGGAGAAATCCATAACAATGAAGGTAATCCTTATTTTATGTCCAAAGACCTTGATCTTGAGATCTTCTAGCATCCCAATAGGTTTAACAATAGACCCATTGGCCATCTTCACTACTATGGTTGTGGTCGCAAGGTGAGGTCTTCCCATAGTTTCCCAGCAATTTTTAGTCACAATGCTAACCCCAACGCCACCATCCAGGATTCCCTTCACAGTTAATCCCTTAGTAGTGATTGGTATGGTCGCATTGGATTCATCACCCTCAAAGTATTGTCCCAACTTGTTAACATGTATTTCTATAACAAGGTTCTCATCTAGGTTGGGTTGTGGATCTAAGTGTTCCTCCTTTATTGGCATCTCCCCAGCTCCATCCATCTGTGCAAATTGTGGTAGCCCAAACTTTAGTTATCCATTGAGGAAGGCTCGAAGAGCTGAGACTAGCTCATGGTCTTTATATAGTTTGGACATGATGGTGGTTCTAACTTCTGAAGACATGAAATCCATCAATTTGGCAATGTTTAACGGCACCTTTTCGCCTTGAGTCCCTTGACGTGGGGAAGATGGGATCTCCATTTCTTCGATAGGATCAAGTAGTCCCTTTGTAAACATTCTTTCCATCAAGAAGTGAGTACGCCCACTTTCCCATGACTTTAAGTCACTCTCTTCTTAGAAGACACTAGGTATGGCTAAGGGTCTATGGAGTTGGTGAGGTTGTTGTTGCGTAGGGAACACGGTGTCTGTAATTTTTATCTGCCTAGGTGCTGGTTCTAGAACCCTTTGGGTATCTTCTACCAAACTCCTTAATTGCTTGACTCGCTCAATCTCCTCTGTAGGGTTTGGATAAGTTCCTACCTTCTCCTTGGATCCTGACCATTTTGGCTCATGAAGATCTTCCTTGTTGGGTTCTATGTTAGTGGTCGTTTTGGTCTCCATGGTTTCACCTGAATCAGAATCTTCTTCAGCGTCGTTCATATATACGGGGTCGTCACCAGTCCCTATGTTGGTCTTTGAACTAGGGTCTGACTTCGCTGCTTTTTGCGATCTCTTCCTTTGTGTTTTCTTCTTTTTCTGAGATTGGGCAATTTCCGTGTCTCTTTCCTCAAGGATATAATTTTGTTTTTGAAGCATCGATCGTGTGAGTACGTTTACTGGTACCACGGGTGTACTTGGTGATGGATCCTCGATAGCTTCAATCAAGTTTAATGGCGTGATCTTCGGTGCATTTGGATTACTTCGACATTGGGCAATCAAATGATCTACGCCACATCGATTACACATGAGTATCGGCATTGTAGACGTGCTCGCTTGATTGGTTTTCATTAGTGTGGTGTTCTTTTGTAGCCTAATAGGACACTCGGCTACACGATGTGGACCTCCACAATCATAGCATTGAAGAGGTGGTCTCTTAGCAGTGTAATTGATATTTTGGCCTCTTGCCGCAAGAGCAACTACTTGATATACAAGTTTGACTTGTCCCCAATAGTCCTCCATGTAGTATTGTGGACTTTCTTCAAGAACATCCATCCCATAGGCAATATTAGGATCTATATCTTCCTCACAGCCTTCCAAACAAGAAATACGTGACTCACAACCCACTTGATTCACATAAGTGATTCTCGGATGTGGTGGTTGCGGTCCTAGCACTGGAGGTGGTAAGGGTGTTGTTTCAACAACATTTTGGGCCCTAGGGACCATGTGTTGTGCTGTTTGTTCAAGAGGCGGGGCCGGAATCAATGCAGGCACTCGAGGTGTGTCTGTCCATGCTAAGGTTGGTCTATTGGCTTGATGACCATACCTCCCACAGGCATTGCAATTCCCATTGAATTTTACTCTAAAAGTAGCGCATTCATTGGTACTATGTGGTCCATAGCATACTGAGCACCATTGTTGCTCCCTTCTTGGATACATATGATTGTTTTGTGGAGCACGATTGTCTATGAGACTCTCTTGAACAGCCTTGGTGAGATCTGCTAAAGTCATCTCAGATATCTTTGGCTCTCTAGCAATAGGCTTTAGGGTCATTGGCTGATGCCCTAATGCTTGCGAGCTAATAGATTTAGGCTCAATAGACACTCTTTCCCCTTGAATCATTAAATTATCCTCCAATTGGATCACAGGTGGTGACTGCTTCCCAAGTGGTGATACCTCTAATGACTAGGCCATTGTAGATATCCTCATGTCGTAACCCCCTAATGAATCTATCAAGCAATTGGTTATTGTTGAAGCGCTCATTTGGATTACAACAAGAATTCAAATGCTTCAAGCGACTTATAAAGTCTCTCACCGAGTCTCCTTCCTCTTGTTGGGCATTCTAGAGCTGAGAGGCTACACCCCAAAGAACTCCCTCTCGTATGTATTCTTTCAAGAACAGTCTCCTCAGAGTAGGGTAAATCATTTTTTCTTCCACCCTTAGGGTTCTATACCAATCCCCAGCCTTTCCACTTAAGGTTAGGCTTATAGCATTTCTCTTATGTAGGTCATTGTGTTCTCCTAGAGAATCGCATATTTGTTCAAACACTTCGATATGCTTTCTCACATCTCTGTCTCCACTAAATTTTTGTGTGAGATTGGCTATTTGTATTAGGCATATTCTCAGCAATAGATCGACCAATAGCTTTAGCAAATGTTGCCAACTCAGCTAAGTAAGCAGGCACCGTGGGTGGAGGTGCTCCAAAGACTACATGTGGAGACGTAGGTATTGGCATTGGGCTTGGCGCATAGGAAGCCCTTGGGTTCCACGTTGGGTACGATGTTGTGCCATGTGGTGGTCCATAGTTCATATGTGTGGACCTAAGCATGGCAGACGTCATATGTGACATGCTAATGCTAGCCAGTATAGTCCCATGGAAATAAGAACTTGGGTGTTGTGGTTGGGGAGCATAGGTAGTTGAAACAAGGGGAGGAGTAGGGACTACATGAGTACGAGGACCCATGGGTGTATACGATTGGTACAAACTTGTAGGTACTATTGCACGTATTGAGCTACCATGTAGTGGTGATTTACTAACAAATGAGGTCCATGGCGTGTTTCTTGGCATTCCCATCATTGGGGTAGGCATGGTAGTCGTGGTGTCATCAAGGGAAAGATGAGCTAGACTCGGAAAGGTGAAGCTATCACTTGTGCGCTTAGATTGCACTGAGACCCCCAGAGAAACAACATATGGAGGATCCATCGGACTTACCGAGGGAGTCTCCATTTGGGATAAGGTCGGTTGTTTAGCCTTTCTTGTATCCAAGAATCTCATGAGACCCGTTGAAGGCATATTGATCCACTTGTTTTGTCTCTCTAACTCAATGACCCTATGGATGACCTCATAAACTCTTTGTTGTTGATCCTCCACACTAGTAGCGCCCATTGTGGATTGTAGGACATCTAACCAACCCACGTGATAGGTGTGACCTGTGTATAGGTCAGTCAAAGTTTCCTTTTGTAGTTCGTACTCCCAGTTCTCATTTAAGAACACTCCATCTAGGATTGAGGTGCTAGGGGTGTCCTTAATTTGAGCTAGATGCAATGTTGCTTTCTAGGGGTTGGCCCTTAGCGATTGCTAAATCAGGAGCACTTGATTTCTCTCTTAGCAAGGATATTGATATAGGGGCTTTCGCTTTTAACTCTCTTCGTTGCTCCACCTTGCGTAAGCTCTCGGCTTCCTTTTCCCTAGCCGCAATGATATATCACTCAACCTCTTGCACTTCGGCAAGGCTTCTACCATCGGGTAATATGACATCGGAGGGAAATAACTAGTCAGGAGGTGCAATGAATGAAGTATTCAAGTGCACATTCTCTAAGGTTATAGGGTCTACATTGGTCATGAATGGAGAATTTACTTCCCCACCCCCTCATTTACATCATTAGCTCTATGTTCGGAGTGAGTGGCTCTACTAAAGGTTTTCTTCAGGCGACTAAGCACACCCGGCCCAGACCGCGGGCCCATGGCATGCATGTCTTGGCTTGAGATATCGGGATTAGGCATTGGGAAACCCTCCATGATGTCATAATCAGAGGAAGAGTCACTAGCCGATATGTTCGGGTCTTGGTTTGTACTGCCTTGAGTCCCCGCCGAGGGCCCGAAACCTAAAGTAGGTGGATATTGAGAACTCGCGTAAGTCAAAATTCTCTCTGGTTGCTCCGTCTCTAGCACACGACCAGAGCGCAGATGCATGTGCCTTTGACACCCTACAAGCGTCGGCGAATAACCTCAAAGGTTAACCGCTTACTTTTTTAAGCGTCCGTTTTCACTCGTGTTTTTTTTTTAAATTTAATTTTTTAATATGTTTTTTAATATTTTTGAATGATCAGTTTTTTTATTAAAGTGTGTGATAGCTCAAAACGAGTGTATCACTCAGAGGGTCGCGATGTGCTTTACAGCACAACGTTCGATCACCTGAAGCTCCGTTGGTCCTAAAAAAAAAGTCGATTTTTAGCTACTTGTGAAGCTAAAATTCGTAATTTTTTTGGGCGATAGATGCCTAAGCCTAAGCGTGAGCTTGGGCTTGGGTCTGGGAGATAGTCCTGATCCCGGTCCTACCTTTTAAAAAAATATATTATTATTATTTTTAAAAAAAATATTTTTTTAAAAGGATAAGATTGTTGCGGCCTGCGCGAGAGCACACACACACTCTACCTACCTACTTCTAACTAATACACCTACTGTTACACACTAACACACTCTATTAGCTCTCATAGATCTACTTCCTACTTACTATACATTACATTAACAGAACTAACAACCTTAATACTAACACCTTACATAGAGAAAAAAACACAGTACCTTTGAAAACTCCATTAACAAAAAAATACACAGTAGTAACACAAAATCCTTCTTCTCAACACACACACCCTCCTCCCTTACCTTTCCTGCAATTGAAATTGCACCACAAAAGAAGCACAAAGTGCCATTCAAGCTTAGTGTATGGCATTCACCGGCAGTGGCGCCAAAAATGTGCGCGTATGTCGCACGTGTCAATGCAAGGAACTTGCCGATACACTGTGTGCGAGCCACAAATGGATCCAAGCACACAACAAGCCTAAACTAGTAAGCTCAAAGATGGCGTTGGTGTGTCACTCACTGCTCTAAGCTACCTGTCGTGAAGGATTCCTCGCCACGAAGAAGAGGAGATGCCGCTACGTCGCTCTCAACCGCCTCGCTGTCATTGTGCCGCTGCAATTCTTGATTGCACACTCTCTCTCTCTCTCACGCATACACACACACACACAAGGAGATGAAGATGGAGCAAGAGCACTCTTCAATTACACAAATGAGAGAATGAGTGAATTTTAGGTTTAACTGACTTTTATATGAGCTCACCCCATTCACACTTGGGTGCCTATGCTTAGCCAACTAATCCCTTGAATGTTCCACTTAGAGTGCACCTCTCATCGGCAATCACTCTTACCCTTTTCCTATTGGACCGACAAGCCCGATACCTGACTCTACCAAGTAAATAATACAATGTCAGTCGTAGGTGATATGGTGTCCGTGAGCCGTGAGGGTTAACAGTGACAATTACCATAAACATTAAAATTTTGTTGCATACATTGTTGGAAAACGGTCAATGATTCATTGCAAACCTGTATCAAGAACGGCTTGAGTATAAACAATCTCGACAGCACACGCTTGTCGGAGGTTAAATGGTGATGCACAAGCAAGATGAATCAGATATCATGAAGATCAACAAGGCCTGTACCTCAACTTGATGAAAGTTGCAATTTTTTTTGGCATGGCCGACTCTTTGCAGGATAGGTAGATCTCTCTTTCTCATGTCTAGGCACGCCGACAGCGGCACACATGCTCGGCATGGCCAACTAGTTGTCAACGCTTCTAGAAATTGGCAATTACAATGATGAGATCTTCGACATGGTCGTTTGGCTAAAAATGTTTGACAAGGTCAATTTTCTTTCGCCAAGATATCTGTAGGTCAATAGCAGCATTTGTTGACTACAAGAACACATTACTTATGTGAAGCAAGGCTTCAACTTATGCATATTGCATTGAAACTTCCCATGTTTGGCATATGCTATGCGCATATGGCCTTGGGAGGGATTTGGCACTATGCTTGCAGGATTTTTCATTACCTGTCCGATTGGTGTACATGATACATTAGGGTGTATATGATACACGTGACAACTCTCTCTCATCGCAACAGTATTTGCTATGAGCCGAATTTGCGCAAGGTTTTTCTTCGAACTTTTGAGATAGCTGGCTACTGCAAGACGACCACGTTAAATAATTTTTAAGTTTTGCTTGTTTTCCATTTGCTTTGGACAATATTGTCTATTTGGCAAAGGCAAAGTGCTTTGATGATTTCATGTGAAGCAAGGCTTCTAACGCGTGCTGTGATACTACCCATTGACTTGACCTCACTGGCATTGGAACAACAGTTTGGGGAATTGAAAAAAATCAAAATATCACCTCACAAAATCCCTACGAGTATAGATTGTGCAAGGAATTTATGGTTTGGGCTTTTACGTTTGAGGCTGTCACTGTCGCCAAGGGTTTCCAATTCTACAGGCAAGGCATTCTAGATTGGTGGAATGAATTCCATCATGGACAAGATACGTTATGGGTTGTTTAACATGATTTTTTTGGTTGCTGACAACAACACTAAAAGGAACCTAAATCCAGGACTTAATTCACAGGCAAAGTGCCATATTTAAGTTCGCCTCGTACAGTTACCACCCCTACAAGGTAGGTGGGTCCGGATGTGATTTGAGTTTTCTGTTACCTCTCTCGATGAGAGCGTCCTCCAAGAAAATTGTTGTATGATTATGAAATAAGTTGCAAACCATGCATAAGATGAATACGAGAATATGTATAGGGTTCACACTATCGTAACTTAAGGAAAGTTCCTCAACCCAGCATTCTCTTTCTCTCTCCTTCTTATTTCTCTCCAAGAATAATGAATATTGTCTAAGTAGGCTTTTATTTATGTTTGGCTGGCTATGAGTCGTCATGAGTCAAGGTGCTCTACCTCTCAACTAGAAAGTGGCAACGATGATACCACTGTTAGTTTTCATCAATTCATAGATTGAACACTAAATTTTTATTGGCATAAGGGCTATGAATCACAACGGCTAAGAGCCATCTTTTTTTTTTCAATAGGGTAAGGCCCCACCCAACTGTTTGCATTCCCTGGGTGATTGTTCTCTAGCTTGAAAAGATTTTCCTAGGTGAATACTCATCGATGTTAATGGCCAAGCAAAAGTATTGTCATTACATATGTTTTTGGGTATTTTGTAAGCACTACATGTTTTTAGTGCACAGAATGAGTTCAGTTTTTGCTGCACTGACACTCGCATAAACTGATCTATAGCACAACGTATAGATGAAGCAAGAATTTCACACAGCATAGCTGTCCACACAAACTAGGAGTCCCACCTTGCGTGTAACTTTTGTTTTCTCTATGGCACTAGGCATGTCTATAGAAATATAGTTTTGAGGGGAAAGACATTCTCCGTTCGCCAAGGGGTAGTAAATACATGTTGGTGGTCAATTTGGGATACCTTCACACTTTTGTATTTGTGGGGAAAGAAATTATTCATCTGCCAAGGGGTAGCACATAAGTTCTTTCTAGCATCTAACCAAGGGGTTTGGATTGCCAAGGCGACACCCAGGGTTACAAGTTCAATTTATTTATCTTCACTAATCTCTAATTTTAGTGATTAGTAGGTCAAAGAAATTTTGATATGATATGCTTATAGGTTGAGGGATGTACTTGACCTTCGGGTAAGTATCAGATAATTTCCACCTCATGTTAAGTATATGTTTTTTGGGTTTATTTTTCTTTCCAATTAAGTTTGGTTAAGTTCTATAAAAGGGATGTTTGAGCTAGAAGGCTTTCATCCAGCTTTCTCTTTAGCCACATGACAAGGTCATGTACGAGCATAGCATTTTGAGAAAATAGTGTCATTTTTTGTCTTCCCTATTCATCAAGATACCGTGATGGGTTTGACTCTTGTTGAAACAGTTACAGATTTGCATGCTACGGTTCTGTTTGGCACATGTTGTCACATGGGATACAACATGGTCTAGAAACGCAAGGAGTTCGGTTTAGCCAGTGTGGAGCAATGATAATGAGGGACCCTCTCACTCACATCGTAGAGTATTTGCAGTTACCTCCACACACAAGTACAAGCTCGTACTTGATGGATGTCACTTTTCCTGACATGCTTATTTGAGACATATTCCACACGTGGAGAATATGAGTCTCTGGGACTGACACTGGTGCCTAATTCCTAATGATGTGTCGCGATGAAGTCCCTAGGTGCTGGTCGCATCCGTTTATTAGACCATTTGGAGCACGTAGTATCAAGAACAATTTCAGTGGCCAAAAATTGTCGGGTACTAAGTATAGACTTGTTGTGATTACAAGAGCTGTGAAACAACCAAGCAACGGAAGGTAGTTTCTACATATAGCCGTATGCTATGTTTATGAAAATGTCTCATGATTGGTACCTAGGTGTAAATGAGCTTTCACATTCTATTATGGTCCAACTTTTGTTGCAAGGCTTTCACGTACATACCATGGAAAGTCTCGTCATGATATTGCGGTTCGGATTCATTTGTGTTAAATGCAAGCACTCTAGGTGTTATGGGCCCTAGTGTTTAACACAGATTTGTTCGGAGCGGCATGCAAATTCATGGACTTTATTGTTTCTGAAAATTTTTGCACTTCAAGTGCCATCTCTACAGTAGATTTATTATGAGTTTACACCCTACCATACAAGGTAATGACTCAGGATGGGTGTCTGTGGTGTTGGATGGTCTAAACTCTATGATCTTACTCCACTCCAATCCTCTTCTAACCTAGTTGGTTGTCTCCATTCCATATCGCGTATATGTACTCAATTGTTGTGTCGTAGTTTATCGTCAATCGTGAACATGTAGTCCTATGTGTTCTAAAATGTTCAGAAGTTTGACATGCGGACACTCCCTATCTTATCCATTAGTAAATATGAGCTTTTCAAGAAACTTACGCGAGTTAGAAAAATGGCTCACAATTTCATGGATTTTGCACACTCTTGTATTTATCCCATGTAGTCCGTTTACGTAATCGCTTTCATGGGGACAACAATGTCATTGACCAATAGATTTTGGTTAATTGCGTTGAACCTCCTACCCAACCGCATGAACCTGCGCTAACCTTAAACTATCATGATTTACGTGTCATCATGTAGGTTGACAGGTTTTGGTATAGTGGAAAGATTGACCTAAAGAATGTACCACTTGCGAAAACGCTAGTGTTCTTCAGTAGAAGTAACCCACTTTTGTTTTTGAGGACAAAAACACTTCTCCAAGGGGGGAGTACTGTCATGCCAAGGGCAAACCTAGGCGAGTAGGACTTGGGCCAAGGGTCGGCTGCTAAATGCGGACAGGGAGATTCTATTCATAGCGGCAAGGGGCTATATAATGGGGGGTTGGGTAGAGAATCTCATTATGTAGCTCCTGGGTTCTTACACGTATAATAATTTTTATACGTATTATACGGGATTATATGTGAATAGCCCATATTACTTTTTTCGATCGAAAAATTTTCATCCGATCGAAAAATCTTTAGATCGAAAGATCTTTAGACCAAAAGATCCTTAGATCAAAAGATCTTTAGATCTAAAAGCTAAACCACTATAAATGATATGCATGTATGCTTTGCTCCATTCAAGAATACACTTTCTTCTCCATTAAAGATGTAAAGGTTAGCTAAAAAATGGAAAATTATATACAATACTTCAAATCTCAAAAATAGATTTGAAGATCAAAATAATAAAACTAAATACATTTTGCAAAGTAAAATAGAAAAGAAGAACCTAAAATATAACTTAGATAAATAAATTTTGGTTCAACTAGTCAATTTCTTCAAAAAATCATTCTTAGAGCCAAGTCACACTCGCGATTAGCAGAGCCAACAAGATAATTTTCTCGTCAATTTAAGGCATGTTTGTGTTGTGCTGCAAGAAATTCGAGCCCTCTTGCAATGTTTCTAGCGCTGTGTATTTTGGAGGTGTTAAGCGAAATATACGGTGGTTCAAAGATCTCCTCATTTCCAGTTCTTCAAGAACCAATTTTGTTGCTCACTATTGTCCAATCTTGAGCCCAAAAAATCTCCCTCTTCTTTTTGTGTAAGTGCGACCACAAAGTGGTTTTCACTATATATTGCTCGTACTACCCCCATTGGTATTGGGTACAACTCAGACCTTGTTTTATAGAAAAAATTATATATATATATACATATATATATATATACATATATATATATATATATATATATATATATATATATATATATATATATATATATATATACATACATACATACATATATATATATATATATATATATATATATATATATATATATATATTTGTAAATGAATATATTACTAGAGAGTTATAAATAGATAGCTAGATAGATAGATAATGAGTTTGAAAGTATAAATAGTAACAAAAAAATCAGGAACTACTTTAAAAATTCGAAGAAATAAATATAATAATAATCAATTAAAAACAAGATAGATAGAGACACATATGGATGGAAAAATAGATTGATAGATATGTAGGTAGATGGATGGATGGAAGGATAGAGAGATAGATGTGTAGGTAGGTAGATAGATGGATCGATGGAAGAATAGAGAGATAGATGAATAGAGGGATAGATAGATAGATATATAGATACATCAACAAATAGGTAGATAGGTAGGTAGATAAATAGATAGATAGATAAAAAAATAAATAGATAAATAGACACAAGATAGATAAATTAAATATAGTGTAATAGATACATATGAAAATTTAATAATAAAAAGAGATAGATAAAAGATAAGTGGATATATAAATCGCTTGATAGATAGATTTAATTTTTGCCAAGTTATCAAACTAGACTTAATTTTTTATTTTTTTAATATTCTTTTGTTGCATTTACTAAACAATTGTTAATTTCTAATTTTTAAGCTTTAACTTTTTTGTTTTATTTTTAATTTTATATAATTTTCTTTAAAACTTCAAAAAAATTATTTTTTATTTGTAATATTTTTTGTTAGTATTTAAATTTTCTTACTCATCTCTTGTTTACTTAAGAGATGCTATATGATCACACAACATTGCTCTTACATAGAGAGTTTTAAGATTCAAGAATATTAAGATCTAACGATCTTTCGATCTAAAAAACTTTTTTGATTGAAGATTTTTTCGATTGAAGAAACAAATAAATGATATGATTGTTTGTTTTTGCTGACGTGGCATCGTATAACAACTTTGGCTTCTCTACAACCTCTAGATGTGCAATGTCTAGGGGTTGTGGACTACACCACATGACACTTTGAAGGTATTCACCCCAATTATCTCCCAAATTTTTATGAGAATCACATGCCCCCATATAACTAAGCCATTCTGTTGTAGATTTCTTTTCATTTACCCTAGCACGTACATTCACCTGATATTGTCGCATCTTATATCTCTTACTTCTCTTGTCTAATTTTTTATTATGGTCGATCCCTAGTGCAGAGTCACTAGATGAATCACTACTCGTGCCTTCTCCTCTTCAAGATAGATTATCATCTGGGGTACCACTGGGCCTCGAATGGTTTGTCTCCATATTTGCACCAATATTCAATTCACAATATTCATTCTCAATTTCAACTGATGATTTAGACTCCAAATTGTGTGGGCTATGGTTTACTAAGATGCTACTGGTTTCAATGTCAGTCAAGCCTTCATCTTGTATATCATGGGGAGCTACATGCATCGCTCATATTATATGGGGAAGATGGAATCTCCATTTCTTCAATAGGGTCATGAAATCCCTTCTTCAACATTCTCTCCAACAAGAAAGGAGTATGTCCACTTTCCAATGACTTAAATTCACTTTCTTCTTGGATGACACAAGCTATGGCTAGTGGTATGTGGTCCTTGTGAGACTGATTTTGTTTGGAAAACACTGCATATTGTACTTTGGTTTTGCATAGGTGTTGACTCTACCTTCCTTTGGGTCTCTTCTACCAAACTTCTTAGTTGCTTGACTTGTTCAATCTACTCTATAGGGTTTGGGTAAGTTCCAATCTTCTTTCTGGGTTCCTTGGGTTCTGATCATTGTGGCTCATGATGATCCTCCTTGATTTTTTCTTTATTAGTGGCCGTTTTAGTCTCCATGTCTCATTTGAATCTCAATCGTCTTTAACATCGTTCATATACACGCGGTCATCACCAGTCCATATCTTGGTCTTTGAATTGGGGTTTGACCACTGCTTTTTTCAATCTCTTCATTTGTGTGTTCTTCTTCTTCTTAGATTGGGCAATTGATGCCGTGCCTCAATTTGAATTCATTGCTTTTCGCAATCTCTTCATTCATGTGATCTTCTTCTTCTTGGATTGGGCAATTGATGCCGCGTCTCTTTCTGCAAGAATTTAATTTTGGTTTTGGAGCATCGATCGTGTGAGTACATTCACTTTTACCACATGTGTACTTTGTGATGACGCCTCATTAATCTCAATTAAGTTAAATGATGTGATCTTTGGTGCATTTGGATTATTAGGACATTGGGAAATTAAATGATCTATGCCACATCAATTACACATGAGTATTGGCATGGTAGGTGTGCTCCCTTGAATGGTCTTCACTAGTGTATTCTTTTGTAGTCTAATAGGACACTCAGCTACACGATGTGGACACCCACACTCGTAGCATTTAATGTGGCCTCTTGGTAGGGAGATTGATATTTTGGCCTCTTGCTGCAAGAGTAGGTACTTGATAAATAGGTTTGACTTGTCCCCAATAGTCCTCCATATAATATTGAGGACATTCTTCAAGTACATCGATTCCATAGGCAATATTAGGGTCTATATCATCCTTGCAATCCACACAAGCACTAGATGACTTGCAACCCACTTGGTTCACAGGGGTTGATTCTTGGATGTGGAGGTTGCGGTCCTAACACGAGATGTGGTAATGGTGTCATTTGCACAACATTTTGGGCCCTAGGGACCATGTGTTGTGATGGTTGTCCAAGAGGTATCAATGCAGGCACTTGAGGTGTGTCCGTCCATGGAAAAGTTGGTCTATTTTCCATGGCATGTTTAAACACTATGCAATCCTTGGCTTGATGACCATACCTCCCACATGCATTGCAATTCCCATTAGATTTTACTCTAAACATAGGGCATTCACTGGTGGACCAAAGCAAATTGAGTACCATTGTTACTCCCTTCTCGGATACATATGATTGTTTTGTGGAGCACAATTATCCTTAAGAGTTTCTTGAATAGCCTTGGTGAGGTTAGCCAAAGTCATCTCATATAATTTTTTCTCTTTGACGATGGGTTTTATGGTCATCGGCTCATGCCCAATCACATGCGAGCTAGTAGACTTTGGCTCAATAGGCACTCTTTCTCATGCCAATCATTAAATTGTCTTCCAATTGAATTGCATTGGTGGTGACTACTTCCCAAGTAGTGATACCTCTAATGACTAGGCCATTATAGATATCCTCATATCGTAGTCCACTAATGAATCTATCAGATGCTCATTTGGATTACATTGAGAGTTAGGACTCTTTAAGCAACTAATAAAGTCCCTCACAGACACACCTTCCTCTCGTTGGGCTTTCTCGAGTTCAGAGTCTACACCCCAAAGCACTCCCTCTCGTATGTCCTCCTTTAATAACAATATCCTAAGAGTTGTATAGTGCGTGTGATCTTCATTTCTTAGGGTTCTATACCAATCCCCTACCATCCCACTTAGAGTCAAGCTTAAAGCCTTTCACTTATGCAGCTCATTGTGCTCTTCCAAATAACATACGTTGGAGAGGGGGAATGGGGGAACACACCCAGCACAAACAAACGAGCCTCTCTATAGCTCAGGGTATTCACAGCACCCCTATCCTCTCAGAAAACACCTTCAAAGAAACACTTAGCACTAG
This sequence comes from Adiantum capillus-veneris, assembly GCF_014529385.1. Taxonomy (NCBI): domain Eukaryota; kingdom Viridiplantae; phylum Streptophyta; class Polypodiopsida; order Polypodiales; family Pteridaceae; genus Adiantum; species Adiantum capillus-veneris. The sequence continues at coordinate 52,868,281 of NC_140932.1, forward strand.
CAGATTACCGCCTGCTCGATTTCCACTGCTCACACACTCTACAAACCCACCACACAAGGTACACCTACTACCACTGCCTGTCTCCACCCTTACACACGCACACAACCACTCAATCTCACTCTCTCACTCAAAACACCATCGGTCCGGGGGGGCACACACTTCCACACAGCCGACACCAAGGAGGGACATGAAAGCAGGAGAAAGAGAAAGGGGGAAGGGGAAAGAAGATCTTGGGAGGCAACTGTGGCTTGATTGCACTTCAAAAAACACATACACCGGCTTGCAATGCCATCACCATGGCCATTTTCAAGCAAAAGTTACAAAGGGGCTAGCTTGCTAGAGAACTCCACTTTGTAGGCTTCAAATGGCACCTCAAAAGGCCAAGAAAAAAGCCCCCAATTTGATTAATTTATTACTTTTATAGGGGGTGGCTTTTATTTGGGAATTTTCAATTTAATAGGTCCACTTGGCACATTGAATTGGTATCTTTCGGGAAAGAGGGCACCGCTTTGCTCTATTTCTCTCTTCTTCACTCTTTGCACTTGGGGGGGGATTAGCAACGTCGCTATTGCCCCCTAGGCTTTTTATTTTTTTATTTTTATCTCTTCATTTTTACCCCTATTGGCCTCAACCTTACACTGCTCCATTTTTGACTTTGACTCTCCCTTTCCTCTCTCCTCTTTGTCCTCCTTGGCCCGGACAGTCCTTGGCTTGGTCCATTTGGCCGCCCATTGAATACCTCCTCTCTCTCTCCCTCTCTATGCTTAAGCTCCACTTGACCCTCCTCCTAATTGGCACCACCTCAGCTGGCTATACTCTCTCTCTCTTCTTTCGTGGGGCCGCTCTCTAACTCGAGCCGGGGGGGCATTAGCGATATTTATCTAATGCCCTTCCCCCTCAGCCTTCCAAGGCCGCGGGCACCGCGCCCTGTCATCAACGCCGCCAAGGACCGTGCGGGCGCGCCCTTGTGCCGCCCCGCTCGTCCCTAAAACCGCCTTATCCGGCCACGCGCCGCCTGCTCCGCGACACCGCCGCCACAGCAGCGCCCAGGGCCGCCGAAGCCATAGCCCACGAGCTCATGGAGCTCCTTGACTCACACTCTTCAAAGAGGGCGCACGCCCAGCTCTTATACTCCGGAAACTTTAACTGCGCGCCCGCATGTGGGTTAATTCGCCGCCATGTGGCAGCTCTGTGGCCCATGGGCTTCAAAGCCTTGTAAAGCTTTTGAAAACACTCCATAAAACCTCATTTTTTCACATTGCTTGTCTGCTTGCCAACTTGCACCCGGTAATCGGATTTCGGGGCCGTAAGGTTTAATTGATGGAGCTGGTTCCCGACTTTGAACCCCTCCGTGCTCACCGCACTCTGAATCTCCCAGGCCTACCAAACAAGGCCGACAAAACACCAAAAAAGCACCTGTAATCATTGCTCAAGGGATAGCTCCCAACTTTGACCTGCAGTATCTTGCGGACTGAGTATCCGATTGACGTGCAGTCAACTCGTGCTAACTCCACATGGTACACCCTTCTACCGAGAATCTTGGCGAGGCTAAAATGACGCCAGATGGCACATCTTCCAATGCAATCAAGTGGGCTCAGACCCGACCCCCTGAAAATCTTCAACTAACCTTAACTTGCTGTCGAGAGATCTGATTTGCGATCCGAGAAGACCGGCATGCTCCACAACTCAAGCAATACACACATATACACTGACATCAACCCGGGCTACCCATCCCCTATTGCCCTGTCCGTCGGGGATCTGCTACACACTTCAACTTTAAACCACAATATCTTGAGCACCGAGGTTCCGTATGATGAGCCGTCTGGACCGGCTTCTAGAGCACCCTGAACTCTACCTTCTAGAGCTTTGACTTGGCATTTCGGACCTCTTGACCTACCATCCCAACTGGATCATTCCGCTGCATTTTTGGCCTAAAAAACGGCATCAGTCATACTTTCCGGCTATCCTTTGGCTGCCAAGGGCCTTGGTGCCTGCCCTAGCCTTCTGCACTGCACTCGACTGCACCCTTTGCCTGGCATAGACCACTTGCTAGCTTCGACCAACTTTAGCTGCACCATCATTGCCCAGCCCCCTCGTCGAACATTTATGTTCGACCAAAAGCATATGTACAAACTTTAAAATTGGCACACCAAACTGGTTATTAAAAGCACTGAAAAAAGCGTAATTGTATGTACAGGCTATGTACAAAGCTTCTTCTTCTTTCTCTTGCACATCGCATGATTTAGGTGGGTTGCCCACCCCCCTTGACCATAATCTGCTGCACTTCAGGTACTAGACTCCTCTCGAAATACAATTTGAGCCGCACACCATTCACCATGTTCCTAAGAAGCTTGCCATTCGCCCTTACCAGTTGATATGTCCCATTCGAAAAGGCCTTCTTCACTTTATATGGACCCGTCCACTTCTTCTTGAACTTCTTCTGGAATGTGAAATCCAGGTAGCTTTCGTACTTCATGACCAGGTCTCCTTCCTCTATTTTCTTGTCCGACAGGTTTTGATTGAACTTGGCAATTCGCTTCTCTCTTTGCTTCACATAATAGTATGTTGCTGCCTCTCTGTCCATCTGCAAAGCCTCCAAGCTGGCTATCCGATCCTGTAGAATTCTTTGTTGAGTGGCATTGACATGCCACATACCCTTTAAGGCATCTAACTGTGCATGCACTGGCAACACTGCCTCCTTACCATAGACAAGCTCGAATGGAGTGAAGTTTGTAGCCACCTTATAAGATGTCCTATATGCCCACAAACACTTCTCTAGATTTGCTTCCCACTCAGCTTCTTGCTTATACACATACTTCGTTAACATTTTGACAATTTGACCATTAGCACTCTCGACTAGACCATTGCATTGGGGGTGATAGGGTGAGGAAAACCTGTGCTGAATCTTTAGCTTTTCCACTAATGCATTCATGAGCTTGCTTCTAAACCCCTGACCCCTATCAGAAATTAACACCCATGGAACACCAAAACGGCAACATATGTTATCAAACACAAACTGAGCCACAACACTAGCATTTACTTCTTTCACTGCTTTGGCCTCGACCCACCTTGTAAGGTAGTCAATGGCTACCACCACGTACTTCTTACCACTTGTAGACTTTGGGAGAGGGCCTATAGCATCGAGACCCCACTTCTCGAAAGCGCTTTGTGTGATGATGGCACCCTGTGACTTTGCTACCGGTCGTCTTTCACCTATAGTCTGACACTCGTGGCACGTCTTGCACCAATAATGCACGTCCTTCACAATTGAAGGCCACCAAAAGCCTGCTCTAAGCACTCGAAACAGAACGTGATCTTTGCCCTGGTGTCCGCTTTCTTCATGACATTGCTCCAGCACCATCCCTATCTCCTCTTTGTACAGCACCCTTCTAAGCACTCCGTCAGGCCCGTAGTTCATGAGATCCTCACCTACCAGTGTAAATTTGCGGGCCTTTTGCACCACTCTTCTCTTTTGCAACTTGGACAAACCCTCTGAACATTGGCCTGTACTCAAAAATCCTTCAATCTCCTTAAGAGTCTCTCTACCTGCATAAGACCTGCAACATGTACTTGCACTTTGCTGCTAGCTAGTTGATCCGCCTCTTGATTCTGCTCTCTCCTCACATGCTTGAATTGAACCTCTTCAAAAGATTTTAACATCTTCTTGATGGAAAAGAACCAATGCTTCAAAGAATCGCGCTTTACCTGCCATTGGCCTAGTAGTTGCTTGATCACTAGCAATGCATCTCCCTTCACCAACAACCTTGAAATGCCAAACTCTATGCACTGCTTTAAACCCAAATGCAGAGTGAGATACTCAGCCTCATTATTGGTGTGGACATCTTCTAAATCATACGCCTTTGAAAATATTGTTTTGCCGTGTGGGTCGTGTATCACCACACCTCCTCCTGCTTTTTGCACTACCCTTCGATATGCTCCATTGAACCACATAGTAAAAGCATTCTCCAAGTCAGGTTCCTCCTTAGCTTCATCTTGCACCACTCTTGGATAGGCCGGCAAATCGATACCCTTGCTGACAAGAATGTCTGCTAGGTGAGACCGACTCGGGTGATCCACCTTGAACTCGAACTCGAACTCCTGTAGCTCCAGCACCCACTTCATAATCCTCCTTCCTGGCCTCCAATGTAGCACTACCTCTGGCAATAGATTATTAGCCGTCAACACAAAAAACTTACGCACAATCAAATGGACTTTGAACTTCCTGCAAGCGAAGACTAGAGCCATCACCCACTGCTCCGCCTCGGTGTAGGTAGCCTCTCCTGGGCTAATAACCCTGCTCTCGAAGTATATCGGCTTGTAGCTCCTCCCTACCTTTTGTAATAGAACTGCTCCAATAGCAATTGTGCCCACTGTTATAGACACATAGAAGTCGTCCTCTCAATTGGGAGGACACACCGCTGGCAACTGACACAAAATCTCTTTGACCCTATCAAAAGCCTCTTGAGCTTCCTCATCCCACTCATAGCCATGCACTTGTTGAGCCCTCTTTTGAAGAGGATTCACATATTGCGACAGCATCCAAAAGAAACGCGACAAATACTTCAGCTTATGAACAAATGAAGCCAAACCTTGAGCATCTGATGGCAGCTCCATCGAAACCAACGCCTTCACCTTCTCGGGATCCGCCTCTATACCGTTTTGCAACACCATATCACCTAACAGTTGTGCTCGAGGCTGTGCTAGCTTGCACTTCTTGGGGTTCAGCTGACCTCCTTCTTCATCAAGCCTTTGAAAGCATAACTGGAGCTTCGATAGGTGCTCCAACCTTGAACTGTAGCAGCCAATATCATCCATGAAGACCCTAATAAAACGGCCCAAGTATGGACCAAATACCCTGTTCATCCAACCTTGGAAGGTGGCATATGCATTCACTAACCCAAATGGCATCCGGCGGTAAGCAAAGCAACCCCATGGAGATATGAATGTGGTCTTCAGCTGGTCTTCAAGTGCAATCCTTATCTGAAAATACCCTGAAAAGCCATCCATAATCGAGTACCTCTCATGCCCAGCCACCTGGTTTAGGATTTCGTCTTGAAACGGCAAGGGGTAGTGATTCCTCTTGGTTGCGGCATTCAATGGTTTGTAGTCGACACACACTCTCCATTTCCCATTCTTCTTAGGGGTTATGACTACTGGCGAGACCCACTCTGACTCCTTCATAGGATATATGATGCCTGCATCCAATAGCTTATTGATCTCCTACCAAAGGGCCTCTTTTTGAACTTCCCCTAGTCTTCTCAGCTTCTGTGCTTTAGGTTTATGACCCTCCTTAAGAACAATTTTGTGCTCCACCCCTTTTGCACCTCGCAAATGCTTGTACTCCGTAGCAAATAGATTTGGATAGGATTCACACAGTTGAACATAGCTCTCCCTTTCCCCTTTGGTAAGGTCTTCACTTATCATACTCGAAACCTCCTCTATGCTTAAACCATGAGCTTGAGGCTGCATACCTTCTTCTTTAGGTGGAGAGTCGTCTATGGTGACTCCGAACAAGTCTACATCTATCTTCGACATGTCATCCTCGCTCTCCTCTTCCTCTGTGCTAGTATAGCCTTCATCATAGCCCGTCTCAGTCTCGTACTCATAGCTTGTCGTATCGCCCTCATCTTTAACTGCCATAGGACGAGAACTGCTCTCCTTGGTCTTCAAATCAAGCATAATTTGTCTGCCTCTCTCTTTGTCAGGAAATGTGAACACTTTGCTCTCCCAATCCTGCTTTGCACCTATTGCCAAAAGCCATGGCCTACCCAAAATGATAGGGTAAGAATTATCTCCTGCCTTCATCACGAAGAAGTCAATTAGGCACTCTATGCCCATCACCTTGACCTTCACATCCTGCGCCACACCCAGACACCTGGCTTTGGTATGGTTAGCCATCCTCATGCGCACATTTGACCTTACTACTGCCTTGACTCCCGTCTCTTTCATGGCTGCTTCCGTCATGACACAAACCTGTGCTCCACCGTCTATGTAGGCTTGTACCTGCATCCTCTTCTCTATAATCGCATCCACCAATGGAAGGACATCTGTGGGGCTACCTACCCTCAAAGCCATGTTTTGCACTGCTTGGACATTTCCCTTAGCTCTTGGTAGTCTGGTGTTAACACTTGTGGACCACTGCCTTCTTAATTTTGGATTTAAAGCTAACAACTGGCCAAACGTAATATTTGCCTTTTGATTTTGAACATCACTCACCAAATTGTACTCGGGATAGCCACGTCCTAGCTGGAAATCCGCTTGTTTGATTTTGGGATGCCTCCTTCTTTTGCTAGGCTCAGGTTGCTCTCTGCCTTCGTACACCTTCTCTTTGCCCTTGCGAGCTCTAGTTTCCCGTTCTACCTCTGTCTCCCTCTCAACTCTTGCCCTCTTATTGGCCAAAACTTTGACATCCTGCTTGTCCACTCCTATGATGTTTACCCTTGGAACTTCGCCTCCGTTTTGCAGAGCTAGCTGCACAGGATTCTCCACCGCTTGCTCTCTCGGACCATTGTATTGCCCTTGACCTCGACCTCTACCAAAAAGCGGGTACATACCTCCTCTTTCTCTCTGCGGTTGAGGACAATCAGGTGCATAATGCCCTTCTTCTCCACAATTGTAACCCCTACCAGGCAGTGGCCGTGCCCTGCTCCTTGCTCCTCTTGGCTGTTCTCTATCCATGACACTGAGCCACAACTCCTGCATTTGCTCGGATAAATCTTTCACTGTGCGCACCCAATTTTGCGGCACAACAGCTACACCTCGAATTCCCTGATTTTCTTCATGTCCAGCCTCTCTCGGACTCTGCGGTTGAACATGAGCCATCGTCTCGTAGCCTGACACGCCCCGCTCTATCTTCTTCTTTATCTTTCTGCTCTTCGATCGTGCAATGGCTACCGCACCATTTTAATTCTCTGGGATCTCGAAATCGACTTTCTCTCTCACCTTGGGATGCAGACACGCCATGAATTTGTCCAGCTTGAAGTAGTCTCCATTAGCCAATTGCATGGCTGCCGCTAACTCTGCCCAACATTCTTCAAAATGACCCAAAAACAAATTGAACTCTTCACTTATGTCTTGCTTAAGCGTCTTCAGCTTTGCATCCACTTCGATTGGGGAAGTCTCCTTGCAAAAGTCCTGAAGAAACCTCGCCCGTAGAGCAGGCCATGCTTGCTTCGGCTCACCTTCCAATGCATCGTACCATGCTTTAGCTCTACCACACATCACCAAAGGAAAAGTATGCATTTTGCTATCCTCGTTCGGCATACGCAACGATAGCATGTACAACTCAAAATCTGACATCCACTCGTCGGGGCTCTCTTCTCCTGTGAAAATCGGTCCATAGCTTCTACCTGCCATGACTTCCAATGCAAAAAACCGCTTCTTTTCGATCAACTAGGAGCAATCAGTGTGCTCCTCCGTGGGGGCTCCACAAGATGGAGAGGGGGAATGGGGGAACACGCCCAGCACAAACAAACGCGCCTCTCTATAGCTCAGGGTATTCACAGCACCCCTATCCTCTCAGAAAACACCTTCAAAGAAACACTTAGCACTAGCAGACCACCGCATGCTCAATTTCCACTGCTCACACACTCTACAAACCCACCACACAAGGTACACCTACTACCACTGCCTGTCCCCACCCTTACACAAGCACACAACCACTCAATCTCACTCTCTCACCATCGGTCCGGGGGGGCACACACTTCCACAGAGCCGGCACCAAGGAGGGACATGAAAGCAGGAGAAAGAGAAAGGGGGAAGGGGAAAGAAGAGCTTGGGAGGCAACTGTGGCTTGATTGCACTTCAAAAAACACATACACCGGCTTGCAATGCCATCACCATGGCCATTTTCAAGCAAAAGTTACAAAGGGGCTAGCTTGCTAGAGAACTCCACTTTGTAGGCTTCAAATGGCACCTCAAAAGGCCAAGAAAAAAGCCCCCAATTTGATTAATTTTTGACTTTTATAGGGGGTGGCTTTTATTTGGGAATTTACAATTTAATAGGTCCACTTGGCACCTTGAATTGGTATCTTTTGGGAAAGACGGCACCGCTTTGCTCTATTTCTCTCTTCTTCACTCTTTGCACTTGGGGGGGGGGGGCATTAGCGACGTCGCTATTGCCCCCTAGGCTTTTTATTTTTTTATTTTTATGTCTTCATTTTTAACCCTATTGGCCTCAACCTTACACTGCTCCATTTTTGACTTTGACTCTCCCTTTCCTCTCTCCTCTTTGTCCTCCTTGGCCCGGACAGTCCTTGGCTTGGTCCATTTGGCCGCCCATTGAATACCTCCTCTCTCTCTCCCTCTCTATGCTTAAGCTCCACATGACCCTCCTCCTAATTGGCACCACCTCAGCTGGCTATACTCTCTCTCTCTCTTCTTTCGTGGGGCCGCTCTCTAACTCGAGCCGGGGGGGCATTAGCGATGTCGCTAATGCCCTTCCCCCTCAGCCTTCCAAGGCTGCGGGCACTGCCCCCTGTCATCAACGCCGCCAAGGACCGCGCGGGCGCGCCCTTGTGCCACCCCGATCGTCCCTAAAACCGCCTTGGTGCCTGCCCTAGCCTTCTGCACTGCACTCAACTGCACCCTTTGCCTGGCATAGACCACTTGCTAGCTTCGACCAACTTTAGCTGCACCAACGTGTTCAAATAACTTGATATGCTTTCTTACATCTCAATCTCCACTAAATTTTTGTGTGAGCCTAGCTACTTGTATTGCTTTGCTTCTAGGCTATGGGCTACGCATGTTTTCACCAATAGATCGACCGATAGCTTGAGAAAGTTTTGCTAAGTCACCCAGGTGAGTGGGTATTGTGGGTAGAGGTGCTCTCAAGATTGCATGTAGAATACGGGTTGGCATTGGGTTTGGCATACGGGCCATCCTTGGTCCCAAGCTTGATACAACGTTTCACCATTCGATAGGCTTAAGGTTCATATGTGTGGCCCTAGGCCTAGTAGACATGGGATATGACATATTAATGTTAGTTGGTATAACCCCACTAGAATAAGGGCTTGGATACGGTGGTTGTGGAGCAAAAGCTGTCAAACAATTGGGGGTGTAGGAGCTACATGAGTATGAGAGGCAACATGTACATATGATTGATGCAAACTTGTAGGTAATGTTGTAGGCATTGCGCTACTAGGTAGTGTTTCTCTGCTTACGAATGAGGTCCAAGGTGTATTTTTTGCCATGCTCATCACTCGGGTAGTCATGGTAGCCGTAGTGTCATCGTGGGAAAGATAAGCTAAGTTTGGAAAGGTAAAATCATTTCTTGTGGGCTCAGATTGTACCGAGACTCCTGGTGAAATGACATACAGAGGATCCATTGAACTCACTGAGGGAGTCTCCATTTGTGATAGGTTTGGTTGTTTAGCATTCCTTGTATCCAAAAATCTCATGAGACCCGTTGAAGGCATGTTAATCCCTTTGTTCTGCCTATCCAACTCGATAACCCTATGGATGACCTCAAAGAATCTTTGTTGCTGCTCCTCTACACTAGTAGCACCTGATGTGGATTGTAGGACATCTAACCAACCCACGTGGTAGGTGTGACTTGTATGGAGGTCAATCAAAGTATCTGTTTGTAGTTCATACTCTCGAATTTCATTTAGAAATGCCCCATCTAGGATTGAGGTGCTAGGAGTGTCCTTCAAAGTAGATGCAATGTGGCTCCCTATGGTCTAATCCTTAGTGGTTGCTAATTTGGAAGTACTCCATTGCTTGACTGGCATGATTGTTATCATAGGGGCCTTTGCCATTAGTTATTTATGTTTCTCTAACTTGTGTAAGCTTTCAATTTCCTTTTCCCTAGCTGTAAAGATATAGGGTTTGACCTCTTGCACTTCAGTAAGAATCCTATCACTAGGTAATATAACTTCAAAGAGGAATAGCTCTGAAGGGACACGGAGTGTAGTGGATGAAATATTCTCATGGGCACTCTCAAGGAAAGTGGGGTCTACATAAGACATGAAAGGTGAATTTACCTCCCCACCTCCTTCATTCACTTCACTAATTGCATGTTCAAAGCAGGTGGATCTACTAAAGGTCTCTCTTAAGCAGCTAAACACGCTTGGCCCAACAAGAAAACCCAAGGCATGCATGTCTTGACTCGAGCTCTCAGGGTTTTGCATAGGATACCCCTCCATGAGGACGTCATGTCGGAGGAAGAGTCACTAGATGCAATATGTGGGTCCTTGGGTCACACTACCTTGGGTCTCGATCAAAGGTCAGAACCTAAGGTAGATGGATAGTGAGTGCCCCCATAATTCAAAGCACTCTCAAGCTTATCAGAATCTAGGACTCGACCAAAGCGTAGACACATGTGATGTGTGTATCCTAAAAGCTTTCTCAAGTCTCTCAATAGGCCTCGCTACTACCTATTTTGATTAATGGAGAGTGAGTGCCCCCATAATTCGAAGCACTCTCAAGCTTATCGGACTCTAGGAATCGACCAAATCATAGATACATGTGGTATGCATATCCTAAAAGCGTTGACAAGTCTCCCAATAGGTCTCGCTACTAGCTATTTTCATTGTTTTTGCTTGTTTTAATTTTATAATTTTCTTAACTTTTTTGAGGTTCATAATGTGGAATCATTCATGTAATAGCTCGAAACAAGCGTATCATTTAGAGGAAGGTGACGTGATTTACAACACACAATTCGGCTACTCGAAGCCCTCGTAATTCCCAAAATACTCATTTTCTACTTGGGCGTGTAGGCAAAAGAGGAAAAGTCTAAGGAAGCTTGTGGAGGGAAAAGGGGGAGCCCTTATCCCACATGCTTCCTTTTGCCCTGGAGAAGTAGGGTCTATATATACGATGAGACAAACTATTCCTTCACTTGAAAGGAAGCTATGATGAATCCTACTTTCTATATGTATAAATCAAGATCGAGGACGGGGCCCACTCCTTCCCTTTTGCACATTCAATTTTTCATCCTTCCCTTATTCCCACACATTCTTTACAGCACAAACTTACATGAGGATGCTTTTTTCTTTTCAATTTTCTTTTTCTTTTTTTTTTAACTTTCATATTTTCTTTCTTTATTTTCTATTTTTTCAAAATATTAATTTTTAATTAAAATTTCAAAATTATAAAGATTGTTTAAAAAATTAAATTATAAAAATGCATAAATACAGAGATTATAGAAATTAAATTGTAAAAAATACAAAAATTAGAATAGAAAATACAAAAAATAAAGAAGTTGCCCTGACAAAACACCTTTTCTCAACCAAAATAGTAAATATATACTACGACCATAACATTTCTATACAAAATTGCAATCGATCTAACAGATCTGTCCTATTGCACATAGATCTGTGAAAAAAAACAACAAAAATGCAAAAAACTAGTAGCACAGCTTCGTTTGGAGCTTGATTCACAGTGCCTCCTCGACAACGATGCCAAATTTTTTGGATCACAAGGGACTTGTGCACCATGTGTGAGCCACTAAGGCTTCTATCACACAATCTATGTGCCAAGAAGCTCCCGGACGCAGACAGTTGTGTCACTCACCTCTGTGTAGCTATCAATGCAGGAAACTCGTGCCGCCATGAAGAGGGAGCTCACCGCCGCAACTCAACCGCCTCATCGTTCACTACAAGAGGTTTTTCACCCTTGTGACGGCCTTAGCGACAAAAATACACCTGGATATTTTTACCCTCGGCGTCACTATAAGCGTCGATATGCGTGTCGCAAAGAGAACGTCGCTATTTTGTGTCTCTATATGCGTCGCTATTTGCGTCGCTATATAGAGACGCATATAGCGATGCAAATAAAGACGCATCTAAAGACGTAAATAGAGACGCTGAATTTTCCAAAGAAAGAGTAGGAACAAGAAGTATTGAAGTTCGTTTTTGTTGTTTTTGGCTCCCAAAACAGTGTTTTTTAAATATCTCTGTCACACGGAGCCGGATGAATATGATCCAGGAGTTTAAGTTGGGGTTTTGGCACATTACAAACACGATGGTGATGTACATTTTTTGAAATTTTGATCAGAATTACAGTAGGTGCAACAACAATAAATTTATGGGGCATCAACCTGTTAGCAATCTCGACATATCAAACTTTCGGAGTTTGACTCCTACATTGTAAAGAGTGATGTGGTTTGCCTCTTTGACTATGCATGGCATAATGTGGTGCTATTTTAGAGAGAATTCACCTTGTTTTTGCATATGTAAGTGATGCTTTGGGATGTTTCTTTGGTTATGCGCTTTACGCTCGATTGAGCAGTTTGTCCCAAATTATATGCTTGCGATAGAAAATTGTGGAGTTGTTTTATGCATATGCGAGCATTGGTTTTGATGTGATCGGTCATGGTTTTCATGATTGTGTAGCAGTCGAGTGATCTCCCACTTTTGTTATCATTTTGGCGTTCACTTAGTGGTCGAGTGATTTTCCACTTTTGTTTATTTTTAAACATTACACGTCGAACAAGTGCACACAAAATCCTCGATAGTCTATCCTCAAAATTTCTTGTAGCGTGCCGAAGTATGTGAGTTCTGCCACCACAAGATCTGCATCAGAGGACCGTCATTGACTAGATTGTTCAAATTTTGCCATGACTCCATAATCTTGTGTAGAATGCTTTCTGTCGATCTGTTCTACCCAAAAATGTCGACCTTTACACCATGCTACCATGTACGACTTATACTTACAACCATTGCTCTTTACTTACTTGCAAGATCACATGCGCAAACAACTTGTCTGTGAGCCGTTTGCGCATTTGAGCTTGCAATCAACTACATACCTAAACTCGTGTGAGCTACGTGCAAACTACTACGAACATAATTATAAACCTAACTCTAAATTTAAACCATAATCCTCAAGCTAAACTTAAATATAGAAATTAAATCCAAAACCTAACTTTAAATCTAAACCTAAGACCTAATCACTAACTATCTTTAAATATTCCTGGACTATTCTCCAAAACCTTAAATATAGAGTTAAATATATCTCAATGTACATGTGTTTGTGTCTATGTGTGTGTGTGTATCTCTCTCTCTCTCTCTCTCTCTCTCTCTCTCTCTCTCTCTCTCTCTCTCTCTCTCTCTCTCTCTCTCTCTCTCTCTCTCTCTCGCTCAGTGTTTCTCTGTGCAGCACCACCTTCCTCTTCAGCTCTCCACCCCTCTAAGCCTTCCCTTGGGCGAGGGGCTGCCCTTGGGGAGGCGTTAAGCCACCTTACACCCCCCCTTCACCAGCAGCTTCTACACCCTGCCTGATTTAAAGAATGCCGCAGCCGACCCATCAAAGGTTTCTACGGAACCGGGTGTGTTAAAGGCAAAGGGCAGCAGCAACAAAGCATCTTGCAGGTGACAAAATCCGGCACACGAGTGGTTGCGTAGGCAACAAGCAACAAAATCGCCATTGGTAGGTTCCTTGCAACTCTCTCTCTCTCTCTCTCTCTCTCTCTCTCTCTCTCTCTCTCTCTCTCTCTCTCTCTCTCTCTCTCAACCCTTGCCCTGCCTGATTTAAAGAACGCCGCAGCAGACACCATGTAACAGGGTATTGACCAGCATCTAACCTCCTGTACAAGCATCCATAGAGACTAAGAGAGCCGACGACTGATCCCGACGACCCATTGGAGATCCAGAGGACTGGTATGAAAGCATAGAGAGCTAAATCTAAGCTTCATCGATTTGAAAATCCGGAAGAACGGTGTCCCACAGGTTTGCATATAGCCAACCTTCAAGGGCTCTTTTACAGCCAAAGTCTACTCAAGCCATGTCTTCCTTCAACATGCCGACTCCCATCACGCGCAAGAGTTTTCTTGCTTTGGCAGCTGCACCCAGGAAGGATCCCGCGGCTCGCCAGGACGAAAGGATCACGGTGATAGGAGCAAAGCGAACCTCGAACCCTCGACGGCCTCTAAAACACCGGGGACTGAATGGAGCGTCTCGAGCCTGTCATGGTAAAGCAAACAGGGGGCACCACCTAACTTGAGCGGCTAGGACGCAAACAACACACCACCATAACAAAGTTTTCATCCAAGAGAGATGGATGCTTGGGAGTAATGATGAAGAGGAAGGGGAATGAGATCAAGTGAGAGAGAGAGAGAGAGAGAGAGAGAGAGAGAGAGAGAGAGAGAGAGAGAGAGAGAGAGAGTATAGCAGCTTAGTACTTAGGCACCACAGAAGGATGGCGAATCCGCACACCCTTCACACATACACAAGCTCACTCCAAACACAAGACTAGGCGGCGATTCCGCACACCTCACATGGGCAAAACATTGCAAGAAAACATACTCACAAAAGCTCAAGCTTTATTTAGAGAATAAGGCGATGAAATGGGGGGCATAGGGTAGGGGAAAGAGAAGGGAGAGAGTGGTAGAGCACATGGCTGATAGGTGGGAGCTGATGGCAAAGACTCGCACGAGGGTTATGGCCATCATCCTTCATTTAGCTGCCCTTCATCTTCCATAGCCCAAGGGTGTAGAGGTCATGCTTAAGACAAGCATGGTGATTGCGGTGATGGTGATGGTGTGTGTGTGTGTGCGTGTGCACTAGGCACACACAGTGCATAGTGTATTCTTTGGTGATTTTTTGTGTGTAGTGTGATGGTGACCCCTCTTTATATAGGGGAGGAGGGGGTAGAAATTCTAGAATTTATAAATGAAGAAATCATTATCTACATAGTGATAGCCGTTTTTCGGCTCTTTGTAATTGCCACAGTGAGTTACCTCACCCTACCAAAATCACCCAAACACTGTGGCTATCCCTACCATTTCACTGTACATAGGCGTGCGTGAGTCACGGAACTTTTCCCATATCTTCTTAAAAAACCCTCAATTAGCTAGCCATTGGGCTAGTTGAGCCAAAAAAATAAAAAATAAATAAAAAATATAAGTATATTATGGCCCATGCGTATGTAAATATTTCTTTGTATATAGGGCCTAAATAAAAGATTTTTTCATAATTATTTTGGTATTTATTTTAATATTTCTACCTAGGTGTGTGATATTTATGCTCCGTACATTGCCTCACCATTACCACAATTTTTCTTACCATTTTTCATATTCTTTATTCCATATAGAAATATTTTCATGTAAGCTTCTCTTATATTTGGTGTAACTCCATCCCAACAAAAATCCAAAAAAACTAGTTCTATTTATGTGTATATTTTTTTCACTATTGTGATTTTTTCCTTCCTACATATATTCTCTATTACTCTCATAAATTAGACCACCAAAAATATTCATCTTTTTATGATAGACTTATAATGAGAGAGATTTATTTTGACCCCTCTATATTTTTCCACCTATATTATTTATATTTGACATGTACATATTTTTTAGACCCCTCAATATTTGATTTTCTTAGTTGTACTATTCACTTATATCATGATCTCAACAATATCTTCAATTATAGACCTACCAAATAAGGTCAAGGGTAGGTGGCATGCATACATGCACTATGGAGGGCTCACTCTTGGAGGTATTCAAAAGAATCATCCAAAGAAGGATCCCACAAGGACCTTGTGCAGTGGAAAAAAACGGTCGGTTTTGCTGAATTTTTGAAGTTCACTTGCTCTCCGAATTTGAAAAGGTGATACAAACAAACGTTGTAGCTCATGGGCTGAACTTTTGCCTCAAATTTTTTCATATTTTTTTGAGCTACGAGCTGTGAGCTATGATTTTATTAGTGGACCTCAGTTTTCTTATGCTATGCAGCCACACTCTCTCTTCCACTTTATCATTTTCCTCTTTCACACACACTTCTCCACTCATCATCCCCACCTCTCTCACCACTCCTCTCTGCACCCTACTCACCTTCTCCTCAACCTTGAAGAATAAGAGAAACCATGGTGAACTCATACCTCCCACACACAATTCCATTCCAAAATTGACCACCTAGTCTCATTTTTCCTCCTCCAATTTACCCATATCTATCAAAAAAACCACAAAATTCAGCCTCTTCTCTTAAAAGACAGCATCATGGTGGTTGATTACTCAGCTTCAATTACCTTGTCTCTCAAGGAAGGTCAAGAGTGGAGAAAAAATGTACCGTCAAAGCTAGTGGACAGCCAACAAGCGTCAAAATCGGCCCTACTCAAGACACTTGGAGCATCAACCTTGTAAGAGAGCCACCTTTTCTTACCTCTTAAGAGTTTTTCTTCCTTATTTGTATCCTACATGGATACTCCCATTGTAAATATCCAATTCCATTTGTAAATTAACACTAACTCTACTAACACTAACCCACTATGAAAAGTCCTATCACCTCCATTTCTCTCCTCTCTCTTTCCCCACCAACTTCTTGATAATTCCAAGCAAAAGAAATTAGATAAATTGCTGAAAATCTAACCCAACCATGGTTAGAGGAGTAACCCTAGCCTTCAAAATTGCTATAAAAGGAGGGTGTAGCTAGCACAAAAGGGGGAGCCATAAGCAAGAGCACTATGCTATAGCTTGAGAAGCCAAGCTCAACCTCTCTAGAAGGAGCTCTTGAGTGGAAGCTCATTGTCTTATGCATGTGCATGTGTTGTAATAGGGGATTAGCAAGGGAACTCTATGCCATTGTAAGAGAGAGAGTGATCATTCAATTGAGAGTAGGAAATCTATCATTTCTCCTACTAGTGTAAGCCCAACATTTGCTGAATCAAGGAGGGTGGATTTGGACTAAGCTTGGATACTTTGTCTCCCTTCCAACGTGAAGTAATGGACAACAATGATGCGTAAGTGTCTTGGTGTTTTTTGTTAAGTTCTTGATAGCTTGTCTCTGGTGTTGTCATCAATCTAGCCATAAATCCCACATACTGTAAGAGGGCGACAGGGTGGAGAGGACTCCCCTGGCTTTAAGACAGTGATTAGGGTGGCTTTTCTTGTGATGTGTTGTGGTGAAATTTACGCAAGCTATGTTGAACAAATCCTAATCTCACTTTGATTTGTCATGACAGATTTGTAAGAAGGTATTAATGCAACAAGCACCCCCTCCCCCTTTCTCTCTCTTTCTTAAATATATAGTTGTGTTTGCTTGATCATTGCCGATACGTTTCAAAGCAGCCCGAGCACTATCTCTCTCTCTCTCTCTCTCTCTCTCTCTCTCTCTCTCTCTCTCTCTCTCTCTCTCTCTCTCTCTCTCTCTCTCTCTCTCTCTCGTGTTTTAGTGTGTGAGAGTGTTCCATTGGTGTTAGGGTTAGTGTAAATTCCTTGCTTGTTTGTGGGTTGCTCTAACGATTCTCCTCTTTTGCGTCCTAGTTCGCTCTTAAACTAGGTGGTGCCCCTTGTGTAGTTGGGATTTGGCTGTGGGTTTGTTGTTTTGGTTTGTGTTGTGTTGTGCCCCAACCCCATTGAGCAGCACGGGAGCCTTGAAGGGTGTCTAGAGGTTGCTCTTCTTGTTGCCCGTCCCGGACCGCCTCAATAGGCCATGTGACTGTGGGCCCCACTTGTCTGGCTGTGTGTATATGTGCTAGAACAGAAGTCTCATGAGAGAGAGACTAAGAGAGAGAGATGGGTTGATGAAAAAAAGTGAGAGGTGACATGGAGAATAAAGTAATTACATGAGGGGAGAGAGGGGAGTGTGTTTAGAGGTGAATCTGTGTGCAGATGTGTGTGAACACAAGAAAAATCAGGTAATCACCGGGTGGGGATGGGTCTGTGGGCACCTTTTTCATTGAAACCGAGTGTGTGTGAGTGTGGGGGAGGTTATTTAGATACAAGACAAGAGACATGGCGCCCTTTAGAGAGAGGGAGGTATTTGGGTCATGGGATATGATAGGAGAGAGAAAGGGGGGGTGGGGTATACTATTTTGGAAGATAGGGTAAGTTGCATGTGAGTTAGGGTGCATTATTGGTGAGTTAAAATGCATTATTGGTGAGAGGTGGGGTAGCTTGAGGGGAGAGATAAAGGAGAAAGGACAAGGGGAAGAGAGAGGGGGTTGACCTTTTGAGTGGAGGAGAGGAAAAGGGACACACGGCGGGGCAACAATGAAGAAAAAGGAGGCAAGGTGGGGATGGGCTGCCCCGCAGGCATGAGGTGGCCTATTTTACCTTTCTTATATATTTACATAATCATACTTTATTTTTTTCTTACTTTTTCCAATGCCTTTTATCACTCCCTCCCTAAGAGGGGGTTTTCATGGGGTGGGGACGAGAGAAGAGGGGTATGGGAGCTTGGCTTGTGAAAAGCCCCCATCATTAGCCCTCCCCTTTTGGCTAGAGGCATTCATGTCTCTAGCTCATCTGTTTGATCATTATCGTCGGAGGTGGCGGCTGATGGTGTGTCCTCATCTGGAATGTCAATAGGTGGAGCCTGGTCAAATCGAAGAAAATAAGGTTTAAGTCGCCAACCATTTACCCTGATTTTATGAAGTTTTCCATGAGCCTCCATAAGCTGGTAGCTTCCATTGGCATACTTTTTCTTGATGATGAAAGGGACTTCCCATCGGAGTAGGAGTTTCTTATCCTTGCGCGTGTCGAAGCGATTGTCGTAGCGGAGCACCAACATTCCTTTCTTCAATTCTCTTTTCCGGAGATGCTCGTTAAAGCTAAGCCGTCTATGCTCTGCTTGTGCCGCATAATAATTTATTGCTTCTTCTCTATCCAGCTGCAGTCTTTCCAAGTTGATGATGTGATCTCTCAAATGCATGTTGGGTTGTTGAAGTTGGCTTGCCATTACTCTGAGACTTTGTAGTTACACTTCAATGGGCAAGATTGCTTCCTTACCAAATACTAGATGATATGGCGTGAATCCCAAGGATGTACGAAATGAAGTTCTATAGGCCCATAAAGCTGGTAGTGGATACTTATCCCAGTCTCCAGGGTGATTGTTTACCTGCTTGGTAATAATTTTAGAAACCATTCCATTTACCTTTTCAACTAGGCCATTACATTGAGGGTAATATGGTGAAGAGTGCCTCCTTGTAATGCCCAGTTTTTGCATTAATTCTCGTACCAAGTCTGCTCTGAAACCTGGTCCTCTATCAGAGATGATCTCTAAAGGTGTGCCAAACCTACAGCATATGTGCTCGTAGATAAATTTAGCTACCTCTACCACTGTGATTCTTGTGGTGGTTGTAGCCTCTGCCCATCTAGTCATGTAGTCGACCCCCATGATAATGTAGAATTTTCCTGAGTTGGCCCTAGGTAATGGCCCAATGGCATCGATACCCCATTTTTCAAATGGGCCATATGAGAGAATAGGTGTCTGTGGTTCAGGCATAAGTGACCTAGTGCCGGACTTTTGACACAACTTACACGTTTTGTACCAGTGGTGTACATCACGGCTGAGGCTAGGCCATATGAAGCCTGCCTATAAGATTTTACTACTTGTTATGTCTAGGTCAAAGTGACCACCACAAACCCCGTCGTGACAGCTAGCAATTACTCCCGTGATTTCCTGAGAGAGAGGGGCCTTCCTGAGTATTTGGTCCTTACCCTTACAGTACAAACCGTCATTGATGAGTCGATACCTTGTGGCCTTCCGCGTCAGCCATTGCTTCTGTACCTTTGTTAAATCTGATGGGCATTCCCCTGTTTCCAAAAAATGCATGATGTCAAGCAAGGCATCACTGCCTTGAAATAGAGGGAGCTTTAGTTTTATTGCTCCAACCACCACTTCCTGTAGTCTTTCACTTGCTAGGGAATCTGCTTCTTGGTTTTGAGCCCTTGGGATATGGTGTATTTGAACTTCTTCAAACTTATCCAACAAGGTTTTTACACCACTTAAGTGAGTCCTTAAACTAGGATTCTTGCATGTCCATGCTCCATTTACTTGCCTTACCAGAAGTAGAGCATCCCCAAATACATTAAGGCATTGTACACCTTGTGAGACGCACCATTGTAGACCCTTGGTTAGTGCTGCATACTCTGCTTCATTGTTAGAATGTGAATCTAACAATTGGCCCAACGAAAATACCTTTTTCATCAAAGACTACTATGCATGCAGCTGCTTTGTCGGACGCTCGCTTGTAGGCTCCATCAAAGTAGAGAGAGTATGCTCCTTCTACCATCGGTGGTACTGGAGGTAATCGTACTTCTCCTTCCTTAGATTGCTTCTCCTTCCTTTCAAAGACTTGGTAGGTCATGAGTCCCCCCAAACTTGCCCTTGTCGTGCTTTCTACCTGTACCGTGTAGTCAAACTCTTGCAGACAAACTAGCCATTTAGTAATCCTAGCAGACTATCCATGTGTTGTACAACATAGAGAAATATTTCATCCGTGGTTAGAATCACAAATTGCTTAGGTAGCAAATATGACCTAAACTTTGTAGTTGCAAATCTAAGAGCTAGGACTAAGTGTTCCACATGGGTGAAACCTTTCTCTCCTGCTGTCATCATTCGACTAGAGAAGTAGATTGGCCTCATGAAAGATGTCGTTGTATCCTTTTGGAGTAGCACAGCCCCCAATGAGTCATCACCAACACTTGAGGTGATATAGATTTTTTCATCCCACTTAGGTGGTGAGATAGTTGGCAGAGTGGCTAAGACCTCCTTTACCTTGTTGTAGTGATGTTCGCTTTCCTCGTCCCAAGTGAAAGTTGATCTTTGAGTGAGTTGTTGCAGTGGTAGAACAAGTTGTGATAGTAGATGTATGAATCTACTTAAGTAACTCACCTTCTGTAGAAAAGAGACCAGTTGACGTGCGGTCGTTGGTGAAGGTAGGGCTATGAGTGCGGACACCTTACTTGGGTCGGCGTTGATACCTTTTGCTGAAATTTCATGGCCTAGTAGAATGACTTTACTCTCCCCAATGTGGCATTTTATCCACATTTAATTGCCCACCTAGGCTTTGCAATGTGGCCAAACCTTCAGTTACCTTTTCTAAATGTGAAATACGGGAGCTATATATACAAAAATCATCAATGAACACTCTTATGGATGTTCCAAAGAACGGTTGAAAAACATATGTGACATATCTTTGGAATGTGGCAGGTGCATTTGTGAGACCAAATGGCATAACCCTGTATGCAAAACAACCCCATGGCGTGATAAAAGTGGTTTTTAGCTGATCTTCCAAGGCTATGCGTATTTGAAAGTATCCAGAATAACCATCATAGACGGTATAGCATTCAAAACCCGCTACTTCATTCAGAATTTCATCCAAGAAAGGGAGAGGAAAGTGATCTCTCTTTGTAGCTACATTTAGTGGTTTGTAGTCAACACAAACCCTCCACTTACCATTCTTTTTAGGCGTCACCACTACGGGTGACACCCATTCTAAGTTTTCTACAGGATAGATGAATCCCGCCTCCAACAGTTTCCTTACCTCGGCCAAGAGTGCCTTTTCTTGTATGACCCCCAGTCGTCGTAGCTTTTGCACAACTAGTTTTACCTCTTCCTTCAGCTTAATATGATGTTCCACCACTGTAATGCATGTGATTCTTTCATAGTTATCAATGAACAGGTTAGGAAATCCCATCAACATTTGCAAAAAACTATCTTTCTCTTCAAGTGTTAATTCCGTAGACAACATACCCTTCAACCTACTTCCTCCTAGGCCAGGTGATTTGCTCTCCTCTTCATTGGGTTGCCCTTTTGGTGATGGATCACCAGTTGTGCTTACCCTTTGTGGATCCTTCATAATGATACCCATCACATCAATGGAACTGTCACTTTCGTCGGTGGATGTGGTCTCCTCCTCAGAGCTGAAAGATTTGCTAGTGGTTTCATCTGCCGATGTTTCCAGATTCATTTGCTTCTGCTTGCCAATCCTCATGTCGTAGTAGATTGTCTCCCCTTTCTTACCAGTCATGCGCAGAAGGCTAGTACCCCAGTCCTGTTTTGCCTTCATGGCCATCAACCATGGCCTTCCCAAAATTATTGGATAGCCCTCCCCTTTAGTAGTCATTACAAAAACATCTACCTCTACCTCAGTGTTGAAAGCTTTTATTTTCACGGCACTTACCACACCCACACACTTTACTTTTGCGTTGTTTGCCATCTTTGCCTTGCATGGAGAAGGCCTGTCAACCTCGAGCCCTACTCGAAGCATCATAGCTTCGCTCATTACACAGATTTGTGCACCTCCATCAATGTAGGTGTTTCCAACCCTCTTTCCTTTTATGTTTACGTCGACAATTGGAAGGATGTCATCCATGTTTCATCCCGAAATTGCTTCGGCTACCTTTGTTTTGGAGCGTCTTGTACTTACCATTTTGGACCATTGTCGCCTTACTTTAGGTGCAAGATGTAGTAGCTGTGGCCATGTAATCTTCGGTCCTTGCTCTGCGACATCCAATGTTAGATCATAGGGCTTAGAACTTTCCCCTAGCTGGAAGTCGGTGATGCCCAATTTCCGTCGTGGCCTGGATGGCCTCTTGCTAGTTTCTCCTCTCATGCTTCTCTCATCATCTGATTGTGTAGATTTCTCCCTCCTAGCTCTTTTCACAGTCATGGCTTCAAGTGGTTCTAAAAAGGTTACCTTCTCCTTACCCTTGTCCCTCTCCTTTGCTCTGGGTGGATCCACTACTACGGATTTTCCTTTCTCTTCTAGACTTATGATGTTTATAGGGCGATCAGGTGGTGGGGCTGGTGGAAGAGGTGGAATGGATGCTTGTAGTGGTGTCTGGGGTGGTCTTAGAATTTGTGTTGGTGGGGCTGGTGCTCTGGGTGGGGGTGTTCTTTCTCTAGGGGGTGACAATTGGTTCCTCCTACCTCCTCTATTATAGTTTTGTCATGGTTTGAAACAGTAGTACATACCGTGACCGTCTTCTCCGTAGTTGTAGCAATGATACTCCCTGTTTTGTCGTCGTGCTCTTCCAGGGTCTTGATCTCTTTCTTGACTCCTCCCTTGCTATATTAAGTGGACAGACAAATTCTGCAGTTGGTCAGTAATATGGGCCAACATATCTTGTTGGTCATCTCTTACCCCAAGAGCCGGTGGTGGTGGTGGAATGGTGGTTGTCGTAGTTGCTGGTCGACGCGATGTTCCTGCTTCTGTTGACTCGGTTTCTTTGGCTTTCATTCGCAGCTTCTTGTCCTTAAGGCGAGCAATCTCAACGACTAATTCGTACGTAGCCGGGAATCTACCTTTCACCTTCTCCTTGAGAAGCGGCCATAAGCCATGCGTGAACCGATCTTTTTTTAGGAAATCGGGTGCAACTTCCCCCCTTGCCAGTGACTCAACCCACCGTTCCCACAAATCCACAAATTTGGACTCATAGGTGGCATATTCTAAAAGACCCTCCTGCTTCAAGTCTCTCAACTTGTCCCACAACTTTTCTGAAGTGGTACCTCCCCCAAAGCGCCTCTTAAAAGCGGTTTTTAAGGGTTCCCAGTCATCCTTGGTTGCTTATGGAAGTGCATTGTACCATGATCTAGCTTCTAGCTTCATGAGATGCTTCAAGATTCTAACCTGCGATTCATCCGTATCTTTGTTGCTCACTACACATGCTACTTCAAAGTCGTCTAGGAAGTCTGTTACCAAATCCTCTCCCTTCTTTCCTTTAAATGTTGGAAATGCTACACTTGCCATGATTACTGAGAGAGAGCTAGAAAGACACGCTGCTTAACTTGCAAAAGTTTTTTTCTTCTTTACAAGGAGGCGTGTATATCCTCTTATACTAGGACATAGATTAAAACTTCAAACGGTACATTGCCTTGTACCAAAGGTAAGACAAATGATTGATCTGATGCCAGAACCTCAAAAAACCGCTCCCCACCCAGCATGGTGTCAATGACATGCTGGTAGTGAGCCTTCAAGTCCAGTATTACCTTGATTGAGCGTACACATGTTGGTATGTGTGATCTGTCTTGAGGTAGGTTGTACTGATTCATGTGAAGCTTAGAGGTGCTTAGTCACTGTCCAAGCTTGTGGGAGGGGGTGGTGTTCTTTCCTGAAACAAACTCAGTAGATCCCTAGTTTCTCTAGTGAGAGTGTGCGCCAATGCTTCCGTTATCTGTGCTCTAGCATCAGGTGCGACTTGAAAACTGACTGTGATAATTACCTCGGTGACTTGAGTTACCCGATTCTCAAAGTAGAATAGTGTTGATTCTCTATTGTGCAGAGCTCCTTCCATTTTGTTGTTGTTGTGGGTTGGTTGTAGGTTGTGGAGATGGTTTCGACCTTCTCCTTCTTCTTCTTGGCACTCGGACTATGTATATCCACTGGGTTTGGCGTGTTGGTTGACTCTCCCACTGCAAATCGATTACCGTTACGCCTGGCACTCGAGCTTTGATGGAGATGCGGAGTTCGTCTAGTTGTGCTTGAAACTCTTCTTCTTCTGTCGTCCAGTTAGCAAATCCTGCTAGCCATTCATCCATTCACAATAGTTTAGGGGTTTCAGTCTTGTAAACTGAAGGGTTTCATGAAAAGATCCTCCGTGGGGGCACCAAATGACGGGAGCAAAGCGAACCCCCAACCCCCGACGGCCTCTAAAACACCGGGGACCGAATGGAGCGCCTCGAGCTTGTCATGGTAAAGCAAACAGGTGGCACCACCTAGCTTGAGCGGCTAGGACGCAAACAACACACTACCATAACAAAGTTTTCATCCAAGAGAGATGGATGCTTGGGAGTAATGATGAAGAGGAAGGGGAATGAGATCAAGTGAGAGAGAGAGAGAGAGAGAGAGAGAGAGAGAGAGAGAGAGAGTATAGCGGCTTAGTACTTAGGCACCACAGAAGGATGGCGAATCCGCACACCCTTCACACATACACAAGCTCACTCCGAACACAAGACTAGGTGGCGATTCCGCACACCTCACATGGGCAAAACATTGCAAGAAAACATACTCACAAAACCTCAAGCTTTATTTAGAGAATAAGGCGATGAAATGGGGGGCATAGGGTAGGGGAAAGAGAAGGGAGAGAGTGGTAGAGCACATGGCTGATAGGTGGGAGCTGATGGCGAAGACGCGCACGAGGGTTATGGCCATCATCCTTCATTTAGCTGCCCTTCATCTTCCATAGCCCAAGGATGTAGAGGTCATGCTCAAGACGAGCATGGTGATTGCGGTGATGGTGATGGTGTGTGTGTGTGTGCGTGTGTGCACTTGGCACACACAGTACATAGTGTATTCTTTGGTGATGTTGTGTGTGTAGTGTGATGGTGACCCCTCTTTATATAGGGGAGGAGGGGGTAGAAATTCTACAATTTATAAATGAAGAAATCATTATCTACATAGGCCATGTGACTGTGGGCCCCACTTGTCTGGCTGTGTGTATATGTGCTAGAACAGCAGTCTCATGAGAGAGAGACTAAGAGAAAGAGATGGGTTGATGAAAAAAAGTGAGAGGTGACATGGAGAATAAAGTAATTACATGAGGGGAGGGAGGGGAGTGTGTTCAGAGGTGAATCTGTGTGCAGATGTGTGTGAACACAAGAAAAATCAGGTAATCACCGGGTGGGGATGGGTCTGTGGGCACCTTTTTCAATGAAACTGAGTGTGTGTGAGTGTGGGGGAGGTTATTTAGATACAAGATAAGAGACATGGCGCCCTTTAGAGAGAGGGGGATATTTGGGTCATGGGATATGATAGGAGAGAGAAAGGGGGGGTGGGGTATACTATTTTGGAAGATAGGGTAAGTTGCATGTGAGTTAGGGTGCATTATTGGTGAGTTAGAATGCATTATTGGTGAGAGGTGGGGTAGCTTGAGGGGAGAGAGAAAGGAGAAAGGACAAGGGGAAGAGAGAGGGGGTTGACCTTTTGAGTGGAGGAGAGGAAAAGGGACACACGGCGGGGCAACAATGAAGAAAAAGGAGGCAAGGTGGGGATGGGCTGCCCCGCAGGCATGAGGTGGCCTATTTTACCTTTCTTATATATTTACATAATCATACTTTATTTTTTTCTTACTTTTTCCAATGCCTTTTATCACTCCCTCCCTAAGAGGGGGTTTTCATGGGGTGGGGACGAGAGAAGAGGGGTATGGGAGCTTGGCTTGTGAAAAGCCCCCATCAACGGCCCTAGAGGCTCAGATCCAAGCACTTGTTTTGGAGAATGCTACACTTAAAGAACGTTTGGGTAAGCTCAAGGATGCGGCAAAAGAGAATGAAACTCTACTCGCAAAAAAACACGAAATCGAAGCGTATCTCAATGAGATTGTCAAGGCATCTCAGCAAGAAGCCAATGGAATAGCGCATAAGAGGATCGACAATTAAATCCAAGCAGACTTACAAGAATGCCGCCTACAAGAATCCCTTGCCCTCAAGATTAGAATTGGAGGACTCTCCTCACCATGGTGCACTGAGGAGGACACCCTTGAGGAAATCTCAATGACACTCTTCAACCAATCAACATCAAGCCCGACACTGTCTCTTGGATCGATGATATGCATAGACGTATACCACCTAGCCAATGCATCCTCACTTTCAAAAACAAAGAAGAACGGACAAGGCTGTTACACCAATCCTACCACCTCAAGGGAACAAAGCTTTGGATTGCCGAGGAATTGACTACAAACCAACTCAACCATAAAGCAAGCGACCTCAAGACGATGCATGAAGCTTATAAACAAGGTAAATGGGTAGTCTACCGTGGTGGTAAATCCATCATTCAGGAGTTTTGAACTCCCAATCCAGCTCCCCTCCACTTGACACCGCTTAGGTTTTTATTTTGATCTTGTTCCTACCCTTTTTCCTTCCCCTTTAATGGACCCTCAATCCCTAACTGATATGTATCTCAGGCCCCTGACCCACAGGAATGGATGTAATGTTTTGTTTTGGTCCCATAGGTCATATCTGACCTCCATGGACCAAAATTAAATCTATCTCTCTCTCTCTCTCTCTCTCTCTCTCTCTCTCTCTCTCTCTCTCTCTCTCTCTCTCTCTCTCTCAACCAAGCCTCGTCTCTGCTCATCAGAACCTAGCCTTCATACTATGCACGTCTTCCCTAGGTGAGGGCGGCCCTATGGGGGTCAATAATCCAAAAGCCCTGCCCAATGCCAAAGCGTGATTCTGTTGTGGTGTTGGTCATCATACAAGTTTGTTTTAGTCCAAGGTCTCTTGCGATCTGCTCCCTGCTCCTCAGCATACAAGATTTGGTTCAAGAGTCTCTCTCTCTCTCTCTCTCTCTCTCTCTCTCTCTCTCTCTCTCTCTCTCTCTCTCTCTCTCTCTCTCTCAGCCCGTCAAAAACAAAGCCCCATCTCTGCTCGTCGAAAAACATCATTTCTATGTTATCCCATCGATAGAGAGCATGGCAATGCTTCCACTCCAAAAAAATTATATCAAAATAAGCCCTTGAGCTCACGCACCACTGTGTTTTTCAACAACAGGAATTCCCTTCTGTAGCCTAATGTCGTCCTTTGGTACCCATGTTGCACGCAAGAGCTTTCTTGCGGTGGCAGCGGCATTAAGGAAGGATCCTGTTGCCCGTCAAGAAGCAAGAATCACAGTCCTTGAGGCTCATATTCAAGAAATCATCGGGGAGAATGAGAGACTCAAAGAACGTTTATGAGAGCTTGAAGATGCGAAGGAAGTAGAGAGCCATGATCTGCTTGAAAAAGAACACGCAATCGAAGCCTTACTCATCGAAAGTGTCATGGTAGTGGAGAAAGAATCACATGAAGCAACACATAAGAGGATTGACACCATAATACAGGTGGCCCTACAAGAATGCCGGCTACAAGAATCTCTTGGCCTCAAGTTCAGGATTGGGGGGCTACAGTTATCATGGTGTACCATGGAGGACACCCTTCAGGAAGAAATCACCAAGCTCAATGTCAATCTTCAACCTATCTACATCAAGCCCAAAATTGTTGCTTGGATCAATGATACACATAGACATGTGCCACCCAAGCATTGCATACTCACTTTCAAGGACAAAGATGAGCGTATGAAGTTTCTATGTCAATCTCGACTTGTCAAGGGAAAAAGCTTTGGAATGCAGAAGAATTGACCATGAATCAACTCAAGAGTAAAGCAAGCGAGCTCAAGAAGATGCACGAAGCATGCAAGCAAGGCCAATGGGCAATCTACCAAGGTGGCAAAGTGATCATCCAGGAATTTCAAACTCCCAAACTGGCTCTCCCCTTAGCCGACCATTAGGTTTTTGTTCTCTCTTTTTCCCTACTCTACCCTCTTGATGGACCCTTAGTCCTTAGCTGATATGTATCAGCCCGCACTGAGAAGCAATTGTTGTAATGTTGTGCTAAATTTGTTCCCATGGGTCATATATGACCTCTGTGGATGATAATTCAATCTCTCTCTCTCTCTCTCTCTCTCTCTCTCTCTCTCTCTCTCTCTCTCTCTCTCTCTCTCTCATACTAAAGATATATTAGTTGAAAGAGCCATTGAGCTCGGGAGAGCTAGATGTCCACGACATCAATCGAGGCTCCATCAAAGGATCAAGACTACTCTAGCACGATATGGGAGATGCCCATTACGTCTATTTACAAAGGCAAACATTGACTAAGCTCTTCACCGACCGATGCACTACTTCTCAGACAACGCCCAATGTTGGAAATTCATGATGATGATGATGATGATGATTTTAGTCTTCCACTTTACTTCACTTTTATGTTTGTACCTAGACATTAGATTAGATCCACAAGGAGTTTATCGGATTGGTCTCATAAGTCATTTTGGCATTTTGAAGAGGTTAAATATATCATTTCATTTCATTTCTTTATCTCTTTCTCTCTCTCTCTCAATGTGTGTGTGTTCTCTTTGTTTATGCATGTATGTGTACATTCTCTCTCTCTCTCTCTCTCTCTCTCACCACACACACTGTGTGTGTGTGTGTGTGTGTGTGTGTGTGTGTGTGTGTGTGTGTGTGTGTGTGTGTGTGTGTGTGTCTGTGAGAGAGAGAGAGAGAGAGAGAGAGGGAGGCGGGGGGGGGGGGGGGGGGGGGGAGAGAGAGGAGAGGGAGAGAGAGAGAGAGAGAGAGAGAGAGAGAGAGAGAGAGAGAGAGAGAGAGAGAGAGAGAGAGAGAGAGAGAGAGAGAGGAGGGGGGGAAGGGAACATGAGAGAGAGGAGAGGGAGGGAGAATACATGGCTCTCCCTCCACTCCTCATGTGTGTGTTTGTGTGTGGAGAGAGAGAGAGAGACGGGGGGGACGTATACCTATTGTGCAGAGAGCACCGAAACTCAGATCTATAGATCTGAGTTTCTGGTGTCCTCAAATTATTTTTATAGGGTCGGCGTTGCTATGAGCATTGCTATAAGCATCTCTATGAGTGTCGCTATAGGCATCTCTATGCGCGTCGCTATAGGCGTCACTATAAGCGTCTCTATGAGCGTCGCTGTAGGTGTCTCTATGAGCATCTCTATAGTCTTTGTTATAGAGTGACGCCTATAGCGACGTTGGGATTTTTCCCATCTGAGCGTCACACTAGGAGCTCGCTACATTGAAGGACCTCTTGTAGTGGTTGTCATATTGTTGCTCACTTATACTCTCTCATGCACACACTCTCTCTCACGCTCACACACAATAAGAGATCACACAGGAGAGAAGGAGAACAAGCAAAACCATACATTCAAGAATGAGCAAAAGTTAGGGTTATAGACCACTTAAGTGAGTTGCCCCATCCACATACAGGCTCCCAAAATTGACCGATAGCCAATATTCTCTCTCTCTCTCTCTCTCTCTCTCTCTCTCTCTCTCTCTCTCTCTCTACTAGATATGTGTATGCCTATCATCGGAAATCACCCATGAATACACATGTGGAGCTGACAAGCCTGGCTCGTAACTCAATACAAGTAATAATAACAAGAATGAGCAAAGGTAACAGATATCTCTCTCTCTCCTTACAAACTAATAATCTCTCTCTTTGTCTCACTCTCTATGATTTCGGAGAGCGTGTACGTGTGTCAAATCCAATGGAGAGCAGAGTGAGTGTGACTATTGTGAGAATCTAGAGTTAAATTGAATGGATTCATATCAATGAAGCCACTCTCATCAAAGTCAAAAGATGCTCCAAGTCACTGGAGTTGATGTCAAAGTCAAAACATGCACAAAGCCACTGGAGCCAATGTCAAATTCAAGATCAATCAATTTTGATGCCAAGGGGAATTGTGTGTGTATATCGGATGTTGAGAGGGTCTTGGCCAAAAGATTCTCTCTCTTTTAGACCAAGAAGGGCTGTACCTGCCCTTCTCTTTTGCAAGTGTGTGTGTGTGTAGCACGCACACACACCCTTGCTAAGATCTCTTGCTTCAGCCATGAAATTTCCATTATAGTATCCAATGCTACACACACACACCCTTGCCAAGATTTTCTTGCTTTAGCCAAGCTTTCCTCTGTAGTATTCATTGTTGCCTCTAATTCTAGAGCATTAACACAACCTATAGGTGGCTTCAGATGCTCAACACTTCTAAACACTACGAAGCCTTTTATTTGCACTAGTTGCAAGACTTTTTTCACTTTACTACTACGTGGTTTTGAATGTTCCAGTGCTACGATAACTCACTTTAAACTTTTTCAATAGTAGCGTGCAACATTTTGAGCAAAAATCATATACACATTGAATATTAAAATATATAAAAGAAACACAATTAACATTGATAGTTGAAAGAGTATTTATTTTAATAGTGCCAAAACAGATGCATTACTCCAAGCATAACAATTCTCGAGATTTAAAATAGTTGGTGGCTCTTCTCTTTATCCCATCTTATGAGTCCGGTCTCCATGACTATGATACATAGGCAATGGTGCACAAGAGAAATTTGAATTTGTACAAAGAAAAAAGAGGTTAAGCTTCATTTGACTAAAGTAGTATAAAGTGTTACTTAGTATAAAGAACATATTACATTGTTTCTCTTGTTGTAAACACGAATAGCAAGCATGCTATGGTGTTCGAAAATAAGAGACATATGGGATTCCATGAGTCGTGGACCCACTTTCAATGTGAGATGCAATTACGAGTAGCATTCTCGTAACAAAAGATATGCTAATTTACATTTAAATTTTGAATTAAATTACTTATCACATACTCATATTAGCATTGTATATGTGCATACATTGATGATGTATATATTCAATCTGCTTCAATCAGTTTTAATCTACTTGTATAATACTATTAAATTTATTCCTCTATATTCAATTTGTTTCAATTGTTTTTCTTTGTTCGAGAGTGCAAAGAAAAAAACCATAGAATGATCATTCATACTTCTGATTTTGTTTTTGCACAAACTCATCGATTATTTTTTGTTGTAATATATGTAGAATGCTCTCAAATGTACACTTTTCACTTCAAATCTTGTTTTTAAATGTGATTTACATATGTATACAGGTAGCAAGAGAGACAAAAGAGAGAGAGAGAGAGAGAGAGAGGGAGAGAGAGAGGGAGAGAGAGAGGGAGGGAGATCTGTGTGATGTGTAGAATCAATGGTTTGAGAGATCTCAATTTTCAACTTTAAACAAAAAAAAGCTAGTATAATGTCACTTAAGCGTTTTCTAATGCATATTCCTTGTTTAATGAAGCAAACAAAAATTAACTTTTACCATCATTTAAGCAATGACGAGCATCATTGTTGCTTTATCATCACTTAAGCAATGCAAAAACATTGTGTAAACAATGTTCTTGTAGTGACATCCTTAGTGATGTCATTTTTGTCGTTTAAGCGACGTCCTTTAGCATCCCTAGAAACAAAGAGACCTAATAGTGCATTGCACCATAAGCAATTGAAATTACAAAATTCAATATCCAATTTTGTGACTACCAATGACACAAATTTGAGGCAACATTAAGTGCAAGGAGATAGCATGGAAATTGTCAAAAAACAAGGTGAAAAGTGAAGAGCGCAAAGGTACCTTCTCAACAACCCAATCAAAGCAATCTAAGATAGCATAACAAGAAGTGTAGCCACCCCTTATTCATTAGTAAGATACTTTTTTTCATGGTAACTAGATCTAGTACACGGGGAAATGCAAACAAGGGAAGACTTCTTGTGTATATATATACTAGCTTTACTGGACGACCTACTATGCGGTCTATCCCAAAGATCATCGGTCTTGGAAAAGTACTCTGGCAATATTATGTAAGCTTCTGATGTAGAAGAGTAATTCATGAGAATATGGTGGGTAGCAATTTAAGAACAAGGAAGAGGGCCATCAAAGAGGCCAGAGAGGGAGGGTGCATGCACAGTCTTGAGGAGTTTGATCATGAGAAGAAAGTCATCCATGGAAGGCCTTTGTTGAGGGTTTCCGGTTGCTAGCTAGAAGTAGCAAATTATAGGTCCAACACAATTACTATATAGTAAGCATGCCTTTCTACATCACAATATATGGACTATTTGGTACTAAGCAATAACCATATTGAGTATTCTTTTAATATCTATTGTCTTTGATGGAAAGAAATTTAATATATTTTATTTTAAAAACCGTTTTAATATGCATCTACTATAATTCTTATACTATGCTTTACCTTAAGTTTTTTTTTGGTGATTTTTACATTTTTGCAAGGGCAAAATTGCATCGTAACTCTCATATCCCATGACCTTGACAAAATCAATACTTGTTTGGGCACTTGTCTATAACATTTTCTTGTATCTTAGAGTTTATTTTTTTGAGAAGGTAGCTTGTGGTGGGATTTTCTTATCAAATGCAAAGAACTCTATTTATACATTTGATTCTCACTCGGAAGGAAGTTTCATGGAAAGTTGTGCAATTTCTATTCTACATAAATTTGCAGCCACTTTCAAAGGAGAGAGTGTGCCATCTCTTACTTTTATATGATCTAATTATCAAAGTCCTTATTAGTGCAACTTAGAGGTGCTTCAAGTACTACACATAGTGCTACATGCCTCGAATCTCATTGCATATATATCGAGTTCAACAAGAGACACATTTATTCCCTACTACAAGAGGCAATAGACTCATTTTCAAGATTATGTTTGCAATAATTGTGAGACATTTGTTAATTTTGGCATATTATATGCCACATACAAAAAAAATATTGAAGAAAAAGATGAGGAGAATAAACTGGCACTTGCACTCCATGATGCAATCTAAAAGGAATGCACTAGCTCAAATGTAGCAAGCGTGGGAAATTATTGCAAACATGAAAAAGTTAATGATTGAAGCAGCAAAAGAAAACCTTATATACATAGCAAAAAAGAGAGTAGAGAAAGGATGGAAGTAATGCACGTGCAAAGTGGTAGAGAGGTCCAATTTCAAGGGAAAAAATAAAACCGTTATGCATAATATAATAGGTAGAAGTTCCTTGTGGCCCTAGAGAGAGAGAGAGAGAGAGAGTTCATAGATACCCTTGATAACTCCTACTACTTAGGTCTACATCTCTTCACCTATTTCTATGCTAACCGAATATTTGTGCCCTTTCTCTTTACCCACTCTTTATATGATAAGTTGAAGCAATGAGACTAAACACCTTCCACTGAAGAGGATGGTGGGCTATGTAGTAAAGGAAGGCAATAGGATGTTGTGATGATTATAGGTTAGGTAAGGGAGGAGTAGGAATTGGAGGCATGCCAATTAGAAAGGGTGGGGATTCTAAGTTTATTGAAGAATAGAGAGAGTGTGGGCATTGTTTTTGTAGGCAAAAAAGTGGACAAGAGAGCATGTACCAATGGGGTATAGCCAACGTGTTTCCATCTGAAAGGGTATCATGAGGCCAGTGTAGAATCTCTCAAGTATGGACATGTATAGGTGAATGGTGGCTTGGTTAGAGTACAACGGGTGGCTAAGCTTACTCTAAATTTTGGTGAATTTATCCTTGGAGTTTGGTCATAAGAGAGTGTAGAGAGTACCATAGAAGGTCTAATGACAAGTGGATTGGAATGAAGTGATTTAAAGGGGGTGCCTTCAATGACTTGGAAGATGATTCAAGTAGGGAGAAAGGATTGGAGTACAAGATCAATAGGTAGATCTTTGGGTAATGATGTAATGAAAAATATATATAAGATGTTTTCATCATTAGAGCATAACTTTGTTTTGTTTATTGTAACCAAAGAAGTCAAAAAGGCTGAGTCAGTTGTGAAAGATATAAAGCTTGGGATGTGTTGTACTATCTTGGAGGCAAGAGAGGAAGAGAGTGAGTGGGTATGTGGTGTGTAGATTGAATACAAGAGTAGTTAGGTAGCTTGCTTGTAGTTTGAATAAGGTGCACCTATGTAAACAAAAAATTTTAACATCTAAAGTTAGAATGGTATATGGTAGGGATACGATTAGATAGAAAAATTAGGTTCAATGCATCAATCACACAATTGGACTCACAGCTCATTGTACCGATATTCTAATGTAGGCTTTGCTTGCTATTTAGGACGACAAATGCCTCAATATTATGTTTGATGGTTGTTGAGGCATTTGGTGAGGCTGTTCATTTAGGGTGATAGGGAGGTTACCTCAGAGAGAAGTTGGGAAGGGGCCCATCAAATCCCAACTGATGAGTTCCAAGGGGGTACTGACAGTAATAGGTGATAGCAAGCCAGGTTTATTGCTAGGAGATTTGACCAATTGACACCCTGCACATCTTTGTAAGTGATTGGAGAGGGTGTTTTGTATCTTTGGCCAATAATGACCTTGACAGATTTTGGCCAAGACTTATGGAAGCCTAGGTGACGTGATAATGGATGAGCATGGTAGCGCTCAATGTATTGGTGTAAGAGTGCTTGAGGGACATATAGCCAAGGAATTTGACCACTTTTCTTTCTATACACCAGGTTGTCGATGATGACAGATCGTCGTTGGTGAGGGTGGGGCTCTGCACTACAAAAGATGTGAATGATTTGCTGGATTGTAGGGTCAAATTGTCGTAGTTGTGGCAATTGTTCCATTGGAATGGGGTGATCAAATGTAGAGAATTGAGCCTAGTGGAGCTACACATATGATAATGTATTAGCCAGCACATTTGTAGAGCTTTCTTGATTTGAAGGATGTATTCCTATAGGGTGTGTTCTCTATAGAGCAATGGGATGATGGTCTATCCCACGACTTCTGTCACTTTCATGCAAGTAGGGGTGGAATTTAGCAATGTCCACACCACAGCCATCAATTTCTTTTATGTTGTATAGTAGTTGTACTCTGCCTCGGAGAGCAATCGGCTAATGTAGAAGATTGGGTGCCAGTGACCTTCATTGTCTTCTTGGAGGAGTGTTGTTCCTAGCCCTACATTTGATGCATCCGTTTGAAGGAGAAATGACCTTTTAAATCAAGATGAGTCAGACACACTGTTGGGCGCATTTCTGACACCTTGTTTTTTGTACATTTGTACATGCAGACATGGCGCCCGATGTCAAAAGTGTGTGTGGTCTTCCTTTTTGTAAATTTTTTAGCTTGCTTTAGCAAGCTCATGTACATGCAGGGCAAGTCGCTAGTACAGCTGTCCGACTACTGTAAGTGCCTCTGAGTGAGTTTTTTGAAGGGAGACTTGTATATAACTTAAACTCATGTACAAACTTTAAAAAGTTCATCAAAACTCTAGAAAATTGCAGATTTGAGCTCGTTGTGCTTTGTTGATGGTTTTTGTTGTAGGATTTGCCCTCGCCTTGCCCACTCTATGTGTAGTCGTGTCAAGACATCTCTCTGTTTGCGTCAATTTTGCATGTAGTTGGGTGTAGATTCAATTTTGGCTATCTTCAAATTTCTTGACAATAATTTTTCAAGATTTCTCTCAATCTTTAAAATGCCCCAATTGGAGTTGTGCTCTTCAGGTTACTACTAGTTCTCTACAGGGTTATGGCTATGGTAGCCTGGTGGAAAATTGTGTGGAGACAGATTGGGAAGGCATGTATCTATGAATTTTTGAATTGATGTTGAAGTTGTGGGTTTGTCATGTTCAATTGTGAAAGGGGAGGCCCTTGTATTCATTTGCATTGGTCAGCATGTGCTGTAAAAATTAGGAGAAAGTTGGACTCACTTTTGGGCCTTTCAGTTCTAGAGAGAGAGTGGCACTCGACCAATGAGCAAGAGGCTAACGTTACGTTGAAAATTGACATTTTGGAGTCAAGTTTTTTTTTTTAAAGGGAGGAAATATTTGTTCATCAAATTGCACAATTTCACGCTTTCAAGACATAAATGCCGTAAGTCGTACTAACTCTGTACCGAGGAATTTCATAACTTTCATTGAAGACTCTATCTAGTACCAAGCTTCCCACCCAAATATGACTTTGACTATCTCTACTTCCCTCTCAAAACTTCTTCCCTTTTTCCTATTTGCCCTAACCTTTCTGTGTATTCTATTGCACACCATGACTACTTCTCTAAGGCCTAGCACTACCATTGACTATGTTAGCATTTTTAACAGTTATACTATAGACAATCAAGCATGGATACCATCTCGAATAACTATCGGAAGTTGGGTTCTACTGCAAACTAGGAGGAGGAAGAGGAGGCAACACAATGATTTCGTGGAGGATTTCAAGGGACAAGTTAAAGAGTTTAAAGTGTGTGCACAAAGCAAGCGGGTGAAAGAGGTCCTCATACAACATGCTTTCCAGCATGTAGACTTAAGGTTGCAAACATCTCCTCCGAGTTTTCCAAGGCATCGACCCAATTGTAAGTTATTTTGAGCATCTCGCTTAGTGCATGATTATATTCGAAGGTTAAGTGGTGGATATCATCTTTGGTATGTTTCAGATATTTATCCATCGAATAGGACAGATTGGTAACCAGTTGAGAGCATAGTTGGGATTTTTGATGCTTTCCATGCATTTATTGGTGAGTAAATGTACCGAGGAAGACAACACAATGAACTTGCAGATAATGGAATTTTCTTTTATTATATGTCATATGTGGAACCGAGAACTTCCATTGGTTGGGGTCGTGTAGCTCCTTTGTCACTTCCATCCTTTGACAGCAAGGATTGGTCCTTGATAGCTTCGCAAACTAGTGAATGCTTTAGGAATAAGTTGTTTCAGGATATACAACAGTCCCTCAAGTATTCAATTGCCACAAAAATAGTTCGGCTCGCACTATTTATGCCTCTTCAAGTGTTTGTAGATTTTTTCTTCCATGAGCAGATAAGAACTACCGCAACAATGTTCATTTGCAAGTCTGAGAGCTCTTTGGACTTTTTAGATGATAATTGGGATAGTAAACAATCACATAACAAAATCTATATTTTGCAAAAGAAGTCCATAATTTGTAAGTTCATTATAAGCTCTCAAAATTTCTTAGTATCGTTTTACTATATTAGATATCATCTTCTTAGTGGTCAGCTTATTCCACTCGACCAAGATACAAAGAATAGCCTCGAGAACAAACCTTTATCAATGGAACTCCACTTTCGAGACAGCCTACTTACTGTGATGGAGACAATGTCAAGCACAACTCTTGCACAGCTCAGGGTAGATCTTACATGTGAAGAACTTCACTTTTGCCGGAATTGTATGCATTCAGTCTCAACAATAGAAAGGTGCTTACTAAATCGATGAATTTTGATTGTCTTTAATACATTAAGATAGAATCTAACTTTTTCTTCTTTTCAGGTTCCAAGACGTAAGGAGAAAACAACATTGTGCAAGGAGTCACTAACAAATACACTTCACTTAATTGCTTCCATCGGAAGCTAGGTCACATACCTTGTGCATGCAAAGGGATTTGATGCCATGCAAACCATGATGTACTCTTCAAAATGACTAATGCAGAAACATTTTGTGGCGGTCAAACAATGTTTCAAAAATGTACATTTTCATTGTCTCAAAACTTTACATATTGTGTTGTTTCTGTCAAGATTTATACAAGTAAATTGCTCCTTTTCCCTACTACTGTCCTCTCCCCCGGTTTGTGCCACTCGTCCCCTGTCCTCTCCCCCGGTTGCTGCCACTCATCCCTTGCCCTCTGCTCCAGTTTCTCTCCTGCCCTCTGCTCCAGTTGCTGCTACTTCTGCCTCTAGGGACGCTGGTCTCAGGAATCCTTTCACGTTGCTCAAAATCATGGGCCTCTTCCATGGCTTCCCATGCTTCTTGCACCTGTGAAGCTTCCCTCTGTTCTTGCTCTTGCCGTTGACATGTAGCCCATTCCTCTACTTCTGCGGCGTCCGCATAATATTGATTTATTGCTTCTTGCATATTTCAAACTTCTTCTTGAGTTTGATTGTGGCGTTGCGTCATTTTGTTAATGCGAGCCTCTTTGAACTCCTCAACTTTTGCCGCTTCCTCTCTTGTGCGTTTGTTTAATTGAAGTTCCTGTAGAAGCGTGATACATACATTTTTTGCTTCATACAAACGCTGTAGCAAACAATGAAACAACACGATTACTTACGTTCGGTACATCCATAATTTGACTGAGGAGCAACATGGAATTCAAACAGGTTTGCCAGCCACAGCTATAGTCATTAGTCTGCGTGGGCACGGTTACCCGTTCGTGCCGGACGGCATTTCCTAGATCATGTTCTAACAAAACATGCTCTACACATCATACAAGTTTTTTCGTGGCACTACATACATAATCACTTGAGTCAGCAACACATTACAAAGAGACACTGCTTCCAAATGTACCCAAATGGGCCTTATGTTTTTACACGATTGTGAAATGCCCTACTTTGCCCGAAGTTTGCGTAGTAAACAATCTTAGCTTCCATGTCAAATAACATCAGACTCCAATGATCACTACAAAGACACCATCAAAGATGAGGAGAAAGATTCTAAATGCAACATGGTTTTTACAAGGCAAGAAAAAACTCACGATTGATTGTATACAGTGACCAGAAAGTGCGCTAGATCAAAGTTGACTCTACTAAACCAGTTCATCAGACTCAAAAAGGAAACTGAGTTGTTCTGCAGATAAGGCGATATCAGCGGATCTATTATGTATACTTTGTCTTGAACCTCAAGGGGTAGAAGCGAGACAATGTGGCTAACATGAATCAATGGAAGAGATTAGACTCGAGGTATTTCAGTGGGCTGTCACTGCCACAAACCCATGAGTCAATACCGAGTGAGTGGGGCAGCTATCGAATTCCATCCACCACTGACTCGCTTGGTATTGACCAATGTCTTAACGGTAGTGATCCATTTAATGAATCAAGCGTGACTTATAAAGAAAAACTTGATGAGTGCCACGAAGACATGGGTCAGTACCGAGCGAGTAGTACCACTATCCAATTCCATAAGCCACTGTCTCGCTTGGTATTGACCAATGTCTCAGTAGAGACCCATTTAATGAACAAACGTGACTTTTAAAGAGCATGAGAATTACCACAAAGCAACGTTGACGACCTCATTCGTTGCGTTGGAGTTGGTGAAATTGCGCATGCACAGGAAGTCTTGCTGATCGAGGTTGAAAATGCAGGCCTCCTCTGACCTTCCAGGCAATAGTATCTATGCATGCAGAGGCGCTGCACTGAACAGAACTCTCAACTCTTCTTCATTCTCTTCGTTGATTTGCTCTAAAATAATTGACTCATCTGATACGTTGGATGGCCCTTGTGATGCAGAGCCTTGCCCTTGCCTTTCTTGAGCTGGCTCCCTGGCTTCTTCAGGCTCCTCCCTAACAGCTGTAGGGTCCTCCCTAACAGGCACAGGCTCTGGATCATTTTCCTTCAATATTGGTTCCTCCATAAATGCCTCAAGGTCCACCCTGGTCTGCTCTTTTGCCCCTCATCAGCCCTTACTGGCTGCGGATACTCCATGACTTGCTCATTTTGGTTTCTAGCTGGCTCCTCGATAACTATCTATGTTTCTTCCATGACTACCTCGGGGTCCACTCTGGCTTGCTCATACCCCTCTGTGGCTATCTCAGCCTGCCCATCTGTATCATTTCTCTCGACCCGTGATCGGGTCCTTCTGCTGTTTGTTTCAGCCCTAGAAGGCTTTGTCTGTCGTGCACAAGGATGGAGAGGGGGGATGTTGAAAATATCCATGGTTCTACTATCCCGGATAGGCACTGGCTGAAGCAGCCCATCGTAGCGGAAATGCAGCCTCCGAAGAGTATCAAAATCTCGCGGCAGATAGTAACGCGGTGTGCATGGGCATCCAGGATATATCCATCGCTCAAGAATTCAACGAGGTAGTCTTCTGCAATTTCTTGAAGGCAGATTAGTGCACGCCTAGCCCATCACATGCAGACTCTCCACTGCTCGCAAATCTTCCGTACTACTCGCTGGAAAGGGAGACGTGGAATAGCAGGTTGAACGTGTCGTTCTATCTGTGCAGATCTTGCAGTACACCTCTGTGCACCTCATATCGGCGTCTTCTTGCTTGAGCATTCAAAGATTCACATGTTGCCCTCCTAGACGTGGCTTTTACACGAGGCATCTCTACAAATAGCATAACACAAAAAGACAATTCATTTGTCATCACAAGGGACTTCAGATTTTAGGAAACGTCAGTACCGAGCGAACAGGTGTGTCTGAAAGAGTTTGTCTTCCCTTATTCGCTTGGTAGTGACCTCAGAAAATAGTAATAGCAGACATCACTTATATTTTCTGAGGTCAGTACCAAGCGAGAAGGTGCATTGGAAAGAGTTTTCCTTCCCTTATTCGCTCGGTAATAGCAGACATCACTTATATTTTCTGAGGTCAGTACCAAGCGAGTAGGTGCATCGGAAAGAGTTTGCCATCCCTTATTCGCTCGGTAGTGACCTTAGAAAATAGTAATAGCAGACATCACTTATAGTAATAGCAGACATCACTTATATTTTTTGAGGTCAGTACCAAGCGAATAGGTGCATCAGAAAGAGTTTTCCTTCCCTTATTCGCTTGGTAGTGACCTCAAAAAATAGTAATAGCAGAAATCACTTATATTTTCTGAGGTCAATACCAAGCGAGCAGGTGCATCGGAAAGAGTTTTAGGCTTTCCCTTTTTCGCTCGGTAGTGACCTCAGAAAATAGTAATAGCAGACGTCACTTATATTTTATGAGGTCAGTACCAAGCAAACAGGTGCATCGGAAAGAGTTTGCCTTCCCTTATTCTCTTGGTAGTGACCTCAGAAAAGTGTAATAGCAAGCGAATAGGTTTGCATTCCCTGCAACAAAATACCAATGTGAAGGAGGCGTTTAAGTCCATGCGGTCCTAACTGTCATGTCGTTCCCTCCCATCACCTTCCCTAATCTAGGGGGGTGGTACCATTGCTTCTCCCTCCCACGTATACCTCTCATGAAACCGCATGGCGGTACCACCCCTCATAGACCACTCATCAACCAGAACCCAGGCTCTGCTTTTTAGGCATGTGCATCTAGTCTCCATCAGTTTTTTCAGAACCTCCCTCAGGGTTTCGTAGAACAACTACAAGAAGCTTAGGATAGTGGTGATGCCTTTCCGAGGTATACTCCCGCAACGCCAGCAGGACCGCATCCGGGCCCTCCTCAGGAGGTTCCCCCTTGGACCTCCCCCGATGTTACCCTTAATGTTCTCGACCGACACAGCCCGGGAGTGGCTGCTGTCAACACGGGAGTCAATTCTCGAGGTAAGCCGCTGGTAATTCTTTCCTTTCTGCTCCCAATTTCCAAGCTCCTAGTTTGAAGAGATTATTTTCTAAATGCTCTGTGCAGGATGCTAGCCTGAAGCTGGAACAAATGCTGATTGTCAGGCACAGAGTCTATATCCTCCTAGACTCTCTCAAAGCAAGAAGGCCTAAAGACCTCCAGCGATTGCTCGCCGAGAATGGCTCTGTAGAGGCTATCTATAATTGGCTACAGGAGATGAAAGATGAAGTGCTTGAGCTAGCCAGTAAATATGAGGAAGCCATTAACTTTGCCAATAGGCTTCAGGAAGAGATAGTCTGGTTGTGAAGGAAAAGGACTACATGGTTATTGCGAACCCTAAACCCCTTGAAATTAGTAGGCTACTCTTTGTAAAGTTTGAAACTTGGCCTTTGCGCTTGTCCCTAGTGTTTTCTAACTCAAAACCCCCTACATGGGTGTTAGTTGTAATTTTGCTTCTCCCTTATAAATTCAAAACGCGTATTTGGTAAAAAAAACCCTAAACCCATAACAAACAGGGTTTACCTTCCCCTTATTTGCTTAGTATTGACCTCTGTACTAGCAGACATCACTTATATTTTCCGAGGTCAGTACCAAGCAAACAGGGGCATCGAACAAAGTGGCCTTCCCTTATTCGCTTGGTATGACCGAGGAAAAGTGTAAAAGCAAACATCCTATGGTAAAGAGGATGGTCAGTACCAAGCGAACAGGTGCAACAAACAGGGTTTAGCTTCCCTTATTTGCTTGGTAATGACTACAAAAAATACAAGTGCACAAAAGGGTAGTAAGTAGCATACCTCTTCACTGTGTGTAGAGTTCTGCGTCACTAAAGCACTGCAGAATAGGAGTAAGAGAAGGATGCACGAGAGTAAGAGGTGATGCGCAAAAAGAGTTGGGATGGTTTGCTTACCGCATAGCGTCGATGGGGGTAGAGTTAATTAAAATGATGGGAAGCAAAGGACGCAAAAAGAGGAAGAAAAGTTGAAATGTTTGGCGAAGGTACTGTCTCTAAACTTAGAATTCTTACCTCAGTGAGGGTGACAACTTCACTTATGCGTGAGATTGTGGTTGGTAAATTGTACTGCATGGGAATCTAAGACCATTTATTACTGGTTGTCCTTGTGAGCGCAGCCCACGTGCCTTTTCGAATGACCGTTTAGGGTCAGAAAGATGCTAATCACCCTTGCAATCAAACAAACAGATCATCGTTACCTTTACCTTTTTTGCGATCTTCCCCTTGGCTAGCTCTTGTGATCCTACGTTTAGAGTCAGACGCCGATCACCCTTGCATTCTCCATCTCCATCTCCAAGTAGAACAAACAGATCGCCATTGACTTTGCCTTTTCTACGCTCTTCCCCTTGGCCACCACTCGTGATCCTGCGTTGAGAGTCAGATGCTGATCGCCCTTGCAGTCGCCATCTCCATCTCCAAGTAGAACAAATAGATCGCCATTGCCATTGCCTTTGCCTTTTCTACGCTCTTCCCCTTGGCCACCTCTCGTGATCGTGCATTGAGCGACCTCCACCGGGTCGAGTCCTTTGCTGCCGCGTCGCCATTGCCATCGCTAGCTTCTGGTTCTTGCTGTCGGCGGCCTGCGACATCACCATCCAACTCGGCGCCATTGGATATTGCAGAGACAGGTTCTTTCTCACTGCCTCTCTCCCCTTCATGTGTGCTCTTAACTGTGTCCGCACCGAAGCCACTATGTTAGGTTAAGATTAGAAGTCTCAAACCGCATGGTTGGAATAATTACTCCTTATGTGACCATGCCTGAGTTTGGGCATAGTGAGTGAGTAGGCCTATATATCTATCACTGATAACATTAAATGCTCTGTTCCTATCCACCTGTTCCAAATGCTTGGGTCAGAACCAAGTGAATAGGGCCCTTCGGAGATTCTTGGGCCCCTATTCACTTGGTTCTGACTCGAGTGACGTCACCTTTTATGACATTAGCACACAGGACAGAACCAAGCGAATAGGGCCCTTCGAAGATTCTTGGGCCCCTATTTGCTTGGTTTTCACTCAAGTGACGTCACCTTTTATGACATTAGCGCATGGGACAGAACCAAGTGAATAGGGCCCTTTGGAGATTCTTGGGCCCCTATTCGCTTGGTTCTGACTCAAGTGACGTCACCTTTTATGACATTAGTGCACGGGACAGAACCAAGCGAATAGGGCCCTTTGGAGATTCTTGGGGCCCTATTCGCTTGGTTCTGACTCAAGTGACATAACCTTTTATGACATTAGCACACGGGACAGAACCAAGTGAATAGGGCCCTTCGGAGATTCTTGCGGCCCCTACTCGCTTGGTTTTGACTCAAGTGATGTCACCTCTTATGACATTAGCGCACGGGACAGAACCCCGTGAATAGAGACCTTGAGGGGTACTCGAGGCTCAATATTCGCTTGGTTATGACACCAAATAGTTTTGGCTTGCTTTTTCTTTCAGTCATGGGGATCTTAGTCCTGGAGACAGACGTTGTGAGCGATAATACATGTGAAGAAAAACTATTCACGTTCTTATACAACGCCCGTGCTCATCACCGTGCACCAGAACTATCAGGAATGTTTAATGCAGAGTTTTCTATACAGAGGATTATAGATTTCTCATTTGAGTACCTACAAACCCATTTGCAATAGTATGAGGTAGTCACTTGTGACAATTCCATGACAGTTGATGGCATGCGATATGTGCACCCAGTCGACCTTGACCCTGACAAGAGTGCTTCAAGGAGACTGAATTGCTGTCTAGAAAAGTGTCCCTCCAATGCACTGCTTGTACAAGACAGGTGTATGAAGCACTTCAAAAAGTGTCGATTAGTGGAATTCTACCACGGGTTTGTCTGTTACTTATACTTGCAGACGGATGGTGAGTCAGAGACTTCCTAGTCAACAACTTTCGGTAGTTGTCCATTGGCACTGGAGGAAGAGGTAGAGGATGTGGAGGTGCATTTCGACCCAGAAGAAGAGCAGGTAGAGGTACTAAAGGAAACATTTGATGTGGGCTTAACTCTTGCTTCTCTTGCGGATGCAGCAATAGGGTGCAAGC
This sequence comes from Adiantum capillus-veneris, assembly GCF_014529385.1. Taxonomy (NCBI): domain Eukaryota; kingdom Viridiplantae; phylum Streptophyta; class Polypodiopsida; order Polypodiales; family Pteridaceae; genus Adiantum; species Adiantum capillus-veneris. The sequence goes on from NC_140932.1 coordinate 52,912,523, forward strand.
AGAAAGTCCAAGTAAGGAAGTGACTTTGCCTCTGAATTGTGCACCCAGCTTTGTTATGGCGGGTGACACCCACTATGTTCTGCTCATAGATATCATGCATGAGCTCAATATACAAGAGGACTACTGCCAACTGCAATTGCAAACTTTTGTGAGGTAGACATGGGGTTTGTGGACGATGATGGAGTGGACCAACATCTTATTGCTGACACAGCTGTCTGCGACTCACAGTTCACTTAAGGGTGGCAACTGATCAAAGATACATTCAATGAAGCGAAGTCCGGAGAGGCCAGTTTGCCAACAGGTGAGCAGTTTGAATCGACAACAAAACAACTCGGCTTGGAAAACGAGGGTAGGCCCGTTGCACCCAGAGATCAGGTAATGAATAGTCAGTGAAGGAGTACGAGCGGAAGTGCGATGCGAGAGAGAGTGCGAGGAGAAGAGCACGACGATATGGTGAACTCGCTCTACTGTAATGTGTAGAGCATAGTGAGTTCTTATTAGGTTTTTACAAAAGAATATGTGTACATACCTAGCGGCCCGCCCACTTACCTGGGCGACCACATTGGGCTTTATACACCAACAACCTCCCACTTAAAGTCCAATGTGGTACTTTAAGTGTGAGAGAAGCTACTATACAAGCTAATATACAAGAGATGTAGAGAAGTGATGTACTACCCTACACCTAACTGCTTGCGAAAATGCGCAAAGGTCTCTGAGGGAAGTCCTTTTGTAAGTAGATCAGCAAGATTTTCTGTGGTGTTAACTTTGACAAGCTAAAGTTTCTTATCCTCGAGCATTTCCCTGATGAAATGATACTTCACATCCACATGCTTTGTCTTTGAGTGATAAACTGGATTGCGAGCCAATTGTATAGCACTTTGACTATCACAATATAACACAGGCATCTCTTCTTTGATTCCCAAATCTCTTACTAGTCAATTAAGCCAAATTGATTCTTTGCATGCCTCTGATGTTGCAACATATTCAGCCTCTGTAGTAGACTGAGTAACACAATCTTGTAATCTAGAACGCCATGATACTGCTCCACCAGCCAATGTAAAGACATACCCTGACGTAGACCTTTGGTTGTCTAAGTCACCTGCATCATCTGAGTCTGTAAAACCCTTTACACTTAGCTCCTGACTCCCATAGCATATACGCATACTCTTTGTAGCTTTCAGGTATCTCAATATTCCTTTCACTGCCTCCCAATGTTTCTTGCCTGGGTTTGACATGTATCGACTTACTACTCCCACTGCAAATGCAATGTCTGGGCGAGTAGCAATCATTGCATACATCAAACTACCCACTGCAGACGCATATGGAATCTTATCCATTTCAGCCTATTCTTCCTCAGACACAAGACAATCTTGTTTGCTAAGTTTCACATATGGTGGAAATGGAACACTCAGTGCCTTTCCCTTCTCCATATTGAAACGTTGCAAAACCTTGTCAATATACTCTGTTTGAGATAACCAAATCAACTTCTTTGATCTGTCTCTCTCAATGCGCATACCAAGTATATGACTTGCCTCACCCATGTCTTTCATGTCAAACGATTTTGCCATCTTTGACTTCAAAGCTGAAATTTATTCCAAGTGCTTGCCAGCAATCAACATGTCATCCACATACAAAATAAGGATCAGCCAACTACCATCTTTAGCCTTCTTTGTATATAGACAATGATCGAACTCACTATGTTTGTAGCCTTGAGAAATCATAAACTTGTGGAATTTATGGTACCATGCCCTCGGTGATTGTTTTAAGCCATAAAGACTCTTTAACAACTGGCATACCCAATCTTCCTTGCCTTTCTCAACAAACCCTTCTGGCTGCTGCATGTAAATTTCCACATCTAAATCACCATGCAAGAACGTTGTCTTGACATCCATTTGGTGCAACACCAAATCTAATATGGCAACCAATGCAAGAAATCATCTCAATGTAGTCATCTTGACCACCGGAGAGAAGACTTCATCAAAGTCAATGCCTTGTTCTTGCTTAAAGCCCTTGGCAACAAGCCTTGCTTTGTACTTTGGCTGACTATCATGAGCGGTGATCTTATACCTGTAAACCCATTTACAAGGTAGAGCCTTTTTTCCCTGTGGTAATTTAACTAGCTTCCATGTCTTGTTTTTATGCAGAGCTGTCATCTCTAACTGCATGGCCAATTGCCAATTCCCGGAGTCCTTCATTTGCACTGCTTCCTTGTAACATGAAGGCTCATTGCAATCAGTCAACATGACATAGTTCATAGATGGTACAAACCTATCAGGAGGTCGCGTGACACGTCTAGATCTACGCACAATAGGTGGCTCAGGCTCAGCCACAACCTGTGGTTCCACTCTATCCTGCCCTTGCTCCTCTTGAGCCCTGACATTTTGTCTTGCACGTGCAGGTCCATCTTCTTGGAAGACAACTCTTCTAATCTCCTCAACCCTCTCTGGTTTATAATGATATTTGGATTCATTAAAGTGAACATCATTGCTGCGGACAACCTTTCTGGATTCAGGATCCCAAAGTCTGTACCCCATCTCACCAGAATTACCATAGCCTAGAAAGATGCCCTTTCTACTCTTTGGCTCAAGTTTGTTCCTAAATTCCTTTGGAATGTGAGTATATGCCTCACAGCCAAAGACTCTGAGATGCTTGTATGAGGGCATTTTGCCTGACCATACCATCTCTAGCACTGAATCCTTCTGAAAAACCTTGCTAGGAGATCTATTTACAAGATGAACAGTTGTTGATACAGCTTCAGCCCAAAACCCATTTGGCAGTTGTGCATTAGACAACATACTTCTGACCTTCTCTTGTATGGTCCTATTCATCCTCTCAGCAACACCATTTTGAGGAGGATTGTAAGGAGCAGTAAGTTCACGTTTTATACCTTTTGACTCACAAAAGTCCTGAAAGGCCTTTGAAACATACTCTCCACCATTGTCAATGTGTAAGCATTTAAGCTTCTTGCCACTCTGATTCTCCACAAGTGTCACAAACGTTTTGAAAACACTAAACGCTTCATCCTTGTGCTTGAGAAAGTAAACCCATACTTTCCTCGAGTAATCATCTATAAATGTCATAAAGTAAGAAGCTCCCCCTAGAGATAGGTTAGGCATAGGTCCACACAAATCACTATGAACAAGTGCCAACTGTGTATCTCTTCTACTGCTTCTATGCTTATGTGGCTGCTGTGTTTGCTTACCATACAGACAATGTTCACAGAATTCAAAATCATTAAATGAAAATCCAGGCAAATAACCAGAACGAGACAAGATTTCCATTCCCTTCTTGGACATATGTCCTAACCGGCTATGCCACAAAGAAACGTTCGGCTGCTCGGGTACATTGATTACATTTTTAGAGACATTTGATACATAAATCATGTAAAGTCCTCCAGACTTTACTCCATGTGCTACTGTGATAGAACCCTTGGATATCTTCCACATTTTCTGTCCAAAAGTGGTGACGTAGCCAACATCATCAAGTAAACCTGTGCTGATCAAGCTCTTTGTAATTGTGGGAACATGTCTCACATTCTTCAGCGTGAAAGAAGAGCCATTCTGAAACTTCAATTGAACATCTCCAACACCTAAGATCTCACATCTCACACGTGCCAAATCTGCTTCTTCCACAATGGGAAATTGGTTCCATCCAGCTTCTTGATATTGCAAAGAGCAGTGTCTTGTGATCCAGCCATAGCTACGCTTCACAGTAGGTTACTTTCCTGGGAAAAATTCGGCAGAGTTTCCACTGTAAACTGACCTCTGAACCAATATCAACCTGTCAAATGAACCAAGAAATTTTGGCAGAGTCTCCTTTGTAAAATGGCTCTGGTGTACTATCTTCCAGAACCAATTCTTCAGAAATTTTGGCAGAGTCTCCTTTGTAAAATGGCTCTGGTGTACTAAAAACAGACCAAAAAACAACTCAAAAAACACTGTCTCTCTGACACTGTAAGTTGCGGGTAAACCTGTCCTGCACCTGTACTGTCTCTCACTGTCCTATCACTCTTCTGTAAGCATAGACTGTGACAATGCCTCAATGGCAGTAAAGCAAAGATGCAATCCCAACTATCTAACTCACAGTCAATACATCCTAGCTGCCTATCTAAGGGTGCTCGAGGGATTGCTCCAAGACCTGTATCACCGAAAGGATCTCAACATTCGAGAATCCCCCAGCTCAATAAAACCTCACTCGACCCTCAACAAAGGCTGCAGTAAATCTGACAGTACATAGACTTCCCACAAAGTCATACATCCACAAATTTCCCACTGTATGCTGTAACCGCTGCGGCGGTTGTTTGCTGCGTGACTCACAGCCAACAAACCCTCAACAGACATACATCATCTCTGACAATACATCCCATGTGGAAGTACCTGCAATGTCAGGATGAAATCTGGAATATCAAGCAGCAAACACAAGCTACCTGATGAACTAGTGGATGTCGCCTACAGTCTGTGTGTAGATGCGCCCGTGTCGTATGTGACACGCCTCCAAGAACTGTGAGCCGTCCTTCGATGTGTAGACAGCCACAAATCAACACTCTGAGAGTGTCGATATCCTCAGCACCTGCAGTTGTAGGCCAAAACCCCAAATTTACAGAGTCGGATCTGCACCAGCTGAGACCACGTAGTCGAAAATGGCCTACGCAGAACTTTGTCGAATCCGAACGGTGGCCGAGATGACCTCAGAATGAAATTCTGACAACACCGAGCCCTTCGGGCTCGCCCACGAGATTTGGGGCCGTGTCTTCGCCTGTCGAATTTCACTCCAATGTGAGTTGGTGACCCTAGCCTCCTGTAGTGGTGCCTCGAGCCTCGATCTGAGCTCTGATACCAGTTGAAGGAGTACGAGCGGAAGTGCGACGCGAGAGAGAGTGCGAGAAGAAGAGCACGACCATATGGTGAACTCGCTCTACTGTAATGTGTAGAGCATAGTGAGTTCTTATTAGGTTTTAACAAAAGAATATGTGTACATACCTGGCGGCCCGCCCACTTACCTGGGCGACCACATTGGGCTTTATACCCCAACAGTCAGTCTATTCACTTGTGGGGGAGGTCAATGCTGGAAATGGACGAGAATCAGATGGTAACTTTTGTCGTGCATTCAGATGGTATTGGAGATGGCCAGTGATAAAATATCATGATCATTTTTTTTTGTTGACAGGTGCTAGTGTATGACGATAGTTTCCTTAGAAGAGCGGGAGGCTCACTGAAACGGCTTATCACTGAAGTCTAAGGCTAGGATGCGGCGTTGTCTCACTTCATCGGGCGTTTCAACCACAAAAAGGTTTGTAGAAACAATTCAAGTACTTGGCAATTGTACTCATCTCACTTACGGCCCATAAATTCATTACAACTTTTTTGTAGACAATAGTATACCACAAGGAATACTCTGATGACAATGCAAAGTTCCCATTGTTTGCAATGAAAGTTGTTACAAGATTGTGTGGTGGCCACCCCCTCCCACTAAACGCAGAAAGACTAATTTTGATTGAGAAACAGTTTGCTCTACACGTATTTGGCATTGGGTATGGGTGCCAAGCACTCAGAGCCCCCTATTTCATGTCCTACACAGCTCAGGCTCTGCCTGCAGGGGTTGAATACCCGGAAAGTTTAGATCCATACAACAAGTGGCTGTTTCTGAGGGAAAGAAGACACCTGATGCCCATGGGGATGCTTCCATCAATAGAGGAACGAGCTCGTCTACAGAGCTTGCACATCGAAGAGGTACAAAGTGAGGAAGAAGGAGGTGCATCGAAGAGGATAAAAACGATGGGCTCAGGTCCATCTTCTCCCGCTCCCGACTCATGATCGTCGCCACCTCGCATGGCGCTCTGCCGCATTTGAAGCTCCCCAAGCCATCTATTTCTTCTCTTTGCGGATATGTTGTAAAGACCGTGTAATTTCTGAACTCTTAAGAAGTTCCTTCTGCCTTGCTCTATGAATTAGAATTAATCGTTTATAAGTCCATTGGTGTAACTCTAGTAGGCTATTGGCCTTATCTTTTCCTCCCCCATGTCTAGTGTGCTTAAAATAACCTGTTCTTGCCATGTAGTGGGTTTTTTCCATGCCTTGTGTGGACCATATTGATAGTGAGCCGTATGTCTTGGCAAAATATGGACCATGGTTGAACAGTATATGCTGCATTGAAATAAAACAAAATGGTCAGTAGAGTACAATTTAAAATTTTGTTTTGTATACGTAGAATGCCAACCCACCATGTAATGTGTGATATGTTGCCCACCCACCCTGTAAGGAAAGCCTTTTTCCAATCCTGCAAGGCTGCTTGAAATGATGTGATCTTACTTTGGTCCCAAGAATGCTACTCAACGTAGTGGAATATTTTATCTAGTGATTTCCACACGTTCGCCTTGTGATTCTGGATTACCCCACCACCAGCATTATCTTTAACCACTTTATGTAATTGTTTCCATTTGTTGAACAGGTTTCTCCTTTCTTCTCTATCTGAATCTTTGAGGGTAAACCCAAGAAACCTTCTTGCCTTCACTCCGCCTATCGATGATTTCCTCAGTACCTTGTACCAACTTTGAGACATCTTAGGGTCCTCTTCAATCTTGACATTGCCTCCATGCAAACCAATGTCTGAGAGCACTCCCTCTAATGCTTTGATCACTCTTTTTGAGTCACTCTTTGTCTTTAATGTCCATGAAAAACATATGTACAAATGAACCACCTTTTCAATTATTCGACAGAGTGCATGAAGTGTACAGACTTTGTCAAGAGTTTTTTGGAGCAAGGGATTGCGCATATGTACATACCCATGCACGGTGCATCAAATAAAGGATTCCCCATTTTCCATAGCCAGGTGGTTGCGTGGGGCCCACTTGTGTACAAGTAGGACAACATGTACATAGTGCATCGATTTTCACTATTACCAGTACCAGTGTGTTTTCTCTATAACAATGAGGAGTTGGTAGCGTGTAAAACTTCTCGAGGAAGCTATCCGCGGGCCGATGACATGAGGTAAGCAGGTGTGTCAGATGGCATCTAGTGGCATCAAGAGGTCGAATGGCGTCAATACTTGCACGTGGATGAGTACGGACACAACGTGGGTGTTTTCTTGTGATACTTATGCAGAAAGGTCATCATGAGGACCACTTTTTGGGGCCACTTCACGTGGTGGTGGGATGCATTATCGTGTAAAACTTCTCGAGGAAGCTATCCGCGGGCCGATGACATGAGGTAAGTAGGTGTGTAAGATGGCATCTAGTGGCATCATGAGGTCGAATGGGGTCAATACTTGCACGTGGATGAGTACGGACACAACGTGGGTGTTTTCTTGTGATACTTATGCAGAAAGGTCATCATGAGGACCACTTTTTGGGGCCACTTCACATGGTGGTGGGATGCATTATTGAAAAAAGTTGAGTGCCAGGTGTGCGGATGATGCAAAATGGTGACAACTATGCACTGCGAGGTCAATTTTTGACATGTTCAGGGTCCGTTTGAGGTCAACTAAAAGGCCAAGGGTGCCCAAGTAATAAATCTAAGTGTGGGAACTGAAAAAACTGAGAGAAGACCAAAAAAAACGTGGAGAGAAGAGGAGGAACAGCCGCAATTGTGTTTTTGCTCATTTTGGAGCCTGTTTTGGCCGTAAACTGCTCATCCGAGGTTGGATTTGAGCACTTTGACATTGTAGACTGGGGTTTTGGGCCGTTCCAAACTTGATGGGGCTGTCCATTTTGCCAAATTTCTCACTATTTTTCTGTTGTTTTGGCTGTGTAAGTTTCTCCTATGAGCGAAGCTTCTGCTCTAGTTTGTGATTGTATCTGGTTTATTTTACCCATATTGTGTGAGCTATTTGCTCCATTGGTGTTGGCCCAAGATCAATTGTATCTAAAAATCATAAATTCTCCTCTTTTGAGCTGAGTTTTTGAGTGTGTGTGTGTGTGTATCTCTGTGTGGAGTGGGCAAACAGATAGTCTCTCTCCTCTCACTCCATAGGTGTGTTCCCTGTCTTGGCCAGGTGTGTTGTGTAAGCCGAGTGGTGCCCCAGAGTGTGTGTGTATATCATCCCAAGAGTGTGTATCAGGTCATTATAGAGGCATTCTGTGTGTTTCCATCCCGCTCACATTCTTTTGGCGCCCCCACGAAGGATCTTTCTCGAGTACTTTTTGCTTCGAGGTTCGGGATTACATGTTGCAGACTATAGGTTACAGGTTACAGGGAGAGGTACAGGTACAGGTCATTCACACAGGTACAGGTAGCTGGAGTACAGTGATATACTAGCAGTGGTGTCACTTACAGTTGTTGTGGGTATGCATCATTTGGCGCCTATTTGAGCGCATTGTCTGTTGGATTGTACGTTACTTGTGGAAACTACCATTGTACGTCTTTATGGATCCATACTTGGTTTTATTTGGCAGTCCCAACCATTTCTGAGACTTGGTCTGGAAGATAGTCATTTCTGAGGCTTGACTATACGAGATTTGCATAAGCCTTCGTGTGAGGGTCGATAGCATGAGGTTTTATTGAGCTGGGGGATTCTCAAATGTGGAGATCCTTTCTGTGATACAGGTATCTGGAGCACCCTTTTCATGATCTCGCCATAGGCTATGTACTAGTGAGTCCTATTTGATGCTCGGGTTCTATTGTTGGCAGTTTATGCATACGTATACAGTCTATATTTTGGGTTCCTACTGCTCTACTTCTGGGGAAACTCTGTCAAATGTTTTTCAAGTTATGATGGCTGGTTTTTTGGTCTTTTAAGCCATTTATGCTGTTATGCTGCTGAAATTTTGGCAAAATCAGAGGATAAGACAGGTGTGCTTTCTTGGGAGCTGCATGGTTAACTTTAATGGATGATCAAAATGGCCCTCAATTCACTCCTTTTCATTTAACGTAGAGAATCCGGATAAATGTTCATGTGTCCAGGAAGATTTTTTTCCAGCAACGCATAGTCTTTATGTTCGGGCCAAGAAGATTACAAGAGATCCTGGAATGTCCTTTGCCTGTTGTAATTCCGATGATTAACTATGAAAACTCATTTGATATGCATGTGTTTGTCATTATCTAAAGTTGAGCTCCATTGAAGTTTCTGGGAATTGAGTCAGTAAAAAGTTTTGGGTTCTTGCACGTGTGTTCGAAGGGGTTCTCAAAGCATAGTAACTTGGGTAGCCATGGCTTTCTCTTATCCGGAGTTTCATGGAAGAAGTGATGAAGATGTGGAAGACTTTTTGGAAAAGATGGAGGTTGCTTGCATTAGCAACCAGATTCATGACCCTGTACAGATGTTACGTCTTCTCCAAATCTGTTTGAAGAGTGATGCACGAGTTTATCCAAAGCATTTGAAGAGGAGTTGCGTGGGGCTGATCCACCCGTAAGGTTGAGTTGGGACAATCTACGGTATGGGTTGGAAGTGGAGTTTATGAAGACAAAAGATCCTGACAAAGTGTGGCAAGAAGTACAAGGTTTGGTGCAAAAGGAAGGTGAGCCAGTAGATGCTTACATACGTAAGTTTTCATTGGCATGCGAGCGTATGTGCAAGGCCTTAGCACCACAAGTACCCCCGCCTGACATGATGAAGAAGGACGGGTTCTTGGCCGGTCTTTGGGAGAATATACTTTGGAGAGTGGAGCTAAAGAAGCCTAGGACATATGAAGATGCACTAGAGGTGGCAAGGAACAAAGAGTGGAAGCTGGGAAAAATGAGCCAGCTAGGAGTAGAGTCTTTGCCCATGAGGTCTGAATTTCAGCCTATGGATTCTTTGCAAGGTCGCATGCCAGGGGTTCATCATGAACCAGTGGTTGCTGTTACTCCTCAGGTTATGCCAGCAGTGGTCACCACAGAAGTGCAAGATGATGGGAAAACGCAAGACATGAGTCAAGTGGTAGATTTAATGAAGAATCTTAGCCTAAACATGCTAGGTCAAGTGGGAAATAATCGAGGTCAAGGGAGGTTTGCAAATTAGCTAGGAGGTGAAGAAAGGCCTAGGAATGGTGTTGGACAAAGCAATGGTAGGTTCTGGAGGCAGACGCCCACATGTTATAATTGCGGAGAGTTGGGTCACATCAACCCGCAATGTGATAAGACACCAAGGATGAGGGGAGACATGTATCCATTGCCAAGACAGGTGCTAACTAGGTCGAATGATTATGGCATTGAAATTAAGGGAGAGGAGGAACCAGTGAATTAACCCAGGAGGAAAAGGGAAACACAAAAGTGATAAGTGTGGTCACCTTGGAGAAGGCATCAAAGCTAGAGGATACATTAGTGATACCTATTGGGAAGAGGACTACAGAGGACAAGGAAGGAAGAAGTGCCCCAGGTCCTAGTAAGAAGAAGGGAAAGAGCCATGAAGGCGAGGATGTCAAGGCCAAGAGGAAAAGAAAGGCTCGTCGCAAGTTTCATGTTTCAGATTTTCCACTAGGGGATGGGAAATTAAGCTATGACTTGAAGGAGGATCTGACAAGCAGGAAGGCAGATGTTACTTTTGGGCAGCTTATAGAGATGGTGCCTAAGATAAAGCGACAGTGGAAGAGGATAGTTAACCCAATGGAGAAAGAGCCAGAGAGAGGTTCAGTAAAGGTGTTGGCAACGGATGAGCTACGAGACATTTGTCCAATAGTAGATGTGTGGCATAAAATAAAAAATATGGGACAAGGTTATGTTGATGGCGGAGCCCAAATATGTGTCATAATGCACTCATGCGTTGAGAAGATGGGTCTTACAGTGACTGGGGTGTCAGGCTTCCGGATCAGATTGGAAAACCATCAAAAAGTAAAATGTTTGGGTGTTGTAAAGAGTTTAGAAGTGGAGGCGTATGATGCAAAGGCGGTGGTTGATTTTCATGTGATGCCAGCGGGGTTGGGAGCATATCCTATTATACTGGGTAGACCATGGTTACGTGCAGTGGGAGCTGTTCAAGATTGGCACGTGGTACGATTAGGCTCTATGAAAAGACAGGTGCCAAGAAGCTTTATAATATGGACACAAGGAAATGGTTGGAGGAGCTTTATGAAGATGAGGATGAGTCTAGTGATGAAGACTATTCCATAGTGACTGATGAGGACAGTGATAGCACTACCAGCAGTGATGAGGATGCTGATGTTGCATTTCTTGTGATGGACAAAGGAATCTAGGAGTCTGGTTTAGTTGCATTTGCAAATGAGGTTGAAGATGAAAGTGAAGAGCCTAATGAAGTGATTGAAGGGCTGATGCAAACCAAGGTTGAATTGTCAAAGAAGCAAGAATTGATGACACAAATGATCAGTGGAGACCTCTCAGCTATGGAGAAGGAGATATATTTGCACATGCTGGCTAGTTTTCCTGATTTGTTCATTACCTCATATGAAGAGATCAGAAGATTCAAGGGCGAAGAGATGCATATAGAGCTGAAAGAAGGTGCTAAGCCAGTGCAGCAAAGGCTAAGAAGGATGGGTCAAGAGCAGATGGAAGCCTTGCGGGAAGAGGTGGACAAGTTATTGAAGGTAGGGTTCATAGTCCCTATGGAGACCACAGAATGGGTGAGCCCAGTAGTAGTCAGCCCAAAGAAGGATGGGAAGTGGAGGATTTGTGTAGGTTTTAAACCCTTAAACACAGCCACTAAGAAGAACCCATATCCTCTTCCATTCATCAATCAGATCTTGGATTCAGTGGCAGGTTATGAGAGGTACAGTGTGTGTGATGGTTTTTCAGGCTATTTTCAATTGAAGATTGCTCTTAAAGACCGCACAAATACAACTTTTATTACGCCATGGGGCTGCTATTGCTACACAATATTGCCATTTGGGTTGTCAAATGGACCATCTTTCTATCAAGAGAGAACAAATTGGGTGCTGGAACCATTCATTGGTAGTTGTGTTAAAGCTTTTATGGATGACTTCTGTGTCTACAGCAGTAGGGCTGAACATCATGAGAAGCTACAGATGGTATTGGCTCGATATGATGAATGTGGAGGACAACGAAATCCAAATAAATGTCATTTAGTACAGCCAAGGGTGAAGTTATTGGGCCATATGGTGTCAGAAAATGGCATTGAAGCTGATCCAGACAAGGTTAAGTCTATTATTCTTCTTCCATCACCTACGAGTACAAAGCAATTGGCAACCTTTATACACAAAGTGAAGTACATGGCACGGTTTATTCCATTGTCTTCACAGCTTCTTTATCCATTACAACAAGTGGCAAAGCATGATCCATTGCAATGGGATGACAAGTGTAAAGAAGTGTTTCAAGAGGTGAAAGAGGTGTTAGGGGGTTTGTCAGCCATGCAGGCTCCTGATTGGGAGCAAGTGTTTTATGTAAATCCATCAGTAGGGGATGATGCCATTGGAGCCATGCTATTGCAAAAGGGGAAGGGCAGTCATTATATGAGGCCAGTGTATTGTGCAAGCCGAGTGAAGTTGGTAGCTGAGAGAAAATTCTCGGAAGTAGAGCTAGTGATGGCCAGTGTAATATTTGCTTGCCAATTATTTCGTCATTACTTGCTACCACAATCTTTTGTTTTCTTGACGAGTTATGCCTTTTTTCCACAGTTAATTAATGGCACTAACATGTCAAATGTGGTCAAGAAATGGGTAATTGAGCTGCAAGAGTTTCAGTTCTCTTTTTTAGTGGAAGATAGTACACAAGCTACCCTAGCTGATTTGTTGACTTACAAGGAGAATCCCCTTCTTGTTAAGGAAGATGTGGTGAGAAAGGTAGTTGAAGAAGTGCCACAGATCAGCAATGCACATGTGTTGTTCTTTGATGGCTCATACAGAAAGAGCCATGATGCAGCTTCAGGGGGTATAGAAATATGTTGCAAGTTTGGGGTGCCACTAGAGCTACTTTCAGATAAGGGGCCAGGCTTTAGAGCTAAACTGCTGGACTTTTTATGCGCAAAGATGAAGATTAGGCACCATACCACTCCTTATTATCCGCAGTGTAATGGCTTAAATGAAAGATTCAATGGTGAGTTGGTACAGATTCTTTCAAAAGTGACAAAGCACCAAGGAAAGAATTGGGACTTGGAATTGCCTAGTGCATTATGGGCTTACCGTACTTCGGTGAAGACAGGTACAGGGTTTACTCCATTTCATTTGGTATATGGAAAGGAAGCACTATTGCTTGTGGAGGTAGAGTTGCTTGCAGTAAAGATTCTAGAGAAGTTGCTTGGGCCGCCTAGTGATGCATTCAAAGAGAGGCTATTGCAGTTACAAGAGGTTCAACTGGATAGGATGAGCGCATTGGAACATTATGGGCAGATGTAGGATAAGTCTTTGTCAAAGATAAATGAAAAGGTCAAAAGTAAGGGTATCAAGAAGCATGACTTGGTTTTGCGCTACAACAGTAAGTTGGACAACACCTTCCAAAAGAAGTTTCAGATTAAGTGGGAAGGCCCTTTCAAGGTAGTGGAGTGTTTTCCAAATGGTACATATCAGTTGGCTAACCTGGATGGGACTCTAGATAAGTCAAGGGTAAATGGATTGTGTCTTAAATTATATCATGCTAGATTAATGATGGTGGAGCAAGATGAGCTGTCTGTGGAACAAGTAATGTCTGTGAGGGATGAGGAGGCCTGTGACGCGACGAGACTCATATCTCTTTTTTCTGATGTCTGCTGATCATGAATGATCTAGCAGGCTAGGGGATGGGCAAGTTATGTCAGGAGTTTTTTGGAGCAATGGATTGCGCATATATACATACCCATGCATGGTGCATCAAATAAAGAATTGCCCATTTTCCATAGCCAAGTGGTTACGTGGGGCCCACATGTGTACAGGTAGGACAACATGTACATAGTGCATCGATTTTCACTATTACCAGTACCAGTGTGTTTTTTCTATAATAATGAGGAGTTGGTAGCGCATAAAACTTCTCGAGGAAGCTATCCGCGGGCCGACGATGTGAGATAAGCACGTGCGTCAGATGGCATCTAGTGGCGTCAGGAGGTCGAATGGGGTCAATACTTGCACGTGTGTGAGTACGGACACAACGTGGTCAATACTTGCACGTGGATGAGTACGAACACAACGTGGGTGGTCAATACTTGCACGTGGATGAGTACGGACACAACGTGGGTGTTTTCTTGTGATACTTATGCAGAAAGGTCATCATGAGGACCACTTTTTGGGGCCACTTCATGTGGTGGCAGGATGCATTATTGAAAAAAGTTGAGTGCCAAGTGTGCAGATGATGCAAAATGGTGACAACTATGCACCGCGAGGTCAGTTTTTGGCCTGTTCGGGGTCTGTTTGAGGTCAACTAAAAGGCCAAGGGTTCCCAAGTAATAAAGCTAAGTGTGGAAACTGAAAAACCTGAGAGAAGACAAGGCCAAACGTGGAGAGAAGAGGAGGAACAGCGGCAACTGTGTTTTTGCTCATTTTGGAGCCTGTTTTGGCCGTAAATTGCTCATCCATGGTCGGATTTGAGCACTTTGACATTGTAGACTGGGCTTTTGGGCCGTTTCGGACGCGATGGCGCTGTCCATTTTGCCAAATTCTTCACTGTTTTTCTACTATTTTGGCTGTGTAAGTTTCTCCTATGAGCGAAGCTTCTGCTCGAGTTTGTGATTGTATCTGACTTATTTTACCCATATTGTGTGAGCTATTTGCCCCATTGGTGTTGGCCCAAGATCAATTGTATCTAAAAATCATAAATTATTCTCTTTTGAGCTGAGTTTTTGAGTGTGTGTGTGTGTGTGTGTGTGTGTCTTTGTGTGGAGTGGGCAAACGGAGAGTCTCTCTCCTCTCACTCCATAGGTGTGTTCCCTATCTTGGCCAGGTGTGTTGTGTAAGCCGAGTGGTGCCCCATAGTGTGTGTGTGTGTATATCATCCCAAGAGTGTGTATCGGGTCATTATAGAGGCGTTCTGTTTGTTTCCATCCGGCTCACAACGTGAACTCTACTCAGAGGAATATCAAGCACCGGTTTAAAAGTCTTATCTTGAAGATGTCTGTTGGGAGCTCTATTCCATTGCACACTCTCAAGAGATTGTGCATCAGCCATGCAATATAAGCATGGATTTGCCACAGCTGCTCCGTGTGTTATGTTGTACATACACTTAAGAGTCTTAAGTCACCTGCCATGTGCCATTCCACTGTGTAGTCACAAAATCCTTCCACTGAAAGAACGGCTCCGTTTCTTTGTTAGAAGGAATTTGGGTTTGACTAAAAATCCAATCTAGGATTTCAAAAGTTTCCTTATCAACCTGCAGTGAAAAACAAAAACACAAAGTCAACAACCAAATAATCAATATTTTTGTTATCATAGAGTGAACGAAGTATACCTGAAATGATTCTAGAGTTAGAATGTTGTTTTCGGATTGCATGCTGAAGTATCGTGGATCCTCTTTCACTATTGATGGATCTAAAGCTCTGTTCATGAGGGTAATGGTGACTCTCTCCAGCTTCTTGTTCTTCAGGACATCGCACTCATTGAGCTTCAAAATAAACTTGAGAACCCCACCGCACTCCTCTCGACTGATGTCAAAGAAGTGAACTACATACCTTTGCAATGCTTCAAGATCAACGAAGAGGTTGTTGTGCTCGTTAAATTGTACCTCTCTGCCACTCTTGCCTAAGAACGTTGCTTCAATATGGAATGGTGACCCAAGTTTCTCAAACACCTCATCGTTTACGTGTCGGCGAGCAGCCTTTACATGTGATGGCTTTGGCAGCAATGATCCTCTCTGTAGTTTATTTAATACTTTGAAGAGTGCCCGGTATTCCATCTGTGAGATGCCACTCTCATCAACTATTGCTTGCACTTCCATTGGTTCCAGCTAATTCCCGTTCATGAAGGAGGTAAGGAGCCTCCCTTTCAACTTACGAAATTTGTTCTGAGTTATCATCTCTTCAACTACTTCTTTTGGAACTAGACGGCTGTAATGCACTCCGGCATTGAAGCCTGCACCGTTCGAGTTTGGATACAGTAAAGACCTGCCCATCGCCAAGAAGTTTCTTTGCCTTTTGGCATTAAATCCTCTCATTTCTAAATGTTCGGTGTATCCCAATAGCCCATCCTTGCCATCGCTGTGAAATGTAAGAGGTTAGTGATATTAGCAAAGGGAGGTGGCCATTTGGTGGTAGGATCCTTTGGATAAATAGACCATGGTCCACAAACCCAAATGATTGTTTGTTTGTCCTTCTAAGTTCTCTCCCGTTGAGATAAGAAAGACTCCTCCTACGTTTCTGCAACGGTGCGGTGCTTTTACTCTTGCAATACAATCAACATGAATATGATGTGTGTTTTTCTTTGGGTAAGTATTAAAGATGAAGGGGCTGAGGATTGCAAGTTCAAATTAGTGTTTTCATGAGGAAAAGAAGCGTTCTCCATTCCTAGAGTTGATAGAGAAAAAGATGGGGACTCGAAACTCATGAAATATCTCAGGTTTTGGGAGGGAAGGCCATATTCTCAAGTTTAGAGTTGATAGAGTTCGTGTGGCTTATGTTTCTGGAGGGAATGCTTGTATGTTGGCATTTCAAATCATTAGTCATATGGTTAGTTGGATTCTTGACAAGAGAACGAAGGATAAGAATGATAAAGATGGCGACTACCTACCAAAGAATGTCATTTTGGCTTTTTGTTGCGCAAAAAAGTATCACATAAAATGCACAATGTAAGATTTTCATTTTCTCTCTCTAAGCCGATGTGGCATTTCTTACAGGGCCCAAAAGTGAGTCCAACTTTCTCCTGATGTTCGTGCTTTGACAAGGTTTTGCTCCTATGTGACATAGTCTCTTGGGTGGGCGACGGCCAGTAAATTCCCAAGGGGACTACTCTTGTTGGATTAGTGGTGTTTCAAAGGGGTTTCCCAAGTGTTCTTGTAGTGCTCTTTCAACTCTCTTGGGTGACATATGTAGAGGTGTTCCAGTTTGCTTGTTTCCCAACAGTGTTTTGGTGCCCGCCACCGAGGAATCGCTTCAAGTTACCTTCAGTTTACAGGTTTTGGAAGACATGGAATTTAGTTTTCTGGAGTTTAGTGGGAAATCAAATGAAAGTTCCAAAGGTTTAATTGAGAGAATAGAGTTTTCTTGCCTTCTTACTGACAAGCAAGACCCAGCATTGGTGCTACGAATCTTCTAGTTCTATTTGAAGGGAGATGCTAGGGAATGGTTGGAAGGCTACAAAAAGGATCTACAATCAGCCCAACCTCCTCAAGTTATGACTTATGAAATGGTAATACATGATTTTCTTACACACTTTTGACAGGTGGAAGACCCACAAAAGGTATGGTAGTCTATTCAAAGCTTGGTACAGGGTGAAGGCCAGACCATAGAAAACTTTGTGAAGGCATTCAAAGCGCTATGGACAAAGTGGTGTACATATTTGGGGGCTGAAATTCCTCTAGCAATGTTAAAGAAGGATAGGTTTCTTGCAAGCTTGAGGAGTAAACTACGCTTGAAGGTAGAGCTTAAGCAGCCAAGGACCTTTGAGGAGGCAGTTGAAATTGCAAATAATAAAGAGTGGAAAGCAGAGCGTCTTCATCAACTTGGAATCAATGTCGAGCCAAAGGTTGAAATGAAAGGGGTAGAGCAACCAAGTGTCCTCATCAGGGAGCCGGGTTATGATCAACAAGCATCTCATGATGTGAATGCTTTTCGCAAGGAGATGCAAGAGGTTGTAGGTCTTATGAATAATCTTAGTGTGCATATGATGGGAGGTGGAAGAGGTCAAAGCTATGGATATGGAAGCAATGAGGGGTTTACAGGCAGTAGAGGAAGAGGCATGGCTAGAAGAGGGGATATGTTCAATGTTACAATTGTGGTGAATGGGGTCATAAAATCCCTCAATGTGACAAGCCAAAGAGAATGGGTGGTGATATGTTTCCTCTTCCTTCACAAATTCCTTCTCGAGCTTGTCATAATAATCAATATCTAATTCTCCTAAATGATTTTCTCA
The DNA here is from genome assembly GCF_014529385.1 of Adiantum capillus-veneris. NCBI lineage: Eukaryota > Viridiplantae > Streptophyta > Polypodiopsida > Polypodiales > Pteridaceae > Adiantum > Adiantum capillus-veneris. The sequence continues at coordinate 52,930,371 of NC_140932.1, forward strand.
TATTAAACTGATCATTTAATGTGGGGAAGGCAAGGGGATAAAAAGCTAGAATATTGGTTAAGCTAGCAGATCGGCCACAGTAGGGATCCAAGGAGGGAAAGTAGGGATCCAAAGGGGGGGCCATCTGCAAAAGAGCCATGTGCAACAATGGGCTAAAAAGACCCTAAGGTTCAGCCCATTAAGACTTCCAAAATGCTAAGGTTCAAAAATTCAAAGGTCGTGCAAAGGTCAACCTAGGGAAAATTGGATGCTTTGTGTGTGCCCTAAAAGTCTTTGCACATCCCTACATTGGGGGGGGCGAGCCCTAAAGTTAGGGGATGCGAGAGAAATCCACACACACACACACACGGCTCCCTTTACACAAAGGGAATGAGGGACACATGTCAGCTCCCTAGGGCCAGATGCCCCAAAGTGTGCCCAATTTCTATTGGATGACCTTGAAGTGGACGTGATCAATGAATTAAGCTAGAGTAAATCTAGTTTAATTAATTTAAAACCATTTAATAAAAGAAACAAATGAGAAATTAAGTCTCCTAGAAGACTATTGGGCAGTCTCCCAAGGGGTCCAATGAGCATTGCAGGAGCCATGGCTTGCCTGATTCCTATTGGCCAGGAGGCAAAGGGGTCAATGAGAGGTTAGTTTAATTATTTAATTACCTAAAGCTCTCACAAAAGGGGAAAGGGGGACACATGTCAGAAGGCTATCACTTATGCTGTTAATTGTAATTGGCTTGACTTGGGGAGGGCCAATGGGCTTCAGCAAGAGCAATTAGCAAGAGGGCTCGCCCAAGAGAGAGAGGGGGTGATTTTTGCAAGGCATTATCACACACACACTCACACAAGCTCATGTGTGAAGAAGGAGAAGACTATCTCTTCCAAGCTTTAATGGGAAATCATCACCTACTCCAAGCTTGTGAGATAGAAGCTTAATCAACACTCTCTTGGCATGTGGATGCAAATCCAACCATGATCCAAGCTTCAATGCATGCTCATTCTCCTCTACCAATAGCTTACTAAGCTAAGCTATGCTACATATGAGTGATTATGTGAGGAGATGTACATCTTTCTCGTAAGATACTCCTTCTTCCTCTCAATTCTAATATACCTGCTATCTCTCACCATCTTCGAAGGTGTGTGAGGTCTTGGGTCTGAGAACGGGGATAATTCAAGTTGTTGTGTTTGATTAAGTGTTTTGCTTAGTGCATGAAGCTTCCATCTTCATTGCACTAGCTAGTCTTGAAGGAACACAAAGAATTGTATTGTACAATGTCTCTCTTGATGGAGAAACCATAATACAAAGCCTTTTGGAGGGGGGACCGGTTCATGCAAATCCGGTCCTCAACTGTTGTCAATAGCTTAATTATCTCTCTTTTGAAAGTATTGTTGATGCTATCTAATAGGTGTAATGCTTTTAGTTGCTCTCTCCACCCAAGCACTTTGTAATTCTCATTCAGATCTTTTCTAATGGAATGCCCACTATGTTCATGCTAATTTCCGCTACACAAGTTATTAGGCCATTAATTGAAACCATAATACAAAGCTTTTGGAGGGGGACCGGCTCCATGCAAATCCGGTCCTCAACTGTTGTCAATAGCTTAATTTCTCTCTCTTTTGAAAGTATTGTTGATGCTATCTAACTAGGTGTTATGCTTTTAGTTGCTCTCTCCACCCAAGCACTCTTGTAATTCTCATTCAGAATCTATTCTAATGGAATGCCCACTATGTTCATGCTAATTTCCGCTACACAAGTTATTAGGCCATTAATTGTTACACGAGCTCAAGATTATGGTATTGAGATTAAAGGAGAAGTAGGACCAAGTGGTTTGACAGCTGAAGAGAAGGGTAAAACAAAGTTGGTAAGCATAATCCGTTTGGAGAAGAAAGAGGATGATTTGGGAGCTATGGTCATGCCTGTAGGTAAGAGGGTTACAAGACATCATGACATGAGTGATGCAAGTCCCAACCATAAAAGAGGGAAACAAGTTGAAATAGGTACATGTAAAGAGAAGAAGAAGAGAAAACCCAAGCAACATTACAATGCATCCAACTTTCCTTTGGGAGAAAGGCAACCAAATTATAGTTTATGGGCTGATTTGGTGGGTAGAAAGGCTGATGTTACCTTTGGGAAACTCATGGAGATGTGTCCTAAGTTAAAGAGGCAATGGAAGCATGTAGTCAACCCCATGAAGAAGGAGCCTGCAAGGGGGTCGGTGAGAGTCATGTCTTTGAATGAGCTACCTGATAGATGCCCTACTATGGATGCATGGCATAAGACAAAGTGCATTGGAGAGGCTTATATTGATGGAGGTGCACAAATATGTGTTATTACTCAAGCTTGTGTATCAAAGTTGGGACTCAACATGATGAAGAATTCAGGTTTTCGCATAAAGCTTGCCAACCAATCAAGGGTGAGGAGCTTGGGAGTTATAAAGGACTTGGAGGTGGATGTATTTGATGTTAAAGTGTTGGTCAATTGTCATGTTATTCCCACGGGTATGGGAGCTTTCCCTCTCATCCTTGGAAGACCATGGTTACAGGCAACCAAAGATGTACAGGATTGGGGACATGGTACCATCACTCTCTACATGCTGGCAGTGAAGTGGAAGATAGCAGCGATAGTGATCTAAATGTTTCCTCCTTGTTTCTTGAAGAAGAGCATGATGAGAAACAAAGATTTCTTGGCCTTATGGAGAATGAGGATATCTTTGGTCCTTATGAGCAAATTGAAGAGCTGATGCAACTCAAAGTTCAACCTAATTTCAAACAGGAGCTGATACAAGGTATGTTGTCTCCCGACTTGACTAGTCATGAGAAGGGTGAGTACCTACATATGATACAACAATTTCCCCATTTATTCATCACTTTTTATGAGGAAATTAGAGGCTTCAAGGGAGAGGAAATTCACATTCCAATCAAGGAAGGAGCTCATCCCGTACACCAAAAGCTAAGGAGAATGGGACAGGTACAACTTGATGCTTTAAATGAATAGGTAGACAAGCTTCTCAAAGAGGTTTCATATGTCCTGTAAGTACTGTAGAATGGGTGAGTCATGTTGTTGTCACACCCAAGAAGGATGGTAAGTGGAGGATATGTGTTGATTTTAAGCCTTTGAATGCGGCTATGAATAGGGATCCATATCCTCTTCCTTTCATAGATGACATACTTGATTCTATTGCAGGGCATGCGAGGTATAGTGTATGTGATGGATTCTCTGGATATTTTCAGCTCACCTTGGCTTTAGAAGATCAAAAGAAGACCACATTTACCATGCCATGGGAATGCTTTTGTTATTGTGTGCTTCCTTTTCGTCTTATGAATGGCTGGGTGTGGTACCAAAAGCACGTCAATAAGGTGTTCTCTCCCTTTCTTGGCAAGTTTGTGAAGGATCTTATTGATGACTTTTGTGTTTATAGCTCTAGAAAGGATCATTGTGAAAATCTTGGGATGGAACTGAAGCAATATGATGAAAGTGGAGGTCAACTCAACCCAAAGAAGTGCCATCTTGCTCAACCAAGAGTGAAGTTTTTGGGGCATATGATCTCAGAGAATGGGATTGAAGAAGATCCTGACAAAGTGAAGGCTTTGGTGCTCATCCCATCACCTAAGGATACAAAGAAACTTTCTACTTTCATTCAAAAGGTGAAGTATATGTCAAGGCTCATTCCCTTGTCCTCTCAACTTCTTATCCTCTACAACAAGTAGCAAGGTTGGATCCTCTACAATGGACAAGTGAATGTGAAGAGGTTTTTCAAGGTATCAAAGAGGTTCTTGGTTCTCTTCCTGCTATGCAAGCTCCTAATTGGGATAAAGAGTTTTATGTGAATCCATCAGTAGGTGAGGATTCTATTGGAGCTATGCTTCTTCAAGGAGGTAAGCCTATCTATTGTGCTAGCAAGGTGAAGCTAGAGGTGAAAAGAGTCTATAATAGGTGGAGCTCATCATGGTGAGTGTGATTTATGCATGTAGAAAGTTTAGGCACTACCTTCTCCCTAAACCATTCACATTCCTCACTAGCTACACTCTTCTACCTTAATTGATGAATAGCCTTGCTTTGTCAAAGAGGCTCATGAAGTGGATTGTGGAGATACTCCCCTGTGATGGAATAGGAGTAGGATGATAGGAAGGGAGAGTAGAGGGAGGTTCCTTCGGTGCAAGGCTCTGTACGTAAGGAGTCCCTCCTTGACTCCCCCACGGTGTAGTCTATAGAGAAATGCCGTAGGTTGCAAGCTGCTGCAAAGTGTAGCGGCCAAACAAATCCTCCAGCGAATGGAGGTACTGCTCTCGTAAAGAGATAGCCCACTGTAAGTAGGGATCTACGACCGGTGGAGGAACCTGAGAAGGGTAGGTGTAGTATGGCCATGCCTGCAAATAACAAAAAAAACCTATGACACTCATGGTTTAGGGTTAACTACGTAGAAACATTCTTTATTTCTTTGCTTGTTCTCACTGATTCAAGACTTGGGTCCACTAGAGGTGATGTCCACCCCGGGTGGGAGTCCACATGGATGTGAACCAACCAAAAGAAGATCCAGTTGGCTGCTCCTCACCAGTTGGTCTCTCGTCTGACATCTACATTACAAAGAGCAATATAAGATTAAGCTTTCCACCCTACTCACTCATCTATAAATATGTACACAAGTATATTAGCACACAAACACGTAGATACATATACATACTAGTAGACCTAAGTAGAGGCTAGTAGTGTCAAAGATCAACTGCACTTCTTTAGATATCATCGCAATATTAACCGTGGTAAAACCAAAGGTACATTGCGGTAATCCATGCATGAGTGGATCAATGACCACAATGCCACGATTAAAAAAGGACTATACCCAAGAGGAAGCGCCTAGCCTTCGGGTGCTATGCTCCCATACTTAGTGCCTATATACATGCATAAGCAAATATATATGTACACACATATATGTTATGGCTGTAAATGTAGCCATAGTTTTGTGTTGGCTGCACCTAAATTCAACGTCCAAGTGATCAATTGATCGTAACATTAAAATTCTAATATAATACAATAAGTAATTCCGTTTCTCTCACTAAGTCTCTCTCTCTTTCAAACTAGGAGAGCTAGTAACGTACACCACAAGACTCCACTCAACTACACCTTTCTTATGTACACAATAATTTCAACTAGCACTTAGTGTATCCTTGTGTGTTTTCTTGGAGATTTGTGAGCTCCAAAGAAATCAAAATAGATGTTATCCCTGCTGCTCAAACACTTGCAACAGAAACTGTGTATGCCATTGAAGATGCATTCCTCGATCGGTCCTTCTTGGTCAATTTCACCTCTTGGTTCACGTGGTGGAGGATATCTTTATATGTGGAGTAGTGCACGCACGATGGATGTTCTTCTTAGAGAGGTGTTTAAAGACTCTCAAAGATTTTGTGCGGCTACGGTCTCAACCAGAGGCATGTATGGCCGAAGGGTGGATCATTCAAGAGGCATTTGTTTACATATCAGAGTATTTGGCACAAGTTGATCCTACAATGCCATGTGGTAAGACGAGGAAGATGCAAGGATGAATTCACACTTGCCAAGTGGAAAGGGGAAACTACGTAACATGGATATGAATCTATCCCGAGCGGTCGATAACTTTTGCATTCTCAATGAAGATATTATGACCAAGTGGGTGGACTTGTGAACAGTGGCAAAGGCAAGGCGTTTGCAAGGGAGGGAAGCATGGAAACAAGCACATGGAGGAAGGAGGGCACCTCCAGTGCGTAGACTCATTAGTGCAAAGTGGATTCATGAGAGAATGACCGAGGCAAAAGCGCTCGGAGAAAACATCACCAACAAAGAATGGGAGTATGCATGAGGCGGCGTACCAAAGGTAGAGTACTCATATACCTAAACCATATTGTAACGCTATTTCTTGAAATTATCTTTAATATGTATTTGATAAATTAATATATTTTTCTATTTTGTAGTGCCTTTCCTTTCACTCTATGTGGTCAAAGAGTCGTCACTTTCGTACATGCCACATTGGCGAGCGTAGGACCACCATGGATTGTGCCATCATGAGAAACTTTGACACAGACGGTGATGAAGCCAGGTACTGCGAAACTATTGAAAGGATACTAAAGGTTAATTTTAAAACCTTTCATAACTTCATCTTCGAGTGCAAGTGGTTTGCAAATGTGTCTAGACAACATGAGAATGGCCTCTACATGGTGGACTCTAATGTGCATCACACAGGGAGATATGACAATTTAATTTTACCGCGCAATTGTGAGTAGGTGAGTGACATGTACCTTTTTAATTCTTATATGCTTGTAGCATTAGTTATAGTAATGTTACTCACTTTGAGCTTCTATTTTATAGGTCATCTATATCCCAACAATCCATCAACCAAAACTTTGGTTCGTAATTCTCGTAACACCTTGGGGGAGAACCATTTTTTCCACTAATGAAGTGGAGACTATCTTCGACCCTCTTCCACCTCCAATGTTGGATGAGGTGGAAACAGAGGAGAGGGAGGTTGATGAATCAAGTCCGATGGCAGCAAGTCTTAACGAGGATGATTGTCATGATGATGAAGATGATGAGATGGAGGATGACAGACTCGAAGATGATGAAGGCAATGCATCCACAACCGACAATTCCATTTCTCTCTTTATTGATTTAGGATCCATGGGCTTAGAATTGGATGATGCTTCATGTAGAGATATTTTGGAAGATGATTCATAAACATTTTGCAGTTATGAAGTTTTTTGGTCGTGTAATCCATTCATTTCTCTCCCCCCCCTCTTCCTCTCTTTAGATTTGAGAATATTCTCAATTATGTTAATCAATTGACAATGATTATTTTAGTTGTAGCCAAGTGTAATCTTATATCCCCCGTCTCCTTCTCCTCTCTCTCTCTCTCTCTCTCTCTCTCTCTCTCTCTCTCTCTCTCTCTCTCTCTCTCTCTCTCTCTTTGTTTCTCTTGTTTTTTAAATTTGAAAAGTATACACAATATTCTTTAATTTTTATTGAGAGGAGGGAAACAACAAAATGTGAAGAGGGAGAGGGGGGGGGAGGGGAGGGGCTAAGCCAGAATTTGAAATTTTAGGCGCTAAATTTGGTTGTCGGATATAACAACGATAATATGCACGGTAATAACAGTGGTAATAAATACGGTAGTAATAGCAGAAACAGTTGCGATAATATTTCAAACAAAAAAAACCCCGCCCTCCTCTCTCTTGTTTCTCTATTGGAATTTGCACCTTCTCTCTACAAAACGCTGTAAAACAGCGCGGTAAACACTTGGAGATTTTCATAGTGGTATATATACTCAAGAAACCTACATAAAGCATCCTATGGTCATAAGGCCATAGGATGTTGTATACCCATCATGGAACAACTACTTACAGTGCCCTATGGCCATAGAATATATATATATATATACATATACATCATGAAATAACTACATATAGTGCCCTATGGCCCTGAGGCTATAGGATGTATATATACTTGTCATGACACAACCCATGTAGTGTAAGAAACATCGTGAGACCATATGATGTATATTTATTCAACACAAAATACCTATGTAAAGCATCATATGACCCTAAGTCCAAAAGATGTATACATACTCATTATTAAACACCTACAAGTTTCCTCATGAACCACCTACATATAGCATCCTATGGCCCTAAGTCCATAGGATGTATACAAACTCATTGTGAAACACCTACTTGTAGTACCCTATGGCCTAGAGTCCATAGGGTGTATACATACTCATATAGCATCATACGTCCCTAAGGACATAGGATGTATACATACTCATCATGAACCACCTACACATACGCATTGGGAAAAACTACATATAGACTTAGGGCCATAGGATGCTATATACCCATCATGATACAACTACATATAGTGCCCTATGATGTATACATACGCATCTTGAAACAACTACATATAGCATCCTATGGTCCTAAGGCCATAGGATGTTATATACCCGTCATGAGACATCTACATATAGTGCCCTATGGCCCTCGGGTCATAGGATGTATATTTACTTGGCACAAAACACCTGCATAAAACATCATATGGACTAAACGCCATATGATTTATATATACTCAACACAAAACACTTACATAAAGCATCTTATGGCCCTAAGGCCATAGGATGTATACATACTCATCATGAACCACCTACATATAGAATCCTATGACCTTGGATGTGTGCATATGCATCATGAAACACCTACATATAGCATCCTATGGCCCTAAGGCCACAGGATGTTATATACCCATCATGAGACAACTACATATAGTGCCCTATGACCCTCAGGCCATGGGATGTATATTTACTCAACACAAAACACCTGCATAAAACATCATACGGACTAAAGGCCATATGATCTATATATAGTCAACACAAAACACCTACATAAAGAATCTTATGGCCCTAAGGCCATAGAATGAATACATACTTAACGCGAACCACCTACATATACAATCCTATGGCCCTAAGTCCATAGGATTCTATATACCCATCATGAAACAACCACATATAGTGCCCTGTGTATATATATTTATCATGAAACACCTACATATATACTCACAATGAAAGGACTTTGTGATGGTTTTCTTAACAAATATTTGTTGAAACCTTCTTGCAAGTATGGATTTTAATCAAGGTGATAGAGTATGCATGTTTGTAGCCACACAAAAGGTTTCCCTTGGGAGTGTATGTGAGACAAACCCAAATGCATATTGCTCAGGCATGCTTATTGGGGAAGGCAATGTATTGGTGTTAGTTGATTTGTGTTTTCAGAAGAAAGCACTCATTCCATTCCCAGCAATGTATGCATTGACAGTGGAAGATGCTTTTTATAGTATTGTGAAATGGAGTATTGGGTTGCTACAACATATGAATGAGATACATTACAAAGGGGTTTCTATGTCTGAGACTCACAAAGGAATGGGAGCATTGCAGGCACAATCTAATGGAATGAGCTATAGGGAGGTTTGGAAGAATAAAAGGGTTCAACTTTGGGATGAAAGCGAAGGGTTTTTCATGTATATGTGTCCATTTGATTCCGTAAACTTTGGTGAGCTAGGTGAAGATAACATCGGTATTGGTATTGAAACATTCTATGCTTGTGAGGCTACTATTTTTGCACAATCTGGTGTATGCAGCATCAATCTGATTGTTGGCCTATCAAGAGAGTGACAACTATGGATGGAAAAGCATTGTTATGATATGAGGATCTACATGCTAGTGATGCATTACAAGATACATGCATTGAATCAGCTCGTTTGATAGAGCCTATTTTTAAAAAACAAAAATATTGCTTTATAAATAGGAAGCCAAAAATGTTTGTGGAACATTCTAAGAGATCCAATCAAGCATCCCTATCATCTATCCATCTTGGTTCAACCATAGATTGTTGTTCTATGAGGTGTTGTCAATATGCCAATAGAGATAAGGTCATGGCTATGTGCAATGAATTTTGGGGACAAAGTTTGCAAAATAGAACCAACTATGTGTATGATACAATGTTGACTGCTTGGCGTGAGAACAAAACAACTACAAAGACTTGCTATGTATTTTCTTTTAATGGAAATGAGGTATGTAGTAGAGCTTGGTACGAAATTCATGGCATTCCAAAAACTTCATTTTATCGTTATCGTGAACAATTTGAAAATGGGGTTCGACGCTCAGTGCATGGTAATGATGGTGTCATAAGAAAATGAAGAGACCATAAAAAAATGGGAAGGGCATTGATGTGCTCTTTTGTAGATGAAAACTCAGAGAAAATGCCACATAAGAGTAGAACTATGGAAGATGGTACCAGAGAAACCTTGCTTGCAATACCAAACATGTACACGCATATAGACATCTTACATGATGTCAATAAAACACTCGAGAGTATGAGTCTCAAGCCAATGTCTAGCACTAAATTCAATAGGATTTGGAATACAGAGTCTCGTAATGTGACCTTGTCAAAAACAAGCGAGTTCTCCAAATGTGTTATGTGTAGTCAGATAAAGTCTCAACTAGAGTCAACAAAGGATGATGATCTGATTTCATGTTTGAAGGATAAACGTAGAATTCACATGATACAACAACAAAGCTATAGAAATGTGTACTACACCTGGCATAAGTTCTTGCAAATGAAAAATGAGAAGTATTTATGCATTATATACATGATAAAATGGACCAAAAAAAGATAGCAATACCTAGATTGCGAGTGAGCTCAAAAATTATGCGAATGCATATCAATTGCAAGTATCATTAACATGTATGATAACACATCGGCATGATCATGGGATGTATTGTCATTTCTCGCTGAATGGTCTAAGGGCTTCAAATCCGAATGCTACAATTGATTCCCTTGCATTATACTTACAACATTTGAAAAGAACAGAAAACCGTGGGCTAGGAGATTTATGCCATGATGGTATGCCATGCAGCAATGTAACATTGTTCAATGCATTGAATTCAAAGACATCTCTAGACCACCAAAACAGAATGATAAAAGAGCATGAGAGGAATGCATCAGCAGTAGTGACACCACCGTTTGCTATTGAAGGATCTAATGAAGAGATTGCTAACTTTCCATCAACCTCCTCTCAATTTGTTGTGGATACCATGTCTACTCTCGTGTTTAGAAAATTGCCTGAGAATATTTTGCTACAGCTAGATAATTGTGCACGAGAGAATAAGAATTGATATTTATTTGCATACTTATCCTTGCTAGTAGCAAAAGGTGTTTTCAAAACCGTGCATTTGGGATTCTTAATGGTGGGTCATACACATGAGGACATAGATGCAATGTTTATCAAGTGATTAGACAGATTGTGAACAGGAATGACATACACTTTTCCACATTTGTTGGAACATTTTCAACAATGTGAAAGCTTAGCTCTAGTACCATTTTTTATGATGCAAGTTCCTGACTTCAAATCCTTTGTTGAAGGGTACATGTGTGATGGACAAGATACTTTTTTTGGACACTCTAAGGCACTTCAATTCCTTTTTTTTTATGCAAGGTGAAATCCTAGTAATGCAGTACAAAATTCACCCCAAATCACCTAATTGGATGCCGAGGGAGTCAGGAATTGAGTTGTGGAAAAAAATGATCAAGGAAAACCGGCCAAAATTGCAGGTAGGCTGTACAGATGTGGTTCCTATAGCAGACTATGTGAGGGATAGTCCGCTTGTTATTAAAGGGATTAAGAAATATCTTGAATTCTGGAAAAGATAGACTCTACTAAAGGGAAAGGAGCATGATTTTATAAAATACATGGAGCCAGTTATTGTTTATTGGCAAAAAATAATTAGTGAGCTTGAACAACCAACCAATAAACAAACTAATGAATATACATCATTTTGGCCAAAGACTATAGGGAGTCATCGAATGCAGCAGATAGAGGAAGAATTGAATGATCACTTTGTTGGTCCTCAAAGTGCAAGGCCACAGGATGCTTTTAGGCCTCAAATTGATGTAAGGAAAGGGGGTTTTGTTCTTATGAGACCCGCAAATCTAGAATATACGATATGGCTAGGAGTTGCAGAGTCAGATGTTGATGTAGACAGCTCATCTCCTAACTACAAGAACGTTTTCATTCAATACTGGGCACCAAAATGTCAAAAAAATAAATCCCACAATCCAAGAACAATATGAGGATTGTTAGAAAAAGAATTGGTGCTGCAATCTTGCTGACCCAAAGCATTGGGAGTGTGTTGATGTAGTTGTGTGGTCATGGATTCCAAGGGGTGGAAGACTTGCAGAAGCAATTAAAATCCCATCCAATGTTGTGGAGAAAGCACAAGCTAGCTTAATAGGAGAAACTGAATAGCATTTCATTTTCATATATTGTTTTTCTTGTTATTTGTGTTTATGTATGTTTTATAAAGTATCAATTAACACCAACATGAAAATAAAATTTTGGATGTGACAAAAAAAGGTGTTTCTCAACACCACCATTTTTTGGAGAATCTATCTCTTTGTCTAATGTAACACAAGTCCTCAACAAAAGAATTATCTATAACATTCCCAAAAGAAATGAAATTTTCCCAAATCAAATGGGAAATAGGAATCCATAGGCATTGGAATCAGTCCCAAAGTTGTGGAATTTTCCCATTTCATCTAAAAGAGTGTTTTTCATGCAATGTGGAAACACAAAGCTCACTAGACATGCCCTCATTCTACCAAACCAAATATGTAAGCGTACTTCTTATATCCCTTTATTTTGGAGACATTTTAGTAATGTACAACTCAACCAGAGATTATGAACTAGTCTTTATCACATGGATGACCTTGCCAATGAAAAGTTTGGTACTATACAATAAAAAATTTAGTACTATACATTGTAAAGTGCCTCATTTTATATGTTAACCTTCACTACCATCTATAAAGCTATAAATTTGTGTTCGCCTCGTAGCACATATATTTTCATGCATGCAATGCAAAAAAAAAAATGCAGAGCTGTCAAGATACTAGACACGCACTTGTATACATGCATGCAATTTAAGAATAATGAAGATAGGGCTCAAAACGTTAAAACCTTCAAATGACAATAGCTACCTTTCATGAAAGAAAATCATTTGTCAGTGACACAACACAACAATGTACACATGCAATGGAGGAACACCAACCTCCAGATTTGTAGATGACCAAGTCTCATCCTCCCCAAGAATTGTCCAACCTTAGCTAAATTCTCTATAGAGAAGCTCCCCTTGCTAGCTCTCGTGTTTGGGGTGTTGATGCTCTAAGGAGATTTTGTACCTGAGAGGTGGTACCTTGCATTCATGGTCCTAGGCTTCTTCCCCTTATTTGGTGATGCCCTACTGGCAACCTTCCTCATTGGCATCCTCATAGTGGTGATGGTGCACAGTCGAATAGATCGCTTGTTGGTGGTGCAAAGACTTTGTTGCTTGTAAAAGAGGTGCAAAGACTTTACTCAAAAAGGCTGCTGTATGTGAGATAAGTGTGAAGCCACTAATGTGGGACAGACAATGACAACCTCAATCACATAAATTCAAATGTGCAACTCCCATCCTTGATTTCCCTACCCACGTTTTCTTTCAAAGGAGTGGTATTTCAATTTTTAATACATTCCCTCCTAGAGTGATGAAATTTAAGGACAAAAAGGTTCCCTCCCAAAAAATCTAGATATATGCAGAAGTACCAACTAGGTAGAAATAAAATAAATCCTTTTTTTGTACCACCAATGCATGCTTTTAGCCATCTCCTACCCTAAAAAGTCCACTTTTGCAAGTTTTTCTAGGGGCGTTGGGTCTAAGGTATCAACAGAGGGATGGAAATAAGTTTCAAGTGCTTTGGACATCATTTGACTCGCATGACCACTTGATTTGCAATGGAAACTTCTTGATACAGAGACTATTGAGGAATTGGACCAAAATGACCAAAATTTAAAACAGTCTCATTCAAGGCTTATTCATAACATGCTTGACCAGTGTTGACCAACAAAAGTGGAAATTGATTATTATTTGACCCAATATATAATAAGTGTGCTTATTATCTCCTACTAGCTAGAGGATCCTCTTTTGACATTTTTTGTTTCACATGATCGATAGACACCTTATAGAATTAGCCTAGCAAGTTTGAAGTCATTTGCGTATTGTTTGCTACTTGAATTGGGCTTTCTAGATTTGAAGTTTTTAGATTGACTTTGTGGTTACTATGGCAAGATTGAAGCAAAAGTTTGGACCAAGAGTTGTTGTGTATGCTTGTTGATAAATAGATTAACTTTATTACCCTTGACTGTACATGAGTGATCGAGATTAGAACTTGAGAAACCGCCATATTGGATTTACAAAAACAAAAACGGATTGGTATTGGTATCAAAGGCTAGGTATTTATTTCCATTGAATATTTTGAGTTTTTATGTACCTAAGGTCGGACCGTATTGCAGAAAATCAAGGCTATAGTAGAGCGACTGAGACTAGGATATCTATAGAAGAGAGCGTAAACCAAGGGAGGCATTTAGAGACTATAGTGGAAGAAGTGTGTGACACTTACTCTGACCCAAGTTACGAGATGTCTTCCTTCTCTACTCAATCAGGGTCTAGAACCTCTCTTTGATTCAAGCACATTTTGACCTTCTACAAGGCTAAGCACATGGCTCAAATTTACCTAGATCCTAACAAGGAGTATGCGGTAAAGATCAATGATCACACAATTGAATTTGTAGAGGAGTAAAAAGCTAACAAGCAAGATAGCTTCTACATGGACTGAAATGGAGTGCAATATCTCAAATTTCAAAACCCTGACATTGTGGACCGATGGGTTTTGGAAGCCGACACTTTGATTCCAAACATGACCAATAAGGAGGGATTGTCAGTGTTAGAATTAGATGGTATGACTAGATAGATGCTAAACCTCTAAAGCTCATACATACCGATAACCCATGACTTGAAGATTATTGTTGGGGAAGGACAATAATGTCACGGAGTTGATATGGAGAGCTCATGCTAAACCGAGACAACTGACACCCTTGAAAATCATGTATATTTTCAAGATAAGGGAGAAAGGCTTAGTGAACCTTCCCGTCCATCCCTTTAGGGATTTTTGTAATAATAACTTTGTGATGATGATGACTTTAAAGAAATTTGAGCAAACAAAGTACCAAGGATACTCAATCCTAGAAATCATCATGGATATGAGATTTGAAACAGAATATAACTTGGGACCACAATCGAGAGAGTACTTGGTAGTATGGCCAACCAATAGGGAATCACAACCTGAGATAGCCACCTCAATGATGATAATTGGGAGAGAGATGAAGAAACCACCATTACGAGAGGAGAATAGGTGACACCAGAACAAGAAGAGGTCTGCATGAGTCACACCTACCAAGAAACTAGTTGAAGTCTTAGTTGTAGAGGCATTAGCCAAGAGAGCATGTGCAAAACACAATTGTAGGGTCAAACCAGCTAACTTTCAAAAATGGGTCAAAAATACAATGAATGAAGGGATCCATATGACTATTTGACAAGCTTCAAGTAGGTCTTCAAAGCAGAACACATAAAAAATTTCCACACTCAGTTTGAGGGGTTTGGAATGAATTTGGAAGGTAAAGCCTTAACTTGATTCTAGACCATATCTCTTAGATCCATCACTGATCTACCGATAGTGGCTATGATATTTGTTGTTGCTTGTTCAAAAATGGAAATCAAACACACTAGGGTAGCACAAATCTACACCATGAAACAAAAACAAGGAGAAACTATGAGAGATTGTGTGAGTCAAATGAGGCAATACATTGACAGATGTCCGGATTTGGAGATTCCAACCGTTATAGACTTGTCTCATTATTCCTATAAGGTTTAGTCAACAAAGAGTTGCATGCTATTCTGTATAGCAAGAAACATTCAACTTTCAAAGCATGCTGCCTAGATGCAATAGACTTGGGGTGTCATAAAAATTAATATCTATCCAACCCAAATGATTTTCTCATATTAAATTGATCACTTAATGTGGGAGAATACACGGGAACAAGGGTTAAGATATAGACATGTGCTTATAGATCTATCTCAACACGGGGCCAATGGTTAAGGGGCCCAAATGAGAGATGGTATATCAAAGAGCAAGGCTAACCAATGGAGCATAAGACCTTAGGGTTAGCTTCATTGAAGACCTCCAATAATGTGTGTAAAAGTCCTTTGACCTTAGGCAAGCTAGGGCTGAGCTTGACGTGGGAACCCGGCCTAAGCTTGAGGTGCTTGTCGTGCTTGAGGTGCTTGACATGCTTGAGGTGCTTGATTGGCTCCATGCTTGAGGTGCTTGACTGGCTCCATGCTTGAGGTGCTTGACTTGCTACATGATTAAGGTGCTTGAGGTGCCTTGAGATGCTTGCCTGAGATGCTTGTGGGAACACCCCCTAGTTCAAGTGCTTTGTCATGCTTGATGACTAAGGGGCTTGCTCATCCAAAGTCAAAAAGATCCCTACAAGGAGGGGGGCAAGCCTACAAGGGGGGGAATGAGAGAACACACACACACACACACACACACACACACACACACACACACACACAAGGGAAGCCCCAGCTTGAAGAGGCAGCAAGGACACTTGTCAAGTTCCTCCTCATGTTGCCCTCATGGTGTGCCTGAAGCCTATTGGTTGGCCACCCAAGGGGTCCAATGATAATTTAGAATATTTAATTAATTGATTTTGCATTTATCAAGTCCTCTCTCTCAAAGGGGAAAGGGGGACACTTGTCCCAAGGCTACCCCTGTTGCTTGTAATGGCTCCTGCTTGTGATTGGCTAGGCCTGGAGGGGTCCAATGAGCCTTCATCATGAGCTACAAGGGGGGGGTCGACCATGCAAGCTAGGGAGTTGCTTAGGGGGTATACTCACCCACACACACTCACAAACACTCTCATTGTGTGCTATGCAAAGTGCAAGAGCTCCATCTCCTTCTCCAAGCTCCTTGAGAAGTTGAGAGCCTACACCAACTCTCTTGGCTATGGAATGCAAATCCAACCAAGAGCTATGCTTCAATGCTTAAGCTTGCCATCTCCTCCTTCTTCATTACTATGCTATTATGTATGCTAGCAACAAGAGTATGATAAGTGAGGAACTACTTCTTTCTCCTATGAAATGTTTCTTCTTCCTCTTCACTACCCTCATTCCCTGCTAGCTCTCTCCACCTTCGAAGGTGTTTGAGGTCTTGGGATTGAGGCTTGGGATAGTTAATGCTTTCTACAAGTGCATGTTATGCTTATTGCAAGAAGGCTAATGGTTTATTGCAAGTAGATTAATTACTTAATGCAAGTAGATTAATTGTATTGCAAGGTAGATTAATTATTGCTTTAAGCACAAGTTGATGCATAAAAGTATACATCTTCATGCACTCAAATGATTTAGGGAACACAAAGATTAATGATGTTCACAAGTTCTTGATTGTTTCCAAGCTAAGATTGATTGTTGAAATTATTGAAAAGCTTGGTGTGTGAACCTTCCATCTTCATATTGCCAAGGAGGTCTCAAGGAACACAAAGATTGTATTGTACCAAGTCTCTCTTAATGAGAGAATCTATAATACAAATGCCTTTTGGAGGGGGGACCGGCTCCACATAAATCCAGTCCTCAACTGTTGTCATATTCTCTACACTCTCTCTCTTGTAAAAGTATTGTTCATGCCTAGTTAATTAAGTGTTATGATACAGTTCTACTGCCAATTAAGTTCACCCTCTATGCTCTCAAAATTGTTCACTCTAATTCTCTTAATTCCGCTATTCTCTAAGTTCATAGGCCATTCCCATTACATGGGGGATGATTGTGAAATATTCAATGAAGAGAGCACTATCAAGGGCACCCAAAGTGAGCGTATCACATCAAGTATGCTAGCATAGGTAGGACCAACTATGGAAGCTTCTACAAATGTTATAAAATGCATGCTTAAACACATGAATGATATGATGAGCAACATGCCTATGCGAGGGTCGAGGTAGGATCCACCACAAGGGCAACCTATGGGACAGCCCAATCCATCAAAGTTGTGTGCCATTAAACGAAATTGCACAAACCATGAATGAAATGAGAGCTATTACAAGCCCAAATGTGATGAAAATGTTCGGTGTATACCGATGAGATAACACGGACATCCAATGTATAGATATCTGCCTAACATGGGGCCGATACAAAAAAATGCCTATGGCTATGGATTGACGATAGCCAATTATAGAGTCAACAACCATCTTTATCAAGAAATAATGTTGTGCTAGTTAAGTACATGCTTCTTTAAGGTAAAGTGGATGAGTAGGCTCTAGTACCAGTTACACCTTATAATGAAGAAAATTCGTCAAGCGTTAGAGTAGAGGATGCATGGTATACTGAGTCAACTCCGGCCATGGTAGAGCCTCTTTATTAGACATCTCTAGAGGCAGCACTAGTTTAATTTTTTGAAAATCAAGGAGAAAGACTACCCATGGTAAAGCAAATTCCTAAATAGAGAACATGAAATTTCCGTAATTGTGGTTGAGATGACCATTGGAAAAATGATTGTCCAAATCTATATAAGAATGCTAGATCAATTGAGCTTTACTGCACGCAACACAATAGAAAAGGTGGACATTTTCCTGACGATTGTCCTAGAAATCCGGTGACCAAAGGAAAAGCAACCATAAACATAGTACAAGCCATGCCAAGTAGCTCCTTAGATGGTAAACCCACAATTCCAATTGAGGTAGTTACCAGGGCACAAGTTAGGAAGACCACAAAAAACAATGCTAGTGAACCAAAACGAAAAGAAATCCTTCGAGAGACTCTTAGAAAGAGAGACATAGATGTTACAATCTTAGAAGACAAAAACAACAAGCAAAGTTAAAGAGAAACTTTAGAAAATGGTCGACGAAATAGCTTAGTAGATGTCATCAAAGTTCAAAAATCAAAACCAAGATCAAGAGGATCTGTGTTGGTAGACAAAATATAAGAGGACATCAATGCAACCTTGGAAGCCTTCAAAAACATATCTAAGCCATCGACTTAAAAAAAGAAAAAGAAAAAGGTAATTAAAAAAATATTCGAATATCCTAGCTCCAAAGTTTACTCACGAGTCACTTTCGGCTTTCACCATGGGAACGTGGGCCTAATCAATGCATGAAAAATTAGCTCTTCATTTTGATAAAATTAGCATAAAGAAAAAGATAAGGAAAAAGGAAAAGAAAAAGATAAGAAAAAAGAAAAAGAAAAAGAAAGAGAAAATAAAGATAGGATGAGGTGAGTAAGTAGCTTGAAGAAGTTTTGAAAAGCAAGATAAGTTATTAAGATAAGTAGAATGGAATTATCAATAAAGAAGATAAGCTATTAAAATAAGTGAAGGCACTTATCTAAAATATGCATAAAAAGACTTCTTCTCTTCTCATTTTACACTTCTCTCCTTCATTTTCTCAAGGTGGAAACTTGAGAGTAATCTTGAGAAAGCCATAGCCAAGCCTCTTTCACACACATCTCCTACACGCATATCCTTCTCCCAAAGAAACTATAGCCAAAATCCTAATCAAGTTTGTCAAAACTTGATCTTTTTCTTCACATTACACTCTCCCTATCCTCTCTCCTAGCCCTCAAGCTTTCCCTAGGTTGAATCTCATTTATCTCATTACTTTCTCTCAATCCAAGTAGAAAAATTGGTGGTCTTTAAGTGAAGGTGAAGAGAGAGAGAGAGAGAGAGAGAGAGGGAGAGAGAGACGACTACGTTCAAAGTAAGGATACACATTAATGTAACATTTTCTTGTTCTCTTTATGCTATTGCATTACCTTCCATGCTTACTTAAATTCATGTTGAAGCTCTTACAAGCAAGTCTTTCCCTTGTTTGCTTGGGAAGAAGACCAAATTCTTAATTTTGTTCTTTCTTTCTAACTATGGTTCACTACTAGTCATAACTAACCACGATGTTATTTCAAGATCTTTAGATTATCAGGCTAATATGACATAGAGAGAGAGAGAGAGAGAGAGAGAGAGAGAGAGAGTAGAAAGCACTCTCTTTAACCATAGGTGACTAGAGAACATATTTACCTAGATAGTATGCATAATGAATAATGATTAATATCTTTAATTATCCCTTAATCTCTCACAAAAACCTTTTTATTGATTTTTTAAGCTTACAATTATTCTCTTACCTTAATTAATCTGACAAAGATAAATGCCATAAATCAAAAGCAACTAAGTAGTAGAATTATTTTTGAAACTAACTTTATTTTCCAAAAGAGGAATTATAATTTTTTCGCTCTCATGAAAGTCTCATAACTGTTTCTTGATTTTGCATGAATTATGTGTGTGAAAGTTTTAGTCACCTACTTAAGTGAATATCTAATTCTCTCAAGAAGGAGTTGAGTTTCTACAAGAAATTTTATCATAGCTAAATGAGTTTTCTTTGAAAGAGGATCTCCCTTTCAAGTAGGGACATTATCCTCTTTCCCCTCTTGTCAATTGGAAAATTTCAAATCCTTAAACCACTCCTAACTACAGAATGAATCCTCTCCATGATAGCCAGGTATGTCTAAATCCCATCTCAAAGAAGGATTTGTTAACCATTCATATTTAATTGCATAAGCATTTTCACTACACTAGCATACCCACTCTTAGGAACTTTGCATTTTACTTTTATACGATCATTCATTGAATGGTTCTACTCTTCCACAATCAAGCATTAACTCTTGCATGATCACTCAAAAGAAGTTTATGATTGTAAGTTGATGCACTCTCAAGTTCTATGTTTGCAATTTATGACCCACTCTAAATCAAAGATCATCATAAAGAGCGTATGTATCGTTCTTTCAAATTTGTTCTGCAATGGTGATATGGAGGAGGGGTGGTAAAGGGATAGCTTCACAAAAGTGATGTCCGTGTTGCTTGAACATAAAACTCCCATCACTTCCATGAAGATGTCCCATGGATGAAAAATAGTGCAAAGAAAACAAATGGAAAGATGGGATTAACTTGAAACTTACGTCGAGACAAAACCTTAAACTCCCAAGAGACTCGTTGTATTTCTTAAGGTTTTGTTTGAGTAAATATTAAAACGAAATAGGAACTAAGGGATTATAACTGAAGGAAATCGGTTTCAATTTTAACTAAGATTAAAACTTTACCAAGAAGATTTAGCGTGGATAGCCCTAACATAACATAGAAGTTTTAAGTGTGAAACTTGACCTATATGATTGGAAAAATAACGACGCAGGTGTTTATCTGTGGGATGCAACAAGGAATGATTCTTTTCGGTTAGGATTGATAATTGTTGGTTTATGTTTTGAGCTTGAGTTCATTCAATACCCTAGAAATGGGATCGGATTGAAGTGTATCCCGACCGGGTGGTGAGACACGCAGATATGTCTGACAATCGACATAATCTGGATAGACCTCATGCCGACGCGAATGGAGGAAGAAAATGGATCCAAAGTGAGATCAGATAAAGAAAAAAGATGTGATTTAACTAAGGAACTCTTTTAATTGTTTGGTAAAAAAGAACGTTGGAAAGGCTAAGAACCTAAATTGGCTATATCGTAATTGTCCTCATTAATCCGACCTTTGCTTTGCTTCTTGGAATATTTATTTAAAAGGAATATAAGATATATTAATTTTGTAAACCTTTTTCAAACAAAATAAATAAAAATTCAAATTCAAATTGTGTAAAAACGTCGCCTCCACACGTGGTGGAAGAGATATGATACCCCAATCTTCGAACGAGGATAGGGATATGCATAAAAAAGTATATGTGATTGCTTGAAAGATAACTAGATAACTTCCTCACACTTCAGAGATAGGGTAGGAGTTTGTGTTGTGCATGAAAATACACACACTTAGCTACCCCTTCTTCAGTGGTGTGCCTCATCAAGAAGTCTAACGTGGTGGAGAGTTTGATCAAAAGCTGACACTTCTTAAAAGAGATGACACGTAAGATGAACCAAACGTATCAAAAAATAAGCAACCGCCACACACGGCAGGCCAAAAAGAAAAGGTAAAGTCTTCAAATTCTCTAATTAGTAAGTCACTTGTTCTCATGGTGACTAATCTAGTACACAGGACATGGGAAGACTTCTTGTGTGTATAAATACACACTAGCATTACAAGCCAACCTGCCGAGCAATCGATTATCCCAAAGATCATCGGCCTTGGGAAAGATGCTCTGCAATATTGTAGAAGCTTCTGATGTAGAGGAGTAATTCATGAGAATATGGCGGGTAGCAATTTGAGAAGAAGGAAGAGGGCCATCAAAGAGGCCAGAGAGGGAGGGTGCATCCACAGCCTTGAGGCCTTTGATCATGTCAACCAAGTCCTCCATGGAAGGCCTTTGCTGAGGGTTTCCTTGGAGGCACCAAAATGCGATCCGCAATAGCCTCTCAGCATCCCCTCTTATGTATACCCCCTTAAGCCTCTCATCCACCAAGCTCTCCCACCTTGCTCTCTCCATTGCATCTAGCCCATGCCGAAGGGGCAGCACCTTTTTCCTCGTTGCACTAGTCCTCTCTTCTTCTTGCTCGTTATAATGTTGCTTTGTGACCATCTTCCCACTCACAAGCTCTAGGAGCACCATCCCAAAGCTGTAGGCATCAGTCTTCTCTGTTAATAGAGCTCCCACATGCCAACACTCCGGCGCCATGTATTTCCACGTCCCGCACGGCGTCTTGTTGGTAATATGCGTCATCTCTGGACCCATGATTTGAGACAACCCGAAATCTGCAACCTTGGCCTTGAATTTATCATCCAAAAGAAGATTGTCTGGCTTGATATCCCTGTGTACTACCTTCTTCGGGCAATGCGCATGCAAGTAATGTATGCTAGTAGCTGCGTCAACAGCAATCTGAAACCTCACATCCCACCTAAGTATGCTTGAATCAGAGAAAATATGACCGCTAAGAGAGCCATTTGCGACATACTCATACACAAGCAGGCGCTCCGTTCCTTCTGCACAAAAGCCGATCAGGTTTACCACATTCACATGCTTTATAAATGCAAGGTTTTCGATCTCTGCCATGAAATCTCTGTTCTCTCTCCCTAAATCGTTCTCATAGCGTCGCCTGCGGAACTGATGAAGCCTTTTGATTGCCACCTCCAGTGGTCCTTGAGGAGTTTTGAAAGTTCCTTTGTATACGCTGCCGAAGCCACCTGCTCCGAGCTTGTTATCTTCATGAAATCCATGAGTCACCATGAAGAGATCCTGGAAGGAGAATTGGTTCGGCCCGCCGAGCCGACTGAGGTTGACAAATACCTCACGGAACCTTGTTGACTGCCTGGATCTCATTTTCTGTCTGATGAAAAGTGCAGCAATGAAGAGGATAATTATTAAGGAGGTGGACAACACTATAAGAGCTATGGCATAAGAGGGGAGGCTATTGTCTGTGATCCCATTAGCTGAATTATTAGCTATGATTTTGATGAAGGAGGTTAGATAGACATTACCAGATCCGACACCATTGTGAAGAGCAGTGCGAAATAGCCAGCATGATGATGAAGAGTTTGCATATGACGATGAAGAGTTTGCGTAAGAGCCTGCTGTGCAATTGCAGTCATGAAGACACTTCTCCTCACACTCCTCAAAGGATAAAGAGCTGAAGTCCTCTTTGGTTGATCCAGGGAAGCCAAAAGACGTCTGATTCATGACACTCGTGTAGTTGGAGCAGTTTAGGGAGGGGGGCGGATCGCACTTCGAACCATTGCGTGTAAAGCTTTCCGGGCATGTGCATACATTCTGATCTAGTTGTGAGACTGGCAAGGGGCACCCGCCTCCGAGTAACTGGTTGGTGTCCTGATTCTTGTTGCAAATGCTGTTCTCCCCACATGTGTCAAATACATCACATTGGAAATACAGGGCCTTCCAGAGAGGCTTCCATGTCTTAGATGCAGTAGACCATGTGAGAACCTGAAGGTTGCCATCCACACCGAGTTGTAACTTTCTCATGCTATTGGTAGCTGGTGCTGACTCATTGCAGCTTACATTGACCCATATTTGCTTCCCATTTCCATTATACAGGCTAAGTGTACCCATGGAGTCCATTGTGAAGCTCGTGTTGAAGAGCACATCGTCGATGCCAGGAGGCGGCTCAGACCAGTACTCAAATGTGTCCTGGAAGAGGAGGCGTATGCGCCCAAGGGATCCTCCACTTCCGAAGACGAGGCTGTATTTGGGCGAAAGCGAGGGATCATTGGCTGCAATCCAAGGCACGAGGCTGGAGGAGTTGTGAAGGAAAGTGAAGTTTTGGGTGGGCAAGAGAGTGTCTGTGGGGTGATCAAAGCTTTGCCATACAACTCTTGATGTGGTGTCCCTTAGGACAAAGTTTCCAGTGTCCAGGAGCTCTGCTTGTGAGGCGTTAGAGTCGATGCCTTCAAAGAGGAGGGTGGAAGCAGCCCAAATGGTGATGACGCTACCGGAATTATTGGAAATGAGCTCAAGTCGGCCATCATGCGTGAAGCGGAGGATGCTGTTCATGCCGACGCTCCGGTTGCGATTGGCGGTCCAGACAATGCTCTGGTTGGAAGGGAGGGAGGAATACCAGATGCCCACATAGTAGGTGTTGGGCAAGAGGGAGAAAAAGCCCATAGAGAAGGCTCCAATGGGGGATGTCCATACAGAGTTTGAAGAAGGGGTCAATTCCGTGCTGCGGTAGATCACAGCACCATGGCTCATCAATATATCGACATGAATTAGGGCTGGCCAATATACGACGATCATTAGCAGCGACAGGAATGAAGGTTGTGCAATACGGAGCTGCATGGCAGATGTGAGAGAGAGAGAGAGAGAGAGAGAGAGAGATGAAAGTAATGCAGTGAAGCTAGTAGCAGAATAAGCTGCTCTTTTAATTAGCCGCCTCCATAGGAGCGGACTCAGCAGAGGCAGCAGCCTCCGATCTCTCTCTCTCTCTCGCGCTCTCTCTCTCTTCCTTCTTCCAAAAACATCCACAGACGCATGTACTTCGTACATGTCACAAACATCTCTCTCTCTCTCTCTCTCTCTCTCCCTCTCTCGGGGGTGTGTGTGTGTGTGCACGCCAATAAAAAGAGGAAAATGGTATGACCTTTCTATCGCCCAAGTGTGGTGGATTGGTTATGCCATTTCCCTCTTGAATAACAACAGCTCTTGAGTTCATCTTCTCGTCGACTAGATCTTTAAGGTCTCTTGGGATTGTTTCAGACGACGTTAAAACTTTGTTCTACTTCTTCTTCTTCTCTCTCTCTCTCTCTCTCACACACACACACACATGTTCTTTGTTTTGTCACCTTTGTTTACAGTGACTATCTACTTCTCTACAACACAACTAACCGTGACCATGAAAACCTTAGTCAACTCAATTCAATGCTTCTATGCCTTAGGCCATCCGACTGGTTTTACTTACTTCCCCCCTCTCATGATGCTATGTTTTACTGCATGGCATTGCCAAGTTCATGTTGCCCTAAACTGAGTATTTCGCCTAGAATAGTTTCTTGATGTGTGTGTGTGTGTGTGTGTGTGTGTGTGTGTGTGTGAGTGAGAGAGAGAGAGAGAGAGAAATAACATTAGGTGAATAGTACGCTATCAAGCGTGTGGTGTAGGTTATTTTACGTAATCTTCTTTTCTTTTACATACATGATTTTTGTCACAAATCATTTTAACGTGCCAATTTTACTATTATAAAATGGGGAGGGATCCCCCTTGCCCCC